>NC_081411.1:658246129-659662379 GCF_030272615.1 Cryptomeria japonica | reverse complement strand
ATGCCCTCATCCCCATGGAAGCGCCTGACTGGTGGCTCTATGTCCTATGGGACCAAGTGCTCTCAGTGTATAATGCAACTCGCTAATCTGTTGACACTACCCCATGGTACAATCCCCTAAAATAGGTCGCCTCCTGACCCAAAATCTTTGTCTTGCATTGTTGGTTGGTCAGATCTACATAAACCTGCACAAACCTTGTTGGCTCTAGTAGCTGTTGAGCCACATCTCTCTCACCCCACAATCTAATTGTGTTTGCCTCTGCCCTACTTAGTCAGGAGCAAAGTGTGGCCATCTTCTCATCCATCCTTTGAAACACTTCCCTCATCTGGCTGATAGCCTCCCCACTCCTCGCCTTGTCTAGGATTTGGTCGGTCTCATCTCTCTCTTGTCTCAAAGCTACCACCTCTGCTCAAGTTGCATGTAGGCTCTATGTCAGGTGAGCCACCTCCCTGGTCAATCTCTCTACCTCTCAATATAGACTAGAAGCCCTCGCCCTCTCCACTCCTAGCTCCTCCTCCAGACTCCCTGTCTTCCCTCGACCAACATCTCTGGCCTGTAGCTCAGCCTCCAATCTCCTCTCCCTCTCTCTAGCTTCATCCCTCTCCCGGACAACTCAATCATACTCCACCTGGGAGACCCATCCTTCTTGTGCCTACCCACCTGCCTCCTCCTCTTATCCCTACACCTCTGGGATGTCCATAGACTGAGCATCACCAGCCTCTCCCTCCTCGGGTACCTATCCAATCTGTACTACTGGCAGCTATAACTGTAATGGTACCTCATCACGAGGCACCTACCCTATCCCCCTTCCTCTTCGTGCAGCCTATCCTCTCCCTCCTCCTCCTCCTCCTTGTCTATGTCCCCCTCCCACTACCATCGTATATGTTGGCCCATCCTCATCTCCCCCTACTACCTTATCAACTGATTACCCTAGCTCATCCTATTGGCATTATGTGAACCGGTATGAGGACATAATGACATTGTATATTGTCATTGATGTCAATATGATGAAGAGGTGTGAACTGGCATATGTGAGAATTGGTATAACACTGTGAACCAGCATTTGTGCCAAAGTGAATCGGTGTGCTTGTTCATGATGAACCAACATATAGTTATGGGAACTGGCATATGGAAGTATTGTATGACTACCGGTTGGTAGTCTCAACTTTAGGGTTTTCAGTTGATGTGCTTCAAGCCTATGTGGCTCAACTGATGATATTGTGTGATGAGTTAGCATTGTAAAGAAGAACATGTCATGTTGCCACACAGGATTGTGTGCATGAAGGATTTTGCATGAGGGAGATTGTTCCTATCTACCTCAGGAATGTGCGAAGTCTGTAAAATGGTGATAACATGTGATGGGTTATGAGCCGCCATAAAATCGGTGGAAATGGACGATGGAGAATGTCTTGAGTTTGGATCAAGATCTGCTGCATTTAATGCAGTGTGCTCAACGGTCAAGATTGAACCGTTTGAATTCCTTAACCTAACAGGTTTAGGGTTTAGGGTTTATGCTACTGACCTATCTGTTTTCCTATAAGGTCGATGTTGTGTCTCTTTCTGAAGTTGTTGGCAAAAGTTGTGTGTGTGTATCCAAGAGAAGGGATATGTGATTCTTGCCAAACCAAAAGGACAGAAATGATACCTGCAGAGTGTAAGTGTAGAAGGTGAAGAGCTTAAGCGGATCTGCATTGGTATTGAGTGCTATTACCAGATCATTGTAATACCTGTTGATCTCTAACCACCTCAATAGTTGGAAAATCCCTTAACAGGGTAGCCTTAACCAGCTTGTTGAAAATCCTTTAACAGGGTAACTCAAAGCTACTAAGTTCGGAATCCTTTAGCTATTGAGTTCTTGAAATCCTCTAACAAGGTAACCTTTAACAGGGTTTAACCCTTAACCGGGTATTGTAGCCATCCCTTAATCAGGTGATCTCTAACTAGATCAGTTCCTAGTAGAACCTTTTGTAATGTCTCTAACCGGACAAGGCTCCTAACAGAGCGGACTTCTAAAGAGTTCAAAAATAGCTTGTGGGTATTCATCCCCACCATGGTTTTTCCTAGTTAGGTTTCCACATGAAAAATATGTGTGTCATGTGTGATGCTTTTATCGTGTGATGCTTTGCTATTGTTTGTCAAGAATATGATGGTTCTGTGTTTTATGCCTGTCAATTAAACATGTTGAACTAGTTGTTATTATGATCTGATGATAGATTACTTGTTTATGCATAAGGGTGAAATGGTAGTGTAGTCTTGAGTTGAGTGAAAAGCTAAGTGAGTAACTGGTTAATGCTTGTCTCAGACATTCTTAGCTTTACCGGTTACACTCTGTTTCAAACTGGTGTCACTGTCTGCCAGTCATTTGAAGTGTCTATTGTCAAACCGGTTTTGGACTATATTTTTGTCTGTACTGATTCACCCCCCACTCTCAGTACCAGTTTGGTACTATTCTCTCATCATTAAGCTATCACATCTACCTCCAGAACTCAAGGAATGTTTAGTTGAACCGGCCTATGTGCCTTGCACCAGTGTCTGTATACCTCTATGCACCCTAGATCCTCAACCGCCTGGTATCGCTCATCCCAAGAAATCATCTCTGCAGTCTCCCAGCTACTCCTGGCCTCTATTGGCCTGACTGTTTGTCCCCATATCCTGGCCTCTTAAGTGATATGTGGGTATATCCTCTCATACCCTACCAAATCTTGCACATGCCCGAACTATCATATGACCTAATGTGTAGTGCTTAGTAACATATACTGACCTGTCAAAAAGCTAACACTCAGTCTGCATAAATGCTAGTTGCCAGTCCTCCCTCCACCTCTCACAATCGATGTATGGGTGCCAATAGAAGAACATCGTCTCATCAAAAGTGTGCCTCTAGAACCACATGGCCCCCAAACAGTGATAGTGCAACAAGCCTCTGTATTTATTGACAAATGGGAACTGTCACCGCCTATCTTGTCGACCTATTGGTCATGCTACTGCAATGTGCTCCCAAGCCCAAATATGGAGCAGTGTGAACCCTGTGTCGAGATTCTGATCATCCTAGTATAAACATAAATGCATGTCATGGTATAGTTGTCCCAACATCACTGCACCCCAATAATATGTCACACAATCCTCCACCATGTAATAAACGCATCTGGACCATCCGATAGAAAACTCGTGTCCACTCAGATTTAGCATCATGTGTTCGCTAATCAATCCACAAATAAATAGTACTAGCTATGGGATGTGCCAAATCTACATAGCTCAGCCTAAGTGCATTTGTGTCCCCTCCATCTGTAATGCATCATACTCACACACCTGCCACAAATAGTACTCCCCTCCATACAACCTATACTCAGGGATGATGCCTTGGGTGGGGATCTTCAAGATCCTCCAAATGTCTAGCAATGTGATAGTGGCCTCTCTAGTAGGAAGATGGAAGGCCTAGGTCGTGTTGTCCCACCACTCCACCAGTGCAGTCATCATATCTATATGAGCCCTAATCCTGGGCCATCTCCTGACAAAACTTAATCCCACCATGCTCAGGATCTCCCTCTCATCTGATCGGAGCCACCTGTATAGCCTCATGGTCGGAGGCTAGTGCTCTCATGATGTAAGCGGTCCCTCGTCCACCTACATCTAGGCAATTCACTTCATTAACCTTCATAATTCCATTCTATTCTACTTTACCCTATCCTATCCTATTCTAACCTATTTCCTATTATATGCCTTACTTGGGGCATGCATGTACCCCTTGAACCCATTTCCCTCTCTTCTTGCCCTTCATTTTTCTCCCCTTTGCTTCCCTGGCAGAGACATTGATTCCCCTCTAGCGGAGGCGTTGAAACCACGATGCATACATCGTGTCACAGGCAGAGATGTTGAACAACAATCTCTGCCCCCTTCTATCCCCTTTTAGCCTAAGTAGCACCTATGCTTGCATTAGACCACAATCGCTGGCGTCAACCCCCCTTCCTTAGCCCTTCCAATGTCTCTGCAAGCATTATTCACTTGAGAAGATTTTGAAACCCCGTGGAGATGTTGATACAGTGATCAACGCCTCCGCCCTGCTAACCCTTGGCCTATTTATTGCCTATAATAAATGCACTAACCTACTAAAACACGAAGTGGGGTCAGCGTACCTACCGGTGGGCCATAGGCCTATGGTCTCTAGTGTTGCTAAACTCTCTTTGAGTGGTACTCGTGAACAGGAATGAAATCCATCTCTCTCCAAGGGCTTTGTGCTCTCTAATCTCCTAAAGGTGTATGTGACAATAACCTCTCTTTGGACCCTGTGTGGCTTATATAGGGCCCCCCATAGCCTTGTTCTCTCGCCCTTCTGTCAATTCACTTATTTTCTTCTCCCATAATTATTTTTCTTTTCTCCTCTCCCCTTTTCTTCATTTCTTCTGTCATTTTCTTATTTTCAAGAATTTTCCCAAAAAATTTCAAAATTCCTTGTTAAATTCTTGAGGCATATGCCACCCACGTCTTCATGCTGGGGCATCCTTTTTCTATCTTTTACCCATTGCCAATTTTGCCGCTGGGTAAAAGAGGGGCAAAATCTAAACATCCAAAATTAAATAAATTAAATATTTAATTAATTTTATCCTTTCAACATAAGTAATTGATTTAATTATGTTACCTTTATTCTTCTCATAATTAATTTAATTTAATTTAATTAATTTTGCCACTATATTCCAATAATTGATTTAATAAATAAATTGATTATTTCCTATTTCTTCTAAAGTCCTCAAAATTAATTAATTCCTCTAAACCCCCTTTTAGTTAATTAATGACAATTAATTAACTTAGTCATGTGATTCCTAAAAATCACTTTCCCCAATTCTTCATGAACCTAATTAATTCTTCTAGAAGCCTACTTAACATTATTTCCTAATTTTTAATTCCTCCACTCATTCTCTCTCCTCTTGTAAAATCCTCCTACAAATCCAACTTGTCTCCTAATCTCTCATTAACCCACCTAATCACCTCCTTAATCATTTGCTAGCGGCTAATCCCTATGATTAGACACCAAGTCAACCAATAGCCATAAATGGCTAAGTTCACTTGTCCCCTCCTCACCTTCCAACCTTAAATGCACCTAATTGGGTCATTTCAAATATTTCAAAAATTCTCATTCTCCCATGCACTCTCATCTTCCCAAGGAATTTTTTTTTTTTTCATTTCCTTTTTTATGCACTCCATTATTTGAGAATTTTTTAATTCTCTTGTTCATCCCCCAAGGAATTTTTAATTCCTTCTTGTCTTCCTAATGTACTTGGGATATCTTCCCCATGTACATTGTGGAGTGTGGAGACAAGAAATGCCTTTATGGAAAATATCTTGGTCTCCACATCTTGTCCTCTCATGTCCCCTCAATCCATGTCACTCCTCTCCTTCAATCTTCACTGTTGATCCATGTTCAACTTTGACCATCCATTCCTCCCTCTTTCAATCTATAAATTGGGGTCTCCTCTCCTTCATTTTTCATCTTCAACTTGTGCAATCTCATGTTGTCCATTTGAACTTAGAATTCATCCTTAGCAACCTCATTATAGTCATTTTTCAATCATAGTCACCTAGAAACCCAATCCACTCACCCACTTTGAGAATTCATCCATCTCTCACTCCACATTCATTATCACTTGTTGTGCAATTGGAGAGAAAACCACATCAACCAAGAAGGGAAAATCCAAAAAAGTGGAGCACAAGGGCACACCTTCCACTTCATCAAGCCCAATCCAAATGAGAAGGTATAATTAGCAAGGTATAATGGTTTTTATTTATGTTTGATTGTGTTATTTACATTATAACCATTGAACCTTGCCTTCCTAGTTTTAACACTCTTCAGTCACTATTGCTAATTATGTTCTTGGATAGTTTATGCAACCTATCTCGACTTGAATTTCATCTTCAAAATACTACCTACAGCATATTAGCTTCACAAAATACAAAGGAAATACTATAGGAAATCCAAACTCAACCAATGAAACTACATAAAATAAATATAAAATAAAAACAATATTACCTTCATGATTTAAATCTCATTGTGTCCTAACTCCACTGTTCCTAGTTGTAAGTAATTTGCTCTCAGACAAGAATTGGTAGCTTCCAAGATGGAATATGAAGAATGGACTGATAGTTAATTGATACTATGACATGCAAATGATATTAAGCTAAAATTCTATGAAGATGATTTATGCTCAAAACTCTAAAATTCTATCGCTTCAAACTCAAACTCACGAATGCAAGATGAAGACTCCTAGATGACTATATGATTAGCTATTAGTCTATTTTTCTATTAGTTTCAAAATGACTTAGGAGACCTCTTTTTATAGATTTTTGAGTGCATGAGCTTAGGTGGCAGAGATCAACAGTCATGATCAAATCTTGCAGATTGGATGGCTATGAGCAAGAAGCTGAAGGTTGAGAGAAAGGGGGAAGGAGAAGAAAAGTGTCACTCATCTCACCTTGACTGAGGGGAAGACTTGAGATAATATAGGATAGTTGGAGAAGATGTAAGAATAAGAGGACAAGTGGACTCAAGTCCTCCTAAGACATAGGGATGTTGGAGAGAATATAGAAGAAGGTTAGGAAATATGTGTAGTACACAATATTTCATTTATTTTGGAATTTGGAGATAAGTGGCTAATAAATGTTTTATTTATTTTAATTTTGTTGAATTAATTTAGCCACATGATGGATGAGTTGGCAAATAGGAAGATGGAGTGGAGATGGAAAGGTGAGTTGGAAAAGGGACTAAATAATTAAGAAATTATGTAATTAATGAGACTATATGATAGAAGAATAACCATTAAATATTAGATATTTAATTGATTAGAGGAAAAGGATAAATGAATTAATTAATAAAATGTTTCAATTAAATTAATTAATAGAAGGGCATGAGATGAATTAAATAAATTAATCTTTCCTAATTAACTATTTAATAGAAGAAGAATTATTAAATAAATATAAAATATTTATTTAATTGCTCATAGTCATTTTTATGTGTATACATTTTGCCCCTCTTTGAAATGATGTTGAGATGACATTGTTTCAAAGATTAAATCAAGTCTCGATAATGCACATGATGGAGATAAAAATCTTGATTGTGTGCCCCCTCAGGAGATTGATCGTGAAATTGTTTGAAAAAATTGAATGATTAATCTCACGATAATTGATTGAAATTTATACAACTTTGGTTGATGAAAATGTCCGCTCTTTGATTACTTTGACGTTCTTCTTAATTTGATGATTGATAGAATTTGATTGACCTCATGATCTATGAGGGTCAATGACATAAACTTGAAGCTTTGATGGTCTGATAGGATAGAGTTTGATTGATGAATGTCAATGATGTAAACTCAAGATTGGATAGACTAGATGCATAACCTCATGATGAATGAGTGTCACTAATATGTGGTCAAAGAGATTGATAGAAATCTCGAGTGGATTGGATAGCTGATTGATTGATCAAAGTGATTGATTGGATCAAGAACTGACATTTTGTTGATATCATTTTGCAAGAGGATCTAGATGTATTGATTCATCCAAGGGGGAATAGGAGGATCGGCGAGGCCTACAATATCTGAAAAGAGTGGTTCTCTTCGTCCTAGTTGATATATTGATATGAGACATTGATTTGAATCATGGGACATTGTTATTGATTATTTATTTGGTATCATTGTATACTTGGACTGTTTATTGATTTATGATGATTTATATGCAGACATGGACTTTATATGATGATCTAAGGTTTATTATGCATATTACTCTATATGATTATGATCTATATGCATTGATTACATGGATGATGTTATGATGATGAAATGCAAAATGCAAAATGCAATTGATTTTTTTTTATTCTGATGATCATGAA
This sequence comes from Cryptomeria japonica, assembly GCF_030272615.1. Lineage (NCBI taxonomy): Eukaryota > Viridiplantae > Streptophyta > Pinopsida > Cupressales > Cupressaceae > Cryptomeria > Cryptomeria japonica. The sequence continues at coordinate 659,654,509 of NC_081411.1, read as the reverse complement.
CGCAAATGAAAATGATTACTAACTTAAATGATATACTTTACTTAAATGATGTAAATGCAATGATCTATATGGAAATGCTTCTAATGATTACGCATGCAAATGAATGTTGATTTTTTTTATTTTTGTATGATTTAATGTGTATGCATATAATAATTTTTAAATGCAAATGATCTACATGGAATGTTTTTAATGCTTATATGTAATGCTTATAATGATTATGATGAATGAATCTAAATGTAAAGATACAACTAAATGACTTTAATGGAATGCAATCAATGAAATGTAAACTAATGCAATGATTGAAATGCAACTAAATGAAATGGATGATAATAATTTAAATGATTCTAATGATCAAATGCAAATTATTTTTGTTTGTCCAAGTATACTCAATCTTTATTTATGACTATTGATCTCTGAATGGAATGAAATGCTTATAATGCCACTGACAATGAATGCTTATAATGCAGATGAATAATGAGCTAATCTAAAAAAATGATCTAATTAAAATGATACTTCCATTCTTCATATGTTGTCTTATAACAGTGCTTGATTTCATCATTGAGCTTGAAAATGTTGTAAGAAAATACAAGCAACTTGACATAATGATTCAAGCTAACCTGAGTATTTATTACATGGATTTTGATATAGCAAGTTTATACAAGCAACTTGATATAATGAATCAAGCTGACCTGAGTATTTCTTGCAGAATAGACAAGGATTATCTCCTTTCAAGCATGACTTGGAACGTCCTCCTTGATCTTTTATCGATCATATCCTTAGATGAGTGCATACCTTAATAGGAGATAAACCACAGACAATCGACAAAGAAAATAATCATGCCTCATCATAGCTTCTCTAGTCATGGACATCCTTGAGTCGCATAGAGTACATGATTATCAATAAAATCAAAATATAAACACTGAATCTTGTATGTCATTCACATGTTCTCATGGTCATTTAACTGATATAATTATCTTAATGAATGGTCATTGATAATCCTTCATTACTTGCTAGTTGATTCCTTGCTTTCTAAATTTCATGATTCAGTTGTTACAAAATGCCTTGATCTTCATTTTTTTGTTGCTCGTTATCTATTTCAAAACCCTAGGTGTTTTTGGTTTTTTTAAGTTTTCCAAATGTTTTGGATTTTTAAAGATTCAAAATATCACCTTAGCAAAAGGATTTAGGATTTTGCCCCTAGTGGAAATAAAACTTTATTATGGATGTGTGAATTGATCAAGATCCAAACCATGGTGGGATAAAATGTACACTGGTTGATTATGATAAAATCTAAGACAGTGACTACACTAAGTATGTCAAAAATTTGATAATTGTTGGTAAGCTGCATATTTCCTACTAGTGGTTCAAAGCAATGAATGCAAAAGATAAAATGGATAAGCTAAGATAGATGGCAGTGATAGATGCAATAGGATGGTTAGATGCGCAAAGTGATCTCATAGATGGAAGAACTCACTTTAGATAGCGACTGTTTACCAAGTTTTCACTGTCTAAATTTATTGTATTTTTTTATTTATGTTTTGAATTTTTTGTCTTTTCTGATTTTTGAGAGATGAAACATATCCTACCATCAATTGATAAAGATAAGACTAACCAAAACAAAATCCAGCAATCATACTGGTCTATGTCATTGATTTGATTGTTCGATGATTGATAAGAATGTCTGGTTTCAAAAAGTGAGTACCCCATAGAAGACCAATCTGTCTAGTTTCGAGTGTACCTATTGATGTTGATAAATTTTGAGTGATGAATTGATTAATAAGATATATGATCAGTTTGATTGCAGACTTCGAGAGTTTTCCTGTTTGTTGATTTGATGGATGGGCCATGCATTCATGCTTTAATTTTCAATTTTGTTCTTTTGATTTTTTAGTTTTTTTTTTTTTTGAGAATTTTTTTACTTTTGGAGCTTTTTGGATTAGAAGAAAAATTGTATTTGGTTACCCCAATGTATAGCAAGACAAGGAATGCATGAATTGTTGAGTTGAATATGAATGGGTGAAAGATGGATGCATCTTATTATGGAACATGAAGAGACATGTCAAGAGCTTTTTTTTAAATCATGTTTTTGTTCTTAGTTTTGATCAAGATCAAGGATCAAAAAGGGGATATGGATGGAGATAGGATATGGATAGGAGGAACAAGATCATAAATTGTGATAAATGATGGAAGAAATGAATAGTTAGGATAGATGGTATAGATTAGCATGAAGCAAGATCATAGATAGCACTATATGAATTTAGATAGGGTAATGGATACAGGAGGAAGGATAATGGGATATGTGGTATGAAGAATAGAGTGGATGAAACTTTGACCCCAAGTATAGAGGTCTCCATTTGTAAAGAGGTGATATGTAATATTGTCATAGTATTTAGCACCACCTGAATAAGTGTTCCTGAACTTTTCAAAGATAGAGACCCAACCCACACTTAGAACCTCCAAAAAATTCAGCCAAACATATCTAGAAACTAGGAAATAGACTCAAAAGGGAAGAAGAATCCCAAACGGGATCAAGGTACTTAGTCTTTGATTACCCATGTGTGTGAAATTGGGTTCATTCTGGCTCATATGATCATTGTTATCTTTAGAATCTAATGTGGCTAGCTACATGAGTTACCCTGACTTCAAAAGCATCATGGATAGAGCCTCGTTGCCAACAAGCATCCATAGCTCCAATGAGGTTATCATTGTAATATCACAAATATTGCTCCATTGCCAGCCAGGCATTTATAGCCCCGATGGAGTTACTTGCATACACCCAAGCATTTTGATATTTTTTATATTTTTTATTTTTTAATTTGGATTTTTTTTCCCGATCATGCTTTGGATCTTTTGATATTGTCTTTTTCTTTTCTTATTTTGATTGCATTGGCTTGTAAGTAATGAAACTTATATGGGTCTAATAATTACAGTGGTGCCAAGAAAGATTTTAGATTTTTCACTAGTCATGTCCTCGACTAAGAGATCACAATGATTTAGAGAAATTGATTAAGTGTATGAGATATAGTAATCAAAAGATGTTGGTACCAAGATACGATAAGTGGTTCTTTTCTAGATTGAGTGTATATCCCAACCAAAAGATAATGTTAAAGAGGAACAACCTTGTATTTTGAAGTGTATCATGAATAGATATCTAGGAAATGGATTGAACATGAGAATCAAGCATGGGCAAGCATGTGACAAAATGACACAAATGCCTATTTCACAGATGATAAATTAATGCAAAGGATTGAATGAAAAGGATGGAAGGATAGAAAAGAGGTGTTGGATAATAGATAGAATGTTTGAATATTTGTGTGAGGATAGATGGAAATGTATTCAAGATGAGTGTTGGTACACAGCTTGAGAAGTGATGAAGACACAGAGGAAAATTTAATTTTGGGACATAAGAACCCAAAATAGATAAAGGAAATGATGGAAGAATAGTTTTGAAAAGATGTTTAGATAGATGTTTGAAATAAATTCAAAGATGTGTGCCTTTGTTGATCTTTCTTATGGATTATTTTGGGTGATGGAATGGTGGATGGAGGGAAGTAAGGACCCAAGATGGACTTTGAGGATGAAGAGTTTGACTTTGGAATGAAAGGACCTAAAATGGATTGGATGAAGAGTTTGACTTTGAAATGAAAGGACCTAAAATGGATTTGTAGGATGAAAAGTTTGACTTTGGAAGGAAAGGACCTAAAATGGATTTGGAGGATGAAGAGTTTGACTTTGAAATAAAAGGACCTAAAATATATTTGGAGGATGAAGAGTTTGAAAAATGGATTTGGAGGATGAAGAGTTTGACTTTGTAATGAAAGGACCTAAAATGGATTTAGAGGATGAAGAGTTTGACTTTGAAATGAAAGTCCACCTAAAATGGATTTGGAGGATGAAGAGATTTCTTGATCTTGATCTTGACTTGGAGTAGGATCATTTGAGTTTATGCTTTTCTCTTGATTTTGAATTAGATTAGTGAAGGAGATGGAAGGGGTATCATGCTCTTTCTTAGGAGGTGGATGTTGAATGGGACTCTGCTCTTGAGATAAAAGGGGATCATCGTGGATGGAATACCAAAATCTTAGGGGATCATCATAAGATTCTTGATAGGTGGGATCTTGATCAAAGATAGGACTTTTTTCGTCTTCCATTTGTTTTTTGTTTTTTGTTGTTTTCTCAACTCTTCGTGTCTCGTTGTAGTCAAAACCGGCATGCGATAAATCTAGAGCTTTTGATATTTGGAAAATGACTCGATAGGTAATCAAAAGTGTAGGTAGATATGATAAATTGATTCTTTCACCCCTATTAATACTTTGTTCTAATGTGATTTGTTGTTGCATAGCTCGTGTATGAGAAGGTTCTTCGTCAAACTCAATTTTGTGACCGTTTAGATAGTTGTGATAACAATGTAAGAATGTTCTATGTTTCAAAAAGATTTTGTGATCGATATACAAAAATCTCCTCTTCTTCAAGATAGCCTTCCAACTTGGTTTTCTCTTCTTGAGGCGATATTGAAAAGTCATATAAGCATATAATTATTTTCAAGTGTTTGATTCCAATGTGAGTGCAATCCTAGTTTTGATATAACCTAGGTTCAAAATAGGAACGATATATCCAAGATAATGAACAAAAGGTTGATATGATAAGTTTTGAGATAAAGGATTTGATGTATCTTGATAAGAAACTGATAGTAGTGATGATTCTACACTTGATATGGTTGAATCAACAACTTGTTAAGACTTTATGCTTATGAGACCTTTGGAAATAGCTTGTTGGATTAGTGACCCGATAATCAAACTAGTTTGAAGGTCTGCGATAGTTTAAAGACAACTCTACTCAAGAAGGGTTTTTGATACTGACTTTGAAATTTTGGTCAAATATGCTCTGTCTCAGATACGAGAAAGCATTTGTGTTAAATTCTTGGTCAAAAGCACTAACTTATGGGACAAATGTGCTACTTTGTTTCTTGAAAGCATTGCTTTGTGGCACTAAAAGTAGAAAATTGTGTTATAAAAGCGCGGTTTTATGTTTAAAAGAATTAATCCACTGATCAAATGCATGAACATATGACATAAAAGTGTTGTATTGTTGTTCAAATGCATTATTTTGCATAATAAATACATGGTTTTGCACCTCAAAAACGTTTTTCTAACTGTGTTCAAGGATTTTTCAATTTTCCAACAAGTTGTTAGATTTTTGCTCATTTTTAGATGATGTTTTTTTTCAATTTTTTACCATTCTGAGGATGTTATAGACATAGAAGACACAATGTTTGAAAAACAAAATGCACAAGCAAGCACGAATCCTATGGCAGGTTGAGACAATAATTGTTGAATCTCACATGGGGTTTCCCCCGAGGCTACGCTATTTAGAGCGGATATTTAGATGCTTGACCCCACTGGCTCCACCCTCAGCACTCACTTCTTTGGGGCAGCCAAGCACCAGTTTCCATGAAAACTCCCCAAGAAAAACTTTATATCTCTACTAAGAACCGTATGTGTGTGAGCCGCTTCAAAGGTTCGACCTCCTGTGCCAACAATTAGAAGGATTTTGGCAACTAGTACAAGTGGTTTTTAGTAAGGGCTTTCGGTCATGTGGCCATACATGCGGCACTTTCAGCTCTATAAATACAGAAGGTTCCCAATCTATAGAGGTTACGCTACATAGAGTTTATGGAGAAACATAGTGTCGATATGAACTTATCAGCACATGTTATTTATGACTTTCGTCACAAACATGATTTATTTAGAGTGGATCGGAAGCACTTGGTATTAGCCTATTTCCACTTGGGTCGTTCCCCTCTCACTGGCCCCCTCAAGGTAGCTCGGGAAGGTAGGCCCTCTAAATATTATACATAAGAGAGAGTATGTATGGTTTTTTGATCATCGTATGAGGGTGAGAGCATACTTACCTACTACTTCATCAAGCACAGAATACACAAGTTTATTTTTAGCCTTCTACAATCTATGTACAACTACTTTAAACAAGTCACTCAAAATGCAATTTGCATGTTGTCGATTGTTCCCCTAGTTAAGCTAAATGAGCAAGATATGATGTATTACTCTCCAAAATAAAACTCCTAATTAACTATGTGAGGAAATACATGAAATTTGCTTTAAAATAACCCTACACACAGATATGTTAGTAGTTTGAAATTTTCAAATCTTGGACATTCAGACCTGCAGAAAAGTTTATTAGTTGAGAATAAAAGTGCTATCTTAGTAAATGTCCTGTCTTCCACCTCAAAAGCGCTGACCTGGGTGACAAATGTGTGAACCAACAATATGAAAGCGTTGCTCTGCAGACTAAATGCGTGAATTCATAGACAAAAGCACTAACCTAAATGCCACATGCATTAACCTACGAGATGAAAGTGCTAATTGGAGGATTAAATGCATGAATTCATAAACAAAAGCACTAACCTAAATGTCAAATGTGTTATCCTACAAAACAAAAATGCTAATCTATTAAATGAATGTGTTGTCAAAATTCACACAGGCATAAATCTAGATTATAAATGCATTAAACTTATGTTTACGAGAACTAGACAGGATGTTAGAAAGATATATGCTAGGCTCTAGCCCCACGGTGGGTACCAAAAATGTGTCGACTTGAATTTCATCTTCAGAATACTACCTACAGCATATTAGCTTCACCAAATACAAAGGAAATACTACAGGAAATCCAAACTCAACCAATGAAACTAGTTGAAATGAATATAAAATAAAAATAGTATTACCTTCATGATTTAAGTCTCATTGTGTCCTAACTCCATTGTTCCTGGTTGCAAATAATTTGCTCTCAGACAAGCACTGGTAGCTTCCAAGATGGCATATGAAGAATGGATTGATAGTTAACTGATACTATGATATTCAAATGATATTAAGCTAAAATGTTATGAAAATGATTTATGCTCAAAACTCTTAAATGCTATTTGCTTCAAACTCAAACTCACAGATGCAAGATGAAGACTCCTAGATGACTATATGATTAGCTATTAGTCTATTTTTCTATTAGTTTCAAAATGTCTTAGGAGACCTCTTTTTATAGATTATTGAGTGCATGAGATTAGGTGGCAGAGATCAACGGTCATGATTAAATCTTATTGATTGGATGGCTATGAGCAAGAAGTTGAAGATTGAGAGAAAGGGGGAAGGAGAAGATAAGTGTCACTCATCTCACCTTGACTGAGGAGAAGACTTGAGAGAATATAGGATAGTTGGAGAAGATGTAGGAATGAGAGGACAAGTGGACTCAAGTCCTCCTAAGATATAGGGATGTTGGAGAGAATATAGAAGAAGGTTAGGAAATATGTGTACGTACATAATATTTCATTTATTTTGGAAGTTGGAGATAAGTGGCTAATAAATGTTTTATTTATTTTAATTTTGTTGAATTAATTTAGCCACATGATGGATGAGTTGGCAAAGAGGAAGATGAAGTGGAGATGGAAAGGTGAGTTGGAAAAGGGATTAAATAATTAAGAAATTATTTAATTAATGAGACTATAGGATAGAAGAATAACCATTAAATATTAGATATTTAATTGATTATAGGAAAAGGATAAATGAATTAATTAATACAAGGACATGAGATGAATTAAATAAATTAATCTTTTCCAATTAACTATTTAATAGAAGAAGAATTATTAAATAAATATAAAATATTTAATTAATTGCTCATAGCCATTTTTATGTGTATACACAACCCAAAAACCTTCTTGAAAAATAAATTTTCTATTTGAGAAGCATTCGAATCTAATGAAATAGAAAATAAACTTGCATATTTAATCAACTAGTCTATGCTAACACATATACAATCCTTAACATGCACTCTTGGGAGTCTTGTAATTAAATCCATGGACACATTATTCAACTTCTAATGTAATGTGTAGGAATTGAAGTAGCCCTACTAGGAAAATATTTTCTTTATTTTGCTATCATGTATTGTGTACCTTTATATGCTAGAGATCATCTTCTTCAAGACCCTTCTATAAGAATCTTTCTCATATATTCATGTATGTCTTGAAGTATCATAGGTTCCCTATAAATGGTGTGTCATGAACTACCCTTTAGGTATTTTCTTTTGAAATTTCTAACTCGAGAGATAATAAGGCTTAGTTCTTACATAAGATGAGTCCATTTTCCATCTTGTAATTGTCATCTTTTACTGATTCATCAAGGAGATTATTAGTAAAAGCATACCTAGTTTATTTTGCTAAAATATGATCTTTTTATTTGTAAATGTGAAAAGGGAGTATTAGACTAGGCTTCCTAGAAAGAGAATCAACAACAATGTTTTTCTACCCTTTCATATATTTTACATCAAAGTTATAGGCTTGAATATTGTTGACCCACCTTTGTTGATGATCATTTAAATTACTTTGGCTCAATAAAAAATTTAAACTATTATGATTAACCTTTACAAAAAACTTTCACAAAGTAGGTATTGCTTGAACTTCTCTAACATGTGCATTATAGCCAACATTTCCTTCTCATAAATAGAATAATATTTTTCTAAGTCAATTTCCTACTCTCAAATGTTATTATGATATTTTTTGATTGTGTGAACAACTCCTATTCCCTCTCTTGTGGCATCACATTCTACCACAAATGATAGAGAAAAATTAGATACAAGTACTAGGAAAAAGATCATTACTTGTTTGAGTTTTTAAAAAGTTTATCAAGCAACTATAGCCCATTTGAAATCTCCTTTCAAATCATAAAATATGTTTGAGTATAAATTTGAGAAAATCCTTTGATAAATCTCTTGTAGTAGCTTCATATTCCAAAAAACCCTTTCAATCATGTCAATATAGTAAGAAGTGACCAATATAGAATTATGTGGATCTTTTGAGTATCCTTTTCCACACCCTTGACATTGATGATATGTCCTAAATACAAAATTATTGTTAGCCCAAACTTACATATATACTCCTTTACATAAAATTATTGTTGTTCAAAAGTTGCCAACACCATATCCAAGTGTTTCAAATGTTCCTCTTAGGTCTTACTATAAATTATAATGTCATGAAAGAAGACTTATATACTTGATTCATGCTTGATTGGAACATATTTTGGGCATTTGTTAGACCAAAGGACATAAGAAAAAATTTAAAATATTGAAAGTGACATTTGAATGTTGTTTTATGAACATTCTCATCTCTCACTCAAATTTGATGGTATTCAGATCTTAGATCAGTCTTAGGGAAGCACAAATATATATGTAGTTAATGCATTATCTCATATAGCCTTGGTATATGATACCTACTTTGTATGATTTTCTTATTAATCTCCTTATAATAAATTTTATCCTTATTTTTTAGGACTATTAAAGATGCAAATGAGTTAGAATTGGGTATCATATAACACACCTATAATTTCCTCTATATCTCTCCTAATTTACTCCTTACACCCTTTTAAGTGATGGTAATGAGTGGTTATGACTTATTGTGTACCCTCTTTTAGTTATATAAAATGTTTGCATCATCTATTTAGGGACAAACTTGAGTACAAGTCATTGAATATTATGTACTATGCTTGTTCAAATTGTTTTGAATATCAACATTATGAGAGGATTCCTTACTGATAAAAAAAATTTATATGAATGACCATAGAGCTAGTTCCCTATATTACTTGACCCTTATGAAATTCCTCTCCATTCATCTTTCTAATAACCACTCTCAAGTTTCCATTTGATATTCCTTTGAAAATATCTTTCAAATCTAACTTGGACTTAAGTTACATTGATTAATAATTTTGAGCAACTTGTCCTAATTGTTAGGGTTTTTGGTATATTGGAGCAATAAACAATATTAAATAATACAAAATAAAAGGAAAAAATATATTTTTCAATAACAAAAATATTAATGTGGTTCACCCAATGTGGTCTAAATCCACATATAAATAATTGTCCATTTTCTTCTATTATTCGATGAAGAAACAACAACCAAAGTCACCAAAACTTAAGCTTGACAACATGATCAATTGACACATACCAACAATCTCCCACTTGGATATTGATCAAGATCCATACCAAACAATCTACCACTTGGAGACTGGTCCTAAAGTAACACCCTTGTACTTGTAGCTCCAACTGGATGACACTTGGATTTATCTTGTTTCTTATTTCCACTATTATCACATGCTTGAAGGCCAATATAAACTGGGAAGGAAATTAATTTCTCTTAATTGACTACCTTTGTTAACATATTTGTAGGATTCTAGCTAATGTGGATTTTTTTAGCTTCAACTGTTCATCTTCTAAAATTGAACGTATGAAATGGTACTTGAGTTGTATATGTTTAGTCTCAGAATGAAGAGTTGAGTTCTTTCCATGATTATGGCACTTTGACTATCATGGTGCAACCTTTTATTATCTTGTTGCACTCCCAATTCCTCCATGAACCTTTGTAATCAAATAATCTCTTTACTAGACTTTGTAGCAACAAATTTTTTTGCTTTTGTTGTGGAAAGTGCAACAAGATTTTGCAATCATGAAATTTAACTAACTATTGTTCCACCTATAGTAAACACATAGCTTGACTAGTTTTCACCTGCTATCTATATCACCTATCAAATCTGTATCAACATATCCTTGTATAGTAGACTTGGAGCCTCTAAAACAAAGGACCTGGGTAGTAGTAGTACCTTTCAAATACCTAATAATCCACTTTATCACATTTTGATTCTCCTTTATAGGATTACTCATATGCTTGCTTAGATCCCACTTCATGTGCAACATCTGGCCTTGTACACACCATGTCATACATCAAGCTACCAATTGCTAAAGAGTATGGAACCTTGGACATGTAGTCCATATTCTATTGTTTCTTGGAAAACATCTTCTTAGTTAATTTAAAATGACTAAGAAAAGGTTTACTAACTAGTGAATTAATTTTGAGACAATGTTAATGTGTGATTTTTCCTGTCTCTTGTTATCCTCATACCATTGATTTTTTTTTGTCCACCCAAATCCTTTATTACAAATAAATTTGTTAATTTTTACTTAAGTTCATTTATATGTTGTATATTAGATATGCAACAAGCATGTCATCAACATATAATGACGGGATAACATAGCTACCATTATCGAATCTCTTAAAACAAACACATTAATTAAAATGATATTTGTTGTAACCTTGTTATCCATATAACTATCGAATTTCAAATACCATTGTCAGGGTGCTTGCTTCAAGCCATACAAACTCTTCTTTAACCTACACATCAAGTCCTTCTTACCTTTGACCTCATATCCATGTGGTTGTTGCATGTAGATTTATTCCTCCAGATATCTATGGAGAAAATTGTTTTTATATCTATTTTATCAAGATGCGAGTATTTTGTAGCCACAAGACTAAGAATATTTCTAATTGAAATCATTTTAACAACAAAAAATATTTCATCAAAATATTTTTTTTGTGTAAAACCCCTAACAACAAGTTTTTCCCTTTATCTCTTTTTTCCTCCATATTCTTCCTTCATCCTATAAACCCATTTGTTCTACAATGCACTTTTACCTTTAGTCAATTGAACCAAGTCCCAAGTTTGGTTTTGCATCAAGGAGTCTATTTCCTTTTTCATGTCTTTCTCCCACTTCTTTATGGCTTCTACCTACATTACTTCTTCAAAACTTTTTGTTTCACCATAATAAATCAACAATACATAATACAATGAAGGAAAGTATCATTCAGGGGATGTACTTATCCTATAGATCTTCTTGCAAGAGTTTTCTCAGGTACTTTCTATTGTTTTGGCTATTGAATATTTTAATTTTTTGGCACTTGTGGAACTATATTTTCTGAGATTTCAACAAGCACCATATATTCTATGTTTTCCTTTTCCCATTTCTTTCCGTGTAACTAATATTGTACATGGCCTTCTCATTGAACATCACATCTCTAATCCTAGTCATTCTGTGATTTTCATAATCCCATAAACGATAACCAAAATTATTAACTCCATAGCTAATAAATGTGTTCACTTCTTGGATTTTTCCTCAAGCTTTGTTCTATTTTATATATAAATATGGATAAATTCTTCACAACCAAAAGTTTTTAGAAATTAATACTTTACCTTTTCACCAATCCATGCCTCCTCTAGAACACCTCCATCTAAGGAACTCAAAGGCCCTTTGTTTATTTAGTATACAAAATTATCCATAACATTTGGCCAAATTTGTAATGACAATCCTACATGCAATCTCATTCTCCTTGCATGTTCCATGATTTTTCTATTCATCCTTTCAAACACGCCATTTTCTTGTCATGTTCCTAGAACCATCTTTTGTTTATGAATCCCATGTTATTAATAGTAACTATAAAATTATTTATTATAATATTCACCTTCATCATCTAATATGAGACACCTCAACTCGTTTCTTGTCTCATTCTCAAGAAAAGCTTTCCTTTTATTTTATTTTTTTTGGCGAAAGTGGCAAGCCACTGATATATTATTAATATAGATAATAAAACTAGTTCAAGGACTGCTGGAGGAAAGAACCAGCAAGAAAACCTCCAATCCCAGCCCAAAAATACAAATAATAATGGTGGAATAGACAAAGAACCCCCCGCCCACCAGCCGACACCCCCCCAATACCCCAATACATGTGTGAAAAATAATTACATCAAAAGTTGATATATGCATCAGATCTGATGATACAATTACATACATGGACTCATGCCAAAATACTAAAACGTATATTCAAAACCGCAGCATCTCAAACATCAAACAATTGACCTTACCAGCTATTGAGCATTGCGTTGTTCTTGTATGCCGATTAGCTGTCATGTTCGTCAATTCACTGTGTAGCTAACTCTACTACTGGTTAAGCTAAACCTATTGGGATGGACTGGTTATGCTAAACCGGTAAGGATACCAGTTGATCCATATCAGATAAGCTATACCAGATAAGCTATATCGGTTCAGGAAAACAAGATATGCTAAACCGATTGGGGTTAACCAATAAGGCTATACTAACAATAAAAAACAAGGCACTTAATAGATATCATTTGAAAATTGCCCCCTTAATCTTTTGAAGAGAGCCCGGTCAGAAGGAAAGCCTACAGCAAAATGAAGCATTGTGACCTTCGAAGAGCACTATGTAATAAGGCCATATTATCTAGGACAAAATTGAAAAAGTATGCAAAAACTCAAATGATCTAGCTTGCAGAACCATCAAGTCTTCGCAGGATTGACAACACCCGTCAATGCTAAGAAGAGCCAGTAACAAAATGGTAGAGTCAGAAGCCAAAATTGATGACTAGGACCATTATTCTTTCATCAGTTGTGGGCATGAAACTTCATTAGATTCATTCAAGCTCAAGTTTTGAAAGTGAAGAATAAGAATTACCAAATTCGACTGTGGTGGAGCAGAGGTGATTGAGACAAAGGTTGCCAAGTGTGAGCAATTGGACCTAATAGTGTCAGTTGGCTAGGAACATCGTGGTCATGCCCCATTATTGCAAGGAGAGCATGAAGCTTTGAATAAAATCTACTTCTTGTCTCTGAATCAAGAGCTCTACCCATATTCCAAGCAGCTTGTTGAAATAGCTTTTCTTTTATTAAAAGTATCAAAGACATCATATTCTTTGGGAATGAAATAAACTCATTTTTTTCTAGTTACATCATCAATGAAAGTAACATATTAATAAGAGCCACAAAGATAGGATACTTGATCTAGTCCCCATATATCTAAATGTGACAATATAACTTTTCACTCTTCTTTTCCTTCCCAACTCTAAGAAATATGGATTTCTTCTATTTTTCATAAACACATTTTTTTCACAAAAATGGAAAAATAAAACTACTTTAATTCTAGAAATAAATTCTTGGAATCGAGAATCCTTATCCCCCTCTCAATTTTGGGCCCAAGCCTTATTGTGTCATAATGTTGCATCTATCCCTACAAAAGTTAAAGAAATAAAAAAATCAAAATTACCAGTACATAAATACAATGTACCTACCTTTTTTCCTTTTACTATTGTCGATGAGCCTTTTGTGACCTTCACAAATGATATACATGTAACTGTTATAATTCTCCCTTTATGCCCCAAGAAGGTTGAATGGGTGAAGGACCAACTTGCTCATATTCACGCATAAGTGATTTTGTTTGTGTCCAAAATTAAAAGACGCTTAATTCATGAAGATGTCTGAAATCAAAATCCCCAATTGAATGAAGTCTTTGTGTCCTAAGAAATAACATTACAAAACATGAAGAATGAGGTAAGTGAATCGTTTAGTCTTCATCTATTGGCATCATCAAGGGAAATTATTTTATTGGACAACAAATGGAATCAAGGGATACTTGACTACATTTCCTTAGCATTAGGTGAAGCTTTTCTCTCTCTTGTGAGAAGTGCTATAGGGGATTCTCTCGAGATATGAGATCATATTTCTTTAGGTACCTTCTTGTTAATATTCCCTCTTATCTACATGCAATTAAGATTATTAGGAAATAAATCCAAGTCAGGTTGAGGATAGGAGAATTCATGTTATGTGAACCTTAAAATGCTTATTGCATGCCCATTGAAGCTCACATAATACTTCCAAGATTTAGAAAAATATTAGAAGAAGCAAGTGAAGAAGGCCTAGAAAAGCCTAGTGCCCTATGGTCTACTAGAGTATTCATAATACATTCATGCATTGACAACTGAAATTCTCTAGATTTATTAGGAGTGGAATATGTGTTTGATATCACTTGTACTCCACATGTATTTGCAAAGTCTATAGTCATTATTTTTTGGGATCCATAATAAGTAGTTGCAAAGCCAACCTTGTGTCTACTTCTACGGGAAAGTAGCACAAGATAATAAAAGACAATCTATAGGTTATAGAAGGCATTGTTGCATTATCACCTGCTTACATGAAAGCAAATATTGGTGGACTTGGAGTGGCAAACATTCCCAAGATAAAACACCTTGATGCTCCATTACCTGTAGTTTATTGTCCCATTGGAGAAGATCAAGTTGTAGTTTCTACAAGAGTAACATGGATGAATTCAAGAGTTATTCAGAAAAGATTCCATAACTTAGGTCAAATGTGCTTGGCATCATAATCCATGAATCATGTGATACCATTATACTTGTTATCAATGTATGATTCTCTTGGAGCTTGAAAACTATCAGAAGTAGTAAAGAAAAGGGAGGTGTCTATTTCAAGTGACAACTATTTGCATAGGCTTCAAACATCAAGTGCCACCTTCTTCATATATTGTATCTATGTTATAAATTAAGAAACCAAGGCCAATGCTAAATGTGTCTTCTTGGTTCAAGCAATCTTCGCCTCCCCTCTTCTCCTCCCTTCCCCCCCCCCCCCCCCCCCGCTCTCTCTATCTCTCAACCTCACACATGAACTTGCATGCACACATCTAAACCATAACATATCAACTTAAAGTCCTATTTATAGTATGGGCTCTTAGTGAAGTTTTTTTTTTAATCACAGTCTCTAGTTATTGTAGCAACATTAGGTGCCACCTTCATCACAGGCTTTATCCATGTCATAACTTAACCTTGACCAAGGACAATTGTAAGTGGGTCTTCTCAGACTTAGCAATCTCTCTCTCTCTCTCTCTCTCTCTCTCTCTCTCTCTCTCTCTCTCTCTCTCTCTCTCTCTCTCTCTCTCTCTCTCTCTCTCTCTCTCTCTCTCTCTCTCCTCTCTCTCTCTCTCTCTCTTCTCTCTCTCTCTCTCTCTCTCTCTCTCTCTCTCTCTCTCTCTCTCTCTCCTCTCAAGTAGTGAACATATCCAACTATGTGTGCCTAATGAAACCTTTATTCCTAACAACCTTTCATTGAAAGGGTTATTTAGAAAATCTTCTACAAAGGTCAAATACTCTTGGCATCCTACACCCTTTGGATTCTAGGATACCATTGGACTTGTTCTTAATGTACACATCTCTTAGAACTCAAAAACTATCAAAAGAAGTAAAGAAAAAGGAGGTGTTTGTTTCAAGTAACAACTACTTGCATAGGCTTCAATTAGGAGAGGGTCTGTTTAGGAAAGGTTTGTATATAATTATCATTATATAACTTGCATATTTATCCTTCAAATTTTAAGAAAATAGAAGACATCAAATCGTGAGAGGTCTTTTGGAGTATCTATCTTATGAAGTTGCTAAACCCTTTATAGATATGTACACAAGCAAAAGGAAAAGATGTGCTTAGAAATTGAATTTGTTGAGGTAGTTTCAAAAGGTCTATTATTAGAAGATTTAAATATTGTTGTAGGTTTATGTGAGATGTTAAATCTTGGATGCATTATAGGATTTGATACTTATGTAGTCAACCATATGCTCTAACATAATAACATCATAATATTTGAAGAAGATGAGAGTTCCTTTGAGGACTTTTACCAATTGATATTGGGTGATGAAGTTTTAGAATTAGGGTAATGCTTTGATAGAGGTGTAACTACTAAGAAACCTCTCTCTCTTCCTCTCACACATAAGAAATGGACATATCCAATTATGTGTGCCTATTGAAACCTTTATTCTTGATGACCTTTCATTGAAAGAGTTAATTCAAAAAAGCTTCTACAAAGGTCAAATTTTCTTGGCACAATAACCCTTTAGATCCCCTAGGCTCTCTCTCCATCTCTCTCTTTCTTTCTCTTCCTTCCCCCCCCCCTCTCTCTCTCTAACTCTCTCCCCCACCTCTCTCTTTCTTTCTCAAAATCTCTCTTCCCTCTCTCTCTATCCCTACCCCCACCTCTCTCCAACCTCTCTGCCCTTCTCTCCCTCTCCCTTCCCTCTCTCTTTGACTCTCTATCTATCTATCTATCCCTACCCCCACCTCTCCCTCTCTCCCCCTTCTCCCTCTCCCTCCCACCTCTCTATCTTTATCTTTCTCAACCCCCCTCTCTCTCTATCCCTCCTCTCTCTCACCTCCCTACACTTAGGTGGGGGTAAAAGTTTAGGACCAAAAATGCAAATGGTTTATGTTAACCTGTTTACAAAAATGCCCCTAAAAATGTGCATGTGTCTTTTTTGGGTCTATAGTATCAAAACTCATATGTGGTTTTTATCATTAAAAACTCATACCAATTTTTAACACTATAGACGTTGCAAACCCAATTGGACACCTGGGCATTTTTAGTGCAGAGTTCACAGGGAACCAGTGGTTTTCCTATCCCACAACCCACAAAAATTTCCAACACTCCTTTCCTCACCCAACCACCCTACCAAAGTGATCACTCAACACCCTCCAATCTCATTATTGCAACTTCTCAAATGTCCAACTTAACTTCTTCCCATTGATCTCAATCCTTGATCTATGGGCTCCAACCTTCCAAACATACTTGGGATGGACTAGGGACCTATTTCCACCGTCATATAACCCTAATAACCCAACCAACTCATTTACCTCCTAATTTGTGACAGACACACTTCCAAGGGCGGCTTACCCAATTAGGACCTAGTTTGGCTACTAGACCTAGTTTTCCGGGTTTCCTCCCTTAACTCCAAATATTTCCAAACAACCTAGGGAAAAAATTTCAGTTTTGAGTACCCTTTTGGGGCTCCCATAACATATATCCAAATTGGGTCATGCTCCTACAAACAAGGGTCAACAACATTGACTGTCCTATCAGGCCTAATGTGGCAATCAAGCCAATTTTACAAAGCAGCTACACTAAATTGGATTGATACTCCTAATCCAATTATTTTTTTGGGTTTGTACACATCCTTAAACTCCAAATCTACCATTTCTTGGCCTAGTCCATTCCAACTTTTTTTCCATTCACCTAGAACCAGTCACATGTGGATGCCTGGTTCTTCAATGTCCATTCCTCCTTCCTCCAGCACTTTCCCTTCCAAAATCCTCTATAATCCTATGATACACACATGTACCTAACTTCCCACCAAATTCCATGAGATTCCATGGATGGAAAGTTAGAATAAATCCATGTGAAACCAAAACCCTCGGTAGGCGAGGGTTTCTGAACTATTTCTACAAAATCGGGTGGATCTCATAGAATTTAGTACCACGTTGCACCAAACTAGAAGAAAATGAAATCTAACTCACTATGCTATCCACACAAATGCATTACACTCCTTGATCAATCCGTACAATCAGGTTATGAGGGTCAAAATAACAAAAATGACAAGAACTCTAGTTTATTTATATTCATTCACATTCAAAACTTTAGCACAATACCAACTACCAATATCAACCCCCTCCTCCTTGACCATCCAAAGACATATATGGTCATTCACAACTGCCATCCAACCAAAGTTCAAACTAAGTGACCATTGGAGGCGAGTTGTTTGCTCAATTACATGTTGTCACCCTAATGACAACTTTAACAACGTTAGCAATTTTACATTTGGGTACAAAACCAATACATGGATGCCTTCAAATGATGAATGATATAATAAAATCATCCTAAATGACCTACCTAATCCATCCTAAACATCCTACTGACCCTTTGACCATGATGGCTTATACATGCCAATCAGGGTCAATGGTCTTACAAATGGGTCCAACGCAATCCTAATCAATACAAAATGGTCCTATGGACCTTATTACATTGAGAATGAGTCATCAAACATCATGAGGCCCTCTGAGCCATGTTGACATGCTATCATGGTGCTCCTGCACCAATTTTAGGGGTAAAAATGTGAATGGGTTAAGGAAAAGTAACACGTACGCGATATGTTGAGTTAAAGTGGATTCACAATGGCCAACAAAGCCCAAAATAATTCTACTAAAGGGTTCCACTACAATTGTTTCTGTCTATCCCGCAAACATTATCCAAACAATGTAAGAATTTTCTTTGTTTTATGTCATAACCCTCCTTTTTGGAACTTGATAATACTTGATACTTTTTACTACTACTACTACTACTACTACTACTACTACTACTACTACTACTACTACTACTACCATTATTATTATTAATCTTACGAGTAATGTTAGTTAGAGATGAAAAATTGAATAAGGATGAAATTAGTTTAAAAAGAAGAATTAATAAGCGGTGACTCACACGTGAGGTCATAATTTACTTGGAAATTATTTATTTCCTCAATATTCTAATTGACCACATGGTGTAGGAGAAATAAGAAGATTCTAGAAAAGAAATTTTAAATTCAAAGTATATAGCAAATATATGACAAGGGAGTTACAAAATTATTCTATGACAAGAAGAATTCTATTCATGGCTTTTTAATGACAAAGGAGTTATGAAATTCATTTTTTGATAAAATTTTGAATGCATGGTCAAATGTAACCCCCACTATGACAATAGTCATTTTTGCATGAAATTGATTTAGAAATTACTTATTTTTCTCAATATGTTATTTAGCACATGTTGTAGGAGTAATTGAGAAGGTTCTAGAAGAGAATCTCAAATTCAAATTTAATATGCATGTAACCCCCACTATGACATTAATCATTTTTGCATGGAATTATTCTGGGAAAAAGAATATGTGAATCATTTAATTCTTTTGATAGTGGGAATGGTGCATCTATCCTATATAATGTATGCTAAACTTTCGAAGAAGGGAGTTCATTTTTTGTTTGGATTAAGATAAGTGGTTTATTACATTTTATATGACTTCAAATGATTGAAATGTATAACTAATTTGATTCTTTAATGTTCTTTTATTTGTTTAATAATTTTTATTATCAAATTCAACATGATTTTTATAGTTTTCATGGCATAATTCATATTTTTAATTTGTATAATTTTTACTAACACATATGATGTTATTTAGGACAATTGATTTCAAGGATGGGAGGGAACAAATGAGAAACAACTGAATCACAAGAGGTGGCAAAGGAAAGACAAAAGGAGTGCATGAGAAGACTATGTGAAGCGAGAAAAATAGAATGTATGCCATCTACACCAACTCAATTAAATGTATTGAATGAACCTAATGCAAACCAAGAACAAGTGCCAATGAATGATCAAACAAATGTACTTAACTTAAACCAAGAACACACATCAAGCAAATTTATTCAAAGCTATCATCTAATAAGAATTAGTCAAAGGTTTTTTGAAATAGAAAAACCTTTTAATGTTCAAATAAATCATGCACACACCACATGTTATTGTAGAATGTATATTGAATTTTTCATTTATTATGATATTTATTTTCATATATGTTGTACTTTGCACAGTAATGATGTGTTGCAAAATTGTGGTATACAAGTACCTCCCAAGTCATCAAGAGATTTTATTTCAAGCATATAATGTAAAACTGAGGGTTACACTTTTTATAAGATGGTGTGTTTGAAAGTGTCATGTGTTACATGTGGTGGTTTGCAACACTTGCAAATATGTGTACATTTCAAGATCACACATGAAATTGGGAAGAAACTAGTGTCTTTTGGAAAATACAAATTTGTCACATACGGGGTTAAAGATAGAAAAGCATTTAAGAGATGTGAGTTAGTGAATAAAGATATATCTATAGCTAAGTTTATGAGTATTTTTCAACAAAAACTAGTTTATGACTATGTAATGCATACACATAGAGCTCAATGGTTGGATGAGCGATTCAAATTATGTAAGGATAAATTTCCTCTCGATACCATTGTCTCTATTGTAGATTTTTGCTAAGAATTATACACGACAACCTCAAAATGAAGTGCAATCTCTATTACCATTCTTAACAAGTAACTATTTTTGTACACATAGCATTCATGCATGCACATGATAACATAGAGGAGGATAGAAAGATACTAAGAGAGTATCATTTATACACAAGTGATGATCATAGTCATTCATCAGAGTTTGTGCAAGGATCCTTTCAACTTTACTATGAGAATTTAAGAGAGAGAAATATCACATACAACCAACACATCATATGGTTAGATAATTGTACAATCACAATTCAAGAATACAAGAATATTCTATTGGTTGAGTAGGATGCATGTGATGAGTGGTGTACAACATTTTTGGAATTTCACTGAGGTTGGACATGGAAAGGGAGAGCACGATGGTGCAAGAGAATGTGTAAAAAGGGCCCTTGCAAGAGAAGAACCGAAGTACGAAGGTGGCATTGAGTTGATAGATGCAACAACTATTGTGGAATGGTGTAACTTAATGATGGGACTAGGTAACAAAGGTAAGTCTTTTGTTTTTAAATTTTTTTGGTTGATACATGAATTTGATGTTGCAAACTATGTAGATTGTTGTACCATTATAGGATTGAGTGACTTGCACTCATTCGGAAGTTCAAATGCAAGCTCACCAATTATTTATACAAGAGAGATTGTATGGTTTTTCTCGTTATCTATGGAATTTTTGTGAGAAGTGTGTGAATTAGAATAGTGGGTTGATGAATGGTCTTGTAGACCTTTAGTTCTTATTGACACATATCAACTTCCTAAAGTGTGACAATTGAATCATATCAAAGTTTTGGTAGACTTTGACCATGTATATGAACTAGTGCAACCAGGTATTGTGAATTATTGTTAATCAAGACAATGAAGAAGGCATAAATTACTTTTTGTATCATTGTAGTGAGGCAAACAAAAAATTTGACAACCACAATCATCAATGGAGAGGGTATTGAGTACCCAATAGGGTATGTTGTTGTCATGTAAACATGGCTTAGAAGGTACCCTATCAAGAAATCAGATGTTGTTGTTTTTTGAGGACTTTGACACACATAGGCATATTCTTCATTACTCTAACCTTGTTGTTGAAACAAATATTCAGTTGATTAAAAACCATAAAATACCACTTAATAATAATTTATGGAAAGTTCGTGAATCTAATTGAGGCAATACTTGACACAATAAGGGTTAGAGTTGATCCACAAGGATCAGTAGATTGAATTTGGGCCAATTATGGTGAAGATTGATTCTACAGTATGGTAGAATGATTTTTTAAATCTTGTATATATCCTTGGCTAATTGACATATCATCTACCATTATGCTAATCATTGTAAAAAAAATAAAATTTATAAATATAACTGGCTATGAGCTGATTTGTTCCTATTTGAAGGCCAAAGTTTGTATATAAACAACCATGAGATGATTTGTTCCTATTTGAAGGACAAAAATTGTATATAAACGACCATGAGCTGATTTGTACCTATTTAGAGGCCAAATTTTATATATAAATAGGCATAAGCTGATTTGTACCAAATTAGAGGCCAATTTTTGCATATATATGGCCATGAGCTAATTTGTACCTATTTAGAGGCCAAATTTTGTATATAAACCACCAATTAACTATAAATACATAAATGAAATTTTGTGATAATTTTGTATCTATGATTCTACTTGAAAATTTGTATGGTTGTGCAATTATTTTGTGAATGTGTAATTCATGTGTTATTCATTTATCAATGTGTAAATTACGATGATGATGATGATGATGATGATGATGATGATGATGATGATGATGATGATGATGATGATGATGATGCATAAACTAACAAATCTTATGCATGTGACGTACTTATGTATGTAAATTATGATGATGAAGATGAAAAGATAGACTAAAAAATCTTATGTTTATGACCTAATTATGATGTATGTTCACGGATGTCAATTCATTACAGGTGGTCTATTTTCATGAATGTCCTTGGTTGAATGTGTTCGTGTTGACAATTCATGTCCACAATGAATACAATAAAATTTACGCTATCTTGCAACTTTTCATTGCATGCAATTGATGATAATTGCATCAACAAAAAAATTGTTGCCCTAAAAAAATAGCTTTGAGTCTTTGAAATTTGAGAAAGGTTATTGAGAGGAGTCTCATGTGATCATGTGGGTTCAAAAAGATTATTCATACGTACCCTAGATTCTGAGAAATAACCCATCAAAGTTTGACAAATTTTTGAACTTAGGGAACTTAAGAGATGGTGCCACTATGGTATGGTCATGAACATTCGAGCAAGTTGGGAAGAAAAATAGGACCATGCCAAGCATAAACCTTCCTACCCAGACATGTTCACGCTGATGGTTCATGGCCACGATGTACAAAATGAAATTTACCATATCTTGCAACTTTTCATTATGTGCAACTGATGATATTTGTAATAATCAAAATATTGTTGCCCTAATAAAATGGCTTCAAGACTTCAAAATTTGAGATAGTTTATTGTAGAGGGGCCTCACGTGACCCCATGGATTTAAACAAATCGCTCGTATGTGCCTCGAATTCTAAGTAACAATCTGTCAAAGTTCGATAAGTTTTTGAACTTGACACTCTCAAGAGATGGTGTCGGTACAATATGGTCTTGAATGTTTGAGAAAGATGGGAAGAAAAATAGGACCATGCCTAGCATAAACTTTCCTATCCAAACATGTTTACATTGACGGTTTGTGGCCACAATGAACAAAACAAAATTTACCCTATCTTACAAGTTTTCATTGCAACTAACGATATTTGCATCAACTAAAAAATTGTTTCCCTAATAAAATGGATTCAAGTCTTCAAAATATGAGATAGATTATTGTAAAAGGGCCTTGCGTGACCCTGTGGGTTCAAACAAATTACTTGCATGTGCCTTGAATTTTGAGAAATGGCCCATCAAAGTTTGACAATTTTTTGAACTTAGGGTACTCAAGAGATGACATTGCTACAATATGACATTGAATGTTCGACCAAGTTAGGAAGCAAAATAGCTCCATGCCTAGCATAAAGTTGTGTACCTGGACATGTTTATGCTGATGGTTCATGGCCAAGATGAACATAATGAAATTTACCCTATCTGCAACTTTTCATTACATGCAACTGACCATATTTGCATCAACCAAAAAATTGCTTCCCTAAGAAAATGGCTTTGAGTCTTCAAAATATGAGATAATTTATTGTAGAGGGGCCTCACATGACCCTATGGATTCAATTGGATCATTTGTATGTGCCCTAGATTTCAAGAAACAACCCATCAAAGTTTGATAATTTTTTGAACTTAGGGCACTCAAGAGATGACATCACTACAATATGGCCATGAATGTTTGAGTGAGTTGGGAAGCAAAATAAGACCATTCCTATCATAAACCTGCCAACCTAGACATGTTCACAATGACAATTTATGGTCATGACGAATAAAATAAAATTTACCCTATCTTGCAACTTTTCATTGCGTGCAACTGACGATATTTGCATCAACTGAAAAAATTATTGGCTTATGAAAATGGCTTGAAGTCTTCCAAATCTGAGATAAATTATTGTAGAGGGGTCTCACATGGCCATGTGGTTTCAAATGGATAACTAGTATGTACCTTGGATTCTGAGAAATAACTTGTCAAAGTTTGATAATTTTTTGAATTTTGGGCACTCAAGAGATGGTGTTGCTATGGTATGGCCCTGTACATCCACATGACTTGATAAGAAAAATGGGACCATGCCTACCATAAACATGTCTAACTGGACATGTTTGTGCTAATGGTTTATGACCATGATGAATATAATGAAATTTACCCTATCTTGCAAATTTTGCAACTTTTTCACAAATTTGCAACTTATTTACAACCTTTTGCAACCTTTTGTAACTTTTTGACACTTTTTGAAAAATCTACTAAACCTAACAGATTTTTAATGAATCTAGGACATCCCTACTAGACCGATGCCATTCACAATGAACCTAAGTCATTCATAATGAATCTAAGTTGGTCCTAATTAATGTAAATGGTAAATGAATTGAAATGAAAATGAGGATGAATAGAGAGACAAAGACTAACAAGTCTATAATAAGCCTTCATGTAATCATAGTTGTGTTTTCTCTGTGTCTATTAGGTGTTGTATTCCTTCTACATATTTGACCACGATCATAGACTTAGTAAGTAATCTATTTAGTCATAATTAACTATATACATATTACATCAACATAAATTAAAGTTGATTACTTGTAGAATGTGAAATTGAATTTAATATTGATTACTTGTAATCTATCATTTCTAAGTATCCATATTACGATTAATAATAATAATACAAAAATGATCATAAAATTCAATGAAGTTGCCCAAGGCAACCAAATTTAAAACTTACAATTTTGATGAATACTAATTGTAATTCATAAGTTGTATCGATTTGCAATATCATTAGTCCATAACATGATAAATTGTTCATAAATTAACCATTTATAACTAAATATATATTTAAATTTTAAGTTTCAAAGTAGGAAGATATGCACACAATGAACATATCTGATCAAATATCACCTTTTATATATATCCAAATGTAGAATAAAAATTTTACAAA
This sequence comes from Cryptomeria japonica, assembly GCF_030272615.1. Lineage (NCBI taxonomy): Eukaryota > Viridiplantae > Streptophyta > Pinopsida > Cupressales > Cupressaceae > Cryptomeria > Cryptomeria japonica. The sequence goes on along the minus strand of NC_081411.1, from coordinate 659,629,347 downwards.
AATGTGGCATATGTGTCAACTCAATAAAATGTACAAAAATGGATATGTGCCAACATAATACATTTTTTATAAGATTATGGCATATGCCATCTCAGGATCAATTTAAAATAAAAATGTTGAATATCTTTATATGACTCTATCAAATCCTATAGTTGTGGTGGATCAAAACTAAGCCTCTTTGAAGTACTATGTGGGCTCTACATATGATTGCACAACAACAATTCAAACAACAAATTAGATTACTTGTGTCAATAATAGTTTACAATTTTCAAGTTAACCTCAAAATAACTATATTGAACTATAATTTCTCTACAATTGAATTTTTTATTACCTCATGTTGGTTTTTGGCTGAAAGGCATTTTGAAAATGATGGTCACCTTTGACAATTAGGAGTCCTACCAATTCGGTGAGGTAGAGGATCTGTGTTATGGCCAAATCATGAAGGGGGATATACTAAGTAAAATACAATGATACAAATTGATATATATATATATATATATATATATATATATATATATATATATATATATATATATATATATATATATATATATATATATATATATATATATATATATACACACACACACACACACACATATTGTGATGTTGGAAAAAGGTGAATGATGGAGATATAGAAAGGAAATTTTTTCTTCCCTCCAAAGAGAGATAAAAGTTTCACTTCGGATTTCTCTTCAAACACATTTTCCACATTACATTGGAAGAGAGAGGAAAATAAACTAGATTCAACCTCTAGAGAAAGAGATTGAATTATGAGTGATGGTAAGTGAAACCCCTCTTCTGAGATTGAGATTTGAATTGATTGAATTGTGTACTTATGATCAAGTATAAAAGTGACAAAGATCTGATTATAACTCAAGATAGAAGCATAGGGTGAAGTTGTGCACCTGGATCTGGTAATAATCTGTCGAGACAAAACTGCCCTGTGAATTTGAGGAAAAGTTGTATGGACCGTTGCGAGAGTGTATGTATGTAATATGTATGTATACACATATACATATGTATATATATACATATATACATATGTATATATATACACATATACATATATGTGTGTGTGTGTGTGTATATATATATATATATATATATAGTGAATTTGAGGAAAAGTTGTATGGACCGTTGCGAGAGTGTATGTATGTAATATGTATGTATACACATATACATATATGTGTGTGTGTGGATACATACATACATATATATACATATACATATATACATATATACATATACATATATATACATATATTTATGTGAGGCCCTACCCCGACTCATCCTAGCATTTCAGTGATTTTCATGTAGAGATTATTATGGATGCTTTATTTTTATGCATTGTGGATTTAGAACTAATATGGTTCCATGATTTGAATAACATTGGTGTATGTGGATGTTGCATTTCTATGCATTATAGATATAGAACTCTATATGTTTCTAGAATAGGATAACTTTGTGATGATGTATGTATGTATGTATGTGAGGCCCTACCCCGACTCATCCTAGCATTTCAATGATTTTCATGTAGAGATTATTATGGATGCTTTATTTTTATGCATTGTGGATTTAGAGCTTATATGGCTCCATGATTTGGATAACATTGGTGTATATGGATGCTTCATTTCTATGCATTATAGATATAGAACTCTATATGATTCTAGAATAGGATAACTTTGTGATGATGTATGTCATTATTGGATTTGCGGGACTTTACTATGATGATAGAAATAGGATGCATGTCTTATGTAAGGATCAAAATTATGAGGATTATGATAATTACTTATGTGGATTTATTTGGATATAAGATATATTGATTTTGTTTAATGTCAATTGTATGCAGAGTGTTTGATGTGTATTCTTACTCACGTGTTTAATTTTATATGAGGTTATTTGGAAGTACTAATGTGTAATTGAGATGCGCAGGAAAATTATCCATGTGACCATGGAAATATTATGGAGAACCAGACCTAGACCTATGTACGTTCGTAAAACCAGGGGTTGTCTATTTGGAGAGACAACACCCCGTATGTATCGTATTTTATTTGTAATAGTAAATGATGCATGTGTGTTAAATTTAATTTATTGATTTATTTAAATCCAACAAGAGACAATTTCCATGTGTAATTTTGTAATATATTTTATTGTGTCACTTGACACGTGCTGATTTGTGTCTTGATTTTTGACTTGTCTCTTGGAGGGAGTTGTTTTAACCATAGCCTTTTCAAACATTTGAATGTGGTCCCAAATTTTCCTTAGGTAGAGAGTCTTTGGAGTGGTCAACTCAGGTTTGACCCGAAGGTTAACTTCATATGGGTTTCTAAGGGGTCAAATGGACTCCTAGGGGTAGTTTAAAGGTTTTTCCTAAAGTCCATAAGGTATACCTATGGGTTATGAGTATTTTTAGGCATGTGACTACTCCCATGTGACTGTTTAGTCACCTTAAAAAGTGGGTTTCCTAAGGTGAGCGAAAATTCAATTTAGAAGGTTCCACCTGGGTTAGATAACCTTCCTTTTTTATGTGAGATTCTTTTTCCCACTTTCTCTTACTTTTTCCTTTTTCAGTTTTAGAAACCTGTGAGAACTGGGACTGAGGCCTTCTTAGGCAAGGATGAGAGACTTAGTGGGTAATCACCCACTCTCCATTTTTGGAGATCATGCAATTTTGAAAAGACTAGTTTTTGGACAGAAATTTGGCTTAAGTGTAGAGGAAAGGAATTGTGGAATTGGGCTGCTCATCCTCAAACTAGTTCTAGCAAACCTTTGGGCAGATTGAAGGTTGGATTCATCTTCTCCCTTTCATGTTGCATGTTTATGTTGGAAAGATTGTTTGTATGTGTAAGTTGTTTTCTTGTATTTTTCTTTGTGAAATTATTATGTGACCTATCTGTTATTTCTTTTATGCATTTTCTTGTGATTTGGGAGTAACCAAGGCCTTCTACTCTTGGGAGAGTAGGATGGCCTTGTGGGTGGAAGGATCTTGACAACCCTTGAGTGAGAGGCTCTCTTTATGAAAGTGATCTCAAGGGTTGTATATGTGACCCTTGTTGCAGAGCCTTGTGTATGCATTTGGGGGTCATAAGGAGAGAAAGTATGGCATGGATGCCTTGGGGGGCATAAGGATGTGGGGTTAATGTACTTATGATATATCTTTGTTTGTCATGAGATGGCTTTGTGATCTACCATTCTTGCAATCTCCTCGGGGTATTTGGTCCACTTCCACCCATGTAAAAACATCACATTTTGTGATGAAGTGTAGCCTTGGTTGGGAAAGTGTTTGTTATGTGTTTTTCCCTTGTTTGTTGTGTTGCTTGTGTGTAACCTATCTAGGGCTTGGTTCTCCAAGCTCGGGGGTGGCTTCTAGAAAGCCTAGGCTGGGAGGTGAGCTCTCCATGGTCAAAGTCTTATGATTTAATTGTAGGTTGCTTGGAAAGAAAAGAAAAAGACAAGCTAGGAGTTGTTGGTTTTACTTGATTTGCAGAAAAAGATTTGGCGATGGGATATTATATTTTAGTTGCAACAATGTAAAATAAAAGCTATATGTTGTATTTATTTTGAAAAAAAAAATGTATTCTTTTTTTTTAAAGTCCTCATTTAATAGAAATAAGAGACTAGTAAGGTATCTCACCCATTGTAATGTTGACTACATTGTATTCTAAATATGCTTTAAAGAAATGCATTATTCTACTAAGTTAATATTGCAAAAATGAAATGTTTATTTTTGGATTAAGTTCCTATAGTTATTGAAATAATATTTGTTGTATTCATGTTATCTCTGAAAATAAAAGTTCAGTTTGTTTCCTTATGCATATTGAAATAATAGAAATGAGAGAAAAGTAAGCATATCTATTCCCTTTTACAAATTAGGATTAAAAAAATTTAATTTGTCTATCTCTAAGGATTATTTCAAATGATTTATAGTCTAATATAGTTGTTGTTAAAATTTATTAAATTTTGTCACTTTATTTATTGCACGCAGTAAATAAATCTAGAATTAGTAATCCATCTCTAAAGTTAGCAAGTAGAGTGTCAATATAAAAAGAAATGCTTTGTGAAACTTTATAACCACAGAAATACATACATACATACATACATAGATATATATATATATATATTGTATTTTAAATATACAAATATATATATATATATATATATATATATATATATATATATATATATATATATATATATATATATATATATATATATATATATATATATATATATATATATATATATATATATATATATATATATTCCTTGGTTGCCAAACCCTACCCCAAGGGGACCCAGAGCCGAGGCTCCCACGGGCCCCCCCGGGCAACGCAGGCTCTTTGCGAGCCATGCCCCACAGAGACGCCGCAGGCACCACTGTGGGCCACGGCCCGCAGAGACACCGCAGCATCCCTGTGGGTCGTGCCTCACAGAGGCAATCGTGGTCGCCACTGCGAGCCGCGTCCCGCAAGGACGCTGCGGCGTCTCTGCAGGCCGCGACCCGTAGTGGTGGTCACCACTGCGAGCCGCATCCTGCAGGGACGCTGCAATGTCTCTGCGGGCCGCAACCCGTAGTGGCACCGAAGACGATGTTGTGGCAGCTGCGGCGTCTCTGTGGGACGCTATGGCGTCTCTACGGGCCGCGACCCGTAGTGGCACCGAAGATGATGTTGTGGCGGCCGCGCCCTCAAACGCCCCCCCCCCCCCCCCCCCCCCGCGTGCAAAACCTCTGGCAAACCCCCTCCTCCGACTTGGCATTCGGCCTCCTCCCTGCACAAAAAAAAAAAAAAAGACATAAAACCCTAACCCGGTTCGGGTTTGAGTAGCTTGAAAATAATAAAAAAGAAAAATAGAATGAAAGGGTATTTTAGAACATTTTAATTAGGTTACATGGGGTATTTTTATAATAATGTTTGTTAGAAAATGAATATCCTCATATATGTGTGTGTGTGTGTGTGTGTGTGTTTAATGAATATATATATATATACATATATATATATATATATATATATATATATATATAGTTAAAAATATGAATGTATAAATCTAACTTGAGTTTAATTATTTTATTTAAACATTCATATTTTATATACGACTATATAAACATTTGAATATGATGTTTAAATTTTAATTCTTTAAAAGCTTTATATTTTAGGAAATTATAATGATTCCTTTTGTAAGATATTTGGCTATTGAGGGGGATTATTGTAGTCCACCTAAATTCCGACTTGTCGAGATTAAACTTTATAGAGCAATTTTTATTATGGATTATTTTAGCCCTTTAGTCAAATTTTAGACACATTATAATTATTGTTAAAATAAATCATATTGCTAGAGTTAATTTAATTAATTCCTACAACGAATAAAGGATTAACTGAGATTAATAATATCTCTTGTCAACTAATTTAGGGGTTTTTGCTTAAATGAATTTATTATTTATAAATTGATGAGATAAAAATAAATTCTTTGGAGAGTTAATTTTCTGCATGTAATTTAGATTATCCCGCTTACTTAATATAGTTGTTTAAATTAACTTTAGTTGAAGAAGAATTCAAACGTAGTTAAGACAAGACTTGATACTGCATTAATTTAGCAAACTTAGTTTTATTAGGACATGTTTAAAAAAAAAAAAAATTATTCCGTTTGTGCCCAAAAGTTTGGGCATGACGGTGTGTGTGTGTGTGTGTGTGTGTGTGTGTGTGTGTATATATATATTTATATACATATACATATACATATACATATAGAGTATATCTATATGTATATCTATATGTATATGTATATATTTATACATATATGTATAAATATATACATATACATACATGTATGTATATGTATATGTATATGTGTGTGTGTGTGTGTGTGTGTGTGTGTGACTGACTCTCATGTTGGATGATGATGTCAATTAGTGTGGCAACTGCCTAAAGAGTCTCCATCTCCATAGACTCCTTCAAGACTATAGGGACTATGATGTGAACATAGGTTTCACAGCTAGTGGTATACGATTAGGGTGGTTTTGTACTTGTCGAGCCCCTAGTCTATCATGGGAAAAGCCTCCACCTCTACCCTGGAACTCCCTCATGTCAAAATAATTGGGCATTTGATTAAGGATAAACTCACAGTATAGTTTTCTCAAAAAATTTAAAGTACCTCAAAATTATTGCAAGGAGGTTGGTAAAAGACCATCCATCACCTATCCCAAAAATTGGTTTTCATGGGCACGTGGTTACACCAATATATAGGGAACCTCTTTGAATTAAGAGGTAGAGTCTCATTGGTTCGGGGATTAGTGAAAAGAGAACATATTTGTGTTTTTCTTATTTCTCTATTTTTTACTTCATCAAATGTTAGACCATTTGCATAATAGTCACGACATGAATCCTAATATGTTTTTCAATTAGTTACATGGTTGGAAATTTTATCTAAAACTGTCATCATTGTTTCTAAGTTTGTGGCAAGGGATGCATGGTGATGGTGTTTTGAGGCCTTCGACCTAGACACTAAATGAGATATGGTCACCCTATTTTGTGTTAGACAACCAAATAATTTCTCCTGTGTGTTTTGAGAAAGGTTTATTGGAGGATTAGGAGGCTTGCCCATCTGAGGGATATCATTGGGGTTTTCTTCAAAGTTATCAAGAGGAAAATTATGTTTAGGGGGATTGTTTTGAGCATCTGATAACAATTTTAAAAAATGAAACAAAATTAATCAAAAATAATAAATTCAATGAAATTTTAAATAACAAACAACTAAAAATGCGAAAAGTAATGATGACTTACCTTTTCAATGTCATGGCATGATGAATTGGTTGATAGCAGCAAGAACACATATAGGTTTTTATCAATTTTTTTTGGAAGGGTTTTGAGGAAAAACGTTGCAGCCACGGGTTAAAATAACCAGTCAGGTTTTTTTTAGAAATTTATAATCAGAAAAATGCGATCAGGTTACTTTTATTTTAAAAATTCAATCGTGATTTTATTTTAAGTTTAACGTGTACAAGGTTTTAGTTTTAAAACCCCATATGCATTAAGAATCACTAATATTATCTAAAGAAAGAATTAAAACATCTTACAACACATCACCTGCTACAATTTCTTCCTTATTATTTTATTGTTCTTTGTCTCTTTTTTTCCCTTTCGAGATTAATAATCTCACTTAAGGTATCCTTTCTTCTCAAATGCCAACACTCCATCCTTATGTTATATTTGGATCCACCCTTCTTATATTTCCCACAATTTGCTAGGCTCTTTCCTCTCTTCATTCATTTTCACTAGTTATCCATAGTCAAAGCATTACTTGATGTCTCTCACCTAAATTTTTGCATCACATTTTCTCGTTAAGAATAACACAATTAAAATCATCATACTTAAAAGTGTTTCAACCAAAGACATAATTACTTACAACCATGACCAAGATATTCCACCTTTCTCATAAAGAGCACAAGATCAAGAGAGCCTTAACCTCATCATCAAAGGTTACTTTTATAAAACTTCACTAACTAGTGATTGTGTTACACTCGTTAAATGATCAACAATAGTCCCACCTTTTGACATCTTCATATTAAATAAATGTTCAATAAGAAATACGTTGTTGGAATTTGAGGTTTTTTCATATAGTTTGTCCAATATCAACTAGGTCCACTGTTGTTGTTTCTTTTGATATACTGAAAGCTACAAATATTGACAAACAAAGCTATATTTTAACTAGTGCCTTTGTATCAAGAATCTCCCATTCTGGATGTATCATATTTTTTGGCTTCTTTTCTTTTCCATGCAATTGTCACAAAATATTCTTCTACTATAAATAGTCATTCATTTGCATCTTCCATAGCTAATAGTTTTGGTTGTTGAGATTTCAACCCTAAACTTTTCTTCTTCTACCATTGTTGCCACTCAAAATTGAAATCTCCTACCAAATGACTAAAATACACAAACCTGATAATAGTTGTTAGGTTTTTTGACAAACCAAAGTAATAAAAAATATTAAATAAAATGCAAAATAAAACATAAATATAAAAATTCATATTTACACATCGATTTAATGTTGTTCACCCAATGTGGGCTATATCCACAAATAAATAGCCATCTAATTTCTTCAATTGTCCAACGAAGAAACAAATTACAATTTCATGAGTTTTTACATTCCATATCCACTTATTTATCAAGCCTTTTTGGTGTTTTACAAAGGTTGGTTTTGTTTGCAATGTGTTGTCATTGATGTCAGCCTAATGTATGACAACATTTGTTGTCCTTGATGAGTATTGATGTTGATGAAGTCATTGATGTTGTGGAGATTGTGTTGCTATGGTTTGTTGAGGTTTCTATTGTAATGATTGAGGAATATGTTATACAATATAGATGGTTGATGGTTACATTTGCTTTGGGTTGTGGATGTCCACCTTCTTGGTGTTTGATTTCTACATTTTGTATGAATTGTTGATGATATTATTTTGTGGATTTATGGCATGTGATAGTGGTGAAGATGTTCTTTCTTTGGTCCTGGCACTTTTGTTTAAGTTAATATTGTTTTTAGATGTCTCTTTGTATGAGGAGATGATATATGTAGGAAAGAGCATTTAAAGTCTAGTTGGAAGAATGCTCTACATTCCTCCACATTTGAGAATGTGGTCTTATGGATTTGAACATAATGTCTATCCCCTATGGATATTGCACTTATATATTTTCAAGTTCTTGTTGTTGCAGTTGATGTGGCTAATGATTATTGTTTGCTAACAGTTAGACTACCTGTTAGAAGTGGATTCGATTAGTCCAAAAAATGATCTGTATTTCTCCAAATTGATGTTTCAGGTGTTGCAACTTGGAGGACATGCTTGTAATGTTTGTACATTATCTTAGCTCTAGTTTCAAGTGTTGAAGTGTTATGCAATAAGTTTTAAGAATATTTTGTTTAGGGCTTTTTTCTTGGCATTCTAGTAATAAATTATTATGTGTTTGTTTATCTTGTGCCATCATGTATTGATATGATAGCAAGAAAGAAGTATTTGAGAATTACGTTGGATGTTCTAGGAATGTCCCTATGTACTATGCATGGTGTTGAATATTTTGGTTGGTGCTACATTGATTTTGATGTTGTCTTTTGGGAAATTGATGTGGTTTGGATAATTTTGGTTCTCATCTTGTGATTTGATCTTAATGATATTTGTCGACCTTGGAGAATGTGTTAAGGTGTATTTGGGTCCTACCCTTGGCTGTGAGGATCCACATTGAGTTTATTCACTTGAATGTTATGTTTTTGGGCTAACTAGTTATGTGTTACATTGTTTATCTACACATTACCTTATTGCCATCCTTGGATGATGTGCGCTAGCATGTGTATTAGTTGGAGATACTTAGAGAAGTGTAATATGATGTTCTAGGTCCTCTCTATCTCCTGGATTGAACTACATTCACCACAATCATGTTTGGTGACCGACTTGATAGGTCCTATGCTTATTCTTTGTTTTGGCTAATCTAATTGATGTTTGTAATAAAGAAGACGGTATATATAGAATATCATTTTGGAGTTGTGAGTGAATAAATCAGAATATGTGTGATTGTTCTTTCATGATCATATCACTTGCAGAGTTGTGTAATGGAAACATAGTGATAATATGGTGGTGATTATTGTTGGATTTGGCTACTTGTGATAGTGGTTCAAGCACAAATTCATATTTGGAAAAGACTTAATCCTATTGATTCAAATATTGTGATATTGTATCTTGCCCTAGAGAAGTGATCTTCAGTCATCAAGTCTTTGTATCTAGCTATGGAGCAATGAGCTTCATATTGCAACTCCCTTTGTATCTTGCCCTGGAGCAATGAGCTTCAACCTACAAATCCCTATATATCTTGCCATGAGATAGTGCATCTCAACTTGCAAGTCTTCTAGGTGGTAGTGAGCCTAAAATAATTTTATAATCATTTTATATATTGTGAGTTAACTATCGCCATGGTTTTTCCCTCATTGGGTTTTCCATGTAAATTTGGTGTTCTCTTGTGCATTAGATTTCTTTACTTTATTCTTCATTTTTGATAAAGTAAAAGATAAGTTGATAGAGTCTAAGATTGAATGTTTTAAGGTTTGGGCTAATTCACCCCCCTCTTAGTCTAAGGTGTGTTCAATAATTGATATCAGATCCAAGTTCCTCTAGAAGAAGCTTAACCACTTGACGCAGATCCAAGATGGTATAAGATGGATCTTACAAGCTTCCCAAGTTTTTTTGATTCAAACTACTCTTTTTGGAAGATGAGGATGGAATCACATATGAACTCTTTGGATTTTTGGATTTGGAACTTCGTTATAGAAGGTAACACTCCTCCCTCTAATTCTCTTAATACTTTGGATGAAATCAAGGCACATGTGAACAATGGAAAAATAAGGAATGGAATCATTAGTGGGCTATATAATAATGAACTCTTGAAGGTAATAATTCGCAAAGGATGTTTGGGACAAACTTAGTAGTATTTATGAAGGAGACAAGAAGATAAATCAAGTCAAGTTGTAGAATCTCAAATGGAAATTTGAAAGTTTAAGAATGTCAGAAGATGAAAGTATTGATAGCTACATGCACTAGGTCATTGAGGTAGTTTCTGGAATCAAAGGTGTTGGTGGAGAAATGAAAGAAGATGAAATTATGTGGAAGGTACTTAGGACTCTTCCTAAGTCTTTTGTTCCTAAGGTGTATGTCATTGAAGAAAGTAGAGATTTTGATACTTATACTATGGATCAGCTCTATAGAGCCCTTACAACATTTGAGATGAGAGAGATTGAATTGGATAACCAAATAAGGAAGTTGCATTTAAAGCAAGTAAGAAAGTTGAAGATAATGCTGACCTAGATAATGCAGAAGCAAACTTTGTGAGAAGACTACTAAAAGGCATTGGTAAATACAAAGATAAGTTACCTTTGAAATATTTCAATTGTGGTAGGATTGGTCATTTTTCTGCTCCAAAGAGAGTAGCCACTCATCTGAAGATGAGGAATATGATCACTCTAGTGAAGATACCCTATTCATGGCTATGAAAGTTGATGATGATGAGAAAACCAATTTCCTACAATCTAATGAGAACTTGTATGAAAGATCATTAATTGTGTGGTCTTCTCTACATGAAAAGAAGAGTTTAATGCATGGTTGATTGATAGTGGTTTCTCAAACCACATGATAGGTGATAGAATAAAATTTCTCAATCTCAAAAAGACAAATGGTTGATTAGTTAAGTTTGATGGTGTAGAATCTGCTTAGTTCTATAGCAAAGGGACAATACCCATTGATGGGAAAATCAAGACAAAGGATGTTCTATATGTTAATGACTTGAGGCACAATATTCTTAGTGTTAGTCAGATGTGTAGTAGTGGATACAAACTTACATTTAATTACAAGGGTTGTGAGATCAAGAAAGGCGACTCTGGAAGACTAATTGTAGAAATAACAAGAACTAATAGAAACATCTACTACTTAAAGGAAGATATTCATGGTAGTTGTTTAAATTTCTTAGGGTAGTGAATGTTAGCTTTGGTACAAAAGGATGGGACACATAAAATTTGATAATTTGGTGAAGATTAGTTCCACACATATTGTTACAAATTTCTCAAAGATTACCTAACCTACAAAAATTGTATGCAAGGAACGTCATATAGGAAAAGAAACAAAGACAATATTCAAGAGCAAGGAGTTTACTACTTCAAAACCTTTGGAGATGATAACACTGATCTATGTGGACTTTCCAGGATAAGGGCACTTAATGGTGAAAGGTACTTTATGATACTTGTTGATGATCATTCTAGAATGACATGGGTTACTTTTTTAAAGGAGAAGTTAGAAGCTTTAGATAGATTTAAGATTTTAAAATTTGTGGTTGAAAACGAAATGGATGCCAAGATCAAATGCTTAAGGTTTGATAGAGGAGGTGAATTTACATCAAATGAGTTTGAAATATTTTGTGAAGAGCATGGTATTAGGAGGCATATGTCTACTCCGAGGACACCACAACCAAATGGGATTGTTGAAAGGAAAAATAAGATTGTTCAAGAGATGGCTAGAACAATTCTAAAAGATGATAATCTACTAGATGTTTATTGGGGGGAAGTTGTGCATACTATAGTGTATATTCTTAACAAAGTGAAGGTGAGAGTTAATCATTTAGAGATACCTTATGAACGTTGGTATAAGAGACTAGGTACTATCAAGTATTTTAGAATATTTGGAAGCGAGTATTATAATAGAAGAGATGAAGATGATCTTGGAAAGTTTGATTCAAGAGAAAATGAAGGAATCTTACTTGGTTACTCAACAAGAAGCGAGGCCTACATATGTTTCAACAAAAGACTCTAGAGGATAGTTGAAAGTACAACTGTTAGAGTAGATGAAGATTGGGATTAGACTAGACTTGTACTTGAGGATTGTGAACTTGATGATGTTCCCTACACTACAGAGAAAGAATAAAAGAAAATAGAGAAAAGGAGTTAGAAAATACCCCCAATACTCTAACAAGATATGTTCAAAAGAATCACTCTAAAGATCAAATCATTGGTGACAAGAATGGTGTGTAGAGCCAAAAGATACTTTCCAATACTTCTATTAGAAGTTGGGCCTAAAACCTTTTTTTATGCATGCAAGGAGGAAGGATGGATGAAAGCTATGAAAGAAGAACTTGATCAAATTGAGAAGAATCAACCATGGGAACTAGTTCCCAAACCTGCCAATAAAAATGTTATTGGAACCAAGTGGGTGTTTTGCAACAAATTGAATGAAGAAGGGAAAGTGACAAGGAACAAGGCTATATTGGTATGTAAGGGATACTCTCAATTTGAAGGTGTTGATATTAAGCAGACCTTTTCTTCGGTGGCAAGAATGGAGGCAATCAGAATGTTCTTAGCTTTTGTTTCTCACATATCAGATGGATGTCAAGTTATCTTTTCTAAATGGTGAACTAGAAGAAGTCTTCATAGAGCAACCTGATGGATTTTAGTTGGCAAAAAGGTTCGGACATGGTATACAAATTAAAAAAGGTACTATATGGTCTCAAAAAAGCCCCTATAGCTTGGTTTGATAGGTTGGACAAGTATCTACTATTGCAAGGCTTGAAGAATGTTACAACTGATAGCAATCTTTATTTCAAAATTGAAGATTGAATTTTTTTTATAGTAGTTGTATGTGATGATATCATCTTTGGAGGAAAAGATAAGGCATATAAAATATTTACAAAAGATATGCAAAAGGAATTTGATATGCCAATGATTGGTGAGTTGTCCTTCTTTCTTAGCCTTCAAGTTACTCAACTAGATTAAAGAAATTTGGAATGGAGTGTTAGGTCCCGGAGGCAACTGAGAGGGGGCGGGGGGGGGGAGGTGAATCAGCTGCCTAATAAATTCAAACCAAAAACAACTTAACCAACTTAATGCTTAATACCGGTAAACCAGTCTTTTATACTGGTAGACAGTTTTATTAGTTAATTGCAATACCGGTAAAGATTAATGAATGAAACAAAAAGACAAAGTCATCCACAACACATAACACCTATATTTGTATGTAGAAACCCTGTAAGGGGAAAAACCATGGTGAGAAACCTTACCCACAATCAGATGATACTACTACAGATAGTAAGTGTATACAAATGGGGTCTGCACATGCAGAAAGGCCAAGCACCTAGAGCTCACTGCTCAAACACAAAATAGGAGTCACACTGACTACAATTGGATGGTTAAATCCAATAAGAATGTATTGCTTAAATTAGCATCTTCTATGTTGGATTTAGTACCGGTGTAGTTCTGATTGTTTTCACAAAAACCCTCCTTCAACCTTCAAATGATGTCTACGTGTATAGCTCTGCTTATTCTCGCATATACCTTCACACAATCCTTTTTCGCATTCCACTTCTGATCTTACAAATAAGATCTTACATTTATATCATAACCTAGGACCAATTATAGTAGGTCGGCTCTAAAGGATATTACAATAAAATCAATTTACAAATAGATTAATGCCCGATGCAATAACCGATTCAACATGTCGGCTTAATGTATTTACATCAATAATAAATCATCTCCATAGTGTGCCATGCTGATCTGGAAAAGATAAGCCTGTCGGTGTATAACCTGGACCTATTTGCTGATAACAACAAATATGCTAATACGAATATGCCAATAAAAAAATCTTCAAGACAAAGTGCCCAAACAATGTTTTCGACATAACCAAGTGTTTTCCATGCCATTCCAAGTGTCGATGATCATTATATCCCGTCGGTGTACCAGATACCAGTGACTGCGCATGAGTCATTTGCTTGCCAGTGAATGTTGTTGATTCTCCAAAGTGCCAAAGTTGATAAGTGTTAGTAAGTGTGGACATCAATGACAAAACCATACCAAAATACCAACAATCTCCCCCTTTGGCATTGATGGCAACACAAGATGGAAAAACCATAAAAGTGCCAAAATAGAAATGCCAAATACCAAAAGATACATATACAGAGAGTAACAATCTCTCCCCCAATGAATAATCTCTCCCCAAAAGATAATGTGTTTTTCCATATCAATCTCTCCCCCTTTGACATCAAATGCCAAAGTAGAAATAAAAACCATTTTTCAGATACAAAATACCAACCAATTCAGTATACCAACTACTCCCCCTGAGAAGTAGGTTCCTCATCAAAGCCGGAGTAAAAGATCTTTGTTAATTCTGTCGGATGATGAAAAACATCAACTTTCTAAGTTTCTACCAATGGGGGTATGACCCCAAGCTGATCTCTGAGATATTCAAAAGTCTCCTTAGGTAGAGGTTTAGTGAAAATATCTGCAATCTTCTCTTTAGTGTTCACATAAACCAATTTTATTTCTTTTGCTTCAACATTTTCCCTTAGAAAATTCAGTTTGATAGAAACATGTTTGGTCTTAGAATGTAGTACCAAATTCTTAGATATATCAATTGCTGCAGTGTTATCACAATAGATAGTAATAGGTTCCTTGCACTTTACCTTTATGTCTCATTTGCTTAAGCCATAATACTTGTGTATAGTTAGTTGTTGCTGCAACATATTCTGATTCAACTGTTGATAAAGATGTACAACTTTGTTTCTTAACCAAGAAATTAATCTGCTTCCAAGAACAAATGCTCTGTCGGTGGTGCTTTTTCTATCATCCACATCTCCTGCCCAATTTGCATCTGTATATGCACATAATTCAAAGTTTTCATCTCTAGGATACCATAATCCAAGATTTGCAGTGCCTTGTAAGTACCGAAAAATCCTTTTTACAGCTGATTCATGATTTTCTCTAGGATTACTCTGAAATCTTGAGACAATACATATTGCATTCATGATATCAGGTCTTGTTTGTGTCAAATACAGTAAACCTCCTATTATAGATTTGTATCTAGTCGGATTAACAGGTGTAGATTCATCCCTTAGTGACAATCTGTCATTTGTAGTCATAGGTGTGCTTGTCAGTTAAAAGTTCTCCATCCCAAATTTCTTTAATAACTCCTTTAGGTACTTGGATTGACTCAAGAATATACCTTTATCAATCTGTGAAATCTGCAATCCTAAAAAGAATTTTATTTCTCCAATCATAGACATTTCAAATTCTTGTTGCATTTCAATAGAAAATTCTTTACATAATCAATCTTCTCCTCCAAAGATTATATCATCAACAAAAACTTCTATAACCAAGATGTCATCATTTGTCACTTTATAATATAAGTTTTTGTCAGCATTACCTTTACAAAAACCAATCTTCAAAAGATACTTATCCAATCTTGCATACCAAGCTCTTGGAGCTTGTTTCAATCCATACAAAGCTTTCCTTAACCTGCAAACCATATCTTTGTTATCTATTAAAGAGAATCCATCAGGTTGTTCAATGTAAACTTCTTCTTCAAGATCTCCATTCAGAAATGCACATTTAATATCCATTTGATATACTTTGTAGTTCTTGTGTGCTGCAAAAGCTAAGAATAATCTAACTGCCTCAATTCTAGCTATCGGTGCAAAGGTCTCATTATAATCAATTCCTTCTTTTTGAGAATATCCCTTACACACTAGTCTTGTTTTATTTCTAATAACCTTACCATCTTCATTAAGTTTGTTTCTGAATACCCACTTTGTTCCAATCACATTTTTGTCTTTAGGCTGGGGAACTAGTGTCCATGTGTTATTCTTCTCAATTTGCTCTAATTCTTCTTCCATAGCTTTAATCTAGTGTTTATCTTCACATGCCTCATTAATTGATGATGGTTCAATTTGAGAAATAAGACATACCTCTTCATTTGCCAGTCTTCCTCTTGTCATAACTCCTTTATTTTTGTTCCCAATTATCTGATCTTCAGAGTGATTCAGTCTTACATACTGGGGTGTCTTCGTTTGCTATTGTTCCTTAGTTACTATGGAATTTTTAGATGATACCGATGTAACTGGATCTTGATTCTGTACTGGTGGGTTCAATGTAGGTTCATTTGTTAGAATCTCTGCTGCCAGTTCAGAGTTTATGTACCTTGAAGTTTCTCTGAATTGTTCATCAATCTTCACATTTGTACTCTCAACAATTTTTTGCAATCTTTTGTTAAAACATATATATGTCTTGCTCTTAGATGAATAACCAAGAAATATCCTTCATCACTTCTAGGATCAAATTTGCCAATATACTCATCCCTTCTAATATAGCATTTACTTCCAAATATTCTGAAATATTTAAGAGTAGGAGTAATACCAAACCATAGTTCATGAGGGGTCTTACCG
The DNA here is from genome assembly GCF_030272615.1 of Cryptomeria japonica. Taxonomy (NCBI): domain Eukaryota; kingdom Viridiplantae; phylum Streptophyta; class Pinopsida; order Cupressales; family Cupressaceae; genus Cryptomeria; species Cryptomeria japonica. The sequence goes on along the minus strand of NC_081411.1, from coordinate 659,612,617 downwards.
GTTTCACCTTTGATGTGAACTTTGTTGAATGTATAGACCGTTGTACTTACTACTTCTCTCCAATATACATGTGGTAAGTTTGCTTCTGATAACATACTTCTGGCTGCATCCAAGATAGTTTTGTTTTTCCTTTCTACAACTCCATTCTGTTGTGGTGTCTGAGGTGCTGATAGTTGTCTTTTGATTCCATTCACTTCACAGAATGCATTAAATTCCTTAGATGTAAATTATCCTCCTTGATTCGATCCTAGACATTTGATTTTCTTACCAGTTTCATTTTCTACCATTGCTTTGAACAGTTTGAACTTCCCAAGTGCTTCTGATTTTTCTCTGAGAAAAGTAACCCAACACATTCTAGAATAGTCATCAATGATTAGCATGAAATATCTATCACCTTGCAAACTTTTGGTTCTAGCTAGACCACATAAATCAGTATGAATTAAGTCAAGATCATTATTTGATTTTTTTGGAATACTTTTAAAAGTAGCTCTAACTTGTTTTCCAAATTGACATTCCTTACATACTGTATTGTGAGGTTTGACAATTTTAGGTAAATCCCTAACTGCCTTAGTAGTACTGATTCTTACCATGCAATCAAAATTTACATGATAGAGTCTCTTATGCCATAGCCAAATTTTATCAATATGTGCAATCAAGCATGTCTTTTCACTATTATTCAAGTGAAAGATATTACCTCTAGTTTGATTACTGGTTGCAATTTCCAAACCAGTTCTCTTCATGATTTTGCATTTTCCATTTTTGAATTGTAACTGAAATCCTTTCTCAACTAATTGACTAACACTAAAAAGATTATACTTTAAACCTTCAACATAGTAAACATTGTCAGTATTATGCTTATCATCAAGAGATATTGTACCTTTACCTTTGATCAAACAAGCTTTATCATCTCCAAATCTTACTAAGCCTCCATTATATTCCTAAAAGTTCAAGAATTTACTTTTATCTCCAGTCATATGATGTGAGCATCCTGAATCAATGATCCATTCATCCTTCACTTCAACTTTAGCTGCTAGGGCCTTCTCTACCAGTTGAATAGTAGGTGTTAGTTGATCTTCTGTTATAGCAACAAAAACCCATCCATTGTCTATCAGATCTTCATCAGAATCATCAATTACTCCTTCATCAACAAGATAACAAGATTTATCTTTATTCTTCTTAAATCTGTATCTCTGATAACCATGCCTGCTCTACCGGTTGAATAGTAGGTGTTAGTTGATCTTTTGTTATAGCAACAAAAACCCATCCATTTCTGTCAGATCTTCATCAGAATCATCAGTTACTCCTTCATCAGCAAGATAACAAGATTTATCTTTATTCTTCTTAAATCTGTATCTCTGATATTCATGGTTAGGCTTGTATGTTCTCCTAGCTTCTTCTCTTAGTCTATCATGTCTATCAGGGCATCTAGAAGCCATATGACCAATCTTATTAACGTTAAAGCATTTAAAGGGTGCTTTACCTTCATACTTACTTCCTACTGGACCTTTAGGCATTTTCCTTGCAAATAGTGCTTCAAGTTCTTCAAGTTCTTCACTTTCTCTCCTACTTTCCTCAAGTTCTCTTGCATAAAAGGTTTTCCAATCAGACTTGTCAAATGATGGTGCAGATGATGTTGATGCTTTAAAAGCTAAATCTGTCTTTATAGTAGCAACAAGACCAGATTCCTCAATTTCAAAAGCTGAAAGTTTTCCAATCAATGTATCCCTAGTTACTTATGTATTAGGCATTGTTCTTAACTCATTTATAGTAGTAACCTTCATTTTATATGTTAGTGGCAATCCTCTTAAAACTTTTGAAACAATTTCATCTTCACTTAAGGTTCCTCCACAATATTTAATACCCAAAACAATTTCATTTACTCTTTCCATAAAAGCATAAATCCTTTCATCTTCTTCCATTTTCAGATTTTCATACCTGACCCGGAAGCTTTCAAGTTTTGCAATTTTGACTGTGGAGTCTCCTTCATTTAGTGTTTCCAAATGATCCCAAATAGATTTAGTTGTAGACCTATCTGATAATCCCATGATTTGTTGATCTGATAATGCGCTTAAAAGTGCTTCTCTTGCTTTGCAATCATTTTCCTCATCTTTAGTCAAGTTAGGTGGATTAGGTTGATTCTGAGTAGGAGTAGTATAGCCATTCTTTGTAACATCCTAGATGTCCTTTCCAATGCAATTTAGATGTGTCTCTATTTTGATCTTCCATATGCCATAGTTGGTTCCATCAAGTTTAGGAATGTCCTTCCTGAAATAGTTAGTAGACATTGGATCTCCTCGAGCTGTTAAACTTCTACAAAAAGAGGACTAGGCTCTGATACCAATTGTTAGGTCCCAGAGGCAACTGAGAGGGAGGGGGGGTGAATCAGTTGCCTAATAAATTCAAACCAAAAACAACTTAACCAACTTAATGTTTAATACCAATAAACCAGTCTTTTATACCGGTAGACAGTTTTATTAGTTAATTGCAATACTGGTAAAGATTAATGCATGAAACAAAAAGACAAAGTCATCCACAACACATAACACCAATATTTGTATGTGGAAACCCTTTAAGGGTAAAAACCATGGTGGGAAACCTTACCCACAATCAAATGATACTACTGCAGATAGTAATTGTATACAAATGGGGTCTGTACATGCAGAAAGGCCAAGCACCTAGAGCTCACTGCTCAAACACAAAATAGAAGTCACACTGACTACAATTAAATCCAATAAGAATGTACTTCTTAAATTAGCATCTTCTATGCTGGATTTAGTACTGGTGTAGTTCTAATTGTTTTCACAAAAACCCTCCTTCAACCTTCAAATGATGTCTGCGTGTATAGCTCTGCTTATTCTCGCATATACCTTCACACAATCCTTTTTCGCATTCCACTTCCGATCTTACAAATAAGATCTTACATTTATATCATAACCTAGGACCAATTATAGTAGGTCGGCTCTAAAGGATATTACAATAAAATCAATTTATAAATAGAGTAATGCTCGATGCAATAACCGATTCAACATGTTGGCTTAATGCATTTACAACAATAATAAATCATCTCCATAGCGTGCCATGCTGATCTGGAAAAGATAAGCCTGTCGATGTATAACCTAGACCTATTTGTTGGTAACAGAAAATATGCTAATACGAATATGCCAATAAACAAATCTTCAAGACAAAGTGCCCAAACGATTTTTTTGACATAACCAAGTGTTTTCCATGCCATTCCAAGTGTCGGTGATCATTATATCCTGTTGGTGTACTAGATACCGATGACTATGCATGAGTCATTTGCTTGCCGGTGAATGTTGTTGATTCTCCAAAGTTCCAAAGTTGATAAGTGTTAGTAGTTGTTGACATCAATGTCAAAACCATACCAAAAAACCAACATGGAGAATACTAAATTAGTGTGTACCCCATGGTGATTGGTTTTCATTTGAGTAAGGATGATGAAATCTAGAGGTTGATCTGACTCAATATAGATCTATGATAGGAGACTTGTTGTACTTAAATACTTCTAGACTAGATATTATGCCCACAACATGTATGGTTTCTAGATATCAAGCTAATCCTAAGAAATCTCATGATGTGGTGATCAAAATAATATTTAGATATTTGCAAAGGACTCCATATTATGGTCTATGGTACAAAAAAGACAATGATTTCTCTCTCATGGATTTCATATATGTTGATTGGGCTAGCTATATTGATGATAGGAGAAGTACCAGGTAGTGCATTTTTTTAGGAGGCAAATTGGTCTCCTTGTTCATGAAGAAGAAAGATTCAATTTCCCTATCCATTACATAAACAAAATATATTGTTGCAACATCTTGCTACACTCAAGTATTGTGAATGAAGTAGACTTTGATAGATATCAAGGTGATTTATGATGAGCCCATTCCTATTATGTGTGACAATAATAGTGCAACAAATATTTCAAAGAATCTCGTGATGCATTCAAGAATCAAGCATATTTCTATTTGACATCACTCCTTAAGGGAGAAAGTAGTATGTGCTCACAAAGGATTAGATTAAAGAAATATTTATTAAGGCACTCCCAAAGAATACCTTTGAGTATCTTTGACAAAAACTAGGGGCTATTGCCCCTCCTTCTTCCAACTAAGATACATATAATGATGCATCTATCCAAAATGATAATTTCAAGATATATCCTTAGACCTGGATTGATGTTGAGTGTCGCTCTCAAGGGGAGTATAAGGTTGGTTTGTTTATGTTGTGAAAGTAAAATGACGCAAAATTAAAAAGTGGAGAGATATTTGTTATGGATTAATGGTGAGTTGTATTTATGCACCCTTTGTTCTTGTTGTCAAAGGGGGAGAGAAACTAGATGAAGAGAAAAGTTATTATTGATAGGGGGAGTTCATGCATTGTTATATATGGTGTTTCCATCAATGACAAAGGGGGAGATTTTTGGAAATATGTGTTGTTATTAAAGTCAACTTGATGTCTGATAATATGTGTTATCCTTGATGAGTACTGATGTTGTGAAGATTGTGTTGCTATGGTTTGTTGAGGTTGATATTGTCGTGATTGAGGAAGATGTTATATATTATAAATGGTTGATGGTTACAATTGCTTTTGGTTATGGACGTCCACCTTCTTGGTGCTTGATGTCTACATTTTGTACAAAGTGTTGATGATAATATGTTGTGGATTGTGGCATGTGATGGTGGTGAAGATGTGCTTTCCTTGGTCCTAGCACTTTTGTTCCAGTTAATATTGTTTTTGGATGTATTTTTGTATGAGGAGATGTTATATGCAATAAAGAGTATTTAAAGTATGGTTGGAAGAATGAACCACATTCCTCCACATTTAAGAATTTGGTCTTGCAGATTTGGACATAATTGCTATGCTAATGGACATTGCACTTCGATATTTCTAGGTTCTTGTTGTTGTAGCTGATGTGGCTAGTGATTGTTATTTACTAACAGTCAGGTTGTCTATCAAAAGTGGATTCGATTAGTCCATAAAATGCTCTGCATTTCTCCATATTGATGTTTTAGGTGTTGCAACTTGGAGGAAATGCTTGTAATGTTTGTGCATTATCTTAGTTCTAGTTTCAAGTGTTGAAGTGTTCTATAAGAAGTTTTATGAATGTTTTTTTTAAGACCGTGATCTTGGTGTTGGTGTTTTTTTACCAAGTTCCTTTAAACCCTCTAAAGGCTAACTAACCTTATACTTAAGGGTTTTCAAGTTTATCGCCAACAAACAAGGTTAAACCCTTGTTGGGAAAATGGTGTTGTACACCTTGCACAGTAATGTTTTATTGATGTATTATTTTATTATTGTGTGAGGTGGACATGTAATTATATTGTAGTATCATATTGTATTGTTGCACCTAGGAGCACCTAGATGGATGCACAACATGTAGAGATTCCCTTGGAATATTCTTTTAACCACTTGATGAGTTGTATTGGCACATTGGTATTATTGTATTGCATTTATTTAATATCGGGGAATATAATTGTGATGAAGTACCCAATATTAAATGTGGGTCAAGGGTAGGTAGGAAAAATATTATAATTTATTGTCACATGGTATTGGGCACATGGTTTTGATTTAGTACCACTTGGTGGTTTTGTGGGAGCTTGTGTTTATAAAAGCAACCACAAGGGTAGTTGTTTGGGTTGGTCAATTAGCCAGGTTAGCATTTGTGGATGTTGGAAGCATGGCATGAGATGTTTGGATTCATGCTTGGTCACATGGAGTTCTTGGTTATGGTTGGGTTTCAGAAGCTTTCCATAGTTGTATTGTAATGGATGCATTGTTGATAATACATGGTGGATGATGCTTTTGGAGGCTAGGTTTTTCCCTCATGAGGGTTTTTCAAGGGTATATCTTGTGTCACATTTTCATGGGTATGTTGTCTATTCTTTGCATGTGGCTTCTATGTGTTGATTTTATTAAGATCTAAATTGGGTTATGTGGAAATTGTCATAAAGTTGGCTGCAAGTTTCCTTTCAAGTGGTATCAGAGCTATATGGTTTAATGGTGTTTATAACCCTAATTGGAATCCATGAATGAATGTATGAATGAAAGATAAAGAAAGTTATGAGGGTTTGTTGCAGGTTGTGGGTTGCAAATTTGTGGGGATTTGTTGCAGATCTGGTGTTATAAAAATTTGTTTCAAAATGTGTTTCCATTGATTTGAATTTTGGGGGTGGAGTTTCAGATTTGGTCCCGTGGGACAAAATGGACCCCATGGTTGTGATCAGAGAGGCCAGAAGATGAATTTTGATACATAATTTTCCCTATTTTGGTGATGTTGGTTTGAGTTTGAAAAAAAATTACGGTATGGCCTGTGCGGTCGTCATCAGAAAAATATATTAAAAAATGCCCTGGTGTTAAAAAAACCCGAAATGCCTTTTTTTTGAAAAAATTATTAAAAATTAAAAATATATGAAAAAGGCGAAATAATTTTTAAAAAAAATAATCATTTTTGTGGGGGGGGTCCATGGACCCCCACACCCACGACGCCCATACAGTCCGCAGGTCTGACAAACCTACGTGACAGGGTTGTCGGCTGACAATCCTATCCCGCATGGTTGTCAACCCCCTTTCTTGGGCGGTGGCGGGGCCGACCAGCCCTAGAGGTGTCGGTTCCCGACCACTATGCTGAGGTAGTAGGGTGGGCCCCTTCGGGGGTGTTAATTTTTGAAATCAAACAAACAAACAAAAAAATATATAATAATCTGGCAACATTTTTTTATAAAGTTTTTTTTTGTTTAATAAAAAACTGAGAAAATAATTAAAATGCATGGCAATATTTTTATTATATGCCATGGAGATTTGGGATGGGCTCAGCTAGTGGGCCCCACCCAATTTTTATTAAAAAAATTAAAAATTATTTTGAGGCATATTAGAGAAAAATTTGGAAAATGATTTTTAGAGAATCTTGGTGATTCTTGGAGTCCATTATTTGCTTGCATATAACCTAATTGGTTGTTTTCTTTCATGGATCATATCATGGGTGTATGATGTTGGTTTTTAGACTTCTTATAGTTGTTGGAAAGGTGATTCAGTGTACATCATGATTATATGATTATTTTTTCCATATTTTATTGTTTGGGCAGTGAAATGTCAGCTGGAAGTCAGAGTTACCTTGATGACTTTGAGAGGTCATAACTTGACAATATGGAGTCAGATTTCAGACTTCGAATAGCCGATGAAAAGTTCTTGGAGAGCTCTACACACTGGTTCAGATTTGGAGCAGGTTTCATATGGTTTATATGCTGATATTTTGATCTGAGCTGTTTATGGGTTCTTTTGACTTTGGTGACAGTATGAGTTTATGGCATGTTACATATTGGATATTTTGATTTGATGTCATTGTACACTCGATGTTGTATCTTCATTCCTCTCATGTTGACATGGTTATTAGTTTTGGTTTGAGTATGTATGTTACATTGTTGGGTCTACAAGTTGTGTAGTGTTCTAAGCGGTTTATACTTACAGGATTGCATTTATGGCTTGGCTATGGGTTGTTTATTCGCATAGACCTTTCATTATTGATGCATATTCAGATTGGTGGCTTGGTTTAGTCACATGGTTTTCTAATTTTGTTCTCATGGTGAGGAGGAGAGATGTTGTTACCAGGTATAGTCATGATGGGGGGCCTACATGGTTGACTATGTGATGCTGACAAGTTGGACACATTGAGTTAGGTGCTTGTTTCATCGATGTGATCATGATGCCATGGTTGTTCCTTGTGTTTAGGGGCTTTGGCATGACATGGTTGGATTTGCAGGTTCTTTGATTGATGATTATTTGATTTGGATTCCTGATTGATATGGTAGTGTATCTTCTTGTATTGAGGATCGTGGTTTATTTGGCTCTTAGGGAGCTCATGATGCACGCTTTGAGTTCCTCGATTGCTATATTATTTTGGTTGATTCTCATGGTTAGAGGATGGTTTTATCATATTGTCATGGATATCTTGTATACACTTTCAGTGGGAGTTTTTGGCAGTGTGATGTGGCGGTGTAGGATTTGATCCTGATTATTTGTTGGTGGTTTTGTGTCTTATTGAGATGGAGTTCACGGTTTCCTTGATATTGTTGACATTTTAGTTATATGTGTGTAGACCTAGATGATCTTCATTTAGGAGATGGAAGGAGATGGTTATCACAATTCTATGGAGAGCTTGGTATCACGGTTCAGTGGGAGCTTGATAGGGAGAACCCCAAAGGAGGACCAATTAAAGCTAAGTATAATCTTCTTGTTAAGAGACTCCTTCAAATGAGAGAGGAAAGGTTTTGGTTTTCTTGATAAGGCCCACTTTCAATGTTCACAAGCTTCACTCAACCCAAAACTTCCTCCTTGAGTTTTTCCCATCATTTGTCCATACACTTGCTCAACTCAAACTACCATGCTCTCATTCCTCAACCCATCAACTTCAACACCCTAATACCCCTGCTCACCACACATTTTCTATACTATTTCTTAGTAGCATTTATCTTCTTCAAAAGGTTTAGACAAGGAGTTAAAGACTTGCTCCTGGTTTTGTTCTCAAAGACCTAGTTCAAGCTTGCTCAACACTTACTCAAACCCTTTCTATAGGTCGAAACCCCAAATATAGTAACCCTTCTCATATTGAGGTGTTAGGAGGCTTTCTTGAGTGTTTTCAAATAGATTCCAATGGTTCTTCAAGACCATTCAACCATGCACCAATCGGGTTCACATTTTTTTACAAAACAGGGCTAAAAAGGGCTACTAGCCGAGTAGGCCTAATTTGAGGTATTTTTGCTCATACTGACCAACAATGCCCAATTCCACCTTAGGAGTTGTATTGGATGTTATTAAAAATGTCAAAACTCAAGGATTTTTGTAGTTTTAGTTCCCGAGGAGGTTGTTTGGAGACTGTCCACCATTTTAGGCATTTTAGTAGGGTTTACAAGGGTTTAGACCCAAACAACATTGGAAACCACTCCTACTTCACTAACCAAGCTACCAAACTATCAAGAACCTTTTGCCACACCATGTAGAGTCCTCCTATATTGTTGTCCTGCAGGAATTAACCCAAACATATGGCATTCAAACTGAAAACTGTCATTAAATTCACAAAAACAGTGAACTCACTGTTATGCAACCAAACTGAGAATGCTTTAAAGGAAACAACCCGCTCTAACAAGCCAAATTGACTCTCAACACCCTTTGGAACATGTTCAGACCTCTGTCTCGCAGACTTGTTCACTCCAATTAGTTTTGGGTGCAAATTTTGAGTTTTTGCCCATGATACTAGCCGAGTAACCCATACTTGCCTAGTATTCACTCAAATACTTCTTCCAATCACAGCTCTGGCACAAAGTGAAACATATATACACTATATAAATGCATACCAACTTGACCAAATCCTTTTTTTGGGAGCCTAGACCTGGATTAGTCAAGTTGTTGCATTTTTAAGCCACAAACGCTTGATAGGGCAATGAACTGGCAAAAACTAAAAGATTTTATTTGATAAACCAAAACACAGCATTGGTAAAATCAATAAATACACCCACTCCAATTCCTTTCTAGGCTTGTTACAAGGTTTTTAACCCATTTTCACTATAATTCCATTTTTTTGGCTTACAAGGCATTATGGGCCAAAACTGGAAAGAAAACTTGTGAAACCTTTGGTAAACCACTCTAAGATAAACCTAAACCATAATGAAACCTTAAACACACACTCGGACTCTTACAATAGTCCTTTATTCAATTCATAATCCCATCAGGATCAACAAGCCAAAATTGTGAAGGTGCTACTGCACCAGAGCTTATAGCAGTGATGTATATTCACCATTGGATGGTGGATGATCTTCTTAGTGTGTAGATGTTTGGAGGATGCCTTAGATCCTGTTGTTGCAGAGCGGTCTTTCACATTTGCGGGTACACTTGTAGGAGATGGTGATCTTCATGATATTTGAGGATGTTTACATCTTGAGGGCTCAAGGAGTCCTTGGTTGAGGTGTGGTTTATGCTTTCATTTGACATTTTATCCTTGTTTGATAGGATGGTTGATGTTATGTCATAGTACACTCTTGATGGTTAGCTTAGATTTTTGGCATGATATGGTTATTTGATATGTTCATATGGAGCATGTTATCTCTTTGGAGGAGATGGTTAGATCATGTTGTCATGTTTATGTTCCTGATTCTATAGTTGGAGCTTTGATATTGATCTTGGTAGTTCTCTTTGTATTGGGTACATGATCATTTGCTTGATTACTTCATGGTGATGCTATGTTTCATTTGGAGTTTGGCATGGATTGATTTGTTATAGGTACTCATGGATACTTGGAGACATGGGTGATGTTGATATTCTCTTGTGATTAGAGATATGTGTTGAGATGGTTGATGGTTTCAGCAGGAAGTCCGAGGAGCATTCACCTGGTATGGACTTGAGAGGAGAATGTTCTTAGATGATTCATGATGACTTGGATACCTTGGATGAGCATTCTCATTCCCCACTCTTGGTCTACCCGACAATTTACTACTTGAGGGGTATTGCCCATTGTTTCCTTTCAGGTGCATTATATTTATGCTTATCTTTCATAGATATGGATCTTGAGCTACATGGAGTTTGTTAGTTTTGGAGGATTCAGTTTGAGAGATTTATGGCATTGGTTATCTCCTTGTGCATTTGAGTTATTATTATGATGGTGGCAATCATTGATATTAGTTTGGGAGATGGTTTATTGGGTGTATTCCCTAGGCTTGGGAATGAATATTAGTTTGATCTTCTTGGTTATGAGAGGCTTACATCCATGTTGATTACATGCTATATATGTTTGTTTGGTCCAAGGGACTGAACGGGTTTTGGGTGTTGTGTTGGATTTTCATTCGGGGTTTTATGGAGGAGATCACACTTGACACAGTTAGCATTTAGAGGTGTGTGTAGAAGGACATACTACATTATTTGATTTGCAATGTTTCTCTTTTTGTTTCAGTTATCTTCCTAGATGTTCTTATTCACATTACATTGGTTAGAGGTTGTTTGGAGCTATGTGTTCACTGGTTTTGTGTTCATATATTGTCATGTGGGAGATGACATAGTGGTTCTTTATCTCTTTCTTTTGTTGGTGTGGAGAACATGGGAGAATGTTGGAGACATGGTGTGAGAGTGGTACTTCCAGGTTATCAGTTTACATGGCGTTCATATTGATGTGGATTTTCTTGATACTACATGGTTACACTTCTATGATATGTTGTTAGTGGATTTATTTCTAATATTGACATTACCTATGCAGTGGAAGTTCCTTGGTGTACATACGTGGCAGGTATTGCACTTGGGGCTTATGGTTGCATGTTACAGGTTGCATATGTTGATGAGATGCTATTCACTTGGTTTTTATGCCTTGGAGGCATGTATAGTTGATGTGTGAGCAATTTATGTGGGTGTTATTTCAGCTATGTAAACAACTACCTTTGCATTGGATACCTTTGTATTAGTGTTTGTGTTCGGATATCAGTTGGTGTGGGACTTATCATTTGTTGTGATAGATTGTGTGGCTTTCTCTTTGGATGGCCTTTTCATGTCCAGTGGCATGATGGAGGGTGGGAGAATTCATGTATGAGATGGTGGTCACTTTGTTTCTTGTTGCAGGTATCTTGATGGAGTACATGGAACACTTGGATTCCATGATGGTATATGTGCGTGGAGAGATCAGTATTTTGTTTGTGTGATAGATTACTTCTTGGCCCTTATGCAATGTATACAACAAGTGGGAGAATGTTGGGAAAATGGTGTTGTACACCTTGCATAATAATGTTTTATTGATGTATTATTTTATTATTGTGTGAGGTGGACATGAAATTATATTGTAATATCATATTGTATTGTTGCACCTGGGAGCACCTAGATGGACATGCAACATGTAGAGATTCCCTTGAAATATTCTTGTAACCACTTGATGAGTTGTATTGACACATTGGTATTATTATATTGTATTTATTTAATATTGGGGAATGTAATAGTGATGAAGTACCTAATATTAAATGTGGGTCAAGGGTAGGTAGGAAAAATATTATATTTTATTGTCACATGGTATTGGGCACATGGTTTTGATGTAATACCACTTGGTGGTTTTGTGGGAGCTTGTGTTTATAAAAGCAACCACAAGGGTAGTTGTTTGGGTTGGTCAGTTAGCTAGGTTAGCATCTATGGATGTTGGAAGCATGGCATGAGATGTGTGGATTCATGCTTGGTCACATGGAGTGCTTGGTTATGGTTGGGTTTTAGAAGCTTTCCATAGTTGTATTGTAATGGATGCATTGTTGATAATACATGGTGGATGATGCTTTTGGAGGCTGGGTTTTTCCCTCGTGAGGGTTTTTCGAGGGTATATCTTGTGTCACATTTTCATGGGTATGTTGTCTATTCTTTGCATGTGGCTTCTATGTGTTGATTTGATTAAGATCTAAATTGGGTTATGTGGAAATTTTCATAAAGTTGGTTGCAAGTTTCCTTTCAACCCTAAGTCTTAAACCTTCTACACTTTTTGCTCTACTAAACCAAGGAGGGTAATCCTTAACAATATTCTAACAATGAAACCTTCAAACCCTTGAATATTGTTTTAGGTAGATATATTCCTCTTATGTAATCCATATTCATTATGTAGTTTATTCCAAGCTAGATTTGATGGATCTTAATTCTTCTCAAAATCAAGGAATACCAAACCGTAACCTACTAAAACAAAACAAAACATGAAAGTAAAGATTATTTTTCGATTTTATTATTTTAATAAATCCTTTTAATCCTACTTAAAACTTCACTGACCAATTCCTTATTAGGGCTATAGAGTCTAGTCCACCAAATCAAGAATAACTGCAACATGCAAATGCTAAAACACACGGGCTTACCAAATATAGTGGATTATGCTAAACCTCCCATAGCATTCATGATTAAATTCTTCTTTTAGATCCTAATTGACCATGTTTAGTGGATTACACTAAACTTCCCATAACATTCGTGTTTAAATTCTTTTTTAACTAAACATTGTTGTGTTGATTGTCAAAATTGTAGTTTCTTGTGGAGATGTATTAGAAACTATTTTCACCATAACACTACCTTTAAAATTATCATAGCTATGAAACAAGTCAGGTTTCTTGGTTGAAGGGGCTAAAGCCCATACTGAACATAACCCAAATTTAGGATTAAACATTGATCCTGAAGTTTCTTTCTCAATTTGCTCTTCACTTTGGAATATAGTTTTATTCTCACTTGTTGCAACATGGAACATCATTGTAGTACCTATATCCCAACCTATCAATAAAAACAATCCTGCATCTTTGATTGTTTGTTTAGTCTATTCAATTAACATATCATTAGTATTAACATTAAATTCATTCCTCACTCTTTCTTCAACTTGGTCCCATTTCGATGATGACACCTTTTTCTTTTCCTCCTCAACTCTTTTTCCATACTATTTCCATTTTGATGAAAAGATAAAATCCTTGAATTCTTATGTTATAATATAAATTTTATCACTAAAAAAATTGTGTACTCATCAATGCCCTAACATCACCAGTTGGGTCATCTCCAACTTGAAACCTTTCAACTAATCAATCTTTTGGCCTAACTAGAACTATGTTCCTTTAGACCTGGTCTTGTAGAGAAGATGGAGATGATGGGGAATATGAAACAAGAGGAGACCCAACTTTTTTCTCTTCTTCTTTCTTATCTTTCTCAATTTCCTCCACATCTATAATTTTCAACGCAATCTCCTTCTTTGGCACTTCAAGCAACTTTTGCTTCCTGGTTAGAGCTTATTCATAAACTTGACACTTACCTATTTTTATAATTTCATTATTCAAAAGTGTCTATACATGCATGATCCTTTTTTCAATCATTTTTCTAGTAGTCAAGTTCATCACTAAGGAAACCAAGAAAATTGGGATCCCTTTGCCTTCGCATCTATTCAATCTTCAACACCATGTCACATTTCTTTCTCCTTTCATTCACTACTTCAAAAGTTGGGTAGTTTCTTGTAATGTCTTCTTTTATTCTATCCTCATGTATGAATGTGGGTATAATACTCCTCACAAAACCCTTTGGATCAAATATTTTAGCCTCTTCATATTTCATCTTATATCTTCTTAAAAGCACATAAACCTGTTCCAGTGCTTCCTTCTTTGTCACATGAAAATATGCAAATCTACACTTAGTGCGTTACAAGGAAGAATTTTTTTGTTTCTTGAAATTAGTATGATCCATTCAATCAAGCTTCTAAATGGACTTAAGGAATACAAATTTGAGTGACACAAACTTGGGTAGGGCATTGTCACTGGGGTACCATAGACCCTGATTAAATTGTACCAGTATGGTTGAAGAAATCTCACCAATTATGTGAAATCCCTAGATCCCTTCTCCTCTCAACTGGTCTAAGAAAATCAAGCAGTGGTCTTGAAATTCTCTCTTGCAAGACATTGAAGTAACTTATGATCTTTTGCACAAAGTACTCTTGAAAAGTGGCAAAATTTATAGCAGGGCAATGCTTATCTCATATACATGTCCAACATTGCACCGACAACTTCCTTCCATGATTATTTGTTGTCCTAACTTGCTATTTTTCATCCCACAACTTTAATCCTTTGTATAGGAACAAGTGGCATATGAGAGATTCACATTTGAAATCAAACTTGCTCAAATTTTCTTTGACCGTGACAAAACTTTCATTCATTGCTTCTTCCAAAAACCCAACAAAATCAAACTTAATATTTTTCATGGGATGTTGTATCTATAATGCTATACACATCATCCCAACTAAATTTTTTATCTGAGCTTCAATCCCCGTGACTTGACACAAGCCATTATAAGTTTTTATAAAATATTCCTCAAAAGTGTTTATTTCAAAAGGCTCTCTTTCAAATTGAGATATTTTGACTGGCTTCTTATTTGCATCCTTCCACTTGAACCTTGGAATCAAAATTGTCTTATACAACTTATAATGCATATGATAGTTAGCTTAAAACCTTTGAGGGTCTAAAATGATCGATGCCTCTTTATTCAAACCAAAAGCTTTTGCAATTCCCACTCATTAGTGTCTAACATTACTCCACCATCAACTGCAAGAATTGCCCTCTTATCAGG
Organism: Cryptomeria japonica; assembly: GCF_030272615.1. Classification (NCBI taxonomy): domain Eukaryota; kingdom Viridiplantae; phylum Streptophyta; class Pinopsida; order Cupressales; family Cupressaceae; genus Cryptomeria; species Cryptomeria japonica. Next base: position 659,597,521 of record NC_081411.1, on the reverse strand, counting down.
ATCATATATTTGCACAATTAATCTCATGAATTTTGTGTCCATGCATTGCACATTGGGATCTTCATGTCTCTTTTCTTGTGAAAATGATCAAACATATTCCATCCCAACTCTGGAAGAGTAGCATCCCTTACACCATTTGGGATATCTAGTAACCTATCATCTATTCTCCTAGGGGCATGAACATTATATGGGAACCTTTTCCCATCCAACTGCCTTATCAAGCCTTCATCTATTTTTCTAGGAGGATCCTTCCTATTGCTCTTTGCTCTTATGCTCATTTTGCAACTAATGGTAATTATAGACTAGGGTTTTGACAAAGATTGCCTATAATTTCACTAAATTCAATTTGAATACAATTATAACCTCTTCAAACCCTTAAGATTGAGAATAGAGTGAAGAACAAGTGAGGAAATTTGGAAATTGCAAGGGAAATGGTCACTTACTGCTCAACTTAAGTCACCTTTTTAATTTATGTCGATAAACCAGGCTAGCTCTCTCTACAACAAGCTCTTGAGTGCAATTTTTCAAATTTCGCTAATTGGAAATGATTTTGGCAAGCACGATGATCCTGAGCATATATTTGTGCACTTATAATAGTTAGATTTCGAACTGCTCCAATCATGTCAAATTTATTGCAATTTATGTGTGTTTGCTATGTGGAGCTAGCTATTTTTACAATTTGAATTTCCTTTGTTGATGCTTCAAGAATTCACACGACCAGTTGAGTAAGATTATCTTAAATAAATATGCATTAGTTTTTATGTTATTCAATCCATCACCCTTTCAAAATAATGGGCTCTATTAGACACGTGTCTACATTTCATGACTCTGTGGGGCTGACTCATCTTTGACAACTCTAGCAACATGGGGGCACAAACCAATCAAAAGGTTACATTTCATCATGACACATCTGTGAACCTTTAGTAGACTCTTTTTAGTCAATAGCTAGCATTATTGCGAAGGCCTAACAATTTTGACATCATCCTTGGCCATGGTGCAATGACAACTATTAGATTTCGCCTTCTCCATTTAGGATTAGATGCTTGGGTCCACCTCTCAATCAGACGATTATAATGGCTTGGGGGGATACCTTTTCCAACAAGAATCTTCTCCACGAGTAGACACAAGCTTTAGATCAACCCCTTTGAATCTTTAATGTTGGCCGAAAAATCAAAATGCTTTGTAGGCCCCAAATCTAATTAGATGACTCATGTGAACACAAATGTCTCTGACTAATTGATTTTTAAGGGTCCATGAAGAAATTCCAACCACTAGATTTGACTCTAATCAAGATTAAAGATAATTAAGCATGACAAACTTAAGGCAAATAAAAGATAATTGGGGAGATAAGTTCCTAGGGGCTGGGGTCGGTAACGATATGACATAAGGACCTTTCATTTGACAACTTGTAATAGGGTATTGATTAAACAAGTCACTAACTAAATATAATATAGGACTTATGCACAAGGTTTTAATTAGCCATTTTTCAAGGACTTAAGGGTTTAGGGTTTAGGGTCAACAAAGAATCAAAAGACCAAACCCTAATGGTAAAAAGAAGGAAAATTCAAAGGCTCCATCACTTAGCATTCTAGCAATAAAGTGTTATGTGTTTGTTTATGTTATGCTAGGATTTATTTATGTGATAGTGAGAAATAAGTATTTGGGAATGATGTTGGATGTTCTAGGAATGTCCCTATGTGCTTTGTATGGTTTTGAATATTCTGATTGGTCATCATTGTGTCTGATGTTGTCTTTTGGCTGACATAGTTTTTAGTTCTTAGCTTGTGCTTTGATCTTAATGATTTTTTTTAACCTTAGAGAATGTGTTAAGGTGCATTTGGGTCCTACCCTTCACTATGGAGATCCACATTGAGTTTAATCACTTGGATGCTATGTTTTTGGGCCAACTGGTTATGAGCTACATTGTTTATCTATAAGTTACCTTATTGCTATCCTTGGATGATGTGCACCAGTGTGTGTATTATTTAGAGATACTTAGAGAAGTGTAATATGATGTTCTAGGTCCTCTCTATCTCCTGGTTGGACCACATTCACCATAATTATGTTTGGTGGACGACTTGTAGGTCCTATGCTTGTCCTTTGTTTTGGTTGACCTAATTGATGTTTGTAATAAATAAGATGGTATGTATAGAAGATCATTTTGGATTTGTGAATAGGTGTGGTGTTGTGATGTGAGTGAATAAATCAGAATATGTGCGAATGTTCTTTCATGATCATATCACTTGCAGAGTTGTGTGATGAGAAGACAATGATAGTATGGCGATGATTGTTGTTGGAGTTGGATACTTGTGACAGTGGTTCAAGTGCAACTTCATATTTGGGGAAGAATTTATCTTGTTGATTCAAATGTTTTGATATTGTATCTCTCCATGGAGAAGTGAAATTTAGTCAACAAGTCTTTATATCTTTCCTTGGAATAGTGAGCTTTAGCCTGCAAGTCACTTTGCATCTTGCCTTGGAGAAGTGAGCTTCGACTTGCAAGTCCCCCTATATCTTTCCACGATATAGTGCATATCATCTTGCAAGTCTTTTAGGTGGTAGTGTTCTTCCTTGGTAGTGAGCCTAAAATAGGTTTGTAATCATTTCATAAATTGTGACTTGATTCTCATTGCAGTTTTTCCCTCATTGGGTTTTCCATATAAATCTAGTGTTCTCTTGTACATCATGTTTCTTTCTTTTGTTCTTTATTACTGATAAATTAAAAGATAAGTTAATAAAGTCTAAGATTGAATGTTTTAAGGTCTGGATTGATTCACCCCATCTCTCATTCCTAAGGCGTGTTCAATAGGTTTACATACCAAAATAAAAATCAACTCCTTTATGAATTACAAACCCAACACCATATTTGTTTCTATCAATACCACAACATAAAAATCAACACATATGTTATGATTTCCTAGGGCTAGATGAATTGTCAAATCACCTTAGTGTAGGGGAAGGCAAATCCATCAACAATAATTACATTGAATCCCTGTAATTATTTAGCCTTTAATCCTCTTCTAACAACCAAATTTTCATCAATGAAATTGTATGTTGCTCCATTGTTTATGAATATGAAGATTTAGTATCTAGATAATGCTCCTTGCCTTTGTGTGGGTGCTATTTGGCTACCCCTGAAAAAATCTACAAGTGTGCCTTCACTTCCTCATCCCTTTTATTCTTCCTCAAGTACATGGTTTTCAAAATCCACAAACTCCTTAGTTCATTTGAAATTGAATCCTTGTTTGATGTCACTTCAATATGATCGTATGATGAAATAATAAGTATCCAATAGATTACTGAAAGGGGGCGGGGGTGAATCAGTAAACTGAAAAACTGATACAAACTTCCCAATCTCAAATTCAATCACACAAAGTAAATTTTCACTATCAAGATCAATACTCATAAGAATACTCAACATCAACTGGTTAACTGTTATAACAACTTAACAGTAAACAACTTCAACCTTGTAAACATTCAAATGCTTAATCACATATCAACCTACTTCATCTCTCCATGTTTCTAGTTATCATACCTTATCAAAAGTTAATCAAATCAACAAATAAGATCATAACCACAAAAACATTCACCACATGACACAAATTTTTATACGTGGAAAACCCAAATAGGTAAAAACCACGGTGAGATGAGACTCACAAGATAGCTATCTGAACTCTTCTGAAGTTAACCCTGTTAGGAGCCAAGCCTGTTAAAGCTTTTACAATAAGTCCTGTTAAGAACTGATCTTGTTAGGAATCATTCGGTTAAGGGATTTACAAAATGCCTTGATGAAAAGAAAATACCCTGTCAGGAGTAACCTCAGTAGAGGATTTGAGAATCCAAGCTAATGGACCACCTTGTTAGAGGATTTAAGAAGTAAACAAGCTTGTTAGAGCTTACTCGGTTAGGGGATTTCAATTATGCTGTAATTGTTAGAAAACAATAGGTTTTCTTGACCTGTCTGAATAGCACTACATTTGCTTGATCAGATCCTTTTAAGCTTCAATCTGCTTCTACACAAACTGCAGATCCGTTCTTTGGTTAGGCAACCACATACTCAACTGAATTCTACCAACACTTTGCCAACACTAAGCAAAACAACTTCATCGACCTTAAATACATATCACTTAGGTCAGTAACACAACAAAAACCTAATTCTCTCATAGAGATTACAAACAAATTGGTTCAAGTGTGACTGTTGGATTTACATAACAATCTATACACATTCTTCAAGAAAATTCCAACTGCTCCATGATCACCACTTCATTGGACTTTGTAACCCATCACGCGCTATGCATTAGATGCAATCCACTTTTCTCATTACCTAGACAATAAAAAAAAGGTGCCAAAGTAATTTGAACTTATCCTCATACAATGATCACACGTGTCTCCATCATTACTGCTCATCATTAGATCTTAAACCAACAAACTTGATCGGTTAGGGTTTAACAAAAACAACTGGTAGAGTTTCCAGGTTACAATGCATAGAAAGGGTTTAACCTTATACACCGTTTTACCAGTTCAACTCACAAACTTACATATCGGTCTACAACATCTTCCTCAAAGCTCTTCCTACCGGTTACAAGACAATATCAATAACAACAACAATATCAACAATATCATAAATACCATTACCGGTTCCATTGACATCAATGACAACATAACATATCATTAATGCAATCTTCATGCAAATTCCAACACAATGTAGTGCACTCAACCCTTTCCAAGGCACCTATGACTTAGAGTGCAAGGTTCTTTACAAGTAAAACATAAATTCTTTTTTGCTGAGCTCATTCCAAGTTTCTTCATTTTATTTCTTTGTAGTAATAGGAGTGGTCCTTTGAGGAGGTGAATGTAATCCACTTTTATTAGTTTCCTTGGTGCTATCCAAACATGTGTGTCTTGTTATGGTAAGGAAATTTGGTCTTTTAAACCGATGGATCTAGAGTTAGAGTTATTTTGATAGCCTTCTATGATGTAGTAGGTGCAAAATATTTGACAAGATCTTTGAGAGATCTAATGAGTCCCTCAACAAAAAGATATATGATTCTCTTCTTCAATATATCTATTATTATAACAACATTCTTCTAGAACTTTGCTGCATAGGCACTCATTATGGTGTGTTGCTTGATCCAAAAGTGTTATTTGAAGTATTCCTCTTCATTTTTAAGCTCACATACATCAAGCACCCATTGCAAAACCATTGAAATGTTATAATTTGATCATGACCCTCTGTGATGTGGCTATGATACCACTAGTTAGATGCAACATCTTCTATATGCAAGGAGGGAAATTTGATTACATCTTTCTCCTTCATGGGATAGAAGGTGAGGTATGTCTATACTTTTCTAATGATGCCTTAGTTGAAATATTTTCACTCCATCAAAAGTAGGTGCATATATTTTATTTAGCTTGTTCTTTAGCTCATTGTTGTCCATTTTTTGTATGTTTTTTGATCCTTTCTTATAGAAGGGGATTTTTCTTATTATTTCAACATGTTTGTCAAATGTCAATGCTACCCTCACAACTTTTGAATGATTCTAGCATTTCTCCATCAAACTGTCGATTTCATCTTCATAAGATTCTCCATGAGGGATGCAGTCAACTATTTCAACTTCTTCCTCTTCTTATAAAAATACAGGGATTGAAGATCTTGAGATAGTATCACCTACATTACTAATACTTGTTGTCAAGTTCTCCCTTTCTTGGAGATTTCTTTTGTTGAAATGATCAACCAAATTTTTGATTAACTCATTAGCCTATGTTTTCCCTTGATCTAAACTCTGAAAAGTTCTCTAGAATAATTATCTAAACTCTGAAAAGTTCTCTAGAATAATTCTTTTTTATCCTTATTTGTTTTTTTCATTTTCATTTATTTCCTTTAGTCACTATTTCTTCTCTAATACCCAAACCCTCAATGTCAAAACCTTCAACAAATGATTTCCTTTGTTCTCATTTTAAATTCCCGGCCTCTCTATCATGAGGAAGCATAAATCACCATAATACCCTGCATGTTAGTAGAATCTTTTTCTATAATACCACTATAACAATCTTAAATTTATTTAGGTTCATAACATATATGGTTGGGTTGTTTTTAACTAGATCTAAAAGACTGAAATTTTTTCATCTAATACAATATTTAACACAATATGACAAAAAAATTGATTCTTCATGGGCTTATAAGGATATTATTAACATATATATCACAAGGCAAAGAGTAAACATTTTTATAAATTTTAGATTAATAATGAATTTCACAATGGTATTCCACTACATGATAATGGTAATGAAAAGCACAATCATGACTATACAAGTACAAAGGTTGCAACAACAACAACTAACATAAAAAAGATATTACAAATCCTTACAAGATGTTGCTAGTCATTCTTGTGCTCTATAGGTTGAATTCATTATTGTAGAATTCTCCTTAGAGATTTGTAGGAAGTCATCAATTTTGAGTTAAAAAGGTGTCTATCATTTGATTGATGAAACCAAATAGTTTATGTCATCTGGTTTGTTGCAAAAGTAGAGGTTTTCATCCCCAATTAGTCACTCTATACAACATATATTTTGAGTGTTGTTTTCTAGGTTTTTTGGAAGCAAACAATCAAATGAATGATCTGCCATGCATCTATCCAGAGACAACAAGAATATATATGGTCAAAATAGAGTTCCCACCTAAAACGATGAATGAGAAGTCATGATTATATAAGGTTCATAGGATCTAATCACCACGTTAAATGAAACAAAGTTATCTATCAGCATGGACATCGTAATCATAGTCAAATTCATCTTACTATAAAATATTAATATTTTTTACTTAGTTGGGAAAACCACCCTTTTGAGAGTTGCGACTTCAAAATGGATCATTGATGGTAATCAAGCCATAAAGAGAGGTAGGCCAGATGATTAAAACAAAAAACCAAGAAACTTAGAAGTTGGAGGTTAGGGAGGTGGGGAGAGGCATGCTGATGGGGAAACTCTAATAAAGGAAAATGAAGTATTAGGGGTTTGACATAAAGGTATGAGAGCAAGACCAAGTTTGAATCCTCAAAAAAGGGGTTGCATACAAAATTCAAACACAAAATCCTCAATACTTAGCGAAAATTAAGACCAAAGTGACTAGAAATGATTAGATTTTGCCAATCAAAATAAATGGAATGAACTTTGTTTTATTACATAAATTTATTAAAGAGAGGATATTACACTTTGTCAAAATTTCTTTGTACACATTTAAAAATTGGTGAACTCCACAAAAATTAACAAATCATTCAAAATCACTCTAGAAGTTTTCATATCAATGCCATTCTCTTAGATGTATTGGCAAATTAGTATGTGGGGTCTTAGAAGGACAAAATACATAATTATAATGCTATTCATTTGACCATTTATCAAAATAACTAATAATAGTGCTTTATGCTTGTGCTTTTAATGAAATCCCTAAGCTTAGTAATTCAAAACAGATGTAGGTATTTTTTTTCTTTTTGTTAGCCATCCTTTCCAAACATTTAAGACAAGCTTGTGTAAGCACTTTATTGCTAGATTTAATCAAACAAGTAAGAAGATTTTTACAATCAAAATCCATGAAGTATTTCACTTGCTCCTCACTCCCACCTATAACACTCCTTTCTTGCTTGATTGAACCCTTAAGATATTTTCATCACATGCATCGTAACTCATGTATTGTTATAGCAGCCTCATACACACACTCCTTTCTTCCTTGATTCTAAGATATTTTCTTCACAAACCACTGCTTCTTTCATATGAGTCAAGGTGACTTTGTAGAGAACTTATGGGGGTCTTGAGAAAACCATCGGTCCAACTCCACATTACTCTACACTTGCCTCATCATTGCATTTGCTTTTTTTCTTCTGAAATACCATTGCTAATGAAAGAATATGAAATAATAGATGACCAAAACACCACATAAGCTTATATCAATATAACTCAAAAATAATTGTTGTTGTTCTTTTGCTTTCAAGGAATTCTTGTAATGGAACAATTTTCTTTATTGGAAGCAAAATAATTGATAAATGCCACGAATATTGACAATACAAATTCTAAGAGTTCACAATGTGTGACTCTATGGAAAACTTCATTGAAGTTAAATTAAAATATGAGCATCGATAGTCTTTAAATGGGTGATTTGTTTATTGACAACCATAGCTGCATCGCTCACAAATTCTAAAGGAGGAGCCCTATCCCTAGTAAATAAGGAATTAAAAGCTCCTAGAGGATCTCACACATCAAGAGAAAATGGATCAAACATGTTGGATCTTCTTTTGAAGGGTTGAGTTGAAACAACACACTAAGCTTTGACTCATTTAGATGGAATATATGAATTCACACTTGTTTGTCCAATAAGACCCACCTATTAGTGTGATTTAAGATGAATCATCTAAGCAAGTCAAAGCTTAAAGTGTGATATTTAGAGATATTGTGACTCTTTGTTGAAACACCTAAGAAACATTGATTAATAGTTTTCACTAAGACTAAAATAATTTGTTATATATGTTGAAGCGAATGATGCACAATAATCATTTATAACATATAGTGAAGAGGTTTATAATTTTCAAGAGAAGACTTATAGTTTCTATATTGAAATGACCAACTTTAAATTTCACATTACTCATTATTAAATATACACTTTTTTTAATCCGATCCTTCCACCTCCTGAAACTAGGATTTTCACATAAAATATATTTTAAAATTATTATGTATATGTCAATGGGCCCTTGGTCTACTAGTGAAGTTGAATGGCTCCAAATGAATCCCATGAGGATCAAGTCTTGCTTAATGCTAGGCTTTGACATCATAAGAAATGAAGCTGGGATCATATTTGACATGATGAATACCCCTTAATATTTGGCTTTTAACAGAAGATAAGCTCATACTTCTATGTGAACCTCCATAAAAATTATAAATTATTATGTACATGGATTGTCACTTCCACTCCACTATGATCGTAGGCGGCCTCTCCACATCATAATAGTGTTATTAATTTCTACAGCCCGAGCGAGCTTGTGGGTCGAACTCGATAATAAAAAAATAAATCTTTAAGAACATGTATTTTTGTATCTTTGCAATAATTAAATCTGGCGTAGCTTTCTAATTTAAAAAAAAACAACCAACTTATGATAAGTGAAGCCAGGCGTTCCGTACTGTTTTGTATAGATTGGCATCCTGTCAGCTGGTGGATATGCTCTGCTAGTAATAAAGTTTCAAGGGAGTCTGCCTTTGTCTCTGGTTTGTAAATCTTAAAGGTTATACTGATCCGACAATGGATAACAAAGAAACTGTATGTGTGACTGGAGCGAGTGGATTCATTGGGTCATGGGTGGTTCGTTTGCTCTTGGAGGGAGGTTACTCTGTGCATGCCACTGTTCAGGATTTGGGTAAGTTTTTGAAAAGCAATTGGAGCTCGTAGATTTTCTTTTTTCTTGAGACAATTAGAATTTGGCCCTTGGGTTGGTATGATGATTGTGATCATACATGGAATATGCTCAGGAAATGAGAAAGAGACCAAACACTTGGAATCCATGGAAGGAGCCAAGGAGAGGCTGAAATTGTTTGAAGTAGAAGTGATGGATTATGATTCTGTTTATGCTGCCATTAGTGGTTGTGTGGGTGTTTTTCATCTAGCATCTCCTTGCATTGTGGATGAAGTCAAGGACCCACAAGTGAGTTTTAACTTCTAAGGTTCTTCTTGTTTGGTTCCATCAATTCAATGTTTCGGCAATTAGGATTGAACTTAGTTTTGGGGATTGAGCTTTTGACAGCAAGGTCTTAGTGTTGTTTATATCTGAATGGAAATCTTGTATCCTTGCAGATTCAGCTCTTGGATCCTGCTATCAAGGGTACTACGAATGTCTTGCAAGCTGCCCACAAAGCAGGAGTGAAACGTGTAGTGGTAACCTCGTCAATCTCTGCAATCACTCCCAGTCCAAACTGGCCTGCTGATGTGCCCAAGGATGAAAACTGTTGGACTGATCTTGATTACTGTGAAAAAAATGGGGTAGGAATCGCGCTCTTAGTCTGTTTTTGTAGCGATTGTTTTTTTCATGTTTGGTAGTTAGGCCAATCATTGACAAGATTAAGCCTAGGTTGGTGCAGATTTGGTATCCTGCATCGAAAACACTTGCCGAAAAAGCGGCCTGGGATTTTGCCAAGAAAACTGGTCTGGATGTGGTTGTCATAAATCCAGGCACCGTGATGGGACCTATTTTGCCTCCAGCTATCAATGCTAGCATGGCCATGTTTCTTCAACTTCTTCAAGGTATGTGTGTTCTATGTTTTGTTCCCTTGGAACTAGTTCATGATGTTTTTATTGTGGGTTTTCTAGCATCTTCTACTTTGAATCCTCTACTCAGGTCTTGAGCATATCTGTCCAGTCTCTCATTGGCTGCTAATTAATTTGTAGGGCTTTTGACTTATATGTTTGATGACTCAGATCAGCTTTGGCCTTCTTTATATCTAAGTTCAATGTCTTCTTTTTCTAATCTATTCCAACATTCTTGAAGAGTGCTAACTTTCTTGGAAAGAAATTTTGATAGTGGCAACAAGTTTTAGGAGCCAAGATGTGCACAATTGTACTTTCTGTATGAGAATTTGACATTTTGGGAGCTCTCCAAATTTCTTGGAGAAGTCTATTATCCTTAGATAACATCAACTTTTTATGGACTAAAGTCCTCTGCACTTAAGGAGTTGGTGGAATTATTAGGAATTTAGGACAATTTAATTGGACTATTTTAACAATATTGCTAAGACTTTGGGATGATTTCAAAGGAAACATTAATTAGATAATTATATTTTTTTTATATTTAATTATTTAAAAAGGTATATTAAGTACCGAAAAGTGATCATATTTATGTTATTTTATTTAGGAAGTTTTTTTGGAAAAACTGATGAAAAAGTAAAAAATTGCTTTTTCAAAATTGCAATGGAAAAGCAAAAAAAAATTTCTCAAAAAAAAAAACAATGAAAAAACAAAAAGCATTTATCCTAAAATAGCTCCAAAAAAGTTATAAAGGAGGAGAGTTTTAAAAAAATACATTACATATCTTGTGGAGTTATTTTATTTCTCAAGAATGAACACACGCTTGTTTTCTCCATTTTCCAAGGATGAAACCCCTTAGGAAATTTGAAAGCTTTGGGGATGAAAACCTTCCTAGTTTTCAAAGTAATTCCATGCTGGGATACCAATGTGTAGCAAAGATTGGTTTGGGGACAAAAGGCTTCATTCCATTTCAAGTGATTTCATACAGAAATCATCATTGTGTTGGAAGTTGCAGATTGAATTTTAGATTCAATGGGTATTTGGTTGTGGTTTGTGGTATTTAGTATTTTGCATAGTTCCACAGTCTTTTGATGTGGAAATTGTTGGTGTAAATAGTGACTTTATCAAACTAGCTAGCTTTTAGCATACCTAGAGATAGTCCTATTCACTTTGCTTAAGTCTCCACTTAGGGACTTCTAGATTTTTTGTCTCACCTCATGTGGTTGAGACATGTGTCCTCACTTTTTGAGACACCTCTTGCATGTATATTTGACACTTACACACTTGCCAAGTGAGCTCACAAGTGTTGCACATTTGGAGGGTTAGTCAATTATTCAGTTATTCAGTCCTACCTTCTTACATCATCTACCTGTCTATATATGCAATATTTTGTACACTTTCATTGTCTACAACAAATTTTGCTATTTGTGCTAATTTGGTTTCACTTGTAGAAAGGTTGTATTGTGCATTTTGATTCTGGCTAAGCCCAACATGGTATTAAAGCTAGTTTTGGTTGAAGGTGTTGGTTTGATGCTTGCATAAAGATTGCTCGACTCTTTTGGCTTCTCACATATCGGTTCTCTATCCAAGTTTGCACATCTCCTTGTTGAATCCAAGTGTCTCTGCACATAACTCTATCAATAGAATGTCTTGAAGTAAAACCGTCATCGCCATTGATTTTGGAAAGGCTAAGAAACTAAGAAATACCCTTCAATTGGAAAACAAACGGTAACTTCATTTTTTGCAAGTTTTTTCCCTTTGCATATTACCAGAATCTTATATTGTACGGTTTTTTTTCAAGAGGCAATTGTTTTTTGCAAAATCATCTTTTGTAGATTTGGGCAACAAATTTTTGGGCGATTTTGTTGTTATTGCAAGAAATTTCTTGGCCCAAATTCGTTGGAGGGTTTCAATTTGATTTTTCCAGGTTTAAGTGGCTTGGTTGGATAGCTGGTTTGTAGTTTCTAGTCTAGGTCTTCCTAGTCCACACTCTTGGCACAAAGAAGGGTGATTAAGAGGCAAAAGAGGTCGATCAATCTGCACAAAGGTGTGTAGACTTATGCATTACAAACCCGTAGCATAGTTACAAGACTCGGTGCCTAGACTCGGCAAGCTGATTTTTGACTCGGACTCAGACTCGGCGCCTAGACTCGGCAAATTGAAAAACCCAAGAAATTCTAATTTTTTTGAGGATGTAAAACCGGTTTCATGCATCCTTTAATAAATAAATATTAAAGGCACAATAATCTCATCAAGTAGAAGCACATACACAAGTTTACATTGATCACATAAGTATAAATGCAAATTTTAGGCTTGAGTTGAAAGAAATAAGCTAAACTAAATAACACATTAGAAATATAGATAGTGTCAAATGTCTACAAAATTCATGGAATATGAAATCCATGTCATCAAAAGTTCAAAACATATATCAAACTCAACATCAAAGCTAGAGCCTAGAAGTCTAAGGCTTAGAGGAGCCAATATCAGTGATCACTCGACCCCGTAATTGTCCTACATGTGCGCCTAAGATAGGTCCTAGAACATTCTTTAGCCATGATCTCTGCCTGTGTCTCAGGCTCAGGTTTTAGCCTTAGTGACATCCACATTCTCATCCACATCTTCCTCGGTCTCGGGGTCCTCCAATGGGTCTCCTTGTGCTCTGATCTCCTCTGCCATCGCTACTGCCTCTACCTCTCGATCCACCTGATCAACCCATTCTATGTCTTCATCACTGAAGACAGGATCATCAACCTCAATGTTCCACTTTGTGTGTGGATCAACCTCCTCTAAAGTGATAGGAGATGTGTCAGTGCCCAAGATCTATTTGTGATGGAGGCGAAGGTTGTAATGAACAAACAAAAGATCATTCAACCTTGCACTACCAACTTATTGCGCTTTTTGGAGTGAATATCCTCAAACATGCTCCAATTGCACTCACATCCTGAAGCACTACATGGCTGGCTCAATATATGACCTGCAATCTTTTGTAGATTTGGCACCTTATTACCAAACATCTCCCACCATGCATCTGAAACAAAAAATAATAAAAATCATTTTCATTCTATAACTTTGAGTTTATGATAATGGTAATAGAATCATAGACAGAAAAGTTTTAAGATTTAAATTTTAAACTATGCCTTGATTTGATTTTTACCTAGCATCATTTGTGTCTGGTTTTGCTTGCATATGTCTCATTAGAAGAAGTTTCCTTGTGCATTCCTAAACATCTCTATCTCACGGACTATGTGTGCTCCAGCTGATGAATCAGGTGACATTCACTCCACAACTTCGTAGAGCCCACTCCACACCTCATCATCGACCTTGAAATCTGGGCGAAATTGGAATGTCGGATTAAGGTAGTAGGTAGTTGCATGTATAGGCCTGTGAAGCAGATTGTGCCATTGTCGATCAATGACCTCCCATATGGGACCATACTTAGCCTGATTCCTTGAATAGCGGGCTTCTCTCCATCAGCAACTCGTAGGACAACAACAAGTTGAAAGTTGAAAGTTCTAACATTAAGCTGTAAGTTTTAAGTTTTACATAAACAAGTGTGAATAAAAATAAGGAAATGAGAACAAAAATGAAAAATATAATAGATAATTACCCGCACAATCTCCTTGGCCGGTTGCTAAAAGCCATGCTCATCAAAAACCTGATCAGCCACCTCAATCCTTGCAATAGTCTTTGCATATGATAATGCGGTCCACTCCTCACTTACAAACATGCGTTTCAATCCAGCCTTGGATTGAAGCAAGGATTGCAACATGATAAAATTTGATGCAAATGGGGTAATTCCTGGTCGTGACAACTCTTTCTTATTTGTGAAATTTCCCATATGGTTGAAGACCCAAACATGATTATATATGTATTTACAAATATTCCTTCCAGTCTCTACACATGTTTTAATCCATGGACTTTTACCAAGATCCTCCAATATGAGGTCAATGCAATGAGCAACACAAGGGGTCCAAAACAAGGTGGTGTGCCTCTCCATAAGAAGTTTACCTGCAGCAACATATTTTGCTGCATTATCTGTCACTATTTGCACCACATTCTCCTTGCCCAGGTCCTCCAACACCCCACAAAGATACTCAACATTTTTTATATTCCTTGAAGCATCAATTGACTTCAAGAACAGTGTGCTAGCTAAGAAATGAAAAAAGAGATTCAGTAATATAAAAATTAAAAAAGTTAATTACTAAATCAATAATAAATATACTTTACAAAATACAAAGTACAATTACCTGATGAGGAGACCAGAAAATTCAGCAGTGTTCTATTTCTTTTGTCGGTCCAACCATCAGTCATGATGGTGCAACCCTTCCTCCTCCATATGTCACGCTGCTTGGCAATTTTGGCTTTAACATCAATCACCTTTTGACTCAAAATAGGGCCTTTTATCTCCTCATCATTAGGGGCTTTGAACCCTTGATCACAAACAGTAATGGCATCTACCATACCTCCTCCATATGTCACGCTGCTTGGCAATTTTGGCTTTAACATCAATCACCTTTTGACTCAAAATAGGGCCTTTTATCTCCTCATCATTAGGGGCTTTGAACCCTTGATCACAAACAGTAATGGCATCTACCATAATTTGCCAGTATGGAGACTTAAAACAAATTAAATAAACGGAATAAGTATTTATTATTAACTATTAAGTTTTACTTGTAACTTTAAAAATTAAAATAATGAATGTGGCATACTCTTAATTTCTCAATTTCTTAAAAGAAAAAAAATTAAGACAGAGAAATCAAAATACTAATGAAGACCTTGTTGTATGAAATGGAATGTTGTTATAGAACCAAAAGTCTCCAATTGCAATTTTCCCAGCATCATGCTTCTCCTTATTCCAACCCATGCTCTCAAGCGATGGTTGGGCACCTGGAGTCGTGCGTGGAACAAAAAGTGAATCTAATGTGGATTTATTTGTACAAATTTGAGGCCCAATGCTCACACTCGCATTACCACTACTTGTAGATGTAGGAAATGGAGGCCGAGGATTTGGAGAAGCCTCTCCACCAATGGCTGCCATTTCTTCCATTTGCTTCCTTTTTCTCTTCAAATTCCTCTAGTTGAGCTTGCACTTCACGTATGGCCGCAGGGGGTGCTAATTTGCATGGTTTGGCATCATGGCATTCTATTTGTGCAATGTTATATTTCAGCCGGTTAATTACCCCCCCCCCCCCCCCCCCCAATATAGTTTGTTTTGCAATGAGTACATGTTACTTCTTTTTTTGAACCGGGGATGCCATGTTTCCAAGCCTTATCCTTTCTAACCGGGGCTGCCTTTGGGGCACCACTTCCACTAGGCTGAGACATTATGCTGCAATATATTATAAATGAAAAAAATCAGCATAATGTCTCTTATTCTAATTAAGTTAAAACTTAAAAATAAATAATAGAAAGAAAAAACAAAACTACAGTTTTAACTTTCATATTTTTTCCATCAATATAAAATAAAACAAAAACAAAACAAATGTACAAAAAAATGGAAATATGAAAGTAAAAAAATAAAAAAAATAATAAAAAAATGTAACTCACCTCTTTAAAATTGCTAGAAACCTCTTCCATATCCTTCTTTAACACCTTTAAATGCTTGATTGCAAGCTACTAACTTGCACAAACAATCAACAATTGCAATCTAATCTTCAATCTATCTGCTGGTCTGCTCTTCAGTGCCTCTATTTTTTTGCTCAAAACCCTCTTTTTCTCTCCTTGTGTTTGCAAACAAGAAAAATGACTTTTTAGGGTTGGAGAGAAAATATATTGACCTTTTATTTCACTTAAAACATTGACTTTTTATTTTTTTTTGCCTTTTTCTTATTTGTTGGGCGACAGAGTCTGGGCCTCGTGTCTGCCGAGTTTGATAGATTCGTGAGTTTGCCTAGACCCGATTAGACTCGGTTGAGGCCGAGTCTAGGGTCCTTTGGCCTCGGTAGAGGTGACCAGCTTCGGGACTTGCCGAGTTTGGGCCAGACTTTGCGAGTCTTGTAACTTTGCCGTAGCTTGATTTGCTTTGTTTAGATGGTGCTTGGTGCTAAGGCATTATGAATTTGTTTGCTATCTTTCAAGGTGCCAATGTATCCATTTTTATGTTGGTGATACTCTCATAGATGACATATCACCAAGGGATGCTTACGTGTAACTTCTAAAATCTTATTAGGTGATACCCTCACGTCCCACAAGTCTTATCTAGGAGACAATAAATTTGGTGTAAAAGCCATTGTGCCACTCTGGGAAGACATAAGGGAGTTTTTCATGTTTATTTTTGTAATCTAAATGGGCGATTTCATTCAGCTGGTTCTTGCATGGTCAAAGAGTCTCTCAAATTTGTTGTGGCCTCTTCTCAAGATATGGCCCCATGTGGTATTTTGCATCTGCATTGGTGTCCTCCACTTGTATAGTGTCAGTGCTTTTACCATCCACACATTCTCCTCACTCAACAAAAGATTCGGCCATCATAAGTCTGCAAGAAAGAATCTCATTCTACATCTATTGAAGAGCACTAGGCGTGTGGAGCACATCATTCTGCAAGACATATCTTTGTTGTTTCTCTTTTGCTAGCAAAGGAGTTGCAGTTTTAACAGGAGTCACATTGCTCAGCAAACATCCATGTGGTCTTTCAAAGCCCCACACAACTTCCATAGAAGTCCCATTTGCATGGGCAACTTCACCATCACAACAATTTCTACTCCACGTCCTCGAGTCTTGGCCTCATTTACTATTGACCAAGCACACTACCTTCAATAGGCTCCCATTTCTTCACATGTGGCATTCATTCTGACCATGATATATAGATCTTGCTCTCCTCCAAATAGCAAGACATAATCAACACATGTTTTCTGACAGCATTCTATTGCGGGACTCGATCACTTCCATTGATTGGTTGAAGTCATTTAATTTAAGCTAGTGTTTTTTTTGACAAATTTGTCAAATGCTTGTAATTGGGGGTATTTAAATTTAGACAAATTTGCTTTGAGAAATTAATGGTTTTTTAAGTTGTTGTATTTTTGTTCATCAAAGACGAAGGGTGAGGCCTGGATACCCTCTCACAATCAAAACCATTGTATTTTTCATTTTGTCCCGATACTAATGAGTGGCTGGAAGGCTAGGTCTGATCTTTCCATAGGCATTTTTTTTCTGTTTTTAGTGCATATGTATTAAATTAGGCCATTTCTATAGGAACTTGATTGTGTAATAAATTTTGATTGGTAGCTAGAAATTGAGCATTGTTTTTTTTGCAAAAGTTAATGTTTTCCTATTTTCCACACATTAGACCTTGTTACATTGTAAAACACACTAAATTATAAAGTGCCAAAGTTGGGGGGTGGGGGTCACCTAATATTGCATGGGTGTCTTGAGGGTTGCCAATGAGCACTTCCATGAGTCATGTCATGAACACTTCAACATTTCCCTCACTAGTATTCCTATTGGAAAGGTGTCTTGGTTCGTGCCTTTGAGCAATTCCGTGAGTTGTGTCTTTAAACACTTCCACTGCTTCTCGAGGACAACTTGGAGATAACCATTGTAGCTCAATGACATGCAATGGAATATCCTCAAACATCATATGTGAGACATCAAAATCATTTGGAGATGACAAATGTAGTTCGATGACATGCATTAAGATCTCCTCATTTGCTACTTTTTGAATTCAGAGTTGGTTTCTTGAGAACATCTAGAGATTATTTTCAGCAAGACATAACTTATTTTGTTCTTCTTATCACTTGTTGCATTGAAATTCAAAGGCACTTCACATAGATCATCTAGAGGTTCTTTCCAACAGGATATTGCATGGAACATTTGAGCCTCATTTTATGGGGGGATGCATAGTTTATTCTATCCTCTTTTAGGGGGAAACATTCATTATACATTGTGATTAGAAGTAGTTATTGAGGGGTCATCATGAGTCTGTTCTTCTGTGAGCTATCTTTTTCACTTGTACATTCATTTTGTATCATTTCTCTTTTGGAAAGGAGTTTTGTTTCCATTGGGCTTTCTCCTTTACTCCGCTTTATGAGAAATTTGTACATGAATACTTAACATGGCTAGTAGTTGGGACCTGTTGTCATTTTATGACACCCTTGGTCCATCAGTAAGAACCGATTAGAGATATGATCTATGGACCAGCCCTGCCCCAATTGATCAAGGAGAAAAGCAGAAGAATTACGAGGCGAGAAGTGTTGTCTTGTCTGGAGGAAGTTCCTTCCTTAGCCTTTTCTCTCTTCTCCGAAACCCCAAGGTTCCGAAGTTCCCTTTGGTTCCTTTTCTTTCATGTTCCCTGGAACTTCGGAACCCCGAGGTTCCGAAGTTCCTTCCTTTTGCTGCCTCTCCTTTCTCCTTCTCGGAACTCCGGAACCCCGAGGTTCCGAAGTTCCTCCCTTTCCTTCCCCCTTCGCTTCAGTTTCCCGGAACTTCGGAACTCCCCTCCTCGTCTTCTTCCCTTCCCCGGAACTCCAAAACCCCGAGGTTCCGAAGTTCCTTCCTTAGCCTTCCCTTTCTTCTCTCCGAAACTCTGGAACCCCAAGGTTCCGAAGTTCCTTCCTTCCTTGCTGCCTTTCCCTCTTCTTCGGAACTCTGGAATCCCGAGGTTTTGAAGTTCCTTCCTTGTCTTCCCCACTTCGGGAACCCGAGTTTCCGAAGTCCTCAGACTTCTTTTCGACTGGCAACACTTCCAGATGGCGTGATCAACACGCAAAGCTTTAAATGCTCCGACGACTTTTGTGACTTGTGCACCTTCTTTGGTGGAGCTACAGGGGCGCATTTAATGATTTTGGCAGGATTTCCATTAGGAGAGGTACAAGGCCATGCTTGTTGTGGTAACTTATGTCACGTTTGCATGCTCTGACTTTGGAAGGTCAGTCAATCCACCCTTCTTAGGGTTGCATTTTCAGGGTATGGCTAGGTTGCTTGCATGTACAAAAGTCAAGTGCATGCACTTCCCTGCACTCCCAAACTGACATTTCCCTGCACACACAAGGGTCATGATCACTCTTGTAACCAATTTTCTATATAAAGGTTGTTAAGCCTCATTGTAAAGCGTTCTCTCCCTGCTGGCTTGAGCTATTCCATGCTCTTTCACTTCTCTTGTATTTTTCTGCATTTTGCAACTGTAAGTTTGGCCATTGGCCTTCAAATGAATTTAAATTCCTATTCTTGCCTTTCTTCAACTTATGTATGCTGTGTCTGTTTTCTTACCTTCATCATAGGTGTATGTTTTGTGGCTCTTTTCTCATATATGCTGTGTTAATTTATTTCTGAGTGTGACTTGTGGGAAACCTTCTCCCCTCTTGACATTCAACGAATTCTAACCTCCATACATGCATTGGGGTCACTCATACAATTGAAGTTTGTGCATCTCCTGGGTATTTCAGTTGATTCTTTGTGTCATTTCGGGTAGGGAGAGAAACAATCTCTTCTTTGTGCATCACCTCCTTTTATTTTAAGCATTTCTCTCTTCCCTTTACCTCTGCAAGTTGTTAGGATAGGCTTAGGAGTAAGTTTTGAAGTGTTGAGTTGGTTCAGCACCTGCACCTGGGTTGAGAAGGAAGCCGACCTTCTCCGGAGATTCAATCCCCTTGTGCAAGGTCCCACACTTCGAGGTTGTTTCCATGTTTCACAAGGTTGTTGAGTTGATAGCTCAGCAAGGGTGCAAGCTTTTGTGATAACAGTTTTTGGCACGCCCGGTGGGACACAATTTCGACATACATGCTAAGGATTCGATGCTGTTCTTAGTGTCTCAGCCTTTAGAGGCAGTTATTTCTCAAGTACTTGGCGACTCTGCTCAACAAGCCCAGTTTTTGTTCGTGGCTAGTTCCTAACTCTGGGACCCCGGAACCCCCAAGTTCCCAAGTCATCGCAAGTTCGTAAGTCCGGAACCCCGAGGTTCCGAAGTTCGCTACTTCGGAAGTCCAGAACCCCCAGGTTCCAAAGTGCTTAAGTCTGGAACCCCGGAACCCTGAGGTTTCGAAGTCTCTGCTCAACAAGTCCACTGCCTTTCATGACTTGTTGCTGATTTCATACCCATAATTCATACAAGGGCGTCTTCTAGAGGTAGTTTCCAGTTCGAAGAACTCTCATCTTCAGGCTCTAGAAGGCGGAGAGGTAGACCTTCATTATCACTAGTTAGGGAGGTCAGGGTTGTAAACACTCATCTCCCAAGTCTCATTCTACCCCTTCATTTACAAGACCATTACTGTCAAGGGCTCCAACCACTCATATCAATAGACCATTGTTTCACATGGCAAGAAATCAAGTTTTTGTTACCTTCAATGGGGGGAGTCCCCTTATTTTAACTCAATGGAATGATATACCAGTAGTTGTGTTAAAGAGTATACCATACTTCACTAGTGAAACATCTACTACCCCCATTGAGCACATTCAGGACATTGCAAACATCTGCTCCGTCCATAATATCACTCAGGATGATGTTGCTGTCAAACTCTTAGCCACATCTTTGAAAGGCAAAGCTTTGCAGTGGTATAGAGGGTTGTCGTCTAGCTCCATTCACAATTGGGATGAATTGGGGGAGAGGTTGTGCAACCATTTCGAAAACAAAAGTGATCACCTATCACTTGTGGAGCAGTTGACTACGATTAAGAGGGCACCCCATGAGTTCATGGGAGATTTCAATTTCAGATTCCATAAGACATGGAATAGAATTCCTGCTCTAGTGAAGCCATCTCCAAATCATGCCTTCTTGTATTATCTTAGAGCTCTCAACAACGATATAGCTGTCATGGTACAATCAATGGGTGGAGTCTCTCTACCGGGTGCATATGACATAGCCATAAGGGCAGAAAATTGTTTGATTCAGGCTGGGAAGATAGCTCCAAGGCCTCCAATGCCTCTATTCCCAGAAGCTCCTACTCAACAACCCACCTTGGCTCCTATCCCCATGGCTCCCGCAAGTCAACCATCCACACCCTCTACATCCTCCAATGAGCTCCATGAGGTCAAGGTTCTATTGCAAAATTTTAGCAATGAGTTTGTGACACTAAAGAGGCAACATGCCCAGCATAGCAGACCTTATCAGGCACAAAATCAGAACTATCAGCCGCCTTTTCAAGGGCAAGACCAATGGAGCAACGCCAGGCCTTTGAATAGTGTGAACTCCATAGCTGCAAGCAACTCAAAAGCGATAGTTCCAATGCAAAATAACCTCGCCCAAGAGCAGGATTGGTGTCAACCATGCAATCAGCCACACAACCAAGGTTAATGCCAAAATGGAGGGTTTGTCCAAGCCCTAGTGGTGCAGGGTGAGCCGACCACTTCTGGCCAACAATATGACCCAAATCAGCCTAGTGTTAGCACTCAAGCTTACTTGCAAGGGGATTCTACCTTTGTCAATTGGCAGTAGGCAGAATTTTGTGGTTTGAACCAAACAAATGGTGAGTCTATGCTGTAGTATACAAGGTCAAAGAAGAGAGCCATGGAGGCTGCCTCACCTTCAACATCAGCCCAAGCTCCAATGCCCAATATAGCTGTCCATGATACAAGCCAAAATACCTTGCAAGGGAGCAAGAGGTAGAAAGATGCCCAAGTCATCCAAAGAGCAAAGGTAGACCTCGTAGCCTCAAAGGGGCCTCTAAAATCAGCTAGTGTTCCTTTCAACATAGTTGATGAGATGAAGAAGGCCAACCTCAATGTCACTATGTGGGAGGCCCTTTCCATCCCATCTCAAAGGGATTTGCTCAAGGAAGCATTGAAAGACATCAACCAGTTAGGTGATGAGGCAGCAGTCAGCATGAAGGCAATCTTCACCAGTTTGGTGCAATCCATGGAGGAGGAGGATTCAAGTAAGATCAGCAAGCCTCCCCCATTCTATCTCTCATTAATCATAGGAGATAACTTGGTTCACAACTGCATGATAGATTCAGGAGCTAGTAGCTTAGTCATGCCGAAGAAGATAGCTGATCTTCTTGGCATAGAATATGAGCCCGTGACTAAAGGGGTGGTCCAATTGGATGACACTTCTATTAAGACAGTTAGGGTTGTTAAAAAATTGAAGTTAACCTTGCATGCATGCCCTGGTTGCATTGTCTTGCAAGACGTATCAATAATTGACCTCCTTGCCTTCTTTGCCATCTGCCTGTCTAGAGACTTCACCGCCAAGATAGGTGGGTACCTGTTTTTTGATTGGTCCCACATGCTATTTCGAACAAGGTATGGTACCAAGGTTACCATAAGGGTAGAGCCCATTGCCCAAAACCACATTGAGTCTTACATCCCCAGCCCTATAAACATGAATTGCACTTTGCATGAAGAGGGGGAGGAGTGTACTGCCCGTGAGCCTGCTACTCTTTTGCAAGAGGTCCTTGATTGCTTGCTGGACGAATGGGCCAATGCTTTTCAGTTTGATCCATTAGCTGAGACTGAAGAGACTGGGCTTGGCACCTATTGTATCCATGAAGAGGATACTCCTATCCCTAACCTCAACAAGACACAAGGAGACTCAGAGGGGTTATGGAGCATGTTTTTTGATGGTTCAAGAAACAAGAATGGTGTAGGTGCCGGTGTGATGCTTGTTTCTCCTGAGCAAGAGAGATATTTCTTCTCTTTTAGGCTTCAATTTGGTTGCACCAACAATGTCGTTGAGTATGAAGCCTTGATCCAAGGTCTCCAACTTGCACACAACAGAAAGATCAGATCTTCGTAAGTATTTGGAGATAGTGAGTTGGTTGGTAACCTTCCGAGCTCAAAGTATAACAAAGAACAACCTAGTCAAATCATACAAACACAGGGTTTGGGATTTGATTGAAGGATTCAAGGCCTTCAATATCCAGAGCATTCCTAGAGGTCAGAACAAGCATGCTGATAGGCTTGCAGCGGTTGGTGCTCAATTCGACATACTAGCGCATGTTGCAAGTGAGAAGGAACAACACATCAAGCTTGTTGTGAGGCTTGCTGTCCCAGACAATCAGGTAAATTGGCAATTGTTCGAAAGCGATCAGCAGATTGTCAACTTCTTGCAAAATGAAGCAGAATTTTTTGCTAAAAATCAGTTTAAGCTGCAAGACCAGTATGGAGATCAAATTATGCAGCTCAACTCCAACAAGTTGCCTAAAGGTCTAGTTACCTTGGAGGGCATTTTCAACTCGGATGATCATTTGAAGAAGAAGATGAACTTGGTTGCAAAGAGGGGTGATTACAAGCCAGTTGTTGTTGTCGAGGGTAGGTCTCTAAACTTGGGCAAGGTGTGTTCCTCAACCGAACAAGAGGCCTTTGTTGAGCTTTGCCAAAAATACGATGACATAGTTGTTTGGACCTATGAAGATTTGAAGGGTTTTGACCCTAGCTTAGCCTAGCATACTATAGAGCTAAACTCGGATGCCAAGACAGTTAGACAAAAGCAAAGGCCAATAAACCCCAAGATTGAGCCACTAATGAGGAAGGAGTTGACCAAGCTCATAGAAGCCAATATCATCTTCCCTATCAAGCACTCCTCTTTGGTGGCCAACCTTGTCTCTGTAAGAAAGAAGAATGGGGAAATCAGACTATGTGTAGACTTTAGGGATCTCAATAGAGCCTCCCTCAAGGATCACTATCCCCTTCCCTCTATGGAGCAGATTCTCCAAAAGGTCAGTGGTTCAGAAAGATTTTCATTCTTGGATGGGTATTTAGGCTACAATCAAATTTTAGTCCAAGAATCAGACCAATACAAGACTGCATTTACTACTAAGTGGGGTACCTATGCTTATTGTAAAATGCCCTTTGGGCTAATCAATGCAGGTGCTACGTTTCAAAGAGCAATGGACATGGCTTTCAAGGGTGTATCAACAAAGTTTGTGCTTATATACCTTGATGACATAACTATTTATTCAAAGCATGCAGCTGACCATCTTGGTCATCTTGAGCAAGTGTTCATGAAATGTAGGGAGTATGGTGTGTCCTTGAACCCTAGCAAGTGTGTATTTGCTACTGATCAAGGAAGGTTGCTAGGACACATTGTATCCAAGGAGGGCTTGACCATTGATCCAAAGCGAGTGGAGGCTATTCTTTCTCTTCCACTCCCCAGTCACAAGAAAGGATTGCAAAATTTCCTTGGTAGGATTAACTTCGTGAGGAGGTTCATTCCCAACCTTGCCACCATGGTAAATCCCCTCACTTCCATGTTGAAGAAAAACTTGGTTTTTAGTTGGACCAAGGAGGGACAGGCCGGTTTTGAAGAGATCAAACAAGCAATTGCTCAGGTCCCTACCCTTGTCAATCCTAACTATGAAAGGGATTTTATCCTCTATACCTTCGGAGGAGAATCCAACATCTCAGCTGTCCTAACACAGCTGAACGATGATAATTTGGAGCAACCTATTGCTTTTTTTAGTGAGGGGCTAAAGGACCATGAGCTTAAGTATAGCTATGTAGAGAAGCAAGTCCTCACTATTGTAAGGGCATTAAAAAAGTTTAGACACATGTTGTCTAACAATAGGATCCAGCTCTTAGTTCCACATGCAAGTGTCAAGGATTTCCTTCTAAACAAGGACATCAGTGAGAAGAGGGTTGGGTGGATAACCAAGGTCATGGAGTATGATATCAACATCAAGATCACCAAGCTTGTTAGAGGCAGGGGCCTATGTGAACAGCTTGTCTCATCTTCTGAGACTACTTTAGAGGTCGCCCTTGTGTTACAAGAGGATCAACCAACTAGCAACGACACTCAATTCAGTTGGGTAAGTGACATGACCACCTTCTTAATGGAAGGTAGATACCCCCAAGGTCTGGACAAGACCAAAAGAAGGCATTTCAGGTTGCAGTCCATTCCCTATGTCTTAGTGAATGGCACTCTTTTTCGAAAAGACTCTAATGGAGTCCTACTAAGATGTATCGAGCAAAACCAAGTCATCAGATTGTTAGAAGAATTTCATGAGGGCTCTTCAAGGGTCCACTTCTCTGCAAGGACTACGACTATCAAAATAATGAGGGCTGGTTATTACTGGCCATCCTTATTCAGTGACTCACATAGATGGGTGAAGAATTGCAGGAAATGTGCTCTCTTCTCTGGAAAGCAAAGACTAGTTGCCCTACCTCTTCATCCCATCCAAGTAGATCAACCATTCGCACAATGGGGTTTAGACTTCATTGGCATGATAAATCCACCTTTTAGTGCTGGCCACAAGTGGATCTTGGCCGCAACAAATTACTTCACTAGGTGGACAGAGGCAGTCGCATTGAGGGATGCCACTAAGGACTCAGTGTTGGAATTCCTTGATGGAATTGTGACAAGATTCGGTGTCCCCTCCACCATCATATCAAACAATGCCAGGGCATTCGTTGGAACCCAAATTAGTTCTTGGGCAGTTAAGCATGGTGTATACTTGAAGACATCATCCAACTATTAACCTCAGGGTAATGGCTTAGCTGAATCTTCCAACAAGAACCTCATCAGGATAATTAAAAGGACGATTGAAGACAATCAGAGGGCATGGCATACTAAGTTGAGGACAGCCTTATGGGCTGACATGATCACATCCAAGAGGGCGATTGGTAACTCCCCTTTCATGCTAGTATATGGGAAGGAAGCAAGACTCCCAATTTCCCTAGAGTTACCCTCTCTTGAACAAGCACATTAGCTGGAATTGACAGAGAATGATGCCATGACAGTAAGGCTGGCTGAGCTGATGGAGTTGGAAGAGGTTAGAAGTCAGGCTATGCATACACTTGAGACTCATCAAGAACAGGTCAAGAAATTTTTTGACAAAAAGGTGACTGATAGGGTCTTCAAAGAGGGAGATCTAGTTCTCAAGTGGGATGCAGACAGAGCCAAAGCTGGGCGACACTCCAAATTTGATGCTATCTGGAGTGGTCCATATGTCATCACTAGTTGCAAGGAGGCCAATGCATTTCATCTCTCCAGGCTTGATGGGGAAGTTCTTCCAATCCCAGTGAATGGGATTCATCTCAAGCCCTGCTTCTGAAGAGGGTGTTGATGACCATGTAAATATTAGACTAGAAGTGGTTTTGCTTTCATAAGTGCTTGTGCACCTGCCGCATTCTCCTTAAGAGGGTGTGGTGTGAGCTCTAGTTTCTAGTTTTCCTCCAAGTGATGGCGCACACATGTTTTGTGTCTTTTCAATGACTCAGTGCCCAATGGATGCTCAAGGCTTCTGGACTTCATGCTTAGCAGGCAAGCATCCCGCAAAAATCGCCAAAAATGTTGTCATTTTATGACACCCTTGGTCCATTAGTAAGAACCGATCAAAGATACGATCTATGAACCGGCACTGCCCCAGTTGATCAAGGAGAAAAGCAGAAGAATTATGAGGCGAGAAGTGCTGTCTTGTTTGGAGGTGTAGCGACCTAAAATTGCGACACTTGCAATTTCGACTGCATTTGGGTCTTCACGATGGCGATGCAACACGGAACCTGAATGGAGACCCCGAAACTTGTTCACGACACCAAAAACTGCATTTTTCAGCACCCTGGCCTGATCCTCCTTGCACCCTGCTGTCCCGGGAGGTGGGACCATGTCGCCCAGCGCCCTGGTCCCCCAGGACCATGGTGCCCAGCGCCCTGGTCCATGGCCCTATTTTGGGCCCGGTCTCTTTTGGGGCTTCGGGTCTTTAAGTTTGCAAATTGGAAAATATTGTTTCCTGGTCGGCCCAAGGTCGTGAAAATCAGTCTATCAGCCCTAATTGACAAGTATATAAACTACATTTCCTCTCCCATTTGAGGGAAAAAAAAAGAGGAAATGAGCAAGAACAAAAGGCGAAAGCGATATTCAAACATTCAAGCATTCAAGCATTCAAGCATTCCTTCAAGCAATTGAGCATTCTAAGTCTCCATTCAAGGCTAGGTGTTGCATTCAAGACAAGGATTCAACCATTGAAGAGGAGATCACATACAACATACAACATACTACATACATTACACCTTCGCATGTAAGAATACAAACATTCTTACAACAAGGTATCAGTACTTGTTTACATTACAAACATTTACATTTATAGCATTCTCATTTCTTGGTTAATTCCAAAACCGGGGTTTGACCTAAAGGCAAACCCCTCATCCCTAACCCCCCAATTGTCCTCTCTTTTCTGTGTGTAGGTTGCAGGTACGCGGCTGTAATTGAAGATCTGGAATCCTTGTGCAGAGACGAACAGATCCCCCTTCGTTTCGCGGATTTTTCGGAGGACCGTGTGCACGCCGGGCGCCATCGTCCCGACAACTTTCGCTCAAATTTGCAGAACAGCACCGTCTCGACATTTTACTGCTAATTCCAGGTCCGCAGCTTCATCCCATATCCCTATCTCTGTTTATAAGCGAATCTTTCCTACTTTACATGCATTCCTAGTTCAATCTTTCTATCTACATTCTTTACAAAAGAGGGTATCCTTGATGTCTTAACCCTTGAAACTCATTTAGAATCCAATCTTGCATTGCATGGGATTGGATCTTGTGGGTTTCAACCCCTCTTTTGAATGTAAAGTGTCCCCTAAGTGAAAACCATCAACCCTAGTGACTCTCCCTTCTCTCTCCTTGGAGTTGGGGAGGGGAGAACGACTAGGGTTCGATTTTTTCCGCTTTACAGGAGGAAGTTCCTTCTTTAGCCTTTTCTCTCTTCCCCGGAACTCCAGAACCCCGAGGTTCCGAAGTTCCCTTTGCTTCCTTTTCTTTCATGTTCCCCAGACTTCTGGAACCCCGAGGTTATGAAGTTCCTTCCATTTGCTGCCTCTCCTTTCTCCTTCTCGGAACTTCGGAACCCCGAGGTTCCGAAGTTCCTCCCTTTCCTTCCCCCTCCTCTTCAGTTTCCCGGAACTCCGAAACCCCAAGGTTCCGAAGTTCCCTCCTCTTTTTCTTCCCTTCCCTGGAACTCCGGAACCTCGAGGTTTCGAAGTTCCTTCCTTAGCCTTCCCTTTCTTCTCTTCGGAACTCCGGAACCTCGAGGTTCCAAAGTTCCTCCCCTTGGCCTTTTCCTTTTTCGGAACCCCGAGGTTCCGAAGTTCCTTCCTTCCTTGCTGCCTTTACCTCTTCTCCGGAATTCCGGAATACCGAGGTTCCGAAGTTCCTTTCTTGTCTTCCCCACTTCGGGAACTCGAGTTTCTGAAGTCCTCAGACTTCTTTTCGACTGGCAACACTTCCAGATGGCGTGATCAACACCCAAAGCTTTAAATGCTCCGACAACTTTTGTGACTTGTGCACCTTCTTTTGTGGAGCTACAGGGGCACATTTAATGATTTTGGCAGGATTTCCATCAGGAGAGGTTACTTATGTCATGTCTGCATGCTCTGACTTTGGAAGGTCAGTCAATCCACCCTTCTTAGGATTGCATTTTCAGGGTATGGCTAGGTTGCTTGCATGTACAGAAGTCAAGTACATGCACTTCCCTGCACTCCTAGACTGACATTTCCCTGCACACACAAGGGTCGTGATCACTCTTGTAACCAATTTTCTATATAAAGGCTGTTAAGCCTCATTATAAAGGGTTCTCTCCCTGCTGGCTTGAGCTATTCCATGCTCTTTCACTTCTCTTATATTTTTTTGCATTTTGAAATTGTAAGTTTGGCCATTGGCCTTCAAATGAATTGAAATTTCTATTCTTGCCTTTCTTCAACTTATGTATGCTGTGTATGTTTTCTTACCTTCATCATAGGTGTATGTTTTGTGGCTCTTCTCTCATATATGCTGTGTTAATTTATTATGAGTGTGACTTGTGGGAAACCTTCTCCCCTCTTGACATTCAGCGAATTCTAACCTCCATACATGCATTGGGGTCACTCATACAATTGAAGTTTGTGCATCTCCTGGGTATTTCAGTTGATTCTTTGTGTCATTTCGGGTAGGGAGAGAAACAATCTCTTCTTGGTGCAACACCTCCTTTTATTTTAAGCATTTCTCTCTTCCCTTTACCTCAGCAAGTTGTTAGGATAGGCTTAGGAGTAAGTTTTGAAGTGTTGAGTTGGTTCAGCACTTGAACCTGGATTGAGAAGGAAGCCGACCTTCTCCGGAGATTCAATCCCCTTGCGCAAGGTCCCACACTTCAGGGTTGTTTCCATGTTTCACAAGGTTGCTGAGTTATTAGCTCAACAAGGGTGCAAGCTTTTGTGATAACAGGGCCTATCATAATCATCATTGTATGCATTAATCCCTAAGTTACACTTAAGGGGGCTGTTGGTGTAAATAGTGACTTTATCATTGTATACATTGTATCATCATCATCATGTATACATTAATCCCTAAGTTGCACTTAAGGGGGGTGTTGCTGTAACTAGTTACTTTATCAAACTAGCTAGCTTTTAGCATACCTAGAGAGAGTCCTATTTACATTGCTTAATTCTCCACTGAGGGACTTCTAAAGTATTGTCTCACCTCATGTAATTGAGACATATGTCCTCACTTTGTGACTCCTCTTGCATGCGTATTTCACACTTGCTAACACACTTGTCAAGTGAGCTCAAAGTGTTGCACATTTGGAGGGTTAGCTAGTTATTCAGTCCTACCTTCGTACCTCATCTACCTTGCCTATATATGCAAGGCTTCTATGTATATTTTGTACACTCTCATTGCATATGATAGATATTGTTATTTGTGCTAATTTGGTTTTGGCTAATCCCAATGGAGATAGGTGGACGGTGGGACCAAGGGCCTACGTTTGGGGATGGTGGGGGGACAATAACATAGGGGCAGTGGGGGGGGGGGGGGGTGGTGCAAATCCATATAGAACTTGAAAAAATAGTTGTAAAAAGATGTGTAAGGAATTGGTATAAGAATTGCCAATGAAACTTTTACATACTATGTAAAGTTTAAATTAATAAACATTAAAAACATGACAATGAATGCATTGAGCATTAACAATGGTGGGCCGAGGTTTGAAACATTGGGAAAAAATCAAGAATAAGTATAAGAATTGCAAATGAAACTTTGGCATACTAAGTAAAGTTTAAACTAACAAAACATTGGAAACATGGCAATAATTGCATTGAACAATAAAAATTGTGGGTGGAGGTTTGGAGTGAAGGTAATGCCGCTTGTTGGGGTTTGGGGATAGAGCTCCCAACAAGGTCAAGGGGCAGCACCCCTTGCAGGGGGTCTAGGGGCAGAGTCCCCAACGAGGTCCTAGTGGCAGTGCCTCTAACATGCTCCTTGTCATGATATAGGGTGAGGTTGAGGGGCAGAGACCCTACTAGCAAGCACAATATAAGGCCTCCAATACCTCACAAGCCTTTATGATGAATGCCATTTTCACAATTGTTATCACCTTTTTTTTTGTTTTCACACAAAGTTTCTAATTGGGGGCAATGGGACTCTTGGGAATCCCCTAGACATCTCGGTTATTTCTTGACATCCTTGACATCCCACCGACACCCTTGGCTTTGTGTGATTTATATATTCTAGAAAATAAAATATAATAGTGTGGTGCATGAATTTGATTTTATGTGTAGTGGTTTTCCTCTCTCTCTCTCTACATGAATTTGATTTTATGTGTAGTGGTTTTCGATCGAGAGAGAGAGAGAGAGAGAGAGAGAGAGAGAGAGAGAGAGAGAGAGAGAATGCTTTTGCAGAGCAAATCTATCATTTAATTTTCGAACTGGTTGAGTGTTCTTATAGGAGCTGTACCTCTTGTGGGAAGTGTTGTAGCTATCTACTAAGGAATGTTAAATGATTTATTATTATTAAAGTTTTGTAGTAGTTTGAAAATGTAGCATTACAATCTATTGGACAGTTATATGATCTTTGGTAGTCTAAAAGTGGTCTTGGAGGATAAAGATTACAAAATTTTAATTTTAAAAGATCAGTTTGTGGAAAAATTAATAAATTAGCAGTTTGGGTTGGAAATAATAGTGGTTTATTGGTTGATTGATTTGGACACTTGTTCATCTCTCTAGCTTCTTTTTGGGTAATTATTTTATGATTTTTAGTTTTATGTCAACTGTTTGATGAAATGCTCATTTTTTTTGAGGGTTTTATACAAATCCAAATTCCTGTAGCAACCTAATACCAGCGCACGAGCCAAATACCAAACCTTTTCGGCTAAGAGCCAAGGACTGAGGGGTCTCCATTCCATCAAAGTTGCTTGGGGCACAATCCTAGCCTCATCCCTTAGGTGTTGGGGGGCCTTGCACTCAACAAGACTTGATTCTTGGTGGGCTCATTGCAGACCAAAGGCCCATTGATGAAATGCTCATTTTTAGAATTATAAAGAAATGTATCTTAAATTGATTCAAATATGATTGTCAATGAAAGTCATTCTTGATTGTAATAATTTGGAAGGTATATCAATGGATCCTTTCTTTCTTGAATATCTTCATTGTAATAGATCTTTGGATGGTACTATTGTTGGATCCCATTTTATTTTTCTATTTTACTCTGCAATAAGCTAATATGGCTAGAGCAGTTGTGTAATTGTTTTAAATTGGAAGTTGGTCATCTTGTTGCCAACACCTTTCAATTAACTTCCTCTGTCTCATTCTTACTTCGTATGATCTCACCTTGCTCATTTTGGTAACTAGGTGATCAGAAAGAGTAAAATTGAGCTGACTGCAAAAAATTTATTGGGATTTGAGCTAGCATCTTACAGGGGTTATCACACTAAGTTACATCTTAGTCATATGCAAATTGGAAAAATTATAATGTTTCCAACTCTCTTGTTTATGTTCCATGATTAAGGCACACATTAGAGAAGGATTAGGATGTTGAGGATAGAGAGTTACCTTATCTATTTCTAGTTCTAGCAGTACAACTTCCATACATGTTGTAGAGTTGAGTTGTGGAAAAAATAGCACGGGGGACAATTGATCTTAATCTGAATAGGAAGGTCTACTAGTATAAAGCAATGCTTTTCTATCTCATACACCTTATTTGTAGTATGAATAGATACGCTTAGAGTGTATGAGTGATGGATGGGAGATGGGGTGAAAATATAAAATAAATATTATTATCTTGTTTTTAATACATATATTGAAGTGATGTGGTTGGATGGCAAAAGCATTGCCTATTAAGATAACAAAAGCTACTGTGGATGGACAAAATCAAAGGTAAGTGAAGAAGAATGAAGTGTGCTCATATCTTGTAAAAAATGTAACTGATCTGAATTTAATTCACTGATTTGCTGCCTCATATTTTAAAATTATATTAATTTTTAATGGCATTGCAACATCTGAGGTCAATTTTAGGGCTATACTAGCTTATTTGTATTCTCACTTTGCACTGCATGGAGGCTATTTGAGTTCATCTGTAATCAGTCAGTCTGTTTTTGATGATCTCTTGTGAAGGTATTGCTATGAAGAGGACCTATATTGAAGTAATGAGCAAAATTTGATGCTTACCTTTTTCTTTATATTGATGTAAAAGATTTTAAAAAATATAAGCGTCTAAAATAATAAAAAATTACTAGCAATTCAGCTCAAAATTGACAACATATCAGCACTAAGAACAGGTCATAATTCCTTTACAAAGTCTTCAAAAGACTAATAATGCTTCAGCTCCAGAATTAAGGCAATAAGTAATTACCTATAAGTTAACAAAAGCATACTAAAATCCAGTAGAATTTCAGGTCCATGCAGGGAACTGAAGAAATTGATTGTTTTCTTTGAGATCATTATCTACAAATGAGGTAGCATTTGTTTCACAAGTGGCAGCAATAATTTTATCTCCCATTAAGATAGCATACTTATGAACTTTAGGGGTGAAGTGAGCAATCTCAGGAACATATCAAACAAATACGTCCATGGAGGAACTAGAGGAAGACCATTAGCAGGAGCCTGGTAGAATGAGAAATCTCAGAAACATGTCAAATGATAGGCCCATGATAAAGCAGTGGACCAAGAACATGAATCATATTAAACACGTTATTAGCTGCATTGTATCTTCAACATATGAATCAGATTCTAACTGCAAATTATCAGATTTATCAACATACACAGCAACCAGACAAATTAAAATTCTGCACGACATGTTTCTGGAACTTAGTAGGAGTTTTTACCCCAAAGGAGGAGAAGATGTTTTGTATCAGGGGTTCAACCTTTATGGCTAGGCAGCATATAAGCTCAACTCTCATAGTTATTTTAGCTGATCAATAAACCATCATGTTTGGGGGAAAATCTCTTGCTTACCATCATTAATTGGAGGACTGCCTCCTTCTGACACAACAGCATGAAAACTTGCTGTGCATATAAGTCTTCCAACCATCTCTTTAGTTTGCTCTCTTCCTGCAGTTTCTTACTCTGCCTCAATTCCATCTCCTGCAACAATAGCATGAAAATTTGCTGCCTGTAAGTCTGCCAACTATTCCACTGGTTTCTCCAGAGTGCCTTATTGCAATGTTTCTCCCACTATCTCAATTCTAGTTCCAAAATCTAGCATTCAGAAAATTCTGACCTCTTCCTCATCAATTTGCATATGTAAAGATACAGATACTAAAATTTTACAAAACCAGTGCAAGATATATAACAGATCCACTGAAATAAAGCAAGGGCTTTCACCACATTTGCATAAAATGAAGTAGAGAGGTGTTTAGAATTGAGCATAAAATTACTGTATAGTATACTACGAAGTCTCCCCAGTTTGGGAAAACCTCCAAATGCTTAAGAAAAAGGCGAATCTTTCCAACCATGATCCTCAACTGAATATCTGACCCTGAATTATAGCATAACTAGGTTGAGAAAATTGCATAAATCACAATAAGATTCACTGTTAGAATCTAGAAACTTTACTTGACCAATAAAAAGGGTTATGCTTGCCATAGGTCTTCATTACTCCATAAACCAGCCAAAGATATGACAAGCATGCAAATAGGAGCATAACACGCCTCTCTAGAGAATGGCTGCTAGTTGTGAGTGTTTTTCCAGAAAGAATGTGTCCTCCTAGTTGCATCTTCCATCGTCAAACTATTCTACTTGATAAGATACTTGATATCTCTATTGCGTGGCTATTTGAGCAACTTGTCAATCACTTCTTTATTCCAATCTGATTTGGTCCTCATCATCCAACTCTGCTACCTTGTTTGTACAAGAATTCTGTGACTAATTGCCTTCTCCAAGAAAGACTTGAAAAAATGGATGGACCCTAGAGAGGTAGATGCAACTTGTAATTGAGGTTTCTAGACTTAGAAATTACCTTGTTGGGACCATAGAACATGGTAGCTAATTTGTTTCTCTTTTGTTGGTGCATAAGTATTTGTTTGTATTTTCAAAAATAAAAAGAATCCAATCCCCCTCTTTGTTGATTTGTTTCTTAGTCCTTTTTGTGCCATGGGCATGTTCTCATCAAGAATCCAGTGTGTTGAAATTGATCTTTACAACTTTAACCTTCTTGTGCTAATGCAAAGATGAAGTGTGCAGATGATGAGGGATGGCTGTTAAATGTTTCAAAGTTTGCCAATTGTAAAAATAAGTATTGAGGGAACCATTGGACCTATTGAGATTTTTAATGAATGGCAAAACAGCAAAGCAATCCGTTGGGGCATTTTTTAAGCATCTTTGATTTCCATCCAATTGTGGGTTGCGAGAATAGCCATTTATTGAATACTGATTGTTGTGAAGTGGCCATTCTAAAACTTGTTTGTAAAAACAGGATCTTGTTCTTTGACTATAGTATTTGGATTCTTGTGTAGTTTCTATATCGTAACCATGATAACACCAACCACTGTCTTTGGGGAGAGGAGCCAGGACAAGGCAATAAAAGGAGCATATTTAGTTAGCCTGTTAGCTATAGCCATGATCACGATTAGGACTTCAATACATGGGTAGTCTCATGATGAAAGTCATGATACTTTCTTTTTGATCCAAATAGGCATAGACTATCGCATGCATCCCTTTTTGGTCGTTGGAAAATTAAGCATTCTGATTTTTTTTGAACATTGCCTTTGAGTCTCTCCAATAAGCTGAAGTAGGCCTAGGTTCTTGCATGTATCCCTTTTGGTCTTTGGAAAAATTAAGCATTCCAAATTTTCTTTTGAGCATTGCCTTTGAGTCCTTCCAAAAAATTGACACTTGATTTGATAGTAGTTTATGAGAATCCCAAATCTCTAATAATTTATGAGCCTTGTGATTCTAAGACAATCACTTTTTTAGGTTGGAAATTTTTTCAAAGGCACATACTATACTTGTAACATAATAAGTTGTCCCTCAAAGAAAACCGTTAAGATGAATTGGGATCTTGTTGAAGCCTTTGAATGAGTTGCTTTGTTGTAGATAGTTGTTAACCTTGTAGTTTTATTGTGTCAACCTGTTGATGTGTTTTTCATGCACATGCGAACATAGAATAAAATACCCAAAAGTATCTTATCCTCTCTTGAACAAAGTCACTCAAATGCTAAAGATTAACTTAAGGATCACTTGAGATAACTCCAAGGTTCTTGTATGTCGGGTCACGACGTGTAGATAAGCTCGTTGGTTTAATGTGATTATGCTGGAATCACAAGGGGACTTACATTGAATTGTTGAATGTTTGAATTGCTGGAACTCGATCATCTGATGTTGCAATCTTGTGATGCTTTTTATCCTAAACTAGCTTGAGTTTAAAAAAAGGAAAAAGGAAAGGGTTTAAGAAGCCTATTCTAATGTTAAGATGCAAGAGAAGAGTGAATGATTTGATAGAATCTTTACTAGGCGAGGTCTCACCATCAACTTGAACAATTTGACACAAGCTCAGTGCAATCTTCTAAGGGATAATTTAAAGAGATTCAAATCGTTAGCATCAAACATTGATTACCATCTGTTGGTGTCTGTTTTAGCATCTACCAAACATTAGGATAGGATACCCGAAGGTATTCTATCCTCTCCTGAAAAATCACTACTGATTCCAAGGTCTATATGTGCGAACAAGCGACTTTAGTGGAATAGCTTCTTGGGTAGTGTATGCTGAAATTTTCAAGGGGGACTTACGTTTGACAAGTATTCTTGAACTGCTGGACTTAGATGGATTTAGCAATTTTAGGCTCTTCTTTTTTTGGGATTTTTTGGGATTTAGACTCTCAAAAAAAGGGGAAAAATAGATAGGGTTTAGGAAGGCTAATCTAATCCTACGAATTCTGGAGACAGTATCAACTGGGTGCTCTCGAGAAACTAAACTCTGCTTCGCCACACTAGGGACAACTACACAAAGCTGGTGCAATCTTCAGAGGGTTGTGCTGATGATCGAAATATTGGGGTGCACATGGGATAGGCGCAGACTAACTTTGCACGGTAGAATGGAAATCATCCACTTACCAAAAGTATGAGCGGAGATACACAATTAGTCGATACTTTTCAAATCCTTTACTTGAATTAACAACAAGGGAAGCATTAATTTTAACTAAGTGTTGAGGCAATTGAAACCAATCAAATCATTCAAATAATAGAGATTACAAAGCAGCGCACATGCAATATATTATCTGGAAATGACCTTAAGCAACAATACATCAAAAACCTCACCCTTTTCAAATGAGAGGAGGCAACCTTATATAGTTTCTTGAAAATCAATGAATGGCCGAGATCGAACAATGATCAAGGGCCAAGATCGATAATCACAAACCCTAATTAGGGTTTCCCCAAAATACTACTTTCGACCAATTACATTTGGGACACTTGTCCTTCTTGCTAAAAATGAACCTTTAACGAAAATAGAAGGTTGTTACATTGTGAAGTGTGCCCTTCTAGAAGCTTCTGGATAAGTCAGGTTCATTGAACCTGGACATGCTGACTTGGAGTAATCTGATTGGTCGAAAAAATGACGAGACGCCATCTCAACATGTTGGATGTCTTCCTTGAATTCTTCAATTTGTGTTAAGAAATTGTCTAAGTATGGAAATCTGATTCCTTCTTGTCGCCATTTGATTTTTCTTGGGAGCTTGTCCTCTTGAGGAGATGAAATCCTTCAAGAAGTTGGAAGTTTATCTAACTTTTCCATATTTTCACCAAGTCTGAGAACTTTTCTTTCTTGATGCCTTGAGATTCTTTCAAGTGCCTTGAATTTGGAATAGAAATCCCCTTGTGAAGTTTTTCTCATACTTAGCCAAATTTTGGCCCTCTCTATACTCGGACGAACCTTGCCTGTGGTCCCGTCTTCAATTCTGAATTTGGCTTGAAACTCCATTTGTATTTTCTGTGATGATTGTGCCTTCAGTTGCCATTTTATGTTGCGTGGGAGGAGGTTAAAAGCTCTAGATAACCCATTGTAAATATGAAATGATGGGATCAAGCTGTTTAGGCATTCGCTGTGATCATGTCCTCCTTCTCGATATCCTGACATTTGGAGAAGAATTTCTCCATGCCTTCATCATAATTGAGGAAATTGGAATTTTCTTTGTGAAGCATTTCTCATACTTAGCCAAATTTTGGCTATCTTCACGCCCGGATGAGCCTTGCCTGTGAACTTGTCCTCTTTGAAGTATGCCCTTGCTAGGCTCTTCCTCTGAAGTTTGGAGGCTCCCTTCCTTAGCTTGTCTAGCCAGGAATGATTAATGATGGCATCGTACTCCTCCAAGTGGTCCTGATACAGACTATCTGCTTCGTCCTTAGCCATATACACTGTGTTGTGATACTCCGGGATCTTGAAGGCCTCTCTGATGGCTTCATCACTGATGTTCGCCAGTATGCTCCTGTCAGGTGCGATGATGTCCTTGCTGGCAGGGTTGTAATGCTTGGCACACTCAACCGCTAGTTCATTACACTGCATGGTGGGAAGGAAGCCAGCAACATGTACAATACCCTCTTCATCATCTTTCACGCAATGATGGTAGGCACAAGGTTGTCCAGGCCAAACATTCGCTTCTTGAACTCCCTCAAATTGATGTGTTCGAGGTTGGTGTCACCGACGTTCTTCCATTTCGAAGTCATCCTTGATTCTGGAGGAGCATCTTTATCCACCTGGAACTTCATGGTGCTCAAGACCTGCAAATGAATGATAAAAACTTTAAGTTAGAAAAAATTCTGTAGAATTTCGAAAAAAAAAAACGGGGCCGCGAAATGGCTGAGTGTTGGAAAATTTTCCATTTTTTTCACTTTCATACTTAGCCATAAAAATTGAATTTTCACCTCCAGACCCTCAGCCTTGAAGCTGGTTGAAGTCACCATCAAGTGTTAAAACTTTCGAAAATTTTCATACTTAGCCAAAAAAATTGACTTTTCTTTCTCCAAAATCATTTATTAAATTCTAGAAAAATATCCAAAAAATTCACAATTTTAATTTTACCTTTGACTTGGCTAGGCTTTTCTCCAAAATATTGAGAAAATTCAGAAAAGATGCCTTTCTCCAGAAATCTGTAAGCCTTCTGCCAAAATATTATCCGACTTCCAGCAAAATCTAGAATTTCCTCCAGATGATCTTCAAACTGACATACTTTACTAAGCTCTCCTTAGTAATTTTGAACTTCTTGGTGTAATAATGAATTTGATAATGAAGTATTTGTAGACAAGTTTTAATAAAAACCCCTAAAATCATCCAACTCATACTTTCCATTTTGATTTAAGTTCAAAGATATTCATTAATCCTCCAATATTCCCTTTCAAAAAAAAACTTTCCATTTTGAATTAATATCTTAATAAATTTTCAATATTCCCTCAATATTCTCAAAAAAAAGGTTACATTTTGGATTTATTTTGAGGCTTTTTTTATTTTATTTTATTTAGATATTTCTTCATTTTGAATTTAATTTTGAAATCTCTGTGGATTTTGTGACATCATGTTGACTTTGTTTGACCTTCCATGTGTAGGTTGATTTTCCGAATTTTATTTCTATCTTTTTCAAATTTTGGCGAATTTAGCCCTCTCCGAGGTATGGCGGACTTTGTCTAGAACTCCTTCGTGGCTTCCTTCATGGCTGGGCGGACTTTGGAGTTACCTCCTTCATGGCCTCTTTTATGCCTTGGGCGGACTTTAAGTCTTGCACCTCCATGGTCTCCTAAGGTGGGCGGACTTTAGGCCTAGCGCCTTCATGGTCTCCATCAAACTTGGGCGGACTTCAAGCTCACCTCCTTCATGGCCTCCTAAGGCTTGGGCGGACTTTAACCCATGCTCCTCCTTCATGGCTCCTAAGCCTTGGGCGGACTTTAACCGATGCTCCTCCTTGGTCTCCTTTACCTTGGGCGGACTTTAACCCATGCTCCTCCTTGGTCTCCTAAGGCTTGGGCGGACTTCAAGCGATGCTCCTCCTTGGTCTCCTTTATGGCTGGGCGGACTTTGACCTTGCCTCCTACGTGACCTCCAAAGTCATGGGGGACTATATATGAAATATAACATTTAAGTATAAGTATACTTTAAGTTATATTTCATATATATTGTCAGGATGTTTGAGAGTGGTTTCGGTCCTCTAGGACTAATAATGCAAAATCTAGTTTTTGGAGGATTCTCCAATTTTCCAGACTTATTCAAATTTCAGGATCAGGATGACAGTCCAGACTTAGCCAAATTTCAGGACATTTGAGGATCAAGATGATTTTTCAAGCTGATTATCCTTTGAAGGTGCCATGACCCCCTAAAATATAGGAACTTAGCTTTTTGGGTCAAAACTTGAAAATTTTGGATCGCGGTCAAAGTAGGTCAGTGGTACAAGTGTAAACCCTAGGTTTGCATCCTGAAAAAGCAAAAAGCCTAAAATCTAGGGATTTAGCTTTTTTTGGTCAAAACTTGGAATTTTCGAGTTCCGGTTGAAGCTGGTCAGTGGTGCAAGTGTAAACCCTAGGTTTGCATCCCGGAAAAAGCAAAAAGCCTAAAATCAAGGGATTTAACTTTTTTAGATCAAAACTTGGAATTTTCGAGATCTGGTCGGAGCTGGTCGATGGTGCAAGTGCAAATCCTAGGTTTGCATTTCGAAAAAGCAAAAAGCAGACATCCCTAAAAAATAGGGAAAACTTTCTAAAAATAGACATACCGGGGATTGGGCCAGAAATGCCAAAAACGAAACTTCCTAAAAAATAGGAAAAAGCAAAAAAGCAAACTTTCTAAAAATAGAAAGTTGTCCAAATTGATCCAAATCGATTGCGATCTTCGTTCTTTGGCGTCCCTAAGCACTTTGAGGGAGTTTGTACTCTGGAATCATATGATTTGCAACAATTAATTTTCTAGAGTCCGGGCTTGAACTGTTCGAAACTGAGTAAGGCTTGGTGAATTTGAAGCGAAAGATCATGGGCGCTAGCAGAAACTCTAGAAAGCAGGAAAAGAGAGGGTCCCCATTTGCAATGGGGCGATGTGTGAAAAAGGTCACAACACCATCCAAGTTAATTCATAAACAATGGACACATAATAATTTGAAGTTAAGCTCATATCATTCCAGTTGACCACACAAGGCACACCTACAATCAATAAGAGGCTAGTGGTATGGACTAAACGAATTCCATATAAATGCATTCAACCAATTCTTCCATTCAATCTAATCAACATGAAAACAAAATGAGAAGTAGAAACCATGAGAGTTGTTGAAATAATACATTTCACCATAACTTCAATGAAAAGAGTATCTCATTTACAAGTCTTGACAACAATTCCTTCTTCTCCTAATCTATTCTAACTTCTATTCTATCTTCTATTCTATTATTCTCCTATGACTATTAACCTTTTACAAATGAAGAGCTTGAGCCTTTTATAATGCTCTCAATACAATTCAATGGCTTAGATCAATTTGAGATCAATGGCCGAGATTTTACAATGAAAACCCTAATTAGGGTTTGTTACAACAAACTCTATTCTGGCCAATGAAATAATTTCAACATTTTGATACATGTCATCTCTGGAATATTCGACCAATAGATAATAGGGGTAGGTGCCTCGGAGTCTGTGCCATCATGGACGAGTCAGGTTTGTTGCATCTAGACATGCTGATGTGGAACTTCTCTGATTGGCGGAGTAGTGACTAGGATGATGACTAGGATGCCACTTCAACTTTGCACTTGTAAACTTGATTCATCACCATGAAGGGATGTTGAGAGATATCTCTTGATACTCAACACTATCCAGCTTCAGTGGTGATGATGATGATCTTTTAACTTTGATTAACTCTTCTGGAACTATCCTCTTGAATGCTTCAATCATGGAGGTGCAAGGTATAGATCTTAGTTTTGAAGTGTTGATGTTGCCTTGGAACGAACTCTTGATGTCACCACTGCTTCTCTCCTTTGGAATTTCTTCTTTGTGACTCCCTTCATGTTGTTGATTCTTTCAATGCATCAAACCTTGAATAGGTGGATCATGCCCTTGTATTAGTAAATGTTTCTTGTATAGTCACCTTCTTATGCTTGTTTATGAAGTCCCCTCGAGGATATCTTCCTTGCAACTTGATTTTGATGTTGAAATTTTCTCCTTAGGGCACTTGTTTTGATCCTCCTCCAACGTGATCTCCTTGATTTCTTTCCTCATCTCCTGCAAAACAAACAAATGAGCATCAAGCACCCATGATATATACCTTCTATATAACCTCCTAATTTGATATAATTTCTGATTTTATGTGGTTTGCAGGTTTGATAAGAGCATTTAGAGAAAATTCGTGGAGCAGCACTTGAAGTGTTTTTTGCTCCTAGAGAGGAGCACTTGAAGTAGATTTCGCTCCAAGGAAGGAGCACATGAAGTTCGCTCCAAAGATGGTGCACATGAAGTTCGCTCCAAACTTGATGCACATGAAGTTAGCTCCAAATTGGATGCACATGAAGTTACTCTCAAATCTCGCCTTTCATTGTCTTGACTCAATTATTCTTTCCTAAGCATATGGAGACATCAAATCAGCTCAAGGGAATGATCTATAAGCAGTTTTGCATCTTATCTTGGGCAAATGAGGGAAATTCGCTCTCAATTAGGAGCACCCGAAGTGAAGCTCGCTCTTAGACCCATGCACTTGAAGTTCACTCCAACTTGCATGCACTTGAAGTGAAATTCAAATCAAAACCAAACTTGCTCTCAATCACTTTACCTTGCTCCATAAACTTTAGGTTTTTTAAACATTTATTCATAAAAACATGTCAAACTTATCTCATGGAAGGCCTAAAAGGAAAATTCGCTCCTATCAAAGAGCACTTGAAGTGAAATTCGCTCCTCAAGAGGAGCACTTGAAGTTAATTCCAAGTCAACATTCTAACTCTCCTTCGCTCACTTACACTCACTTTCTCAACTTCAATACATCATAGCATGCTCAACATGAGGTCTTAGGAGGAATTTCGCTTTGAGACTTGAGCACATGAAGTTCACTCCACAAGGGGTGCACATGAAGTTCGCTCCAAAGTGGTTGCACATGACGTGAAGTTCGCTCCAAAGTTCATGCACTTGAAGTGGATTGAAACTTGACACCTAGTGTTTTCTTGCTTATTCTCTTTCATTCCATTCATTCAAGTTTTTTGAAACTAGGCTCATTGTGCATTCTAGGAACAATTTTGCTCTCAACTAAGGGCTCTTGAAGTGAATTTCACTCCTCAAGAAGAGAACTTGAAGTTTTTTGCCCTCAACCTTGAGCACTTGAAGTGGCTTGAAAATGCGCTTTTGAGTTGAACCTTGTACCTCTATATACTATAAGACCTCAAAACTCACCTTGAATATGATTTCACCTTCAACCTAAGGCAATAAGAGTAAAATTTGCTTTGAGAGAGGGGCACTTGAAGTTGCCTACGTACTTGACCCAATTGATGTTTCCTTGCATTGCTTGATTGGGCTTGATCTTGAAGAGTTCCTCCATCAGACCTTTTTCTCTTTATGTTCATTTTGACCTCATTTCACCCCCAAAAGAAGAGCTATCCTCTTGACTCCCAGCCCCTCGACCAACTATGCCCCTTCAACGTAAAGGCTAATAGCAAAGGATTCTAACACTATCCTAGAAAGCAGAAAAGAGTGGGGGTCCCCATTTGCAATGGGGTGATGTGTGAATACCTCACAACACAACCTAATCTAGTTAGAAGATCAAGATCACACAAAGAAAGAATCAGGCTTTCTCTTTTTTGGAAAGTGCATCTTCAACCACATTTTCTACTGATGCAAGAGCATCCCTGGTCGATGTGCAATCTTGCATCAACCAAAAATATTTCCTTTCAATTTGTTCTTGTTTAGTACTATGTGCAGTTTTCTATGTTCTTACCAGTATGTACGGGTAGTTGCTTGTTCTTTTAGGTAGATCTTATTTTCGGTTTCTAGATGGTTTCATGTGCTTGATTCCAGATTTCCAGTTCATT
The DNA here is from genome assembly GCF_030272615.1 of Cryptomeria japonica. NCBI lineage: Eukaryota > Viridiplantae > Streptophyta > Pinopsida > Cupressales > Cupressaceae > Cryptomeria > Cryptomeria japonica. Next base: position 659,554,183 of record NC_081411.1, on the reverse strand, counting down.
TGGGTTCTTTTCCGGTCAGTTATCGCTTCCGGTTGATTGTTTCTGGGTTTCGGGACAGTCGTTGTGCTTATTGGTTTGTTTTCCTTCTTTACCGGCGCGATTCTTGGCGTGTGGCCGACCTTCCTGCTGAACCGCATCACTTGGTTATTATTTTTCGGAAAGATTTATGACACGACCTAACAATTGTGAAAATCTTAGGGCCGACCTAATTACACGTTTCATTTTCTTGTATTGGTGAATGTAATCTTATGAGGCCAACTCAGATGTGTTCCGACGGGTATAATTATGATGTCATGTAATCATTTGTAGGGGCAGAAGAAGTAGAACTCAGAATAAGGATTGAGATTCACATGTTGTGATCCGGTTGATTCTTAGAGTCCCAGTCGGATTGTATTTGGCTTGAAGCCTACATGTAACCGGTTAACTACCGGATGTTCTTTGATGATAATATGAAGATTGCCGGAAGTTCTAAGGCTGTAATATGATCTGTTTATGTGAATTTGTTGTGTTTTCTTGTTGTTTTCGTTGTGTCTCTCTTGCTGCATAAGCCGGTTGACTCTTCTGAGGGTTTTTACCGGTTATGGCTGCATCATCTACCCTTTGTTATCTTTGAGCTCAATCGTATACCAACATATTTGTGACACATTTTTGCTGCTGTTTTGAAGAAAGTCGTTGTTCCAATTGTTCTAGCTTTGAAGTGTTCCCATGAGGTGAAGATGGCATTGCTTAGTTGCATGAGCCATGAAGTATGGACAATTTTTGATTTTGTCATATGTGGATCTGATCCATATGCCTTTCTTTCAGTTCTTGATCTTCAAAAGCTATTAGTCAACCTTCCTAAATAAATAAAACCTTGATTCTATTATTTGGAGCATCACATTTCACTTGAAGGTTTTTGTTGAAGTCATATGCATGAAGAACAAGAGCAGCACATATGACACACTTAAGTGCCTCAAATGCTTAAGTTGCCTTGATAGTCCATAGAAAGCCATCTTTTATAAGGCTTTTTGTAAACGGAGTTGTAATGCAATGATATTTCTTAACAAATTGATTGTAGGAAAGACCCAAGATTCCTCTAAGACTCTTAATATTATTTGGAATTGATCAATCCGTCATTGCTTTGATCTTGGTAGGGTGCACCATAACACACTCAAACTACACAATATAGTCAATATATTCAACTAATTAAACAGAACATTTAGAGGGTTTGACATTAAGTTGATGTTCCTCCAAGAGTTCCAAAGCTTTATCCATATGTTTTAGTACCTTTGTTTCTTTGATGATATTCAATCTACACAAATAGGCTATAGAAATTATGCAACATGATAACAATACTAGTAGGGATGGACAATGGATGATTAGTAATTTTTGGTGGCCATTAATTTATGACCTTAGACATAATAATAATAAACCTTCTTATAAAACTTTTCATCAGAATCATGTGTGTGACTCTCCTCAAATACCCAAAAATCGTACTATATATTGTATTTAGGGAACAACAAGAGCAGTCCTAAAACTATATCTTCGATGTAATATTTTCCTAAAGAGGGATCTCAAAAGAGAATTGAAACATTGAAAAAAAAAAGTACAAATTGGTATCAAATCATATTCAATGTTTCAATTCTCTTTTGAGATCCCTCTCTAGGAAAATATTACATCGAAGATATAGTTTTAGGACTGCTCTTGTTGTTCCCTAAATACAATATATAGTAGGATTTCTGGGTATTTGAGGAGAGTCAAACACAAGATTCTGATGAAAAGTTTTATAAGAAGGTTTATTATTATTATGTCTAAGGTCATAAATTAATGGCCACCAAAAATTACTAATCATCCATTGTCCATCCCTACTAGTATTGTTATCATGTTGCATAATTTCTATAGCCTATCTTGTGTAGATTGAATATCATTAGAGAAACGAAGGACAAGATTTTTAAGGAAAGGCTTAAACACATAATTCATGTGACCTTGAAAAGTGGACAAGACCAAAAAATATGATTAAATGACTGTAATGCCTTTCTTGTGTATTCTACTTGTTACGAGCGTATCAAGCTCTGACCCAACTTGGCCAAAATTAGAACCCAAGAAAAGAGGATGTTTATTGTAGAAGACCCTATGATTTCTCATTACCCTAACAACAAAATTATTGCTATAGGGTTGTATTAGTGTTCCATGTGGACTGATGTTCACAAGATGTGGGGACTTCGGGAAAATGTTCCCCCTTGTGTTGCCAATATCACTAGTAGACAAGGGACGTCTTGCTTAGAGAGGAACATCTCTAGGGTGCCCCCCTAATTTGGAGAGTTCTGGGAAATGCTAGGATGTTCTAGAGAGACCCTTAGGGGACTTGTTAGTGTCCCTTAAAATACTAGAAATGAGAAATGCTCAAGTGTCCCCCACTTCAAACAACAAAAAAAGATTTCAAAAACTTAGTTTTTGAAATTTTGGTTGTTTACCCTAACCCTAATAAGTCTAGTGTGCCCCATCCACACCCGATACATTCAATTAAAAAAAAAACTTTAAAAATGCATAGCCCTCATCATATTGATTAGTTAGATTATTCAATATGACTGTTTATTCTTTGAAGAATGAAAATTTGGTTAGAAATAGCAAGGACTTGGTGATATTACATGGTGTGCACCATGAAGGTTCATATGGTTTCAAAGGCCTTAATTTGGGTTGCCCTTAGATCCTTGTGAGGGGCACTGTTCCTCTCCCTATTGGAGGCCCTAACTGTAGACCCCCACTAATTGTTGTCCCTCCATTGTCCCCAAATTATGGGGCCCTACCCTAGACCCTTGTCAATTACTGTTTACTCTGTCACCAAATATAGGGCCTTTATCCCTTCTTCCCCAAGAGTTGTCCCCTCAGTACCCCCAGCCCCCCCCATCCCCTCGTTCTAAGACTTTGTGGAACTATGGTCATCTGATTGTTGAACTTATAATGCCAGGTGTAGAAGTAGGAGTATGGCATATGAGTGGAGGATATACATTAATATCAATACCATTTAGTGTGGTTGAAAATTGAACATCAATATGAGGGTGTATGATCATATTCTGATTTATAGTTACAGTTAGAGGATGATTGATGAACATCTAGATTGGGTGGTAATAACTGGTAATTTGAAGCTAGATGATATGGTGGCAACAAAATTATCAAGTTGTGCAATTGCAAAAAGAGGGTGTTCAAATTCTAGAAGTCATGCTTCTTTAGGCAAGATGATGGTTGTAGAGGAAAATTGATCAAATTGTATTCTCACATGAACCCATATGATAGGAAAAGTGAAAACAATGAAGTGTAGGGAATTGTATGGTGGAGTATTGATCATGCAGCGATATGGTAGAGAAGAGGTTAATTTAATGGAGTATTGATCAACATGTAGTCATATAGTGGAAGGAGCAATAGAATGGGTGGAAGACAACTTTGACGATGAGTGTATGGCAGTGTAAAATGTTTTAGAAGAATAAAAGAACGGGTGTACCACAGAAGATGAAACAATAAATACATGTTGTACAATACTTAGAACACTAACATCCTTTTCATATTGTATTATAGATCAAGGAATAATGCTAGTGTTGGAAGTATGAGTTTGTATGGTTGTCATTGATGTCAAATATGGTTATTCGGATGGATTTTGGTTCGGATATGCTCCTAGTTGTTGTAGTTGTGTTTTGTGTTGCAGGTTGAGTTTGATATTTTGGTGTTGGTTGTGGTATTTTGATTCGGATAGTTATTTCTATTTTCTGGCATTAAGAGTGTCTGTCAGACTGGTCCGAAAAGTCTTCGGTGGCCTTTGGATATGTTGTAGTTTGTGTTCCAATTTTGTGGATGTGATTTTATGGCCCATATAGTATTCTCAGTGTGCTTCTGTGGTGGATTCTCAGTTCCACAAGAGAGATTTGTTGATTTATTCAATTGTGTTGTAAGTTCGGTGTGTTCGATTGGGCTATCTTGATTGGATCATGTTTTGTGGTCTAGATATGTATTGGAGAATGAGTTAGAGTATTGTTTTTGGTCTCACCATGGCGTGTGGAGATCCACGTGGGATAATGTGCATTCAAAGATGTCTTTTGACCGACTATTTGACGAGTTCTATTGCCTATCTATACGTTATGTTTGATGGTGACTTTGGAGGATGACTTAGCGTGTGGGGATCGTTGGATTCGTCTAGGTAGGATGTGTTACAATGTATTTGGGTCCCCACTTTCTCTTGGAGTGGACCGCTTTGAGTATTTTTGGTCTTGGTGGCTTAGTTTATGCAATATTGCTTATTCCGATTATGGACAACCCTCAGCCGATTATGGACAACCCTCAGTTAAAGTTTTCGATGATCTATCTTATATTTAAGGAATGAGGTCCTATGAGTTGTGTATGACATGTGTGTGAATTGATGAGAAGTGTATGCGAATGATATGCAAGCAGATTTGAGTTTGTGATTGTGCGAAAGTCAATTTGTGAAGAGCTTTGAAGGTGATATATTCAGGAAGACAATGTGCAAAGACAGTGACAGAGTTCAGAGTTGTTTGCCATGATATTTGTTGCTTGATCCTATTGTTCAAGGACAATTTCATGTTTAGGAGATCCTTCTCATATCATCTCTGCTATTTCTTCTATTGCTGAATGACAATGTGTCTTTTAGCAGCATTTTGTATCTTTTCTTGAAGTAGTGTGCCTTAGTTGTGCAAGTCCATGTATCTTGCCCTAAGGTAGTGTGCCTTAGCTTGCAAGTCCTTCAGGTGCTGTTGCTCCTTGGCAGTGAGCCTAAAACATTGTAATCATTCATATTCATATTGTGAGTTAGATTCTCACTGTAGTTTTTCCCTATTTGGGTTTTCCACTTAAATTTGGTGTTTTTGTGTTGATGGTTGATGTGCTTTCAGTATTATTGTTGAATGATTGAATGCTGTTTATAATTTATCTGTTTTGAAGTTCCGGATTGATTCACCCCCCCTCTCAATCTTGTCTTGGGTTCAACAATTGGTACCAGAGCATTGGTTCCTTCTTGGAAAACTTATCCGGAATGGTGTAGGAACTTCATCTTAAAGTACCGTTGTTTGATGGAACAAACCTCTCTTATTGGAAGGATAGGATGGAATCCTATTTGGAGACTTTGCAAAATGGAATCTAGGATATTATCAAGATTGGTTATACTCCTCCACATAATGAACCTCAAATTGTAGACGAAATTAAGAGTCACGAGACAAATGCGAAAGCTAGGATAATAATATTCAGTTGCTTGAGTGATACAGTATTTGGTAAAGTTAAGGGATTGAAGGAAGCTAAGGAAATTTGGAACAAATTCTATTATGCATATGAAGGAGAGCTGAAGACAAAGCAAGCTAGGTTGATGAATATAAAACAGTAATATGAATGTTTGAGAATGGCAGATGATGAAGGTGTTGAGAACTATAGACATGGAGTGAATGATATTGCAAAAGCTATCAGAGGTGTTGGTGGAACATTAGAAGAAGGCGATGTCATAAGAAAGATCTTGTTGACACTGACTAAACCCGACAAGCCTAAGAAGTGTGCAATCGAAGAATGTCATGGCCTGAATAACTATTCGATTGATCAACTCATTGGAACTTTGTCTGCCTTTGAAATTGGAGAGATGGAAGAAATAAAAAGAGAAAAGAAAGACACTACATTCAATGTTTCAAAGCTAGCAGAAGATGAACCGAAAGCGAGTGAGAATTTGGATGAGATTCAGGTGAACTTTGTAAGAAGACTGAAAAGAGGAACTAGAAAGTACAAAGGTAAGTTACCCTTGAAATGCTTTAATTGGGGCAGAATTGGTCACTATGCTTCTAAATGTATGTATAAAGAGGACTACAAAAGATTTGATGATGATGAAAAGAAAAGTAGATACGGAAGGCATGATTTTAAGAAAAGGATAGATGATAGAGATAAAGGAAAAAGGAGCTTATGTTTTGTGGAGACATTCATTTGCGGATGATGATGGTGAGGATTTGAATGAAGAATCTTATTCTTGGCTATAGAAGAGAAGAACCAGGATAGGTTCGAAAGACCGGAAGGAAAGGAAAAGTCAGCAAAAGAGAAAACCTCACTGCATGCTAAAGTGGAACCGAGAGCTTGGATCATTGATTTTGGATGTTCAAAGCACATGACCAGAGATAAAGATAAGTTCATTAATCACATGATCGGAGATAAAGATAAGTTCATTAATTTGCAGGAGAAGAAGCTGCACCTATTTGTGGAATAGGAAGTATCTCAATTGATGGTAAGCATAAAATTGATGATGTTTATTATATTGAAGGTTTGAGACATAATTTATTGAGTGTTAGTCAGATGTGCAATAAGGGTTATGAAGTTTTATTCAGTAATACCGGATGTGTAGTTAGAAAGAAAAAGAATGGAAGAATGGTAGTAGAAGGCTTAGTCACCGCATTTGCCGAATTTTCGACTTCAAGTTCAAAATTCGGCGAACGAACATATAAAAAGTGTATGAAATTCGCGAAAATTCGTTTAAAATTCGTCGAAAATAGGCAAAGGTTTTTGCCGTCGGTGGATGACCAGTTCATTGTTGCTGTCGGGAGGAGCATGGGTTGCGGGTCGACGCTATCTTGCCATAGGGAGGAATGAGGGCTGCGGGTCGACGCTATGCCAGTAGGGTTTGTAGACGGCCCACATCAGGAGATAGAAGATAAATCTTAAAATCAAAGAGACTTCATAAAGTTGCTCGATAAATGTGAACATTTATTAAACATTTAATAATATTAAAATCTAATATAAGTTGTTGCCGAATATAATGTTGTTGTGGGATATATGTTCTTGCCCGTTATAATGTTAACGAATAATAATGTTAATATGTTAACATTTACTATTAAAGTTGTCAAATTTAACATTTAATGTATTAAAAATTAAATATTTTAAAATATTTTATTCAAATATTTAATTATTTATATATAAATTTGACAAATTTAAATCAAAATATATAAATAAATTTAATATTGTTTATTCTGATATTTTTTAGATCTATTATTTATATTTTAAAAAACTCAAATTCATATAGGGCGAATTTAATGACGAAATTTTTTCAAAATTTTTCCTATTTTCGAATTTCATCTAAATTTTATTGTTGGTGAATTCGAACTCGAACTCGAATGCGGTGACTTAGGCAGAAGGTATTAGGACAAGTGGAAATGTTTGCTACATCAAGGACAAGAGTGTAAGTAGCTGTTTTCTGACACAAAGCAATGAATGTTGGTTATGGCACAAGAGGATGGGACATGTCAATTTTGATAACATGATAAAGACCAGTAACACTAAAGCTGTGAGAAATTTGCCTAGGATTATCAAACCTACAGATATTGTTTGTAGGGAATGTCAACTTGGAAAATAGACAAAGAGAAGATTCAAGAACAAGGAATATTCTACTTCAAAGCCCTTGGAGCTGGTTCATACAGGTCTTTGTGAGCCTACAAGGACAAGAGGACTTAATGGTGAAAGGTACTTTATGTTGCTTATTGATGATTATTCTAGGATGACATGGGTTACATTCTTGAAAGAGAAATCTGAAGCTTTGGAAAGGTTTAAAGCATTCAAGTCAATGGCTGAAAATCAAGTAGATGCTAAAATCAAATGTTGGATATTTGATAGAGGAGGACAGTTTACTTCAAATGAATTTGATATTCCTGTGAGCAATATGGAATTAGAAGGCATTTTTCTGCCCCAAGAAGTCCTCAGGAGAATGGAGTTGTAGAAAAGAAGAATAAAATTGTTATTGAGATGGCTAGGACTATGTTGAAGGATGCTAATTTGGCTAATGTGTATTGGAAAGAAGTTGTGCATACCACTATTTACATTCTCAACAACATACATATAAGAGTGAATCATACTAAGACACCTTATGAGCCGTGGAATGGAAGTCCTCCTACTATGAAGTATTTCAAAATATTCGGAAGTAAATGCTACATCAGAAGAGATGAAGATGATCTTGGAAAGTTTGATACCAGAGCAGATGAAGGAATATTTTTGTGTTATGCTACAAACAACAAGGCTTACTAGTGTTACAACAAGAGACTGAACAAGATAGTGGAAAGTACAAATGTGAAAGTATGTGAAGAATGGGATCAGATTGCTCCTGAACTTGTACAAGAGACTAATTTTGAGATTATTCTAGTTTTCTATAGAAGAAAATAGTGATTCGAAAGATGGCAAAGAGGAAGAGGTTGAAGAAGAGGAAGAACAACCTAAGCAAGGAACTAAAAGTCCAACTAGATATGTACAAAAGAATCATTCAAAAGATCAAATAATTGGAGAGAAAAACAAAGATGTTCATACAAGAAGAAGAGTTGTAGAAGCAAATGAGCAAGCAAACTACAATTTTCTTTCATTAGTGGAACCTAAATCATATGAAGAAGCAAGCAAAAAAGAAAGTTGGATAAAAGCAATGGAAGAAGAATTGAATTAGATGTAGAAGAATCAGACGTGGGAGCTGGTACCTACACCGATGGCAAAAAATGTGATAGGAACTAAGTGGGTGTTTCGAAACAAATTGAATGAATAGGGACATGTTACCATGAACAAAACAAGATTGGTTTGTAAAGGCTATTCACAAGTTGAAGGTATTGATTTTGAGGAAACTTTTGCTCCAGTAGCTTGGATGGAAGCTATAAGAATGTTTCTTGCTTTTTTTGTTTATAAGAATTTCAAGGTATATCAAATGGATATTAAGTCAACTTTTTGAATGGAGAACTTGAGGAAGAAGTGTTTATTGAACAACCAGATGGATTCAGATTGTTAGAAGATTAGTATATGGTTGGCAAATTAAATAAGGCATTACATGGACTCAAACAAGCACCTAGAGCTTGGTAGCTAGATTGGATAGATATTTGTTACAACAAAACTTTAAGAAAGGTACCACTGACAACAATCTTTATTTTAAGGTTGAAGGTAACAAGTTGTTGATTGTTGTTGTCTATGTTGATGATATTATATTTGGAGGAAGTGATGGTCTATGTAAAGAATTTGCAAAAGAGATGCAGAAGGAATTTGAAATGTCAATGATTGGTGAGTTGTCATTTTTTCTTGGTTTACAAGTATCTCAGTTAGATAATGGAATTTATATTTCCCAAAGAAAATATGTCAAAGAGAAGTTAAAGAAGTTTGAAATGGAGAATTGTAAACTGGTTGCTACCCCTTTAATCGTTGGTTGGTTGTAAATTGAGCAAAGATGATGTATCTCTGGATGTCGATTAGAAAAAGTATAGATCTATAATTGGAGGACTGTTATACTTAACTGCTTCTAGACCAGATATTATGTAGGTCGTTTGTTTTGTTGCAAGATTTCAAGCTAATCCGAAGCAGTCACATGAGCAAGCTGTAAAGAGGACTTTTAGGTATTTGAAAGGGACTTGTTGTGACGTTTTCACACATCGCCCCATTGCAAATGGGGACCCATGTTTTTTGCTCGTTTTGCTCGTTTTCGCTTTGCTTTTTCTAGGGTTTTGTTAGTTAGTTGGTCGTCTGGGTTTAGGGTCAAACCTTAGGGTTTTAAATTTTGTCTTTTCAGGCCAAAATCCAGTCGGTTTTGGGAGCTTTTTGATTTTCCTTTTCTAGAATGCAAATTTTGAATGCAATGAATTCGCCAGAATGGTCTAATTTTCAATTGGAATGTTGATGCAGAGCTTAAATTTGCCTAAGTGTTGAAGATGAAATGTGAATTTTTGTCCAATTGAATATTTTTGACCAAATTTTGACATTTTTGATTTTTGATCCTAGGCATCTCAAATGATTTGTTTTCGCCTTGTGAAGTGTTAAAATGTGTAAAATCATGTTATTTTGGCCTGTAGGAGCAAAATCGCTCCTGTCCCTCAGTGAAGGACGGGAGCTCGTTTTCAAATATCTTACTATTCCTGCAGGGTCAAGATGAATTACGAATTGGAAGTGATGGAGAAAGGCGAGATCTTTCCATTGAATATAAATTGAAGATTTTCATGGGCACAGAAATGCCTCCAGGAGCAAAATCGCTCCTGTCCCTCAGTGAAGGACCGGAGCTTAAAATCAAATATTGCTTTGTCCTTGCAGGATTTTAACGTCTTGACGATGTGAAAAGGTCCAAAGAGGTACATTTTATCAAATGAATATAACTTGAAGTGCTGTCGGGGAGATCACATGGATAAGCAAGTCCGGCTTGAGTGAGGTCCTGATCCTGAAATTTGGCTAAGTCTAGAATGTCCTGACCCTGAAATTTGACTAAGTCTGGAAACTGAAAAAACCTCCAAAAACTAGATTTTGCAATATAACTCCTGGAGGTCTGAAACCACTCTCAAACATCCTGAAAGTATATATGGAATATAACTTAAAGTATAAGAAAGAAGAAACATAGAAGGAAATGTCACTTATACTTAAATGTTATATTCCATTAAAATTATCCTGATAAAGAGTGCGAAAAGTCAAATTTCGCTCGTGTCCTTCTCCAAGGGTCCAGAGCGAAAAGCGCTCCTGTCCCTCTCCAAGGGACCAAGGCGAATCGCTCGTGTCCCTCACCAAGGGACCAGACCGAAAATGCCTAGTTAGGCCATTCCTGACCTTGTTTGGACGAATCGAGACATCAAAGGCATGGTGAAGGACGAAATGAGCATGATAGAGCATCCAGACTTGATCAAAAACAATGAGATGATGAAGTTTTGCCTAGAGGGTCAAATTCGCTCCTGTCCCTCACTGAAGGACCAGAGCGAAATTCTTCATAAGGTACGATCTAGGCAAAGATCAAGCAAATTTTATGTTCGAAGGCAAGAAAGGAGGTCAATCGAACCCGTTGAAGACAAATTGAAGATTATCAAACGTCAACAAAGGACCAAAATGCTTAAGTTCGCTCCTGTCCCTCAGGAAGGGACCAGAGCGATTTTTGATATAATTGATTTTCTTGCAAAGTTACAAACAATGTCAAGGCATGAACAAATGGAGTGAAGAAAGACGAATCCGTTGAATATAGACTTGGAACCTGACAAAGTGAGATAAAGGCTACAAAAGGAGGATCGCTCCTGTCCCTCTCCAAGGGACCAGGGCGATACAATGGTGATGTTACTTCCTATGCAAGTTCAAGGTCGATCCAAGTCAAGACAAGGTGGCGAGGGACATTTCAAGGCGTCTTTAGCAAGCACAAACATTAAAAGGTCGTCACAATGATGAAATTCGCATCCTAGGACATAGATCGCTCCTGTCCCTCTCTAAGGGACCAGGGCGATGTTAGATGCATTGGTCATTTTGTGCAAGATTTACGTAAGAACAAGATTTCATAAGGTAATGCAAGGTCTAAGGCATCGTTTGAAGATAACATACAAGAGTTTTGAACGTCCAAACATTGCTAATCAAGGTAAAAAGCTCACATCGCTCCTGTCCTTTGGACAAGGACCAGGGCGATCCTATCAAGAGCACTCATATTCCTTCAAGATCAAAGCAAGGTGAGGTTAAGCGAGGCAAGGGACGACGTTTGGAGGACATCACAATGAAGATCGAAGATAAAAGGATGCATATTGAACGTGGAAATTTGAAGATCGCTCCTGTCCTTTGGACAAGGACCAGGGCGATGAACATCCAAAGACACTCATGAACGCATGCAAGGCAATCAAATTCGAAGAGCTCATCATGATGATTAATGTTGAACGTGGAGATGAAGGAGTTGAACGTGAAAAATGCAAAAATCAAGACAAAATCATGGATCGCTCCTGTCCCTCTCCAAGGGACCAGGGCGATGAGGTACGTCCCTCTCATTTTCATAGTTTTGGCGCCAAATAAGCAATTCAAATTTTCCTTAAATGCTAAGTTCGATAAAAAATTGAAAATCCTATTTAATTTGGCATTTAATGTGGCGTTGATCTTTTATTAATTATTTTGCCTTTATTAAAAATCGAAATTTGCAAATTAAAAACGTAAGGCATTAATAATTAATTAATTAATTAATAAAAATCGAATTTGAAGCGCTACAAAGGGAGATCGGCCTTGCTAAATCATTTAAAAATCATTTAAAAAATTGTTTTATATCCTCAAGTCGGCCTAAGGGATAAATGCAATCCAAGCGCTATATATGGGGAGTGGAAGATTTCATTTTCACATCATCATTTTATCCTTCTACATGCGAATTAAGGAAGACAAGGGAGAAGTGCGATTTGGAGTTTACTAATAAAGGTGGTGCGATATCTTGGAGACTTCGTTGGAGCGAATTTGTCAAGGATTGAAGACCACGTCAAAGGTGCGAGACTAGGAGGATTTGTTAAGGCGAACTTGAAGATCCATTTGAGCGAATTGTCAAAGAGGCAAGACTTGAAGATCACGTTGAAATCCAAAGGTGGTGAAATTGATCTTTTGAGGAGATAACATTGAAGACTATTTATACCTCAATTTCGCCTAGGCGAATTTTATTCATTTTGCATTTTAGAGTTAAGCTCTCAAGTAAGGTATGGCAAGATCTCTTGTTTTAATTTCAAATTTTGATTGTCATTGCCTTAATTTTGAAATTTTGTTTTTCCTTAGCTCAGTCTTTTTTAGGAAATGATTAATAAAGGACTTATCATTAAGTTTCCTAAAATTTGCTCTCTAATTTATGTTATGTATTGCAAAATCATGTTACTAATTTTGAAATGTTGTGTAGGCATCAAATGGAGGTCTCTTCAAGGAAAATCAAGCCGGATCAAGGACGGTCTTCGCCAGGACGATCAAGCCAGGACATGGACGACCTTCTTTGGACTAACATCATCAAGGGCAATCCAGCGTTCCAAGGCGAGGTACATCATCTTCCTGCACATCAAGGACGCAAGGAGTTAGAACAAGGGCTCGTTGAAGAAGCAAAATAGATCCAGAGGAATTAATTAAAGCAAGTTTCTCAACAACATCAAGATGAATACCTACCAAGTTACAAGTGTCAGATGAGGTGGCGTCCTAGTCATCATTTCTCCAGTCAGTGTGTTCCACCTCAGCATGACCAGATTCAATGTACTTAACTCATGGAAGGTGGCACAAACTCCGATGTACCTACCCTGGCGGTCCATTGGTCGATTTTTCTAGAAGGGACATGTGTCCAAGCAATACAATTTTATCATTGGTCAAACATTAAATGTTATGTAATGGTTGTAACAAACCCTAATTAGGGTTTTCATTGTAAAATCTTGGCCATTGATCTTGAATTGATCTAAGCCATCAAATTGTATTGTGGGCACTATATAAGCCCAAACATTTCATTTGTAAAGGATGATTAGAGAGAGTTGTAAATAGTTGGAAGAGTTAGAATATAGTTGATAGAATAGCAATTAGAGTAGAATAGGAGGACAAGGCAAGAAATTGTTGCCATTGATTGTAAACAAACTCCATTTTCATTGAAGTAATGGTGAAATATGTCGTTTTTCTTGCAATTTGCATGGTTTCTTGTTGAGTCTTCAATCTTAGATGGTAAATGATTAGATGAATGGAGGAAATGTGATTGATTAATGGTGGAATTCGTACATCCATACTACTAGCAGTTTGTTGATTGCAGACTTGCCTTGCGTAGTCAACTGGATCATTCAGCCTAAGCTCAATTTCAAATTGTCGCCTCTTCATTGATATGCATCAACTTGGATGGTATCTATGCCTGCGGTGATGATTTGAACATCATAAAGCTCCCCTTAGAAGATCGCACTAGTCTTGTGTAGATGTTCCATTGATGTCAAAACAAGACCTAGTTAGAGTTTCATCAAAAATCCAATCATTGCTCCTACATTCTTAGTATTAGGATTAGATCCTCTCTTCGCCCTTATCCTTTTTCTATTTTTCAAATCCAAGTTAGTAAGAGCCTGTGTCCAGCAAAGCAGATCGGAAGTTCAATGTAAGTCCCCTTGTGATTCCAGCAAATCACATCATACCACTGGAGCTTGTCCACACGTGGAGACCCCACTAAAAGAACCTTGGAGTCTACCTAACTGATCCTTTACGCGAATCTTCAGCAGTTAGAGACTATTTTCTCAAGAGAGGATAAGATGCCTTTAGGTATTTTATTCTGTGTATGATTGTGTACAAAATACACGTCAACAGGACTCCAGATTTTGGTCTTTGTTTTAAGAAAGATGGAGATTTCATGCTGAAATATTATACACATGCAGATTGGGCTGAAAGTGTTGATGATAGGAAAAAGTACTAGTGGTGGCGCATTTTTCTGAGAAGACAAGTTGGTTTCTTGGTTAAGTAAGAAGTAGGATTCAATATCTTTATCTATTATAGAAGCAGAATACATTGCAGCTGCATCATGCTATACTCAAGTTATGTGGATGAAACAAACTCTTAAGGATATTAGAGTGGTATATGATGAAGCTATTTCTATCATGTAGCTATTCCTATCATGTGTGATAATACCAATGCTATAAATATCTCAAAGAATCTAGTAATGCATTCAAGGACAAATCATATCTGAATCAGTTATCATTTCTTAAGGGAAAAGGTTGCCAAAAAGGAAGTCAGAATGGAGTATATTTCTACAAAAGAACAAGTTGCAGATATTTTCACTAAGGTGTTGGCGAAGGATACCTTTGAGTATCTTAGGCAGAAACTAGATGTCATTGCCCCTCCTTTTTCAAACTAGATGCATTATAGTGGTGCATCTTTCTAGGGGGAGATTTAGAGCTTATCCTTTATCTCCTAGATTTAAGTTGTTGTTGCTCTTAGGGGTAGCAATGGAGTATGTGTTGGATGATCACTATATTGTGTTCTACCCTTTGTCTTTGATGTCAAAGGGGGAGAGAACTTGTTGATAGAGAGAGAGTTGAACTGATATGTTCGAGTGTTGCCATCAATGACAAAGGGGGAGATTTTTGGAAGTATGAGTTTGTATGGTTGTCTTTTATGTCAAACTTGGTTATCCGGATGGGTTTTGGTCCGAATATGCTCTCGGTTATTGTAGTTATGTTTTGGGTTGTAGATTGAGTTTGATATTTTGGTGTTGGTTGTGGTATTTTGATTTGGATAGTTATTTCTGTTTTTTGGCAGTAAGAGTATCCGTCAGATTGGTCCGGAAAGTCTTCGGTGGCCTTTGGATATGTTGTAGTTTGTGTTGCAGTTTTGTGGATGTGATTTTATGGCTCGTATAGTATTTCAGTGTGCTTCCCTGGTGGATTCTCTGTTCCGTAAGAGAGCTTTGTTAATTTATTTAGTTGTGTTGTAAGTTCGGTGTGTCCAATTGGGCTATCTTGATTGGATCATGTTCTTTGGTCTAGATTTGTTTTGGAGAATGAGTTAGAGTATTGTTTTGGGTCTCACCTTGGCATGTGGAGATTCGTGTGGGATAATGTGCATCAGAAGATGTCTTTTGACCGATTGTTTGATGAGTTCTATTGCCTATCTACACATTACGTTTGATGGTGACTTTGGAGGATGAGTTAGCATGTGCAGATCGTTGGATTCATCTTGGTAGGATGTGTTACAATGTATTTGGGTCCCCTCTTTCTCATGGAGTGGACCGCTTTGAGTATTTTTGGTCCGGGTGGCTTATTTTATGCAATATTGCTTATTCTGATTATGGCCGACCCTTAGTTAAAGTTTTTGATGATCTATCTTATATTTAAGGAATGAGGTTGTATGAGTTGTATATGGAATGTGTGTGAATTGATGAGAGGTGTATGCGAATGATATGCAAGCAGATTTGAGTTTCTGATTGGTCGAAAGTCAGTTTGCGAGGAGCTTTAAAGGTGATATATTCAGGTAGATAGTGTGCAGAGACAGTGACAGAGTTCAGAGATGTTTCCCATGATATTGGTTGCTTGATCCTGTTGTTGAAGGACAATTTCATGTCTAGGAGATCCTTCTCATATTAGTTCTGCTATTTCTTCTGTTGCTGAATGACAGTGTCTTTTAGCAGCATTTTGTATCTTGCCCTGAAGCAGTGTGCCTCAGCTATGCAAGTCCTTATATCTTGCCCTAAGGTAGTGTGCCTTAGCTTGCAAGTCCTTCAGGTGCTGTTGTTCCTTGGCAGTGAGCCTAAAACATTGTAATCATTCATATTGTGAGTTAGATTCTCACAGTGGTTTTTCCCTATTTGGGTTTTCCATGTAAATCTGGTGTTCTTGTGTTGATGGTTGATGTGCTTTTAGTATTATTGTTGAATGGTTGAATGTTGTCTATTATTTATCTGTTTTGAAGTTCTGGACTGATTCACCCTCCCTCTTAGTCTTGCGTTGGGTTCAATGGCTAGCTTGTTGTATAGTGGATAATTTATAAGGGTGTACTATGGAGAGATTTTTTGATTTTCTTTTCTACCCATTTCCTGGTTTACATTTCCCGTTATTATATTTCTTTTTTTTTTTTTCATGTGGGACCCATTGCCATTGGCTTATGTCTTTCAACTTTTTTAATTTGTTGAACTTTTTGATTTATAATTTTATGCAACATAGATAAGGTTCTTTGTAGCATTCATTACAACATGTATTGATAGGTTCTAGATCAGTTTTTTTTAGTAATTTCACCATACTTGCTCATACCTTTATTGAACAAGTTCAGTTTTGGCAATTTTGTGAGGGTTGCATTATCAATCATAATAATAGCTTCAATCACACTAGCTCAAATTTTCTGAATTGTTCTCTTGATTTTCTTGAAATTTAAAGGACTCTTTTCTTCTTATTGTCTCCTACTAGTTCATTTTTCTTAGCCTCTATGGCTTCAATAATATTTCAGTAAGGTGGAAACATTTTAGAGTGCTTTATTTTCTGATTCAACAAATCACTGAGAGAATTTGTCTCATCTTCAAAACATGGATGCAATTCCAAGATTCCTTTGATGTTCATTTCTTTGGGGCCTTAATCAATTGTCTCCATCCACTTGTCTTTGAAGTTCAAATATGATGAATTTGAGTGTGATGCCCAAATATGATGAATTTGAGTGGGTAAAAATACACCTAAAAATATTTTTTATGTTAACAAACACAATATTAACAATGTTGCAATGGATGAGTGCACACATACATAAGTGTTTTTGTTCCCTCAACAACAGCAACATGAACACCAATACACTTGTAGAAGAGACATTTTGGTGACACACAAGGAGGTACACAATGTCATCTCAACAAGAGAGTGGAAATCATCCCAATGTGATACACTCTCCAAAGTAGGAGCACAACACACATGAGTAAAGAGTTTTTACCAACTCAATCTATCAAGTAGGCATGCAACACAACACAACAATAGTATGCATAACAATGAAAGACAACCCAAGTGAGACAACTCACCACAAGGGTAAAAAAAGGAATAGAGACAAAGTCCAACTAAACCCAACACACATATAGGGGAGATAGGGTCTCAACCTACACCAAGTGAATAGGTATTCAAACACATCACCATAGATAAAGCAAGAAACTAAAGCAATTGTAACAAGACAAATCATTTACCAATTACTTATTTCAAACATAAATAAAAAAGAACAAGAATTAAGCAAAAACATTAATTCCTTTCCAATTCCACAATCATATAAAGAATGAATGAGAATGACGTTTATCATTCTTCCACAATCCCTTCTTCAAACAAAGCAACACTAGGAAACCCCCTCTTAATCACTAGCTCATCCAATGTTGTTCTTTCTTCACAAGAGAATAAAATGTGATAAAAGATAACGGAAACACACTCAACACTCATTTTAATTATTCTAGGATGTTTAGACAAACATAGTGGTTTCTAGGGGTAAAGTCTCAAGTTCAAAGATTTCTTGGAACCACCAAAAACTATCCAACTACTGGTGTTCGCCTCTCCTCATAGTCAAGTGTTGGGTCTAGTGTCTAGGTGGTGAATAAGGTGTTAGCCCTTATTAGATAGGTGAACTTGGTTGGGTTTTTTTACAATGGATTGAACCACCAAAATTACATGAAGCTGACAACTATGCTAGTGAGGGTCTCTAGAGGCAAAAGAGAATAGTGATAAATACCCTTGATGAAGTTATTTGTTCCGTTGGCAATGAAAAGTTTTTTTGTGCTTTGAAGATCCTCATGCCTAAAAGAGATGACCAACCTGCTTTGGTAAGTAACGATCTGCTTGAGGAGGGAGATTGCATTATGAATATTTATGATGCATTACAACTTGATTATCTACCAGTTTTTGGAATCCCTGCTGTTTTTATGAATAACATCAAACTACAACTAATACAAGTAGGCTGACGTGTCCCTGAAGGGGAGCAAATTGCATTTATGATGATTGAAGGCTAATTCATCATCTACAGATTATTTTAATTTTTGCCCATGAAGTGGCCTATTACTCCAAATTGATGATCTCAGCAGCTTGTTTGTAAGTGGTATCTGACCAAATCTTGGTGCTTGTATATTCTAAAAACGTTGTATAACTGTATCCATAGAAACTATAGAGTAGGTTAAGCATTGCAATACAGATATTGAAAGTTCTATTGTTTCTGAGGTAATATATATTATTAGGTATATCATGTACAATTTGATGTATATAAGTGGTTGCACATGCATATTAGCACATAAATGTTAGGAGACTTATTAGAGTGGTTGCTCTTGTGCGATGTGATATGTTTTAGTAAGATATGTGCATGGGTCTAGTCAGCACATTGGGGACTGTTTTCTGAGCTTTTGTTTGCTCTTATTTGTTAACATTGGGCGAGAGGCTTAGAATGGCTGTGAAAATAAGAGAAAGTTCAAAATCCTCATACACGAGGTTCAAAATAAGAGAATGCTGAATCCAGGATCTCCATTTATTGACTTTTAGAAACACAAAGACTGGAAAATCCTGTATATGTATTATGAAGATTTAAGAGAGCAGAGATCTGAAAATCAGATTATGACAGGTTTTGGTAGAATAAAAGCTGGTATAAATGCTAACTTCTAGAAAATTTACCATGTAATTCCATGGGCAGGCATATATACACAAGATGAATTTGTAAGGGATATCAAGCTATCGAAAGGAGGAAAAGTAGCAAGCGGATTGTTGATAAGTCATAACTTATTGAAGCATAGTATATGTATAGGTAACTTCTGTTATTTAAGGTTTTGCCTTTGAAAGAAAGGAAGTTGTCTCATGGTATTTGAACTACTTAAATATGTTATGCATTTTCAGATTGAAATCATTATTTGGATCAAATCTGGGGGCCATTTGTATAATAGGCCTTCAAATGGGGTTTAAACATTTGAGTGAACAACCAAAATTACAGCAAGTGGAGATCTATGCTAGCAAGGGTATCTAGAGGCGAAATAGAGTGGTGAGAAATACCACCCTTGCGAAGTCATTTATTTCATTGGCGAGTTTTTAGTGTGTTTTTAAGATCCTTGTGCCTAAAAGAGAGGACCGGCCTTCTTTGGTTAGGAGTCTTAGGACCAATCTGCTTGAGGAGGGAGATTGCATTATGAAGATTAGTGATCCATTCCAAATTAATTACATATGATTTTTTGGAATCTCTTTTGTTTTTTTTGAATAACATCAAACTGCAATTAGTACATTTATGACAGTTGAAGGCCAATTTATTATCTATAGATTAATTTTCCAATGGAGTGGTTTATTATTCCAAATCAATGATCTCAGCGGCTCGCTTGCAAGTGGTTTTTGACCAAATCTTGGTTGTATATTCTAAAAACATTGTATAACTGTATACATAGCAAATATAGTGGCAGCTAAGTGTTGGAATACATGTATATTGAAAGTTCTCTTGTTTTTGAGGTAATATATACAAATAATTATATCATGTACAATTTGATATATGTAAGTGGTTACCCATTCATATTAGCACATTAGATGATTTATTACAGTGGTTGATTTTGTGAGATATGATAGGTTGTAGCAAGATTTGCATGTGCATGGGTCTATCCAGTGCATTGGGGACTGTTATCCGAGTTGTTGATTTTCGAATGACTATATATGTGGTCCATATGTCCTTGAGCATCACTTATGTTTGATTGCATGTCGTGTCTATTGGATGTTGTTGAGAGTTTGCTGGAATAATGTGTTGTCATTGATGTCAACATATTCTTCTGTGTATTCCAGTGTTGCAATTTGGTTTAATGAGTTGGTTTAGCCAGTGTTGATGAATACTAAGAGGGGGGGGGGGGGTGAATTAGTATACCGAAATCAGAGTTGTTGATTTTCGAATGAATATATATGTCGTCCATATGTTCTTGAGCATCACTTATGTTTGATTGCATGTCGTGTCTGTTGGATGTTACTGAGAGTTTGCTGGAATAATGTGTTGTCATTGATGTCAACATATTCTTCTGTGTATTCCAGTGTTGCAATTTGGTTGAATGAGTTGGTTTAGCCAGTGTTGATGAATACTAAGAGGGGGGGAGGTGAATTAGTATACCAAAAAATACTGAACTTAAACACTTAAACAGTCTAGTAGTAAACCGGTAAAACAGTTTAACAAACAAACCAGTTGACACACATGCAAACCAAATAGAAAATAAGGCATTCACCTACAGGTGCAGTAACACCATAACACAAGATATTTGACGTGGAAACCCAAATGGAAAAACCACAGTGAGATGAAACTCACAAGTAACTATTTGCAGAATAGAAACCAGACCGGTTAAGGTCATACAATGTTCCTTACCATAACAGATCCTGTTAGGAATCTCAATCTTTGTTAGGAGATAAGTCCGATTAAAAACTACCTTGCTAGAGGATTTTAGATCCACAGATGTGAACCACCTTGTTAGAGGATTTACAAAAGGCTTTATGGACCTACCCGGTTAAGGGCTTCAGACTTGTCGAAGTTGTGAGTGATCTAGCAAATAGCACAGATTGCTTGGTTAGATCCTTGATAGCTCGTTCTTAATGCATTCCAACATTACTTCAGTCTTCAACACATTCACACTCTTCCTTCTCTCGCAGACCTAAACTTCTCTTCTCTGATCACACTTACAAAAACTCATCAACCACTTTCAAAAACTCTTACAACCACCTAAAACCCTAGACATGATGTCCTTATAAAGGAATCTGATTTCATGTCGGTCCAATAGGTTTACAATACAATTTTCTAGGTTCAGTGCATCTAGACATATTTGGTAACACGACACAAAAAGCACCGCTAGAGTGTCGGCACCGCCAAACAATCGGTGGATGGTAACTCATTGCAAAATGCCGGTTGGTAACTCATCACAGAGTATTACCGGTCCATACAAAATACCGGTTTACGCAAAATACCGGTTGCCGGTTTGTCGAAAATGAAGACTGGGAAATATGTGTTCTGTCGCTTTGATCCTTTGTGCCACTTGAGATCCTCGAACCGCTTGGGGTCTTCATACTGCTTGAGATCGGTAAACACTTTCTGCAAAACACCGATAGTCTAAAGACTAACACATGATACCGGTTTGGAACAATTATTGGTTGAATATAATTCATACATTCAAAAAGTGATCTCATAGCAAGTGTGTGACCATCAATGACAATTACAACATAATCATCAAAAATGCCAACAAGTGTATCGCAGATGAGTTGATGAAGATTAAAGGGTTTTTGGTATGTTGTCTGTAGATGGTTCATTCCCATTTGCAGAGGTCTGCATGATGTTTTGATTGAGTTATGAGATTCGGTATTAAGGTTGATATTCAGCTGTTCGTGTTATTCGGTATTCTGGTTTGTGCTCCAAATTGCTTTGGAATTGCTATATCTTTAGTTGTAGATGTATAGGATGTGTTTTGGACGTTGATGTGTGTCCTCAGTTCGATTGGTTCATGATTTGGAAATCCACAAGCGAATCTTTCATGTTGACAGTCAGTTATGATGATGTTTTTGAGCTTTGGTAGTGAGATGATGACGATTCTAGTAATTCGAGTTGTTGCGGTTGTTGTGGTGCAATTCACGTTGCCTGTATCTCTAGATCATGTTCTATGCGTATTGGTGGTCCGCATTGATTATTGTGTGTGCTATTGAAGATTTTCTTTGTCTAGTGATGTTCTTTGTGTTATACGACATTCTTGGTGGTTGTAGCATGTTGTGGATGATTGAGGCATGATTGTTGAAGTTGTTGTGTATTTGCGGTGGTTGTTTGGGTCCAGATTATGTCTTAGCTGACATTGTTTTGGTCCGCATGCATTGTTGTAGCGCGTGAGGTTATTATTTTGTAATTTGTATTGAGGGTTTAGCCAACCTTGAAATATAGGTTGATGTCTTGTATAAATAAATGTAATAATCATGTAAGATGTATGTTTGCGATCTTTGAGGATGTGTATGATCGAGTTGTATGTGCGAACAAGTGATTTGATCTTTCGGAAGTGTGAAGGAGAGAAGAGAAGTGTTGCAGAGCAGACTGTGTGCTTAATCGGAACTGTACTCAGGCATATGGAGATGCTATTTTCACAGCTTATGTAATCCGGATTGTTGTTCGAATGCTTTTGTAAGTTAGTGAGACTTCTTGTAAGAAGTGAGCCTTCCCTAAAGGTTGTAGCTTTTCTGGGTTTCTTATTTGAGCAGTGAGCTCTAGGCAGTGTGCTTGAATGCATGTGTATTCCCATTGTAATATTTCATTTACTTCTAACAAGGTATTATCTCATTGGGGGTAAGTTCCCACAGTGGTTTTTCCCTTAATTGGGGTTTCCACGTCAAAAATCTTAGTATTGTGTGTTATTGATGTGGTGTTGTTTCATGCTTTAACTGTTAATTATCATATCTGATTTGTGGTTTAAGTTGTAGAAAGTTTTTGTGCAAACTGATTAACCCCCCCCCCCTCTCAGTTTGTTGCATTGTTGCCAACAATTGGTATCAGAGCTAGATCCCCCGAATGAAGCTTGACCGCTTGAGGAGATCCAGGATGGCAACCTTTGCTTTTAAGAAGGATAGTCTGAGATTTGATAGAACAAACTACACTCTTTGGAAAAGCCGGATGCAATGTCATTTGAGATGCATTGGAGAAGAGTACTGGAAGATTACTAAGAATGTATATAATGTTCCTTCTTAAGGGAGAAGTCTGAAGCATTAGAGAAGTTCAAAATTTTCAAAGCCAGAGTTGAGATTGAGACTGGATTGAAGTAGAAGTGTCTAAGATCTAACAGAGGTGGAGAATTCACTTCTGGCGAGTTTAATGCATATTGTGAAGAGTATGGAGTTAAGAGACAATTATTTGCTCCTAGGACACCACAACATAATGGTGTTGTGGAGAGGAAGAATAGAATAGTTCAAGAAGCCGCTAGAACCATGATGATTGAAGGAAATGTTTTTCATTTGTTTTGGAGAGAAGCTATGAGTGCTACGGTATACACTCTTAACCGAGTAAATGTCAAAGGTGATACTGGTAAGACTCCTTATGAGTTATGGTTTGGTCATGCTCCTATTGTTAGGTATTTCAGAATTTTTGGTAGTAAACCCTATATCAAAAGAGATGAAGATCTTGGAAAGTTTGATGCTAGATGTGATGAAGGAATCTTTCTTGGTTATTCTACAAAGAGTAAGGCCTACCGATGTTATAATAAAAGATTGAGAAAGATTGTTGAAAGTGCTATTGTGAAGGTTGATGAAGGTAATGTAAGGCAGATTAGATCTTGCGGATATGATTATGATGATCAGGATGCTAGTTCAGATAAAGGAAAACAAGTGCAGACCCAAAGTCAAGTTCAGATTGCTCTAGAAAAGCCTGAGAATGAAGGTGATGCTAATGCAGAAGAAAGAGCTCAAGAGCTTGAAATTCAAGAAAATCCTAAGACTCCTAGGTATGTAAGGTTGAATCATTCAGAAAATCAGATTATTGGTGATAAGAATAAAGGTGTGATGACTAGGAGAAGACTCGCTGAAGAAATTTGTTTGATCTCTAAGATCGAGCTTAAAAATGCCGATAAAGCATGTAAAGATGAAAATTGGATTAAAGCTATGGAAGAAGAATTGAATCAAATTGAGAAAAATGATACATGGATTCTTGTTCCTAGACCTAAGGATAAAAATGTAATTGGAACTAAATGGGTATTCCGGAATAAGTTGAATGAATAGGGCGAAGTTGTTCGAAATAAACCTAGGCTTGTTTGTAAAGGTTATTCACAGATGGAAGGAATTGACTATGATGAGACCTTTGCTCCAGTAGCTAGAATTGAAGCTTTTAGATTATTTCTTGCCTATGCTGCTCACAAAGATTTAAAGGTTTATCAGATGGATGTCAAATCAACCTTTCTTAATGGTGAGTTGGAAGAAGAAGTCTACATTGAGCAACCAGACGGATTTCAGCTGACAGATGAAAAGGACATGGTTTGCTGGTTGAAGAAAGCATTGTATGGATTGAAGCAAGCCCCTAGAGCCTGGTATGCCAGATTGGATAAGTATTTGATGAAGCTTGGATTCAATAAAGATACTTTTGAGTATCTCAGGGAGAAGTTAGAGGTAATTGCCCCTCCCGATAAGAACTAAGATGCATGGATTTGCATCAGTCCGGTGAACTTCACAGAGATATCTTGTGATTCAGATTGATGAGCGAGGCTGCTTCTCAGGGGGAGTAGTTAGTGTTGGTGTTCAGATATACAAATTTGTGGGGAGAGAATCTTGATTCCCGAGCCTTTGTCATTGATGTCAAAGGGGGAGAGAAGCATGTGATAAATCCTAGAACATTTTGAGATTTGTAATTTGAGTTTTTTGTCTAAGGGGGAGCTGATCCGTGTGATTTTGATGGAGATAACTGAGAGATAATTTCTTTCTTTACATTGATTGTTTTTCACATTCATATGTTGCCATCAATGCCAAAGGGAGAGATTGTTGGATGTTGCTGAGAGTTTGCTGGAATAATGTGTTGTCATTGATGTCAACATATTCTTCTGTATATTCTAGTGTTGCAGTTTGGTTGAATGAGTTGGTTTAGCCTGTGTATTGCAGATGAGCTGATAAAGATTAAAGGGTTTCTGTTATGTTGTCTATAGATGGTTCATTCCCATTTGCAGAGGTCTACATGATGTTTTGATCAAGTTATGAGATCCGGTATTGAGGTTGATATTTAGTTGTTTGTGTTATTCGATATTCTTGTTTGTGCTCTGAATTGCTATATCTTTAGTTGCAGATGTATTGGATGTGTTTTGGACGTTGATGTGTGTCCTCAGTTCGATTGGTTCATGATTTGGAAATCCACAAGCGAATATTTCATGTTGACAGTTAG
This sequence comes from Cryptomeria japonica, assembly GCF_030272615.1. Lineage (NCBI taxonomy): Eukaryota > Viridiplantae > Streptophyta > Pinopsida > Cupressales > Cupressaceae > Cryptomeria > Cryptomeria japonica. The sequence goes on along the minus strand of NC_081411.1, from coordinate 659,529,142 downwards.
TTATGTTGGTGTTTTTGAGCTTCGGTAGTGAGATGATGATGATTCTAGTAATCCGAGTTGTTCGGTTGTTGTGGTGCAATTCACGTTGCTTGTGAGTATCTCTAGATCGTGTTCTATGCGTATTGGTGGTCCGCATTGGTTATTGTGTGCATTATTGAAGTTTTTCTTTGTTTGGTGATGTTCTTCGTGTTATGCAACATTCTTGGTGGTTGTAGCGTGTTGCGGATGATCAAGGCGTGATTGTTGGAGGTGTTGCATATTTGTGGTGGTTGTTTGGGTCCAGACTATGTCTTAGACGACATTGTTTTGGTCCGCATGCATTGTTGTAGCGTGTGAGGTTATTATTTTGTAATTTGTATTGAGGGTTTAGCCAACCTTGAAATATAGGTTGATGTCTTGTATAAATAAATGTAATAATCATGTAAAATGTATGTTTGCGATCTTTGAGGGTGTGTATGATCGAGTTGTATGTGCGAACAAGTGATTTGATCTTTCGAAAGTGTGAAGGAGAGAAGAGAAGTGTTGCAGGGTAGACTGCGTGCTTAATCGGAACTATACTCAGGCATTTGGAGATGTTATTTTCATAGTTCATGTAATCCAAATTGTTTTTCGAATGCTTTTGTAAGTTAGTGAGACTTCCTCTAAGGCAGTAAGCCTTCCCTAAAGGTTGTAGCCTTTCGGGGTTTCTTATTTGAGCAGTGAGCTCTAGGTAGTATGCCTGAATGCATGTGCATTCCCAGTTGTAATATTTCGTTTACTCCTAACAGGGTATTATCTCATTGTAGGTAGGTTCCCACCGTGGTTTTTCCCTTAACCGTGTTTTCCACGTCAAAAATCTTGGTGTTATGTGTGTTATTGATTTGGTGTTGTTTCATGCTTTAACTGTTAATTATCAGATTTGATTTGTGGTTTAAGTTGCAAAAAGTTTTTGTGCAAACTGATTCACCACCCCCGCCTCTCAGTTTGCTGCATTGTTGCCAACAGTGGCTACGGAAATCCAGATAGGAAGTTGGAGAATTAGTAGTGCACAAAACCATTTGATAAGTTGTAAGCACTAAAGGAAGGTCTTGTGTCAAGTATTGCACAGATATAGTCTCGAATGTCATTGGAAAGACCACTATGGTAAGTGCCATTAGTTCAGGGATATGGCCTTCAGGCCTGATTCATAGAAGGTGGTCTCGATTGGAAGTTTAACTGATAACTCATCTTTGACATTATATCTCTATGATCAGTCAGTATTGAGCCTTCTACCATAAGTGATTGTATAAATCTACTCTCTCTCTCTCTCTCTCTCTCTCTCCCTCCCTCCTTCCTCATGCTAGAATTCCTTCTCTCCTTCGAGGTATTGGAAGATGGTCTAGACAATTGGATATGTATTTTAAGATACACCTGAAATCCATTGATCGATTCAACTGCAACATCGTTGTAAAGCTGTATCATATAGCACTTGAAATGTATCTAACACAAGTACATTGCAAGTGCATTCTACATTTCTATTCAAAGATTTAGTGTTTTGTTGCTTGCTCTAGGTGTCAGACTAGTCACACTGAAATTTTGCACGTTTATTGATTTCTGTCTAGGAAATAATGAACTCTGTAACAGCCAATGAATTTAATAATGAATTGAATTAAAGGTTTTGTTTTAATTATAATTTAATTCTAATTGCCATCATATGATGAGAAATGATGAGACATAAAGCTGATTGGATCTTTTCCTTCCTCTCATTTATGAGCCTGAAATGAGAATGCTTTGTGCTTTTTGTAGGAGTTACAAAATGATAGATTGTACTGTGCTTGTATGTGAGTAGTTCTTGATTCGCATATGAACCATTTATTTTGATGAAGATGATAACTGCAATAAGCTCAATAGTTTGTTGAAGTGGTTATATCGATCATATCAACTAGCTGAGGGTAGTGCTTATAATGACCACATTACTAGCTATATATGTGTGTAATTGTTACAAAGATTTGAATTGTCAAGAATAGATTGGATATAATTTCACTGTCCAGCAGTAGCACTATGTTAAAATATTGTCTATGTGTAACATGTTTGAGTTTCTAATTTAAATTTAATATGGCTTTTATATTTACTTGCATGCACTACCTTTGTTTGGTTTGGTCAGTAAAACATTTCTTGAACCCATTTTCTATTTTTGTAAATTTCTACACTCAAGGACATTGAAAACAATGAGTCTTGTTAAATTTTGCTGCATTATTTTATCAACATGGTATTTTCAATGGCTATTTGTCAACAGTTGGCTAATTTTTAAAAAATATACACTAATTAGCATTGAATTCAAATAGTGTTTGCCCAATTTTTCTCATAAACTGTACATAAACTTTTCAAAACTCTCAAAATATACATTTCCTCAAAATTTTTCTAATGTACATGTATTTTTTTTTTTTTGAGATACAAACATTTGCCTCCGCTTACATGTACTTTGTATTTTTGAGATACAAACATTCACCTCCCCTTCTATGCTTTTGAGTTTCCATGTTTATCAATGAGCTAATATTACTTGCCTGACCTGTTTATGAAACAGGCTGCACTGATGGGTATGCAAACTTTTATATGGGTTGTGTACATGTAAAAGATGTTGCAAAAGGACATATCTTACTATATGAATCTCCATCAGCATCTGGAAGACACCTTTGTGTGGAAGCAACGACTCACTGGAGTGAGTTTGCTGATATGGTAGCAAAACTGTATCCCGAGTATAAAGTGCACAGGTAATCTTGAATCTTATTCTTTACATCTAGCTATAGCAGAACCATTGAAATAATTCATATGTACTTAATGACCAGTTATTATTTTTCATTGTAAAGTTTGAATGAAAGGTCCCAATAGATTCATCCAAAGCCTATGTGTTTTGTAGTCAAGAAATTATTCCATTTAAGATTATTTGCATGTGTAGGTAGGTTCATCCATCAACTTAATTAAAGTTAAATATTGAACATCAAATTACATAAGATTCCTTCATAGTTGCATTATATAGAATAACCTACCCTATAAAGTGAGTAAAGGTACTATTTGGGTCTGTACCCCAAAAGTAAGAACCCCGACTTTGAGAAGAAAAGTTATCCATTGATGTTCGGACAGACTCAGACAATCTATTGTCTTATGTAGTTTTTCTTCAACACATTTGCTGTTGGGAATGTAAACACCAACAGAGGGATTGGACAAAATTATAAATTTGTTGCAAGACTTGTAACAGCTCTTTTATGTTCATGTATGAGTTTGGATAGTTTTTCAATGGATAACTATGTACGCAGAATGGAAAATAAAACATATTGATGCATTTGAATGTGTAGATTAATTTACTGGCTGTTATCTTCTCCTACCATTTCTTCCTTTAACCTGTGACTCTGTTACCCTAGGATATACACTGTGATGCAGAGTGCTACAACGCTAAGCTTGGTTAGCCCAAACAAACACTGTGATACTCAATAAGAAATCCAGACTATTCTTCTTTGATGAATAAAAGGAAGTGCTATGTTCATTAAAGTCATCACAAATTGAGTTCTTAACCAATAAGAACAATAATCCACCAGTTCGACACAAATCTGAATTTTAACATGTTCAAATGCTAGTTAACTCCAGAAAGATATTTGTCAAAACTCTGTTTTTGCTGAGTTCTATAGTTCTCTAAAAATGTTTTACTGTTGAACTTTTGAGTTTTAAAATCTTACTGGTTTTCCAACTACACATACACAGATTGTGGTTTATTCTCAAGTGCACTTGTTTTGTTTCTTTCCTTCCCTGTTCTGTTCGTAACATAAATCTGATGGCATCAAACTTCAACAAAACTTGTTTATACACAGGAATACCAATCCCTAGTTGATCAGGCTAGTTTAGGCTTCAACTGGGTTTTTTCAAGTTTTGGAACCCGATGCCAATGCAAAGTTTCAATTTTGTGCCATAAACAGGGGTTTCAATTCAAACAGTCTTTCTGGCTCGAACTTTCGATTATGGTGGTTAAGTATTGTTTCCCAACATTTCCTGCATGTCTCACATTCCAAAATCATGATCTTCAGAATTTGCTTACTGCATATTCAACTTGAATGATAAACATAATGACACCCCTCCAAACTGGTATCGAACAATTTTAAACTGCTACGGGTTTGAGTTAATACAGTCATTTATCGTACGGTTAGGGCACGATGTAACAATGTTATTTGTTAACAAAGGCGATGAACCAGATGAACAGTGTTATTTGGTTTAACTCAGTTTAAACATAGTCTTTGAAGCATTTAACATTCAACAATCCCGAGCATTAAAAACCTTAAAGCATTTTGCCCTAAACTGTTTATTCTGCATTCTTATTCCCGCGGAGGAAAACCCGTTTGAATTTGAGTTTGCATAGCGATGTGAATATATACAGTTTTCGCTAACAGTTTAACCGAACTTTGAGTGTAGAAATTACAATCTAAACAGATCGATGCAGTTGTATGCTTAATCCACTGTGTTTACCGTAGAGAATGCATTCATCGTGTAATACTGCACTCTAAACCGAAATGAAAATAGAGTTTTTCAATTAATGAAGCTAGGTATACAAATTGCTTACAGTTTTGAATGTGAACTGTTAAAATGCCTTTACACCCCGATTTGCACCTGTTTCATATCTCATTGTTTCTAACCTTGTTTCGAACACATCAACCGAACTGCAACAAAGATCATGCACAGGAGACGTCCTCGCAACTGCTGATTTAGTTTTATTTCTTTTGCTTCGCAGACCTTCGTTCGTTCCAACCACTAGTTGGACGCACTGTTATATACAGCAACAGACACCCAACCGGTGTAAACCAGTTGGGGTCGTTGAAACAACCGAACCAACAAAGATGGAAACAAAAAAAACTCCGCTAAACAGAGCATTAACAAAAAATAACAAAACAGAACTAAAGTCCAATGGACTAAGAGCGATTGGTTTATAGAAATACCAAAAACTCTTGACCATACACGAAATGGACTAAGTCATTTATTCCGTTTATTACAACAAAACCAAAATCCTTGTGGACTAAGACTCCACAGCTTATAAGCATGCTGTAGGTAGTCATGACCACACAATAGGAATAAACATGAGAGAGGATCGTAAATGAGAGATGATCGTAAATGATCAAACTCAAATGATTACAACCAATGAAAACAGAATTATCCAATTACCACAGGTGCCCTGCACCACACTGGCATCCTTGTAGTTGTTCCAATCATACACATCAAAATAAATCATTTGAACACTTTACATTTCATTGTCAATTTGTGGTTAATGATATCACTGCATGCAAGGAAAAATAGATATCAATTTCTGTGAATCGTGCAGCTTACTCCCACCATGCACTTATTATCAAAGTGTTTTATCATCTATATAGAGGTTGTTGGTAGTTAGTTGCTCTTAGCTCGGTGACAAATTTTTGGGGTTGAATCAACCATTGAATTTAATTGCTAGTTTCATTTGTTTATTTTATGCTCTCACTTCTAGGAACACCCTCTTGAGTCTAAGTTGAGCTCAAAGTGTAGGAGAGAAAACCAACTTTCATAGAGTTAGCTCAGATACCTCCAAAGTTCTCTAGATGAATGATTTTACTCATTTGTTGAAAACCTTGGCTCTATGAGTGGAGTGTAGTTCTAGAAAATGGAGCAATGATTTTGAGACCTAACAAGAGTAATGAAAAAGTTCTTATTGGAGAGGAGACATTCTAGCATTGGTTTATAGAGACTTGTACCTGATGATTTGGAGCTTTGGTCTTCAATCACCCTTCTTTTGTGATGATATGGATCATAGAGAACATTAGGCCTTAACAACTTGCGATGACCTAGTGGAATCTATGGATCCAAGAGCTACATGTTGGCATAGAGTTAGACTTTTTGATATGACCACACGAATAATGGCAACTCTAATAGATAATTTTATTGCTAGTCCCTAGATTGACATGGATGATAGATGGTTAGGAGATATGGTTGTTCAATCCTTTTGCTAGGGAGTGTGCTCCTTGATAGATAGGAACAACCTTGTTGAGATTCCTTCCATTTCACAAGTCCTCTATCAACATGAAGAGGAATTTCTGTAGACTTGCTTTTTAAGGCCCCATGCTACTGATCTTTGGAGGAGATGACAAAGGCACAAGGTGTTTTCTTGTGGACTCCTCTTACTCCAGGAACACCTATTCCACAACCCTTACAACGATAGGATCAGAGATATCTTCAACTATGTAGGGACCACTTGGTTTATGATGCAGAGAGTAACCAAGAAGAGGATGAGGACTACATCATAGAGGATAGAGAAGAGGAGGCTGCAATGAGGAATGTGGAGATACTTAAAGCTAAGGAGGCACTAGTAGTACCTTAGGCCATTTTCATTTCTCCGATGATAGAGGAGCAGATGAGGGACATTGATTCTACATTGCAACCATGAGATCCTCGTCAGTACATCACTTCTGGATTCCATTACCTTGCTTAGCATAGCCTACAACTTGATTATCATTCTAACAGCAAATTGATGCTCTTCTTGCTTCTCTTTCTTTTGATTTTACAAAGACCATCGAGGGATGGAGATATTTTATTTTTTTAGGAGTGCTTCCTTAGATGTATTGGTCCCTACCATGAGACAAGATAGAGATATATTTTTAGTGGATTTAGGGATGCCTTTGTTGGCTGCTCTTCTTGCTTCTCTTTCTTTTGATTGCACAAGCACTATCGAGGGATGGAGAGAGTTTTTTAAGAGTGCTTCCTTAGATGTATTGGTCCCTACCATGAGACAAGATATAGAGAAATTTTTAGTGGATGTGGGGATGCCTTTGTTGGCCGGTCAACACATAGATGATCTTGGTCCTCCCACCATGTTGATCAAGACATAGTGTCATAGAGGACTAGCATTATGGCATTGGAGGCTGAGATTACTACGGTATAAGAGATGGCTAGCTTTGGGATTGATCGATGATCACATGGTCATACACGAGCTAGGATAGTGGGCCATTCTCGCACTTTTGTTCTCATTCGAGCTCCTTCCTAGGGACAAGATTTAGAGGACTCCTTTACAATTGGCTAGAGTAGATAGCAAGAGGAGATGATGGAGCAAGAGTCTTGGAGGCTCTAAGACTCAGAGCTTCCATTGATGCTTTTGTTGATGCCTTGTGCCCTTAGGCACTTCATTTTGCTTGTTTTGCCCCTTGCATGAGGAGAATTTGTAGTTGATGCACTTCACTTATGATTCTTCCTTGGCAAAGCCTACATACTTAGTGTATGGATATTGTCATGTACTTGATGTAACTTTAATTTTCAAGATTTGTTATTGATCTATATATAGTTTATGGTTGACATCTTTATCTTGCTTGCCCTTCTACACATGCTTAGCTTAGAATCTGATTTTTTATGTACATATGTATACTGTGATGGATGCCATGTTATATTTGTGTTTTATATAAATTTCATCTACTTTTGACATATTTATTTAATGCGCAGTATGTATGGATGTATCCAAACAATTTTTGATGAACATGACATAGTGGATTCACATGTTTATTTTTGCCAATTCCATTTACTATGACATTTATTTTTTATGATATGCAGATGGTTCTAACAATGCAGTTGCTCTTCATGATATTTTTGACTTAGGGGGTTGGGTCCCAAATTTGTTACTCATACTCCTAGAGGAATAAATCCACTCTAGAGCCAGGGAAATGCTGTCTTGAAAGGGGATTGATCAACTCATCAACAAAATCTGAGTGATTTTAAGGCCAATTATTGAGAGTGGATATTCTCTCCTTCACTTTGGGCTCAACTCAACTTGGGATGGTGTTCTTGGAGATATTCTTAACAAAATTGGTCACAATTGAGATAGGTAAATTGAAATAATTATAGTATTATCCAATGTATACATGATCTCAAAATCTGTCACTAGACTCAAGACTAACCTACTACATATATAACCTCTATTAAGTTGATAAAGACATCATTGCATAAATGAAAGTCGAAGGCATGTAGGACATGATTCTCTAGGATAAATCCCTTAAATCTTGCTAAAGATGTTTCCTTGGGTGAATCACTGAATCACGAAATGCATATAAACTAACATGTCTACTCCTAAATATTGATGTTTATAGCTATGGTCGGATTCCTTCTATGGCCGACATAGCTAATATAAATGTCTAATTGGCCTATTGGCCTTAGACATTTTATAGGTTTGATTTATAAACATTTGCATGCACCGATGTATTAAATATAAATAAGCCAATTTGCCTATGTAATTATTATTTATATTAATCATGCAAGACCGACTTGAAAGTCCGCCACCTTTGCATTGGGACGTAACTTTTTGGAGGGAGCCGACTCTTGAGGAAGGGTCACCCTCAATCGGTATAAAGGAAGGGTGCATTCCTCTTCCTCGGTATCAATCATAATCTCTACAAGCAGATCGAATATATACAGTAGCAGTTCGAACACATACAGCAAGAAAGCGAATCATATCAAATTCTTTCTTCAGTCTAGCAAATTCATCCCTCAGCATAGTAAGTCATCCTACAGCAGATCGAACCTTATTTAAAAGTCAGATTGGTGAGTTTCAGATCATTCCTCAATTCAGATTGCATCTACAGCAGTCTAGGGTAATTCAATCTGTTCATATAGCTTCAAGGAGTGAAGCAATTTTGTAATATCATATCCATATTTGATAAATATAATCAGAGACATTCCTTGCTGGGTTTTTCACCTTCAAATTGGAAGGTTTTCCTAGGGTACATGCTGTGCATTTTGATTGAATTATCTTCTATCTAATCTGATCATAAAACTTAACACTAAACTATTGGTGGAAGATAATTTTCACTTAAGTGTATGGTGGATCATGAATTTTAAGAACCGATGCTTATTTACTGGGTAACTGGGTTACATAGTTGCAATTTACCATGAAGAACAATTTAAATAATAGTAGAGATATAATATCAAACAATTGAACATTTTTAATAGTTTCTCTCCTAACTCAAAAAATCCATTTGCAATAAGGAATGAATGTTACAAACAACACTTGAAATGACTTAAAAAGTGTTGTGACACTTATCAAATTCTTATTACAATCACACCAAAAAATATAGCAAGAGGAAACCTTGAGCTAGAAACTTGTTGGAATTCGTCGCTTAGAAACTTCCCTGAAGTTATAGACATCAATTACATTTGCAATAAGGAATGAATGTTACAAACAACACTTGAAATGACTTAAAAAGTGTTGTGACACTTATCAAATTCTTATTACAATCACACCAAAAAATATAGCAAGAGGAAACCTTGAGCTAGAAACTTGTTGGAATTCGTCGCTTAGAAACTTCCCTGAAGTTATAGACATCAATTACAAACTTGATACCTCATTGTGATTTGCAAAACATGTTGCTTGATAGGTGATTAGACTTGTAGGAATTTAAACCCTAAATAATCCTTAGCACTTGTCTCATGGGAAGTGGAGAAATGGTTGATCCTTGTTCCGCAAAACAAACTAGCATTTATAGCTCTTTGTTCAGACATCTAGTCATTTGCAGGAATTTGACTAAGAATTGGACATCTTTAATGTAGCATCTGAAACAAGCTACAATACCACAAAATCCACTGAATTGGCATTATAGAATAGGCATGAAACTAATCGGCATTCGGAACTTCAACTATCGCATTCATGGTAACATGGTTGCCCTTATCTTCCATTTTTGAGATTTGCAAGAAAATCCATACCTTCTTGATAGATATAGGTTTTTAGGTGGAAAAATCCTTTTGAAGTAGTTGCAAGGTCAAATCAAGTTATCAATGGTGTCCTTGGAAGGTCTAGAGAGTGGTTGGGGTGAATAGGAAGAAATGTGGAGACTCAATGCAAGATAGGAGGTGAAAATAGGAGATGTGAGACTAGACATCAAGATTGGACATTACAATGGAAGTTTAGGAGTCTATTGAAACTTTGCAAAATGGATGACATGAGTGAAGGAAACAATGTGGAGAAATGCAAGAAAAACATGTGGGATTGGACATTAGGATAGGATGTCTGGAAGTTGGTTTGAACTCCACACATGAAGAAACTAATGGAAAAGGCATCAAGAACCTTCTTGAAAATTTTGTGTGGAAGTGGACATTAGGATAGGACATTTGTATGGAAGTTCAGAAGTTTGCTCAAAGTCCACAAGAAAAATTTGGAGAGATTGCAAGAATATATGGAAGGATATAAGGTACGGAGTTTCATTGTGATAGTGGAGGAAGTCAGGAGGTCTGGAGGTGTAAAGGAATTTTGCAAGGGGGTTTGGGGATGATGTGGGAAAAATTGTGGAACTAGAGGAGGGAAGTGGAGGAAGTGGAAGGGGGAAAAGAAAGAAGTTTGAACAGACTACAAAAGTTTGCAAAGGGGAAGAAATGGGATATTTGTAGGAATGCAAGATTGGAGGGAGGTTGGGACATAAGAATGGGGAAGGAAAGTTCAAATGCCCATTGAAATCTTGAAAAAGGAGGAACAAAAAGAAAATGGAAGGAATGAAGGGATCGATGAACCTGTAGAGATTTCATATGAGATAGGAGGTTAGGAATAGACAATGGAGTAGGAAATTTTTGATAGTCCAGCAAAAGTCAACTTTGCAAACACAGCAAAAGATGACCAAAACACTCCCAAACTAAAATGTTTTTGGTTTTTTGCAACTTCTAGAATTTGATAAGGACATGGAGGATGAAGAGGAACAACACTTATGCAATTTTGACCAAGAGGGAACCCATTTAAAGATCTCTTAGATCTGTTATATGTGATGGGTAAAATGAGGCTAAATGCACAAGGGGGCTAGGACTTGAGCAAAAATTCATTGTCAAACTAAGTCCCAATAGGAGAATTGTGAGTTAACTCAACATAGGAAGACTCACCAAACTTCCAAGCTAGATATTAGGGGGTCAAATGGGAGCTAGAAAGTGATTGAATAAATTTTAGATGAAGACTAAACCTGATCCACATCCAAATTGACCATTTAGACTAGGTTTTGATGCAGACAAACAAAAAATTTATTGGTACCTTCAAGACTTAGATCGAAAGAGATACCATATAGGTCAGACCTAGGGCGGATCAGCTCCTCAGCAAGGTTGGCCCAAGAAAGTAAGCTAGACTTTCAATTTTTCGTAACTTTTGTGTGTGTGCTTAGCTTCTGTCTCCTTTTTTTTTTCTTTTCTTTGTTTGGATGTTGCCCTTGTAGCTTTGAGCTTAGATATTTCTCCACTTGAGAGTATAGACATTGGATGGTTTTTATGGCATTTCAGATATAATAAGTTTCGAGATGGAAAGCATTAATGGTGTCACCAAATTCTTTGCCTTCCATCTTGTAGAAGTAGCAAACATTGTTTATGATGTCTTCCTTAACCATATATGAACCTTTCCATACCATGTGAAATTTTCTTTTGTTCTTATGTCTTTTATTATTTGGGGTTTCTTTTACGAGTACAATTTTTCCCTGATGGAAATGTTGTCATTGATGTCAAAGATGATTAGTTAAGGAATTGGATAGTTGTGATTTAAATAAAAGAGCTTAATACACAATCCAAATGGAAATGCTATCGTCAAAGGCATTTAATGAGAGAATAATAGTAAAGCATCATTAGAGTACAATGATTTAATTAAAGAGAAAGGGTCAGCAATGGGAGTCTTAACTATATAAAGACACACAGGATCATCTACTGAACCTTGGAAGACAGCGGTGTAGCAATCGATGGAGAAAGATAAATATCACTGTTGTGGTGACTCTGAAAAAGACATTACGTGCTGGCACATCGTCCCAATTCTCTTGTTTGTGGTTGAAATCACTTATGAGATGAATTTCAGTGATTAGGAGTTATAAGACAAAAGCTACAAGTTGTTTACAAGGAAGAAAGTATAGACAAAGGAATTACATGCAATTATGTACAGACAAAATTTTCAACGATCTCACTAAGAGACTCTCTTTACTCAAGGCAGCACTTTCATTGGTGCACCAGCCGGGAATAGAGGTTTGTTATTTACAGGGAGAAAGTATTCTTCAGCAATAATTGTTAAAATACGACTTCATATCTGTGGTGAAGATAAGTAACACTCCATACAAATTAATGGAACGATTTGATCATTATTTTCAGTGACTTTGTACCCGTATGCAAGTGATACAATTAAAACAAAAGATAGCTGATTTGGTAATGGTTCGGGACATGAACTTCAGTCGTAATTATTAGAGAAGTGATACAGAATACACAACATCATGGTCGACTTTCATGTAGCCGGCAATCCTTGAAAGAGTCTATTAAGGAAGCAGCGGTCAACATAAATATTATTGATCAGCAACAATAAAGAAGATATATATGGTATGCAGTCAGGAAAATACAAAAGAGCAGCAATGAAAGAAGAACAAACATTGATCAATATTAAATGATATGAAGGCATTGATTCAAGAAGATGGTCTAAGATTATTGCAAGCGATTCGTGATGACAAAAGAATCGACTTAGATGGTAGCGGTCTTATGGAGCAGCGACTTAATAATATGTGGCAATCGACTATGGTCAACAAGAAATACATATAGATAAGTCTTGAGTAGCGGTGAGTATGGGAGAACAATCGATAAATTAATGGAGCATCGATTATGATGTCTAAGCAAGCAGCGATTTATAGACAAAAGAATATGATATGATTGGAGTCTAAACGCCGTCTAAATTGCTGGAGATTGTTTTCGATGAAAACATATTTTGCCTGTGCATGGGATAGCAGAGTGAGGAATGGTGTCTTCATTTCTTGCTGGCAATGTCACTTATGGTAGCGACTAATGATAATATACAGCATGATGATAGATTAATGACAGCAATTCAAATAGATTAGACAAGTCGATTATAAAAAGAATGGAGGATATAAACAAAGCCTAAGTTACATTGAGAAATGTTTACATGAAAATTGTGGATTATTCTTGTATTGAAAGACCCGAGACCTATAAGACTTTTCCAACAAGAATAAACAATGTTGAAGTAATGGTGGTACGATTAAGATACAGCAATAAGATCTTTTGGCGAGGCTGGCTACATAAAGGAACAACAATTACGTTGATTAAGAAAGATGGCATTTATAAAGCAGATCGATTTTGTATGAGAGATAAAAGGAGGACTTACAGATAATAAATTATTTACAAGTTTGTCGATTCTCCAAGATGAGGAACGATTAGTATTGAATATCATAAATATTTCGATTAATGAAAGCAACATCGCCGTATGAGAAGGGAGCGACTTATATAATACAACAGCATACAAATTATAAGAAGAAGGTTAATATAAATATATGCCATTTGACCATGCTGACTACAAATGAGAAAGCGAATATGAAAGAATACAGTACTCAGCAAACCATTTATATACAACAGACATCTATCTCTGAAAGAACAGTGAATATAGGAACAGACAATAGTACATACCACAAGACTATCGAAGAGTCTATGAAGAACAGATTAATTATCGATGCTGATAATAAAACAGTTTATATTTATAATATATGCATCAATGTTAATAATCTGGGTTTACATGTATCGGGTCAATAGTTGACCGATAATTGTTAAAAGTGGACAAGTTAAATAACCGGTCTATGAAAAATCGATTTGAAGACATAAATAAACAAATGTATTAATCAAAGCGGTGTTAGTCTATGACGTGTCACCATAATTTGAATTATAGCCAAAATCGGTTCAAATAGGAGGAGTACGTGATCTTTCACGTAAGGACATGATGAATTGTGTTTTCTATTGAGACATGATATAAATATATGTATATGTTTGTTGAAAGTGATATGTGTTGTGTGAAAAGAATACGCGGCATACGGAAGAATCTTTCAGAATCGAGAAATGAGAATTGTGGGTATGTGTAGAATGTGAAAAATGTGATGTGAGATGTGAGAGTGAGTGAAATAAAACAATACAAGTGATAAGTAATAAAGAAATATATAATTCAGATATATATGCTGAGCTGACAGAAAAGAGGAGTATACACAGATATTAAAGAGGTATTTATACAGATATAAAGGAGGATATTATACGGATATAGAGAAGGATATGACGCAGATTTAAGGAAGAATTTATAGCAGATACAAGAAAGGCTTTACAGCAGATTTGTGAATGAAAGAAGATACAGTTGTGAAAGGAATAGTTGCAGATTTATGAAGATGAGTATATGCATGTGACGAAGGAATATATGCAGATTTGAGAAGATCAAATTGTCCATCATCCGTTGTTATAGCAACATTGTCAAGGTGGAAAATCAGATTTATGTGAAGTTAAAATTGGGAGTTGGTGCTTCTAGATTCTGAATTGGGAGTTGGTGCTTCCAGTGGGTTGGTGCTCACAAATTTCAGAAGTGGGAGTTGGTGCTTCCAATGGGTAGGTGCTCACAAAATCAGATTTGGGAGTTGGTGTTTCCAGTGGGTTGGTGCTCACAAACAAAGTTAGGGGTTGGTGCCTCTAGTAGGTTGGTGCCTACGAAATATTGTAAAAGAAGAAATATATAAAAGCATTGATTTACCATGGTTTTCTCCCGTAAGGGTTTCCACGTATATATCTTGTGTTCTATTTGTGTTCATAATAGTTATATCACATGTGAATGTCGATCAGCAATGAATATGTTTATAAGATAAGTTATATACATGTAATTGAAGGTGAAAAGTTTAAGTTGGTGAAATTTGTTGTTATACTGATTCACCCCCCCCCCCCCCCCCTCTCAGTATAACCGTGTGCTCTTCAGTCCCACCTTATATAGACTAGATGGGGCCTCTTCCCTAGTCTTGGTTGTTCTGTCTTGCAAAGACTAGGATATAATGAGACGAGATAGAGTATGAAAAGCCTAATGTAATGCCCCACTATGAGCCCAGAGGACTTAAACAAATAAATCAATGGAAATGCGAATAATTTTTTTTTAAAAAGTAAAATATGCCCTACATAAGAATTGAGTAACATGATACTACAAGATAAAGATAAGATGTACAAACAATATCTAGCAATAGTCCTCAAGGCCCCACAACGATGTTACTCAAAATAACATTAACCATACATACAAGAACAAAAGAAACTTCTAAAATATGATAACACTGTCCTTTACAAAGGAACATGATACATAATACATTGCCATGAGAATATACATATGGTCATCGATTACATCCCTGGGTATTGTTGTGACCATTTCACACATCGCCCCATCGCAAATGGGGACCCCCTCTTTTTGCTCGTTTTTTCGCTCGTTTTTCGTTTCGCTTTTAGGATTTTGTTAGTCAGTCAGTTGTCTGGATTTAGGGTCAACCCTTAGGGTTTTAATTTCTGTCTTTTCAGGCCAAAATCCAGTCGTTTGGAGGGCTTTTGAGCTTCCTTTTCAAAGGATGCTAATTTTGAATGCAATGAATTCGCCAGAATGGTCTAATTTTCAATTGGAATGTTGATGCAAAGCTTAAATTTGTCTAAGTGTTGGAGATGAAATGTGAATTTTGTCCGATTGAATATTTTTGACCAAATTTTGACCTTTTTTTGATTTTGATCCCGGGCATTGGAAATGATTTGTTTTCGCCGTGTGAAGTGATAAAATGTGTAAAATCATGTTATTTTGGCCTGTAGGAGCAAAATCGCTCCTGTCCCTCTGTGAAGGACGGGAGCTCGTTTTCAAATATCTTACTGTCCCTGCAGAGTCAAGATGAATTGCGAATTGGAAGTAATGGAGAAAGGCGAGATCTTTCCATTGAATATAAATTGAAGATTTTCATGAGCACAGAAATGCCTCCAGGAGAAAAGTCGCTCCTGTCCCTCAGTGAAGGACCGGAGCTACAAATCCAATTTTGCTTTGTCCTTGCGAGATTTCGACGACTTGACGATTTGAAGAGGTCCAAAGGAAGATGTTTTATCAGATGAATATAATTTGAAATGCAAATATGAAGAAGAATGGTCCAGAATGCTAAAATCGCTCCTGTCCCTCAGGAAGGGACCAGGGCGAAGTACATTATAGGCTCCCGTCCCTCTCCCAAGGACCAGAGCGATACTCTTCATTGGGCAAAATCCAGGCCAAGATCAAGACAAGTTCATGTTTGGTGGCAAGGAAGACGGTGAAATGAACTCATTGAATATAAATTGAATATTTTGAAATATCAACAAGGGTCCTAAAGTGCCTAGTTTGCTCCTGTCCCTCAGGAAGGGACCAGAGCGATTTTTGTTATAAATGATTTTTTTTGCCAAGTTGCAAACGATTTCAAGGCATGGATGAATGGAAGGACGCATTACGAACCCGTTGAATATAAATTTGGAAGCTAGCAAAGTGAAATGAAGACCACAAGAGCAAGTTCGCTCCTGTCCCTCTCCAAGGGACCAGGGCGATACAGTGAGTATGTTGTTTCTCACTCAAGTTCAAAACCGATCCAAGTCAGGAACAAGGAGGCAAAGGACGTTTCAAGACATTTTTAATCAAACACAAGCATCAAGGTCGTCACGTTGGAAGGATTTGCGCTCTAAGACCCCAGATCGCTCCTGTCCCTCTCCAAGGGACCAAAGCGATATTTCCATTAAGGCATAGATTTCAAGAGACAAGCAAATATCAAGCTACCCCAAGGATCAAAAGGACGTCATTACACGCGTTGAAGATAATTGTAAGTTGAAATAAATAAGAACAAGCTCACAATGATGAATTTCGCTCCTGTCCCTCAGGAAGGGACCAGAGCGATGTTGAGTATATTGATCAATTCATGCAAGAATTACGTTGAGTCAAGGCTTCACAAGGTTGTAAAGGGTTCAAGACGTCTTTTGAGGATGACATGCAAGAGTTTTGAATGTCCAAACGTTATCAATCAAGCTAAGGAGTCCATATCGCTCCTGTCCTTTGGACAAGGACCAGGGCGATCCCATCAAAAACACTCATACTCCTTCGAAATTAAGTTAAGGCGAGGATGGGCATGGTAAAGGACGGCGTTTGGAAGACATCACAACGAAGATTGGAGTTAAAAGTTGCTAAGATTAAGGAGAAAGACATGGATCGCTCCTGTCCCTCTCCAAGGGACAAGGGCGATGATCTTCTAAACGTCCAAACACTTCATGAAAGTAAGTGGAACGAGCGTAGAAGGAATAAGCAATGATGTTATTCACCTTGCGATGGAAGTTCGAAGATTAAAGATGTAAGATCAACGTGAAGATATGGAGATCGCTCCTGTCCCTCTCCAAGGGACAAAGGCGATGAACATCCAAAGGCACTCGTGAACGCATACATGACGATCTAACTCAAAGGACCCAACAAAATGATCGATATTGAACGTAGAAAGGAAGGAGATGAACGTTAAAATTGCAAGAATTATGACAAAAATCTTGGATCGCTCCTGTCCCTCTCCAAGGGACCAGAGCGATGAGGTACGTCCTCTTCATTTTCATAATTTTGGCGCCAAATAAACATTTCAAATTTTCCTTAAATGCTAAAACCGATAAGTTTTGAAAATCCAATTAAATTCGCATTTAATATGGCGTTAGTCATTTATTAATTATTTTGCCTTTATTAAAATCGAAGTTTACAAATTAAAAAACGAAAGGCATTTAATTAATAATGAATTTAATTATTAAAAATCGAATGGAGCGCTCATACATGGAGGTCGGCCTTGTTATTTAATTAAAAAATCATTTAAAAATCGTTTGAAATTGTTATATTTTACCAAGTCGGCCTTAGTAAATGGAGAGGTGCAAGCGCTATATATAGGGGGGTGAAAACTATTATTTTCACATCATTATTTTATCCTTCTACATGCGAATTGAGGAAAGCGAAGATAGTGCGAAGTGTGTTTGAAGAGGTGCGAATTCCATCCAAGGTGGCGTAAGCAATCAAAGGTGGTGCGATCTTTAAAGACCTTCATTTGAGCGAATTTGCTAAGAGTTGAAGACCACTTTAAAGGTGAATTTGAAGATCACATTGAAGACAAAGGTGGCGAAATTGATATCTTGAGGAGATAACGTTGAAGATCATCTATACCTCAATTTGGCCTAGGCGAATTTTGTTTTTTTGCATTCTAGAGTTAGCTCTCTATTGAGGTATGGCGATTTGATTTTTATTGCTTTATTTATTCATCGTCATATTTTAAGTTTTGAAATTTTGAATTTTGAATTTCAATAAGCTCAGTCGTTTTTAGGAAATGATAACTCTAAAGACTTATCATGAGGTTTCCTAAAAACTTTATCTCTCTAATCAACGTTATTCATTGCAAAATATAGTTCTCATAATGAAATGTTGTGTAGGTATGGCGACCCCGAAGGCGGGAGCATCCACCAGTCGCTCAGCTCTCATGAAAGAAGATCAGAAGACCGAAGAAGTGGAGACCAAGATCGTGTCGAAGTGGAGCAACATTGGAGATACAAACTTGGGGAACTTTAGCATGAAGAAGTTTCGAGAGGTCCCCTACATTGGCAAGCCATCACCTGTCGCCCGGAGAATAATAGAGAGTGGCATCATTAAGGCGGCCGGTTTTCCTCCAGCTATTCAGTGCCACGAGTTGATGATCGAGTGTGCCCGACACTATAATCCATAGTCCAGGACGATCGTGTCCAATGAGGGAAACACTTTAGCGTACCTTTCAGAGGAAGCTATAAGTGAAGCTTTCCATCTTCCAGAGCACAGGGACATGATATACAAGAGCATAGAAGGAGCCAGATCAATGTACGATGATGATCCAGATGCTTGCTTAAGCATAATTAACAAGAACTGGCTACTCAAGAGTCGTCCCCGTCTAAGCAAGATCCCGAACACACCGCACAGGATTGATTTCCAGGATGAGTACAGAGATTTGATTACCATGCTCAACCGAGTTACAGGAGCACCTCATGCCTTCTATTTTGAGAAGTGGATGTTTTACTTCATCCAGGTGATTGTTCAGGGTAAAGGTACGATACATTGGGCTAGGATGATTAGCCATTGCTTAGACGTACAGTTGAGGAGACTCAGGGCTACTAAGTCTTTCCACATGAGTTCATACGTCATCTATGCTTTGATGAGGAGTGTGGAGTACGCAGGACTACCTCATAGAGGAATGATTGGAAGAGGACCCGGCGAGGTCAGAGCTTGTGATTCCTATGCCTACTTGCATCATCTGCCAGGGAAAAACTACAAGTTAGTTAATGACACCTTCACGATGAACGTCACAAGGACGTTGCAAGGTGGGATTCACAACAGATTATCTCAGGATGCCCAGGAATTCATCAAGAGGTACGGTGCTTGGTTCATTCAGTTTCCCAAATTCACTTACATTAGAGTGCATGGATGTCCTTTACCTCCATACATGTTGCCGAGGTATCCGACAGACAGAATTGTGTTACTTGAAGTAACAAGACAGTTGGCCGCATATGCAAAGGCATTCAGGCACAGACATCAGAATGGAGTCCAAGTACCTATTATTTTGGGTAATTCAGTTGAGGTATGTCCTAATGTTTTAGCCATGGATGACGCAGAGAAGGAGTTAGCCTTGTATTCTTTTTCTTCTTTTGCTTGGAGAAATAGCTTTGATCCACATGGACATTTAAAGGAGACAGTCGGTAGAAGGTTTAGGCATGAGTATCAGATTGAAGATTTTATGATGAATCTCTTAGATGATCTTGAAGTGAAACGAAAAATGCATTCTAGATTGCCTTTGGATTTCATCAGGAAATGCAGGATTTACAGAATGGCCGACCAAGCTCAGGACAGTGGCAGACATATCCAGTCTTCCTATGATAGAGAAAGCAAAACAATAAGGTTGGATTGGAATGAGCCCGAGGTCGTGGATTTAGATGCTTTGATGGCACCAGTCTTGTCTTGTACTCGTAGATGGGTAGACGTTCAGCATCAGAAATTGAGAGAACAAGGCATAGCTATGTCTTTCACTTTGGAAGAGAAATCAGCCGAAGGTGGAGCCAGTGTGAGTGAAGGCAATTCTAATCCTAGGAATTCAGGCGAAGGTAACCTTCGATGTGCTAGTGAGGGCAATCTCCATCCAAGAGGTTCGAAGAGAAAAGAAAGGTCAGAAAAGAAAGGGTCTTCCAAGAAAAAGCAAGGTGCCAACAAAGATCAAACACCAGGTACTTCTTCTAGATCAGAGAATGGAACAATTCAAGTAGAAGAGTCCATGGAGTCTATGGTACAGAATGACAGGCAGGAGGAAGGACAGGCACAGCGTGCTTCGTCAGATGGATCTCTCCAAGACTATGAATTAGAAGAAGATAATGAAATGACATCTCCTCCCAGACAAGAAGAAATGGTGCATAAAGAGACTCAAGTTCAAGAGACAAGATCGAATATCCCAGATTGGTTGAAGGAAAGATTGACTAAGGTGATCGTAGTAGAGGACAAGGACAATGCAATTGATTTAGAGAGCCTTGTTGGACGTTCACATGAAGTAACAGAGAA
This sequence comes from Cryptomeria japonica, assembly GCF_030272615.1. NCBI lineage: Eukaryota > Viridiplantae > Streptophyta > Pinopsida > Cupressales > Cupressaceae > Cryptomeria > Cryptomeria japonica. The sequence continues at coordinate 659,508,771 of NC_081411.1, read as the reverse complement.
GAAGAAGGCTACCAAGATGTCCAAGATGATTCGAGATGAGACTGGATCTAGGAAATTGCAGATAGCTACACCGGCAGCAGACAAATATGAAGGTGAGATCCTAGCAGAAGAATATGATATACAGACTTTTGAGTTAGGACCACCTACAGCAGAGCAGACTTTAGATGATGCTACTGATTCATTTGAGGCATTGAAAGACAAGCTTAGAGAAGAAATGGAGAAGAACAGAAAGCTTGAGAGAGAGGTCGGTGCATGGAGGACATATTTCAGTCACATCAATGAACCTTTGGGACGTCAGGATCCAGTTAGATCACCAGTGCAGGCATTGCCACTTCAATCAATCAATGAAGCAGAAAGATTCAGGAACCTGGTTCAACGTACATGTAGTTGGATGGATAGATCTCATACAGTGGCCATAGAGTTTGTTACAAGGATGATGAAGATCATTCATCAGGCTATCCAAGTTCTTGAGATAATCCACAAATTGATGACAACAGTAGCTGCATTTGCCCATACCAAGGACGTTGTCATTCCTGTCTTGAGAGTTATAAGACACACATCAAGAAGAATTTTAGCGCAGGAGATCTTGGAGGGTGATTCTCACAGTTTGTTTCAGTGGTCAACCTTACTCCATATGAAGAATGTTTTCTTTGAGGACATCAATGTTAGATGTGGCCAACTTGAGGAAGTGATCAATCCGATCCAGGACAGAGTATTTGACGTACTTCGTACCATTCTTGGCAGAGGGATCGAGGTCGAGACAGATGTGGATATGCAGGAATTTGAGGATAGAATCAAGATCATCTTTCGCAAGGACGCAGATGTTACAGATGAGCAGTATGATCAGATGTTTGCCACCATGCTCCTGATTGATAGAACGAAGGAACTTGAATCTACTTGGGACACAGCTCTTCTAGATGCATTCGATCAGGTCATCCACTTAGAGGAGAGTATGAAGAATCTTCCCGAGATTCCAATCACAGAAATCGAAGGAATCGTGACAAAATTCATTGCATATGCTAAGAAAGAGAATTGGAAAGGGAATAGGATTCTGGATGAAAGGTTGTTACAGATGACATGACATCTTATTTCTCATTGGTTGATACCTCCTAGGTTTTTGTGCCGAATTTAATATTTGGCTATGTATTTAATATTGTTCAGTAAAAAGGAGGTCATTTGTAACAAACCCTAATTAGGGTTTAGGTGTCATGATCTTGTCCATTGATTTACTTTCAATCTGGACCTTTCATTGTAACTGGGGATGCTATTTATACCCCCATTTTTCATTTCATTGAGTAATAGTGTAATAGAGGAATAGAGTAATAGTCAATAGTTGATGTAAGAGAGATTAGAGTTAGAAGCAATTTTATTTTGTAGCAAGATTGAGTTTTGAAGAGAGAAATTCAAGCAATTGTTGTACATGATGACTTGGAAATCAATAAAATATTGAAGTTATGGTGTTTTGTTGCAAATTTCTTGAGTTATCTTCATGGTTGTTTGATCTACTTGAATCGTGCTCAATCAAAGTAGTTTGTTAAATTTGAAGGACAAAGTGTGAGATTTGGTATTTGGTAGGATTCGTAATCCAAACCACTAGCTTCTTGCTGATTGTAGGAACGCCTTGCGTGGTTGACTGGAGAATACTTTGAGTCCCTTAATCTTCAATCATTATTGTATCTTGGATATGTACCTTCGTAGTAGTGTCCTTGATCTTTGATGTATTGAGTATCATTTTATTACCTTAGAAGATCGCACTAATTTCAATTGAGTTGTTATCTTATGGCGAAATTGAAGTTGGTTGAATCTTGCCAAGTCTTGTCCATACTAAGTCATTCATAGGGTTAGGCTAGATTAGACCTCTTTTAAACCCTACTCCTTTTGCTTTTTTTTTGAAAGTTTCTTTAGTTTAGAAAATCTTTGAACTTTTGGAATACGTAAGGCCCCTTGGAGGAAACAGCAAATCACATCATACCACTAAAAGCTTGTCCACACGTAGAGACCCTACTAAAAGAACCTTGGAGTCTACCTAACTGATCCTTCGTGCAGATCTTCAGCAGTTAGAGACTATTTTCTCAAGAGAGGATAAGATGCCTATTGGTATTTTATTCTGTGTATGATTGTGTATAAAATACACGTCAACAGGTATCCATAAGGATAAAACCTCTATGAGTACAAACAATGGAGTGACTACATGAATCTAGTACATAATGAAAGGCTTCAATCTTCCCACGAGCCATCATGAACAGGATGCAGGACAAACCAAAACCCAATGGGTGCAAAAAGCACTCCACCCAACTATGTGGTACCATCAGATCCACCCCCTGTGCTAGGAGGTATCAGGCAGACCCAAGAGACGAAAGGAAGTACAAAATGACACAAATGACTCTCACGAGGATCACTAGACTACAATCACAAGAGACTCACAAGGCTATAATCATAGGAACTCAACAGTAAATCAACCAACTTCCAAAGGCCCAAGCAATCCATAGAAGGACAAATCCAAGAGAGACCACTAGGTATGCAATAGGGAAGAGTGTCATCACTAGGTTGTCATGTGTTACTCTGGTGAGTGTTCACTAGGTCCTGACCCCCTTCCTGGGTTACCCTGGTGACCTCTTGTAATATTCCCCTTAAATTTTCTTTTTGTTTTTAGCAATAAGAGTTGCAAGCAAACACCATAACCCATTAAGCTTAGAGAAATAATCCAAATTGCTGAAAGGGAACCTTTCCACCTTTTGTTCACCGAGAGCCCAATCTGGGAGTGTGAGAGCATACGGTGTTCTGGGGATCATTAGCACCAAGAATCAAACTGAAATTACAATGCACAGGCAGCAAGCCAGTCCCTTCTGCTTATCCAGCAGGATAGAAACTGAACTCTTGGCAGTAAACCAGCCAAGGGAAATAACAAAAAACTGAAACTCAATCACTCTACCGCGTATTTCAGCGGGAGGACATTACATTAGGCTATCACTCTACCGCATATTTCAGCGTGAGGACATTACATTAAGCTATCACTCTACCGCATATTTCAGCGGGAGGACAATTGCATAAAACTTATCAACCGACCACTTATTCAGTGGAAGGACTGAGTACATAAACTGAATTACAAAGCAAGAAGGCGGCTAAGCTAGCCTCTTCCACTTATGCAGTGGGAATTACAAATAAGAACAACAAGAATGATTGATCAATACTACTGAAACAATCTTACAAAATAGAGAAATGAGATAAGATAAGAAGATTAATGCTGATCTCAAACAATCCACTATCAAAATCACACCACACTTGAACCCTATTGCTGTTCTAATTCTGCAAGCTAGAACACACACTATCCAGCCACTACCAGAAACACCAAAACACTCATAGCTTTCTCAAAACTAATCGGAGTCACACCAAATAAAATGCAAATGACTAATATAACATAGGCAACCAATCCAATACCTCAAATTGTAACTTGGAAGCCCCGAACGTGTTGCACGCATCCCAAGGTAAGTCTAAAAATGGCAATACAGAAGCAAACTTTGATTTGCAACCAAAAATTGTGATGACCACCAAAAGCCATGCCAAGATAGGAGAATGATTGTCTTCCCAATACGCTTCCAAAGAGCCGATACCCATAACGATGCAATCACTTGGTCAAGAGGTATGAGCAAAATATGGTTTCAGCAACTCCGCGACCAGCAACAAGGAAACACTCCAAAATTCACACAAAACTCTCCACAATTTGCAGAACACTCACGGACAGCACTGGAATTATAGGAACACAGCTAGGTACTATCTTCCAAGTACGAAACTTAGACTTAGCTAGGAAGCCACACTTCGAAGCTCAGATTTTCAATCGCCAAACCGACAGCATAACAATGTGATTTCAGAAGATACCAAAATGAGAGCCCAAGGCTCTAATTTATAACTTCTTGCTCCACCAAATTCAAATGCAAATGCACACAAATATACCCAAATTACATGTCCTCCAAGGCGCCCAACACATTTGAATTTAATTAAACATGTCTCCTCAAAATGGTGTCCACTTATTCCCAACTCCCTAGGCAATGTTCGAACTTTTGCTAGGCGAACAACTTGCAATATTAAAACAATATAAACATGATATGTTTAATCACTCTCAACGCCACCTGACTAAGGGAAATAATAATATTAGTAGCATATATTTATCCTTTTCCCTAAGTCACCCAAAACACAATTAATCGGTAATAAAATAATTAAATATTAAAATTTAGGATAAGGAAATAATATTTAATTCAATAACTTATAACTCCGGTACTGATTAGCATCAAAATCAAGGATGAAGCTGTGCGACGAAGACCACAGAACTGCGCTGAATCAGGACCCTATCCGAGACTGCTAAAAATAGAAACTCTCAATATTGCCACTTACTAAAAATAGTAAGTCATGAAATAATTCTCCGAAAATCATGATCTTTGCACCCTAAGGAAGAGCTTGGAAAGCTTAGTAAGATAGCATCATCCAAACAGCCAAACCCTAACTTACTAAAAATAGTAAGTTCTCACTTCACCTAAGATTCCAATGCATGTTATGCTACCCTGGAGCTCATGAAAAACCCAGAAGGAAACCATAGACAGATTTGAAGAATTCCCTCCTGATAAACCCTAAAAAGCTCAAGCAAAACTCTACAAAACTTGGAAACCCTAATTCTCCTTTCCAAATAGCCTACGGGTCTGTGGAATAGGCCAATGGACCACTAAACTAATCACTGCGGAGAAGGGGATATTACACCTCTCCCGACCCCTGGTGTAATGTCCCTTCATCAATCTGGGTTGTACGGTCAAGAGTAATTGCACGGTTATGTCTGTATGATGGAGGACGATGTGTTCCGTACGGTGGAATGTAGGATGTACGATGTGCAACACGTACGACGAGGGTGTGGGACGTACGGTGAGGGTGAGGGTTGTAGGGTGTGGGAATCGTATGGTGAGGGTGCAAACCGTACAGTGAGAGAACCATACGATAGTGGAGACTTGTCGCTCGAGCCAAGCCGTTCAATGTGTGGTTTATTCGACCAAAGTGTGGTATATGGAATCGATGAATCTTGCAATAAGGTATGATGCCAGATAAACATGAACAAGAAGGTCTATATTTCAAGAATTCGCACAAGCCAAAGAATAGTCAGATTAATGCACTTCAAATTACAACAATCCTAGACTGAGAGTAGAGTAGAGTAGGGTGAGGAGTTACTCTCACTGAAATTGCGAGTACCAAATAGGGAGGCTCTTTCACCTCCGAAATGGCGAAATTTGCATACTTACAACAATGACTAACTCGACCATATATATGGGCTCCAGGAAGTTTCCTGAAGGGTTACAAATGGGCCGACACCAAAAAGTTTATTATTTTATTAATTTGGGCCCTTTATTTAGTAATTAAATTAATTAATTAAATAAGTCCTTATGATATTATTTAAAATTTAGGACCACTTAATTAATTTAACTTAATTAAGTCACTCTATTAAAATTGGGGACATTACACTCGGCTCCCATACAAACACTAGTGGACCACACCAACCTTTCGAAGGGACAAGATTGGTGGATGCCATTCCAGGCCTTCTCTACTTACCTTAGTCCTAAACAAGCACCTGAGCGTAAGAGAGGCAACAAATTTAATCTTTCTTAATGTGAACTAGCTTTTCTTAATGTGAACTAGCTACCCTCCTGCTGTGACGTATTCACACATCGCCCCATTGCAAATGGGGACCCCTACTTTTTTGCTTTCTAGGGTTTGTTTTTCTAGGTTTTTTAGGGTTTTGTTTGTTAGCCTTTGCATGCTGAGTGTTGTCAAGGGGATCGCTAGATAGAAGGCTCTGATTGAGCTAGGGTGAGTCAGTGGATGCTCTAGGTTAGGGTTTCATTCAAGGTCTTCCCTTGGCTTAGTTGTGTCTTGATTGAGTTCAAGTGAGTCAGTGAGTCAGTGTCATCTCTTAGGGTCAAGATTGATCCAATTGGTGAAAAATGAGATCCTAGGCATGATTTGATGAGAAGAGGATCAAAGGAGGCCAGACTCGGTGAGATGAGTAGAATAGGTCAAGAAGTTTGAGCAAAACTCATATTTCGCTCCCGACCCTTCCAAAGGGTCCAGAGCGAAATCCTCATCTAACCCTCTGTTTTTGCCCAAAGCATTGGAAAGACCTTGTTTCAAGCTAAGTAAATTCCAAGTAGACATAAGGATGACAAGGAGAGGTGAATTTAACCAAGTTTGAAGGTGAATTGAGTAGGAAAGAGGTGTGAAATCAACCTAAAACATGAATTTTGCTCCTGACCCTTCCAAAGGGTCCAGAGTGAAATTCTTTGAAGTCACCTTGTTTTCTCCTTGTTTGCATTGGAAACCTTGATTCCTTGGACATGGTAAGGGCGAATTGACATATTCTAGCCCTAGAAAGCGATTGAAGATGTTTGAAAGTGTGGTTTTTGACCTAAGGCATAGATTTCGCTCCTGACCCTTCCAAAGGGTCTAGAGCGAAATCCACTTTTCCTCCACTTTGCTCTTTGATATGACCAAAATTGTTGACTTTTGAGGCATAGTTGAGAAGGTTTTGATGCATGTTTGCCTTGGAGAGGGGGTTTAAGACTTTGAAATGATGAAAATCAACCTGGGAGGAGAATTTCGCTCCTGACCCTTCCAAAGGGTCCAGAGCGAAAACTTCCATTTAGCCTTCTTTTTGGCCTTAAGACCTAGTTTAACCTTGCCTGGTGCTAGTTGGATGGTGGATTGTCTTGATTGCGATAGGGGGAAGTTGAATTGATCAAGTTTGAAGGAGAATGAGATGAAAGAAGGTGAGAAGCTAGCCAAGAATAGGGATTTTGCTCCTGACCCTTCCAAAGGGTCTAGAGCGAAAATCCTTATAGACCTCAATTTCTTCTTTGTCTAGACCAACTTCTTAGATTTTAAGCCATGATTGGAGGTGTTTGACATGTTCTAGCCTTAGGGAGTGATTAGAGTTAGGAGAGATGAAGAGTTTTTAGCTTAAAAACAAGATTTTCGCTCCTGACCCTTCCAAAGGGTCCAGAGCGAAATTCTTGAAAACACTCATTTTCTCCTTAGATAAGGTTAGGACGTTGGTGTGGATGCAAGGAGAGTGATGTATGTTTGCCTCCCAGAGAAGATTGGCATTGGAAGAATCAAGAATCAAGCTCAAAACAAGATTTTTGCTCCTGACCCTTTCAAAGGGTCCAGAGCGAAAATCTCAATGAACCTCATTTTTCTTCCTTGTTTGATCAAATTCTTAGTATCCAAGGCAAGCTGGAAGAAAGATGGACACCTTTGGGAATGTTTGAAAGTAATAAAAGGTGGGGATTTTGTCCTAGAAAAGGAAATTCGCTCCTGACCCTTCCAAAGGGTCCAGGGCGAAATTTCACTAAACCACTTTTTTTTCCCAATTTTATGCCAGGGCAAGTATGGATCAAGATGAATTAGGATTGGAAGTGTCCTTAGGTGTGACTTTGACTTGCCGGTGATTATCAAATTTGAAGGAATTGAGCAAAACCAAGAATTTCGCTCCTGACCCTTCTAAAGGGTCCAAAGCAAAATTCCTAAAATAACCTATTTTACTTGAAGGTCAAGTCAAGCTTTTGTTTTTTATGGCTTGGATGGGCGTGAAGAAGTGTGTCCTTTCCTTTTGAAGTTGATTGAGGTTGAGAGGATGGAGAAATAAGCTCAAGACAAGATTTTCGCTCCTGACCCTTCCAAAGTGTCCAGAGCGAAAACCCTAAAATCCATCTATCCTTCAAATTTTGTGCTAAGTCAAGCCTAGAACAAGGTGAGAGAAGCCCTTTGGATTGCCTTTGAATGATTTTTGATCACCAAAAATGCAATTTTTGAGCTAAAACATGAATTTCGCTCCTGACCCTTCCAAAGGGTCCAAAGCGAAATTTTGGATAGGTCCTATCCTTGGCTAGGTTTTTGAGCGAATTTTCCTTTTCAAGCCTTTTGAGGATCAAGCAAATGTTGCTAGGTTGAGCAATGGATTCAAATGAGGAAGTCTAGAGGAAACAAAGTGAAAGGAATGGAGTTGAGTGAGAGAAGACAAGCAAAACATGAATTTCGCTCCGGACCCTTCCAAAGGGTCCAGAGCGAAATTCTTCAAACTACCTATTTCCTCCTTGTGTGAAGTCAAGGCTTTGATTCCTAGGGCGTGATTAAGGTTGGAATGATGTTATCTAGCCTTGCAAGATGAATTGAAGTGAAGGAGATGAAGAATCAAGCCTAAGACATGAATTTCGCTCCTGACCCTTCCAAAGGGTCCAGAGCGAAATTCACAAAATGTTATGTTTCCTCCAAGATTGTGTTGAGCCAAGTCAGTGATCGAGGTGAGTTAGAATTAAAGATGGCCATAGGCATGTGTTTGAATAGGTTATGAGTCCAAGAGGTCAAGATTTTGAGCTAAAGAATGAATTTCGCTCCTGACCCTTCCAAAGCGTCCAGAGCGAAATTCTCAATTTCACCTAAATTGCTCATGATGAAGATCAAGAGATGGATTCCCAGGCCTTGATGGAGAGAAGACTAGTGTATTATTGCCTTGGAAGACATTTCGGAGTGGAAGAGTGGTAGAACTTGAGCCTAAACTAGATTTTCGCTCCTAACCCTTCCAGAGGGTCCAAGGCGAAATCCTTTGAAACTCCTATTTTTCACCCTGTTTGAGCTAGGCAAAAGGCTAGTTATGAAATGATGAGAAGAGGTTTGAAGGCTAGGCCTAAGATTTTGAAATGATGAAATGAGGTCTAAATTGGCCACGAATGCAAATTTCGCTCCCGACCCTTCCAAAGGGTCCAGAGTGAAATTCTAATAGGGCCTGTCCCTGGAGAGGATATTGAGCGAAATTCCATTTCGATGTCTTTTTGTTGATGATTTAAGGTAAGAAATGCTATGATTGTAATGAATTTATTATGTGTCCTTAATCACCTTTTGGTTTGTTTTGCAGATGGAAGAAGATTAGGGCAAGGATGATCTATTCCAGTCCATCACCATCAAGGACATTCCAAAGGCATAAAGGTGGACTCAAGGTGTTTTGAAGCATTGAAAGAGTACATGTGTTTAGGGAGTTGCCAGCTATCTCCAAATCCTTCACTTCGCCACACTAAGGAACCACAAGATGACAAAGAAAGGCTTTGCTAGCAATTCAAGGCGAGATATGCTACTGGAGTAGGAAGACTTGACAGTAAGGAGACCTCATCAAGCATATGGGAGTCAAGGGGGTACGCTTTTCATCAAAGTACATCAAGGACGAAAGAAGATCAACCAAGTCACAAGCGTTAGACAAGGTGGCATCCCAGTCATCATTCCTTCGGTCAGATTGGTCCACCTCAACATGTACAGATTCAATGTACCCGACTCATTGGAGGCGGCACAAACTTTGATGTACCTACCCCTGCTTCTTATTGGTCTTCTCTCCTGAAATGTAATTTTCTAATTGGCTAAGGAAGTTTGTTATAACAAACCCTAATTAGGGTTTCTATCTTGTAATCCTAGCCATTGGTTCTAAGTCAATCAAAGCCGTTTGTTTGTAAAAGGTTCTCTATATAAAGCCCTGGCTCCTCATTTGTAAAGGTGGAATAGTTGGATAATAGTGAATAGTCGGTGAGTAGTTAGAAATAGTGAATAGTCAGCTGATAGAATAGCAATTAGAGTAGATTAGGAGGACAAGGCAAGAAATTGTTGCCATTGATTGTAAATAAACTCCATTTTCATTGAAGTTATGGTGAAGTGTGTTGTTTCTTTGCAATATGCATGGTCTCTTGTTGAATCTTCATTTTAGATGATAGGTAATTAAATGGAATGAAAGTAGTTATTGAATGCACTCGCGTGGAATCCACCTAGTCCAAACCGCTAGCCTTTTGCTAACTGTAAGAGCGCCTTGCGTGGTCAACTGGCATAGAACGAGCTTAATCCTGAGTCATAACACCTCTGTTGTTCACGCATTATCTTGAATGGTGATTAGTATCTGATGGTGTACGATTTGGACATATTTGAAACATCCCTTAGAAGATCGCACTGAGTTGGTGTTGAATTGTTCAACCTAATGGTGAGACCCAGCCCAGTAGGACTCCACCTAGTCATTCATCCATCTTCTCTCATTCTAGGTCTTAGAGTAGACTTCCTAAACCCTGTATCTTTTGCCATTTCTTTATCTTCCAGTTAGTAAATAGGACTTGTGATTCCAGCAAATCAGACGCTCAGGTCATCAAGTGTAAGTCCCCTTGTGATTCCAGCAAAATCACATCATACCACGAGAAGCTTATCCACACGTAGAGAACCTACATAACAGAGCCTTGGAGTTTCTCCGATCAATCCTTCTGCGATATCTTCAGCATTCGGGAAGCTTTATTCAAGAGAGGATAAGATACCTCTGGGTATTTTATTCTGTGTTTGGTCGTGTACAAAAGAAACATCAACACCTCCCCAGTTCATTATTTTAAATTTTCACTTGATTACAAAACTCTCATTGAGTTACCCTAGCGACCACTTTAGGTCCTGTTATCACAAAAGCTTGCACCCTTGTTGAGCTATCAACTCAACAACCTTGTGAAACATGGAAACAACCCTGAAGTGTGGGACCTTGCACAAGGGGGTTGAATCTCTATAGAAGGCCGACTTCCTTCTCAATCCAAGTGCAGGTATTGAACCAACTCAACACTCCAAATCTTACTTCTAAACCTATCCTAACAACTTGCAGAGGAAAAGGGAAGAGAGAAATGCTTAAAATGAAAGGAGGTGATGCACCAAGATAAGAGATGTTTCTCTCCCCACTCGAAATGGCACAAAGAATCAACTGAAATACCCAGGAGATGCACAAACTTCAGTTGCATGAATGACCTCAATGCACATATGGAGGTTAGAACTTGTTGAATGTCAAGAGGGGAGAAGGTTTCCCACAACTCACACCCAGAAACAGGTTAACACAATATATATGTGAAAGAAAGCCACAAACATACACTTACAATGAAGGAAAGAACACATACACAACATGCATAAGTTGAAGTAAGGCAAGAATGATGATTTCAATTCATTATAAGGCCAATGGCCAAACTTATAGTTGCAAAAATGCAAGGTAAATCCAAGTCTTCAAGAGAAGTGAAAGAGCATAGAATAACTCAAGCCAACAGGGAGAGAACCCTTTACGATGAGGCATAACAACCTTATATAGAAAACTGGTCGCATAGGAGAGACCATTGGTCAAGGGAGAGAAGCCTTGACCCTTGTGTGTGCAGGGAAATGCCAGTCAAGGAATGCAGGGAAGTGCATGCACCTGAAATTGTGTACATGCAAGCAACCTGGCCATACCCTGGAAATGCAATCCCAAGAAGAAAGGTACTTCTAGAGGGTGGATTGACTGACCTTCCAAAGTCAGAGCATGTAGGCATGACATAAGTAACCACAAATAAGCATGGCCCTGTACTTCTCTTGATGGAAATCCTACAAAAATATTTAAATGCGCTCCAGTAGCTCCACAAAAGGTGTACAAGTCGCAAGAGTTGTTGGAGCATTAAGAGCCTTGAGTGTTGATCACGCTATCTAGAAGTGTTGCAAGCCGGAAGGAAGTTGGGAAGACTTCGGAAACACAAGTTACCGAAGTTGGGAAGACTGAGGCTTGGGATTTCGGGATTCCGGGATTGAGGACTTAGGAACTTGGGAACCTGGGGGTTCTGGAGTTGAGGACTTAGGAACTTGGGAACCTAGGGATTCCGGAGTTCCGGGGTTGAGGAAGAGAAGACTTAGGAACTTGGGGGTTTCGGAGTTCCAAGGTTGAGGACTTAGGAACTTGGCACTTGGGGGTTCCGGAGTTTTGGGGTTGAGGAAGAGAAGACTTAGGAACTTGGGAACTTGGGGGTTCCAGAGTTTCGGCAAGACAACACTTCATAATTCATGATTCCATTGTTTTCTCTTTGATCAATTGAGGCAATGCTGGTCCATAGAACATATCTTTGATCGGTTCTCACTGATAGACCAAGGGTGTCATAAAATGACAACAGGTCTTGACCCCTAATGAAAGCCACTCCCCCTTGACTTGCACCTAGGAATCCAAAATTCAACGCAAGGTCTATGACACCCAAAAACACCAAGAGTCTAGACCCCTTTACCATAGAAAGGTTGGCTGACTTGCTAGAACAGGATTACAAACAAGGAGGTTCAATGCAACAAAGAATGATTGACTAGCATAGAAGTCATGTAGGACACCAATCTCATTACATTTAATGACGATGAGAAACCATGCACAATTAGGAACTCAAACATTGTCCTAGCCTCTGGAAACAAATTACAATGAAACCACATATCCTAGAAACCCACTATGATAGTCAAGAACCAACATCAAATACAAGTCTCATAATGCCAAACATAAAAGTATCCAATCTTAATATAACCCCCAAAAGTCAAAAATAACTTATATACATCCATTAATTCAAATTAACATTAATTTCCAAGAACCCAATTTTAAATCATTATAACTCATTTTATTCCCATTAATTTGCACAATAAAACTAGCATTTCATTATTCAATCTTTTAAGATAACGTAATACATTATTACCGTTTTGCTATCATGATTTGATCAACAACATATTAAAAGAAAGAATCCAGAGTTCAAATGATAAAGTATACATACATACATACATGCGCATATATATAATTACAATATAAACATTAACAGATCTAAATTTGAACACATAAAACTGTGAAATGCATAATACCATAAGATGATATAAACATAAACACATGCATATATATATTGTTAAACAATTGTTGAAATTACCCAAACAAAATCGCATACCATAGATTGAAACCCTGGGCTGATGTTACGGCAAATTTAGAGAGGGGAAGCCTTGGGGGATTTACCCATGGCTGTGGAAAGGCTTTCCATTGTTGTGGGTAGAGCCGCCCACAGTCGTGGGTGTGCTCCCCACGACTGTGGGTCGAGCCACCTACAACATGGGGGAACTCCCATGGAGCCCCACACCAAGCCGACACAATAAAATTTATAGAACGGGAAATAATATATGAATTTATATTTACATAAATATGTTTATATATATATATATATATATATATATATATATATATATATATATATATATATAAATACTGAACAAACATAATTTTCACATAAAACATTCTCAGGTAAGAATAAAAAAAACTCAAATTCACAAATTGTTAATGTTTGTAGCTTCAGTCGAATGATCATTTAGAATACATATAATATATGTTGATTAATAATAATATATTATTATGCTATATTATTATATTATTATTAATCATATAAATTTAATATTCAATATTAATCTATTATATTATTCTAAATTAATAATTGATTGATGAAACATTATAATATTGATTAAATTATTATAGTGAAAGGAGAGACGTGTCTGTTCAAGGACATGCCTCTCCAAAGGAATATATATAGTATAATGTTATTCAATTTGAGAACACATAGAATTCCAAGAATGCAAGTATCAGATTGAATCAGATATATACATTAAAATACATCCAATAAAACCTGGGAAAATCAACATGGTATCAGAGCCGAGGCCTGTGAAGTTTAATTTGGAGGTTGGAGAGGGTTGGAGAATTCAGTTTTTTCTAGAATTTTCAGTCTGAAATATGCCATTGTACGGCCCTTGGTTGGCCTCAAAATGAGGACTATAATATGTGGATGGAAAGATCTATGTTTCTAGTTTTCAAATATGTTTATTTTATCAAATTTGATTCAGTTTTGTGCAAGATATGACGACTTTGGTGCAAGTCACTTGAAACCCTACCTAGGGTTAGCAGTTTTGGGAAAAATGTCATAACTTTTGTTTTAACCGTTTGATCTGGCTATAACTTGGAGGAAATGTTTGTAATTAGATTTTCTAACATCTCACCGAAGAGATTGGATAAATTTGGTAAATTGCAAAAGTTATTAACGACTGTGTGTGGCAGATCATAATGAAAGTGTTGATCAAAATTATGAAAATGTTCTACATCATTCAAAGGGAATTATGATGAGAGATGATTCATGCGTGATATTTCTTATATGGGCTCACCTTATGAAAGGAAATGTTTTAAACTTAAGATAAGTATTCCATGTTTTATTAAGGCACATGAATTATTGAGTTTGTAATTTATGCTATAATATTGGCTAGTAAAATCTTGTATGCTTCTATCATTGGTATTTCTGTTCAAGATAATTTAGTTTATGAGCTATTTGTAATCTCTTTCTGACATACCTTCAGGACGAAAGCACAATAAAATTGAATTAAAGGGAGAAATAAATTGATGATTGAGACAAAATGCAGAGGGAGTTTGACATTTCAAAAGAGGACAAGAGGTTGATACAAGAACTTGAGCTTCAGAGGGAGCAGATGGTTCAGTCAACTTGTGACAATTTCGATCATAGTGATTGAGAGGGATTTTCACTATTGAAGGTGAAACACTTATGAGGTAAAACTTGATTCAATTGATTATTATACTAATGAAATCATTTAATGCCTTATGGGCCCTGTGTAAATCATAAGGAAGTGACGACTTCCAAATGATTTCCACTTGTATTTTTGAGGTTATTGGAAGGTGACGATCTTACAATAACTTGAGCTTGTGGATTCCATATTTAACCCAGGCCTGTGGGTTCCCAAAAACGGGGCCCACGGGTCATAAAAACACAAAAACCAATAAAAACATACTTTTTAAAATATTTTTTTAACATGTAAACCCATGTCTCTCTGATCCTTTCCAATATGCTTCACTGGTTTGCTCTGAATTATGTTCTCATCCTCTACATAAGGCTGCTCATATATTCTCTTGTTCTATCGCACCAAGCTGTTCTAGACTACTGCAGATTTGCTTTTATTTATATCCTTATTCTATTCATCCTTTTGTCCTAATGCTATTCTTATTCATCTTTCTCGTGCGCTAACTTAGGATCCTTTTTTTGTGGTTGAATGATGTTGTATTATATTATTCTCTGTAATATCTGATATGTTTATAACTGCTGTAATATATCATTGCAGCAGTCACATTGTATATTTCATTTTTGTACCGTACCCGTACCCAAGATTTTTTTTTTTGCCGAATCCGCGAATCCGTACCTGAATCCGAACTCGAACCGGTAACTTAGAGTAGGTTAAATCACTTAGCTAATGTAATTGGCTTAATATAATTTTGCACAATTTTTTTCAATTTTATTAATTAATTATTCATTAATACTCAACTACCTTTATATATACTAATATTAATACTTTCTCTCTAATAAAACATTGAACTAAACACAAGGGTAAGGGATTGAGACTAACAAACGCGAAATGCCAACAAGACTAACACTGACATGACCGGGCAACCAATGAACAAGGGTACCAGACAGGGATCTTGTTCTCGTAGGATCGATGGCAACGTCAAGGGTTTGACTGATATCTCCAGTTTTTCCATTTTACCATTGGCTCATAGAGCACGTTTAGACCTGAAGGTTCAAGTGGAGGCGATGCTTGGTATCTGCAGCTGCATAAACAAACTGTTGAACATATACCTATAACCCATATAATATCATATCGTGAAAACGTAATGGAACCTGCGTAGCTTGCTTGTAAAGAGCAGTGCAGTGCTTTTCCCTTTCACCCAAACACATCAAAGATAGAACGCAGTGTATGTCAAATCAAATAAGCATCAGTAAATATAATGATTAAATCCTAACAACACATATATAATCCATCTCAATAACCATCTGACTATCAGAGCATAAATAACAACATATAATCACATCAACATGTAAATCATCAATCCATAAAGCATATACCATAGATAGCCACATAAACTGCAGCAAAGGTCATCTGGAGTCAAACTAGGTTAAATTGAGTTTGATCAAGGGAGGGGCATTACACCTACTAAGGAGACAATGCCAAATATATGTTTCCTTTAATTGAAAAAAGTTTTGCCTATATGTCAAAATCATTTTGCATATAAACATGAACTTTGTCTCTCTCTCTTGGAGTTGCAAGAATTGAAAAATTTCAAAGACAATACATGATTTTTCTAACTCTCTTGGAGGGACAAATCTTATGCATGTATTTTCGTTAGGTTTTGGCCATAAATCCATGGAATAGTTAGCATACGTCTCACGTAACTCTACGATGGTTGCGTTTTTTGTCTCGATGGTTGTATGCAAATTTTTTTCGTTCTTGAAAATTATTTTTTTGGACCTATTTAATTAAGCCAAGCATTTTTATTTCATCTTTGACACTTGACTGCCTTGGGCCTTTTGATTCTTGAGAAGGGGTTGTCACTTGCTTTTGGTTGATTTGAACCACTCTCTTGTTGGATTGTTGGAACTTGGAATAATATCTTTATAGATCTTTGGGTTTGAATTTTGAGTGATGATAGGTCCTTAATGATTATGGCTTGGGTTTTTTGGTGGAAGAAGAAATATGTCCATGATTAAATGTCTTTGGCATTCTAGGAGATCTTTGATGAACCATTGGTAGTCTCTACATGATCCGGTGTCATGCCCACGTCTCTTATGGAATGTGCAATACTCGTTGGCATTGTACTTTTGAGGTTTTTGATGAGGGTATACTAATTGTTGTTGTATGGCCTATTGTTTAGTTTGCCTCTTTGTTTGTAGTTATTTCGTGGAGGATAATCAATGTCATTGACATTTTAGTTTCCAGAAGTATAATTGCGCCCACAGCATAATTATTGTAATTGAAGTTATTGTTGTTCTTGGGTGGTGGGTTGTTTGTAACATTGTCAAAAATTGTGCTACGATTGTTGTTATTTAATATTTTAATTGTAGAGGGGTGGTTTTATCTTGTGTCATTAACCTTCATAATATTTATAAGGAAGTTACCTTGTGTCACTAACCTTTCTTCCACCATCAATAGTGGCTTCGTTTATTCTTAGAGTACTCTCAAGAGTCTCTTCATAAGATCTATAAGGGAGTTTTTGAGCCTCTTCATGAGTGTCCTGTTGTGACGTTTTCACACATCGCCCCATTGCAAATGGGGACCCCCTCTTTTTTGTTGAATAAACCAAGTCTTTACAGTATGTGTCGTCTCTTGACCCTAAGGAATGAGTTGTAAGGTCTTGTCTGTCTGGATTTTAATCTTTGAAAGTAATAAAATGACTAAGCAGGGAATGGATTCTTAAGGAATATACAACCTAGACATGATATAGTCTTAATATTGTCATCAAGTCGAGAATTAGGATTTTGATGTATTGAGAAATGCATTGTGCCTATTGCTTTATCCTTTGAACTTTGCATTTTGCTAACTATGAACTTGATTGATACTTGTACGTCACAATGTTTCCTTGTCTTTTTTAGGTATATTGCAGTAAGTAGGACTTTGGATGCCAAGAGGACATCATTGAGTGGATGATATCATCATCCAAGGAAGAGATTGTAGTGATAGAACAAAGAATGCACATGCTGAAGAATGGAATGATGGATATTTGGCTAAGTGTCAGGATAACCCTGAGAATTGATATGAGAAAAATGAAAGAGAAACAAACCAAAGTTTGGCTAAGTTTGGAAATGTTTTGGAGAAATTTAGTTCAAGTCTGGAAGTTGGTATTGTCTATTTTAAGGGTTTTACCCTTCAAACTTAGAAATGAGATCAGTAACTTAGGGTTATGAGAAATCTGAATGAAGAATTGAAATGAGAATCCTTCAAGGAAGCTACCAATGAAATTTGAGCGAGCTTTTAGCACTTACTATTTTTAGTAAGTTTCATTGCGGCTTGGATTGGTCTAATTTTACGTTTAAAATAACTATTTTTAGTAAGTGTCACTATGTCTCAGTTTTCCCTAATTTGATATTTGGAAGAACTTGCTATTTTTAGTAAGTCTATTTTTGGAAAGCCTATATTTGACAGCTGGTAGGATACTGATGACAGAGCAGTTCTAAATTCAAAAATGTTGAAAAGCAGGTAGAGGATCAAAATTTTGGTTGTCTAGAATCCTTTCCTGAAATGGCAAAGGCATGAAAAGTCTATTCTTGTGCATGAAGGAATTCATCCTTATTTGAAAAATCCTCCACTACCTCGAAATTGTGCTCAAGGACGAGGAGAACACATTTACTTGGTCAAGGAGGATTTTCCTTGGCAAATTCCTCCACTACCTCAAAATTGCGCTCAAGGACAAGAGGAGAGTGCATTTCCTTGGTCAAGGAGGATTTTCCTTCCTTGACAAAATTCCTCCACCTCAAATTTGCACCTAGGATAGGGAAGGGAGCACATTTCACTGGTAGTGAAGGATTTTTCAAAAATGCCAAAACGCCTCCTTCCATGCCAAAATGTGCCCAAGTATCTAGAATTCTAGGAAAGTGAAAAAATGACTAAAGTGCAGAGAATTCCTCTCCTTCGGACTCTAGATTGGACAAAATTCTTGAAAGATGAAAAAGGTGGTTGAATGTCAGAAAATTCCTCCTTCAAGACAAAGCACACACGAGCATTCACAGAATAGGAAATGGCAGAACTCACAAGGAAAGGAATTTTTCCTTCTCTAGGGTTGATATGCGCCTAGGAATTCCTTAGAAATGGAAAAGATCATGAAATTTTTTCCAAGGCAAAGATATCCTTCAGTTCCTCCCAAATGCACCCAAGCACTTTTAGGGCATATACAGGAGAAATTTTACTAAGAAAAAATTCCTTCTTTCCCTTCCAAATGCGCCCAAGTATCCAGAGAGGCAAAAAATGATGAAATTTTACTAAGTTTGGGAGGAATCGTCCGTGTCATTTCTTGTGCACCCAAGCAAGAAGAATCCTCCACCATGGAGAATTGGCGCCCAAACTTGGAGAATCCTTCCACCTATCTCAAATGTGCCCACAGAAGAAGAGTGACTGAAGACATAAAATTGAAATTCCTAATGAGATATTTTGATAAAACATGGTATTCTTCACGAGTCAGAATGATGAACATCAAGAATTCATCTATCCAATTCAAAGACAACATCAGAACGTCAAGAGGCACAGAGGTCCAAGATGAGCAGATCTAGTTTATGACATCCAAGTTTAAGAAGAAATCCAGTCTCAGGAAGTTCATGGAGGAGGAATTCTAGTTCCAGAGAATGCCAGTTGAAAGACCTCAAGCTTCAAACAAGTACAGATGAGAAGAATTTACAACTATCTTGAATTTCCTTTGGAAGTCCAAGATCCCAATCAGGAAAGAACAAGGAGGAAGAATTCCAATTCCAGACGTTCAAGGAAGGCATTCAAAGTTCCTGAAATCCAGATCGAGTATGAAAGACTTCAAGAATGACAAAATTGTTGACAAGGAAAGATATTCCAAGAAGGTGAATTCCCAAGCAAGTACATGGAAGGAAGAAAATGATCAAGGAAAGATAATTCTAGAAAAGTTAATCAAAGTTAGAACCTTGGTCACAACATGATGCAAAATGTAATAATCCTTGTGATGAGTCATTGGGTCCACATGGCGTCCAGCATGTTGAGGTGGCATCCCATCACCTTCTTTGGCCAATCAAATGTCTCCCAACCGTAATGACCAGATTAATTGCATTGGCCCCCAAGGAAAGGCATAGTGGGTGCCCTATTTTGGGCAATGAGCTATTTAATCCATAGTGGGCGCCTCATTTGGAGTGATGGGCCATTAAATACATGATGGGCGTGATGCCTTATTAATTGACAAGCCCACTACTTGGCTCCACAAAGGGTTCATTTTGGTCAAAACCCTAATTAGGGTTTTGCATCTTGTAATCTCGGCCCCTGATTTCAAATCAATCTTGGTCATTCATTTGTGGGGGGGTCTCTATAAAAGGCCCTGCCTTCTCAATTGTAATTCATTAGATAGATAGCTCATTAGCTCAAGTAGAGAGCTCTTGCTCCTTGGAATAGAAGTAGAATAGGAGAAGGAGAAGACATTGTTGTAACACTTGGAAAAATAAAATTTGATTTCATTGAAGATATGGTAGATTCATGTTTATTTCAACTTGTTGCATGGTGTTCTTCCAATTTCTCAATTGTTAGTCAATGGAGAATGTAATGGTTTTTGCTGAATTTCCATGGTTCATACTTTTTGCATCTTGTTGATTATAAGTTGCCATGTAGAGTTAGCCTAAGCCACTAAATTCGTGCTAAGTTCGATTGTGGATAGTTATTTGGATTGTGCCGTTTTGGTTATTCAAATGCACTTTCTCGATGTGAAAATCCTTTAGCATCCTTGGAAGATTGCACCAGTTCTTGTGGCGCTGTAGTTGATCTTGGCGAAGTAGAACTTGGTTTACTTGGGATTCATCCATTAGAGCACTATCCATTGATATCATTGTCCTTAGGAGTAGATTTAGATCCTTCTGACCCTTTCCCCATTTTGTTTAGAGTTCATTCCAGTTCAGTTCATCATAGAATTGCTATATCTGATGATAAAGTTTTAGCCATAGCATTGAGAAGTGAAAGAACGATCCAAACTTAGGTCCCTTTGTGTTACCAGCATATCACATCAAGCCAAACGAGCTCATATCCAACACAAAGTCACAAGTTCGTAGTAGGAACCTTGGAGTCACCTCTATGATCTTCACAATCTTAGCATATGAGGAGGTCTTTGTTCAAGAGAGGATAGAGAGACCGTTGGAAACTTTATTTTGTGTTGGCGTGGTCATACAACATCCGTCAACATGTCCCTATTAAGGGCATGTAAGTAGAGATCACATAGTTCCCTATGATCCATGTTTGGCACACTAGTTGAAGAATAAAAGACTTGCCTCCAACATGTGATAAAGTGTGCCAAAAACTTGTTAGTTTCTTCTTTGACAGTTAGGAATTCTTGAATCCTTGTTTTAACAAATTTGTTCATGTCAAAGGCAATGACAAACTCACCAATGACTTGTTGAAAGGAACGTATTGATGCTAATGGGAGATGATAGTACCAATCCAAAGCAATACCTTCTAAATTTCTTGGAAAAAATTGTGCTACTATCACATCCCAAGGAAGAAGTTCTTGCATGGATTTGGTGTAAGCTTTGTAATACATAAATTAGGGTCTACCCCCTTGAATTTCAGAAGTTTGGGGTGAGGATGTGGTAAGATGATGTTATGAATGTTGAGGTTCAACGGTTCCTTAAGGTATTCAAGGTATGTCCCTAGAAAGGGATTGTTCATGGGGCAATTGTCCCTTGAAACATCAGCCCTAAGGGGGAAGCTTGTTTCACTTGTTACATTGGGAAAGGCATACTAGGTTGTTGGCTCCTTAAGAGTGTTGGATAGCTAGAGGCTATTGCATTTATGTTCTGAAAGTAAGTAGGATTACTATAATTTGATTTTATATGGTAGGTATCCTACATAGTTGATTGAAGCTTGGCATGTTCCATGATGATAGCAAGGGAGACAAGAAAGTCTTGTTACATTGCATGTATAAAAGTTGATAGAGGGAGGTAGTTTAGCTCTCCTTTGATTTCGTTCTGTAGTCCCAATTGTCAAAGGATTGGCATGAGGTTGGCACCTTGGAGACCTTGGTCAATTGTTTGCTTGAATATAGTGTGTTGGTTGCTTAGCACTTCCAGCTTCAAGAGTCATGCTCCATTGGACCAAGGTGGCTATAAGGTCTTGTTGTGCGTTGCACACGCTCCTTGTCACTGACAGGGTCCCCCTTTCTTTTTAGTCTTTTCACCTTCGCCCTGTTGAATTCTACGCAGGGGGTCTCGGGTCCCTTTTGAGCGTGCCCGTAATTGGGCCAGGAGATAATGATGTCATGAGCGGAACCCTGGGAATCCGCAAGATGAGTTTAATGTTCGGGCGTTAAAATTCCCAGAGATCGTTTAAACTTGTAAAATCGCCTAAGTTAGGTAAGGAATAGCAGAAGCTTGCAAAATCCCCCAAATAAAAAGATAAAGCGTCTAAAGGTCGCAGAAGGACCCAAAGTGCCGATTTTCGCCAAAGGATATAGAAGGGAGAAAAAAATGTTAAAGTGTCAAAAGTTTGCAAAATGGGTGAAAATCCTGATTTTTGCCAATAAATGGTTAAATTGCAAAGGTTTTTAAGAGTTGACAAAACCTCCCAAAATCCCGAAATTCGCACTCAGGGGGGAAAATTACAAGAGTTTCTAAAAGTTTGCAAAATGGGTGAAAATCCCGATTTTCGCCAATTAGGGGTAAAATGCAAAGAGTTTTAAAGTTTTCAAGACCCCCTAAAAACCCCGAAATTTGCATTAGAAGGTTTAAAATGCAGGAAATTGTAAGTTTGCAAAGTGCCTAGAAACCCCGAAATTCACCATGAGGAAAGATGTCAAAATTCCTTTTACTTTTCAAAAGTGCCCAAATCGCCGAAATTTACCCACAAGGCGTAAAAGTGGGCAATACCTCCAAAGTTTTAAAAGCAACCCAAAACGCCAAAAATCGCACTATGGAGGGTAAATATCAAAAGGTTTTAAAGAGTTATCAACATGGTCATTTTCGCCGAAGTTTGAAAAAGACCCCCAAATCGTGCAGTAAATAGTTTGCAAACCTGCCTAGAATCCCGAAATTCGGTAACTAAGGCAAAAATGCGAAAATTTTAAAGTTTCCAAAAGCCTCTTAAAACCCGAAATTTCCACCAAAGAGGTAAATCGCTATTTTTGTTAAAGTTTGAAAAGCAATAGAAATCCTGAAGTTCGGCGACTAATAAGGAAAATTGCAAGAAAATAAAACTTTGCAAACCACTTCAAAACTCCGAAGTTTTAATCCAAGAGGAAGTCGTGATTTTCGCCAAAGTTTAAAAAGAGACCCCCAAATGTCGAAGTTCGCAAATAGCTTAAAAATGCCGAAGTTTTAATCCAAGAGGAAGTCGCGATTTTCGCCAAAGTTAAAAAAGAGACTCCAAACTCCGAAGTTCAAGGGTAAATTGTGCCATAAGTTTGTTTATAAACCTGGCAACCACGTCCAAAATCCCAAATGTAAGGGAAATCGCGATTTTAAAGTTTTCAAGAACACGCCATTCTCCGAAATTCGCCAGAAAAAGCGTAAACATTAAAGTATAAAGCCTGCAAAAAGCTCTTCAAACCTTCGAAATCACGTTCAAAGGTAAATCGCAAGGTTAAAGTTTGAAGGAGGAGCAGGTCTTCGCCCAAGTTTCATGCCATAGGGCAAAATCGCGAAGTTTCAAAGCTTTCACAAACCCCTCATTCGCCGAAGATCGCGTAGGGTTAAGATCATGCGAAAGTACCAAACCTTGCATCGCTATTGAGTCTGCCAAAGTTCGCTTGAAGGCAAGGTTTGCGTAAGAAGTTTGAACTTTGCAAAGAGAGCTATATCGCCATTTGAAAATTGCAGAAGTTTGAAGGTTTAGAAGGTTGGCGCCATAGGAGAGAAAATGCAGAGGTTAAAATTTGAAAACATTCCAAACCCCGAAGTTTACCACTAAAATTGCGAAGTAAGAGCTTGCAGCAGGAGTCAAAATCGTCAAATTCCAACCAAGCTAAGTTGCTAAATCCAAGTCCTCAAAATTGCATTCTCCTCCAAACCTAGGCACGAAATAAGAGACATAGGGAGTTAACCGTTAAAATTTGAAATTGCAGAACTCTCCCATTCCAAATTTGCAAGTTGTGCATTTGTCTTTTCAAAGTATAGGGCATAAGAGGGGCATTTTCAAATTTCAAAGGAAATCAATCCTGTAGGCCAGATTGTGCGGATTGACACTATTTATTTCGCTAGGTAAGTTTGCTTTGTCTCTCTTAGAATCGTTTAAAATATATGCAAAATTGGATAGATATGTTTGTGCAAAATTGATCAAATGATTAAATCCTTAAACCGCATCTTTTCCCATTCGGAAGGCATCAGGCATAGCAATTACAATCAAAGTTTGTTCCCAGGAGTTAACCAGAGTGCATTTTCAAACTTAGGGAATATTTAAACCTCATCCATTTTTGAAAATTGATCTTAAAATGTTTAAGTGCAAATTTAGCAGTCGAAATCGCCCAAGTCCTTGAACCGTAGCCGAATTAGTAAATTTGTAATCGAAGAGCTTCATAATGTTCATGTCTAAATCAATCAAGTTCTTTAGCTGAAGTATCATGCTTTCTTCAAATTCGGTTTTCAAATTAATCCTTGTGTGCTAATGTATCCCTTTTATCTAACCTGCTTTGTTTCCTTCATCTCGTAATCCGCGTTCGGCTGTGCAAGATAGATGCCTAAATCTGCGGTAGAATCCTCAAAGACACCTGGTGCAGCCGAAACGTCCTGAGCATCCAAATCAGACATCCCTCGCAGAGTCGAAAAGATGAAATATCAATATTAGAGAAGAGGACCGAGGGAATCAAAGGTCCAGAGGGTATGGGAAAATGTAGGTGACATTGACACAGAGTATTCTCCCCTAATGCTTATGGCATGCCTAGGCGGATGATGGAAAGTGGTATCGCCCAGGCAGCAGGATTTCCCCTGTCAGTGCAAAATTATGAGCTGGTAGTAGAGGCTGCCCGACATTATCAACCAAACACCAGATTGGTACTCCTTGAGAATATGGTCCTCGCTGACTTCACTCCTAAAGCCATTGGCGACTCATTTGACATCCCCTTCCTGAACAACCCCATAGCAACAACTATAGATGAAGTGCAAGTGGCGTATGATATGAACCCTGCCAAATGTAGAACATTGATAAATGAGGAGTGGTACAAGGAGAGAAGACCTCCAAGCATCAGAATTGGGAAAAAGGCCCCCAAAAGTGACTTTCACGATGAGCATGGAGATATGGTCACATTACTCAACAGGGTTATGGGACTCCCCCAATCTAACTACTTTGAAGAGTGGATGTTTTACTTTACAGAGCAGGTCTTTGCTGGGAAATCCAAGTTCGACTGGGCCCAGATCATAAGTGACAACATCCATACCCAGTTGGTCGAACTTGAGGAGAAAAAGTACTTTACCATGACATCCTATCTAGTCTATATGTTCGCCAGAAACCAGCCATTGCCAGGTTTAATCATGAAGGGTGAAATTGGGAATGGGCCCAATCAGGTGAAGGTGTACGATTGTTATCCACAATTACACTATCAGGACATAGCTCAGAGGGAAAAGAACAACCCTGTTTATGCGGTTGGCCAGTATGAGCGTGTCAATGACACCTTCACAATGTGCTTGGTCAGGCTGATGCAAGGGGGACTACACATAAGGCTTTCAAAGCAAGCTACCATTTTGGTACAGAGGTATGGCGCCTGGTTCATTCAGTTCCCAAGATTTTCCTACATCTGAATAGCTGGCTTTGAGGGCGCTCCTTTCCAACTTCTGTGATACCCAACCGACAAAATAGTTCTTTTGGAAGTTGCAAGGTAGGCACGTCTGGCGAACAGTTTACTTAGAGACAAGAAGCAGTCTAGATTCGTCTTCCCTATGATTTTAGGCAACCTCGATGTCCATTTGAAGAATCCAACTCATGCTGAAGAATCCCTTGCTGAGTTAGCCTCCTATGGCTTACAAGAACATTTCCCAAGGAAATGCTTTGATCACGACAATCTGGCGAAGAGAGCCTACGACAGGTGCTACAAAGCAAAGGAATTAGTTGAAGATTATTGGAAGAATTGCTTTGATGACTATGAGGTCCGACGGCGCAAATATTCAAGGCTGAGTGTGCAGCAAATGTAACTCTATGAATACCGTCGGGTCCCGGATCAATTAACGGATTCAGGAAATTGCTTACAAGTCCGGGAATTTGAGGCAGCAAGACATCTCTTGCCAGGCATCGATTGGTCACAAGATCCAATCACTGATTTTGAGACGGTTATGGCAGCCCCAAGAAGGTACACTGATCAGTGGTTGCACCAGCAGATTGAGCGCTTAATTCATGAGGGAGTCCAATTCACCTACCACTTGATGGGTAGCCTTGATTCTCAGTCCTCTGAAGATGAGGGAACCTTGAGTGCACCAAAGGAAGAGGTTGAAAAGCTCTAAAAAAGGAAGAAAGCTAAAGCCAGTAGAGGGACTCAGACATCTAAAAGAACAAGAAGGGAGAAGATCCCTATTAGGAGACCGGAGGTCGCTTCATCATCAAAAGACCCCAGTTCATTTGATGATGTAATTGAACCAGATTATATACCTGCTCTGCCTTCCCAGAGTGATGTTGACGCATTAAGAGCTGATGATCCTCTTGAACAAGACAGGCTAGATATAGAGGTAAGGGTCATTGAGTTTGCCGAACTTGAGAATCAAGTTGAGGAAGGAGAAATTCCATCTACTCAGGGGGTTGAATTGCATGAACCCACCTAGGGAAGTTGCCACAAATTACAACTGCATAGTACTGCCAAGGATGACTCCACTATTGAGGGAGAGAAAAGGACAGATGAGACCCGCGAGCTTGAATGGATTGAAGAACAACCATCACATGAAGATACCAGACAGTTGTTCAGTGAAGTAGGAGAGAATTCAGCTGCAAGCAAAGGACTTGACACTTCCTCGACTCCTTCTGTAACAGAGCAGCTACAAATATGCAATGAGCCAGCTGAAAACGTTAAAGAGCAGAGTGGGAATCTAACCACAACATCTGAGCAGACCATACCTCAAGATTGGTTAGTTGCTTGAGCTCAACGAAAGGTAGCCACCAAGCCACCCATCGACTTGGAGGACATTTTCTCGCGCATAGGCGAAGCCAAGTCCAAAGGGAAGAAAAAGCCCAAATCATATTCCTGAATAACCAAAGATGAACAAAGGAACCGTACCCTCCATATTGCCACCTCGCCTGCCGATAAGCCAGCAGATCAAGTTACACTGGCTGATTATAGCATCACAACTGTCCCGATCGGACGAGCCACCAAGGAACAAGAAAGGGAGGAGTTCAAGGACTCCGTGCAAAACATGCTCGGACAACTCGAAGAGATAACTGCTGAGAAGGACATGTATCGAGTTCGTGCTGAATAGGCTGAGGGGTACATTGATCAACTACTGAGACCATTGCATAATGCCCCCGAATCCCATATTCCCCTGACAACATTGGCACAAAGGACCACCACAGAATTTGAAGGAGTATGAGATACCGCCAAGGCCGTCAAGGAATGGATGCGAAGCATTAAAGAGAGGGGAGAACAAATCATTGGAGAGGTAAAGGAAATGGCCCACTACCGAGAGACCAATTTGGTCAAGCTGCTCGAGGTGAAGCGGGAGTGCCTCAAAGTTCATGAGGTAGTCGCTACAACTCTTCCTCTCGTAAGGGCTCTCTTTTGGACCCAAGCACAAATTCCTACATTGCCCGCTATCCTGGACCCCCACGACATCAACATTTTTAAAGAATGGTACTGGACCATCACTATGAAGAGGGAGACAAGAGAAACCATTGACAAAGAGCAAGCGGAATGCGACCAAATTTTGAAGAACATGGAGGAACTCGGCAAGATAATCCTTCGATCAATGGTTTTTGGTTGGAAGAATGATCTGTTCGATGACGTAGTGCAACTAGACTGGGAGGAAAGATTGAGAATAGATAAGATCGCCTACTCCACTGAGGATCCGAATTTTGCTGGTAAATTACATTCAGACATTTTGCGCTTTGAGGTTAATCGGTCCAGCTGGCAGGATAGTTTAAAACACGTAGATTGTCATCTGGAGGGCATGCAGTATAAAATACGTCATCCCCCTATGCCTCAGTTCACGGTGCTGTTCCAGTTGTGCATCAGGTTCCAAGAGTATGTCCGTGAAGAACGTGCAGCAGGTCGGGACCTTTGGAAAGAGTATTTGCATGACGAAGATGAATTTTTTGTAAAAGGGTATGCAACTGGAAAAGAAAAAGTGCTTTCTTAAAATGCATTTTTCTTTCAAATTTGAAAAAGCACTTTTTGGCCAAAAGTTCATATTTGACTGCCAAGTCAATTGTAAACTTTAAACTTTGTGCATGTGCACTTTTTGAGTTGTTATGGATAGTTTTTAATTACCTTTTTTAGGTAGTTATTGCTCCCCTTTGGGTGGTTGCTGATATTTACCTTCCATTTATGGGTATGGGTACCTTTTGTACAGATGGATCTGGGCCACTTGTTTAGTTTAAATCTTGGCCATTCATTTATTTCTGGAAGTCTATTTAAAGGGACTGGTTTTCCCTTATTTTTGTAAGAAGTTCAAGGATTGTTGCTGAAGCTCTGACGAAATTTACACAGGATTAATGGAAAATTAAGACTGTTTTTCATTTCTTTGTGAGTGCATGGTCTCCTTCTTCACCATTTAAATTATTCTGTTATGTCTTTTATTTTTCAATAGCATTTTTAGGATAAACATCTGATAGAAGTTGTTCATACCATCAAGGACTGACTGATTGTCATTCCCTTTGCATGGTTAACTTGAACCCTCTCATATGCTCAGTTCGGTTATTAAACAGTTAGTGAATGAATGTTAAAATTCTGAATTTATGTTTAATAGCATGAAAATCCAGTTTTCCTTGAAGATCGCACTAGATTTTTACAAACATTGTGCTTAATTAGCTGATAAGTGTTAAATCTGGTTAATTGGAGGTGTTTCTCTGTTTTTCTTGAACATGCTATCTTAGTTAATTAGTCTGATTTTCTGTATCTCTTTTCCCTATCCCCTTTTTTCCTTTTTTTTTTACTAAGAAGAAACCCCAGAGTCCAGCTGAACTAGTATCAATCCAACTGAAATCAACCGATAACGAGACTGCTAAATTTCAGGGAACTCACCCGAAAGTTATTCATCTCATCGTAAGTTCCCTTTGTGTTTCCAGCAAAACACATCAAACCACTGAGTTATCCTGTAGTCAAGACCTGACAATCAAAACCTTGAGGTCATCCCCATTGATCAAAGAAACAACATTAGGGATCTCCATATCTCAAGAGAGGATAGGATACTTGGTGAGATCATTCTATTCTACGTTGGCCGGATGGAGTTTGCAGCGATGTGACTTTAGACACATCAACAGGTCTTTAGGAGTAGCTTCTATGTTTTGTCCTTTATTGAGAGGTAGGTCTTGTTTGATATATGGGGGGTAAGTAGTGAAGATGAGAAAATGTTAAGAAGGTTGGATGCATAAACAAAACATAAAATACTAATAAAGCAATCAAAACAGCAAATAACCTCTCATACCTTCCTCTTCCTCCTCCGATTAAGCTTGAAGTGGAGTGCACCCTTGATGTCCACTTGATTTGCTCCTTGAATGAGGATTGTGGATTGCTCTCCACTACACAACAAGATGGGATAAGATTTTGACATTATGAGGGTGTGATCGAAGATTTTCATCCTCAAATGGACAACATAAGAATAGGATGGAAGTGGATGATTTGGGAAGAGAGGAGACTCCAATTTATAGATTAGAGGAGGCCAAAATGGAGGGCTAAGATTGATTTTGAAATGGAGGGCTAGGATTGAAAGAAAGAGTGGGAGAGGATTGAGAGGACAATGTGTGGGATCCAAGAGATATGCCATAAAGGAATCTCTTATCTCTTTACCTCTCAAGGTACATGGGGAAGAGTTCCCCGAGTACATTGGGAAGAGAAAAGGAATTAAAAATTCCAAAATAGAGGATGCGTGGGAAGAATAAATAGGAAAAGGAATTAAAAATTTGATGCAGAGGTCCAAGGGAATTTAGCAAGTCACCAAATCAACAAATAAGGGCAGGTTACAAGACACAAGACATGTCACTTGATTCAACTCATTTGTCCACCCACTAGGCATCTCAACCCTTAGTCGGTTAAACCCAAATTTGACACAACCTCCCAAAATTCTTGAAGAACTTAGGGGCAGGAATCTAGAATGCTTAGATATGTCAAGAACAAGTCCCAAATTGCAAAGGTGTGACCCCAAAACACTTTCTTATGAGGGTTGCCTTGTATTGGCTCATACACCCTACTAGCCCTACTCATAGAGTTTTTTTGCAATAACTCACAAACCATTGATCACATAAACAAAACATAAAATTTTTAAGATACCCTTTTCAGAGTTACACAACATATGTCAAAACCCCTATAGGTTGTTTTGGAACATAGGGCTCAAGTATTGACTGGTAATTCTGTCCTAAGGCCTAATTAGAGCAGCAACATGTGTACTTTGGCCATCACTTTCAAATAAGAATCGATCTCCCAAAAAGGAAACTTTATTCAGATACCCATTTGGACTTTATAAAACATATGTAAAAAGGGGGTAGGGTTTCTTTGGAAGGTATGTCTCAAAAATGGACTAGTCCTAGTCCCAAATAGGCCTAATTAGGTCACTTTGTCCATTTTTGAGACATACCTTCCAAAGAAACCCTACCCCCTTTTCAAATATGTTTTATAAAGTCCAAATGGGTATCTGAATCAAGTTTCCTTTTTGGGAGATCGATTCTTATTTGAAAGCTATGGCCAAAATACATGTGTTGCTGCTCTAATTAGGCCTCAAGACAGAATTACTAGTCAATAATTGAGCCCTATGTTCCAAAACAACCTATAGGGGTTTTGACATATATTATGTAAATCTGAAAAGGGTATTTTAAAAGGTTTACGTTTTGTTTATGTGATCAGTGGTTTGTGAGTTATTGCAAAAAAACTCTCTAAGTAGGGCTAGTAGGGTGCATGAGCCAATACAAGGCAACCATCATAAGGAAGTGTTTTGGGGTCACACCTTTGCATTTGGGACTTGTTTTTGACATATCTAAGCATTCTAG
This sequence comes from Cryptomeria japonica, assembly GCF_030272615.1. NCBI lineage: Eukaryota > Viridiplantae > Streptophyta > Pinopsida > Cupressales > Cupressaceae > Cryptomeria > Cryptomeria japonica. Next base: position 659,478,243 of record NC_081411.1, on the reverse strand, counting down.
ATTCCTGCCCCTAAGTTCCTCAAAAATTTTGGGAGGTTTTGTCAAATTTGGGGTTAACCTGCTAAGGGTTAAGATGCCTAGTGAGTGGACAAATGAGTTGAGTCAAGTGACATGTCTTGTAACCTGCCCTTATTTGTTGATTTGGTGACTTTCTAAATACCCTTGGACCTCTGCATCATAGTTTTATAGGAGCTAGAAGACTCTAGGAAAGGTGCTTGTGTAGTGGTGGTTAAGTGTGTGTTGCAAAGAAACGGGACTCAGAGTTAGACTCGGCTGGACTCGGGAAAGTGAAAAACTCAAGAAATTTAGAGATTTTTAAAGATTTAAAACTTGTTTCATGCACCCTTTATTGAATACACCTTAAAGACACAATAACATCATTAAACTCGGTTCATTTGATTACATACACAAGTATACATCAATCACATAAGCATAAACGCAAAGTGTAGCTGAAGGAAATAACAAACATAAATATATAAATATTGTCAAATGTATACAATATTACAAAACTCATGGAATAAAAAATCCATGTCATCATATGATCATCATTAAATGTTCCACACAAATACCAAAGGTAAATACAACTACAAGCCTATGGCTCAGAGGAGCGTGCACCCGCTTGCCCTGGCCCCCTGCAAAGGCGTTTAAGGTAGGTCTTCAATGATTCGGCAGCCATAGTCGCTCCCTGTGACACCATGCCATGCTCACCAACATAAGGAACATCTGTGGCACTATCAGTATCTCTTGTCTCTGCTCGTGCTCTCTGCTCCTCTACCATGGCTACAACCTCAGCCTCTATATCTACCTGGTCGATCCAATCAGTGTCAAACTCGGAGGTTAAATTTTCCCTACTTCTATCGACGCAGGTTTCCCCCCATATTTTTCAACGGGGGTTTGGGGGTAGCGCCCCTTGCGCGCTCCTTGTCGTGATACAGGGCGGGGTCGAGGGGCAGCGCCCCGCGAGGCCAAAACTCCTTTTATTATTTAGTAAAGGCATCAGGTGTTATTTTTCTATTGGCTGACATGTTGTAACCCTAATTTTTCTCATTCTCAGGTGGAGGTTGTAGTGAACAAAGCCAGATTATTCATTTTAAAAAAACTTTAAAAAATACATTTTTTTTGGCCTTGCCGCCAGCCGAGTCCTAGGCACGGGACTCACCGAGTTTGCCGAGTTTATGCCAAACTTGCCAACTCGGCGAGTCTGGCGAGTTTTCCCTCTGGACTCGGACGAGTCCGAGTCCGAGCTCGCTAGACTCGGGGGGCATGTCTCGTACTCGGACTCGCCGAGTTTGGCGAGTCTGAGGTGATTTTCCGATCTTTGGTGTGTTGGTTCAGGTTGAAAGGATAACTTGGTTGCCAAGAGACTAGGGAGAGAAAAGAGGAGACACCTAGGTGAGGCAAGGATAAAATGAAGCAAAGTGAGAGAAGCTTGATTGAGGGAATGTATCTTTTAAGGGATTATTTGCGAGGTTAGGGTTCATGGAAGAAGAAGCAAGAAGAAGAAAGGAAGAAGAGGAAAGAGGAAAAACAGAGAGCAAGAAAAATGGAGATTGAACAAAATATTAGAGAAATGGAGCAAGAATTGGAACAAATAAGACTAGAGATGCAAAAATGGCATTTACCAATCAAGAAGAAGATCACATGGCTCATCAAAAGGATCATTCAAAAGAGGAAAAGGCAAACAAGGACAGTTGTAATGTCCCCTTTTTAGCAGACATGGATTTTTGGATGATTAGCCTATAATTCTGACCCTCGCAGGCTAATGAGGATGGCCAAAGGGTCTCTTTCAGTTGGTATCTACTCCAAGATTCAGTATGCTTTGGGTTGGCTTTCATTTGGTGTCACTTGGTTTCCATTTGCTATACATTTGCCATACTTCCTATTTATAGTAAGCCAAAAGCTCATAGAGAGGGGACCTTTCTAGTTTTAGAAAGTGCATTTGGTCACATCGGGAAAAGCAAGATGAACTTCCATTTTAGACTACAAATCAAAATGTTGAGTATTTTGGGAGTTATTAATATTTTAGTGGCCAAATTAATATTAAATCATCACAACAAGGTCAAATTTACCAAGGGATATTTTAGTGGTATCAGAGTGGTTTCCTCCCATCCTATTGGGGACGTCTCTTACATTCAGAATAGAGGGAAAGATGGCCTTCGATATATCCACTATTGATTCGATGTAGGACTTGTATGATTTGTTGAGCGATCCGGAAACAAAACAGGGATTTCTAAGAATGTTTGGGAAGTCAAAAAGAAAGGAAATGCTTCAAAATGATTCTTAGCCTTCAATTAATCATGGGAAAAGACAAAATCCGTCATCACGTGGGAGTCCTAAAGAAGATGAGACCATGTTTACAAGCTCACTTCCGACATGTGAGAGTTTGAACCAAATGGAATCACATATTGCACCTTTGAGCCTTCAGGTTCATCACAAAGAGGAAGAGAATGCAAATATGGATCAGCCACTTAGAGATGCTGAAAACATGACACAAAGGTATGACAGCAGTTCTGATTTTCATGACAACAATAAGGTTCCTTTGCATCAGCATGAGACATCAATTACTACACATGAGATCGATGGTTCTATAGAGTTGTCAAGTGAAGATACTCAGGATTCGGGTACTATTGATGCATTGTGTTTGGAGGAGTCCTGCCACAACAAGTCTGATTTTTCAAATCAGACAATGGAAAATAAATCAGAAAATTTGCCTAATGGTGATGGGTCCGAGGATTGTTTGACTGATGTGCACACATCTATATGGATAGGGGATGTGAGCATTGATATTGGCAGATCAGCAGCCTCTAACATGTCATTCGAGCCATCTCAAGAGGTACATAACAGCGGAACACTTGTTGTTGATGTGTGTATTGATGATAGCACACATGATGTTGCTTATTATGAGGTGAGTGATGTAGATACAATTGGGCTAAGTGCATTTGTTGAGAGCAACAAAGATCAACATGTTGCACCAGGTTTTCCTGTAGTTACATCCACCGTAGAATTTGTTGGTGATGAGTCAGATGACAGAAGTACAGAGTGGTATGTTATGGATCAACATGAAGGTGTTGTTCAGTTTATGAACAATCCCTTATTTGAGGTAGATGCTACAATGTCTTATGATAATCCTCTTTTTGACTTAGATGTTGACCACTCTTTTGACCCAAGTCCTGTGATGAGCATTGATCGTAGTGTTTGGACTCCTAATAGCGCATCGGGATTTTAGACAGGACTCGCAGAGGAGCTTTCAGCAGTGTACATGGTGAGGAGTGCATAAAGCTTCACATTTGATCCTTATGTACATGATTTATTTCAGATGCACAGTTCAGGGACGCATGTGATGGACAGTTTGTTTGATAGCTCACTTTGCGTAGAGATTGGAAGCGAGTATGGTCAGTCTCTTGATTTGCTTCCTCTTGAGGCTTATTGATGTAGAGGTATGGTTCAAACAACTTGAAAATGTTCCAAGTTACTCACTTGCTCCACCAAGCAACAAACCCTCTTTTTTAAGGATTCACTCCAACCAAGCCTCACACCTTTAAGAGCATAAATTCAACATCCCATCTCACCTATTTCTATCCCCATAACCCCACAATGGGACATTGTGCAAAGTTATCAATATTTGGTTTCAAACCCCACAGGCAAAAGTGCTCAAAATGTCTCAAATTGCTCACAACCCCTCCTAATGGTTTTATAGGCCAACAAAGGCTCAAGACAGGTTTGATAGGTTCCTACAAACTCAAATGATGCCAAACAACCCTCTGATTTGGTTGTCCAAGTCCCAAAAGTCACAAAGTGCAAATTGGCTCCTTAGACCTATTAGCCTTCAAAACTCACTTTTTGGCTTCCCACCAAAAAAATCCAAAGGACAGGCCAAGATTGTTTGATTTTATTGAACACCAACCTGGGGCAGCACTTCATACCAAAGGACAAGTTCTGGAACCTCTTGCAAGTACCATTACTAACGAACCCTCATCTATGGCTAGAAGCATAGATGAAAAACTCGGATTTTGCAATAACTCGGCAAGGCCAAAAAATTTTAAAAACTCGGGACTCGCCAAAACTCGGCAAAAAACTCGGCAAAACTCGGCAACTTTATCGAACATTTGAAAATACATTTTTTTTTAATATATAATTCAAAAACACACATTTACACCAAATTTGTATAACATATATGATTTCCATGATATATAAATCAAATTTTTTTGGTAATACATAGCAACAAATGCAAGTATCATAGCATAAACCAAAAACCAAGTGCAACATATGTATAAGAGTTCAATACATATCAACGTATCATAGTGACAGTCTCATAGAGTTATAGAGTCATAGACCACAAAACAAGAACCTCTGAAATTCTGATTACATATCAAGTTCAAAGTTTGGTATCAATGAAATTATGAAAATAAGAAATCATAAATTGCGTCTACGACTAAAGCTCAAAATAGATTGTGGCCGCTGGGTGGGTGGTGCTGAAGTAGTGGCAACATCCTCAACACTAACAGGTGCCTCTTCTGCATGATCAACCTCCTGCTCCTCCTCACGTGCTGCCACTTCCGCGTCCCATTCCTCTCCTGCCCTCTCCAACTCACTCAGCTGCTCATTAGTAAGGAATGGATCCAAATCATTATCAACATCATCAGGAGAAGCAACCCATTCTGCTGCATATGGATCAATGTCATCCAAGTCAAGTGCTTCATGTGAATCTTGCCCTAGCACCTTCTTCTCATGTAATCGAATGTTGTACCGCACATAGACAAGATCATTCAAGCGTTGTTGAGTCAACCTATTGCGCTTTTTTGTGTGGATGTTCTCAAAAACACTCCAGTTGCGCTCACAACCAGAAGCACTACAAGGCTGTGATAATATGCGGATGGCAAGCTTTTGAAGATTAGGCGTTGTGGCACCATAATCTTCCCACCACAAATCTGCAAGGATACAAAATGTGATTTATAACTTGTAAAGATTTCAATAATCTTAAAGAGAGAAATAAATGGTAAAAATTAAACATATGTTTTTTTTTACCTGGTCGTAAGGTGGCTCTCCTACGTTTGCAATCAGGTGAAGAAAACAATTCCCCTAAGGCCTTCTTATAACTCTGCAACTCATCAAGTATCAGGTCTCGAAGGATCTCATCATCAACTAATCTCCGAATGCATGTGTCAAGGCCAATTCTAACCTCTGCATCTGCTTTGAAACTCGGAGAGTAAAAAAACTTGGGATTCAAGAAGTAGGCAGCAGCATGAATATGTTGGTGGAGTTGATGGTTCCACCTCCGATCAATTATGCGCCATATGGGTTCATACTTGGTCTTGTTTGACCCATACAAGTGTTGAATCGCCTCTTTGGCCTTATCCATGGCCTCATATAGATACCCCATGGAGTTATGATCCCCATCCACCATTCGTAGCACCCTCACCAACGGTTCCGACACCTAGATATAAAAAATCTAACAAAATCAGCAGATTGAAATATTAGAAAATTAAATAATAAATCATCAATTAAAGTTTCAAAACTTACATTGATGATCTCCTCCACCATCTTGGCAAAATTAGTATCAAAAATGGCAATCACAACCTTCTCTGCTTCAGGCTTTGTAGCATAAGGACTCCCCAACCATCTTTCACTCACGAACATCCGCTTCAGGTTGGGCAATGTAGCAAGTATGCTCTGCAAGGTGAGGAAATTGGTAGCAAAGCGTGTGACCCCCGACCGCACAAGATCCTTACCTTCAGTGTGTTCTCTCATAAGATTTAGGACCCATGTGTGATTGTAGATGTATTTGGTGATATTCCTTCCATCTTCAACCACTTTCTTTACCCAACTTAGTTTCCCTATGTCCTCAAGGAGCAAGTCAAGACAATGGGCAGCACAAGGGCTCCAAAATAATGTCGGATGTCTAGCCATTAGAAGTTTGCCGGCTGCCACATATGCAGCTGCATTATCAGTCACAACTTGGATGACATTCTGCACTCCCACATCCATCACCACTTCATCCAACATGTTGCACAAGGTCTCCGCATTCTTCACTTCATTGGAGGCATCAATTGATTTTAAAAATACTAACTGTCCTCCTGAAGCAACTAGAAAGTTGATGAGTGTCCTGTTCCTACCATCTGTCCATCCATCAGAAAGAATGGTGCAGCCATTCTTTTCCCAAATAGTCCTTTTCTCTTCCACTAATGCATGAGTGTTTTGGACCTCATCCTGCAATAACGGTCCACTTACCTCGTAACGGCTTGGGGATTTGAACCCCTTACCTGCCACAGTCAACGCGGTGACCAATTGGTCCCAAGATGGACTAGAAATAGCATTGAACGGAACATCGTTGTAGATAAAAAATCTAGCACACGCCACCTTGGCTTGTTGGTGAGCCTCTTTATTCCATGCAGTGCCAAGCAATCCAGGTTGTGCACCAGGAGTGTTACGTGGAATAAAGAAGTTTTCCATGTTGCTGTCCAAAGTTCCCTTTGCTCGTATCCGTGGCCCAAGGGAAGAACCAGATGTCCCCACATCTGTATGTGACCCCATGGAACTCAAATCTGCCCTTGGGGCTGCCATTGCCTCTGCTGTTCTCTTTTTTGTTGCCTTCCTTTGATCATATGCTTCAAGCGTTGCTATTGCATCTCTCGTAGCCTCTTCAGTACATTCCGTACAGCTTGTGGTATCTCGGCATTGAATTTTTGCAAGGTGATATTTGAACCTATTAATGCCACCTTTTACAATTTTTTTGCAATGGTTGCAAAAAACATCTCCTCGTTTTGGACCTGGTCTCCCATGTTTCCAACAAGGGTCTCTCTTTTTGCCACCAACTTTAACTGTAGAAGCTGAATCCATTTTCTTTCAAAAAGATGTGGAAAAGAACCTAGCAAAAGAGAGGCAACATTTAGAGATAAATAACATTGTTACCAAAAAAAATCACAAACATCCAAAAATTACAATGACTGTATAACTGTATTTTATTTACAGTCAAAATAGATGACTCTCTAAAATTAAAATTTTTAATTGGTTGTGTATTTTTTTAAGTTTTTAACTTCAAATTTAAATTTAAATGAAATACTTTAATACACATTGACATTACACAGTTGACAGTCATTTCAAATGACTATGAGTATTTCACAATTGACTGTGTAATACACAGTCATTAATTACAATGTACATTAATGATTAATGTATTACACAGTCATCAGTCATTTGAAAATGACTATGTATTACACAGTCATTTCAAAATTTCAAATGACCGTGTATTACACAGTCATCAGTCATTTGAAAATGACTGTGTATTACACAGTCATCAATCATTTGAAATTTTGAAATGACTGTAATGACTGTGTATTACACAGTCATTTGAAAATGACTGTGTAATACACAGTCATTTCTCATTTGAAATGACTGTAATGACTGTGTATTACACAGTCATTTGAAAATGACTGTGTAATACACAGTCATTTGGAAATGACCGTGTATTACACAGTCATTTCAAATGACTGATGACTGTGTAATACACAGTCATTTGAAAATGAATGTGTATTACACAGTCATTTGAAATGACTGTGACTGTGTAATGATGACTGTGTAATACACAGTCATTTGAAATGACTGTGACTGTGTAATGATGACTGTGTAATACACAGTCATTTGAAAATTTGAAATGACTGTGTATTACACAGTCATTTGAAAATTGAAATGACTGTGACTGTGTAATACACAGTCATTTGAAATGACTGTGACTGTGTAATGATGACTGTGTAATACACAGTCATTTGAAAATTTGAAATGATTGTGTATTACACAGTCATTTGAAAATTGAAATGACTGTGATTGTGTAATGATGACTGTGTAATACACAGTCATTTGAAAATTTGAAATGACTGTGTATTACACAGTCATTTGAAATGACTGTGACTGTGTAATACACAGTCATTTTCAAATGACTGTGTATTACACAGTCATTTCAAATGACTGATGACTGTGTAATACACAGTCATTTGAAATGACTGTAAATTGTAATTACTAATTACTAATGATTGTGTATTACACAGTCATTTGAAATGACTGTGACTGTGTAATACAAAGTCATTTGAAATGACTAAGACTGTGTAATACACAGTCATTTTCAAATGACTGTGTATTACACAGTCTTAGTCATTCGAAATAAAACAATACAAAAAGATACCTGGTTGTGCGTGCAAATGCAAACAATACAGTCATTTTGACTGTGTAATACACAGTCATTTCAAATGACTGTGTATTACACAGTCAAAATGACTGTGTATTTGAAATAAAACAATACAAAAAGATACCTGGTCGTGCGTGCAAATGCAAACAATACAGTCATTTTGACTGTGTAATACACAGTCATTTCAAATGACTGTGTATTACACAGTCAAAATGACTGTGTATTCGAAATAAAACAATACAAAAAGATACCTGGTCGTGCGTGCAAATGCAAACAATACAGTCATTTTGACTGTGTAATACACAGTCATTTCAAATGACTGTGTATTACACAGTCAAAATGACTGTGTATTCGAAATGAAACAATACAAAAAGATACCTGGTCGTGCGTGCAAATGCAAACCCTATGCAAATCGCGTGGCGTTTTTTGCCTTCCGGAGTCGCGCGAGCCGCGAAATGGAATAAAGACTTCGGTTTTTTTTTTGCCTGCGACTTAAGTCGCGTTTTTCTCGCATTTTGTGCCGCGTTTCGGGCGGGTTTTGGCCATTAACGGCGATTATTTGCCAAAAAAATCGCGGCGAGTATATAAAAAAATCGCCCCGAGTATTTCCGCGATTAACTCGCGCGGGATTATGGATCGCGATTACTCGCGAGTTTTTGAATTGCTCGCCGAGTTTTTCATCTATGGCTAGAAGGGCTAATTTAAGCACTTAACAAAGGAACTACCCTCAAAACCTGCAATTTATCAAGGGCAGCAATTGGAACACCTTGGGGTACCCAAATAATCACCAAATACCAAGTTATAGCTTTTGGTTTGCATTAAAACTAAAGTTATGGGGACTGTTCATGAATTCTATTCAATTCCCACAACCAGTCACATAGAGATGCCTGGCCAAATTTAATAAAATCTCACCCAAACTGCATCTTTTCGATCTGAAACCTTTTGGATATTAAAATACACTCCCAAATCCTCCATTTCACCAAGTTTTAGAATTTTCCCATGGTGGATTTGGAAGAAATGGGAAATTGAAGTTGAAGCCCTAGGAAAGGGCACTTTTCCGGGCTGTTTGGATCTGTTACAACTTTTCTCCCTCAATACTCCACCTCCAGACCTCTGGTTGGATTCAAAAGAAAGGTATTTCACCCCTCTAACTCCCCATGAAAGAATTCTTCAGTTTGGAGGTCGTGAAATTCCGTACCAACCAAAATAACAGCAAATTTTCTGGAAAATACAGTTTTTTTATTGATTTCAAATATCAAGTTTTGCAAATTTCGACCACAACAACCACCAAACGAGTTTGTTGAGGCATTTTATAGTTTTCCCAACATGTCCAAACTGATTTTATCGTCAATTTAGGGACCTAAACACATTGAAATGGATCTAAATAGACCAAAACAACCTTGACTCCCTAATTCTACTCATCCTAAGTCCCTTTGACCATAGTTGACCATAGGGTTTATAATGCACCCTAGGCCACTAGGCCTTACAAAATGGACAACTAGGACCTTATTACAAAACAAAACATAAACAAAGGATTCTTTGATCCTTTCCAACACCTTGCTATCAGAAACATTAAGTTTTCAATCAATAAATTATGAAATTGAGGCTTGTGCCCCTGCACCACTTATACTCCTGCAACACTTGATGAGGAGATTGAGTGGGTTCAACAAATTTAGTTGGATGAGTTAGTGTTACAGGAGCTAATTGATGATGACAGGGACATTGCATAGGTCTTCACTTGGGATCCAAGTGGAGGACTTTATTTGCAGTCGAGATTGCTTGGGGACAAACAATTTTAGGAGGGGCGGACTATAATGTCCCCTTGTTAGCAGACATGGATTTTTGGATAATTAGTCTATAATTCTGACCCTCGTAGGCTAATGAGGATGGACAAAGGGTTTCTTTCAATTGGTATCTACTCTAGTATTTAGTATGCTTTGGGTTGGCTTTCGTTTGGTGTCATTTGGTCTCCATTTGCTATACATTTGCCATACTTACTATTTATAGTAAGGCAGAAGCTCATAGAGAGGGGACCTTTCTATTTTTAGAAAGTTTATTTGGTCACATGGGAAAAAACAGGACGAACTTCCGTTTCAGACGACAAATCAAAATGTTGAGTATTTTGGGAGTTATTAATATTTTAGTGGCCAAATTAATATTAAATCATCACAACAAGGTCAAATTTTCCAAGGTATATTTCAACAACAGCAATAAAGGAGGTAAAAATTGAAGAGGTAAGCAAATCTATGATTATTTTGACATCATCAAGCATTGAAGAAATTAATGAGGACAAGGTAGATATGGTTGTGGATGAGTTTCCTTATCATTTTCAGTTGATTAAAACTAATAATCAAGTTGAACAAGTTGAAGAGTGCATGAAGGTTGACATTGTTGACAAAGTTGATATTGCTGATAGTGTTGAATTGGATGAGGTTAATGAAATCAATGTTGCTGATGGACGAAGGGTAGAGAAAGATCAGTTGAATGTTGAGATTGATGGTAAATGGAAGGAGTTCCCAAGAAGACTAGAGGAACACTATGCATATTTTATGTTTGATATAGATACTAATCAATCTGATTTTGTCAATGAATTTGCTATCATGTTCATTTCAGTGTAGGAATCAAGAAGAACAGGTTGGAAAGGGCAGAAATTTTTTCTTAATAGGTTCATATACTTAAGCAAGAGGATAGGAAGATCGAGGATCAAGATGAAGCCTAGTAGTGATGCAAGTTCAAGAGAGGATGCACGTTTCCAGTACCTAAGTGAGTGGAAGGGACAACTAGGTGGAGTAGCATTTGAAGACCTAAGGGGTGATGTGAAGCAAGAAATTCTATTACAACTCCATTTCCAAGGGACTTGGAATTCTTTTCAGGGGGGTTGTATGGTGTAGGAGCACCTGGGCTACAATGTTGCCTCACAAAGGCATTTGTTATGTTGCTTTGTTTTTGTGTTGATTCAAGTTGTAATAAGGTCCTATGGACCATTTGATGTCATCTCAAGTCATTTGTAATCATCTCATGTCAAATTGTAGGGCCTTGGTGCCATTTGAGTCATGTAAGCCTATAAGGCTCTAGTTGGGTCAAAGTTGATCAGCTCCCTCAAATGTACCCAAATGGAGTGAAAATGATGTAATTGGTCTTATAATGTCTATTTTATCATGTTTTAGGGTTAGGCATAAAGTTTTGAGTCATTTGGTCAAGTATGGCAAAAGTTGCTAGAAGTTGCTGAAAATTGCTTGTCAACCTTTAGCAATTTTCGTATGTAATAAGGTTTTTTATGAATCCCAATGACTGAAAGAAGTTGGAGGCCATTGGGAGAGGTGGGGAGGATGTTAAATAGCCTCATTTTGGTATGAGGCAGTTGGTTGGTTCTTTTTGTACGGAAACAAGGTGAATCCAATAAGATTTTGAAGCTTTTTCTCTGCAATTTCTTGAAAATTTTCTGCTATTTTTGTCATAACCTCTCTATCCGGACAGATAAAAATGTAAGGCTAGACTTTTTGGAAATCTCTATGAACTACCTTTCATTGAAGACCGATTTTGTGAGATTTGGTTGAGTTTTGTGCATTTGGTGAATGTTTTTCTAAAATCTGTCGTGGAACCCTACTTCTAGTGGTTTGATCAAGGAAATGTAAAAATATCTCCATTCCACCGAGGGATATTCATCAAACTTGGTGGAATAGTAGGGATAGTTCTTGTATAGATGGGTTTTTATTCATTTTTGCAGGGACCAAGTTTGGATGCATCTTTGGAGCAATGATTGCCTAACATCATCATGTGTTAGGCCAAGTAAGCATGAGAATGAGGGTTGGAGTAGGTCTGAAACAAATTTGAATGCTTGTGCACCAAAAGTTGGTGGAACTGGTGGTTTGGAGGAATAATACAAGTGTTGGAACCATTGTATTGGTGTTTGTGTAAGTTTTTGGGGTATCTCCTTTGTAAAAGTGACCTAATTAGGCCTATTTGGGACTAGGACTAGTCCATTTTTGAGACATACCTTCCAAAGAAACCCTACCCCCTTTTTACATATGTTTTATAAAGTCCAAATGGGTATCGGAATCAAGTTTCGTTTTTGGGAGATCGATTCTTATTTGAAAGTTATGGCCAAAATACACGTGTTGCCGCTCTAATTAGGCCTTAGGACAGAATTACTAGTCAATAATTGAGCCCTATGTTCGAAAACAACCTATAGGGGTTTTGACATATGTTGTGTAAATCTGAAAAGGGTATCTTAAAAGGTTTACGTTTTGTTACTGTGATTAGTGGTTTGTGAGTTATTGCAAAGAAACCCTCTGAGTAGGGCTAGTAGGTGTATGAGCCAATACAAGGCAACCCTCATAAGGAATTGTTTTGGGGTGACACCTTGCATTTGGGACTTGTTCTTGACATATCTAAGCATTCTAGATTCCTACCCCTAAGTTCCTCAAGAATTTTGGGAGGTTGTGTCAAATTTGGGGTTAACCGGCTAAGGGTTGAGATGCCTAGTGGGTGGACAAATGAGTTGAGTCAAGTGACATGTCTTTTGTCTTGTAACCTGCCCTTATTTGTTGATTTTGTGACTTCCTAATGCCCTTGGACCTCTGCATCAAAATTCCTTGGGAAGTGGAGGCATGGGGAGATTCAAAGAATTTGAATTTCTTTGAAAGGATCAAAGCGGGTAGCATTTAAGATTGGAGGATGAGATGGGAAAGTCATTTATGGCAAAGAGTTGACTCATTCTTGATCAAGGTGATTAGGGATGTGCAAATGATTAAGGAGATTGATTAGGTGGCTTAATGAGTGATTAGAGTGCAAGTGGGAAAGTTAGGAGGATGTGACATGAGGAGAGAGAATGAGTGGATGAATTTAAAATTGGAGGATAATGATAAGCATGATTAAGGAGTGATTAATTAGGCTAGATGAAGATTAAAGAAAGTGATTTGTAGGAATCGGGGAATTAGCTTTGTTAATTAAAGTTAATTAACTAATAGAGAGTTAAAAGAAATAATGATTGAGGTGACTTTTAGAAGAATGGGAAATAATTAATTTATCATAAATTAATTATAGGACTATAGTGATAAGACTAATTAAATTTGATTTAATTAACCTTAAGAGGGAGGGGATCAACACAATTAAATTAATTAATTGTGGAAAGGCTTAAATTAATTAAATATTAATTTAATTAATTTTAGATGTCTACAAGTAGTCTTGTTGATTCTCTCTTCAAGGAAGCTTTTAGGAACTCTTATTGTGTTATAGTTTGTTCATCTTAATAGACCACATGAAGGGCTTATCATGTTGCTCAGGCTTCCAATTTTCTTTTCCAAGTGACTCACCCTATTGTCAATTTGGGTGGCCATGTCTATAATACAATTTGTTATGAGATGACCTTGTTGGTGGATTTTTGATTGAACAAAGTTCCTTTGGTTTTTTTTGTTTGATTTGGTTTTGGTTGAAGCACAATATCTCTATTTTAAAAGGGGTTGTTGGAAGTGGTATAGTTGTACAATTCTTACTCCATTTGAGTTAGTGTCTTCATAATCATACCTATTTCAAACAGGTGCCAAGGGATAAGTTGGGATGTATCCACCAAATCAGGGAGGGCTAGTTTAAAAAAGAAGCATTTTCCTTGTGTTGTCGGTCCTAACATATTTAGGGGTACCATACGTACTATAGGATAAATGGGGTAATAAGAGTAGGTGAAAAAGATGGATGGAAGAAAGATGGCAAGAAAAGCTAGTCTAGAAGGATTTTATATTCACCTCAAGTTCACCAAAATATGTGATTTTCCAAATCTCTCTCACCCCAAAAATGATGATGTGGACCTAGAGCATTGCATTCCATTGGACCCTTAGTGGCTGATTCTTAATCTACTCTTGATCTCGTGGCAAAAGCCAATCATACAATGGCAATTTGAATTGACTACCCTCTTCTTGAACTTGGGGAGTCTAGAGAGTGACAACTTTATCATGGATATTGATCACGCCACTAGGCTAATTCACTTAATGAGGGAGGAGGGCCAAATGGTGGATTTTTGGCTTTTGCATGGTTGGATATTGAACCATTGTTATGGTTGCATGTTGTCTTGAAGCTTGTTGGAGTGCTATTAATCCAAGATAGGAATCAATAAGTTCAACGAGCTCTATCGAAAATGCATTCTCTAAATCAAGATTCTTCCTTATCAACCATTATTTGTTTTCTTCTTGAGTGTCCCTAAGAAGGGGCATGCTTTCTTGTATTTTGTTAAGGACCAACTCAATCTAGTTTTCCTTAATCCCTAGATATCTTTGGCATGAAATGATAGGATAAGGTGACATTAACCTTGCAAATCCTATGTCATTCATGATTCTCCATGTTCCTTGGAAAGTGTTCTTTAGGACAATGAGATGAAAAACATTTAATTTTTGTATTATATGCCAAATTGTAATTGCATTTTCAAGAGGTGAACATGTGTCAATGACGGGGATAACCAAAATGGATAAGATTCCCTCTTAGGCATCCGCTTTTGCAGATTTGAAAAGTCATGCTTTGGGCACCCAAGATTGAAAGATGAAAGGTCATCTGTTCAGTGATCCAAAGAGTCATCAAGGAGTTATGGAGCATCATGAAAGTTAAGTGGCTATGGGTTAGGCACCCATGTTGGAGCCGTTTGAAGGAAATTAATATTTTATTATGTCTCTTAGCTGTCCATTATCTTAGGTGGGCTTTACAAGTGGTTTTTTAGCTTCTTGTTTCTGGTTACCTTTGTAGTTTTCCCTCCCTTAGTTTGCTATAAATTGGAGCCATGACATAGTCGTTAGTTTTGGTATGATTCATTTGCATGTTACCAGGTGCTTTCTGGTTTGATTAGAGAATCTCTTTTGAAGATTAATAATATACTTGCCCTCTTCTCGTGTGGAGTTTTTTTTTCTAAAAGGGTTTCTCCACATAAAATTTACTGTCTCATTTGGTTACTGATTTTTATATTGATGTTGAATGTTGCAATCACTTTCTTAAATCTGATTTGGTAATCTATTTTCAGATTGCAATCACATAAAGAAGTTAATATTGCAAGCTTTCTTCACCTTGTTTTCAACATTTGGTATCAAAGCTAACAATTTTGTTGAGAGGGGGGCACCTTTCTCTTTAACTATTGAAGGCTTTTTTATTGCTGTAGTGGGAGCTTTTGTAGTGTGATCTTTTGCAAATTTGTGAAGAGGATTGTAAACCATGGCTTCTACTTCTCACCAAGATATTGATAAATTCAATGAAATGGACTATGAGATGTGGAAATTGAAGATGGAGGATCTTTTGGAAGAAAGAGATCAGTGGTTGTTGGTTTCACAAGAAACGAAGCCATTGACAATTGTTGATGAAGATTGGAAGAAATTGGACAAGAAGACATAGGGAACCATTCAATTGTGTCTTATGGATTTTGTACTCTTGAATGTCTCCACAAAAGACTCCGCATGCAAGTTGTGGAGGAGGATAGGTGATATCCATGTTATATCTCAAAAGTTTGTATTTTGTAAAAATGAAAGATGGTAGTTCAATTGCAGACCATTTAAATGCATTCAATATGATTATAATTCAGCTTCCATTAATAGATGTTAAATTCGAAAATGAAGATAAATGTATCTTGTTTCTTTGTTTGAATCTGGGTAAAATCTACTTGTTTCCATTAGTAGTGGTAATACAGAGCCAAAGATGGACAACATGATTTCCATACTTATTTCGGAGGAGATAAGGAGAAAGTCTATGAATGTTGGCTCCCAAGATGCCTTGCATGTGTGGGATAGGTCCAAAGAGAAATGACCTAAAGGGGATAAAAAGAGGGATATGTCTAAAGGACGCTCTAAAATGCCTAGAAAGATAAAAGTGTTGGAATTATGGTAAAAGAGGACATGTGAAAGAGTGTAAATTTAAGAAAAAGAATTTTGATTCTTCCACAAAAGAGTCCTCCGATGATGATCCTAATGCTTTGTTTATTTCAGCTAACACTAATAGTAATAATGCTTGGCTAATTGATTCAGGTTTCTCCTACCACATTACTCCTCACAAGGAGTGGTTTGCTACATACAAAGCATATGATGCAAGAGAGGTTTTCCTTGGTGATAACAACTCAAAGAAGGTTGTTGATAAGGGAAAGGTAAAATTGTGTTTCAGTGATGGGAGGATAAAAACTCTTGACAATGTGTGAAATGAAATTGGCTCTTAAAGGAACATAGCTTTCCTTTTGTAGAGTCACATTTCCTCCATTACAATTGGTAACAACAAGGTGATAATTATAGAACTCAAGGCTCAACTTTCTAACACATTTGATACGAAGGACTTGGGGACTGCAAAATATATCCTTGGGATGGAGATTAGCAGAGATTGGGTTCACAAAAAGCTTTGGTTAAGCCAAAGTAAGTATGTTGATACTATTTTACAAAGTGTAAGCCAGTTATTATTCCATTTCCAATTTGTACTAATTTGAGTTTAGACACGTGTCCGAGTTTTTGATGATGATTTTGAGGCTATGCCTAAGGTTCCTTATGCTATCGTTGTTGAGAGTTTGATTTATGCAATAGTTTTCTCTAGACTAGATATTGCCCAAGCAGTGGGAGTTCTAAGCAGGTTTATGTTTAATTTTGGTAGAGAGCATTGGACTTTTGTTAAGAGGGTGTTTAGATATTTGTAAAGTACTTTTGAATATTGTTTGGTTATCATGGTACTGATGATGTGGTTAAGTCATTGGACATATAGGGGTTTGTTGATGTAGATTGGGTAGGTGACGTAGATAGTTGAAGGTCCACTAGGGGCTATGTATTAACATTGTTTGGAGAAGCATTGAGCTGGATGAGTAAGAGACAACCTACAGTTGCTTTGTTCATCACTCAAGTAGAGTATATGGCTGCTACACATGCCTCTAAGGAGGTGGTATGGTTACAAAGACTTGGTAATTTCTTTGGTTTTGATTGCAAGACTATGAGGATCTAATGTGATAGTCAAAGTGCTATTTGTTTGTGTTGGACATTGTTGCCGCTAGGATATGTTGTTGTCATTGATGTCAACATATTCCTGCTCCTGCGATTACAGATTGGTTTATTGGGATTATGGTTTGGTGTATGGAGTATTTTTAGTATCACTATATTCTTCTGTATTGGTTTTGGTGATTCGGGAAGCTTAATTGATCGTATCATATGATCTGGTTTTGCAGTTTGTTTTTCTGATCAGTGTTTTGCAGAGTTTAGTATTTCCTCCGGTATATTTTGGTGTGATCAGATCTTGAGTTGAGTCTCTGGGAGACTGTTTGGGATGGTTTTTTGTATCTTCTTTTCAGATGGTTCGTGATTTGGTGCTCCGCAGGTTATCTTTCTTCGTGGCAGTTGTTGTTGTTTGAGTGTTTCTGAGTTTTAGACGTTAACAGATGAAGATTTGATAAGTGGCGTTGGTGCAACCGTCTCTGATAATTCTAATGTGCTTGCTAGTGTTTCCTAATTGTGTCCTATTTGTTTTGATGATCCGCATTGATCATTGTGCGAGTTATTGGTGATTTTGCTGAATCGGTGATGTTCTTCGTGTTATGCGGTTTTCCTGGTGGTGTAGCGTGTTGTGGTTGATCTTGGCGAGATTTTCGGTTGTGTTGCGTGTTTAGAGATTTGAATTAGGTCCATGTTATGTCATGTATATCATTGTACTAGTTCAGTGGTCGATCCTTGTATCGTGTGATGAAATTTTGTAATTGTGAGTTGAGGCTTTAGCCGACCTTGTTGTCAAGGTTGATGAATTGTTTAAATAGGTGATATTGTCATGTAATTTAGGTATCGAGGTTGTGTCTTCATTATCAGAGAGTGGTGTATGTGCGAATAAGGATTCATCTTTCGGCATTGTGATTGAGCAGAGATTAGTGTTGCAGAGCAGACAATTGTGCTTAACCGGAATTGTCATCAGGCATTTGTAGATGCTATTATTGCAGTTCATTCCTTCCAGATTGTAGTCTGAATCTCGTTGTAAGTCAATGAGACTTCCTTGAGGGTTGTAGCCTTCTAGGTCATTATCTTTTGAGCAGTAAGCTCTAGGCAGTGTGCTTGGATGCATTTGCATTCCCCATTGTAATATTTACACATACTACTGCAGAGTATCATCTTATTGTGGGTAGGTTCCCACTGTGGTTTTTCCCTTAACCGGGTTTTCCACATCAAAATCTTGGTGTTGTGTTTTGTGCGATCAATTTGCTTATCTTTATTATTGTTGTACTTTATCAGATTTGTTTTTGTGGTTAAGTTTGTAGATCTAGTGAAAATTGATTCACCACCCCCCCTCTTAGTTTTCCTCCATTGTTGCTACTAACAACTTGACCAAGAATCTTATGTATCATGCTCATGTTAAGTATCACTTTGTGCGAGAAATGTTTGAGAATGGTAAGGTCTTGATAGAGAAGGTTGACATTTTGGATAATGTTATAGATTCTTTTACGAAGCCAGTGACCACAAAAAAGTTCTCTTTGCACAGTGTTGTGATGTTTTCACACATCACCCCATTGCAAATGGGGACCCCCTATTTTTGCCGAATAAACCAAGTCTTTTGTGGTTAGTGTCATCTCCCAACCCTAAGGAATGAGTTATAATGTCTTGTTGGTCTGGATTTTGGCCTTTGGAGGTGATTAAATGCCTAAGTATGGAATGGATTTTAAAGAGTATAGAGCCTTAACAATTGTAGTCAAGTCAAGAATTAGGATTTTCAAAGTATTTTCAAACTATATTGTGTTTATTGATTATCCTTTGAACTTTGCATTTTGTTAACTTTGTTGGTTGAAAATTTTGTACACTTGGGGAAATATACAAAATTGTGGTTTCAACCACAACACACGAGTAAAAACTCTCCTAATTAAGGGAAGGCTCCTCCTATCTAACTACAACTTGGAAAATAAAATGGGATGGGACAGCAATCTTTCTTCTTTTTTTAAGAAAGACAATATCCTTTTCTCTTCACAGAAAAAGATAGCGATTGAATAACAACAGTAACCACTTTCAAGTGAAATAAGAGAAAGGAAATGAAGTTTCCTGAAAGCGCAAAGACTTCCGTCACTTCCTTCAGGACGGGAGAGCAATATCAAGCTCAAAGACTTGACTATTGGAAGTCCTATCTACCCTTTGCTATACTAAATTTTACAACGAATAAAAGATAACAGCTCAAAGATTGGAATAATCTATTCTTTCAACACAAAGACAAGAACTAATGCAAGCTCAAAGACTTGCTGCTATTTCTTATCAAACAGTAATTTTTCCTCAAGAATAGAGGCAAGCTCAAAGACTTGCTGCTCCTTCAAGAGAGTTTCCTATTTTAATTAATCTTCTCTACTTGCAGCTCAAAGACTTCAAATCAGATTGGGCTAAGCTCCTTTAGAAACACTTGGCATAGAAGAAATAAAAGATTCAAACTCAAATATGTAGCTCGAAGACTCAAAACTTGAGTTATCCTTCTTTATTATTCTTCAAAAACTTTCAATCCACATACATAAGCTCAAAAACTTCTTGCTGTAAATTTGGTAGAGTTTTTGCTTGCTTTCCAAAAGATATATTTACAATGGACTCCTCAAGTATTTATAGAAGAGGAGCCTTGAGAAAAAGGTGGGAGGATCCTAACTAACTTGAGAGATTCTCTCAACCACCAAGACTCATTCAATAACTAACTGAGACTTCATTAACTAACTAAGAGTTACTCCAACTAACTAAGACTTATTCCAACTACAGTCCTAATCGGACACAACTTGTAGTTGATTTACATGTAATTACAAAAGTGCAAGTAATGTGTAACTTGCATTTTACAAAAAATACTTTTACATGCAACTTGTCAAAACTAAATTACAACCAAAGATTACAAAAAAGAAAAAAAAATCAACTAAGTGTTAAAAAACACCAAAGTTGCATTTTGTGAAGACACAAATCCTTGAAATCTCTGGATGCTCGCTTGTAGTTCCTTGGGATTCGGTTCATGGGTGTTCTTGGCAACAACCGTAGTCTTCACAATAGTGTCGTGACAGTGGAGGAGCGCGGAATTGTTTTTATCCAGGGTAGACTGGATTTCATGCAGAAAGGCTTGGTGTTTCATCAATGCTTGAATCGAAGCTGCCGAGAATTGTTCGCTCCTCCATTCATTATGAATCCTCATCTGTAAATCAGCAAGAACTTCTTCTACTGGAATCAGCTCTCCATCCTAACTTACTATGTTGCAAGAGGCCCTTTCACAATGTGAGACAATATCTCGGTAAACTTCGCCCCAAAATCTCTTTGCATCACAGATCTCCTCAATGAGGGATTTAAGAACAAGGGTCTTGTTTTCTAGGAGTTCTTCAAATTCCAAGTACATGACCCTAGAAGAGATGATGGCGTGCCCCTGTAGAACACTCAGCTATTGTTGGGGCATGGTACGCCAGATTGTTAGACTTTTCTCAACACTTTCCAGATTCTTTTTGAAAGTGTTAGAAGTCTGATCCAGTTTCTCCTCAATGGTTTCCAACTTAGACATTATTTGAAAAATGTCTTTCATTACTTGTACACATTGATCATGAAGTTGATCAACCCAGGAATCCAGTGCTTGTACTTTCTGAGCAGCCCTTTCCACTCCAAGAATCGATTCTTGGGAACCAGAAGAACCTATGGAGTTACTCCCTTCAGCAACAGGTTTTGTGATTTTATGAATGGCTGCCATAAGCCGTCGGTTTTCCTCTTCTAGCTTGTCTTTCTTCGCAAGAAGATCATCACACCTTTGCACCAATGAAGCAACAGAAAACTGAGCATCATGTTTAATGACCTCATGCGTTTGCTTGCCCAACTTTATCCTCGTAACCTTATAATCAGCAGCTGACATTTCATCAAGTGGCTTATCTACAATAGGTTCCACAATTTCAGCTACTTTCATCTTGTTGCTATCAATAGTTACCCTAGAGATAGTCTTGGCCTTCTTAGCAACTTTGGATCTGGACTGTTTGAGTTGTTGGTAGTCAAAGGCATCAGGTGAGATCTCTTGCTTCTTCTTTTTCGGGGTGAAAGAACCAAGCCATGGAGGCAAAGTCATTAACTCACTTCCAGTAGCAGCCGTAGGCAAAGGAGAAGCAGTTTTTGTTTGAATCACCATGGTCATCCTGGGAGGAATATCTGTTTGGACAACGACCACGATTTGCTTAGTTACCAATGGGCATGAAGATTGCCTCATGAATTCTTCAAAACCAGAAGTGGAAGTATCAATTTCTGATAACTGAATGCAAGTAGGAATATTCTTAGGAGCTTTCAACACACTCTCTTGTTGATGATCAGGAGATGGCTCGTATGCTGAAATGGGAATTGCATTCTGAGGAGACTCATCCGCAAGCAAATCAGGAGGAGAAAGAGGCGTCTCGATGGAAACTGGAGGAATGACCTTATGAGGCGAGTCTGAAACTGGAGACTTAGGAGTATCATCAGATTGTTGCCCTTCTTCTGGATTATCCAGATCGATCACCTGAACATGGAATCGTGATTTTACCTTCCCTCGAATAGTCGTCTCCTCAAGAGGGAGCACTACTGCACAACTGACTCGTAACTTGTTCCTTGTGCCTGAAGATGAGCACCCTCCTTGTTGTCAACCTGAATCTCAGACTTCCGTCTGAGAGGCCCCATAGAATCATCTTCTTTACCAACCTTGATTTTTATAAGTCTAACAACATTACTTCTCAGCCATACGTTAGTGTTGGCCAAGATAGGTTGAAATCTGTCAAGGATGGATATACACTTCTTGTGTGACCATTGGATCAAAGGAAGTGGAGCTTCCTCAACCCTCCGTGAAGTGTATTCAGGATCAAGTATATGCCCATCATCAATCATCCCTTGTGGGATGTCGGCCAAGTTCAAATCAACAATTTGCTCAACAGTGAGCCTGCAGTAATCCATCTTCAGAACTTCGGCTTCGGTGCAAAGATCTACCCAAATGTCTTCAATGTGATGAACATGCACAAAGGATTTCTTGATCTTCTCCTTCATGCCTCTATAATCAAAATCAGCTCTAGGTTTGAACCTTTTAAGCTTGATTTCCTGCAATTCAACCTCCATGGCCTTAGCCTTCACAGATGTGACAAGGGAGTATCGACCAATTTTCAATGGGTTTGTGGTAGAGATCCCCATTCCAACCTTGTGTCTAGCGGACTTAAAAGTGTGAACAGCCATGATCTGTCTTCCCAACTCCATAAGAATTATCTTATCGGTTGGGTATCTGGGAAGCATGTATGGTTGTCCATCATAGCATCCTATCCTCATATAGGTGAAGGTGGGAAATTGCAGAAACAAACACCCATACTCAGACACCTTGACCCATGCCTCATTTAATACTCTTTTGTTCTTGAGATTTCTGTCAAACTGACACATGAAATATCCAAAGAATGCGTCTTGGACTCTTCTGAAATGTAGTCTGCTAGGTCTCAATGGCAACTGGTCATAATATTCCCAAACTGGTATAAGTGAGCGATCACCCTTGGTAGAAAGACCTGGAAAGTGTCTGAGTGATGCTGCCAAATATACCAGATATGAATTCATGAAGAAGGTCATGGTGGTAGGAACTGCTGCAAGTTGTTCGCACAAGGGATCGCTGATAACTTCCCCCCATGAAATGTGATGTGACTGCTGTATGAACATAATGAACTGATACATCCATGGCTCAAAGACATTGGAATGCTCAAGGCTCATCATCCTGTTGAGAAGAGTGATGGTGTCTCCTATCTCCCATTTGAAATCACAACGGTACAACTTTGCCCACCTTGAGAAGGAAGGACGTGGCTCTTGGATCCACCTATTGATGTGCCGCTTGCAATCTTTTTCCCTCTTCACGTAATATTCCGCTACTCTTTCTTTGGTGATTTCCATATAAACAGGTGCAGGAGGTATTCTGAAGACCTTCTCGATTGTATCCGCATCAAGATGAATTATAGCTTCACTGTCATCATTTTTGATGACTCTTGATTCCTTGTCAAAATGATGGGCGCATGCAAGAACAAACTCAGGTTCTAGGGCAGCCATTGGGAAGGAAGATACACAATGGATATGGCTGTCCAACAGCCGCTGCAAGTTATTATCCTGTGGATCTTTTACCCTGTTGATGAATTCTGCCATATCAACGTGCCCTATCTCCGTGTCTCTGATGCGATCCAAAGGAGAAGAAACCTGGGAAGGTGCAACCTCATTCTGATATTTGTCATATTTGTATTTCATTTTCTTTGGAGTTGGAGATGCCGACAAATCTAACATTGATTGTGAACCTGGAATGCTGTGATGAAGACTTAAAAGAGTTAAGGCAACATCATAGTCAGCTGCAAATATCATTCTTCCTTCTCCAAATGGGTAAAACTTTGATTCTTGAATTTCACGATTTTGTGAGAGGAAGAGGGGACATATTTAGAAATGGGAAAATCTTGACTTTGACCAATTTCGGATCTTGGGAGAATTTTTGCAAGTATACAAGTTGGAAAGGACTTACATGCAATCGGGGTTTTAAAACCCGAATACAAGTACACTTGTAAATTCGAAAATGGAGAAATGGACGAAAAATGAGATTTTGACTTGCGGGAAATGGTGGAAATGGAAAGTACGGATATGGGGAACATGAATGGATAGAAATGGGAAAATCCGGGAAAGTAATTTTCATGAAAATGGGAAGAACTCTTCAACATGTAATCCGGTTTTCAAAACCCGAATTTGCAAGGGAGGGGTATTTCACACTTTTTAACTTGTAATTTTGACCAAAAATGGTTAAATTCCTTAACCGTAGGGGAAGAACAAGAATTTCCAGCGAACTCGTAATCGAGATTAAATATCCCGAATACAAGTAAAGAGGGATTTGGGAAGAACAATGCAACTCGAAAATTGCATACAAAGGGGAAAAATCCTCTCACAAAAACCGATTTTTGGGGGAAGAACAACACATATTTACAAAAATGCAACCAAAAAAGAAAAACAAGAAAACAAGAAAATAACAAAAGAAGGAAAGAAAGGAAAGAGAACATACCTTTCTTGAAAATGCAAAATGCTTCTCCAATAATGCAACAATTCTTGGAATGAAGAAGCAAAACCGGTAAAAAGGAGCAATCCGTAATGCCAAACCCTTATCACGTTTTTTTGCAAAAATGCCCCAAACTGATAAATGTAGCAGCAATCCCAAACTTGGAGGACCAAAATGCCAATGAGAGAGCACATCCAAGAGGATTAGAACAAAACGCCTAAGGAGGAAGTAGAAGGAATGATGACAAATGTTGCAAAACGTAGCCAAAGGGAGTCACGTGGAAAAAACGTGGCCATCATTTGCACACCAAATGGCATCATTTAATAGCTCAACAATCCTCCTAAACTCCACGCCTAGATGAGAAAGGGCAAAATGATTTAGGAGAGTGGAGTTTGTTGAAGATTTAAACCCTCAAAAAGTGGCATTTATGAAAAACATGGTTGCTGATTTAGGGTGAAAAACCAGTCAATGCAACCTCCATTTGGCGTGAAAGATGTCCATGAATGCATGAAAATAGGATGCAAACCAAAACGCCTCCTTCCTCCAACAATCTCTCCACAAAATTTGCCTTGAAATGGTCAAAAATCGTTTTTCCTTGCATTTCGGGTTTTTTGGAGCAAAAGACAAGTTCGAATTTGCATAAGAGAATGCAAATCGGGTTTTTGGGAGAAGAATACAAGTTTTAATTTCACTTTTTCCACTTACAAGGAAAAATCGGGATTTTTTAGACAAATGACAAGTTTTATTTTTTACTTTTTCGCTTGCCAAGTCAAAATCGGGTTTTTTTGGACAAATGACAAGTTTAAAATTGTCAAAAATGCACTTGCAAGGCAAAATCGGGTTTTTTGGAGCAAACTGCAAGTTTTAATTACTTGTAAAAGGGAAATAAAATCCCTACAACAAGTTAGAAATACTTGCACATATGTAATGGGGATTTAAAACCCCTATTACATGCAGAAACCATTAAAGTAGGGGTTTTTTGACCAAACTGCAAGTTTACTTGTAATTGAGTCAACAAATCCCTATTTTAACTAAAAAAGACCAAAAAACAATAAAAAAGACAAAAACAAGAAAGGGAAATTTAAAACAAATTGCAAGTAACATCTTTTAATAAAGATGCACATGTAATAAGCTAAAAATTCCCCTACAACAACCAAAACAATGAATATCATTGAAACTTGCAGTTTGAAGAAAATTCTCCACCTGCAGTAGGGGTTTTAAAACCTGAAATTGAAGGAAAGACATAGGAAACGAACCCAGAATTTGACGAAATTCGAAACGTAGTTTGAGGATAGACTGAGGATTAAGCCAGTCCAAGGATTCGTCAAAATTTTGTCTCGGGAAGCGTGCCATAGAGTAATTTTTTTTCATTTTTTCACAAAATCAATATAGTGGTCCTTCATTTTTGGAAACAAAAATGAGGACAACAAACTTATGGCTTGATCGATACTTTTAAGATTACAACGTTTTCTTGTCTTTTCAGGATTGATGTGAGAACAAGACTTTGAATGTTGAGAAGAGGACTTAATCGAGTGGATGATACCATCGTCCAAGGAAGAGATTGCAATGATAGAACAAGGAATTCACTAGTAGAAGGACGAACTCATGGAAATTTGACTTGAAAGGTCTACATGAAGGAATGAAATTGAATATAGCCAAAATATGGTTAAGTAGAGGAAATATCCTTCACAGAGGTGGATATGAAGGAGCAAAATTGAATAGCCAAAATTTGGCTATGTATGGAAAAAGTCCTTCATAGAGGTGGATTTGCGCTAATGGAAAATTCCTCCTCCACCCCTAAATTGCACCCAAGAAAGCAATTCAGTACATCAAAAGGATTTTTTCCCTAAGAACAAAATCCTCCTCAGGGTATTATTTGCACTCAAGGAGGCAATTTGTGGTAGTGTTAGGATTCTCTCCCAATGACAACATTCTTCCTCAGCCTCCAATTTGCGCTTTGAAAGTTAGTACAAGGCAAGAAGCAACAGTTTTGGCTAAGTGTTGAAAAGAGAATCCTTCAAAGGGCCTACTAGTGAAATTTGAGCGTTTTTTGATAACTTACTATTTTTAGTAAGTTTCATTGTGGCTTTGATTGGCCTAATTTTGATTTTGAACAAACTTACTATTTTTAGTAAGTTTCACTACGTCCCCATTTGCCCTAATAATGTGTTTGGAAGAACTTACTATTTTTAGTAAGTCTATTTTTAGAAGGTCTATCCTTGGCAACGGGCGTGTTGATGTTTTTTTTATGCACTTCAAACACAGAATAAAATGTCAAGGTATCTTATCCTCTTGAATAAAGTCTCTCGAATGCTATGCTTCGCGATCAAATGAGACAACTCCAAGGTTTCTACTGTCAGGTCTTGACTCGTGGATAAGCTCAATTGGTTGATGTGATTGCTGGTAATCCAAGGGGACTTACATTGAATACTTGAATATTGAACGTTTGGATGTTGCTGGAACTTAAATCCTAACTACTTGCTTGGAAAATAAAATGGCAAAAGACATATGGTTCGAGGAGTCTATTCTAATCCTATGAATGTAGGAATGATGGACAATCTTTGGTGAAACTTGACTAAGCCTTACTTTGACATGCAAAGCAACAACTCCACAAAGCTTAGTGCAATCTTCTAAGGAAGGCAAAATTGATGTTCAAATCACTATCAACAAGGATACCATCAAGGTATAAATATTTAGATCTCTTTGGCCTTAGCAAACACTTATTTGATCCAATCAATTTTGGTGTCAATTTTTTGTTGCATAAAGCTGAGTGAGTTAACAACACAAGGCATCCAAAAGATGCATCTCAACCAACAAACCGATACCTCTAATTTTTGGTGTTGTCCATTATGAATTGAACAACATTTTGAGGCCCCACTTCTTCAATGGCTTGTTAGAGAATATTAGCAATAAATATTCCATCCTTCATCTACTCGCAATCCATTGAAATATCCCTAGCCAATTTTTTTGAAATTTTTGATCAACTTAATTACAACAACTATATGAGTAATCAATTAGTTCTGAGAAAAAAGTATTTAATTTGCTGAAGCAACCCTAACCAGAATGGCACCGTGTGGATGAGCATTGGTCAGAGGATCTTAGTTGCTTATGAAAAAGAACTCTAACCAGTATGGCGCCGGGATGGCGAGCATTGGTCAGAGGGTCTTAGTTGCTTATGCAAAGAACTCTAACCAGTATGGCGCCGGGATGGCGAGCATTGGTCAGAGGGTTCCTGAAATCTAGAACTGGAAGGAACTCAACGCCAAGTATGTGCTACCCACTCCAGACGGATAGGGGCTACCATATGACGGAGTGAAACTTAAATGCTTGAATTTAATTGATTGCAGAAACTGAAAAGACACTCGACATCCAGGATGTGCTTTCAATCCCAACAGGGAGAGGAGCTACCATAGGATGGAGGTAGATAAGATAAGTTTGGTTAGCTTGACAATTACAACCAAGATCACAGTTCAAGACTGCCAGTACTACTGGTCAGATTACAATCAAAAGAAATTCTTTCACAACTCCCCTTTTAGAAGAGAGTTTCTGGTTCAACATAAATCTGCACATTCAGCCGCGAACCCATGGATCACTGCCAACAGCTCATTTCTTCCTCGTACAATCTTCTTTCCTCCGGAAACTAGTTGCAAAATGCCTTGGTGACGTGGAAACCTGCGAAAGACTCAAACAACACTGCAAAATCCTCACAATGAAAAATGGCACGATTTCCAATGCATTTAAAATGGTACGGCTGGCTGCAAAATACGATTTGTCATTAAAAATAAATGCATGAACCAAACTTGCTGAAACCCAAGGAAATGCAACGCCTAGGTGAGGCAAATGCAAAGAACTAATACCCACAATGCAATTTTTTTGTATTTTCTGGTTGTGAACAAAACATGAAATTAGTCGCGGGAATTCTGGATGCAGAAAACTGAATGAACTATAAGCCTAAATGATTACAATGAAAACTCTGATGATAAACTACGGCTAAATGCAATTACATAGAGAATATAATCACCCTAGTTGCTATTTTTCAAGCAAGAAGAGATGCCTATGCTAGAAGGCTTCCATTCCTTGAAGCATGTCCAGAGCCAGACGGCTGCCCAAATACAAATTCTGCCAAAAGATCCCTTCAATCCTCCCAAGACTCCAATAAATAGCTTCACTTGCCTCCTCAAAACCCTAATTCGATTTCCAAGGCAAACCCTAATCCCCTCCTCAACATGGCGCCATCACACCTAGCCAAAAAGTCAATGAAATAATATAAAAATATCACCTTGGTAAGTTTCGCCATGTTTTGACTTTGGCCAAGGATAAAATATTAATTAAATCCTCCATGAGGGCGCCACCCATAAAGTCCCCCTTTTAAGTGATGTTTTTAAGTTGTTGGACTAGGCCAAGGGGGGATAAGCAACTTTATAATTATAATGATTATTTAATTAAAATAAAGTTACTTGACCACACAACTCCAAAATCTGAAGCTAGAACCTGACCATGCTCCTGGAGTTAACTGAACAGGATGTAGAGATTGCCCGATGCCACGTGAGCCCTGCCAAAAATAGAACTTACTAAAAATAGTAAATTCTGAAAACTGCTCCAAAAACTGAGATGAAGACATCGTTTGCGAAGCCCTCTGAACCATCAGAAAAAGTCGACGATGAACCCATCCAAAAAGACCTCCTCAAAAATAGGAAACCCTAATTTTACCCTTCGACTGGCCTCCGAGCTTCCTAGAAAGAGACCAACGGTTGCAGAAAGGATCAGGTTTGAGAAGGGGACATTACATCCATTGCCTACAAAAACATTTCCCCTTTAGAGGCACTACAATAACATTGATCAATGGTTTATTTCTTGCATCCTTCCATCCATTAGAAATGATGACCATCCTTGTCTTGGCCCAAGAATCCCTTATGAGCTTCAATGGTTCTACAAAATTTACCTTTTTTTCCATTACAGTGCTACACACCTCAAAACTTGGGCCTTTGTACCCTTTTGGAGCATCATTAATTGTTTTCACCATTTGTTGCCAATATGGTGAGTGAATGACATTGGTAGTACCTCAAAACTTGGGCCTTTATACGCTTTTGGAGCATCATTGATTGTTTTCACCATTTGTTGCCAATATGGTGAGTGAATGGCATTGAAAACCAATATGTCTCCATAGACAGATCTCACAATGTGCTGATTGACAATCCCTTGAGACTTATTGTAAAATGCTATTTTAAACAGTCTCTTTGATCTCTTGCATGTAAAGGCCATGGGTTGTTTTTAGGTATGGCAAAAAATTGGTGGCTTTCTATAAGTTGAAGATTAGATGGCAATGGATGGGGGCTTTGTTTGTGAAGATCCTTTCTTTAGCAAAGGATGATTTGATTTATGATCTGTTGCTTCATCTGCTTCTTTCTTTTATATATATATATATATATATGCTATAACTCGCATTAATGGAATGTGTACATTATTTTTCCTTGAGCAAGCTTTGATGCCCAACCTAAGGATGGTGCAAAAATAGGTTTTCACTCAACTATATAAGCTTGAAAATTGGACATCACACCCATTGCAAATCCAAATATAATACCCAACACTTGAACCAATTGTACCATATTAACAAACTTCAAAAGGGGCGAATTTGGGTCTATTTTGAAGTTGGGTTGCTCCATGTAGCTTGAACTAGTTGCCATTCTAATCTCGATGACAAGAAGCTCAATAAGAAGCACATTTGAAACAAATGAAAACAAAAGAAACTATATAGAATCTAAAGGAGATTGAAAATTTTAAGCATATGTCATAGTTTCATAGAAGAAACTTGAAAGGACAAAAAAACACAAGAATTTAAAAACAAAACAAAATAAAAATTTAGGACAAAAACAAACTGGAAAAATCTTTACCTGTTGCAAAAATGTTCTTTTATAGTCTTCTTTGTAGTGAATAGGCTTTTGCACACATGTAGGAATAGCAAACCAATCACTTTGGAACCTTCACCAATTGATCTTTGACTCTATTCATGCAGTGGCAAACAAGAATGAATGACCTTTGTGTTTTGCACTCACATTGAGGTAAACTACTTTGTTTCTGTCTTTCAAATGCCTTGGAATTATTAGGGTTAGGGATGTGTTCATGTCAATGTCAAATGTTTTAAACAATTAAAAGAATCCCCCCCACCAAAAAAAAAGAAAAACTAATATTTTACTGGATTTGCCATGAGTTCTGTGGAATTTGTTTGGGTTCAGCTCCGGTTCTCTCAGAATTGTCTAGAATGAAACCATAGGCAAAATTGCATTCCCTAGATGCACCCCCACCTGCAATGAATCCTGCTAACTCCCAGCAGTGAACCGGTAACATAGTTTATAGGCATAATATCCTATGTTGTTACATAGCAGGTCACAAAGAGACAAAGTTTCTAGGTGCAACTTCCAACTAGTTAGGTAGCCCTCTCTGATACATGTCTCATCAATAGTCTTATTTAATACTTTACCCTAGGATTTCTTTGTAGTTCTTGAAGTTAACTAAGAATGCAAATATAATCATCTATAATAGTTGCCACATCATAAATGCAATACATGCATAAACAAGTATCAATTCAAGTTTATGTACCAATGAATGTGATTCAAGATAATGTGTAGCAGCTAGAAATTGCTATCCTATAAATTATAAAACAGCCTAAAAATTGTTGTCCAAATTTCTTCATGAAAATAAAATATTCCACACGTATTGGATTGAAGGTAGTTTTCAAAGGTTTTCAATGCTTTCAAATGACTCAATACATTGAGATATGCTCCCTTCAAGCAAGCTTCCCTCAAAACAATGTTGATGTAACCCTGATCCCTGATAACAGCAAGTACTTGCAGAACTGAGAATTGGAAATGAAACAGGAGTGAAGCACACTTATCTGGGGTTGCTGGGTATTGGAAGTAGTATTTAATATCTATATAGGATCATCTATCTTAGATGCTAAAATTCATTTTCCTTAAGTCAAAATCAGTCTTCTCAAATACAGCAGATTTTTGAAGAATTAAACTATCCCTTTTTGAATGGCATTATTGCTGCAGAACTGTCTTCCAACTTCAACAGATTTGATCTTCTTGGTTTACTATTTCATTGATGTGTAGGCCGATAAATAATGGAACGGGAGTGAGGCATGGATGGTGGTAAAATCATCTTTCTTTGTAAGTACATTGAAGGGCAGTAATTGCAGAGGTCATGTTCATAATATTGCAAAGGGCTTCATTTATGACAAATCCTTCATGATGGCTTGTGAGGCTGTAATTGGTGCTTTCTTGATTCTAAGGATGCCCATCTAAATTGGTTCTCACAGTGGTCTTTGGAAATATATAAGGCATTTGTTCTTACATTCTTGTGTTAAAACAAATTTTTAGCTGCAGCCAAAGGGGTATAACAAAACAAAATATGGTTTATGAACTTTTTTGATTTCTCCTTGTTCAATTCAATTTTTTTTTTAACCTCAAAATGATTCTTCCCTCTTACAATCATTCACCTCATTGTAGATATTGTTTATGCCCCCCGACATTTCACCTTCATTGTCATTCTAGTTTCCTTATGTAGTCTGTCGTCATTAATCAATAAGCAGGACCAAAATCCTCTATTGCAATGTTTGCAGATATATGAATCCATGAAGGTTGAATTGGCTTTCTGCCAAATTGATTATCCTTCCCAGGCATGAGTGTGTGAGAAATATTACTTCGACAATAATGCAAAGAATTGATAGTTTACAGGTAAACATTCAATGTTGATTGATAGTTGAGGTAAAGTACCCCTTGACAGAAATTTAACCAATTGTGTTTGCTTGCTTTATATCCTCCGGATTCTATCAAATTAGAAACACCAGGTCTCTCACAAAAGATAAAAGTTTTTAGTCAGAAGCTTAATGATCGAGATGCTAGTCTGTGTTAGTTTAATCAAAGTCTGGGGTTCTATCCTCAGTCGATTTTCTCTATTAAGATTTTAAAATAGTTGTACATGTTTAGAAGTTTTCTCTGTGTCGAATATTGTTTTCTGATTTCTGAGTAAAGTGAATTTTACATTGAACAAAGTGTCTATCCGATAAATTAGTAATGCTGAACTTTTTCTCTTTGTTTTCTCCTGACCATGACAGTGCCAACATAGTTTTTTAGTTTTATGAGAACATGTTTTGAGTTCGAATTGTTCTTGGTGCACGTTAATCTATAATATTTAGTTCCGTCCAGTCAAATTTTGATTAAAGAGGACAAATTGGAAGCATTGAGAAGAGTGAGTCAAAGTCTTAAATTAAGAACTTGGGAGGCTACTTTAGTTTTCTGTGAAAGTTTACCAATTGCAATTACAATTTTTTCAGGTTCACAGAAGTGACACAACCTGGTCTGCTACGAGTTGAAAATGCTCCAAAGAAATTGGTTGACCTAGGATTAGTTTTTACACCGATGGAGCAAGTCATCAAAGATTCAGTTTCCACTCTTAAAGAAAAAGGCTTTTTGAATTAAACAGCACAATGCCAAATCTTTGCATGTTGTGGTTCTATGTAATATGTATAGCCGAAGGGGAGGTTTAATTGGTTAGAAAAGGAAATATGCTTGAACCCATCAACATCGACTTAGTGTTTTCTTTCTATCATTTCGGATGATATTTAGTTCATGTAGTTTGTCTTAGATAGTACTGTATATTTTTGCCTTCCAAAAAAATTCAGTTGTTGCCTTTTAAGGAAGTTTACAGAGAACAATTGCTGTTTTATTCCTCTAGCTAGCACTTCAAGTGCAAAGGAGGATTTTCATATATCAGCTATAAACTTAGTCCTGAAATATAATGGGGTTTGTCATATTGTAGTTGTAAATATGCATATGAGGAGGGGCACAGGATATGTCAAACAATTCTGCTTTCTAAGTCAAAACTTGATTTTAGAGAATCTATCTTTTCTTAGAATTCTTTATGATCTGCTTTGAGATTTTGAAGATGGTTAAAGGATTCTGCAGGGAATTACATTCATGTGGAGTACCTACAATATTCAGATATAGCATCATGAGACATTCTTTGGTGTGATCTAAAAGGTCATTCAATTGGTGATGCATTTCTCTCAGTTAACTTAGAGATCATCCTGCCAAATACATGTGTTGAACTTGATTCTCAGTTCAGCAAAATAATATTAACTCTGTTCATATGCACGACTTTTACCCCTTGCCAACTTTAGCTGATTGGAATATAGATGAGGAATTGGATATCAACTTTGTTCATATGTACATCTAGTCTTAAGCTTTTACCTAGACACTCAAGAAGGTCAACTTTCTTTATTTTTTTAAAATTCATTGTTCTGTCTTCTCATGTATAAGCTATTAGAAATTCTCATTATTCTGGCCCCTAACTCAGTATTAAAGTATTTAGAGGAAATTATGTGAAACAAAAATCACTAGTATTTATAAGCCATAAAATATATTGTTTGTATCCAACACATAAATCCTTCTTGTTTGTTATCTTTATTAAATAGTGATTAACTGACTATTATGATTTTCATTCATTATTGTTGTGTGGCATTGACAATTGTGCAAAAAAATCTTCATTCAGCTTGAAATTCAATAAATTGAACAAGCATTAATATATAAAAATTCTTCTTTTAGTTATACATTTTTTTGTTGTTATCAGGGTTGTAGTTTAATTGGTTGAGTAATATTCACTCTATTGTTAGATATTCGTAATCGACCCAAGTTAATCTTATTAAAAATAGTTTTTATCATATTAATGTGATGCTCATAAGGTGATAATAATGTTCACTTTTATTGATGATACACTTCTATGTTCATTTTTTCTTATAACATGAAGGGAAAACATTATTAATAGAACAAAAATAAATTATATAATAGGTTTAATATTGGTTTGAAGAAGATTTATAGCACAGTAATTTCAGAAAATCATGAAAATCTAGATGGATAGATGATAGACAATCATTATAAATAAGAGCCTTCCAAACCAAACTATCATGGGAAAGTATCCATTCCCATGAAGATTGTTCAAAGTCTTTGTATTAGATCAACAAAATAATATTTGCCTTCATGTTAGAATACAAGTCCAACAAGAAAACTAGTTAAACCAAAACAAAATACTAGCATTAACCAGAAGGAACTAAGAGGGACTTGAAAAAAGTCAACAAACCAACCAAAGTCAGGAATCAAGGCACGCTTTGAAGTTAGCATTCACAAGAACACTGGAATATTTTCTCAAGTCCTTGGTAGGTCATTCTTACTTGTCTTCAATATCCTTTCTAGCATGTCTCCATTTAACAATAGTGAAACCATGAATCACGATGTTGACGTCTTTCTTGTATTCATTCAAATGCCATTGTTGATAGTTAGAGAGAGCATGCAAGTGATCGATCAAACTCATGGAATTAAACTCTAGAATAATGTCTGTGAGCTGCGCTTGCCCAAATTCCAATAGAGTTCAAGAAATAAAAACAGTGCAACTTAGTTTTTGGAATTGATTCCCAGACTTCTAGCAAACAAGAAAATAATCATGCTAGACACCTCCCATGCTAGCATTTTTTGAATATTTGTCAACATTGATCGTTTCTAGGCTTGGAGAGGGATGTTCCTATCAAACAATCTTATCCTTTTGAAGATTAGTTATTCTTGAGGAAATGGTGGGGGGGGGGTGGCGGTCAACAAGAACACCCAAGTTGATAAGAATTATAAATTCCCACCAAGAACTTAATTGATCATGATGAGTCTAAACATTATAAGTATATTTCATGTTGGCCATAATTTCACTTAAACCTAAATAATATGCTTGCCATTCTCATTGAAGATCCTTTGATTGCATTCCAACTAAATGTTTCAACAAATCAAATTAGGACCAATATTATTCATCAAATTTATAGCTTTCAACTTTTAAGGGACCATTGTATGATTCACAAGGAAGTCTTGAATCAAGTGACAATTCTTCCATATATTTCCTACTAGTTTACACCATAAATGGAAGAGACAAATGGCAAAGGGGTATGTCAAAATTTGACGTTTCCCATCATCTTCATCCTTAAAATAGAGCACACATTTTCTTTGACTATTAACACCGCATTTTTGGAGGTTAACTTGGAGAAGCTTACCTAAGAAGGCCAAACATAAGAAAGCATTAAACTTCGACCAACCTTTAAGATGCTAGGCCCTATTCCAAATAGTAGAACTATTGACATCCATCTTTTGAACCATCTAAATCTTATAACCAATTCTCATATAATAGATTCTATCAACCTTCAAGCCTCATCCAAGGATGTTTGGATGTTTGTCCAAAGAAATATTTCAAGAAGATAAGATGTAATCCAAATTGTTGATAATAATAGGAAATCGTTGACCAGGCCATTTCTCTTTAGGCTTCCATTTCCAAATCCTCACATTGTCTTGCATGAAATCATACTACAAATTATAAATGTGAGTCCATATGACTTTCATACATTTACACTTTAAATCATAGAGCTTAAGAAACTACACATTTGAGGGGTTCATTTGATCCCATAAATCATCTTGGAAAAGAGATTCGTTATTGTTTCACACAATCTAAACTAGGCTAGCTTTGATTAGATTAATCCCCAACTTAGTAGTTTTCTAGATTTGAGAACCCTTGCCTAAGGTAGGCATCATGGACATGAAAGAACAATTTTTGAGATTAAAGCATTTTAAATTGAGAATATTCTCATGTAAGATGTTCTCTTCCACATACCATTGGCATTATATAATTTAATGTTAATGCCAAATTATTAAAGAGAAGATCTTAATCCTAATCCCTTCTTTCTTTAAGTTGACAAATTTATTTTATCCTAGTTGACCAAATTCCATTTCCTTTTCTCTAAATTTCCTTTCCACAAAAAATTTCTCAAAATTTGATAAGCTTCTAAAGGGGTACCTTTTGAATCCATAAGAGCCATAATCAAGTGTACATAGGAGATCTTATAAGAAGAAAAAAACGAGAATAATCGTATGACCAACGAAGGAAAGATATAAGTCCAATGATTGCTATACTGCTGCACCAATCAAGCAGTGCATTCCAATCATCATTCTTTAGAGTAGGAGAAATGCAAAGGGAGGGGTAACTATAATAATACAAAGAATACTAACAAAATGCTTCTTGTTATGCTGGTTTGTGTGAAAGAATACTAACAAAGTGCATTCATGATGAAAATCACCTCAACAATATTAGCTTTCAAAAGACACGTCACCCAAAAACTAAAGGTGAGAAAGAGCCTCCATACCACGCAATATGAAAAAAAAAGAAAGGGAACCATGTATTATTTAGGATGATCAAGATTTGACAAAGTCCTTAAGCAAAAATAAGGAAGGGATGTGGAGAAAAGGGATCCTTTTGACATAGGCCTCTTTCATAATTGAAAATGGTTTATTGATAACCTTTTACATTGAAAAAAAAAAAAAGAAAGAAGGAAAGGTTCAATAAGCTATAACCCATTTAATCTAGCTATCATCAAAATTGATTGAACTTAGCACTCAAGATAATTTCTATTAACTTTTAGCAAACTTTGTCATAAGCCTAGGAAAGAAAGTTTCATGAACATGGAATTTTTTATATTAACATGCATGGATTGAATAGTTTTTTGGACAATCACAATTCCATCAAGAATTTGATTCCCTTAAACAAAACTACCATGTGCTAGGGAAATAATGGAGTGCAAGGTATGCTTTGATCTCTTTTGTATGGTTTTGGGGAAGATATTTTTGACAAAATTGCAGAGTTATAGATTGGATATACTAAAAATTGTGGCATGATCTTTCTTAGGAATCAAGGTTAAGAAAGAATTATTAGGAGCTATTAACATTTTTTATTTGTTTTTGGAAGTATGCAAGTCTTTGTAAGCTTCCAAGATACATTTATTTTCACAATAAGAAAAAAGGCTTGAAAAGACTCAGTGGAAGCTTTGTTATAATAGGGGTTGTCTTTTTTCATCATAAAAACTACTTGCTCAAGCTTTCATATAAATAGGGTTGTTAGGAGAAGAATTATCTATAGGGAGTGATGATTTGAGGAATGCAACTTATAATGATGTGTCTATTTTTTGTTAAGAAATCAATAGTGGCTTTGAAAAGCTCGTGCAAGTAGGAAACAACTATTAGTTGAATATCTTCAATAGAACCAATATTTGATCCATTCTCACTTTTGCTTTCTTTTAAAATATTAGAATTAGAATGTTTTTTTTTGACACAATAGAATGATTGAAAAATGAGGAATTCCTATCTCTCACTTGGAATAATTTAGCTTGATATTTTTGTCTTTGTGCACAATACCTTCTTGAAGTTCTATTTTTCTACTTGTTTCAAATTTTAGATTCTTTAGCTAAGAGATCCTTGCTTAGGTCTTGATTGAAAGTAAACTTGGATATTTTCAAGCATACTTTGTAGATCTAAATTTGTTCATACCCGACCACACTTGACCTTATCCTATCTTGTCCCATTAAATAAATATTTATTATTTATTTAATTCATCATTTACCTTTATCCCCTCACCCTTAATTAAATAAACTTACATTTATTTAATTAAGTTTAACCTTCACCTTTATCCTTGATCATTAATTAAATAAATTCATTTAACCTCATCACCCAAATCCTCTATTAAATCAATTAAATAATACCTACCTAATTAATTGATTTAGACTTATTAACCTCTATTACCATTTTTACTATTATTTAATTCCACCTCACCATAAATCCTTGCCCATTCAATCTACATGGATTTAGATCTAAACTTGCCAGTATGTGGCAAGTGTCCCTACCTACTTTTGCTTACACATGTGAGCATCAAAGGTGACTTCATAGCCACTCTACCTCT
Organism: Cryptomeria japonica; assembly: GCF_030272615.1. Lineage (NCBI taxonomy): Eukaryota > Viridiplantae > Streptophyta > Pinopsida > Cupressales > Cupressaceae > Cryptomeria > Cryptomeria japonica. The sequence goes on along the minus strand of NC_081411.1, from coordinate 659,440,283 downwards.
TACACGCCATAGACATGTCTTTTTCACGATCTTCTCTATGTGTGAGCACACCTAGCTCTTACACCTCCATCCTCCTTGTGACACTTGTCACAAGGCTAAGCCTTCAATTTATGTTGTCTTTCTCAATCAATTCTAGCTATCAATTAATCATCACATCTTGCCCATTGATTTTCCATATGGAAAATATATAAATTGAGGTTTCTTCTCTCATTTTTTATCATACATTTTCATGATATCATTATGCTATTCAAATAATTATTGTCTCTTCTTATCCCTTCCTTATGCTATGATTTTCTTCTATCAATCCTCATCCTACCATCATGCTATTGGTTTGAGCAACCACATTCCACCCAACAACACCACCAAAGGAGAAAATCAAGTAGAGATGGGTGCCTCTACTTTATCTATTCGTGTCTTCTATATTTTCCTCATTTTCATACTTAACAATATCCTTTTCTTTCAATAATGTTCCCACATGAAGAGATGTTTCATTCCTTTAACTTTTGTTTTGACAAAACATATTTTATGAAAAAAAACACATATAAAAGGTTGTCCTATGATGAGGCTTGCCTTCCTCCCACCAAAAGCTAATCTTGTCCTTAACATGTTTCAACCACTTGAGATGACCTTTGAAATAACAACTTTGAGGCTTAATACCCCCTTCCAATAATAGAACAATGGACTAATTATCTAAACCAACATCTCAGATATAGGAGGATAGTATTGGGTGATGAGTGGCAAGAACTAGTAACTAGGAATCTACCAAAGGGTTCAATAATGAAATCGATTCCAATCCTCTAATTATTACAGGTTAAGGAACCACCAACATCAACAATAATCACTAGTTGAAACATGCAAACATTATGATGGAGAAGAAGATTAACAAGTGATAAAAAACAATGATTCCACCATTTGTTTATTAAAGGTTAAATCAAAACTGGTATTTCCAAGTTCAGCCATCTTTGAAATAAATTGGGGAGTTTATACATTAGTGATTGGAAAATTTAGATTACAAGTCATGAGGAAAACTTCTAGAGAAAGGCCTCCATTGTAGCTTAGAAAATTTCTAAGAAAAAATCTAGAATCCTATGCACACACTACACCACTACATAAAATTTGAGCTAAGGTAACAATATTTTTAAGTTTTTTCTAACACAATAAACAAAATGTTCAACTAATTAAACATTTTGGTTTCTTGAAGTAAAATAATAAAAGGTTTAGATTCTTTGATAATTCTTCTGACAACATTTTTTTTATATCTACTCTCAAGCCTTGTCACCTTTTAGGAAATAATCATGATTGAAATTGTTGAGAGAGCTTTGAATCCATGAATTTAGAAGACTATAAACAAGAAAGTGTTGTCCCAACTATTTAATTTTCTCTTGGTCATTCTTTTTCTCTTTGGGAGCTTCATGCTTACCCCATTTTCTCTTTGAGAGTAGTGATAGTATATTGAAAGTGCATTGATTCTATTTGGTGAGGACATATCAAAGTAGAGAGAATTCATGATTAAAAGGCAACATGCATAATAAGGAGCATATATGTTATAAAGATCAACCTTCATTAAATTACTTACCAAAACAAAGGTATATATCTATATAATGATAATAGGGTAGTAATTAATAAATATGAAAAGGTGACAATCTATTTAACAGGGAAGTGAATACTAAGATAGGATTGTATTCATTACAAGGAGTTTATATTAGACAATATTAAAGGATGCGATTATATAAGGCAACAAAATATCTGATTAAGGCAACAAAACAAACAACAAAAATTAGAACAGTAAGGGTATATCCCATTTCAATGATAATGTACATAATTAACAATGAAATTAAAATTTGGTCATAGACATAATACAGTCTCCTTCATCGCAATAATAGATCATTCTCTATGCTTAAAAGAGAAACAAACTTGATTCAATTTCCTATCATTTTTAAGTTTAATCCCAATTTTTTTCAAAATTTTAAGTGGGAAGATGTCACTCCCATCTTAAACATCAAGTCACTTAGTATGTACAAGACATTGACTGCATCCCATGAAGTCATTGACCATGTAAACCAGGTTTTAGATCTTAAGGTTGAGAAAAATAAGTGGTCTTCCATTAAGAGAGTTTGTTGGTCCAACAAAATTGATCCTAAAAAATGTTGTTTAAAAAGCTTGTCACTAGTCCAATCCAATTTGTTTGTTCTCTCTACAATTGTTTTGAAGATATTGATTACATTTATGTTAAATGAAAATTTTCCACTACTATTTGGTCTATCTTTATGGGTAATATTGTGGGATGTGACTATAGGAACAATATTACATGGTTTGAGATTTTGTCTAGTTATGTTAAAGAGATGAATGTTGATCTTAATTTTTTGGTTTGTTCTTTATATTGAAGTCATGTGGTTTATCTAGAAAAAAGAGAAATAAGAATTTGTACTGCAGTAAGAGATGATGCCTTATTGAGTTTACTCATAGACACACATTGCTATTGATTGTTGAGCAAGTGACCTTGACACTAAAGTTACAAGTGGATAGATTCATGAAGATCCTATATGAAGGATCAATAACATTGCTCAAGAATGACATACAAGAAGCTAATTATTGGTCGTAGGACTTGAGAAAGGTTGATGGCAAATTTTAAAAAAAAGCACATTGATTTACAAAATAAATATTGCAAGCTACATAGTCTTCAAACATGTAGTGTCATAGTTAAAACACTTCGTTGGTGAAGCGACCACCAAGGTTCAAATCCCTGTTGGGCCATTGTGCTCGCAAGGCCTTGCGCCATCTCTAGGTCGTTGTGCTCGTAGATTTGAACAAGTGAAGTGTGGGGATGAGGTTCCTCATTTGTGGCCTCACCAATTCATAGCCCTTGATCAAAAGCATTCACGTGGAGAAGGAGGGTGTGTTGTGCCAACATCACTGGTCACATTAAAAAGTTTATTAGATAGTATATATATATTGCAAGCTACAATAATTGTAAAGTCCATACTTTTATGACTAGAATTATTCTTTGGTGGGGTTTGTAGGCAATTGACACTTATCCAGTGGATATTGATGCTTGATTAGTGTTTTAGGGTTGTCATTGATGGCAACTCTTCTTAAGATTCCTATCTTGTAATCACGTATTTTGATATCCGGAAGTGGATGTGAGCTGGTAATCAATTAACCGGTTTTTTCAGGTTGGGAAGAGCAATTTTGGTCTGGAAGCTTTCTGATGATTGCAGTGTTATGAATCGTGCATGAGCTAATAGGGATGACATAGAGACATCATCTTATCATCTTTTTGGTGATCCAGTCAAGACGACTCAGTTCTACACATTACATTAACAAGTCGACTTGATAAATGATTATTTTGTGATTGAGGATATATAAGACCGGTGTAGAAGATCTTTTTGGTGTGTGACATGATTGTATGCAAGCGAGTGAAGATCGAGAATCCCTTTTGGCACAGTTTCATGTGCACATTCTTGATCAGGTAGTTGACTAATACAGGAAACAGAGCAGATACAGTCAGAGATTTGGTACTTAACCGAAACTCATACAGGCATTATTAGATGCTATTTTGGAGTTCATTCATTGTAGATTATTTGTAAGGCAGTGGGCCTTCCGAGGTTGTAACCCTCTATTGTAATTGAGCTGTAAGCTCTAGGTAGTGTGCCTGAATGCATGTGCATTCCCCATTTTGTAATATTGTTTTGTTACTAGCAATAGTGGAATAATATTGTGGGTTCAAATCCACCGTGGTTTTTCCCATTTGGGCTTCCATATAAAAATGCCGGTGTTATGATTTTGTGGTCAATTGTTTTGTGTTTCATCATTTCAGTTTCATGCTTATGCTTTCGGTGGTTTAAAGTTAAGTCAGAAAATTTAATAACCGGTAGAACACTAATTCACACCTCCTCTCAGTGTTCCTTGATTCCAACAGGGTTCTCGTTAGTTGATGAGTTAATAAAATGGAGGCTGGGGTAAATTAATTAGTTCATTGTTTTTTATTAAAATTAACTAGTTCATTATTTTTTAGGAGTAAATTAATTAGTTCATTGTTTTTTATGGCCTGGTAAATTAATTAGTTCATCATATTTTATTAAAATAAGTAGCAAAACAAGGGTGTTGGCCTTGTATACAAACAACCCATAGGCAACAAAACAAGGGTGCTGGCCCTGAAGAAGCTCAGGTCGAACATGTCATTCACAACAAATTAGAAGACCTCTATTAAAGGGCTACCAAACCAACATCAACACAATAGAAAAAAGATAAGATCCCGACTCAAGAGTGGGGAGAAACACCCAAAACTCGACACATAAGAGTTTGGGGGGGAAGACTTACATTTTTGCTTGTGACAAACAAGAGTCTAGGAAGTACTATCATTAGGAACAACATTGTAGGTAGGGACAAGAAAGGAAATTCTCTCAGAGTATCTATCCACATGTAGAGCATATTGTTGTTGCAGAACAACATCAGGAAAAAACTCACCAGGAGTAGATTGTTGCTACAAAACATGAGCAAATTGTTGCTGCAGAATAGGAACAACAATAGTAAAAGCCTCAAGGCTAGAGGATGTCACACTAGTAGCATCCAAGGGGGCAGTAGAGGCATCAACAATAGTAAAAGGTACAACCTCATCCTAGGAGGAGTCTTCATCCACATGTGAGGAGTCATTAGGATTATCACAATCATTAGAATCATAAGCCTTGACAATCAAATGATCAACACTAGCATCTTTCCACCAAGTAGTAGCACCTTTATGGCGTGAGAGAGAATAATATGAAGCTAAGTGACCCATTGAGAAGCATCTATGACAGTGAAAGGAGAGGCCCTCATAGTCCGACAATTGAGTCCATGGCTTGTCGCCGACAATAAGAACCACATCCCCAAGGAGAGACATATAGATGTCAATGTCTATTAAAATGCGAGAAAAGGTAGAATGACCCATGAAGGAAATGTAATCATTAACCTTCAAGAATCAACCAATAGAGTTACCAATGGCCTCATAACAAGAATGCTCCCAAAAATAAGGGGGAAGATTGGGAAGGCGAACCCATATCGGATGCACATTGAGTGGTTCAATAAGAGGGTTAAAATAAGTTATCTAGGGTTTGACCAAGAGAGAGTTAACTCCCCAAGCCCACGACTTGCCCAACACCAAGTCATGATCATTAGAAGAAGAAAAGGAAGCAATGAAAAAGCCTTTAGCACAAGGGTAAAGCTCAGTGCTACCATCAACCAACGACTTCCGAGAATCACTCACCCAACAATGAAGATCAGGGAGAGAAGGCTAGAACCCAACAAATATATACACCAACCCACAACATTGGTAGAAATCAACATTTTCTAGAACATCTTGGCCACAAACCACCACAAAGAGGTATTGGCATAGAGAAGAGGACGAGATTTCCCCTTGGAAGGATAAGTAGCAATTGGCCACACGAGAAAAGATTCACCCACTGAGAGTGGAAAAATGTTCAGGAGGGGGGACCCCAACACTAGAAGAAACCTGAACACCACCAACAACAACAACCAACATAGCCTGAGTAGAAGGTGGGGGGAAGGCACAAGCAGGCCCAAAGTCCCCAAATTTTCCCTTAGCAAAAGTAGTTGTTTCAGCAACAGGGGCAGGGGCAATAACTGTGGCAAAAGGCATAGGGGTGACAACATGAGAGGCACCAACCCCATGGAGGACATCTGTAGGCGGAGGTGAAATAGATGCATTAGGGGAGTTTGAAATTTGTTGGGTGGGAGTCACACACGAAGAAAACATCATACTTTTTATGTAGGTATAGTTTTTTTTCTTGAATTATGAATGTTAAAAATATTATGTTGATTTTGTTTCTAGTTGTTTCAACCATTTTATGAGCATATTAATGGGTGTAGTCAAGTGTGCAAGTGATTCAATAGCTAATGGAAAAATTCAAAGTTATCTTGGGAAACCTTAATTGTGTTTAACTTGTGAAGTCAACCTTAGTCCATTGGAGGGACCGAGGTTGTGGTTTTAGTGTATGATGTGAAACTATTTTATAAGTGATATGGAATTGATGTATTTTCATGTGTGAAATTAATGTTTTTTGATTTAATTGCATAAGAGAGTCCTGTTTGTTGGCAGATTTCGCTACCTAACTCTTTATTCAAACGCCCACATAGGTAACAATCTGAACAAACAATTGAGATAGGTACGATGACCTTCTATACCTACTCCCTAATTATTTTACAAGGCACAACTATCTTATATTGATATACAATGAATATAATTATCCAAGTGTGCTTTTAACCAGAAAGTAGTGGAAAGGTGTAACTTTTAACCAGAAAGTTTTAAAGGATCACTAATGCTTCAAAAATTACAAAATAATAATAAATAAAAATAAATGTTCCAATCGATTCTTACTCTCATCTCAAAGAATTATGGGGATTAGAAGAGAGAAAACCTAACATCTTCATATTTAAAAATTCAATGTTATCAACATCCATACAAAGCTAGATATTTCAAAACAATGGGCTAATGAAAAGATTTCAGTCAATTAGATATACAACAAAAATACCAAAATAGTTATGCATTCAATGTAAGAAGAATGACATCCATAGACCACAACACAAAGTTTTTGATCTTAGGAAACTATTTGAATAGTTTTCATTGAAGCATATCCAAGTCACTAAAAAGAAAATTAAAACAGAACACCTACTTCTAACAACCCAAAGTTTGCCAAAAGATCCTATACACATATTGGCTTCTAAAATTTATAGCCAATTTAGCATAATCATTTAAAACCACAACATCCTCAGCAAAATGATGGATTAAAAACCAATTCTTTAAAACAAGATTTAAAATAAATGGCTCCCAAAGCCAATAGTTTGAGATGCATAACAAATTAAAGCATAAAGGGAATTAATCTAAGAGAATAACACCGACTTCTTTTGCCTCATCTCTTGTTGATGACCCCTCTTATCTCTCTTCATTGGATGGTGATCCTTGAGCTTCTTGTGCCACTTGGTTTGCTTACCTAGCCTGTGCCTTCACCTTCTTCTTGTAAGCCCTAAACCTTAGGATGATTAGGGATAATGTGTTGGCATTTGAAGTACAAGTAATGTTGACTCTGATTCTCTGCTTGTTGATATCCTAATCCACTTCCACTATTCTTCTTGGCATATCCTTGACACTATCTCTGACAATATTGAGAAAGAGTATTGCATCCTTTAGTTGTTCCAAGGCTACAACTCCTACATTCACCACTAAAAAATCTTCATCAATTCTTTTTCTAAAATCTCTCTTCACAGTGTTGATTTCCAGTAATTCCTCCTCATCCACTTGGAAAATTTTTACTCCCAACACGAAGAAATCACTCCTCAAGTCTTTGAGGTCATTTGAATGTTAAGTGATAGATTTAATAATTTCTCCTTCCAAATCTCTGAGCACATTCAACTTTTAGTCCAACATTTCCTTCCAGTTTGCATAATTGTTTTTAGTGGGATTACTAATAATTTTCTCAGTTACCAAAATATTACAAGGAATCTTTGTAATTTCTTCTAACTCATTAAAAATTGATTCCAGGCTCCCTCTATTCTAGGATCCCTCTTTCCCTTTTCACACTCTTCAAATCAACATGAAGGATGTTCATCTTTTTTGTGAGCAGGGGGTAGGCTCATAAACCATTTTCAATAAAAACCATGCCACTTAGAACAACATTGCTCACCCATGCATCAATTGCCCATGTAACTGCCCAACATCTTTTGATTTGTTCTAGTTTATCAGAGTTGATACCCTCCAAAGCTGCTACTCTTGAAGTTCCTTCTATGGGTGAAGCATATGATTGCAGGATAAGGTAAACAAAGGTTGTCAAGGCATTTAGTTGTTGCATTAGTTTTTTATTTTTCTATTCTTCTACATTTATTCTTTTTGATAAATTATTCTCTGATAAATTGGCATGATAAATATCTCCTTCAGTGGTAGAGTTACCCATATCAATCTAACTAAACTAGAAATTTGTTTCAATGATTTCATGTTCATCTTTGTTCACTAATGGATCAACAATCTCCAATACATGATTTCCAGTACTCGGGTTGACAATCATCATGAACATACTTCTAACATTCTTTGATTTTAGTGTATTCCCTAGTAGTTTGGCCACTGTGTCTACATGGATTTTAGACATAGGGGTGTACACTTTCTTCTTTTCAACAACCTTCTTTAGCCAGGGAAGAGAGGAAATGGTAGCATAGCTACTGGCAATATTGGTGACAGTACCTTAAGTGATTGTAGTAGGGAGAATGCAGGTACAAGTTCTCTTGGATTCTAAGGGTTAGGGTTCTCAAACAAGGAATTCAAAATATAATCTCCAACAATGTGTTTGAAGATGAGAGATTCACTATCAAGGGCTATCACAGTGGGAGTTGGCAACTACTAGCTAGGCAGAGATACATGTGTTTGTGGCCTACTATCTCTCTTCCTCTTTGGTGAATTAGGCACACTTCCCTCATAGACGAACTTGAATTTTTTATTTTATTTTGGTGGCTCTTCATTGCCTCCAAGTTGTGAGCTATATCGTTGAGGAGTTACCCTTGTATTAGGTGAAGCCTTTATGATCATGGAACCTTGAGAGAGCTCCTTTCTGCGCTAGGTGTATGTTTTTGTGAAGAATAGCCAACATGGGTTTTCATTTGTGTTTCTAGCCACCTCCTTGTTATTTCTAGCATATTTGAGGACTTAACTTTAATGGATGTCCTCTCTTCTTCATCTGACCATTAGATTTGGGGAATTGGAGTAGTAATAGCATCTTGATATGATTTATCAATCAAGCCCAAGCCATCATCAATCATGCCTTCTAGGATTGGCAAAGACAACTCAAAGGCTATAACCTGATCTATGGTCAACCTCATTAAATTCCTCTTGTGGACTTCTCTCTCTTCCACACAATCCTCCCATAAATCTTCTAATTGTGGCACATGAAGATACTATTTCTCTGCATAAAGATTGTATTTGGCGAAACCATTGCTATAAAAATTGGGTCGCAAGGGTAAGGAATGAAAGCCAAACTCAACCAACAGTTTATTAGTACTCTTGACAGACTAATTGTTTTTACAAGAATAATTAGATAGGGCTAGAGGAAAAGAATATCTCTTCTTCTTCACATTCACATATTTTATATTGACAAAGGCCAGCTCGTGAAAAAGTTCTAAGAAAACAAGATAGTCATATGCATACCTTGGCAATTTTAATGGGACATTTTCATAACCCCTGATTCTCATATAAGAGAATGTGTTGAACTTGATGTATTAGGTTGCAAATTGCATAACCGAGGCCTTGACTTTTGTAAAAATTCTTCTATTAGGTGACCCTTTAATCCTTTTCATCAAAGTCTTGAAGAATTCATCATGGACACATGATAAGTTCCTCTTGCCCATATCCTTTCATAGCTAAGGTATAATAGTTGTATACAAGTGAGCTTGCCATGAGAGAACCTTCAAATTTTAGGCTTGGCAAAATTGGCTTGCTACTAGCAAGTACATAGAACAATAGGAACACAAATAGAATTGTGGATTCCTCTGGTAACTTACCAATTGCTCGTGTAGGTGTTGACTTATTAATCTGGCCCAGTCCACATTTTTATTCTCATCACAAATGGTCAACACAAACTGACACATCTATTCTTCAAAGTATTTAGAATTGGGCCTTCCGGCTACTTAGTGCAGAAGTACAATGAATCTTGAAATATCCTCCTTGAACAAATCTCTTTCTATCTTGGAGGGAATTTTGGAGTTACCCCTCCTTTCTACTTTTAACCAACTCTAAGCAATGCAACTGAAACACCAATATATCTAATTCTAGAAGAATTCCTACCTAGACCATACAATTATGTCTACATATTGCTCCTTTCTTAAAATTTGTAATGTCAAGGCTACTATATTGGCATCAATTCTCAAAACTATAGACTCGTTCAAAGTCTTGATTTCTTGGGCATTTGGGTGATAATTCTGATTGCATGCAAGGACTAACTCTGGGCAACAAAAATTGGTGGGAATCTTCTAGCTTGTAAGAGCCCACTAGCTAGAATCTTTTGAGTAATGTGAGACCCATCACAATGCTATAATCTTCGCAAGACCTTGCGGAGATGAGTATCACCCGTATATGTGTCTCTCACTACATATAAGGTACTATTTATAGTAGGAGAGATTTTGGGTTTCATCTTACATAGGAGAAGACAAGCTAGGGCTTATGTAATGATAGTGGGAACATGGCTGATTGATGAAAAATGCAAAGCATGATAGAGATATTAATTCATCAGAATAGCAACGGAGACCTATTTCTAATTTCACTTGTGAAGCCCTAAATATTCACTGAAGTAACTATAAAGAAAGAAAAATCTTGTCTCAAACTTGATTTTCATGCGCCTATGAATTCACCATGGACATAGTCTTTCTGTCTGCTTTCCATTGACCACCCAGAACACACAATAATTTTTTTAGATAAAGGTGGTAGCTCTATACATGCATGGGGTATTTAAGACTTGCATGCTTGGGATGACTCACTCTACTGTCCATCTTGCAAAAATGAGATGCCATTCTCTTTGTAAAGAGCGTCAACAATTTTCCCACATTTTGATTTGATTTTTTTATTTAAGGCTCATTAATGATTTATGCTCGCCAAGGTCACGACTGGAAACATGCCTTGAAAATAAGAGCTGCTAGTTATCGGGCCATCGATAAAGATTGGAACCATAGAACAATTTGAAGTGTGTGCAAAAGTTCCTAAATATTGCGATCAACTGATAACAAAAACAAGTGAAGGCCCTTTACTAACTACTATGACTCACTTACATTGGGATGCCGAGTGACCAGGGAAAAATAGGACTTGGGAACCATAGATTTGTGAGTGGCTACGATCTGATGAGTTGTGATTCATCAACTACAAAAGGGACTAGGGCCTTAAAACTAATTTGAATACCACTAATGTCTAAACACTTCAAAGAATCAATTGATCGGATGTTTCAAGAACTATGGGGAAAAAAGAATCAAAGGTTGGCAAACCAATAGTTGGATTAAGACACACTAAACTAAAAAACTGAAAGGTAGGTAACAATAGTCTCCGAATGGTAACAATAGTCTCCAAATGGGGACCAAGACTAAAAGGATGCAAATGATCCTGGCAAATTTGGTATCAAGTCTTATTCTTAAGGGCTATAGAGTCACACCAAAAACAACATACCAAAACAAGAACAAAAAAGGGAAAATATAATACAAGGGAAAACTAACTGATTGGACTACGAGTTATACAGTTTCAAATCTTGCCCATTATCAGCAAGTGGTAGATGTGTTATGTTTGGATATGCTAGCACGAATGAATTTTCTCCAATAACTTCTCTAATTGTGAATGGACCCCTCCATAAAGAATTGAATTTCTTGTGTGCACCTTTGGGCTCTCTTCTACAACCCAATAGTAGGACTGAGTCTCCAACCACAAATTGTCTCTTCTTAGCCTTTTTATCAAATATTTTCTTTACAGAGTGTTGATATCTTTCTATTCTATCCACTACTTCCTCCCTTCATTCTTCAAGCTTGTTTTGGTACATAATTATTTTATCCAATGATGATTGGAACTGTTCATCTTCGATACAATTCTGGAGATTCGACACTGACAATTCTAGAAAGATAGACAATGTACACTCAATATCATAGAGAAATTGAAAAGGATACATACCTATTGCTCTCTTATGTGTGGTTATGTTTTCCCATAGAGCATCATAGAGACTCTTGTGCCAATTTCTAGTTTTCCTGTACCAAATTTTTTGATAATGGAGAAAAGATTCTTATTGCTTGATTCGGCTTGACCATTACCCTATGGGTAGTAATAGTAATTTTAGGAATGAGCTAGACTGGTACCATAGTCATAGAAGAATAAGGATATTTCGGAAGAATAAAAACTGCTAGCATTATCAGCCACAATCTTTTTGGGAACTCCGAATCTTACCAAGATACTTTCTTTGAAAATGTTAAAAGCTACTTCAAAAGTGGTGTGCTTCACGGGAATAGCCTCTACCCATTTAGTAAAATAATCAGTGGCTATAAGGATATGAGTATGTACCATACTTGAGTTAGGGTTTATTGTCCCAATAAAGTCTAAACACCATTGTTGAAAGGGTTCTTCAATAACTATAGGCATAAATGGAAGTGCAACTAACTGGGGCCTATTGATACATTTTAGGCATTTATCACATTTGGACACCCATTGATATGCATCTCTGAACTAACCTAGCCAATAAAAGCATTGACGTAGAATTTTAAAAGTTGTTACAAATGCAGAAAAGTGTCCAGGACATGCCTCATTGTGAAAAGTCTCTAGCAACTTCCTTTGTTGTTCTTTATCTACACACCTCAAGAATGTACCATCCCCTCCTCTCTTATATAGATTTCCTTCCCAAAAGATGTATTTTGCAACCTTTACCTTCAAGTTCCTTCTTTTTTTAGGAGATAGTGAAGGAGGACATTCACCATATGTCAATAGGTAAGCCACATTTGAGAACCACTCATCAGTAGTACTAGTGAACAACATTGTTGGTAGGCCTTCATCTTCGTCAGGTTTATTTTATGTTATCATTCTGCATAAACCTCTTCCCCTAACTAGTGTTGTGGGTTTTATGTCTATATCATATTCTTGTACCTTTGGCACCCAATCACCCCTTTTGTTGCAATTGATCACCTGACTTCAAGACTGTAAACTTCACCTTTGGCTCAGGTTCCAAATGAACATTCTTTCCATCTACTAGAATTAGGGTATATGACCAATCCATTTGTATTTCTCCTCCCAAGTCTTTGCAGAAATTCTTGCTCAACAACATTCCATAATTAGCAGGAATGTTGGCTACTAAAATGGTGAGCTTTAATCTCTTTTTAGGGTAGGAAGCCAAGGCAACTTGAGCATCCTTAATTTGACCCAATATTGGCACTTGAGAGGAGTCCGTGGAGAAACATTTCCCATGTGAAGAGGTGATTGTCAAACCTAGGGCCTTGGATACTTGAGCGGGCATTACATTATTAGAAACTCTTGAGTCTATCACACAATTTCTTAGTTTAAACCCATCTATTTATAAGGACACATAAAAAAGGTTTGGATTTCCCAAAAGGGTTCTTTGGATCCAGTGGTTTCAAATTTTGGGATGAACTAAAATAGTTCTGGTCTTCTACAATTGGCAAGACTTCATTAGATATTTGAGCATTAAGGAAGGGTAGAAAAGACTCTTGATTTACATATTTGACAAGCCTATCTAACTCAAAGGAGTTCATTTTGAGATATTCGGCTTGGGAAATTTGCACTTTGGTATTCTTGAAAGATTCGATAATATCAAAAGAATTTGGAAAGTCAATATTAATAGGACCAGGGGTAACCTCATTAGGAGTAGCTTTGGTAGCATTTGATTATGTGTATTTGGTGTTTGAATCTACTCCTCTCGACAAAATGTACTTATGATTTGATGTGGTAATCTTAGTCTGATTTTTACTTTCTTGATCTTTCCTTTGTGCATATTGACTCTTGGTGAATATTGTACAATTTGTATTGTTCACCTTAGTATATACATTGCCTCCCCTTTTTGAATCAAATTCATTTTGAAGGATGTTTACATCATAATCTCCTAACTGTGAGGGTTCCTCAACTTTGTATTCCTCTCATCTATTAGTTGAGAGCATCTACATGGCCCTAGTCATTTTAGGGAAAGTACAACCTTCATTATTTGTGGTGAGATGAAAGTTACACACCATGTAATTTCCTTTATTCATTCAAGGAGGACCTTCAATGGCTAGCCTTCGGGATGGCCCAGATACAACTAAGGGCTTATGGGAGCTCTCGAGTTGATTGTAATCTCTCCTTGATATGTCTTGATAAGGAAGTTGTTGGGGTCCTTGGGGCATTTGCCTTTTCAAGGTGATAATATTGTTAGCCAGCCTATGAATCATAGGATCAGTTGAACTAGTTGTAGATGGCTTACCAATTTGCGACTCCTTCCATTTCCTTTTTGTTATCATGTCATCTTCAATAACAATATTGAACCTTTATGTTGCTCTGAGATCAGTTGCTCCTTCCCTCTTCAAAGTAAAACAAATATCCGAAGGGAGAGTATTGATAAAGAAAATATTCAGAAGAGCATCTCTAGGCCTTAGGTTAGTTGAATTCCTATTAGTGACTATTGAATTTGGCTACAAAATCTCGCATTGTCTCATAAACTTCTTTCTTCATTGAGGATAACTGTGTTACCAGTGTATGCTCATTTTCGACAGTTTTGAACCTATTTTCAAACTTTATTCTCATTTCATTCCAATTGTAGATTGATCCATTTGGTAAGTGTTAGAAGAATTCTATTGCATCATTAGTCAAAGATTCAATGAAAATCTTGACTGCAACATCCTCATGTTGGACACCCAAAATTGAATAAGTTTCAAATAAAATGTTAATATAGTGTTGATATGTTCTTCAACTATGATTTTCCCATCTCCTCTAAATTTGGGAATTATCTTCCCAAACCCTTTGGGTAGATCACTAAGTTGAGCCCCAAGGTTAAGTGGGCCAATGATAGCTCCCCAAGGTACTGGTAAATCCATGACAACTAGAGGAGGAATCTGAAAGTTAACTTGTGGGTGTAAGGCAGTACCGACCAGAAACAATGCTTGGCATAGAGAATTAGAGGGAGTCATTTTACATGGGCAAGAAGGTGGTCTGCTCAAAGATTTAGACTTCCAAGTAGAATGAAAATAGAAAGAGTTAATAGTTTGCAAGAATTGAAAGTCAAGATCAACTATGCCCTTTTTATTGTCACTTCTAGTATAATTTTTAGAAGTCATCTTAGAATGGAAAAAGAAAAGTAATTCAGAGTCACCAACCTCTCATTGATTGTTTGGGAGAGGATTTTGATGATTTTGTGGTTGGTTTCTTTGTTGGACATGTCATTCTCCTCCTTGAATCATAGGCCTATTTGGAAGACAGTTTTGAGGCTGTCTCCCTTGGATGTATACCTAAGGGAAAGGTTCAATGACTCTTTCAAATATTTTGGGCCTATTCTTCCTCTTCCTCCAAGAAAATTTGTACATGCCTATATTTAGCTGTGTTCCTTCTACACCTCCTAGTTACTACATCTAAATTCGAGACAACATCTTCTTGGTCATCTTGCCAACCTCGGTTTAGTTGTAGAACAGGGAATATGTTTGCATGAGGCAAGACCATTCTTATTCATCATAAGGTGAAATATTGCAGTACTCTTCTTATTTGTATCAATTCAAATCCCCAACAGAGTCACCAAAAATCTGTTAGTTGGTAAATTTTGCTACCTAACCCTATATTCTAATGCCCAAATAGGTAAAAATCTAAACAAATAGTTGATATAGGTATGATGAACTTCTATACCTACTCTCTACTTATTTTACAAGGCCCAACTACCTTCTATTGATATACAATGAATTAAATCTAAGAGTGCTTTTAACTAGAAAATAGTTGAAAGGTGTAACTTTTAATTAGAAAGTTTTAAAGGATCACTAATGCTTCAAAAAATTACAAAATAATAACCTATCTTTCAATCGATTTTCACTCACATCTCAAAGGATGATGGGGATTAGAAGAGAAAACCTATCTTCATAATTAATTAACCATTGTTATCGACATCTATACAAAGATAGATATTTCACAAGAATGAGCTAATGAAAATATTTCAATCACTTACATATACAACAACAAGAATACCAAAATAGTTATGCATTTAACATAAGAAGAATGATATCCATACACCACAACACAAAGTCTCTGATCTTAGGAAATCATTTGAATAATTTTCAATGAAGCGTATCCAAGTAACTGAAAAATAAATTAAAATAGAACATCTACTTCTAACAACATAAAGTTTGCCAAAAGATCCTATATGCATATTGGCTTCTAACATTTATAGCCCATTTAGCATAACCGTTTAAAATCATAATAGCCTCAACAAAATGACCCATTAAAAACCAAGTCTTTAAAACAAGATTAAAAATAAACAGCTCCCTAGAGCCGATAGTTTGAGATGCATGACAAATTAAAGCATAAAGGAAATTGATCTAAGAGAGTATCGCTAGCTTCTTCCGCCTCATCTCTTGATGATGACCCCTCTTCTCTCTCTTCATTGGCTGGTGATCATTGAGCTTCTTAAACCACATAGTTTGCCTACCCAGCCCATGTCTTCACCTTCTTCTTGTAAGCACTAAACCTTAGGATGATTGGTGATAACATGTCAACATTTGGAGTACTAGTAATGTTTAATCTGATTCTTCGTGAGTTGATATTCTAATCTGCTACCACTATTCTTCCTAGTATATCCTTGACACTATCTCTGAAAGTACTGAGAAAGAGAATTGCATATTGTAGCCATTCCAAGGTCACAATTCCAACATTCACCACTAAAAAGTCTTCATCAATTCTTTTTCTGAAATCTCTCTTTACAATGTTAATTTCCAGTAATTCCTGCCCGCTCTTTTTGAAAATGTTTACTCTCAATGTAAAGAAATCACTCCTCAATTATTTGAGGTCATTTGAATGTTGACTGATATCTTTACTAATTTCTCCTTCCAAATCTCAAAGCACATTCAAGCTCCAATCCAACATTTCCTTCCAATTTTGTAGAATTATTTTTCATAGCATTACAAATAATTTGCTTAGTTACCTAAAGATTGGGAGACATGTTTGCAATTTCTTCCAATTCCATAAAAACTGATTCTAAGCTCCCTCTTTCCCTTTTCACACTCTTCAAATCAATATGAAGTGTGTCCAACTTTTCTATGAGAAGGGTGCAAGCCCATAAACTATTTTCAATAAAAACCATGCCACTCAGAACAAATTTTCTCGCCCATGTATCAACTGCCCATGTAACAGCTCGACATATTTTGATTTATTATAGTTTATCAAATCTAATACTCTCCAAAGCTGCTACTCCTAAAGTGATTTCCACAGGTGAAGCATAGGCTTGCAGGATAGGTTGAATGAAGGTTGTTAGGACATTTAGTTGCTACATCAGTTCTCGATTTTTTTTTCTTCCACTTTTATTTTTTTTGACAAACTACTCACCAAGAACTTGGCACGATAAATATCTCCTTCAATGGTGGAGGGACCCATATCAATCCAACTCAATTAGAATTTTGTTTAAGTGATATCATGTTCATCTTTGTTGACTAATGGATCAACAATCTCCAATACATGATTTCTAGTATTTGGTTCAATAATCATCGTGGACATACACATGAATTTGTTTTTTTGGTGTATCCCCTAGTAGTTTGGCCACTATGTCTACATGGATTTTGGACATAGGGATATATCATTTCTTCTTTTCAACAACCTTCTTTAGCCAGGGAGGAGAGGAAATCGTGGCAGAGCTATCGACAACATTGGTGATGATATCTTTAGTGATTGTAGTAGGGATAATTGTAGGTACATGTTATGTTGGGGTCTAAGGGTTAGGGTTCTCAAACAAGGAATTCAAAATATTATCTCCGCTAATCTGGTCAAAGATTAGAGACTCACTATCAAGGGCTGTAATGGTGGGAGTTGGAAAATGCTACCTAGGCAAAGATACAAGTGTTTGTGGCCTACTGTCTTTATTCCTCTTTGGTGAATTAGGTACACTTCCCTCACAGACGGACTTCAAATTTTTATTTTCTTCTGGTGGCTCTTTCTTGCCTCCAACTCGTGAGCTAGATATCTGAGTTACCCCTATATTAGGTGAATTCTTTATGACCAAGGAACCTTGAGAAGAGCTCCTTTTTGAATTGGTGTACCGTATTGTGAGGAAGAGCCAACATGGGTTTTGATTTTTGTTTTCAACCACCTACTTGTTCTTTCTAGCACATCTAAGGACCTAAATTTAATTGTTGTCCTCTCTTCTTCATCTAACCATTGGATTTGGGGAAGTGGAGTAGCAACAACATCTTGATATGATTCATCAATCAAGCCCAATCCATCATTAGTCATGGCTTTTTTTATTGGAAAAGGCAACTCAAAGCTTATAACTTGATCTATGGTCAACCTCATTGAACTCCTCCTTTGGACTTCTCTCTCGTCTGCACAATCCTCCCAAAAATCTTCCAATTGTGGCACACGAAGATACTATTTATCTCCATAAAAATTGTATCTGGTGAAACCCATGCTATCAAAATTGGGTCCTAGAGGCAAGGAACGAAAGCCAAACCCTGCTAATAGTTTATCAATATTCTTGGTAAGCTCAATGTTTCTACAAGAATAATTAAACAGGGCTAGGGGAAAAGAATACCCCTTCTTCTTCACATTCACATATTTGATATTGACAAAGGCCATCTGATGACAAAGTTCTAAGAAAACAAGATAGTCTAAAGCATACCTTGGCAATTGTAATGGGGCCATTTAATAACCCTCGACTCTCAATAAGAGAATGTGTTGAACAAGATGTAATAGCTACAAAACTGCATAATTGAGGCCAAAATTTTGTAAAAATTCTTCTTTCAAGTGACCCTTTAATCCTTTTAATTAGAGTCATGAAGAATGTGTCATGGACACATGAGAAGTTCCTCATTCTCACATCCTTTCACAGCTGAGGGAAACAATTGTATACAAGCGAGCCTGTTGCAAGAGAAACCTTCAACTTTCAAGCCTGGCCAAACTTGCTCGTTACCAGCAAGTACATAGAACAACAAGGAACACAAATAGAATCATGGATTCCTTTGGTAAACCACCAATTTCTCATGTAGGTGTTCACTTATTATTTTGGCCTATTTCACATAGTTGTTCTCATTAGAAATAGTCAACACAAACTAACACATCCATTCTTCAAAGTATTCAGAATTAGGCCTTCTAGCTACTTAATGTAGAAGTACAATCATGTCTAAAATATCCTCCCTAGACAAATCTCTTTTTATCTTGGAGGAAAGTTTGGACTCTACCCCCAACTGGCTCTGAGAAATGCAACCAAAACACCAATCTATCTGATTTTGGAAGAATTCCCAACCCAATTGTACAATTTTGTCTACATATTGCTCCTTTCTTGGAATTTGTAATGTTGAGGCTATTGTATTTGAATCAATTCTCAAAACTACAGACTCATTTAAAGTCCTGATTTCTTGGGCATTTGGGTGATAATTATGAGCACATTCAAGGACTAACTCTGGGCAAGCAACAACTGGTGAGAAACCCTTGGCTTGTAAGAGCCCACTATCCGAGATTTTCTGAGTAATGTGAGACCCATCGTGGCATTGTAATCTTCCCAAGACCTTGCAGAGATGAGTATCACCCATGTCTATGTCTCTCACTTCATCTAAGGTATTGTCTATAGTAGGAGACATTTTTGGGTTTCATCCTACATAAGAGAAGACAAACTAGGGCTTTTGTAACTATATTGGGAATTGGGTTAATTGATAGAGATATGAATTCATGAGCATAGCAGTGGAGACCTCTTTCTAATTTCACCCGTGAAGCCCTAAATATTCATTGAAGTAAAAAGGAAGGAAGAAGAATCTTGTCTCAAACTTGGTTTTCATGTGCCTAAAAATTCACCATGGACATAGTCTTTTAGACTACTTTCTGTTCACCACCCAAAACACGTAATAAAAATTTCAGCTAAAGGTGGTAACTCTATACATGCATGGGGAATTTAAGAATTGCATGCTTGGGATGACACACCATACTGTCCAGCTCGCAGAAATAAGATGACATTCTCTTTGCAAAGAGCACCAACTTTTTTCCCACATGTTGATTTGATTTTTGCATTTAAGGCTTATTAATTCTTTATGCTCACTTAGGTCGTGATTGGAAACATGCCTTGAAACATGTGTGTAAAAGTTCCTAAATAGTGTAATCAACTGATAACGAAAACAAGCTAACGACCTTTACTAACTACTACGACTCACCTAAATCAAGATGCTAGGTGATTGGGGAAAAATAATACTTGGGAACCATAAACTTTTGAGTGATTGTGTTCTGATGAGTTGCAATTCACCAAATATAAAAGGGGCTAGGGCCTTAAAATAAATTTGAACACTGCTAATGTCTAAACACTTCAAGGAATTGGTTGATTGGATGTTTCAAGAACTGAGGGGAACAACAAACTTGGTTCCAAAGATAGGAAAAGGATCGATTAAGCAATCAAAGGTTGGCAAACCAAGAAATGGATTAAGATGAAGTAAACTCAAAAACTAAAAGGTGGGAAACAAGTCCTAAGGTGAAGGGAGTAGTTATTTAAGTGTTTAATTTTGAATTTATTTTCTTGAGGGTATAAATTGGATTTATGTTGGTGTTCTTTGTTTATTTAGTCGATTTTTAATTCTTAGATCATAGGACCATTAGTTAGGAGCATTTTGGAATGCTAAAGTTAACTAAGGGTGTCTTTTATAACCTTCAAATTCACCATTTCCTAAAATGACAAAATTTGAATGTAGTTAAGAGGAGGTTGGGTGAGGTGTAACCACTCTTAAGTTGGTTTCTAGGAAGTTATGATGGGATCTATTTATTTATTCAATTCAAAAGAGTGGAAAGAGGGAATTTTTTCCTTATTTTTATCATCTTTTCATGTAACTTGGAGAGGGAAGAGAAAATTGGAGGAAGAAGGATTAGTAAAAGATGGTGAGGATAAAAGATTTAGGATAGGAGCTTGGAAGGAGATAGCCTTTGTCTTCATCATTTTCCAATTTATGTTTCAAAGGATGAATAGAGTTAGGCATCTTCATCAAATGTTGTAATTAATATTTGGTGTGATGTGTTAAATATTATTAGACCTATGTTTTTATTTCATTTTAATATGTTTCTACATTATGTGAAAGGGTTGTTATGGGAGAGAGAGGTTAACTTCTCCTTTTTCCCTCTTCATTTGAATCTTGTTCATGATTCAAATATTGTGTGTCTTCTTGGTCTTTAAGAGTGTGCCTATTGGTATAATCAAGATTACTATCTATACTTATTTAATATGTGGTGTGAGAGTGAACCCAGGCTACTCAAGGGACTCCTAGATTGGGGACAGGTTGTACTGAACTCAATGGCTAGGAGGTGAGTTCCCATTTGCCATTGTATAATTCTTTTGTTAATTCAAATAATGCAAGTCTAAAGGGTTATGTATGAAGACCATTTTGGGATCATTTTGTTCATAAAAGAAGATCACATAATGTTTATTATTGAGTTTTAAAAGATTCAAGAATTCAAAATTTTATAAGTTTTATAATTTTAAAACAATGGTGAAACATGGTTTTAAAATTATAAATTAGAAAAGATTTTTACCTTTCAAGTATTAAGTGAAAATATTGTTACTTTCAATAAATCATAATTAATATTTGTAAGGAATAAATACAAGTTGTTTTCAATTATCACTCTTATTGTATGCAAAGAAAGAGATAAATAGGTTAATCTGTTAAGTAAATAAATACAATGTGTAATTTATTTTAAAAGCATACCAAGCAATTTCATATTTTTTTCATTTTACTTTGGGTTAATAATCACATTACAAATAAGTTTATCTTATGAGGTAAAAATCTCAAGTTAAATTGGTTTATTTAGATTTTCTTGTGAAAGTTCATTCAACATTAATATAATTAATGATGCATTTAATTATGAAATTTAACAAAATAAAATTTACGAGCATATGTTATATTTTTCTTATTATAAAAACACACAATTTATAACCTTATGCATGGTTATATACAAATATTTTTTTTTGAAAAAATAATTTTAAAATATAGGATTACTGTGCCTAGACAAATTAATTTATAAGTGGAGGGTTGACCCCTTTCAAATAATATTATTTATTTGAGAAATAAATACATTGTTATATATGTGTGCATGGATGTGTAGGGTATACATGCAACTTTTTTTTTTTGATAGGTAATTGGCCGAAGCCTTAATAGCTTTTGACTGGAGCTATGAACCAGTGGGGCCACAGTAGGGGGCCCCATCCCCATTACATATCTTTGAATTGTTATTATTATTATTATTATTATTATTATTGTGTTTGATTAGATTGACCCCAAGACCTTCCCCATCCTATGGAAGGCCAAGAGTCACAACTTAGAATTCCTCTTTAGATGTCCCTATTGGGAGTTGAACTTGGGTCTCCACCATGAGAACCCAGTGTTTTAACCAGTTAAGCTCAACCCCTTGGACGGGTATACATGCAACTTAATATCAATGTTTTAAACAAATTTTTTTAGATTTATGCAATAAATTGTAATGGTTAGTTAGCCTACAAAATTTAATACAAAATTTCTCTCCGCAATAATAGCTCTAGTATCTAAAATAATCTTAAGAGGCTATTAATATGGCATATCTTTGAAGTTTATTATCCAATTTAAACTTGCAAATTGTTGTTCTTGAAAACCCAATGAACCTACAATACAAACAAAAAAAAAAAGGTTAGGGTTTCAAACAATTAAAAAAAAAACAATTAAATCATAGGAAATTCCAAACATAGAACCTACAAGAAATTTATGTACCAAAATTTTAAGTTGTTTCATTCTTCTCATTCTTCCATTGTTTTCACATAAATACAATAATAGTGAATATATAGAAAATAATTTTAAAATAATTTTTTGTTGCATTTAGTTTTTTTAGTTAGTTCTTATTTAATTACCCTAGAATTCAAAGATTAAGAATAAAAATTATATGTGGTTAAATTTTTTATTATTTTTCCTAAATCTTAAAATTATCAATAATTTAAAAGTTAGGCTTTGTTGGAATCATTAGGTACATGCTTAGATGGGTTTAGAAAAAAATTAAGAGACCATAATTTTAGAGGTGCTATAATAAATTAAATAAAATAAAATTAGTAATTTAACTTAGAAGTGATGGAAATAAGGCAAACAACTGAGAGCGGGGTGAATCCGTTGTCACAAAAACATACACTATTTAAACTTATTCTAAGTGATGCACGCTAAAAAGGAGGCATAAGACACAAGTTCAAATGTTAGTATGTTAGTGTCACAAACGAAAGACAAACGAACCTATAATCCTTAACATGCATATCAAGAGAGATATAAAGTAGCCAATGAAAAGCATACAAAAATGAAGGAAGGAAATAAAACCCCCCAAGATGCTCTCCAACATGCTCGTAGTCGCCCCTCCCTTGTTCCTCTCCTCCCCAAGTTCCACATGAGTATAGCCCTCAAATTTTTGCACTAACTATGGATGTCTTATGAAGATTCAAGATTATGAAACTAAGAACAAATGCCTATGCAAGTGTAAATAAATCACTATGAGAAAGCACCTAATTAGTCTATGTTAATTTTAGGAAAATAACAAAGCAAATGCTCCTAAATGCTCTCTCAAAATAACTATAATTTTGATGCATACAAGGTTTCTAGATGCTTTTGAAGAAGGAATGGGCTCTATTTATAGGAAAAATGGAGAAATGGATGGTTGCGATTGAGTAATCTCAACAAGGGCCAGGATTGATGGGTTTGTGATCCATGTGATGGCTTTCAACCCAATCCCACAATGACAAGTGTCAACATGAGATGGCTTGAGAGGAGAGGGAAGAAGCATTAAATACTTGAGATGACATGAAGGTTACCTTGGGAGGGTTTGGTTAGGCTTGAGTTAGTGAATAGAACTTTTATCCAATGAATAATGCCTTTATCCAATGGACAAACTCTTTTGCAAGAGCTAGTGGGATAACCATGGTCAAAGCAATGAATGCTTGAAGAGACCCATGAGTTAAATGAGGGTTAAGTTAGAGGGAAAGTCTCTAACCATGTGGGAAAGTTGAACTAACCATTAATGGTTATGTAAGAGCCATAAATGGTTATGTAAGAACCATTAATGGTTTGGAAGACTTTAGGGGTTAACTTACTGAAGACATAAAGCCTTTAATGATTTTTAAAGACTTTGGAGACTTTGAGAACTGACTTCTCTTTGCTTAGGAATGTGACAATAATTAGGGGATAGGATTAGGTTAATTTGGAATGGATTAGAAGAATCTAGAATGGGTTTAGGATGCAAGTGGGTTTGGTGGGTGAGAGAAAATAGGATTTTAATTAAAATAAAATTCATTTATTTCAACTAAAATTTTGCAACTTGCATTTGTAGGAGAATGCAAGTTGGGGGGGGGGGGAGTTTAGAGATTTAAATAAATATTTATTTATTTATTTAATATGAGGAAAGGGGTTAAATTAAACAAATATGCTTTATTCATTTAATTGATTGTTAGAGTGTGGTTTAATGAATTATTTTAAATAAATTGAATAATTTATTTAGTTAATAGAAGAAGAGGTTGAAGATGAATTAATTAAATATTAAGTTAATTAACTGAATATTGATGGCTAATATAATCAAATAAATACTAAATATTCATTTAATTAAGTGGACAAATTTAGGTGTCTACATTTGCCCCTCTTTGAGATGGTGCGGTTTATCGCATTGTTTCAAAAAAAGAAAGATAGGTGTGAAGAAATATGCCCCAGAAATGTTAATTTAGTGGGTGGTATGCCCCCTTGAGAGATGGGCCGAATTTTTTTGAAAAATCGGGCGATCTCTCAAAAAATTGAAAGAAGTTGGGGGGATGTAGAATAGAAGAAATTTAGAAATAATGGTGAAAGAATGGGAGAAAATGAAGTGAATACGAAGAAATGACAAGCCTCGAAAGTACATGGGGGTCATGGTGCAAACGTAGTGTTTATTCTCTTGATTGATAATATACAATTGATCAAAATTGATTGGACAATCTGGTGCAATCGGTTTAATTTTTCCGATTGAGTCAAAGTGTGATTGTTGATGTCCGTTGTTCACTTGGACAGGATAAAGTCTGAGTAAGTGAGTCAAAGTGACCTATTGTGACTTAGACAAATGATGTAATTGCCCAATGAAGTCAAGGGTAGCTGAAGAAAAATGCTTGTTGAGACTTAGACAATTGATGTAATTGTCCATTTTCATTGTGTTTGATTGGTTGATCAATTGATAGTGTTTGCGTTGTAGGTTGGTTGTGATGAATCATAGCAGCCCCGTTGAGACTAGGTCATTGTAATAAATGCTTGTTGTAGTCTAGGATTGTCATAATTGATTACTTGTTGAGACCCGAAGATACTTGATCAAAAAGTATCTATTGATAGTCTAGGTGTGTGTGAGTCGATGTGCCTGTGTAGATAGAGTAACTGGCTTGATTGGGTTGATGGGAAATGATGAAGGGATTATGATGATGACCCAGATGGAGAGGGTGGGGGGGGATTCGATGTTAGATAGAAGGTATGGAGGACCTAGGACTCATTCCTATGGAAGAAGATTGAAAAAAGAGAGCATCCATTGTCATTACTATGTATGAATGATATGCAGCAATATGCATGGGTGATATGGAATGCAAAAAAATGAAATATATACACATGAGATGAAATGACAATCCATAGATTATTCATAGTGCTTTATTTTCATCATCGAGCATGGTAGTATCGATCTTGGCCAAGGTAGCAGGAACCAAGGTTGAGCGTTTCACCTGTAAGTAAGCATCGCAGACAAGGAAAGTTCCCCTCCATTCTTGTTCATGTGCAAATGGTCGAGGTATATGCTGTAGTCAATAAGCCATAGTGATCCATGACTGTATTGTTGCATAGGATCACGTAGATTAGTGTGTTGGCAAATGCACACTCCAATGAGATATTGTAGGTGATTGAAGGTTTTGTCAATGATGGTAACCTTACAATCCTATGACACTGACAAGACAATTTATTGGCACCAACAAGGTCAGACTCTACACCAGCACACAGACCACCGATAGTGAAAGGAATTATACCGACGCAAAAGCCAACAAGAATTTTGTTTATAATATATTTTGTAAATTATTGTAAAATCATTGTAAGCCGACTTGGCAAGTTGTAAAATGACTCATATATGTATGAGATCACTATAGAACATTTTGTAAGAAAGAAGATAGGCAAAAGAAGGCAGACCTATTATGCGAATTATAGGTTAAGGGTTTATGTATAAAGAAGAGCTTAAACTGGTACTGGATCTGGCATAGTAGATGCTATTTTGAAGCAGTACAAGACATTGGATTTATATAATCCATTTTGTAAGTCAGTGAGACTTCCCATTTTGTAATTGAGCAGTGAGCTCTAGGCACTTGGCCTTCCTGCATGTGAAGGCCCCTCTTCTAGCAATAATATTCTCTTATTGGCCAGTAAGTGAATATTGTGGGTCACAAATCTCACCGAGGTTTTTCCTACACTGGGTTTCCTTGTTAAACCACTGCGTTATGGTGTGTTTTTCATGTGGTTGTTGTTATCTCTGTTTATTGCATTATTTCTTGTTTACCGGTATACAGTATTGATATGCTTTACATGTTTTAAGTTAAGAAAATCTTATAACCGGTTAGATACTGATTCACCCCCCCCCCCCTCTCAGTATCTTTGGGAATTCTAACAATTGGTATCAGAGCCTGGTCCTCTATTTTCAGAAGCCTAACAACTTGAGGAAGATCTTGACACCGGTAGAGATGGAAAACTTGATGAAGCAATTAGAAGCAACTCTCTCAGACTATGATGCAGAAAAGTTGAAAAATATCAAACTTGAAGATGATCTAAAAGCTGCACAGGATATTATTCAAGAACTTCAATAAAATCTTACCATTGCAAGGAACAAGAGAAGAGAACTTTGTGAAAAGATGCAAAATGAGAATGATGAAAAGGAAACTCTTAGTGATCTGATGAATAAGCTGAAACAAGAAAACATGACAACAAAGAATGAGATGCAGGATATGACTATGAGATTTTGTAAAGAAATTGAAGATAGAAAAAAGAATGAAGAAGACTTGACTAGAAGATTGAATGATGTTGCAAATAAAAACACAAGACTTAGTTATGAAAATGATATGTTGAAGACAGATCTGATGCATGCACAAAATAACTCAAATGAACTCATGAGACAGAAAGGTATCTTGGAAAGAGAACTGGATACTGCAAATCAGCACAAAGAAAAATTCAAGAAAAGCTCAAAAGAACTTGGTGACTTGTTGAAGAATCAGAAACCTAATGGCGACACTTGTGGCCTTGGCTTTGAAGTTGGTGAAGGCTCTGGTACTGCAAACACACATGATCATAGAAAACCGGTAAGACAACCTACTGCTTGCAAATTTAATGGCAAATGCTTTAACTGTAACAAGTATGGTCATAAAGAAAATCAGTGTAGATCTAGAAATTATCAAAGCACTAATACACCCACTGGTCAATGTTCCAAATGCAACAAAATTGGTCATAATTTAGAGAATTGTAGAATGAATGTAAGATGTTATGTTTGTGGAAGATTTGGACACTTATCTAATCAATGCAGATCACAAACTGACATAGGATATGGAAAAGATATTCAGAAAAATAATGTGACCTGTTATGCTTGTAACAAGATTGGACATATTGTAAAATTTTGTAGAAGTAAGGCATCACTGACAAGTAACAATGGTGCTAGTTTGAAGGGTAAAGAGAAGGTTGAAGAGGTAAAGCAAGAATTATCAAAACAATGGATTAGGAAATCAGAACTAAATGTTGATAAGAATTCTCCTCCACCAGCAGAACAGAGTAACACTCCACTGGCAGGAGACTCTTCATCCAATTGAAGAAAATTCCTTTGAGGGTTTGGCAATCAAATGTGAAAACATGCTATTATTCCCTTGGTTGATGGTGAGGAGTTGAAATTACTTCTATACCAGCAAATAAGTTAAGTCATTACTTAACCGACAAGCATTAAATGTGGTGGTTGGCAAATTTGACATTATAAAACAAGTGTTTTGGTTCCATTTTCATTTCACCGAGCATTCAAATATTTGAGAGTGCAAAAATTCTTGAGTGAAGGCATTCCAAGCAAAGAAGAGAAGCAATTCATCAAGCAATCATTCCTACGACAGATAAAGGTATTTATATCCATGGCTTCTTCATCTGTTCTTGAATTCATTGCAAATCCCACTGTTGTTGAAGTAATCAAATACCCTAGACCCATATTCCAGTTAGTTCCCGAGATTGCCAAGAAAGATGATAATATTGGTGCATTTTCTCAAATCCCCAAGGGAGTAGTTTTTGCTGAAGACCCTAGAATGTATATTCACTATCATTTAGAAGAATTAGGTGATGAGGAAATCAAGATTATGTATAAAAATGAAATTTGTGATGAATCCGGCAATATCAAACCTGAACACAAGATAGTGGAAACCCTAGGTTTCACTAAAATTCTCAGTATCCCAAATTTTCCTAAGGATGTTATAAGGATAGTTCTAAGTAGGGTACATGGTGCATTCTTTTGGTTGGACTCAGTTCACAAAATCACTAAAGAAGCAGTAAAAGCTGTGACATGGTTACCTTACACCAGCAACAGATCTGATAAAACAAAGAAAGTCTCAAATGACTTAGTGATTAACCTAACCGGTGCGACATCTGACAAGAGATCTTTAAGGGTAAATGATGTAACAGATATCAATGTCAAATTCATCAGTATGATCTTAGGTTACAAAACCACACATGCAAATAGGTTAAACTCAGTCTCTAGCCTATGCATAAAGAGTACCTATGACAAGATTAATGATAATACAAAAATAGATGTGTGTGAATGGCTTAAAGATGAGCTAATTGACAATTTGGGAAAGATTAAAAAAGACAAAAAGGGGACATTCAGATTTAAAAACCTACTTGTCTGTCTAATGCTACACATAACCAAACAAGTACTCGGTATCGGTAACAAAAATCTTGGTTTTGATATATTGGTAGGAAAACAATTGTCAGATTTACTAAACAACATGGGAGAGAATAGAGAAAAGAACATAGATGAGTATTTTCAGGCATTGAAGGCCCGAATGAAGACCAGAGTCAGATTGTCACAAGAAATTGTAAACAAGTATAAGGATGAAATTTGTTTTGTTATAAAGAAGGATGAAATTTGGATGGAGACAGTTATCCCAAGAACCATTTGGGTTACTGAAATGGGGTATGAAACTGATGACCACATAACAGAAACATATGCAAAAGCCCTCCTGGAAGCACCTAAGGAACCTAAAGAAGAGGTATTTGGCAGTGCCGAGACTATTGAAAACCAAATTCAATCAAAGAAAAGGGTTAAGAAGGTTGAAGAAACAGTTAGAAGAGGATCCAGACAAGCAAAACCTATTAAGGATGATGTACTCAAACAAATTGGTATTACTGAAGATGAGTAGAAGCACTTCAACCGGAAAATCACCTTTCATCGGTTGGAAATTCTTCGGAAAGTGATATACCAGCTACATTCAAAAGAGTTGTGAGAAAAAGGAAACCTTCACCAGTATCTACACCTTCTCCAAGAAGAACCAAATAGAAACAACAAGCAGTAAGGCCCATAGCTAGGAAATTAACTCCAAAGAAGAAGTTAACCCCCAAGAAGAAGACTCAACAAACCATTGCTCCAATTGAAAAACTTCTCAATGAAATAACAGAGGATGGAAAGCTGAAAAACATCAACAAATTATATGACTCATTATCAACTGATGACAAGTAAAAAGTTGAAAACAATGTAATCCTACACTTGGATATTTACAAGAAATTTTTGGTGCAAGTTGTGGATGAATTACTGGCAGAACTGTTCAAAAGACTTGAAGTTAGAAGGCAAGCTGTTGTAGAGCTTGATAAGAAAATAAAAATTGAAAAACTACTTGTTGTACATCCTATCAACTCACCGGATGAGATAGATAAATTGATCTCTGAGGCTAACCGATCAGTATTTTCAACTGCACACCAACATGTAGCACTTATGGTTGGTAGAGTGAATGAGGTTGCAGAGGAAACAACTAATGCATGGGACATATTCCTTGTAGAGAAGGAAAAGCAGGAAGAATATCGAAATCCTAAACCCATCAAAGTATACCAAAAAGATAAGGATAAGGGAAAAGGTAAGGTTGGTGGTCCACCCAGCATAAAAATAACAGATAACTTATCCCCACTGCCTCTAGATACTCCACCGGTAGTTACCACTGACAATCAATCGGCTAGTGAGAGTATGGACATACCACATGAGGACACAAATCCTGATTCTGAGGTGTTATATACAATGAACATTGACACTCAAAAAGTCAATATTGTGGTAGATAAGGATTCAATAGGGAAAATAGATGTGGCAAATGATGCACCAACAATTGATAGCATAGAAGGTAAACCGACAGGTGACACCACTGAGAAACAGGCAGAGCAATAGGCTCCCTCACAACAACAGGTTCATGCAGAGACAGTGCTACCGACAATAGCTGAGCAATCCAAACCTTTGTTTAAAGAAATGCAAATACAAACTGACCTACCAGAGGTCACCACAAGCAAAGAAATTGCTCCCACCAGCGAAATATAGATTGTTGGTTCTTCCACTGTAGATTTCAAATCAGCAAATGTCATAGAAGTTCTTTTGGATTCTATCATGAAGATAACATAGTGTAGTTCACAAGCATACAAAGCAATTGATGACACAATTCCAATTTTGAAAATGATAGCACCTAAGTGCAATGTAGATATTAAAGATTCTTTGAATCAACTTGACACATTGTCTAAGTATATTACTGACAACACTGTGACAATTGAACAAATAAAGGAGGAAGCATTCAAGGAGAGACTAGAGAAGGAAAAACACAAATTCTTTGAAGAAGAAATAAAGAAGTGTACAAGACAATTTGACACTTTGAAAACCTTTGTCATTGATGCCAAAGGGGGAGTAGTGGTATGAGAAAAATAATCAGCAAATGGCTCATCAGCTCAGGGGGAGCACATATTCTTTTGGTACACAATTTTTGGCAAGACAATTCTGGCAGATTCTTTTTGGATGACATTTTTTGGATTTTTCACATGAGTGTTGCCATCAATGCCAAAGGGGGAGATTGTTGCCAAATGCACACTCCAATGAGATATTGTAGGTGATTGAAGGTTTTGTCATTGATGGCAACCTTACAATCCTATGACACCGGCAAGACAATTTACCGACACCAGCAAGGTCAGACTCTACACCATCACATCGACCATGGACAGTGAAAGGAAGTATATCAACATAGAAGCTGACAGGAATTTTGTTTATAATATATTTTGTAAATTATTGTAAAATCATTGTAAGCCGACTTGGGAAGTTGTAAAATGACTCATATATGTATGAGATCACTATAGAACATTTTGTAAGAAAGAAGATAGGCGAAAGAAGGCAATCCTATTATGTGAATTATAGGTTAAGGGTTTATGTATAAAGAAGAGCTTAAACTGGTATTGGATCTGGCATAGTAGATGCTATTTTGAAGCAGTACAAGACATTAGATTTATATAATCCATTTTGTAAGTCAGTGAGACTTCCCATTTTGTAATTGAGCAGTGAGCTCTAGGCACTTGGCCTTCCTGCATGTGCAGGCCCCTCTTGTAGCAGTAATATTCTCTTATTGGCTAGTAAGTGAATATTGTGGGTCACAAATCCCAATGAGGTTTTTCCCACACTGGGTTTCCTCGTTAAACTACTGTGTTGTGGTGTGTTTTTCATGTGATTGATGTTATCTCTGTTTATTTCATTATTTCTTGTTTACCGGTATACAGTATTGATATGCTTTACATGTTTTAAGTTAAGAAAATCTTATAACCGGTTAGATACTGATTCACCCCCCCCGCCCTTCTCAGTATCTTTAGGGATCCTAACATAGTGAACTTCCCACGTAGACACCATTAATACATGCCCCAAAACTTCATTGGAACAATCCACAAACAACAAACAAAGAAAAGGATATTAGGAACCATCTTGACTACTCTAATCACTTGTGGATATCCTGGAGTAGCGTAGGAACTTGATATAAATAAACAAATAATAAATCGACCAAGTGCTTATCAGCTAAACAAAATTTTCTTGTCAAAGAAAATGTTACCATGTCTTTGTTTGTGAGGAAGGATGCATCCTTGTGAAGACAGTTGTGTGCAGATGTTTTGATTGGTTGGTTGATTTGATAGGTGGTCATTGTTTGAGTAGCTCAAAATGTTGTTTTGTGTCCCTTGTGATGGGTATGTACAAGGAATAATATGCTTTGCCATGTTTTTGATTGGTTTTTTTGATGTTTTGTCATGTTTTTGGATTTTTTGAATGTTGTGAATATTTTTGGTATTATCTTTAGGAAATTTTTGAATGATTAACTCAATGAATCACAAGGAATGTAGAATCCACTTCCATCGGTAGGTTAAGAGAATTCCCCTAGTTAGATGTCACTATGAAAGTGGGATGCAAGACACATGAAGTACTAACCTTGATTGTAGATCAATAACAAGTCATGGTTTGAATGATAGATGAATGGATGCAATGGATGTGATCGCAACAAGTTTGAAAGAAAATGGAGCCATAGCCTTTATGAATGGTGCCTTTTTACTAGGTTTTCACCACCATACTTACCCAAGGTGCCACCAAAGTGGTTTTCACCGTTTGGATGCATGATTTTTTTGTACTATTTTCTTGATTTTTTGGTATTTTAAATTTTTTTTAGGACTGTTTTTTGAATGTTTTTTGTATTTTCTAATATTGGAGGAGCCTGATGCTCTGCACAAATTTATGTATGAAACCTTTTTATATGCATGCTGTTGATCAGATCTGCCAATAGTTCTCCTTTTGAAGTTGCCAACTGATATGCCCTAGACCCGAAGATGATAGTGATAACATATGGACCCATCCAATTGGATTCAAACTTGCCCTGGTGTTCTTTGTTTGGTAGGTTGTGAGGATTTTCCCTGAGAACAAGATCTCCTACCTCAAATGTGCAAGGTTTGACCTGATGATTGTAGCTTATGCTCATGCACCACTAATATGCTTTTAGGTGGTTGTAGGCAGCTTGTCACTTTTCATCAAGTAGTTCCAAGTCATTAAGACGTGAGACCCGATATGCTTCATCATCTATCAGATTGTGCAAGGAGACCCATAGAGATGGTATTTCAACCTCAATAGGCAGGATGGCTTCTGCTCCATAAACTAGTGAGTATGGGGTTGCACCTGTAGGGGTGCGAATGCTAATTCAATAGGCCCATAGTGCTGGATTCAATCGAATGTGCTAATCATGGCCAACATCATTGCTATCTTTTTGAGGATCCTCGATATGTTCTTATTGGAGGCTTCAACTTGACCATTGCCTTGTGGGTAATATAGAGTGGAAAAATGGTGTTGGATATGAAACTTCTTATAGAGTTCATGAACATCCTGATTTTTGAAAGGGAGCCCATTATCTGTGATGATGGACATGGGTACACCATACTGATAGATGATGTAATTAAGGATGAATGAGGTTATCTTCTTGTCAGTGACTTGGGTAAGTGGAATGGCTTCGATCCACTTTGTGAAGTATTCTGTGGTGGTAATGATAAATTTATGGCCGTTGGACGAAGATGGATGAATTTTACCCACAAGGTCAAGTCCCCATTGACAAAAGGGCCATGGTGTAGTGATAGGTTGTAATTCTTGTGTTGGGGCATGTATCAGGTCTCCATGAACTTGGCATTTTTTGCACTTTTTGACAAAGTAGTAGGAGTCTTTTTCCATGGAGGTCCAATAGTATCCGGTTCACTTGATTTTATTTGCTAGTGAAGGACCACTTGAGTGAGCCCCACAAATTTCTTCATGTACCTCTTCTAAGGCTTTTGTTATCTCATCTTGTTCCAAACATCAAAGGAGAGTACCATCAAGACTTTTCTTGTTTAGGGTTTCGGCAATGATGGTGTATCGAGCAGTTTGGCGGATAAAGGTTTTTTGTTGGTTTTTTAATTGGTTCGGGGGAAGTGTGTGATCACGTAGGTAAGTGAAGAAATCACCATACCATGGGGATTCGGAACCCACAAGGCAACATATCATTTCAATTTCAGGGATATGATAAGCAGGGATCCAAAGCTGTTCCACCAAGAACTCGTAGCGTGTTGAATTTTGTGGAAGATCTAGGAGAGATGAAATTGTAGCCATTGCGTCAACAACTCAATTTTGATCTCTTAATACTTGCTCAAATGTGATAGTTGTAAATGAGTCTTTGAAACTATCCACCATGCTTTTGTATGACATGAGTTTATCATCGTTAGTTTGGTATTCATCAGTGACTTATCAGATGACCAGTTGGGAATCTCCATATACCTATAGCTCTTTCAGATTCCATTGTGTGGCCAATTTGAGTCCTATGATCAAGGTCTCATATTCTGTTATATTATTTGTGCATGGTAAAGTGAGCCTGTATGACTTCAGGGTGCTATCACCTTGAGGTGTGATAAAAAGAATACCTGCCCCTGAGCCATGTTTGGTGTATGAGCCATCAAAATATAGCTTCCAGGGTTGTGTAGCAATCATGAAGATTTATTCATCCAGGAAGTTGGAAATAAGAGGATGGTCACCTTTGAGTGGTGCATCAACTAACTGATCTCCAATAACCTGTCCCTTGATAGCTTTGTGGTCCACATACTCAATATCAAATTCACTCAAGATCTAACCCATCTAGCCAAGCGGCCTGTCAATGCTGCATTGCTAAGTAGCTACTTGAGTGGATCTATTTTGGCAATGAGTTGTACCTTGTGCGTTAATATGTAGTGCCTCAATTTGGTGGCTGCCAAGATAACTGCTAGGCAATCTTGCTCAATAGGTGTGTAATTGAGTTCATAGCCTACCAGTGTTCAAGAGATTTAGTATACAACACATTCTTTTCCTTGTGCATTATGTTGTGCCAACAATACTCCTAATGTTGTATTTGTAGTTGAAATGTATGGAAATAGAGGTTTGCTTGGATCTGGTGGGATCAACAATGGTGTATGCATTAGGTAATCTTTAAGCATTTGGAATGCTTGCTGGCATTTTGTATCCCATTGAAAGCAAATATTCTTGTGTAACAGATGGGTGAAGGGATGACATTTATCAGCCAATTGTACAATGAAACACCAAATGGATTGTAGCCGCCCTTGTAATTTCCTCAACTGACTGATATTCTTTGGAGGTGGCATGTCCATGATCGCCTTGACTTTCACAAGATCTACCTCAATGCCTTTACTTTAGACCATGTATCCTAGGAGTTTCCTAGAAGTTACTCCAAAGGCACATTTTTTTGGATTGAGATGGACATGATATTGTTCTAATATGTCAAATATTTTACCCAGTATTGCAAGATGACCCTCTCTTGTTAATGATTTAGCTAGTAAATCATCGACATAATCTTCCTTTATGGTGTGCATCATATCGTGAAAGATGGTAGTCATGGCTCCTTGATATGTTGCCCCCACATTCTTTAGACCAAATGACATCACATTCCAATAGTATGTTCCCCATGGACATGTGAAAGCAGTTTTGTGTTGATCTTTTGGAGCAATTTTAATCTGGTTGTACCCTGAAAAGTCATCCATAAGAGAAAGCATTGCATGACCTGTTGTTAGATTGACAATCATGTCGATGTTTGGTAAGGGGAATTCATCTTTGGGACATGCTTTGTTCAAATCTCTGAAGTCTGTACAGATACAGATGCCCCCATTAGGTTTTCCAATAGGTACAATATTGGAGATCCACTTTGCATAATCAATTGGTCTAATGAAACCAACATCCAAGAGCTTTTTAAGTTTAGCCTTGACAAGATCAACAATCTGTGGGTGCATCTTTCTGAGCTTTTGTTTGACAGGTTTAGCTCCTTCTGCTATAGTTAGGTGATGCATGACCAAATCTGAATCTAAGCCAGGCATGTCTGCATAAGACCATGCAAAGTTGATTTAGCGCTTCTTGAAGAATTCCACAAATTTTGGCTATTCCTCTTGAGTTAATAAAGATGCCAAATGTATTTGGTGAGGAATTTCAAGGGTCTCCACATTGAATTCTTTTGTTTCCTCTATTAGAATGGCTGATCTCTCCTTATTCATACTAAAGGGGAGGATGACAAACCTTTCATCCTTAGGTGCCTCGGAGAGGTTTTCACCTTTGGATATGCTCTTTGTTTTTACTTTTTTGGGATCAAAAAGTGCCATGGTGTGGTTTTCACTAGAAGATCCATGTTTTATTGTAATATTTTTACAGCTGAAAGGTTTGGCATCTGCCCCAAATTATGCAACGTTGTTGAGTTCAATGGCAAACCCAACTTTATGATCCCCGCTTGGTATGTTATCCCATAAGTCTAGAAAGTCTATGAGTGCCTCATCATTTTGGAAATGGTCAAGGCATGGGGGATTTAGATGGTTCCATTCAATGAGTTCAAGATGGATGATATGAATGACTTCATTGATTAAGTTGAGTTCATGGGAGGCATCGGTAAGGGTTAATACAGAGGTGTGAAGTTCATCGATGGTACTCTCCTTATCAGATTCTGGTGTAGGATTTGATGTAAGGTGTGTGGAAGTTTCTTCTTTCTCAGGAACCCAAAAAGTTTTAATCCATGCCTCTCCATAAACTGGGATATCCTTACGAGGTGGTAGAGGTGATGTGTCATCCTTGTCTGAAGTATTTAGATTCACTGAATCCCATTCCCACTCATGCGAGTCTATCTCTGAATCACTCTCTAACATTAGATTATTGTACCAGGCTGGGATGTCTTTTGAATTGAATAGTGCAGTAGTTATTGGCTTATGCACTTTTGGAGGTGGGATTGTTGGTGTTATTGATGGGGTTATCGACCCTGTTGATTTTGCTGATGGTACTGATGCTACTGACGGGGTTAATGGTGTCGTTGACAGTGCTGATGGTACTGATGTTGCTGATGGGGTTATCGGCTTTGTTGATGTTGTTGGTGCCATTGATAGGGTTGTTGGTGTTATTGGGGTTGTTGGTGTTGTTGGTGTTACTGGTGTTATTGATAGGGTTGTTGGTGCTGCATATATAGTCAAGGATTGCATCCTTGGAGTAACTGGTTGATACATGGGTTTGCTGGGTTTTCCTTAGAATCAAAGCTTAGGAAGATATTCTTTTTGAAAACCTACTTTCATTTTATCTTTTGGTTTCAACTCAGGTTGTAATGGATCATGTCATCCTTGTTTGCAATGTCCCAAAGCACTATGGCCATCATAGCCCATTCTTTGCATTATAGTGAAACCTTTGCCATATTTGGCAGTGGGGAGCTTAGCCTTTGGGCTTTCTTTGTTGATAGGGTCTTGTTGGCAAACAGATTTGTTGCTTTAAGAAACTTTCTTGAAAAACTCTATTTTGCCCTGTAATTAGCAACAAAGCGTTCACAACAATTGAAGAATCACAAAAACAAAAGAATGGTAATTCTTCTTTGCATTTGAGAGGGGCAGCTCCCTCGTATAATGGGGGTATTTGGATTTTTCAAAAATTTAAAGAACGAACAATAAAGAAAGATTGAATGCCATATAAGGTATGAACCTAGATTAAAATAAATCCCATATAATCAAGTTTGAGATACCACAACTTGAAATAAACTTCTTCACATTCAATGTTAAAGGGAAAGCATTAGGTAATCATCAATCAAACATAAGAACATTGATAATAACCCATGAGAATAAGTTGAACACACATCCAAATTGATCTCTATTGCTTAATTGCTTGAATAATACTATCCAAGTCTCTTATACAAAGCTTGTGAAAAAGTGGAATCCCTACATTGAATAATAATGAGGTATATATAGGTGAAGTTGTAACCACCTGAGGTAACTACCCTAACCACCTTTATAACTACTTTATAACTTCCTCAACTACTTGAAATAACTTCCTCAACTTTGGGAGAAATAATTGCTTAGAATAACTACCCAAAATGAGAACTCAGGATAACTACCTCATATGAAAAGAGCCAAGATTATCCTTTATTACAATAGAGAAATAGAGATGAGAGAAAGGAAAATCGATCATAAGAGTTATTTACAAAGAAAGACAAAAACATGATGCGAGTAACACAACAAAAATGAAGACTATACAAAATGCAACTCTGCACTTATTCTAAGCTAACTCCTTGCATTGCTGATGAGGCTGTTGCTTCTGTAGGCACATTAGGTTGTCCAGGTCCTTTGTCTCTGAAGATTCTGAAAAGTCGAATGGCCGAAGTGACGGATTTTCCTTTGGGAATTAGGATGTTAGCTATCCTCATTTTCCATGTCTTCAAGTTTCTATGAATGCCA
This sequence comes from Cryptomeria japonica, assembly GCF_030272615.1. NCBI lineage: Eukaryota > Viridiplantae > Streptophyta > Pinopsida > Cupressales > Cupressaceae > Cryptomeria > Cryptomeria japonica. The sequence goes on along the minus strand of NC_081411.1, from coordinate 659,402,291 downwards.
CTTAGTTCTGTCACCATGCTGAGTGTCTGAGGCATAGAAGTTCTCAAGGAATAGTAAATATCAATCAACCTTTCGATGGTATTTTCACTGAAATTTGTCCTGTTAAAAAGCTACTGATCTACCATGTTCTGGAAGCTATTCTGTAACACCTGCAAATCTTCCATCAATGTCACATCTGGGAGAAGAGTAGTGAGTTGTCCTTGGAGTTTGGTACACACTTGATCACATGAAAGCATGAGCTTTTCTAACTCTAATGAAACTTGATCTATGATCACTAGTTTCCAATTAATGCTTTCTATCCATATCTCTGGATAATCTTTTTCATTACTAGGCAAGATTTTCTCAGTTGCAAGGGTGTCCATTCCAATTTCTATCATTTGTTTAAAATCATTCACAATTTCTTTCTAGGCTGCCTCCTCTTTCATGACATTCTTCAAGTCTTTCTCAATAGTATTTTTCTTTATTAAGGCCTCATCATGGATAGATTTTGCTTGGACTAGGAATTCACATGCGAGAGTTTTGACCTTTTCTACCCATCCTTCAGTTACCTTTCCATAGGCTTGGTACTTTTGAAGATTATCCATAACATTCTTTTCAATTACTCCTTTTGGTGTAAATATAATTGGCTGGCAATCTACACTTAGTGGCACAGTGGAGGTATCAACTACGGATCTCAAGTAAGAAGACAAAGTGTACACTTGTTGTTTCAATTGATCCTTGGATTGCTTATCCTTTTCACTTCTCTCCACCATTCTGGCTGCCATCACATTAAAGTTCTAAATATCAGACTCATGAGAAGAAGGTCCCATATCAATCTTTGTCACAACAAAGTCCGCAGAGGTGGCCTCATTTGTATCCTTCTCAGATATGGGTTGAGCAATCTCTAAGCACATATTCCTTGAATTTGGATCAGTCTTTATTCTTGAGGATACTTTGAGTTTCTTCAATTTTTCAACTCTTTCAAAAAGATCAGATATGCTACTAAATTTAGGTACCACTAGCTTTTCTACCTTCCTCTTCTTCAATAGACTTTGTTCTAACCATGGGAATGAAGAATTTTCTGTGGACTCTTGGATGTTTTCCTGTCTTGCTACCAGTGTTGTAGTCACCTCTCTGATTTCTTCAAATTGATCTCTTGGATTGCTTGGAAATGATGAATCCATGACTAAAGTATTTTTTTGTGCTTCTTGTCGTAGAGATTCAATAGGAACTAAGGGAGATATGGAATGCATTCCATCATCAAATCTTGTGTCATCTAGAATTTCCACTGGAACTTGATCCTTTACTTGACTTGCAATAGAATTATCTTCTATGTCTTTTGCTCTGGATTTCTTCCTCTTTTGTCAGGGTTCATCACCACATGTGTTTTGAAGATTGTTCCTCCTCGGAGGATCTTCATCTCCATCACTTCCTTGAGTATTCTGGTAAGAAGGAGTATCCCGAGCTGGAGTATGGGAAGAATGCAATGACGTAGAGCTCTCAAGCTGACTTCCTTTCCTTCTTGGAGTTTCCTTTGTTGGTCTGGTAGTAGTCATTTGAGTAATCTTCTTCTTAATCCAGGCTTCAGAATTCTTGATTACAAAACTTGTTCTTTCTCTGACATCTCTCATTTCCGGATCTGCCTAATTCAAACTGGGAAGTGGCTAGGACTGGACTTGCTCAAAATAGATAGGATCAATCAAATTAGATCCATCATCTTCAATGCCTTCTATGGTCCAATCCATCTTGAAATCTTTCATTTGCTTCAAAGTTAACCTGGTCCAATCTCTTTTTCTAACCTCGAACTCATCTTCGCAATCCTCCCAAAAGTCTTCGAGATTAGGAAAATGAAAATAGCCCGAGCCTAACTTTAAGCTGCTCTTGACATAATCCTTACTATCAAAAGGAAACCTCATCTGATATGGATACAAGTTGACCTTGGATAAAGCTTTTTCTGTCTCATCTACTCTTGAACTTGACTCACATCTATAGTGCCTAAGACAAATGGGAAAGGCTACCCCTTTATTCTTTCTATCTTTGCATTTCTTTTGAACTGAAACCAATTGCCAACAAAGCTCAACTAAAATGAGATTATCATCAACATATCTGGGTAGCTTCTATGGATAACCTTCAAATCCTCCTGCTCGAAGATAGGTAAATCTCGGAAACTGGATGAAGAAACTTCCATATTTCTTTATCAATTTAGCGGCTTCCTTTGATATTCTGGTGGCAATGTCTCCTTGTAATAACCTTACTGCCCACATTGTGAAAGCATCATTCACCCGCCTGAAATACACAAAGCTTTCCTCACGTTGCAATTGCTTGTAATAATGGTAAACTTGAGTTTCTTGATTCAGGACACCATTAGTACTCAACCCTGGCCATGACCTCAAATTAGCAATAGCATATATCAAGTAAGAGATCATATGGAAACGTTGACTTGTTTTGAAGTGCACTAACTGGTCATGTATGTAGTTACTGATGAGATGGCCCCAGTCAATGAATTGCTTACTGGCAGAGATGACTGTTATGAAGAGATACATCCACATTTCAAACTCAGTGGAGTCAGGACTTCCTGTCACTCTATGGAGTAACAAAATCAAGTTACAAATCTCTTTGATGAAAAGAGAACGATGGAGTGTTTTTGGAAGCTGAGACTGTCCTCCCTATGGCACAACCATCCATTATTTAGCCAGATTATTGAGGCATTTGCTTCTATTGTCAGTGAAGTATTTATAAGCTTTTTTCTTATCGATGTGAGTGAACTTTTCCTTATATGGCAAACGAAGAATAATAGCTATTGAAATTCTGTCTAGTTTGGCCATTAAGGATCCGTCTGCAGCTCTTATCTCTCTTGCATCGGGATTATATCTTTTTGAGCATTCTAGTACCAAATCTGCACATTGAATTGATATGGGAAAACATGCTGCTTCAATCAAGCCACTTCCCGCCACTCTACAAGACAATTTTGATATGTCACCTTCCATGAAGAACCTTTTGATCTCCTACAAATTTATGTGCCCAATCTTGGTATCATGAACCTCTGGAATCATGGTGGTGATCATCAGAGCGTACTCATACTCTTGAGCCTTGTACTTCATGATGGTATTTTTGCAGACCCTTTGTATTGAAGTCCTCTATGTCAATGTTACTGAAACTTTGAGACTTTGAAGATTTTTGACTGACTTGATTAAGTGACTATGTCTTGCCCATAAGTAAGATCTATCCACTGTCTTTATCATGGATGATCCATTTGTTCCTCCTTGAATGGCTGCTCATAGAATTTGATATTACTTTATTGGCCTTTAAGTGATCATCATAATGATTCTTAGCTGGCATTTGATATTAATCTGCTCATGATTATCTTGACAATCAATGACACAATGTTACCTTCTTGAAACTGAGGTCTGTGATTGACCTCTCTATCACTTCTTTGTTTTGATCTGTGTATTTTGTTAAGACTGTCTTAATGATCTTTGTGTTGTCTATTTGATGTTTTCTTCTTTGAATGGAAAAATGACTTTTCCTTTGGTGTTTTGGGGCTGATTATGACAAAGACTCAGATCATTATCTTCTCACTGTTTATTGAACTGTGCATTAGATCTATTGGGGTTGTTGTGATAGCTGTGACTATGCTTGATAGATTCTCTACTCATTGATGATTTCTATCAACCATTCATGTTGTCAATGTCTTCAGTATTGTGAATCAGTTGTCCAATAGCTTGGACTGCACTACTTGAGATGTAATGTATGCACTGTCTTAGATCTTTAGATTTGTTAGCACCGTTCTTTATGACTAAGGTTTACCTTTATTCATCATTCAAAACTTCATACCTCTGTTCACTGACCTAAGGCTGATATCTCCTATAGATATGCTACTCACTGTTTTGACAGGTCTATGGTTGGCTTCTATTTGAAATCTTTGGCACTGTATTTACTTTGTTTCTCATTGTATTGGACTAAACCATTGTGTCTTGTTTTTTTTTCTGTCTAAGCCTCCTATCACTGTCTTTGCAACTTTATTGGGCTATTCCTTTGTCAAAATGACTTTGTTTTCAAACTATCTTCTGTCTCTCACATGGTGCCTATGACATTGATGTGTCTCTTGGTCAGTGCAAACTCACTATCCTTCATATACGACTGCACTTTGCTACCTTTAGATTGCTCGCACAAACCCTTATTCTTTCTCGTGGCTATGAAGTGTTGTCTTCTAAAGACCCTAGGCATTCACTGTCATGAAATGTGCTAACCACAACAATTTTGGATTCACCATTATTCTTTGTGTGTGTTCTTGCAAAAAAAAAATCTTTTGGTGACTCAACATTTTGTACTTGTAAGAACTCCCATATTCGGTGCAGTCACAAAGGAATCGCAGAACCTGGCACTATGTTTGCAATTCCATTCACTTGGAAATGAATACCTCTACACGCACCAAGTGCATCTGCATGAAAGGAGCCATTCGGGTATCTGCAGAAATAAGGCGTTTAAACATTTCTTATTCAATACCTGTGAGTGGAGTTCAGAGAGCATGATAGCATGCATATCTATCGGCATGCAAAACAAATGTTAATAGGTAGTTATAAAACAACTTCAGCCTTCTTTCCTGGCCATGTGGTAAGTTTCTTCCGCTAAAAGGGCGTTTAAGGCGAGCTTGGTGGTGCGATTTTGTAGTTAGAAAGGTATCGGCGTGTTGATCAACTTTGCCAAGTTGCCGATATCAACCAAGTCAAGAATCAATACTTAACATGAATCTGCCGCCTAGTTGGGAAGAATGCTCAATATAGCGACTCCATCGCTAGCCTGAGAGTAAGAGTCAACAAGCATTGGACTCCAAAGAAGCCGGGTGTCAATCCTCTACACTTTCGATTCGTAGTCTTCCATTTTGACATCAGTGGAAAGAATATTTGGAAAAGAATTTGGTTTTACATCCACCAATTGCATCAACTTGAGAATTTCTAAAGACTTCTTAATTTTAACAAATCGATTTGTGCATATTCTACAATCTTTGCTTGTCATGAGACCACATTTCTTTGAGTTATGTCACCAAACTGTCCAAGAACCATGTCTACATTGTCAAATGATTTTGATGCTTTGTCTATGATTCCTCATTTTGCATACATGCTGACTGGAGCAATTCCAACAATAATATATGTGCGCTGCATTTGCTTGATCATTTTTGAAGCATGCACAATGAATCCATTTTGTGTAATTCCCTGCAATCTTTTCTTTTATCTTTCCTTTTGGTAAGTTGGAAAATAGTTTATGCACCTTAACTGTGCTTCTTCATTATGCATGTAATCACGATGTGCGAGCTATCTTCACAACTTACGTGTGTCAGCTTGTTTATTCATTTCACCAACGTGCTTATTCTTTGCGGCTTCCATCATTGTTTTGCATAAACATCTTCAGCAACTTAGAAGTTATTATCAAAATATCAAATTGTTTTGAAATGATATCGGCGACTTTTAAAAGTAGCACAAGCTACCATTAAGTTTTCTTCAAATGTTCTTCAGTGCCTTTGTAAACTAGACGAAAATTTTTTGATGGATAAATGAAACTTTGGAAACATGCCACATGCAAGTATATTGGCCTTTTTTTGAAAGTAAACCAGCTCGTCGATGATGAATTTCTCACTCGAAAGTGTTTTAACAAACCTCCAACTTTGCAAACTTAGGTGAACTGTTGATGATGGTGCAAATAGAATGAAATTGCCAACTTACCGCAAATACATATCGGCCCCTTCATCCTTCACTCTAACTCGTCAGTGTATCCTTCTATTGTCAAAGTTTTCCACATAGGCAGTTTCATGTATGCTTGTTAGTCGATTGGATTGGCTTATTTTATTCTTTATTCAGCTCAGCAGTAGGCCGATTGGAGTTAACCTTCTCTTGCTATTGGCATTTGATGGACTTTCCACAACTTGTGTTAGAAACTCAAGTCAATTTGGCAATAAAGACCAATCCAAAATTTCTTTATCCACACTTGGAATTGATTCCACAAGTACTTGAAATGGAACGTTGTCTTGAATGAGATGAATACTCATTACCTTGATGTCTAACAAAATAATTTTATTTTTTTTTTGGTTTTTTGGAAACTCTTTATATCAACATGATTCCATATGTGGATGATAGGAAACTCTCTAGGCGAACATTTATCACACGCAAGATTTCAAAGGCCAAAATTTCAAAATTTTCTAATTTTAAAATTGGGGCTGACAGGTCTATGTAGATCCATTTTTCCGGGTCTTCATCCATGGTTTCCTCCTCTTGAATTTTACCAGGGGTGAATTGTGCCAAAGTGCAAGTTCTTTTGGCTAGTGGTATTTGAAGTAAACCTTGGGGTTTGCCATGAGTTCTAGGGGATGTGAGTAATTGCCCAACACAAAAGATTTGGCTAAGATTATATTCCCCAGGACCTTCCTCAGCCATTTTCATTTTCAACTTCTCCTACTTTGGTATAGGGGTTGTTAAGATGGAAAGAGAGGCTGGATTAACATATGATGAGGAAGGGACAACTTCTCTATTGTTAGGTATGGTGATCTCTGGTTGATGGTTAATATTATTACAATATGCAAATGGATTAGCATCGTCAATGATTGTAATTTCTACCCCATTATGTGGAAACTTGATACATTGGTGATAGGTAGATGGAACAACTTGAATGGCATGTATCCAAGGCCTTCCTAACAAGATATTATATGGAAAAGGAAGGTCTAGAACTTGGAAAACTATATGCTTCATCACTGGCCCAACCCTGATAGGTAATACAATAGCTCCTCTGGAAGAACGTTCTGCATCATCATATGCCTTGATATTTATCATTTTGCTAGCATCCACCGATTCTACTGCATAACCCAATGTTGTGACTAACTGCAAGGTGCATATGTTCAAGCCGACTCCATTGTCAATCAAGACTCGCTTGATTCTATGTTGGTTTACAAATCCTTCAATATTGAGGGAGGCATTATGTGGTTGTTGGAAGGAAGTGTTGTCACTTTCAGTAAAAGTGAGACATGGTAATGACTTTAGACTACCAACCATGGCTTGAAATTGATCTGTGTTGAGGTTGGCAGGGACAGATGCTTCTTGGAGAGCTTGATCCAAGATTGTTTTATGTGAGGGGGACAAGCACAAATATCTAATATGGAGATGTGGGGCCGATGTCTTATCCAATTGCTCAACAAGATTATATTGTTTGGGGAGGGGTGTCATTCCTTGTGCTGCTGCTCGAATAGTAATCTTGCTACAACATGTAACAACATTGCATGCAGGATTTGGATCTTTGATGGTAAGAGTTGCAACTTGTTCATCAACATCATAGAGGTGATTCATAGTATAATTGTATGCAACTTGTGTGTAATTATTTCTAGTATCTGTGTTTCTCCCAGAGGTGGAAGGACCCCTTTGATCATGTGATGGAAGTGGATTCTTGAACATTAAATGATCATCATTGGATGTTTTAGGGTCATGTCCTTCTATTTCAGTTTCTCCTCTATCAATAAGATCTTGAACAAGATCTCAGTCGATGGCAATTGCTTTTTTTATGCCCTCTTCCTTGGTGAAATTCACAATGCTCGTGATCTCGCCACCATGGAGGCTTGACCTGAGGCTCATAATTAGATATTTTTGGTAAGGTCACAAGATTGGAGGATACCAATTGATGTAAGATTGTTTTGATAGGTTCCCCTAAGGGTGTATATGTGCATTTTGGCTTATAGTTTTGTTTCTTTTGTTTTGGTTCCTCTTGTTGTGTATTGTGACCTTGATTTTGTGGATTAGTGATGGTGTTGTTTTTAGGAGGGGGATTTTGTCCTGCAAACCTGACCACAGGTTGTGCATTTTTTACTATTCTTGCATCCACTATCCCGTCATTGACAACGTTCTTGTTTTTGTTCCAAAATTTTGGTTTATCACTATTATAATGTGGCCAAGGACCATCTTTGGGTTCATTGTAAATTTTGATAAGTCCCTTTTTGATGAGGGCTCTTTCACATTTTAGTCCTTGAGTGATCATTTCTTCAAAGGATTTTGTGCCCTTCATGTCCAAATGAAATTCCATTTCATCATTTAAGTTGGAAATGAAAATTTCCACTAATTCTTGCTCAGGTAAATGAAGAGAGCATCTGCTAGATAGTTACCTCCACCATTGTAGGAAAGTTGAGAACAACTCCGCTGGTTTTTGTTTGGTGTTGCACAAATATGCCATGGTGACATCACATTCTATGTTGTGTGCATAATGAGCGATGAATTTTTGGACTAGTTCCTCAAATGTTCTAATGCCACCTGGTAGTTGTGAAAATCATTGTGTGGTTGTGCCTCCCAAACTTTGAGCAAAGAGGCGAATTAGATATGTGTCCTCATAGGCCACCTCTAAACAAGCTGAGTGAAATTCTCGTACATGATCCCTAGGATCTCCTTTGCCTCTTTACTTTTCAAATTTGGGTGTTTTGAACCCTCGTGGAAAAGGTGGCATAAGCATGTTCCTATCAAAAGGATAGGGACAAATGTCATTAAGTGAAAACAAAGTAGTCTTCACACCACTATTCAGTTGTTGAGTGATATTTTCTACTTGTTGCCTCAACATATCTATTTATGAAGGAGGAGGAGGTGGAGGATTCCCTTGATGATTAGGGTCATAATGGAAGTAGTCTCTACCTCCTCCACCATCATGTTGACTATGTTGCTCAGATGTTTGTCGTATCTATGTTGTCTCAAAGTTGGAGGGTAGTTTGGCACCCTCTTGAGCAAGTCTTAAGAAATGAGCATTTGCATTGTTTCTAAGAATTTCATCAAAGAGTCTATTGAATTTGGGATTATGTTGTTCTCTTTCTATATCTTCTGGAGTTGGAGTGCTGGGATTTCCATCATTAGTGCCGCCTCCAATGACCTCATGAAAATCGTTGGGTTTTCTTCCTCCTCTTCAATTTCGGGTTGTTTGTTTCTCATTGATCTTGTTTGAGCCATATTTTTTATGTTTGTGAAGGTGACTATGAGGTGGTGATGAAGTGTTTGATGGAAGACAAGTTTTATGAAATGTTTGTTGGAAGATAGATCTCTAACACTGAAGGTTGGATATCAACAGAGTTCTTTGTGAATTGCTCTTGTGTTTTTCAACAATTGTGATGTGATGAGGTATAACAAGGTCTGAGATGTGTTATAAACCAAGCTACCTAGAAATGAGAGGATGCACTCATAAACTAGTTTTAACCTGTGTAGAAATGCCTCTTAGGATGATTGATCCTAGATGTAGAGACACCCTAAAAGTGATTTGTTGGTTTGATTTAAGCAATATCTGAAAGTACTAAGGACAAGACCTCTTTGTGTTTGAGAGTTTGAATGGATTTGTGATTTTTGAATGTGAAGGTGGATAGTATATATGTCTCAATAAAATTCTTTTGTTATGAAGGGGGTTTCTACATCTTCCTCTCTTACAGGGGTTAGTGGTTCCCCTCGAGCTTTGTTGTATGTGATACAAATTTGAGGAAAGAAAGAAAGATTGATCTTTCCCCCTTTGTTTTTGTGATATTCAAAATCTCTATACTGAGTAAAAGCTCTATTTCTCAAAGGCTCTTTGTCAAATTCATTGGATTTGCCTTGCAGGTACAAGTGCATATGACATAAGAACCCTATGTGAGAGAAATAATTATGTATTGATATAGAAAAACTTCCTTCTTTTGATAAGAGCTTTTGAACCAAGTTGTCTCTTCTTTAATTTGATCTTTTGATGAAGACTACTTTTTCTCAAGATATGAGTGATGGTCATAAAAAATGATACTTTGTTTTCACTTGTTGATGTTGTTTTGTTTATCAATGTTTGAGGTAGATTTGTTGGATGGATACTTGGTTTCAATTGTTTTGAATTTCTTTGACAAGAAAACACAAGCACAATAACCTTGCCCTTTTTCAATAAAAGGCACAATAGGTGTGGGTCTAAATCAACCCAATCATGAACTTTTGACCCTTTACAAATGTATTTTATGTTTCCCAAAGCCTGAATTTGGCCCAAATTGTTACTGATCTGAAACAAGATGAAGACAACTCAAACACTTTTTTATCCCTAAGGTCATGGCCAGTTGCGATATTTTCAGCCCACATCTTGATATTTCTTCGAATTTGGTACTACATACCTTATGAATCCTGCCATGGCAGGTAAAGATGTGATCTACTAAGTCTTGCACGAGCATAACAAATAGATGATCCCTATGATGGGGGAGTCACCACTTTCATCAAGCTACAAGTAGCCTTTCAAAAAGACCTATTTCTACTCAAGGAAATATGTAAGGTGAGTATCTTGGGAGCAAAACCATCTATGTTCTTGCACTGAACTTTTCACAAATATCCTTAATCAATAGAACGGGTGGGCTTCTAAAATAAGAGGTGTCTACTAATGTTCAATGTTTTTGGACGTAAGTTCATTTAGCAGTGACTCACTTAAGAGCCTTGTAACTTGTGGTGGGGCCCATATGTCCTTTCGACAAGTTACATTGTAGAAACAGCTACACCCAAGGCTAAAAATTTCGCTCTCACCTGATTTCTATAGCAGCTCAAAGGATTTACCGTGCAAGGTCATTCCCAAGAGTGATGTTTCTCTTGGCAGACCTCTCTTAAAAATAAAAAATTTAGAGAGTTACTAACACTTTTCTCTTGCACCTAGGACCATGAGAGCCAAGGGAGAGGATAGTGTGTGTTAGAAATGGGACCACTCTACAGTTTTGCACAAGCTGTCAATCATGAAAAAACACTTGTTCTTTTTAACCTTTTTATTGCAATGTGATCTATTTACTATTTGGAGATGTTACTCCAACAACCACGGTGTTCTTTTTAATTCCACAAAGCAATTTGTTTTCTAACTAGGAAAGTGAAAATCCTGGTCAACAAAATTGAAGCACGTTTGCTTGAAGTAAAAATCGCTTTGTAAACAAAACTGGACAAGTTTGTTTATTCTTTTTATGATCCAAATTGAAAAATGAAGTTGATTTTTAAATCCTTTTGTTTGAAAACAAGAAAAATAAACTTTGTTTTAAGCACCAAAAGTGAAAAATGAGGTTTATTTTAAGTGCACCAAAAAGACCATGAGGTTTGTTTTAATCCTTTTTGTTTGAAAAAAATCTGAAAGATGAAGTTTGTTTTAAGCATCAAAAGTGAAAAATGAGGTTTATTTTAGTTACACCAAAAAGACTATGAGATTAATTTTAATCCTTTTGTTTGAACAAAACATGAAAGATTAAATTTTAAACTCCAAGATTTAAACAAAAATGTTTCAAACTTAACTTCTCCAAAACCTGCAAGAAATTGTTAGTAACTTGCAAAATAAAGGAGTAGGTAAAAATAAAAAATCTCATGGGGGCTTCCACAAGCCTAAATTTAGTTTTTTGGTTACAATTTTTTTTTCGAACTCTCTGATACAAAAGCACTACAATATGAGAACACAGAAGCGCTACTTCAGACAAAAACGCCAAAGTATTTGCAAAAGCATCAAAACAATTCACAACAACGTTAAACTATGAACAAAAGTGCTATTTTAACAGTTCTAACTGAATTAACAGACGAACAAAACAAAGAGCACAAAAGCACTAGATTATTACAATAGCGCTAATAAATGACCAAAAGTGCTAAATCTACAACAAAAGCACTGAATCTAATGCAAAAGCGCTAAAAATAGGACAAAAGTGCTAGAACTCTTCTGTCAATAGTGCCAAAACGTGACACAAAAGTGCTAAAGGGCAACCTGTGTGTGCAAATTTAAGAAAATCACAAAAAGTTAATTTTTTGGAAACAAATCAGAATTGTGTGTTCGATTCACGTCGGGTTCACCAAATGATGCATGCTAAAAAGGAGACATAAGACACAAGTTCAAATGTTAGTATGTTAGTGATGTTAGGATTAATGATAGTCCCAAAGATACTGAGAGGGGGGGGGGTGAATCAATATCTAACCGATTAACAAAATATTTAACCTTATTAAGTATTTTGCATCCCAAAATAGTGTACTGGTAAATAAGAATTAATGCAGTAAACATGAACAATAAAGACAACAAAAAATACACCATAACACAAGATATTTAACGAGGAAACCCAGTGTGGGAAAAAACTCAGTGGGATTTGTGACCCACAATATTCACTCATTGGCCAATGAATAAATATTACTTACAATGAGGGGCCTACACATGCAAGAAGGCCAACTGCCTAGAGCTCACTGCTCAATAAGAGTCTCATTGACTATAAAAGTGGATTATCAAAATCCAATACAATGTACTGCTTCAAATCAACATCAACTATGCCAGGTTCAGTACTGGTTTAAGCTCATTCTATAACCAAAACCTTCGCTGTCAACTTATATCTCCTTATACAAAAATATCATTCATTCATGCTATCCTTCTATCATACTTCTTACCAAAATGACCTATAAGATCTCATACATATATATGAGTCTTTTACAATATGCCTGGTCGGCTTTACAAAAGATAATTACATTAAATACAATAAACAAATGTTTATTCCCTGTCGACTGGGGTGCCAGTGAAGTGCCGACCGATGTATGTAGATGTCTATGGCGGTGTCGGTGCCTGCTGGTGGATTTACCAGATGAATGCCAGAAGGTTTCCAGAAGGTTGCCATCAATGACAACACCATCATTTCTCATTAGAGTGTAGAATGCCAACAATCTCCCCCTTTGGCATTGATGTCAACACTCATGAGAAAAATCAAAAAAATGTTTCCAAAAAGTGAAGTCCAAAAATTTACCAAAAAGATGTGCTCCTCCTGAGTAGATGATCTCCTTTGAATGATCATTTTTCTCTATCCACTACTCTCCCTTTGACATCAATGACAAAGGTTGTCAAAAATTGTCAAACGAGTTCAAAAATTTTACCTCAAAGTTTGTAATCGGTTGGTTACAATCTGAAATATGTCTGGCAAAACCAAATTTAAACTCTGCAGGAATTTGTTGTTGTTGTTTAAGGTTGCCTCAGTTTGTTGGATCATGTAAGTGAGATGATGCATATTCTCCTCTGGTGATCTTTCCCCTTGAATTAATGCCTTAGCTAACACATTTCTCAGAGAGGTAAGATTATCCAACTTAGGACTAAGTTTATACTTAAGCTCTCTGGCATTTGCCTTGATCCTTGCTTTTTCCTTTTCAAATTTCTCCAACTTTCCCTCAAATCCTACTATTTCTTGCTCAATAACTGATATAGATTTGGATGAACCAATTATGTTATCAGCTATATCATCAATCTCCTTCTGTACTCTGCTTATTTCATTTTCAATGTCCTTTGTCAACATATGTGGCTTACATGTTTCTCTGTACAATTCCTTATATTCCAAAATTGTAATATTAAGTGCCAGTAAAAGTGTGTTAATGTGTTCTGTGCACTTCTTTATTGTATCCTCAAAGAATTTTTCCTTTTCCTTTTCAACTTTCTCTTTGAATGTGTCCTCATTCACCTTATCAACTATCATTACATTGTCGGTAATGAATTTGGACAATGTGTCCAATTGACCTAAAGAATCCTTTACATGATCTATATTACATTTTGGTGCAATAATTTTAAGAATTGGTATTGTATCATCAATTGCCTTGTAGGCCAATGCATTATAATTAGTTATCTTCTTGATAGAGTCCAAGAGTACCTTTGTCACATTGGTAGGCCTGAATTCACTTAATGAAGTACCAGATGTCTGACCAACTGCCTTAATTACCTCAGTTCTTCCAACATTTGTTACCAATTTGCTTGTATTATCCTCTGGTGGATCAATCTGAGTTTGTGTTTCAACCTGTAATGGTTTGGGTTTCTTAGTGATTACCGGTTTCACTATCTCAATATATACCTATGTCTCTATTGGTTTCTCTATGTGTTCACCTGCCGATATCTCTGTCTTAGTAGATTTCTCAGTGCCAGTCCCTGTACCTTCAGTATTCATACCAGTGTCCAATGGTTGTTTTGTTTGTAGTGTATGCTCTGTTTGTGTCTCAACCACAACATTCTCTATGGGTTGCTTAGTAATGTTTCCACTGTTAGCAATATTATTCTTAGCCTCTGTATTGTCCTTATCCACAACAATGTTCACTTCTTGAGTATCCCCATTCATGGAGGATAGAATTTCTGAATTAGGATTAGTGTCATCATGTGTTACACCTATACTGTCAGTAACTGGTGGATCATCAAAATGTACCGGTGCAATATCCAAGGGCAGTGGTAAGTTGTCAGTTATTTTGATGTTTGGTATTCCACCAACTTTACCTTTCCCTTTGTCCTTATCCTTCTAATAATCCTTGAATATTTTCTTCGACCTGTTCAATTCCTCTTGGTTTTTTTTTCCACAAAAAAGATCCCATTTATCAGTCATTTCCTTAGTAATCTCATTAACTCTACCAGCCATCAAACTCACTTGCCGGTGACCACTAACAAAAACTGATATATTAGCTTCATAGATTAGGTCGTCAATTTCTTCTTTAAAGTTAACTGGATGTACAGCTAGAAGTTTTTCAATTTTAAGTTTCTTGTCTAACTCCATTACTGCAATCCTCTTTGCATCTAACCTCCTATATAATTCATTTAGCAAGTCATCTACAACTTCAATTAGCACTTTCTTGTATATGTCTAGATGTAGAATTATACTATTTTAAATACTTTCCTTTTCTGAATCAGTGAATGTGTTATACAATTTTCTCACATTTGCCAAGTTACCATCATTAGTTATTTCATTCAACAAATTATCCAATGGTTGTATAACCTATTTTTGTTTCTTCTTGGGTGTAAGTTTCTTTGCCGGTTGCCTTACTGCTTGTTCTTTCTTTCTCAAGGTTCTTGTTTTCTTGGGTGGAGGAGAGGGTACCGGTGAGGGTTTTCTCTTCCTATCAACTCTCTTGAATTCTGTAGGTATCTCATTGTCAAATGATGTGCCAACCGATGAAATGTGTGCCTTCGGTTGCAGTCCTTCTAGTTCACTTGCCTTTATACCAGTAAGGTTCATAACATTTTCTTTTATTTCCTTTACCTATTTAGAAGCATCTCTTATATACTTTTCTCTTCTCTTCCTTTGTTTCATTGTTTGTACACCACTTTCAATTATTTCAGCATTACCAAAAACTTCTTCTCATGGATCTCTAGGTGCATCTAATAAGGCTTTTGCATAAGTTTCAACAATGTTCAGATCTACCTCATAAGCCATTTATGTTACCTATACAGTTCTAGGTAATACAACTTCCATCCATGTTTCATCTTTCTTAATTACAAAACAGATTTCCTTATCATATTTATCTACTACACTCTGTGGTAGTCTCTCTCTTGTTTTCATCTTGGTTTGGAAAGTTTTGAAATATTCAGTTATATTGTTTTCCTTAGTCGTACCCATGTCGGTGAAAGCTTCTTGCAATTGTTTTCCTACCGGTATGTCATATCCAAAGTCTTTCTATCCAATTTCGGGGATTTCTTTTGTGAAATACAACATAAGGCATACCAAGAGATTACCAAAATGAAATGTCCCTTTCTTATCACCTTTTTTTCTTCTTCAAGTTATCAATTAGTTCATCCTTCAGCCATTCACACACATCTATTTTTGCATTATTGTTTACCATTTCATAAGCACTATTAATGCAAAGACTAGAAACTGAATTGAGTCTGTTTGCATGAGTAGTTTTGTAACCTAAAATCATACTTATGAATCTCACATTGATGTCCTTGATGTCATCACTCTCAGAGATCTACTATCAGATGTTGCTCCGGTTAAGGTCATGACTTTGTTATTAGGAACCTTCTTAGTTTTGTCTGGTCTGCTGCCGGTTGAGGGTAAACCTGTTACTACCCTAATTGCTTGCCGGGTGAATTTGCAGACTGAGTCTTGTGTGTGTGAAAAAGTGAACTTGTAGCTACAAGCACAACACTTCAATTAAGTCATTATATGCATGGTTATTAATCAGTAATCAATAAGAAATAAACCATAGCAAAGCGACCAATTGCCTTCTAAAAGATGTGAGTATAAGATTGCTCTCAAATTTTTATAAGCAATACCAATGACTAGACTACACCAAGATGAAGGATTTAATCTATATGATATTAAGCTATATGGATGCAAGATCGATGAATAATTCAAGCAAATAATCAATTTCAAGCAACAATGGATGCAATAATGGATGGAAAATGGATGCAAATAATCTAAAAAGCACAATAATCTTCAATGACTCCAGAGTGAAATTAGCGCGATAATAATCTCCAAGTGTATTCTCAAAAATCTCTGGGGTGAATTGGAATGAGAGTTGAAGACTGAATTTATAGAGAATCACAAGAGAAAAAGCTCAATTTAGGATTAATTGAAATAATTGAGAAATCAGATTCAGTTAACCTTGAGATAGATTCCAATTATAGTTTAATTGAAATGCATTCAAATTAGAAGTTCAAGTTGCATTGGAAAATAATAATAAATTAATTCCATGCATATATGATAAAAATAGATAATTCTTTGCATATATTTGATTTATTCAAGAAAAAGGTCTTTTCAATGCAACTGAACTTCTTTTTCTGAAAAAGCTTTGAGTTCCAATTTTAGAGAATAATTCAATAATTCAATTAAATTGCTTTTCTGATTTCAAGTTCTAAATTTAGAAAAAAGAAATAATATCTCAAGTTTGATTCCTCTCTCAATTCAATCTTTTTTTGTTTTATTTTCAATTCAACTCTTTGTAATAAATTAATTCATCTTTTGTAATAAATTAATCCTTTTTGCATGATTGAATGGCAAATTTATTTATTAATTAAATATGCAAGGATATTTAATAAATTAAAATGGGATAATTGATCAAAATGATATTATTGGAAATGATTTGATTAATTAAATAAATATTTAATTAATATTGAGTAGTTGATTTGCCATGTGATATTTGATGATTAAAGAATTAATAATGTGCTCAAGATTGATTTAATTGCCTTTGGTTAGGACCTTAGTGATGTTGTCGAGATTAGGGGCCCATGGTTTAGATGACCAATTTTAGGGTATTGCAAGTCTAACCAAAGAAATTCACCATGTGCCCTACTTAGGACAATTCTCACAACTTCCTCCGGAAATTCAGGGATGTTCGAGATTTCCACAAAACCTAAAGTCTCAATAATTTTGTGCTCGGGTTTGACAATGCCATTTTCATCACAAATTACGGTTCTAAACATCTTTAACACTTCCTCATAACCTAATTCTACAATATTGTAGTGAGTATAAATCCTAGGGTCTTCAGCATAAGCTACACCTTTAGGAATCTTTGAAAATGCGCCTAAGGAATCATCTTGATTAGCTATCTCGAGAATAATTTTGAATACGGGCGGGCCTAGGGCGTTTTATGTTTTCCATGATAGTAGTGTTTGCAATAAATTCAGGAGTAGAAGAAGAAGCCATTTGAAAAATACCTTTAGCTGCCTGATGATGTTTGGGTGCTTGAAAGAAATCGCTTCACAACTTTGCCTTGAATGCCTTCGCTCGGATTTCACGCTCTCTTCTAATTTGAATTCTCAGTGGATCAAAAATGAGGGAAAACTGATGATATATAATGACTTTTCTTTCAACAACCACATTAAATGCTCACCGGTTAAGTGAAAACTTAGCACATCTGTCGGTGAAGAAGAAATCTATCTTCTCACCATCAACTGAGGGTAAACTGCATGATATTCAATTTGCTGCAATACCCCCAAGGGTTACTTCTCAGTTGGATGAAGAATTTCATGCCGGTGGACTAATACTCTGTTCTATCGGTGAAGGAATAGTCTCATCAACATCCTGACCTTCCTTTCTAATCCATTGTTTTGAAAATTCTTGCTTTACCTCATCAATCTTTTCTTTGCCTTTTAAACTAGGTCCTTTATTATGTGCCGGTGAAGTCTTGCTTCTAAATATTTTTGCAATATGTCCAATTTTGTTACAAGCATAACAAGTCACATTATTATTTTGAATAGCCTTTCCATATCTTATGTTGGTTTGTGTTCTGCATTGATTAGACAAGTGCCCAAATCTTCCACAAACATAACATCTTACATTCATTCTATAGTTTTCTGAATTATGACCAACTTTGTTGCATTTGAAACATTGACCAGTGGGTGCATTAATGTTCCGATTGTTTCTAGATCTACACTAATTTTCTCTATGACCATACTTGTTACAGTTAGAGCATTTCCCATTAAATTTGTAAGCATTAGGTTGTCTTACTAGTTTACTGGGATCATGATTGTTTGCAGTACCAAAACTTTCACCAACTTCAAATCCAAGTCCATTAGTATCTCCATTAGGTTTCTAACTTTTTAGCATATCATCAAGTTCCTTTGAGCTTTTCTTGAATTTCTCTTTGTGTTGATTTGCAGTAGCCAACTCATTTTCCAGAATTCCCATTTGTCTCATAAGTTCAGTTTTATCATGTTGCATGTGAATTAGATCTGTCTTTAACATATCATTTTCATGACTGAGTCTTAGATTTTCATTTCCAGTATCATTGAGTCTCCTAGTCAAGTCATCTTCATTCTTCTTCATGTCTTCAATGTCTTTACAAAATCTCATAGTCATATCTTGCATTTCATTCCTCATAGTACTGTTTTCTTGTCTCATCTTGTTCACAAGTTCATTAAGAGTTTCCTTTTCATCATTATCAATCTACATCTTCTCATGAAGTTATTTTCTTTTATTTCTGGCTATAGTAGGATTCTCTTGAAGTCCTTGAATGAATTCCTGTGCAGTCCTTAGATCATCTTCAAGTTTGATATTCTTCAACTTCTCTAAATCATAGTCTACAAGAGCTCCTTCCAATTGCTTTCTTAAGTTCTCCATCTGTACCGGTGTCAGAATCTTCCTCAAGCTGTTAGGTGTTTGAAAATAGAGGACCAGGCTCTGATACCAATTGTTAGGATTAATGATAGTCCCAAAGATATTGAGAGTGGGGGGGGGGGGGTGAATCAATATCTAATCGGTTAATAGAATAGTTAACCTTATTAAGTATTTTGCATCCCAAAATAGTGTACCGGTAAATAAGAATTAATGTAGTAAATAGGAAAAATAAAGACAACATAAAAATACACCATAACACAAGATGTTTAACAAGGAAACCCAGTGTGGGAAAAACCTCGATGGGATTTGTGACCCACAATATTCACTCATTGGCCAATGAATAAATATTACTTACAATGAGGGGCCTGCACATGCAGGAAAGCCAACTGCCTAGAGCTCACTTCTCAATAAGAGTCTCACTAACTACAAAAGTGGATTATCAAAATCCAATACAATGTATTGCTTCAAATCAGCATCAACTATGCCAGGTTCAGTACCGGTTTAAGCTCATTCTATAACCAAAACCTTCATTGTCAATTTATATCTCCTTATACAAAAATATCATTCATTCATGCTATCTTTCTACCATACTTCTTACCAAAATGACCTATAAGATCTCATACATATATATGAGTCTTTTACAATATGCCTTTTTCGGCTTTACAAAAGTTTATTCCCTATCGGCTGGGGTGCCAGTATGCATTGTAGTCGCTGCCGGTGAAGTGCCTGCCGGTGTATGTAGATGTCTATACCCATGCCGGTGCCTACCAGTGGCTTTACCAAATGAATGCTAGAAGGTTGCCATCAATGACAACACCATCATTTCTCATTAGAGTGTAGGATGCCAACAAGTGACACAAACGAAAGACAAACAAACCTATAATCCTTAACATGCATATCAAGAGAGATATAAAGAAGACAATGAAAATCATACAAAAATGAAGGAAGGAAATAAAACCCCCCAAGATGCTCTCCAACATGCTCATAATTGCTCCTCCCATGTTCCTCTCCTTTCCAAGTTCCACATGAGTGTAGCCCTCACCTTTTTGCACTTACTATGAATGTCTTATGAAGATTCAAGATTATGAAACTAAGAACAAATGCCTATGCAAGTGTAAATAAATCACTATGAGAAAGCACCTAATTAGTCTATGTTAATTTTAGCAAAATAACAAAGCAAATGCTCCTAAATTCTCTCTCAAAATAACTATAAGTTTGATGCATACAAGGTTTCTGGATGCTTCTGAAGAAGGAATGGGCTCTATTTATAGGAAAAATGGAGAAATGGATGGTTGAGATTGAATAATCTCAACAAGGGCCAGGATTGATGGGTTTGTGATCCATGTGATGGCTTTCAACCCAATCCCACAATGACAAGTGTCAACATGAGATGGCTTGAGAGGAGAGGGAAGAAGCATTAAATGCTTGGGATGACATGAAGGTTACCTTGGGAGGGTTTGGTTAGGCTTGAGTTAGTGAGTAAAGATTTTATCCAATGAATAATGCCTTTATCCAATGGACAAACTCTTCTGAAAGAGTTAGTGGGGATAACCGTGGTCAAAGCAATGAATGCTTGAAGAGACCCATGAGTTGAATGAGAGTTAAGTTAGAGGAAAAGTCTCTAACCATGTGGGCAAGTTGAACTAACCATTAATGGTTATGTAAGAGCCATAAATGGTTATGTAAGAACCATTAATGGCTTGGAAGACTTTAGGGGTTAACTTGTTGAAGACATAAAGCCTTTAATGCTTTTTAAAGACTTTGGAGGCTTTGAGAAGTGACTTCTCTTTGCTTAGGAATGTGACAATAATTAGGGGATATGATTAGGCTAATTTGGAATGGTTTAGAAGAATCTAGAATGGGTTTAAGATGCAAGTGAGTTTGGTGGGTGAGAGAAAATAGGATTTTAATTAAAATAAAATTCATTTATTTCAACTAAAATTGTGAAACTTGCATTTGTAGGAGAATGCAAGGGGGGGGGGGAGAGTTTAGAGATTTAAATAAATATTTATTTATTTATTTAATATGAGGAAAGGATTTAAATTAAACAAATATGCTTTATTCATTTAATTGATTGTTAGAGTGTGGTTTGATGAATTAATTTAAATAAATTGAATAATTTATTTAGTTAATAGAAGAAGAGGTTGAAGATGAATTAATTAAATATTAATTTAATTAAATGATTATTGATGGCTAATATAATCAAATAAATACTAAATATTCATTTAATTAAGTGGACAAATTTATGTGTCTACACTAAGATTTGATGATTAGACATGAAAACATAGATCAACAAGACATCATAAACACACATAACACTAATATTTTTGACGTGGAAAATCCAATAAAGGGAAAAACCACAGTGGGAATACACCCACAATATGAGTATACTCTATTAGAAGTATAGAATTATTACACTAGCGAATGCACATGCATTCAGGCACACTGCCTAGAGCTCATTGCTCAAAAACAAAATGGGCTCTAACCCAGGGAAGGCTCACTGCCTTACAAACCAATTCAGATCACATTCGAAAGTAATGAATTAAAAAATAACATCTCCTTAATGTTTGGTTATAGTTTTGGTTAAGCACATAACAAGTTCCATTTTCTTCTTCACACTTCTTCTCTGCTTCTGAAAGGTCAGTACATTATTCGCACATATACTCACTCTCTCATCCATGACACCACACAAATATAATGATTATTACATTTATTTATACATGACATCAACCTTGGAAAGATCATGAAGGTCGGCTCAACACTCACCATTTAATTACAAAAATATAATCACACACAATACAATATCACATGTGGATCAAGCAATGTCGGCCAAGACATAGCACGAACCCAAATCTTTCACCTTGAATACAAAACACCTCCAAGAATTATGCATCGAACATCCGCAACACGTTACCAGCATCTAGCTAGCCAAAAACATAAAGAATGCTAACATACTAGAGAAACTAATCAATTATGAGCCCAACGATCAATACAGACCACCAACACAAAAGACACACAATCCATAAAGTTCCACAAGCATCATGAATTACCACTGCAACATCCACACCAACTCAAATTACTAGAATCATCTATATAATCATACCAAACTTTAAGAACACTAACTACAATGATTGTCAACCTTCAAAAATCACTTGTAGAGCTCTAAACCATGAACCACTTGAATTGAGGAATCACATCGACATCCCAAGCATATCTCCAAATCCGCAGATCAAGATATTACAATGCGGAGTAATGCAGATCAAAATACTAACACTCTGTCACCATTGAACAACTGAAAAACCAGCCACAACATAGATACCCATAACTCATTCAAATCTTCATGTAGACCTCATAAATCTGAACTGGATCATCTACAAACAATCCTCTAAAAACCCTTTAATCTGTAAACACTGATCTTCATCATGCTGGACAAACCAACTCACTAAACTTCAGAACATCACTGTCAGAAATAGAGAAATATGTTGACATACATGACAAAACATCTCTCAAATATCCCTCAAGCACATATTTGCAACATACTTCTAA
The DNA here is from genome assembly GCF_030272615.1 of Cryptomeria japonica. Taxonomy (NCBI): domain Eukaryota; kingdom Viridiplantae; phylum Streptophyta; class Pinopsida; order Cupressales; family Cupressaceae; genus Cryptomeria; species Cryptomeria japonica. The sequence continues at coordinate 659,379,970 of NC_081411.1, read as the reverse complement.
CAATCTCTAATAATCTCCCCCTTTGGCATTGATGGCAACATATGATGTGAAAAATAATCAATGACAAAGAAATCAACAACTCCCTCTTAGCACTTGCATACTATTCTCTCCCCCTTAAATTACTTCACATGACTTTCTCTCAACACTTTTTTTCACATGACTCTCTCCCCCTTTGACATAAATGGCAAAGAAACATATTTGCAATCAAACCACAAAACTTACTTACTGACTACTCCCCCTGAGTAGCAACCACCACTCATCAATCTGGATCACAAAATATGACAGTGAAATGCACCAGACTAATGCATACCAATGCATTTTAGTTCTAATCAGGAGGGGCAATCACCCCTAACTTCCCTCTAAGATACTCAAAAGTATCCTTAGGAAAAGGCTTCATAAAAATGTTTGCAATTTGTTCCTTTGTAGACACATACACCAATCTGACTTTTTTTCTCATTTATCTTATTTGTCAAAAAATGAAACTTGATAGATATATGTTTAGTCTTGGAATGCAACACTAGATTCTTAGAAATGTTAATTGCACTTGAATTGTCATAGTAGATAGCAATAGGCTCATCATACACTACTATGATATCTTTCAACATCTTCTTCATCCATACCACCTCAGTACAATTTTTAGTAGCAACAATATATTCTACCTCTACAGTAGATAGAGAAATATAATTATGTTTTTTTCTCAACCAAGAAATCAAACTTCTTCCCAAGAAAAAAACACCACCACTAGTACTCTTCTGGTCATCAACATATCTTGCCCAATCAACATCAGTGAAAGCACTCAAAGTAAAATCATTCTCTTTAGGATACCATAGGCCAAAATCAACAGTTCCTTTTAAATATCTGAAAATTATTTTAACAACAACAGGAGATTCCTTAAGATCAACTTGAAATGTAGCAACAAGACAAATGGTATTCATGATATCAAGTCTAGTCTGAGTCAAATAAAGTAATCCACCAATCATAGATTTGTATCTAATCTAATTTTCTTTAGGGGAATCATCATCCTTAGTCAGTTTACATCTGGTCACCATAGGAGTTCCAATTGGATTTATATCTCCCAAACCAAACTTCTTCAATAACTCTTTTACATACTTGGATTGAGATATAAAGATTCCTTTTTTTGACAGTGTGATTTATAAACCCAGAAACAATTTCATCTCTCCAATCATAGACATTTCAAATTCATTTTTCATTTCATTAGAACATTCTTTGCACAAACTATCATTCCATCCAAAAATAATGTCATCAACAAAAACTTCAACAATCAGAATGGTATCATGATCAATCTTGAAGTACAAATTAATATCATTAGTACCTTTGTTAAATCCTAGCTTCAACATATACTTATCCCATCTAGCATACCATGCTCTTGGGGCTTGCTTCAATCCATACAATGCTTTCTTCAACTTGCAAACCACATCTCCTTGATCAGTCAATTGAAATCCATCTGGTTGCTCTATGTACACCTCTTCTTCCAATTCACCATTTAGGAATGTTGACTTGACATCCATCTGATAAACTTTAAAATTCTTGTAAGCAACATAAGAAAGAAACAATCTTACAGCTTCAATTCTTGCCACTAGAGAAAAAGTATCTTCAAAGTCAATTCCTTCCATTTGAGAATATCCTTTGTGAACAAGTCTTGCTTTGTTTCTAACAGCTTCTCCTTTCTCATTCAATTTGTTTTGGAAGACCCATTCAGTTCCAATTACATTTTTGTTCATAGGTCTAGGAACAAGAATCCATGTATTATTCTTTTCAATCTTCTTCCATTTTCTTTTACCCAATGTTCATCTTTACATGCTTCATTCACATCTTTAGGTTCAATCTTTGAAATCAAACAATACTCAACTTGATCATCAACAATTATTCTTCTTGTTTGAACACCTTTATTTCTATATCCTATAATCTGATTTTCAAAATGATTAAATCTTACATACTTGGGAGTCTTAAGATTTTCTTGAACTTCAAACTCTTATGTTCTTTCTTTAGCACTTGCACTAGTTCCTTCTCCTTGAGTTACTGGATTCACCAAAATGATCTGAACTTGATTTTGGGTCTGAGGTTGATTCCCTTTGTCTATACTATCATTTTGATCATTTGAATCATATCTACATGATCTGTACTATTTCTCATTGCTTTCATCAACCTTGACATTCGCACTCTCAACTATCTTCCTCGGTATCTTATTATAACATCGGCAGCCCTCACTTTTAGTAGAATAACCAAGAAATATTTCTTCATCACATCTAGCATCAAAATTTTCTATATCTTCATCCCTCTTGATATAACATTTACTTCCAAAAATTCTAAAATATTTATCAGTAGGAGCATGACCAAACCATAATTTATAAGGAGTCTTACTAGTATCACCTTTGATATACACCCGGTTAAGAGTGTAAACAATAGTACTCACAACTTCTTTCCAATAGACATGCAGAACATTTCCCTGCAACATCATTGTTTTAGCATCTTCTTGAATGGTTTTGTTCTTCCTTTTTACAACTCCATTTTGCTAAGGGGTTCTTGGAGCAAATAATTGTCTTCTTATCCTACGTTCTTCACAAAATGCATTAAACTCACTAGAAGTGAATTCACCACCTCTATCAGATCTCAAACACTTTAGCTTCAAAACTATCTCACTCTCAACCATAGCCTTGAAAATCTTGAACTTCTCTAGAGCTTCAGACTTCTCCCTCAAGAAGGTAACCCACATCATCCTTGAATAATCGTCAATCAAAAACATGAAATATATGTCTCCTTGCAAGCTTCTAACTCTACAAGGTCCACACAAATCAGTATGCACAAGATCCGATAATCCATTTGAAAAATGCTTCTTAATCTTGAAAGTAACTCTGGTTTGTTTCCCTAACTGACATTCCTTGCACATAGGATTAGTAGGTTTCATCAATCTAGGAAGATCTCTCACAACCAGAGTAGAACTTATCTTAACAATGTTATCTAAATTCACATGACACATCCTTCTATGCCACAACCAACTTTCATCAACCTGAGCAATTAAACATCTTTTATCGACAGTGTTTGAGTGAAAGATATTACCTTTAGTCTTTGTACCTGATGCAATCTCAATTTCCAAGCTACCTAAGATTCTGCACTTGTCATTCTTGAATTGAAGATCATATCCCTTGTCAACCATCTATCCAACACTCAAAAGATTATTCTTTAGACCTTCTACATACAAGGTATCATTAGTATTGTGCTTACAATCAAGATAAATAGATCCTCTACCATAGATTATACCATCTTTATCATCACCAAACTTCACAACTCCACCTTTATACTTTTCCAAGCTCACAAAATTACTCTTATGATCACTCATATGATGAGAGATTTCATTGTCTATCACCCGTTCATCTTTCTCTTCAACTTGTGTAGCCAATTCTTTTTCCACATTCATGCAGCTAGTAGAATCAGTAGGCATTGGATCATCTTCCTTGATAGCAATAAACACCCATTCATTATCACTTGTATTTCCTTTATTTGATTCATCATCTGACACAACTTCATCAACAACATAATAACATCTATTCTAAAATTTAGGCTTGTAAGATTTTCTAGAAACTTTTTTTGGACACCTTGAGGCAAAATGACCTATCTTATTGCAAGAAAAACATTTAAGAGGCAATTTTCCTTCATACTTACCAACTCCTTTGGGTAATATTTTGGCAATAAGTGCTTCAAGCTCCTCAATCTCTCGCTCTTCTTCTTCAAATTCCATTCTCTCCTCATATCTGGATATCCACCTTGAAGAACTTTCTCCTGGATCATATCTCTTCTTATCCTTTCCGAAAACAATGGCTTTGAATGCAGACTCTGCCTTAGGAAGAGAATCACCAAACTCACTCAACTCAAAGGCTGAAAGCTTACCAATCAACATGTCCTTGGTTACATCTATCATAGTTGTGAGCTCCTCGATAGCAACAACTTTATGCTTACAGAATGCAAGCAAATATCTGAGCACTTTAGCAACAACTGATTCTTCTAACTTTCCTTTGACTCATCTGATATTGTACACAAGTTCATTTGGCTTCTACATGAAAGAAGTGATGTTCTCATCTTTGACCATCCTCAACATCTCATACTTTACTTTTAGGCTTTGCACCTTGGCAATGTTTACACAATTGTCTCCTTCATATAAAGTTCCTAACTTCTTCTAGATCTCATGAGTAGTCTGCAATTCCATAACAATTGTCATCTTAGAGCTAGAGAAAGCACTCAACAATGCTTCCTTAGCTCTAATATTGCATTTAGCTTCCTTTATATCATCTGGAGTTGAAGGACCATTTTCAAGAATGGTATACTTGTTTTTGGCAATAGTCTAGTAAGATTCGCCAATATATCTCAGATGACACTCCATGCGATTCTTCCAAAGAGAGTAGTTGGTACCATAAAATCTTGGACTGTCCTTCTTGTAAGATACTATATCGGATCACCTCAAGTGATTAAGCTTCTTCAGAGGAACCTGCTCTGATACTAATTGATGGAAATAAGACAAACAACTGAGAGTGGGGGGGGGTGAATCAGTTGTCACAAAATTTCACACTATTTAAACTTATTCTAAGATCTGATGATTAGACATGAAAGCATAGATCAACAACACTGTTAGGTCCCATGAAGGACAACTGAGACGGGGGGTGAATTAGTTGTGAACCAGTTTACAATAATTTATAATCCAAATGCAAATTATTTTAACTTAAACTTAATGTCGATAAACTAAACTTAAGTGCCGGTAAAACAGATTAATAGATATAGCAATACCGGTATAACTTAGTGCATGAAACATAAAGAGAAACAACATCCACAACATATAACACAAAGATTTTGACATGGAAACCTGATAAGGGAAAAACCATGGTGGAAAACCTTACCCACAATCAGATGATACTATTGCGGATAGTATGTGCATACAAATGGGGTATGCACATGTAGAAAGGCCAACTGCCTAGAGCTCACTGCTCAATCACAAAATAGGAGTCACACTGACTACACAATTGGCTGGTTAAATCCAATGATAATGTACTACTCAAATTAGCATCTACAATGCTAGATTCATTACTGGTTAAGTTCTAAACATGAGTGTCAAAACACCTTCATAACCTTCCTTCAACCTTCAAATAATGTCTTCGTTATTCGCACAAGGATCTACTTATTTTTGCTCTTCAATATTCGAACACACTCATACCATATCTATATCCCGATCTTGAATAAGATCTTACAATCATTTATACAAAACCTAAGACCAAATGTATAGGTCGGCTCACTAAAGATATTACAATTAAATCAATTACAAATAAGTCTTGATACGATACAACATGTCGGATCAATACATTTACTACAATATCCAATCAATAAACAATCTCCATAATGTGTCGTGCTGATTTGGAATGGATAACATGTACTGGTCCATAACCTAGACCTATCTGCCAATAAAGGCAAATCTGTCTACCCAATTAGACCAATAAGCAAAACACTAAATCCAAACTTCCAATCCATGTCTTTGACATAACCAAGCGATCTCCAAGTTATCATCGCTGCCCATGAACCATATAACCTACTGGTGAACACATACTAGTGATTGTGCATAAGTCACTAACCATACCGGTGAACACAATGTAAACCTCCAAGAAGACAAGTGTTGACATCAATGAGAAAACCAATGCAACACATGATGAAGTCATCCATAATACCAACAAACACATCATAAACACACATAACACCAAGATTTTTGATGTGGAAAAACTAGTCAAGGGAAAAACCACAGTGGGAACACACCTCCAATATGAGTATAATCTATTAAAAGTATAGAAGTATTACAATGGTGAATGCACATGCATTCAAGCACACTGCCTAGAGCTCACTGCTCAAAAACAAAAAGGGCTACAACCCAGCGAAGGCTCATTACGTTATAAACACATTTGGATCACATCTGGAAGTAATGAACTAGAAAATAGCACCTCCATAAAGCCTGGTTACAGTTCCAATTAAGCACATAACAACTTTCATTTCCTTCTTCACACTTCTTCTCTACTTTCAAAAGATCAATACATTATTTGCACATATACTCAATCTCTTATCCACAACACCACACAAATACAATGATTATTACATTTATTTATACATGACATCAACCTTGGAAATATCATCAAGGTTGTCTCAACACTCACCACCTAATTACAAAAATAAAACCACACACATTATGATATCTTATATGGATCAAGCAATGTTGGCCAAGACATAGCACAGACCCAAATATTTTGCCTCGAATATGAAACACCTCTAATAATTATGCATCGAACATCCACAACATGTTACCAACATTTCGTTGGCCAAAAACATGAAGAACACTAACATACCAGAGAAAATAATCAATTACGAGCTCAACAATCAATGCGGACCACCAACACAAAAGGCGCATGATCCATAAAATTCTACAAGCATCATGAATTACCACAACAACATCCACACCAGCTCAAATTACTAGAATCATCAACATCATCATACTGAACCTTAAGAACACTAACTGCAATGACTGAAAACCTTGAAAAATCACTTCTAGAGCTCCAAACCACAAATCACTTGAATTGAGGATTCACATCAACGTCCCAAATATATCTCCAAATTCGTAGATCAAGATATTACAATGTGAAGAATTACAAATTAAAATATTGACACTCTGTCACCACTCAACAACTAAAAAACTATACACAACAAAGATACCCATAACTCATTCAAATCTTCATGCGGACCTCAAAAATCTGAACTGGAGCATCTATAAACAATCCTCTAAAAACCCTTTAATCCACAAACACTCATCTTCGTCATGCTGGAAAAACCAACTCACTAAAATTCACTACATCACTATCATAGATAGAGAAATATGTTGACATCAATGACAACACATCTCTCAAATATCTCTCAATCACATATTTGCAACATACTTCTATAAAGGGGAAAACTAGGTGACTTGGTAATTTGCAACATAGAAGGAGAACTCACTAAATCACCTATTTTTGCTTGAATGGGGAGATGTCTTTACATTCAAAAGAGGGGGAGCGGGAGGGGGGGGGATAACCCACTAGATTTAGTCACTAATTAGATTAGGACTGAATACTAAGTAGATTGGTTGAAACATAATGTGCTTGACCCTCTTTTGTAAGTTGACTAGTTAAATTAAGACTAATTTCTAGAAATGAAGATAAATTTGAGTAAATAGTGAGTTATAAATTTTGGATTGTGTCGTGCACCTGGATATGAGAAGTATGAAATGATTCAAAAATGCTTTGTGAAAACTACCAAAAATAGCAGGGACCGTGTGCATGGACCAGGATGCCCTCCTCTTGGTCCTTTGAAATTTCCGATCACCGAAAAGGTTTTTTTCGTCTCTAAGTCTGAAGCTTATCCTGAGACATATAGTTGCACACCTATTTTTTGCACATAGATGGAAAGGGAAATGTGGTTGGGATAGGGGTTTTCCTTTAGGTCAAACCCCGGTTTTGGAATTAACTAAGTGGTTGAAATAATGTAATTGAAATGACTGAAAGTAGAAATCCTCCTCTTTGAGGGGATGTTGAATTGACTGAAAATGAAATGCTTTTACCTCCTTGTGAAGTTTTTCTTGCCTCCACATGGAATTAGGACTTCATGAACTAGGATGATGATCTCCTCTTCAATGCTTGAAATTTTGACTCTATAGCTACTCCAAAGCTTGAAGGAAGACTGAAAATACTCAATTTCTCTTGAATTCTTGAATTCTTGATCTCTTGGATGCTTGAAGACCTCTTGTGTGTGCTTGTGGATTCTTTGCCTTCAAATGAGAGGGGAAATCCCTTTTATATACTTTCCCATAGGGAAAATAAATTAATTATCTGACATGATCTGACATGGAGGGGTTTTTCTTGCTCAAATTTGAGATAGGCCATGGGGGCCAAAATAGGTCCCTATTAGGGAGGACTAGGGTGCCATGCCCTAGTCCTACCCTATTTTGGGGCAGGATCAAGGTGGTAATGAGGTGCATCTTTGAGCTAGATGGTGTTTATGACATGTATGAGCATAATCAGGTCTTTGCTCAGGACAAGGGGCACATACACCAAGGCGAAGACCCAAATGTGATTAAAAATTTGAAGGGGTGAAATTTTAGGATGCTACATTTAGCCCCCACTTTAGTGGGAGTATGAGTTTATGCAAATACTCATGATAAAATACAAGGAGTTCAGATTGAAAGACTTTCACCACATCAAAGAGGCAAGATACACTAAGCTCCCAATGGACTTCAGGATCTTACGACTTCAATGATAAGGTAAAAGGGAAGATCATGAGAGAGATAACCATGACTACAACTAGTAAGGTTCTATTACTATGAGTCATGAAAAGAAAAAATACCAAAAATTATAAAGCGAAGACAATGTTTGCTAAGTAACTTTAAGTATCAAGAGAGAGAATCATGAGCGGAGTGTATGCCCCCACGTTAAAGTGATTGCACACACCTTGTCAAGAGAAATTGCTTTAAGGTAGGATACACCAAAAAATACAAGCATGTTATAACCATAATTTTGCCCTCGAGAGAGGGTAAACCAAAGGACAATGAACACAAAACACAAAGCATGGGGTGACTTCACTTAACTTTGGGGTTAGTATTCTTTTTATGATAACTCATGTATATCATGTATATATATGTACATATAATTATCCTCATCCCCCAAAGGTAGGAAACCACTATGGAAGAAGGGAACACATGTGTTTTTTGAGTCAACATGAAGAGACCAAAAGAGATCTCAATGCTTTGCATCGTCCTCAAGTAGACAACACTAGGGACAACAAATAGAAGAAGGATCACAAACAAGAAAGAGAGGAGAGAGAAAGAGAATCTATGGTGTTAATGAAGATAATAAATAACGTCATCCTCCCCTCAATCTTGTCGATCACTGTTTTGGGAAGGTGGACAATATGCAAGAGGAGCCAAATCGAGCACAGTTTATGGAGCTACCACAAGTTCCAAACAAGGACCATACTCTAATGATGAATCACTTTGTTCATTACTAGGAGTTAGGATTTATGCTTTTGAAAATTTTGTGGATAAATCATTGTCAACATCAACATATTCATATTCTTCATCAAAAATATAAGGATCAACATTTTCATCATTAACAACATTTTCATCTATTTCTTCATCAAGGTTAATAAAAATAGGATCTCTAACATGAATATAAATTAAACCATCATTTGTCTTAAGCATTTTGCATCTTGGAGAATTAGGTTGAACATCTTGTTTAGGAGAAAATGGAATCATGCCAATAGTTGGTGTTTTAGGAGAAGAAATGGTTTGGGAAGAAATTTCACAAGCTCTAGCACAACATCTCCATCGATGTTCTCTCGCACACTGGTTTTGTCTAGTTTTGGCTAAAGGTTTAGGTTCATTGGGTATAGGCTTTGTCTCTTCTTTTAAGGAATGATGAATGGGCTGAGGTCTTTTAGGTTGGACAATAGGAAAGTCCTTGCTATCCTTGGGAGGAAGAGTGGACTCATCCATAGGAGAAGGAATAGATTCCTCTTTGGGAAGAAGATTACATCTTTCCTTAGGAGGAAGAATAACTTTATCCTCAGGAAGAGGCATATGATCATCATGAGGAAGGCTAAGTGTTGGATTTATTGGTTTATTCAAGAATAAAATCATCTCATTTTTCCAATTTTGATATGATTTAAAGAGAGCATCACTTCTAGGTTGAAGAGGCTAGAATTGTTCAGACCAAAAGTAATCAAGACAAACGTCTCGATGCCTCACTATAGGTTGATACATGCTATGATTAATAGTTATGATTTTACCATTATGAGGAAATTTCAAACACTTATGAATAGTATAAGTAATCACTTTCATGGAAGAGAACCAAGGATGTCCCAACTTCACATGAAATTGATCGGATGTAGTAATAATAACAAATTTAACATCTAAGCATTTAGTGTTGTCATCAATAGGAAGTATGATAGAACCAACAATACAACAATACGACAAGAGAATCCATAAAAAACTCTAACTACCACATCAGTATCATCATATATCACTTGATGCAATTGCAAAGTATAAATAAATTCTTCAATTATCACATTAACCATGCAAGCGGGATCAATATGCACTCCTCTAGAAGGTATACCTTTGATATTTGTACTTATGAATAATGGGCCATCAGGTGCTTTAATGGTCTCACTAGGATCAAATGTGATACACAAGTCCTTAGGAGGTTTTGTTGATCTACAAGGTTCACCACATTATTAGATTCAAGGCCAACATCATTGGGAGAGACAACAAGATGATCAATCTCAATCACATTAGTGGAATGTGATGGTAAAGGATTAGTGAAAATATAAATAATTTGATTAGGGGGAGTTACGGATTTGTTTCCTTTAGCATTCACACCTACCACAGATATGGTATTGTTATCAATCAATTCTTGAAACTTACTTCTCAATGAAAAACACTTTTCAGTGTCATGACCAAGTTGACAGTGGTATTAACAAAATGATTTAGCCTCAAAGTAAAGTGAAGTTGTCTTAGATGGATCAATTGTTTTGATTGGGGGAAGTTTTAACACATTCCTTTGTAATAATTGAGACATAATGTCGTGCAAAGATTCATTCAGAGGAGTAAATTATTTTTCTCTTTTAAAGTATTTAGACAAAGGAGGCACACTTGTAGTGGTTGTTACTTGAATGCTGTTGTTGTCATTAAATTTGATGAATCCTTTGTTTGGTTTGAACTTTGCAAATAGTTTTTGAGAACTATCATCCTTATCACTCGAAACCATGGAAGGAGATTGCTCCAATTGACTCACAATTAGTTGGTAATTGTGAAGTACCGCACACAACTACATAAAGGTAGTAAAATCAGTTAAGAGAAGTTTATCCCTAATTTCTTTTTGCAAATTAGCAATAAAAATTCTTTGGATATCTAAATCAAACACAGGAAAAGAAATCTAAGAATACAAATTCTTATATCTACTAATAAAATCAGTCACCTTTTCTTTAACACCTTGTTTACAATGCATCAAATCAGTCAAAGTAATTTTAGGACCAATGTTATTGTGAAATTGTTGAATAAAAGCTTTAGCCAATTGTTGAAAAGAGGTAATAGAATAAGGAGGAAAAGACCAATACCATTTCAAATCTTTATCCCTTAATGTTCTAGTAAACAATTTTGCTAACAATCTTTGATCACGAGAAAAGTCACTACACAAAGTTTGGAATGTTTTAACATGATTTAAGGGATCACCTTTTCCATTATAAAGTTCTAGTTGAGGGAGTTATACATGTTTTGGAGGGGCAAGTCTAACAATATCATTGGATAATGGGCTCTCTATATCAAATGTGGGCACATTATACTTAGATTGATTCATAGAAGCTATTTGTTGTTGTAAGGAAGACATTGTTTGAGCTAGATTATTGATTGTAGCTTTGGTACAAGGATTGAAATTAGTCATATTAGATTGAGAAGGAGGAGTAACATTGTTGAATAAAGGAAGAGAATAAGGAGGTGGGACACTATGGTAGGTAGGTATTGGAGAAGATTTGGTAACAAATGGAAGACACATAGGAGGAATGAAAGAGTTGTGATTGAAGGAGTTTCTCCCTTGACTAACATTTATAAGTGGTGAAGGTGATTGGGTAACAAGGGGAACACTCATAGTAGGAGGAATGAAAGAAGAGGTATTGGCCCCATGATTAACACTTGTAAGTATGACATTCTGTGTAAAGGTAGCCATGATGTTTGATGTGAAGGTGGGAACACTAGTCATACGAGTTGTCAAAGGAATGTAATGATTAACGTGACTATGAGGTTGTATATAACCTAGGGCTTCAATACAACTCTTGACAGGCATAATATTAGAATCAACAATATGAGCAATACCACACAAGATATCAACACCATGTTCATCACTTTGAATCATTTGTTTATTTCCTCCAATCAATGGGAGAGCCTCGGTTTATGGGTATTCTTGGCTCATCCATTTTTGAAGGCTGTCAAATTGATTATCCATCTTTGCTAATTGGTCAACGGATACCCTAGTTAGTTATTCCTCCTCATCATGACAATTATCAAGAGTGAAGAACACAAATGGACACTAAGAGGGAGGTGAATCAATATATTATTAAAAAATATTAACTATGTGTGCAAGAAATAAAACAACAAATTAATTAAGAACACAGATACACACACAAATCAAACTAAAACACAAAATATACGAGAAAAAACCAATGTGGGAAAAACCTAGGTGAGAATAGCTGTTGGAGTCTACTGCTCCAATCTAGCCTTATAGTAAATAATAGATTAAAAATTTTAGGGCACCAACACAAGGAACACCAAACCTTGATTTTATGAGCACCTACTCAAAGGAGCACCTACCCCTTCTCTAAGCACCCACTTAGAGATTTACAATGGTTATCAAAAGTTAAAATACAACGATAATGCCTTGTTAAAAATGAGCTTTGTAACACTTACAAATTTCTCATAACTTGAGAATGAATTTCTCCCTACTGAATCTCTTCATTCGTTTCTTTTTCTTCTTCCTTTGTTTAGTTATCTTCTTGTTTCTGCTACAACTTCACCTTGCAGTATACTCTCTTCTTGCTATGTTCTTACTTTCTCCATTTTTGTTGATTTCTCTCTTTTCTGTCGGTAGCAATACCACACTATTTAGCACATACCCTGCACAGTCGACTAGTTGAGATATTTTTATTTCCCCTCTTTCTCTGCCTTGACAACCCTACTTCTGTCAAATCACATTTGTAGCCTTGCACAATTAGCTCTGCATAAAAGAATGTTTTCCCTCCAAATCTACAATTCAAAATTAATTCATTTATCTCTCTAGGATTCGGTCTATAGTAGATTGGATTTTCTTTCCTAGATCAACCATTTGCATTAAATGGCTCTTCTTTGATTTTCTGAAAGTTCTTTGTACTGGGTTGCTATATTTAGTGAACTCAATCTATCCAATTGATTTGATTTTGCCTTTGTTGATCACCTTGAGCCCTTTAACCATCTGCAACTTGGTTGCCATTAATGTGTTTTTCATCCTCTATTGACCTACTCTGAAAAGATTGATAACTACCACCCTTGAATCCATCGTCGCCGACATCTGCATATCAGATATTCTCATCAACAAGCTAGGAAGGCACATGTCTCCATTTTCTTTGTCCAAATCATTTGGTCAAGGTCGGTCAACTGCCACATAAAACTTTGTGACCATCGGCATCCACTTGTAGCATCAAAATCCTCTCAATCGACATCCAAACCACTTGGTCAAAATTGGTCAACCATCACATGGACCTTTGTGCATATCGGGCTACCAATGTATTGACCAAATCATCTCCCATGATCAAACTGCTCAGCTTATTTTGCCTCGCGTGGTCACTTTTGTCTAGATCTCCATGGTGCGAGATAGCGGGAGACTTCATTCTCCATGGTCTTACCCCATGTGACCATTTTCTCATCCTTCTTAGCACTATGGGACAACAGGATACATCTCTCACTTCTCCTTGTGTTACCCGCATGACCATCACTTCTCACATTTTGACAACGCGGGATAGTGGGGACTCTCTATCCTTCCATCTATTTCTTATCCCACAGGACCAATTTTCTTTGGTCATCAGTGATGCGGGATGGTGGGGGATACATTTCCCTTGAATTTTCTTGTCCCGCACAGTTATATATTTTAGGTCTTCTACAGTGCGGGATAGTGGGGAACTTAGTTTACCTTTGTTATTATTATGTCACGCAGTCACAAATCTCTTGTTCATCACATCATGAGATAGGGGGGTCTTCAACCTCTATGAAACTCTTATCCTGCATGCCTAGTGCATCTCACTTTTCAATGTTGCGGGGTAGTTGCAGATGACTTTCTCTTCGCTCAAGTATTATCCCACACAGTCTCTTTCCTTCATTCAAACACTATGGGACCCATCGAGACACTTGAACCAAATGACTGTTGCCATGTGGAAATCGCGGTTCACCACACCCAACTCGCGACTCAATCAAACAGTGAAGACTTCCCTACTGAGTGCCAAGTGCAACAACCGACGTACAAAAAAAGGCCCCACATGTACAACTCACCAACACGTAACTCCAGACCACTGCCAATATGTGGATACAGTGAGCCTAGCCAAAGACCCTATAGCATAACACGTGTTATGTGCAATTACATGCATGACTACATAACCTACGTGTTATGTGCTTCACATGTCTTCTCCTGTCTTCCTGTTATGCATGACACCTACCTACTTCTCTACAAGCTTTTGGCATCCCTTTACATCAATGACAGTAATTACAACAATATCCCCCTTTAGAATTGATGTCAACACACTCGTAGACACCTTCACTGACCCTTTTCTCCCCCTTTGACAACAATGACAAATGGTGAAATGACCAACTGTTCTGACACCAATTTTCAACTCCTCACATTGTCCCCCTTTGATTTTCTATAGAAATGAATGGAACTTCCAATTTTGATCATGACACATCTACAATACAGTAGAAATTTCCTTTACAACTTCTTGAAAGATGTCCTATCTTCATGTTGGTCTACCTATGCTGCGTGTAGCGAGATGAACCATTATAACAATATAAAAAGCAATGCTAATACTACTTATAAAAATTCAAAACTCCCCCCTAAGACTGTACATGAGGTTCCAAGGTGGAAAGTGTAAAATAGTATGCTCCCCCTGAACCATGGACTACACAAAAACTCCTAAGTGTTGAAGATGGGTGGAAGAACACCCAATTTCTATTTGAGATATTCAAAGTTGTCCTTAGTTAGGGGCTTAGTAAAAATATTAGCAACTTTTTCACCAATGCACACATATTCAACTTTTACCTCTTTCTTTGCAACCTTTTCCCTAAGAAAATGATATGTGATTGCAGTGTGCTTTATCCTTGAGTGCATGACAAGGTTCTTTGATATATTTATTTCACTTGAGTTGTCACACATGATGGAGATAAGATTTGAAAACTCTGCCTGAATGTCCTTCAATGTTTGTTTCATCCACAAGACTTGAGAACAACATGTGGCAGCTACTATATACTCAACTTTAGCAGTTGATAATGAAATGGAATCTTGTTTCTTGCTATGCCATGACACTAACATATCTCCAAGGAAGAAAGCTCCACCACTGGTTCTCTTCCTTCCATCAACACATCTTGCCCAATCAACATCAGTATAGGCTTGCAAAGTGAAATCTCCTTTCTTTGGATACCATAAGCCATAAGTAAGCGTCCCCTAGAGATACTTGAATATCCTCATAACAACATTGGGATGTGATTTCTTAGGAGCTACTTGGAATATTAACACCATGCACATTTCTTGAACTATATTAGTCCTTGATGTTGTAAGATACAATAGGCTTCCAATCATGGATCTATATAAGGTTTGATCTACACTAGGTGACTCATCATCTTTTCTTAACTTTCATCCTATCACCATGGGAGTGCTAACTAGTTTGTTGTCCTCCATCTGAAATTTCTTCAACATGTCTTTGGCAGACTTGGTTTGAGAGATGAATATGCCTTTATTCTGCTGTGATATTTGCAAACCAAGAAAATATGATAACTCTCCCAGCATGGACATTTCAAACTCTGACTACATCTGATCAACAAATTCTTTACATAGTATCTTTATTTCCTTTAAAGATGATGTCATTCACATATACCACGACTATGATCATGTGATATCCATCCACCTTAATGTACATGTTTCTATAAACATTTCCTTTTCTAAAACCTTGCTAAGAGAGACACTTATCCAGTCTAGAATACCATGCTCAAGGTGCCTGCTTTAGACCATATAATGCTTTCTTCAGTCTGCAAACAAAGTTCTCATCTTCATGCAGTTGAAACCCTTCAAGTTGTTCTATGTACACTTCTTCCTCAGGATTATCATTAAGAAACCAAAGTTAACATCCATTTGGTATACTTTATATCCTTTAAACGCAAAGAGTGCCGAGAACATTCTTATTGTCTCAAGTCTTGCAATAGGAGAAAAAGTTTCTTCAAAATCTATGTCCTCTACTTGAGCATATCCCTTGCATCTAAGTCTTACCTTGTTCCTTACTACCTTGCCTTCTTCTTTGATCTTGTTCCTGTACACCCATTTAGTCCCAATGACATTTTTGTTTGCAGGTCTAGGAACCAATTCCCATGTTTTGTTCTTCTCAACCTACTGCAACTCTTCTTCAATAGCCTAATCCACTTCTCACTCTCGTTGGCTTCATCATATGTCTTGGGTTCCATCTCTATCATGAGGTAAAACTTTACTTGCTCAGTGTTTTTTGCTTTCCTTCTAGTTTGCACACCATCATTCTTGTTGTCGATAATTTGATCCTCAAGGTGGTTCTTTTGCACATATATGTTTGGGGATTTTCTTGGTGCTTCTTCTTCAAGTTCACTCTCAAGTTGATCTACATCTTCAACATATGGTTCTTCAGTTTGAGTTACTAAGTTTTATTTTCCTTTATGCATATCCTCATCAATTCTCATATGTACACTCTCAACTACTTTCTTTAGTCTTTTGTTGAAACGCTTATAGGCCTTTCTATGAGTAGAGTATCCTAAGAAGGTACCTTCATCACATCTTGATTCAAAGCTACCTAATCCATCTTCATTTCTTGTGATGAAACATTTGCTGCCAAACACTTTGAAATACTCAATTGAGGGTCTCCTATCATACCATAGTTCATAAGGTGTCATATTGTTGTTCACCCTTAGTTGTACTTTGTTTAAGGTGTATATAGTTGTGTGAACTGCCTCTTTCCAAAAGACCTCAGGTGGATTTACTTCATTTAACACTATTCTTGCCATTTCCTTGATTGTTCTATTTTTCCTTTTCACAACACCATTTTGTTGTGGTGTCCTAGGGGCTGAATAATCTCTTCTGATTCCATGTCTCTCACAGTAGTCTTCAAACTCATTTGATGTAAACTCACCTCCATGGTTTGAACTTAGACATTTCATCTTGTATCCACTTTCCTTAACCATTTTATTGAAGACCTTGAATCTCTCAGATGCTTGTGACTTGTCTTGCAAGAAGGTGACCCATGTCATCCTTGAAAAATCATCTGTAAGCACCATGAAGTATCTTTCTCCATTTAGGGCTCTTGTTCTTGTAGGCCCACACAAATTAGTATGCACAGGCTCAAGAGGTCTTGTTCTTGAGCATTATTTTCTCTTGAAGCTGACCTTAGTTTGTTTTCCTTTTTGACATTCATCACAAAAAGTGCTTGCAGGTTTGATAATCTATGGTATGTGCCTTACATATCCTTTCTTTCTCACTTCGACCAAATTGTCAAAATTAACGTGTCCTAACCTTCTATACCACAACCAACTCTCATCAACTTGCCCCATCATGCATTGAGACTCAAAACATTCCTTCAATTTGTATACATTTCCATCTGTTCTTTTACCTTCTACAACTAGTTGACCATTACTCTCTTTTCTGATTTCATAGCCCTTGGAATCAAACGTAAAATTATATCCTTTGTCACACATTTGACTCACACTTAGAAGATTGTGTTTTAGACCTTCCACATAATAAAAATCATGAGCTTTCAGCTTGCCATCAATGTTTAGTGTAGCTTTACCCTTGATTTTGATTGATGAATTATATCTCCAAACCTTACTAAGCCTCCATTCCAATCTTCAAGCTTAATAAATTTATTCTTATCACCAGTCATGTGGTTGGAGCAGCCACTATCTACTACCCATAAGTTTTTCCTTTCAGCATGTAGGGCAGTTTGACCAATCAAACTTGACTCAACCTTGTCTTTTTCTTTTTCTACCCTAACTTATTTTGATTCTATCTTGCTCTCTACTGTTGTTTCTTGATCTAGATTGACTTTTGGTTCCAAGGTTGACACTACTTTCTTTTGCTTAATAGTCCTAAGCTTACAATGTTTTGCAAAATGGCCTAAGTTTTGACAATGATAGCATTTAACATTTACATTAAATGATGAATTTGAAAAACTAGTGTAGGACTGAGATACTTTTCTCCTACATTCATGAATCCTATGATTGTACCAATTACAATGATAATAAATAACATTCCTATCCCTAAGAGAAGCAAATTGATTTCTACTTCCAAAACTGGGTGGAGACCTATGCATAAGATTACAATTAACAATTCTATGACCATAAGTATTACATTTATAGCAGTAGCCATGGAATTGAGGTACATAGCAATCATTGTTGAAGTTGTTTCTCTTTGGTCTCCTTGGAGTAGCATAGTTCAGTCTTCTTGAGCTCTTCCTTCTTGTATCCTTGACCTTTGTGAAGCCTCCATTATCAACATTGGCTTTTCTTTTAGGATCAACATGTTGGTTCATTGATTGATTCTTTGTAGCAGCAACATATGTCATCTTCTCATTGGGCTTGCTAACTATGAATGTTTGTTTGACCTCACTTTTGTTGGCATTGTGTTGTCATTGTTGTCAATAGGTGTAGGAAGGCTACCAGTATAAGAGATGTATGTGCAACACTGTCATTGTTGCATACTAGTTGTGATGTCTTTGATATCACCTAGTGTTGCAGAACACCGGTAAGGTAAGGGAGAGAATGTCATTCAGTACAATGACCACTGAAGTTATTGGTACACAAGTTAGTGTTTGACTTGTGTGGATGAAATGGACAGGTTACCAGTAA
This sequence comes from Cryptomeria japonica, assembly GCF_030272615.1. NCBI lineage: Eukaryota > Viridiplantae > Streptophyta > Pinopsida > Cupressales > Cupressaceae > Cryptomeria > Cryptomeria japonica. Next base: position 659,361,258 of record NC_081411.1, on the reverse strand, counting down.
GGAAAGGGTGTCAATTGGTAAGTGTTGTGTTGATAGTGAGTAGTTGCCAACTAGCAAGCTTGTGACTGGTGTACAAGCAGGGTGAGCAAGATGCTTGGATGTTGATTGTGATGAAGAGGCAAAATGTTATCTTAATCACATCAATACCAGAGGAGAAGGATGTACAGGTCACTGGTACACTATGTGGATGCAACACAATAGGACTCCCACTAGATAAAGATGCAATCATCATATGAAGAGATGACTGACAATGAATGTGCCTCACACTTGATCACATGTGCCTGTTTGAAGATATGTTGCACAAATAGGGAAGCCACATGAGTGCATTGTAGGATGTAGATGACATGGATCCACTACCACCGATAAGAGGAGCTTATCTCCTATTATGCAAATTGTGCATCATAGTTCTGTGAGATAAGCCAAAAGAGTTAAAGGAAGGAGTTTGAAGGCTCGCACCGAATCTGCCAGTGAATCACAAAGATGCCTTAGGTGCATGAAATCAAAGATGTGCATCGGATCAGAAAGAATTGGCATATTATACCACTGGGATAAAAAAAGGTAGAATGAGGTACCAAGACAGGTAAAGAAGTGATGGGTTTGTCACCTTGAAAAACTAGTTGAGATGATGTCCAAGCTAAGGATGAAGAAGGCAAAGTTGTAACAGTTGTAGACAAAGGACATTGTCAGATTGAAGATTGAGTTTGTTGAAGGTTGATGACATGGTGTCATCAAAGTGGTTTATCGGTAAGTTTATCCACCGGTAATGCTGACATAGTGCAGATGCAAAAGACTACCATCTGAAAAAGATGTGCATAAGGTAGGTTAGCAAATGTGCTGACTGGTTGACTGTTACACAGGAAGAGAAGTAGAGTGCAAGGTAGAAAGAAGATAGGTTAGGGTATAACTGACAAGGTTTGTGAACCAGTAGTTGAATATGGTATTGTGTGTTGTCTGGTGACTGACACAGATGAATCAAAAAAGTTGGATGCCAACATAATGGCCACATGGAGGTGAAGTGGCAAGCATGCACAGGTCAGTGTGATGGGGCTGTGAGGTAGTTGTCAACTAAGTCTGCATTTATGGTTGACCTCGAAAATCATAAAAGTATTGCAGAGGTTTGTGGCTTGAGGGCAAATGGACAACATAGATCCAACACAAACTATTTGATAAAATCAAGGTAGGTGAAGGGAACCGCAAAACCATTTTTGGTGATCGACCAATAAATTCACTAACAGGTTAAAAGCAGATTGCTAAATAAGGAAGGCATGATCAGGAAGGCACGAAAATGATAGGATTGATTGATGAGTTATAGTTCATCAATCTAGGTGATCAGATCTTATGAGATCTAATTGGATTTGGTTTTCCTTGAGGTCGATGAGGAAACCCTAACCGCCCAAAATTTGAATTGGCTTTTGGCAGGAAAACCAGTTTATAAATATGGAAGCCAAAATTGATGAAGGTTGTCACTGGATGAGAGAGTATTACTGCTGAAGGAGTGAAATCAGTCAAGTGCTCATCAAGAAGAAGAAGAGACTAAGTGTGAGGAAAAATAGGGTTGAAGTGTTCAACCAACATTAGTGAGGCTACTGACAGCCAGCCATTAAGTCTAACAGAGGAGAGAACCGACAGTGACCATACTAGCAGAGAAGAGTTACATAACATTGTAGAGAAGGCAAGCATAGAACCGATACAGTGTAGTACCGGTGGAGAGCAGTGGTGTAGCAGAGAGAAGAGATAACTGATAGAGTGCAAAACCAGCAGAGATCTCTAGAGAGAAGAACCAATGAAGAGACATACTTGAGAGTTACAAAGGTCTTTTGTAAGAAGAAGATAACTTTGGTATACAAACATGATTTTGTAATCACTGAGCTGGAGCTCGATGCAGGGGTTGTAGCTCCTTGGGTTGGTACCCTAAATAAAGTGTTGGTGCTCATTGGGTTGGTGCCCTAAACATTGTAATCAAAGATTCATTGTGAGGTTGGATTGGAGTAGTAGACTCCAACAACATTTCTCACCAAGGTTTTTCCCATCTTGGGTTTTCCTCATATATGTTGGTGTTATGTGATGTCCCCTTTATATGTGAGTGCATTTGTGATTGTCCCCCATCTAACCAGTAAGACTACTTTCTATTAGAACATAGAACCGGTATACACACATAGGATAAATAAAGGGAAAAGTTTGGAAACCACTGAATCACCCCCCTCTCAGTGGTACATTGTGCCTAACAACTTTCACTTGAAGAGGTGAATTTTATCTCCTTGCATGAATCTTCATGATTAGAACATTGTCTCTTCTCAGATCCAACACCATTGATGTCCATGTTAAGGTTTTGCTTACTTAACATTTTGTCCAATGCTTCAATGTTTCCAGCATACTAAATATTCATGTGCAGTTCATCCTTATTCTTTTCAAATTTCTTTCTCAGATTTACAAGATTTTCTTCCAATTTTTTACCCTCCTTATCCTTCTTTTCTAAATCTGATTTTGTTACTTCATACATCCTTTTGTCTTCTTCCAACTGGATTCTCAAATAAGAAATTATTGTCTTTGACTCCTCAAGTGATTTGTTTAGTAGATCTTGTTCTTCAGCAAAAACATTCTTGTACCTTTTATATTCCTTTCTCACTTTTCTAAGTTATTCTAGTGCATTCACAAGTTCACCTTCAAGGTCCACTTTAGCTTCAATTTCCTCTTCTTCATCATCAAAAATATGTTCAATAGATAACTCTTCTTGTGCCATTAAGAGATTGAATTCTCTTTCATCTTCACTATAGCAATCTTCAGAGAGACTTTCTTCATCAGAGGCATCATCTTCAAATGTGTAAAGGCTTCTCTTTCTCCTAAAATTTCTTCTCCTTGGCTTATAAGAATTCTTCATCTTAGCCTTTCCAAGAGCCTTCATGTTTTTCTTTTCATCTTCATCCTTCTCTCCATAAGGGCATTTAGAGGCAAAATGCCCAATCTTGCCACAGTTGAAACATTTGAAAGGCAACTTACCTTTGTACTTCCCTGAGCCTCTTTTGAGCTTCCTTACAAAGTTTGCTACAATAGCATCAGATTCATTTTTATCCTCATTTATAGCTTGTTCTTTTCCTTTCTATGTGGTATTAAAGGCAACCTCTCTCTTTGTAGGCTCAACACTTATTGTCCTCATCTTATAGGTTGAAAGAGAACCAAACAATTAATCCATTCAGAAACCTTTTAGATTTTTAAATTATTCAATAGAATAAACTTTTGTGTCATACCTTGTAGTCAATGATCTTAGTACCTTTTTGACTGTGACTTCATCTGTTACATCTTCTCCAAGTCCTCTTATTGCGCTCACAATCTCATCCACTCTTTGCAAATAATCATCTATCTTCTCTTCTTCTTTCATTTTCAAATTTTTAAACTAAGTTCTTAAATTTTGTAGCTTGTCTTCTTTCACTTTAGTATCTCCTTCACATATGATTTGTATCTTATCCCATGTTGCTTTTGCAAAAGTGTAGTGCATGACTTTGACAAACTTTTTATTAGACAGACCACTTAAGATTGTGTTCTTAGCTTTGCATTATTTTCATACTCCCTTTTAGCATCAAGATCAGTAGGAGGAGTGGATGGAATTGTATATTCATTCTTTAATGACATCCAAACATCAAACCCAAGGGAAGACAAGTATGTCTCCATTCTTCTACTCTAGAAGGCATAATTTATGCCATCAAGCATAGCTGCTTTAGAGGAGGATTCATTTCTGACCATTGCGTTCACAAGACAAGATCTACCCAAGCTAGAGAAAGCTTTTCACTAAGGTAACCTACTACTCTGATACCAATTGAAGAACACAAATGGACACTCAGAGGGGGGTGAATTAGTGTATTTAAAAAAAAATCCTAGCTATGTGTGCAAGTACTAAAATTACAAATTAATTAGGAACACACACACAAATCAAACCACAACATAGAATATACGAGGAAAACCCAATATGGGAAAAACCTTAGTGAGTATAGCTATTGGAGTCTATTGCTCCAATCCAGCCTCACAGTAAATAACATATTACAAAGTTTAGGGTACCAACCCCTGAAATTTAGGGCACCCACCCAAGGAGAACCAACCCCTGATTTTATGAGCACCTACTCAAAGGAGCACTACCCACCCCTGCTCTGAGAACTCACTCAGAGATTTACAATGGTTATCAAAAGTTACAATACAGTGATAATGCCTTGTTACAAATGAGTTTTGTAACACTTACAAATTTCTCATAACTTGAGAATGAATTTCTCCCTATTGAATCTCTTCATCTGTTTCTTCTTCTTCCTTTGTTTGGTTGTATTCTTCTTTCTGCTATAGCTTCACCTTACAGTATACTCTCTTCTTTCTCTATTCTTACTTTCTTCACTTTTATAGATTTCTCTCCTTTCTCTTAGTAGCAACACCACACTATTTAGCGCATACACTCCATAGTCAACTAGTTGAGATATTTTTATTTCCTCTTTCTTTGCCTCAACAACCCTACTTCAGTCAAGTCACATTTGCAGCCCTGCACAATCAACTTTGCATAGAAGAATGTTTTTCTCTCCAAATCTGTAATTTAAAATTAATTCATTTGTCTCTCTGGGATTCAGTCTATAACAGATTGGATTTTATTTCTTGGATTGACCATCTACATTAAATCACTCTTCTCTAATTTTCTAAAAGTTCTGTGTACTGGGTTGCTATATTTATCAAATTCAATATGTCCAACTGATTTGATTTTTCCTTTGTCGATCACCTTGAGCCCTTCAACCATCTACAACTTGGTTGCCATTAATGTGTTTTCCATCCTCTGTTGACCTACCCTAAAAAGATTGACAACTACCGTAGTCAAATCCATCATTGTTGACTTCTGTATATCAAATATTCTCATCGACAAGACATGGAGCCACATGTCTCTATTTTCTTTGTCTAGATCATTTGGTCAAGGTTGATCAGATGCCACGTAAAATTTGTGAGTATCGACATGCACCTGTGGCATCACAATCATCTCAATCGACATCCAAACCACTTGGTCAAACTTGGTCAACCACCACATGGACCTCTGTGCATATTAGGCTGCCAACGTGTCGACTAAATCATCTCCCATGATCAAACTGCTCAGCTTATTTTTCCCTACGCGGTCAGTTTTGTCTAGATATTTATGGTGCGGGATAGTGGGAGACTTCATTCTCCATGGTCTTACTTACCCTGCATGACCATTTTATCATCCTTCTTAGCACTATAGGATAGCATGATACATCTCTTGCTTCTCTTTTTGTTACCCTACACAACCATTGCTTCTCACATTTTGATGACGTGGGATAACGAGGAGCCTTTATCCTTCCATCTATTTCTTATCCCGTAGGACCAGTTTTCTTTGGTCATCAGTGGTGCAGGATGGTGGGGATACATTTCCCTTGACTTTTCTTATCCTATATGGTTATATATTTTAAGTCTTCTACAGTGAGAGATAGCGGGGAACCTAGTTTTCCTTTGTTGATGTTATCTCACACGGTCACAAATCTCTTACTCATCACATTGTGGGATCGCAGGGGGTCTTCAACCTCTATGAAACTCTTATCCCCCATGACTAGTGCATCTCACTTTTAAACGTTGTGGGGTAGTTGCAGATGACTTTCTCTTTGCTCAAGTGTTATCTCACATGGTCTCTTTCCATCATTCCAATATTGCGGGACCCACCAACACACTTGAACCAAACGAATGTTGCTGCATGGAAATCATGGCTCACGACACCCAACTTGTGACTTGGTCAAACACTGAAGACTTCCTTGCCGAGTGTCGAGTGCCAAGTGCAACAACAGATGTACCAAAAAAGGCCCCACATGTACAACTCACCAACATGTAACTCCAGACCATTGTTGACACGTGGAGACAATGAGCTCAGTTGAAGCCCCTGCATCATAACACAATGTGTTATGCACAATTACATGCATGACTGCATAACCTGCATGTTATGCATTTCACATGTCTTCTCCTATCTTCGTGTTATGCATGACTACTGACTACTTCTCTGCAACCTCTTGACATCCCTTGAGTACATCAATGATAATAATGCCAACAAAGAGGATAAACAGGGATATTTGTAGGATTGGAAGAACCACCAATATCCTCATTGAAAAAGATAGCCAAATTAGGCTCCATTTCCTTGGTAATTAAACCTTGGGCAGCCTTAATTCTACAACTTCTTCTTATGTGGATACTATAGGTAGGAATAATAGTAGTAAAACTCATGCACTAAGGGAGGGAAATTAGAAATTTTAATTTTGGAATCTAATTTGCAAAATAATTGAATAATGCAAAATTCTAGGAAAAATGATTACCCAATTAGATGAACAAATTGATTGAAAGAATAAAGAGCAATAATTCAACTTCCTAAGAATTTGAGAATTATCCAAAGGTGACTGAATTTTAAAATTAGGGCCAACTGAAAATAACTTTTTAATTTTAAAATTGAAAATTTAAAGGGGGGGATATTTAAATTTAAAATTAGAGTTGTCCAAAACTAACCTCTTAATTTTAAAATTTTGAAATTTTGAAATATTGAAGAAGTCAATTTTATTTTAAAAATTAGGATATATGTTAGTAACCACTTAATTTTTAAAATTTAAATTAAAAATTAAAATGTCGAAATTCATATTTGCTTTCGACCTAAGGGTGACCTAAAAACAATAAAATTTCACAAACCTCTAGAATTGAATAAAAAAATACAGCCAAAACAAGCTCCCGAAATTTGAGGAGAAAAAGTCAGGACCAAGTAGCCCCCTCCTGGTCCAACCAACTTTTTACCAAATTTTCAGGGAAGCAAGATATTGTGATTTTAATGTGAATTCGAGAAGGATATGGAAATTGGAGATGTCTAGATATGTGAAATAAGGCCTTGAAGGTCTAAATAGGACACACTTAGGATGTTCAATAAGATGATTAATTGAAAGAATGAATCAAAAAAGGGCACACTTAAGGTTAAGGACAAAAGAAAGCTTTAGATTTAACTAAATTGATTAAATTCTTAAAGGAAAATTGGAAATTGCACAAGATTAATTTAAATTTAAAAATTAGGGTTTGTTGCATTAACCACTTAATTTAAAAAATTTAATTTTGAAAATTTAAATGTTATAAGGTGAGAATGTGAATTTGAAATTGAAGCAAGAACTCAAATCTGAAAATTAATTCAAGATCTACACAATCCACAAGTTCAATTTTAAAATTAAAAAATAGGGTTTTTTTATTTAACCACTTAATTTTAAAAATTTTGCTGAAAGTTGAACATGTAATTGAAAACTTGAATTCTAAAATTGGAGAGTTCGTGGATATGAAACAATTAATCCAATTTAGACAAATATAGAGATTAAAATCGTGATTAAAATTAGGTTTGTCGTGATTTTAATCTCTATATTTTGGAAAATTGCAAGGAAATTAAACTTGTAATTGAAAATTTGAATTGTAAATTGCATATGAATCAAATCTGAAAAATGAAAATCAGAAGTAAGGATAAGACATGTAGGGAAAATAAAAATTAGGTGACTTGGCAATTTGCATTATAGAAGGAGAAGTCATCAAATTACCTATTTTTCGCTTGAATGGGGAGATGTCTTTACCTTCAAAAGAAGGGGGGGGGGGTAATCCACTAGATTCAGTCACTAATCAGTTTAGGACTAAACATTAAGTAGATTGATTGAAATAGAATGTGCTTGACCCTTTTTTGTAAGTTGACTAGTTAAATTAAGACTAAGTGCTAAAAATCAACACAAATCTAAGAAAATAGTGAGTTGTAAATTCGAGATTGTGTCGTGCACCTGGATTTTAGAAGTATGAGATGATTCAGAACTACTCTGTGAAAACTATAAAAAAATAGTAGGGACTGCATGCAGGGACCAGGATGCCCTCCTCTTGGTCCTTCAAAATTTCCGATCACTGAAAAGGGTTTTTTTGTCTCTGTGTCTGAATCTTATCCCGAGAGTTACAGTTGTGCACCTATTTTCTGCACACATAAGGAAAGGGAAATGTGTTGGGGATAGGGGTTTGCCTTTATGTTAAACCCTAGTTTTGGAATTAACTAAGTGGTTGAAATAATGTAATTGAAATGACCGAAAGTAGAAATCCTCCTCTTTTAGGGGATGTTGAATTGATTGAAAATGAAATACTTATACCTCCTTGTGAAGTTTTGCTTGCCTCCACATGGAATTAGGACTACATGAATTAGGATTATGATCTCCACTTCAATGCTTGAAATCTTGACTCTATTCCTGCTCCAAAGCTTGAAGGAAGATTGAAAATGCTCAATTTATCTTCAATTCTAGAATGCTTGATCTCTTGGATGCGTGAAGACCTCTTGTGTGTGCTTGTGGACACTTCCCCTTCAAATGAGAGGGTAAATCCTTCTTATATACTTGCATGTAGGGAAAATGAATTAATTTTCCGACATGATGCGCATATTTGAGCTAGATGTTGTTTATGACATGTATGAGCATAATCAGGTCTTCGATCAGGCCAAGGGGTGCAAACACTAAGGTGAAGACCCAAATGTGATAAAAAAAATTGCAAGGGGTGCAATTTTAGGATGCTACAACTTCCAACGATCTCCAACAAGAAGAATAACAAAAATGAAATAAATGACTTTTTAGATTTAATGTTGTACTCAATTAAAAATAAATTATAGCTATTATAAACTAAAATGAATGCTTTAAATTAAATGTGGTTTAATTTATTAGTCTATTTATTATTTACTTTTGTTATATTTTACTATTCATTTTTTCACTAAAATTTAACAATTATATTTAATAGTGCATAAATCATGTTTATTATTATTTTTATTTACCTATAAGAATATTGTAATTATCTATTGAAGTGATTAAAGTTATTTAGCAATCTAGTTATTGATTTCTTTAATAGAATTTAATTATTGATAATTAATTAATTATAATATTTAGTAGTACCAAAATCGATAATCCATTGTAATGGTTAAAATTATTGCATTCTAAATAATCACTTTTTTTATAGGAAGTTATATTTCAATTATTTCTAAGAATTAAATTAGGATTCTCATGTTCCTTCATTGGTCCAATCTTGATGAGTCGACCCTAATCTCATCATATAGTCAACCTTTAGAGTTGTTATATATTTTTTTGCCTCTCTTCATGGTGTCTTGCTTAGACACCTAAACCTATTTAGGTGACCATAATCATTAGGGTGTGAAGATGGGTTAAATCTCTCCTAATTTTTGTTATTCTTCTCCTCACCAACTAGTGCACATAAATAATGTGTTAACTTTATTTGGTTTCGTATTGTTTAAAAAAGAAAAAAAAATTGGGTTGTGTTTTGTGTGGTTAGTATAAAAAAGTGAGCATGACACTAGTATGAACTTAAGAGAGATGTTTTAGAGACCTAAAGACCATTTGTCATAATTTTGAGAATAACAGTTGGGAGAAAATCTTTCCCCCTCTTGGAACTGTTCCAGTTGTTGACTCCTACAAGGCTAGCAAGACCAATGTTGTTAATAAAAACCAAAGCAATGTTGATAATTAATGAAACCCACAAACTCTTTCAATGTTAATGTGTAGATAAAAATGTTGCACAATGATATGTACTTTTTGTAATTTTGATATGCTACCTCGTTGGTCTATCTTAATTTGATCACCCTAGTCACATATATATTGCAACTAGACTTATAATATTTCAATTTAATCATTATATGTTTTTATAGTTTTATTAGATTTTTAATCTCTAAATATAACATTTTATCCTTATATTATTTGAAAATTAAAATTGAATGTGAAGTATTTAAATCAAATTCATTATTACTATTTTTGTTTCTTATGATTTGTAATTGTTAGAAATTAAGATATTAGGATACTAATCATTATAAAAAATATATAATAAATGAAATCAGAATCATACATGGATAAAATGTACACATTACATAAGATATACATGGGGAAAACCCTTTCGGGTAAAAAACCCGATAAAGCATCATTTTTTAAAAGTTTACAAATTAGTCTATGAAATAGATTTGAACCTACATATAATTCCCATTACTTTCACATGGCCCATATATACCTTTTGTGCATAGTGATATAACTCACTATAAAGCTCCAATTTCCTCACCCTCTTAAATGAGAGATATTATCCTTAAATATAGGAGGAAGGGTAGCTTCACTAGTCACACCTTTTCAATAACCCCATTCATAAATAATTAAAAATTTGAGTCATTTATTATAGATATTTCAAATGAGATATGCTTAATAAAGCATATAATATATAAGTTTTTATTGCCATGTATTAGAACAATATATAAATTTCATAAGTGTGTGACCCCTAGTTAAATTATGTTCTAACACTTTTGCTTAATGTCAATAGAGGATATCACATGTCAATTTCCATAAAAGAAAAAATGAAGTACCACAATAATGTAGGTCTTCTTTCACAGTGATGAAGAGGAACATAAATATATGCCAACATAAAAGTCATGCACCTCAGGCTACATGAAATTCATCTTATCATAATTTATAATCTCATTGTTTTAAAAAATGATGCTAAGAGGTCTTATAAAAATATCAATTGAAGTTGCAATCTCCTCAAATTAGCCTTTCCTCAGGTTCATTACATAGTGTCTATAGGCCCTATATAATAGAATGCTTTTAGAAGTGGAAGATTTACAAAGAGAAGAATTTACCATATGCCTGTAGGAATTAAAAATGCCCAAACGACTTACTAGTGCCTGAAGGTATTATGGTGTGCCTATTAGGACTCTCCTATGCTAGAAGGACTTACATTAAAATTCCCAAAAGACTTCTAGTGCCTAAAGGTCTTATGGTAGGCCTATTAGGACTTGTATATGCCAAAAGGACTTACATTTAGGATTTAGCCACTAGGTGGTGTCATTGACATGCATACTCCCCCTCATTGACATCACCTAAAGCCAAGCATTGATTTGAATTTGGAGCATATAATACCTAAAGGTCTTATGCCTATTTGATCATACATGTATGATTTAGCCACTAGGTGGTGTCATGTACACTCCCCCTAAACACTAACTCATTTGGGTACATTTTTTGATGAAGATTTCCGACGAACTGTGGGATTTCTTTTGTTTTGTCGGATTTTACAATGCAATTTGTGTCAAATTTCCTTGTTTTGAAACCTTGACCACGTTTGTCAGAATTTTGACAACAATGGTGTTCGTCGAAAGTCACTAGTACATTTGGAGTAGTTTTCCAACGAGCATTTTCAATGAGCTATGGGATTTCTTTTGCTTTGTCAGATTAATTTGTTTTTTTTTCAAAAATTACCCCATGTTCATCGGAATTCTGACGTGTTAAAATTTCACGGATTTTACCTGTTGATCAGCATATGTTGGTCCGATGATTTTCACAGCCTCTTGATTTCTTCTTACTCATCAAAATAACCTAAGTCAATGACCTCTCTTCCTGCTGATCAGTGCGAGTTATCCCGCTAGTCTCATCGGGCATCGAGATAGCTTAAAATGTGTTTAGACAATGGGCATAATTTTCTAGATGTCTTTTCCCTTGGCGTAGCTCCTCCCAATATGTTATGTCTCCTCAGCATAAGCTTTTACCCTTTATCACCATAACCTTTACCGACGTGTTTTACTTTTGCCAATGTCCATCGGGATAAGTCTGATGGTATGATGAAAGAATAAGTATCCTGTCAACTACTGAGAGGGGGGGGAGGTGAAAGTAGATAGAAAAACTGATACAAACTTCACCAATCTCAAAAATCATTCTCTCAAAGTAAACTTAGAATAACACCTCTATCAAGATAAAAACTCATAAGATAAACCGGTTGACTATTACAACAAATTAATAGTAAACAACTTCTTCATTTCTCAATGCTTTCGGTTATCATAACTTATCAAAATAGTTAAGTAGTTAAGTAAATCAACCATGAAAACATAGCCACAAAAACATTCACCACTTCACACAAATATTTTTGACGTGGAAACCAAAATAGGTAAAAACCACGGTGAGATGAGACGCGCAAGATAACTATTTGAACTCTTCTGAAGTTCACTCTGTTAGGAACCTACCCTGTTAAAGCTTTACAAAAAGTCTTGTTAAGAACTGGTCCTATTAGGAATCACTCGGTTAAGGGATTGACTACAAATGCGTTGTTAGAAGCAATACCTTGTAAGGAGTAACCTCGGTAGAGGATTTGAATAACACCAAGCTTGTTAGAGGTTCCCCGGTTAGGGGATTCCAATTCTGCTGTAATTGTTAGAAAACAATAGGAGTTTGCTGATCTATCTGAATAGCACTATACTTGCTTGATCAGATCTATTTCATGCTCCTATTTGCCTTTACTCAAACTGCAGATACATCATCTGGTTCGACAACCACACACTCAACTGATCTGTGCTCACTCTTTGCCAACTCATTTAACTAAACAACTTCATCGACCTTATAAACAAATCAATTAGGTCGGTAACACAATAAAAACCTAATTCTCATAAACATTACAAACAAATAGGTTCAAGTATGACCATTGGATTACATAGAAATCTCTACACATCAATCAAGAAAATGTTGTTTGCTCCTTGAACATCGCTTCATCGAACTTAGTAACTCATCACACGCTTTGCATTAGATACATTTTCTCATTCCCTAGACAAAAACCGTTACAATAACTCACCAAAATCTTTGGAATTATCTTCATACAATAATCATACGTGTCATAACTATTATCGCTCATCATCAAATCATAAACCAATATAACCAATTCACCAGACTTAATCGGTTAAGGTTTATCAAAAATAATAGGTAGGGTTTACCAGTTACAACAATAGATAAGGTTTACATTGGTTACCGGTTCACTCCACAAATTCTTCCTACTAGTTATAGTAACAATATTACAACAATATCAACAATATCATTACCGGTTAATTGACATCAATGACAACATAACATATCATTAATGCAATCTTCATGCAAATGCCAACAAAGTCTTACTGATAGCATCATCGACTATCGGCAATACAAGATTTCTCCATTGACACTAGTGTGCATTCTGTTGATGGACCTCATCAGTGTATTCTATCTCGATCACATGCTTCTACTTGTGTGTTACCATCAGGTTGACTTTTGCCAATAGTGCAGATTTCGTATTTCACTTTGGAATTCTGACGAAAGCGTGGTATTTAAAAAAAAAAAGTAATTACGTGCCATCATTACACGCGGGCTCAGGGTGAAAAAATTGGGAGGAAGCGAACACAATTGCTGTAGATAGATGCTCGACAACAACTATAAAAGAGGTTGGTCCTTTAGTTCTTGTCATCAAGAGTATTTTGCAAGTTCCTTTGCTTTCCTTGCATTCTCTTGTTCACTTTGTTTAATGGTATCTTCTTTGGCAGAATATGGATCCTCAGTTTCCTTAACCTCTCCATTCTATGGCTACCAGTTATAAAGACAAATCACTTCATAGCTTCTAGAGGGGTCAACAATTCTCTGCAACTGTAAACCCTCCCAACCCTCAAAATAGCCCTTTGTATGAAAGTATCTTTTCTAGGTCCAAGGCTAGCTACAAATTGCAGAGGAGAAAACATCCATTCATGTGATGCTGCTAGGTTTATGTCAACACCAACTTGGTTGGTTACTGTAACAATTACTTGTTCAACAACTTAATACTTGTCATCTGGACTAAGGAAATGTGGTGCAGGGCACCTAACACTCCAAGAATGAAATTTTTGTTTTCTTTCAAGTTTGTGTGTTTTCTTTGTGATGTAATATTTGACCAACCAATTGGAACTCAGTAGAGCCATGGTTGAGTTGTCCAAGTTTTGTTTTGAGTCATTTGTGTTCAGGATGTTGTCAGCCTGAGAAGTGAGATTCTTAGGTAGATCACAAGAGTAGTACTCCAAATGAATGTTACCATGTAATAGGGGTCTATTGTTTTGTGTTTAGGTCTTCTAGGGTGTTTGAGGACCTTCAAGAGTCTTGAAATGCATTAAAATGAAAATTTGCATCTCAGGAGTCTAAAGATGTAAAAAGTTGTTGAGCAACATTTTGCAATTTTTGCAAAAGTTGCATTTTTGGTAGATGGCGTTGAAAAGTTGGTTGAACCAACTGAACCAATAGCATAAAAGCCAAAATTCACTTCATTGTATGGGTTGGACAATTGGGAATGCAAGAACAAGTTTTTGGTTTTTGAAGCAATCTTGTCTTTCACCGTTTTTTATAGTTTTCTCTTGTTTTCATTGCTTGGTACGGTCTGATATGGACTTGGTTGTACAATCTCATTGCAGGGAAATGAGTGTTCATTGATTTTACTTTCCAATAAGTTGGATTTGCAGGATTGATTGTCTATAGTTGCAGAGATTTCATCCATTCTTTGCAACTAGGTGTAAAACCCTTGCAAGTAGGGTTTAAGAGCAAAAATGGCTCTAACCTAAGCATTCATTGATGGCACCTATTGAAATAAAGAGGAATGATAGGTTAGGTTTTATACATAGGTTTAGGATAGGTTTTTCTGTTTTGCAGGTCCTTGTGGAGGAGAGACAATGAAGCCCTAGGCTCACAGCTGGGAGTAGGTGAGTTAGCACAACAAAAGAAGTGTGTTTTAAGAGAACATGTGGATTGGTGGAGCCACAACTAAGGCATGGTTGGAAATCCCTATGTATTCCCTTGAATAATTTCTAATTGTTTGAACCAAATGTTCTAACTGGTGAAGGGTATGAAACACATCTTTCCAAGTCACCCGATGAGGCCTAAACCATTGAAATTAGTATAGTATTGGAAACCCTATTTGTACGGATAACCCAGTTGAAAAATTGCAATATTGTCTATAACTTTGAAAAGGGTACTTAAATCCATAATTTATTTCTAGCCTTGGTTGGGAAGTTTGCAAACTAAGTCCCTAAAATTGCCAAGGGAGGGCTAATTCAAGGCCTATTTGAGCCCGGTAGAGACCTAGAAGGGTTACGAAACCATAATTATGGGTTGGAGATTCTTAAAGCCTCAAAAGACTTCAAAGACACTTTGTAGATGCATTTTGAGTACATTGAAAGTGGTTGGGTGTTGTGATCCTTACAATAGTGGTTGGAGCCTTGAGTGGTGCGTGTGTGTGATTGAGGTGGTAACCTCAATAGAAGGAGTTGATTGTCCAAAACCATTGTCTATACCTTGGAGGAAAGCCAAAGTAGTTTAGACCTTAGAGGTCTTATTAGCAAAAACCCCTACTTAGTGTCATTGGATGGGCTTGAGTAGTTGGAGGGTTTAGGAGGACAAGTCAATCCAGAAGGTGAGTTGGATCAAGCTCCAAGACTCTCTGCATAAGAGCCATTCTTTCAAAGATTTGGTATATGTCAGATTGTGAAGAATCAGAAGCAAGTTCAATGCCTCCAAAGGCAATGACTCTAGAAGCCATCTGACAGATGGTGGTAGAGATGATAGAAGGATTGAAGGATGCAGAAGAAAGTAGAGGAACCAGATATGTTAAGAAGGAGAAGGGGAAGGTAAAGATAGAGTGGGGTGATGAAATTGATGAAGAAGTGGAAGATGGAGAGGAATCAACAGCAGTAGCAATGCCTCAAGACCAAAAGCTATTCTTGGATGTAGTCAAATCCATTTCCAATGACAACTTGGATGGATTACCCACCTATGGAGTAAATCTCAATGGAGAAGAGTTGCTAGATTGGATAGAGGCCCTAAATAATCATTTTTATTATAAAGAGGTAGCAGAGGAGAAAAGAGTAAATATGGCCAAATCAAGATTGAGAGGATCAGCATTAGTTTGGTGGAATATGGTGCAAGAAGAAAGGATACACGAAGGTAAGAAGAAGATAACCTCATGGGAGCGTATGAAGATCAGACTTAAGGCTCAATTTCTACCAGGGGATTATGAAGTTCAAATCCATAAGAGGCTGCAAAATCTGAAACAAAGGGAGTTAGATGTCAATGCATACACTGAGGAATTCCACAAACTCAGTTTGAGGGCTAGAAGCATGAGAATGAAGTGGAGAAGTTGGCTAGGTACATGAATGGCCTTAAACAAAACATACAAGATGAGATAAGTATCCTCACACCAGACACAGTCCATAGATGTTTTTAGTTAGCATTAAGGGTAGAGGAGAAGGTCAAGAGGAGAAGTGAACAAAATCAGAAACATAGAGGTGGTAAGAATTTCAGAGGCAGAGAACCTTTGGTAGGGGGAAACGATTATCAAGAAATGAAGAGTAGCAAAGCCAAGAAGGCAGTGGGGACTCTCAGAGAGGAACATTTAGAGGATCCTTTAGAGGAAGGAGCAATTTTAGGGGCAAGTTTGGAAACTTAGGAAGAGGAAATACAGTCTTCACCGGTAGGTGTTATCATCGCAATCAAGTTGGGCATACCATGAGTAAGTGCCCGGGAAAAGCCTCAAGTTCATCAAGCTCTTACATGGGTGAAAGAAGGACTCAATTGGTGCAAGAGGAGGACACTCAGAGTGTGACTTCTTCAATTAGAAAGGAAAGTCCAGTGACAGATGGAGAAAACTTAATGATGAGGAGAACAATGCTCAAGATACCCCAATCTCAAGAGCCACCACAGAGGAAAAGTTTGTTTAGAACCACTTGTAAGTCACATGGGAAAATTTGTAAGGTGATTGTAGATTCAGGTTCCACTGAGAAAATTGTCTCAGTTGAAATGGTGGATAAACTCAAACTAAAAAGACTACCACATCTCACTCCTTACAAGGTATCATGGCTCAACCGAGGTCAACATGTCTTAGTTGATGAGAAAGCATGGGTGGAATTTGAAATTGGTGAGTATAAGGACAGATTATTATGTGACATATTGCCTATGGATGCTTTTCATTTGTGGTTGGGCCGTCCATGACAATATGATGTGAGAGCTAGTCATGATGGAGAAAAGAACAACTATCTCATCACCAAGAATGGGAAGAAGTAGCAAATGGATCCCCTGCATAATCCAAAATAGGAAAAGCAAATAGGATCAAGTGTGATGCTGATGAGAGGTAAAGAGTTTCTCAAAGTATTAAAGCAAGGTCATCAAGGCCATGCTATAGTGTTGAAGCCTAGAGATGAAGCTAAGGTAGATCCAATGAGTGAAGTACCTCAAGAGGTGCAAGGTCTACTCAAACAATATGCAGAAGTAATAGGAGATGACATGCTTGATTCTTTGCCTTCAATAAGAGATGTAAATCATGAAATAGACTTAATACATGGGGCCAATCTACCTAACAAAGCTGCCTATAAAATGATACCTAGTCAAAATGAAGAGAGCGCCAAACAAGTGCAAGAACTCTTAGATAAAGGGTTTATCAAGAAGACTTTGAGTCCATGTGTTGTTCCTACTGTGTTAGTGCTTAAAAAAGGAGGCAAATGGAGAATGTGCACTGACTGAAGAGCAATCAACAAGATTACTATAAGGTACAGATTTCCCATGCCAAGGATTGAGGACCTATTGGACAATCTAGGAGGTGCAAGCTACTTCAAAAAGGTGGACTTGAAGTTTGGTTATCATCAAATCAGAATCAGAACTGGATATGAATGGAATACAACCTTTAGAACCAATGTTGGCCTATATGAGTGGTTGGTGATGCCATTTGGTCTCACCAATGCACCTAGTACCTTCCAAAGGCTCATGAATGAAGTCTTAGTTGAGTTTATTGGTAGATTTGTTACTGTGTATCTTGATGACATTTTGATCTTCAGTAGGTCCAAGGGGGAGCACCTCAAGCATGTGGAGATAGTCTTGAATAAGTTGAAGGAGGCTCAACTCAAGATTAACCTTGAAAAATGTGAGTTTTTGTTATTTCTAAAGGATGTTTAAAGATGGATCCAAGTAAGGTAGAAGCAATACTTCATTGTCCTGTCCCTAGGGGAATTAGTGGTGTTAGAAGTTTTCCTAGAATGGCATCTTTTTATAGGAAGTTTTTGAGAAAATTTATCCATGTTTGTGCTCCTATACTCAACACTATTAAAGGAGGGATTAAGTGTCACTTGAAGTGGACAAAGGAAGCCAATAAGGGGTTTGAAATGTTGAAAGCTAAGATAGCAGAGCTGCCAACCCTTAGATTGCCTGATTTCAATTAGTTGTTTATAGTAGAATGTGATGCTAGCCAAAGGTCAATAGGGGTAGTTTTAAGCCAAGAGGGTCATCCTATAGACTTCTTCTCAGAGGAGTTTAATGAAGCTAAGAAAAGGTACTCCACATGTTACTTGGAGTTATATGCAATGGTACAAGCATTGAAGAAGTGGCATCATTACTTGTTGCCCAAAGAATTTGTAGTCTTCACTGACAACCATGCCCTTAGTTTCCTTAATGGGAAAGAGAAGTTGAACCAAAGACACCTAAAGTGGGTTGAATACCTACAATCCTATACCTTCACCATTAAGCACAAGAATGGTACAAGCAACAAGGTATCTGATGCACTATGTAGGAGAGTCATGAATATTAAGGAGATACAACTGCAAAGTGTGGGTTTGAGTGAGTTAAAGACCTCTACAAGGATGATAAGGATTTTGCAGAGATATATAGTGTTTGTTCTGATTTTTCTAACACCTCACATGTCTCTTATTCAGAATACATGATACAAGAGGGTTTTTTGTTCAAAGATCATATTCTTTGCATACCTCAATATTCTATGAGACCAAATATTGTCCAAGAGAAGCATCAAGGAGGTCTAGGAGGTCATTTTGGCATAGATAAGACTTTGGAGTAGGTTGGTAGGTTTTACTATTGGACCAAGTTGCAATCATAAGTGAGAAGGTTTGTAGAGCAATACACAATCTTCCAAAGAGCAAAAGGATCATCAAGTAATACATGTCTATATCAACCGTTGGTCATACCTCAGAGGCCTTGGGAATGTTTGAGTATGGATTTTGTGTTAGGCTTGTCAAGGACCCCAAGGGGATTTGATAATGTGTATGTGGTGCTAGATAGGCGATGGACTTGAAAAACACTAAGAGGGGGGGGGTGTGAATCAGTGACACCAAATAAAACACTACTTCAAACACTAACCTGTAGATGAACTTAATCAAGCATTTAAATAAAATACATGCTATCCAAAATGATATAATAGCATCCACAAAAAGTAAAACATCCACCATAACACAAGTGTTTATATGTGGAAAACCCAAATAGGTAAAAACCACAGTGAGATAGAACTCACAAGTTAACTATCTGTAGTAATAGATAACTGATCGGTTAAGGCCTTACAAAGTGCTCTGCTAGGAGCGAATCTTGTTAGAGATCCCAAGCTTAATTAAAAGCTTATACCCTGTTAAGAGTACTACCCTGTTAGGAGTAACCTCATTGGAGGATTTGAGAATCCAAAATAATGGATTACCTTGTTAGAGGATTTGTACAATGAAGCTTGCTAGAGCTTACCCAGTTAGGGGATTTTGATTTTGTTGTAATGATTAGAAAACAACAAGAATGGTTTGAACTCTTTTGAGTAGCACAATAATTGCTTGATCAGATCATTCTAAGTACATTCAACACTACTCTTCATCATAACACTTATCGCTCTTCAACAAAAGCTTTCACTCTTTATGAATATCATTATTCACATAACATCATTCTCTATCACTAGTAAATGATTCACTAAGATGTCTTAATATAGACATTCAAGTCTTATGTCGGCCTAAGGAAACCAAAACATTATTTCCTAGGTGCAGTGTATCTAGACAAGTAAACAAAACTCATCATAAAAATGACTGCCAAGAAGTCGGTACTGGTAACTCATCACAAAATCAGATACCGGTTAGAGCAGTCAATACTGGTTGGAACAAAACATGTGATCCATTGTCCTAGAATCTTCCACTTGATCTCCATCTTCATTTTGATGCCAACTTAGTGTAGCCACAGGTTATCTCTTATGCACATACTGATTGATACAAAGTATCGGTTAGAGATGAACCTTAAACATACCAGTTAATAGTGTAAACCAATTGAAGTTACACCGATAGTCAATGTAATCATATGTGTGTGAGAGAGTGTTTCATCAATGACAACAAGTGATGAATACATTACAATCATCATCAAGCCAACAATCTCCCCCTTTGGCATTGATGGCAACACTTAGAAAATTTTAGAGTAATACAATACCGCTAAGTGTACATACACAACATATTTACACATGTACTCATACTCCATCTTAATACAATACTCCCCCTTAATGCATGCATAAATACAAAATTTTCAAAAACACACATACATATTTCTACTCCCCCTTTGACAACAATGCCAAAATGAAAAAGTAAAATATACATATATATATATAGAGAAAATTTGTATCAAAGTGTTCAACATATATTTACAACTTAAAAAAAAGTTCATGCATTGGCTAATCTCATAAAAATATCATTGAAGTTTTGCTTCATCTAGGATATAGAATTTTCCCATGATTCCAATAGGTTAGCAGTATACTCAAATGTAGACATCAGTTGGGAATGAAATTCTTCCATTGAGTCTAGTGTGGAGGTTTTAGGAGTAGCAAGAATAGCTTTTGCATTGGATTAGGCTCTCTAAAGAATGTCGACCCGTACTGTAAGTAGACTCTTGAGCTCTTTTAGAGATCAGAATCTCTTAGCCTTCTCATTATCATTCTTGACCAATCTGTCATGCAAATCATCTACAAACCGATTAAAGGCATGAATGGAATCCTAGAGTGGGATATATGCCTTGCATATCCTTTCCATTTCTTGCTCGGTTTCAACTTGACTCTTAGAAATGTCAGAATAAAAGAAAGAAACATTGGAGGTAGATGAAAGATACTTTCCTCTGATTCAATAGCTTTCTTCAATAGACTTCCATTATGGGATAAAGCCATTTTGCCACTTTCAATGTTCTTTGCTAGTTTATCTCCATATTTCTTCTTGTGGCTCTTCT
Organism: Cryptomeria japonica; assembly: GCF_030272615.1. Taxonomy (NCBI): domain Eukaryota; kingdom Viridiplantae; phylum Streptophyta; class Pinopsida; order Cupressales; family Cupressaceae; genus Cryptomeria; species Cryptomeria japonica. The sequence continues at coordinate 659,340,403 of NC_081411.1, read as the reverse complement.
TAGCAGACATTTGAGTAGCATCTTCAAGCGACTTGATTTGATCAGATGCATCCACAACTATCTGACCAAGTTTTCTAATGGGTGTAGGAAGATGTGCAACAACTGCTTTTGGTAGTAAACCAGACAAAATTTCTACTACATTCTGGATTGTCTCTGCTTCAATCCTTTTCTCTTTCAGTCTCTTCTTGTGCACTCTAGATTGCATAACATTAGCAATCTTCATCATTTTTGATGCACTCAAAGTGTTCATGTCAATGGTTCTTGAAATACTTAAAGAATCATCATCATCATCTTCAAGTAGTTTTTGCTTTGCCAATTCAAGAGGTACACTTTTAATGATAGCTCTCTGTGTGTTCTTCTATGTTGTTTCTTTAGTTAACTAAGTGACAACTTCCTCAGTAGACTCCTTTTGAGTATTTTCAATGACTGGTGGAGATTGGGGTTTCTCCAGTTGTTCTGTTGTCGATTCATTGTCCACTATTAGTTGAATAGTCGATTTATCAACTAATGTAATCTGTACTTCAGTAATTGTAGGAGGCTCCATATATGGTGCATTGTTGTCTCCAGATAGGTCCACTATGTTCTGATCATCTTCATCAACAAGAATAATGGAGTCATCCTTCTTCTTGATTGGATAGACTATGTCAGATTGACCAATCTCCTCTTCATCCATTTCTAGTCGAGGAACATCATCTGTAGTATTATCCTTATCTCTAGAGTGGATGAGTACTTCCCTCTATTTGATTACACAGGCTATCTAATGTGTCTCAGACTCAATAACTACCCTTTTTGCATTAAGAAGCTTCAATCTTCTCATTTTGAAATCAAAATGTAATTTGTATTGCTCAACCAAAGCACTAATTCCATCTAAAGTTAATTTGGGAAAATATTGCACAAATATTTCATTAATAATTTTCTTTTCCAATTGAACAACTTCATCCCATTTATCTAAAAGAGTATTATACAAAGAGATTGAAATATCTTTTTCTAAGTCATGCGGAAATCTATTGTAATGATCCAAATAAGTTATTACCTATTGAATGACTTGTTTCTGCTCATCTTCAGTGAAAGAATCAAAATATTATTTGACATTGTCAAACCTATTTCTTTCCAGTGTCTTCATAGTTCTCTCAAAAACCGTATCAGGTTTGTAGGTAGCAATATCTATAGGTGTAGTTGCCTTTGGCACTACCTTACCTTCTTGGGTGTTCTACCGGTTGCTTTTTCCTTCTTTGGTTCTCCTTCAGAATCTGTACCCTCAGACTCTGGTTGCAAAATCAATTTCCGATTTCTCTTCTTTGGTGCACTCTCCTTCTTTACATATACTTTAGGTGCCAGTTCCTTTTTGGTTAGGACACTCTAAGTCACCCTTGTGGTATTTTTCACAAGAGATGTTTCATCATACTTCTTTTTCTTTCCTTTCACATTCACTACAGGTACAGTACCAGTTTCTGTTGGTGCAACTTGGACTACCATAATGTCCAATTTTGCATGTTGTTTATCTTTAGGCGATGCTAACAAGGAATTAGCATAGCCAACCAATAAATCATGATTAACCTCATAGCTCATATCTTCCATCTCTTCCTCTCTAGGCTCAATTGCTTGCATCAAGCAAAAGTCAATGGTAATAATAAAGACTATGTCTTTTGCAAAGTGTTTTACCACATCTTCAGGTAACCTCATTCTCATGCTCATCTTTTTTCTGAAATTCATTAAAATACTTATTCATGGCAGCTGAAAAAGTATTCTTCATATCCTTAATGTTGTTCTTGATCTGTGCATTGACCGGTAGGTCTTTTGACCATTCAAGGTCTCCAATACCCAATAGGAAGTTCTAAAAAATAGAAAAATAACTCGGCTAATAGCTGCCCATATTTAAACTTTTTGAGTGGTGTCTTTCTTAATGGATCACAAATTTTGAAATAATTGCACTCTGATGTCTTCACAAATATCATAATCTGCATTATCAACAATCATTCTATGTGTTGTATGAATTGTTGCAGATGGAACACTACTAAGTCTACTGGAGTAAAATACCTAGTAGCCTATCACCATTGCTGCTAGTTTCACTACAGGGTCTCTAATATTGTTGATAGAAAAAAAACACTTATCAGATATAAAACCAATTAATTTGAAGACAGTATCCTTTGAAATTCGTCTTAGAACAGGAATTCCACCGGTTCAGAAATAACCCGTTACAGCCTGAATAACTTCCTTGTTTATTGTGTGAGTCCTCTCCAAATACATACTCTCTCTGTGGACTTGACTCAAAATGATTCTAATGTGTTCTTCCTCAAAATCTTCAAGAAAGTAGGTGGCATTATGAAAACCTTTTTAAAAAACCCTAGCATAATGCTCTTATCACAGAGTGATTTCAGTTGTGTATAAATGTGTAATGTTCTTAAATATTCTATCTTGCAATCTATATAGCTGGACAAGTCACCTTTGACCACAACACCGCTCGGGACTTGCGAAAATGTATTATAAGACATAATTTTGTCTTCTTTTAGGGCTTCCTCAGGCTTAGCAGTGATCATAAACCTATCTACAGACTTAGAAGTAGATGTCATTCTAGATAAGCAAGTTTTGAAGTGGTAAACTCAAGAAAATACCTTGTTTCTTGCACGTCGCTCCATTTCCTAGTTGAAATGCCCAAATGCACACCCGTTTGCCTATCTGCAACTTTCGATTCAACTCAATTCCTCTAATCACGATACAATTCGCTAATTGACAACAAGACAATCTTATTCGACTCTGCAATCACTTCAAATTTCTTTCTCGAAAGAGTTAGGGTAAAAATGATAAAGTAAAACTTGTTTTTATCCTATTTACCAACTGTAATAAATTCTCACACTTTAGGTTACAAACCCTAATTTCACTGCTTAAGTGAAAAACCGGTTGATAACACGTCAACAAAAAGTCACCAAAAATTCATAATTCAAAATTTCTTTCCCACTCATTTTACAAGGGGTTTGGAGATGTTTTACAATTAAGCTCCCCTTAGCCATGTTAAATGGGCTTAAGTCACTGGTGTTGGGTTCTCTTCACTAGGTGAAGGAACAATTTTTTCTCTAGGTGAGTCATCACCTTTCTTTTTCCAAATTTGATCCATATCTTCTCTGATTTCCTCAACATCAACTTTCTGCTTTCCTTTCTGATCCTTGAAAGAGTCGATCGATCTTTTATTTCTTGATCTACAAAACTTTGCTAAGTGCCTCAGTTTGTTGCAGTGGTAACAGACCATACCAGATGATCTCCAAGGTCCTGCATTTCCTCTTCCTGTTCTTCTTCTATAGTTCATAGGCACATGACCAAAGTTATTACAGAAGGTGCAAATAACATTTGTTACCTTCTCCATCTCAAATGGACTAAACCAGTTGTCCTAGGATCTTTGCAGTTTAGGTTTACCCAGTTATCAAAGTTCCTCATCTAGTCACCATTTGGTCTAGGATGCATATGTGGTATGAGATTGTTTGCTCCATATCTACACTCAACATGTCTATGCCCATACATTCCACATGTGAAGCAATGACCTTCAAACTTTCTTGACATATACCTAGCCTTAGTATTGTAATTTGTATTTCTGTTAGGTTTGTCTTTACAGACATTTGCAGTATGACCAGGCTTATGGCAAATAAAGCAAACAGGTTTTAAAACCTTCTTACCAGTAGTCTTATTGACTCTAGCAGCAGTTTTGTTCTTTGGATAGTTGCTCTTTGTACCAAAGGATTCACCTTTTTTAGTTGTATGAAAACCAAGTCCAGAGATATCACCCTTCATTCTCTGTGATTGAATTTGTTCTTCCAGCATGGTAGAGATTTTGACAAACTTCTCCAATTTCTCATTGGCTTTAGTAAGCTTTTTGACAAGACCTTCATTATTCTTAGACATGTTCTCTTTCAAAGATAATGCCAGCTCAAGATATAGCTTTAGATTCTCCTTTTCTTTTGTTTCAGCAATCAAGTTTTCATGCATAGTGTCTTTTTCCCATTTGATTTTTATAACCTCTTGATCTCTTTCCTTGATAAGGTCTTTAGTAGCTCTTCTGGCCTCCAATTCTTGACTCATGCAAATAGTTAGACCTTCTAGCTCCCTCCTTAGATTCAATTTCTCACCGTTCACCTTTTCAACTTCATCTACTAGAGCTTCAATATTGGCTTCATCTAAAGAACTATTATTAGATATTTCTAATAGTTTTTCAAACTTTTGACTTAAGAAGCTTTCAGTTTGCCCCTAAGGGATTCAACTTCATTTCTGCTAGCTTCTAGCTCTCTAACCATCTCAAAGTAGCTCCTGTCCCCAATGGTAGTTTCAAGACTCTCTTCTAAGCGATTAGGCTTCAAAGAAGTTAGGCTCTGATACCAATTGATGGACTTGAAAAGCACTGAGAGGGGGGATGAATTAGTTTTTGGCATTATGTGAAAGGGGGAGATTGTTGGCATTATGTGAACCGGTATGAAGACATAATGATATTGTATGTTGTCATTGATGTCAATATGTGACATGATATGAACCGGCACATGTGATAGGTGAAAAGAGAGAGGAACCAGCATATGTATGAATCAGTTTATATGCCAAAGTGAAGTGGCATATTTGTTCAAGATGAACTAGTATATAGTTATGGGAACCAGCACATGGAAGCAATTGTGTGACTACCGGTTGGTAGGTAGTTTCCCCTTCAAGATTTCTAGTTGGAGTACCTCAAGCCTATGTGACTCAATCGGTGATCTGTGTGTGATGAGTTAGCAGTATAATGGAGAACAGATCATGTTGCCACGTAAGCTCTATGCGCTTGAAGGATCTTGCATGAAGAAGACTATTCCTATCTACCTCAGGAATGTGTGAAGTTTGTCAAATGGTGATAACGTGTGATGGGTTATCAGCTGCCATGAAATCAGTGGATAATGGACGATGGAGAATGTCTTGAGATCGATTCAAGATTGTTGCATTTAATGCAGTTCGATTCAACGATCAGGATTGAACCACTTGAATTGCTTAACCTAACAGGTTTAGGGTTTAGGTTTTTTGCTACCGACCTGTCTATTTTCTATAAGGTCGATGTTGTGTTTCTTTCTAAGGTTGTTGGCAAAAGTTGTGAGTGTGTATCCAAGGGAAGTGATATGTGATACTTGCCAGACCAAAGGAGAGAAGAGATACCTGCAAAGTGAATGTGCAGAAGGAGAAGAGGAGCCAAAACAGATCTGCATTAGCATTGAGTGTTGTTGCCAGATCATTGTAATTCCTGTTGATCTTTAACCACTTCAACAGTTGTGAAATCCCTTAACAGGGTAGCCTTAACTAGGCTTGATGCAAAATCCCTTAACAAGGTAGTCTTAACCGGCTTGATTCAAATCCCTTAATAGGGTAACTCGAGGTTAATGAGTTCTGAGAAGCTATAGAGCTCTGGAGATCCTTTAGCTATTGAGTTCTTGAAATCCTCTAACAAGGTAACCCTAACCAGTTTTAACCCTTAACTGGGTATTATAGCCATCCCTTAACTGGGTGATCCCTAACAAGATCGGTTCCTAGCAGAACCTATTGTAATATCTTTAACCGGACAAAGCTCCTAATAGAGCAGACTTCTAAAGAGTTCAAAAACCAACTTGTGGGTATTCATCCCCACCGTGGTTTTTCCCAGTTGGGTTTCCACATGAAAAATGTGTGTGTCATGTGTAATGCTTTTATCTTGTGATGCTTTGTTTTTACCTATTGAGCATATGATGGTTCTATGTTATATGCCTGTCTATAAAACATATTGAACTCACTATTATGAAGATCTGATGTTAGTTTACCTGTTCATGCATGAGATTGTAATGGTACTATAGTATTGAGTTAAGAGGAAAGCTTAGTGAGTGACCGGTTTATGACTGTTTGAGCTGTATTGGATGTTACCGGTTGCACTCTATTTTAACCGGTATCCCTGTTTGCCAGTCATTTGGTGTATTTGCTATCAAATCAGTTTTGGACTGATATTTTTCTTTGTATTGATTCACCCCCCCCTCTTAGTATCGGTTTGGTACTAGTGGTTCATCATTGAGTTATCATTAGTGACACCAAATAAAACACTAATTCAAACACTAACCGGTAGATGAACTTAATCAAGCATTTAAACAAAATACATGCTCTCCAAAATAATATAACAACATCCACAAAAAGTAAAACATCCACCATAACACAAGTTCTTATATGTGGAAAACCCAAATAGGTAAAAAGCATAGTGAGATGGAACTCACAAGTTAATTATCTGCAATAATAGATAACTAATCGGTTAAGGCCTTACAAAGTGCTCTGCTAGGAGCGAATCTTGTTAGAGATCCCAAGCTTAATTAAAAGCTTATACCCTGTTAAGAGTACTACCCTATTATGAGAAACCTTGCTAGAGGATTTGAGAATCCAAACTAATGAATTACCTTGTTAGAGGATTTGTACAATGAAGCTTGCTAGAGCTTACCCGGTTAGGGGATTTTGATTTTGTTGTAATGATTAGAAAACAACAAGAATGGTTTGAACTCTTTTGAGTAGCACAATAATTGCTTGATCAGATCATTCTAAGTACATTCAACACTGCTCTTCATCATAACACTTATCGCTCTTCAACAAAAGCTTTCACTCTTTATGAATATCAGTATTCGCATAACATAATTCTCTATCACTAGTAAATGATTCACTAAGATGTCTTAATATAGACATTCAAGTCTTTTGTCGGCCTAAGGAAATCAAAACACAATTTCCTAGGTGCAGTGTATCTAGACAAGTAAACAAAACTCATCATAAAAATGACCACCAAGAAGTCAGTGTTGGTAACTCATCACAAAATCAGATACCGGTTAGAGTAGTCAATACCGGTTGGAACAAAACATGTGATCTGTTGTCCTGGAATCTTTCGCTTGATCTTCATCTTCATTTTCATCTTCATTTTGATGCTGACGTAGTGTAGCCACAGGTTATCTCTTATGCACATACCGGTTGATACAAAGTACCAGTTAGAGATGAACCTTAAACATACTGGTTAACAGCGTAAACCAATTGAAGTTACATCGGTAGTCAATGTAAACATATGTGTGTGTGAGAGTGTTTCATCAATGACAACAAGTGATGAATAAATTACAATCATCATCAAGCCAACAATAGGTTCAACAAAATGTCACATTTCATACCTTGCAAGAGCACTAATGATGCCACCTATATTGTAGGCCTCTTCTTCAAGGAGATATTTTGAATTCATGGTCTTCCAATCAGCATTGTTAGTGATAGAGATGTGAAGTTTTTAAGCCACTTTTGGAGGACACTTTGGAGAAAGTTGGGCACCAAGTTATCCTTTTCATCTACCGATCATCCTCAATCAAATGGTCAGACAGAGGTAGTCAATAGATCATTGGGTAACTTGCTAAGATGTCTTACAAAACAACATGGGCAGACTTGGGACTTAGTACTATTGGCATTTTTTATGTTCATGTTGTGATTGTCATTGATGGACACACACTTGCATTAAGATCCTCTTCATATGTGTGAGTTAGAGCACAACTGGTATTTGTTCCAACCAGTATGTTGTATTATAGTCTTTAGACTATTCATGTTTTGCAGAATGTGTTTACCGGTTTGAAGTGGCATGTCAACCCCAAGCAGTTCATGGATACCAAGCAGTATGAGGGATTAAAGTGACATAACACATTTTTACCAGTCTTCATTTTGACAAACCGGCAACTGGTATTTTGTATGAACCGGTAATACTCTGTGATGAGTTACCATCCACCGATCATTTGACGGTGTCAACTCTCTGGCGGTGCTTTTTGTGTCATGTTACCAAATATGTCCAGATGCATTGAACCTAGGAAATTGTATTGTAATCCTATTGGACCTACATGAAATCAGATTCCTTTATAAGGACATCATGTCTAGGGTTCTAAGGTTGTTGTTGAGGTTGATGTTGTTGCTAGGGCTCAAGGTAACTGAAGAGTTAGAGAGAGTATGAATGTGTAGAAGACTGAAGTAATGTTTTAATGCATTAAGATCGAGCTATCAAGGATCTAACCAAGCAATCTGTGCTATTTACTAGATCACTCACTTGTTGATTACTCACATCTTTGACAAGTCTGTAGCCCTTAACCGGGAAGGCCCAAAAGCCTCTTGTAAATCCTCTAACAAGGTGATTCACATCTCTGGATCTAAAATCCTCTAGCAAGGTAGTCTTTAATCAGACTTATCTCCTAATAGAGATTGAGATTCCTAACAGGATCTATTCTGGTAAAGAACGTTGTAAGACCTTAACCAGTCTGACCTTAACTGGTCTGGTTTCTATTCTGCAGATAGTTACTTGTGAGTTCCATCTCACCATGGTTTTTCCCATTTGGGTTTCCACGTCAAAATCTCTTGTGTTATGGTGTTTGTGCTTCTATGGGTGAATGAATTATTAGCTATTTGGTTTGCATGTTTGTTAACCGATTTTTCTGCTAAATTATTTTACCAGTTTACTGTCAGTCTTGCAAAGTGTTTAAGTGCAAAGATTTTTGGCATACTAATTCACCCCCCACTCTTAGTATTCATCAAGAACTCAGTCAGGCAGAATATGCATACAATGACTCAGTGAACCGAAGAACAGGTAAAAGTCCCTTTGAGGTAGTATATAGATTTCATCCTAGGGGCATATTAGAGCTCAAAGATCTCAGTTCTATGACACCTAAGAGTGCACAAGGGGAGAAATTTGTAGAAGGAATTAATGAAGTGCATGATAAGGTAAGGAAGTCCTTACAACAAAAATCCGAGCAGTATAAGATTCAAGTTGATAAAACAAGGAGGAATGTACAATTAAAAGTGGGAGACTTAGTGTTAACATACCTAAGGAAGGAGAGACTTCCAAAAGGGCAGCCTACCAAGCTCATGATGAAGAAAATTGGACCTCTCAAGGTGGTGCACAAGTATGGACAGAAGGCATATGAAGTTGAGCTTCCTCCCACCTTGGTTATATCTCCTATCTTTAATGTATGTGATCTCCATCCATACAAGGGAGAGTCACCAACAAATTAGATGGACATGTCATCACAGATTAGTGAAGATTGGGTGAGAAATTTGCCACCAAGCCAACTGGTCAAGTTGGAGAGTATCTTGGACACCAAGGTAGTAAAGAAGACAAGGAAAGGAGTCTACAAGCACTATCTTGTCAAGTCAGAAGGGCTACCTGATTCAGATGCTATGTGGATGTCAGAATCAAATATACTTCAACATGGAGTGGAGATTGTAGACCTCTTAACTCAAAGGACTTGAGTTCTTTGTCCCAGGGGAGTATGGTGTAGGGCACCTAACACTCCAAGCATGATATTTTTGTTTTCTTTCAATTTTTGTGTTTTTTCTTTGTGATGTAATAATGGATCAACCATTTGGAACTCAGTAGAGCCATGGTTGAGTTGTCCAAGTTTTGGTTTGAGTCATTTGTGTTCAGGATGCTGTCAGCCTGAAAAGTGAGATGCTTAGGTAGATCACAAGAGTAGTAATCCAAATGAATGTTACCATGTAATAGGGGTCTATTGTTTTGTGTTTAGGTATTATAGGGTGTTTGAGGACCTTCAGGAGTCTTGAAATGTATTAAAATCCAAAGCTGCATCTCAGGAGTCTAAAGATGTAAAAAGTTGTTGAGTAACATTTTGCATTTTTTGCAAAAGTTGCATTTTTGGTAGATGGCATTGAAAAGTTGGTTGAACCAACTAAACCAACAACATAAAATCCAAAATTAACTTCATTGTATGGGTTGGACAACTGGGAATGCAAGAACAAGTTTTTGGTTTTTGAAGTGATCTTGTCTTTCACTATTTTTTACAGTTTTATCTTGTTTTCATTGCTTGGTATGGTCCAATATGGAATTGGTTGTAAAATCTCATTGTAGGGAATGAGTGTTCATTGATTTTACTTTCCAATAAGTTGGATTTGCAGGACTGATTATCTATAGTTGCAGAGATTTCATCCATTCTTTGCAACTAGGTTTAAAACCCTTGCAAGTAGGGTTTAAGAGCAAAAATGTCTCTAACCTAAGCATTCATTCATGGAACATTTTGAAATCAAGAGGAATTATAGGTTAGGGTATGTACATAGGTTTAGGATAGGTTTTATTATTTTACAGGTCCTTGTGGAGGAGAGATAATGAAGCCCTAGGCTCACCGCTGGGAGTAGGTGAGTTAGGACAACAGAAAAAGTGTGTTTTAAGAGCACATGTAGATTGGTAGAGCCACAACTGAGGCATGGTTGGAAAGACATGTTTATTCCATTTAACAATCCCTAATTGTTTGGAGTAGAAATTCTGACTGGTGAAGGGTTTGAAACACATCTTTCCAAGTCACCCAGTGAGGCCTAAACCATTGAAATTAGTGTAGTATTGGAAACCCTATTTGTACAGATAACCTAGTTGCAAATTTTTAGTATTGTTTGTAACTCGGAAAAGGGTACTCAAATCCATAATTTATTTCTAGCCTTGTTTGGGAAGTTGGTAAACTAAGTCCCTAAAACCGCCAAGGGAGGGCTAATTCAATTAGGCCTATTTGAGCCCGGTAGAGACCTAGAAGGGTTAGGAAACCATAACGATGGGTTTGGAGATAATTAAAGCCTCAAAAGACTTCAAATACACTTTGTAGATGCATTTTGAGTACATTGAAAGTGGTTGGGTGTTGTGATCCTTGCAGGAGTGTTGGCAAATGCACACTCCAATGAGAAATTGTAGGTGATTGAAGGTATTGTCATCGATGGCAACCTTACAATCATATGACACCAGCAGGAACTGGAACCGACAGACTCTACACCAACATATAGTTCACCGACACCAAAAGAAAGATTACCGGCACGATGGCCGACAGGAATTTTGTATAAATGTATTTTGTATTTAATTGTAAAAACTTTTGTAAGCCAACTTGGCGGATTGTAATATGACTCATATAAGTATGAGATCATTGTAGATCATTTAGGAAGTGAAGTATGGAAGGATTATTGCAGACCTAATGTGTAAATTGTAAGGCAGATATTGGATAAGGGTTTATGTATATTGCAGAGCTTAAACCGGTAATGAATCTGGCATAGTAGATGCTGATCTGAAGCAGCACAAGACATTGGATTTGTATAATCCACTTTTGTAAGTTAGTGAGACTTCTTTTGTAACTAAGCAGTGAGCTCTAGGCACTTGGCCTTCCTACATGTGCAGGCCCCTATTGTAAACAGTAATATTCCCTTATTGGCCAGTAAACGAATATTATGGGTCACAAATCCCACTGAGGTTTTTCCCACACTGGGTTTCCTCGTTAAAATATTGTGTTATGGTGTGTCTTTCATGTTGTGGTTGTTATTCTTATCTACTGCATTGATTCTGGCTTAGCGGTACATAGTTCTGAATTGTTTTTCATGTTATAATTTAAGAAAGTTCTATTATCGGTTAGATATTGATTCACCCCCCCCCCCCTCTCAGTATCTTTGGAAATCCTAATGAGGAGTGGTTGGAGCCTTGAGTGGTGTGTGTGTGTGTGATTGAGGTGGAAACCTCAATAGGAGGAGTTTATTGTCCAAAACCATTGGCTACACCTTGGAGGCAATCCAAAGTGGTTCAGACCTTGGAGGTCTTATTAGCAAGAACCCCTACTTAGTGTCATTGGATGGACTTGAGTAGTTGAAGGGTTTAGGAGGACAAGTCAATCCAGAAGGTGAGTTGGATCAAGCTCCAAGAATCTCTGCATCAAAATGTTCCAGTGAATGAAGCTTCAATGATAATATCTCTTTACTAGGACCACATAATGTTGCAACCATGACCAATGGATTCAAAAGATACTGACCAAGAGCCACAACACGCCTCACAATCCCTGATGTAGATGTTCTTCTCCTATAAGGATTGATTGATCTATTTTTAAAATTTTAAAGTTATCATCTATCCATCAAGAGATCCTTACTAAAGTGTTAAAAGATGCCCATGTGCCTACTAACATGCATCCTACCCAATTCCAAGAACCAATATGCCATCTATCATCCTCTTATCAGCTAGCCTTAAATCAAAATGATATGCTACCGAGTGATCCAACCCATAAATTTTTTCCTACACATTTATTTCATCATCATAAAAGACAAGGTGAAATGAGTCCTAATGGATATTGGTTCTATCATGCAGAATCGTTTTGAGTTGGAGGCTTGAAATATGAATAATTTATCTCATTTTATTTGTTAGTTGCATATTTTTTTATGGGTTAATAGAAATCTGGGTATTGTATAGAAATTTAAAAGAAAGTAGAATCTAATCAAACACTATATTTCATTTGATGTTATCAATAATTTTGACTAGTTTTCTTCATAATGTGTATCTTGTATAGTTTTTCTTAATATTGTCTTTCTTGTATCTTGTAGCAGTTTTGGAAGAATTGTCATAACTTTAATTCGAATCGTTGGATCTTTCTATAAATTGGAGGATAAGTTTGTAACAATGATATCAAGAGACTAATTGGAGCAATTGGCTTCATTACAAGGTAAGGGCATCCTTTGTCATGTTTGTCTTCCTCAAAGTATGGTCGGTGTCTATTAAGTTGTTGTCTTGTAAGGGTTTTTTGAAGATTGAGAAGAGAAATTTGATGGGCATTAATCCCATTGTTGTCAAGTATGCCTGATTGTAATTGAATGATTCCTGAGATTGTCACTTCAATTAAATAATTACTGAAAACTTTGAATTGCTTGCTTGTAAATTAATTCTTTAAATAAAAGGTTACTTTATTATAAGTATGATTTCTTAATTGAGATTACTCTGAAAACACCCAATTAAACTATCTTCAAACAATAGTAGACCAGTGCCTTCACCCCTGACAAAATGTTGCAGTTAGTCTTACTAAATTTAACTTTTCTCTAAAAGACCAATAAGACATAATGAAGCTTGACATCCAATCCTTCAAACTGATAATCAAACTGAAACTTAACCCAAACTATAATAACATAGGATAATACATTGAAACAATCTAAATGAATAGATTTATCACAGGGAACTAATCAAACAATCAAAAAGATAAATACCATTAAAGATGAAAAACACTTGGTCTTTGTATTGAAATAAACATAAGATAATCAACTGATTACATATAGCACAATGTCTTTTCACCAGTTTGGCATTTCCAAAAAATAAACCCCGAGAGTATTGTATATAATTGCATCTCTGAATCTATCTCTCATTTCATCAAAAAATCCTCTAAATATATAGATGAGGATTCAGTTTCAAAATGAAAGGGCATACCCCTTCATTTGGAATTACACTAACTAATATCTTAACTTAAAAAAACCAACTAACTGACCCTAACACAACTACCAACATAACAAACATATTACATAAGACTTTAATAGACAACAATTTGAAACATTTAGAACAAGAGCTAATTGTCAAGCACTTCGCCACAATATTTAATATGCACCAAATACTTTTTTGACTTATACGTATCTGCATCATAAATCACGTCCCTGACAATGATCTCCAATGTGACAAACCACTCCATTTGTGCAATGGTTTCCTTTAACTCTATTCCATCTATCTAGGAAGCATCAGGGGAAACATTGAGGAGACTCTGGCATTCAGCCGTCCATTTATCCTTATCCTTAATTTCACCTTTCTGGTTAACTAACATAGGAATACCATGTTGTAATACATCTTTACACTCATCATATTCATTTTGTAATTATGCATCAAATTTATCATTCTTTGCAAGTAGCCTTTTAATTTTCTCAATCTCTTTGGCATCTGCTCCCTCCAAATTCTTCTCATGTAGCTTCACCCCCAGTCTATTTTTTATCCTATTATGTGATATTGCATTGTCCATATTTTTCTGAAACACAACCCAAAAGTCTTTCAAGTGACCCTGCAACTTTTCAAATCTTTTATTCAATAAGAAAGAAACAGTATCAATTCTTACACTTTGCATGTGTTTGACTTTGATTTTCCTACTACAATTCCTCACATTTCTTCTTCCATTTTGATTTTTTGGTAGAAAGAAACATGGGTTCAGACTATCCACTTCTTCTAATGACCTCCTCATACATAGATTTGTATTGATTCCTTTCACTTACCACTCTAACCGTCTGTGCCCTGTTGAATTTGGAAATATCTACTCCTATATCTACTAAGACAATATGATCAATTTCTCCCAACTTTAATTTCATCATGTGTCCAAAATCCCTATCCACATCAATGATTGTTGGTCTCTTGTTTGGTGGATACAGTACCCATAGCATTAGTTCTTCCTCATCTAGATCAAACCTTGACCTAATAAAAATATCATTAACTCCCTGAATATCCAATTTGAATTCCTTATTATCAGAGTGCAATAAACTATCAAAAATAAAAGAGGCACTCAGGTCCCATCCTAAAAAAAGAATTACTTCGACCTCTATCAGTAATTGTCTCCCTCTTTGTGATGGATTACAACATGTTTATTATGATACATATGTCATTTATGATACATATATTTCTATTATTACTCATATATTTCATGTTTTTATTGTTTATCAAATTGCAAATGTAATACTTATGATGCTCAACCCTTTTGTGTTAGGACCCTGCACTTCTAGATAAATGAAAGGTAAAGAAAAAAATTAATGATATTTATGATGTCTGCATATTGTTCATGTTGTCTACTATGTAATTTTTAGCATATGTATCATGTAATGCTTATGATGCTCAATTGTTGGTGCCGATTATATGTATATATTTTGTCTGATTCTGTCATCCTTGTTGGAAACAAGTAATTCACTACAGACATTGTCAACCCTTTTGTTGAGGACCCTGCGCTTTCTAGATAAATGAAAGGTAAGGAAACAAAAAATAAAATGATTATGATGTTTGCATATTGTTCATGTTGTCTACTATGTAATTTTTAGCATACATATCATGAAATTTTTAGCTAACATAAGATAAATGAACTACATATGCAGGAACTTGAACCCCTTTGATGAGGATCCTGCAAAGTGTCATGGAACGACAGGTATAAGGCAATACACCCTATATAAACCATTTATTAATTTCTTGCTTTCTCTTTAATAATAAGCAAGGTTTTAGCAACAGTATTTTGTCAAAACTTTGATTTTTTTTCTCATCAAAACCACATGTTATAGCTCATTCCACCTTCTCTGACCTCCTATATGCAACAAATCTAATACAGTTATCAACACTTGAGGTCCGAGTTGGGCTTATTCAAATTTTAATCTCAACATCAACTTTAGGGCTGACTTCTTTATTTGATGGAGTGTAGGTACCACCAAATAGGTATTTGTTAGACCTATCTTCCTTCAGTGAGAGAAATTCAGGAAGAGGAGATGAAAGTGAGACATGTAGTGCATCTCAAAGAGGGAGATCAACTAGAGGTTAAAAGATTAGGAGAAAATTCAATAAACGCGTGCAATTTTTTCTTGCTCAAGGGGGGTCATGTTCTTATGATGACGATAGCATAGGCAACATCAAGGTGGCCTTGAGGTACAAACATCTACAAAAACAATGGGTACCCAAGGACCTTCCTCCAATAAACATTGATTTTTGTGTTAACGAGAGGATATATCACATAGTACCATCATCACTACATGGTTTGGGCCTATTTTCCATTGATGATATAAAGGTTCGTTACAACAAACTTGCTGAATTGATGGAGTATATCGGACATTGTTACAATTATAAAAATTGGATGCAGATTGTTCGATATAAAAAAAATATGCATAGGTATGCACTTTCAGTGAACTATATACAATGGAAATATAATGATCAAAGTAAAGGAGTGGCTATGTACATTGATGGAAGGCCAAAAGCAACAAGGAATATTGTATGTTTTCAGTGAATTATATACAATGGAAATATAATGATCAAAGTAAAGGAGTGGCTATGTACATTGATGGAAGGCCAAAAGCAACAAGGAATATTGTATGTTTTATAAATAGTACACGACCTGGGTCAACTAATAAGCAACCCAATTGCATATTTGAGGCGCGCGAGGGAAATCATGTATTTGTATGTGCGATAAAATCAATATGTGCAGGGGAAGAGCTGCTAGTCGATTACAATTTGAATTACATAGATACAAAAAAAGTTACTATCATGGGGGTGGTACATACTGTATACCATTTAAACCAACCTTCAATTAATGACTCCAATATACCATTTTATTATTAATTTTTTTTGCTAAGTCTATTGGTTTCAATTCACAAATGTTTTTTTTATATTTAATCTTTGTCACAGGGCAAAATTCATCTGACACATAGCACAGATAGGGATGTAGTTCCCAGCCCTTCTACCTAGAAGGGAAACCTCATTGTAATTCTACAAATTAGATAGAATCAAAATGTTATATTATTATGTTCTTTTGTTTAGGGTTTTGAGTAATTTTGATAATATTACTAATATTCTTGTCACAGACGGATGTTTGGGGAAAGGCACCTGCATTACCTGATGACAATACAATGGTGGACTCACTATTATGTGATGATGACATCACATATTCCACAAACCCTATTGCAATGATGAGAAAGATCCAAAAAAAAGTTAATAGAGATACCAAGTCCCTCAAACTAATGCAATAAAAGAGAGGTTGCAACAATTGATGCAGAGATCACAAAACTTGCAAGTAAGCAATAATGAAATCTTTAATTATAACATATGTTCAAATATGATTTATATTTTATACTCTTTTATGTCAGGAACTAAAATATGTACGTGTTGTTTTTACAGGAAATATTGCATCCTCATCAAGCTAATGGCCATGATGAGGGTACTCTAGCTAGTTCAGGTGATGACCATGTTCCATACATTAAAACTACTTTGATGCTCTGATATATCCTTTATGTGTTCATAGGCTCCTTGTTGTTATCAAACATGTGACTTCCCTGCACATTTTATAATTGTTGCAGAGCATCCATACTATAACTCATCAACTAGGGAAAACCTTCCACTCAAGGTCATCTAACTAACACACCATTTGACTCTATTTTATGCCTCCATACATGGCACAATACATCCATACATCCTTCAAGGTTTCACAACAACCGGATTGCCAAGTCACAATTCATTGACTCAAACATACCAATTAGGACAATCATTATCTAAGACTCCATACCCTCACTTTGGAACTCTCAATCACTCCCAATGGAATTAAAAATTACTCCTAGGGTTTACTCAAACCCCCACATACTGACTCATTACTTGGTTTGCACATTAGAGATAATATTCTCACTATTTTCATAAGTTGATAGTCTATGTAAAGTTTAGGACAGTCACAAAGGAATTAGGCAATCACTTGTCATAAACACCCAATCTTGACTCAAGACACTCAACCCTCCTTCAAAAAATGCACCAAAAACTGAGGTTTCCATCCACACTATCTTCCAAGACTATTTTTCATTCAACCCTCGCATGTCAAAATCTTTTTATCATTGTTTTCAATTTTTTTGTCATGAGGCAATACAAGAGGACAACCATGTCACATCTTTGGTTCAAGGTATTTAAGGCTTCAAAACTCCCCACACACCTTATTCAACCCCCAAAAATATACCAACACTCATTCATATGTAATTTTGCACCAAACCCTCACAAATCTCCCTTTTCATTGTCCTTCTTGGACTGAGACACCCAAAACAATCCCAAAAGTCTTCAAATCATGTACCAAACTTGGAGTGAAAACCTTGCACACTTGATGAAATGAAAGTACACAATATAATACAGATTTATGCCCATTTTTGGGCTTATTTGGCAAAGAAAATAAAAGATATTACATTTTGACTGCGTGTTGCCAGCCCTAGGTAGGGTTTGGACAATTTTCACCAAAATAGCTATAAATTTTCAAATACATATCCAAAATTAATAAAACCAAAAGGAAATGAAAGTATATTAATGCCACTTAAATCTCCAACTAGTTTGTAAATCCAATCAATACATTTGATGGTGAAAAACATGTGGATAACATACTACAATATTTAGAAAACGGAGAAAGAGTGCAGGGAATTCAATAGTTTTTATTATTCAAAGGCTCTAAAATTGGTCCTAGTTCCTCATTGTGCTCTTGGTTCTCCTGCACCACTGTGTTATTGCTCATATATTTAATGTTTTGTATATTTTAATGTGTTATTCTTTAGGTGATGTCCATGTTCCTATGCAAACGCCGCCTCATTAGAGGCCATCATCCCCACCTAATTGTCAACTGCAATGTCGACAACATGCAACATGTATACATCCACTAGTGCACATCATACTGATCCCACAGTTGGTAGATCCCTCTTTTGCTTTCTCTTTTGTTATGTGTTTATTTCCCTTGAAGTGTTCTTTCTTGGGGGCATTTCATAGTGGATTCATTTTCTGCAGCAAGACATGTACATGAGGATGTAGAGGCCACTAGTGGTGATACCATAGCAACATTTCTTGGATCTTCCTATATTGCTAGTATGGGAACGTTGCTGGTCACATTTGTGGTTACTAGAGATTTGCTTCCCATAAAGATGGAGAAGGTTCTAGGTACTTCAAAATTATTATGCTATATATAGTAATTGTAATTTACTTATTGATCACTCATTTTAAACTAACCATCCCATGATTTATTTGCAGGAAATGATATTTTTATAAAAATCTTAATGAAATTACATTGGAGATCTTCAGGCCCACCATACGTAAATGGTGGAATGAGCAAGAAAAAATGTTAAAAGATGAGCTCATAAACCGTTTGGTTGGGTTGTTCGGAAATGACACATTTGAGAAAAGCAAGATCCTTGACCAAGCTGAAAAACATCTAAAGTATATGAGGGACTAGTATATGACACATTTAGAGAAGAACAAAAAGTATGAGCGTCCCCCCATGATTCCAAAGAGGGAGTGGAAGGACCTGATTGCAAAGGAGAGAGTTGAAAGGAAAAAAGGAAATACACCACTAGGCAGAAGAAGGTATGTGATACTATTAAGAATGTAATCATGTACTAATTACTCTTTATATTTATATAATATAACATATTTCAAACTTTTCATAGATTGCTTGACACATCAAAGGGAACAAAGGCAAGACTAGAAAAGAACGAGCAACACAAACTCGGCTCTGGTGGTTATATGAAAGTTGTCACATGAATTGAAAGTATCAATAAATGAAATATCGCATCGAAATAATAAATTGCAAATAATTTTTTTAATCATTAAATAATACAAGATAAATTCATGAAATTAAGAAAAAAAATGCAGGGCTCTGAATTCAATAGAGTGCCCACAGAAGATGACACGAAAATTGCCTTCTGGGAGGGCTATAGAGTCGTGGTTGAATGTCTAAAAGGATTGAGTGGGCAAACGGAAGAATCTGGACATCCGTCAATCATGTACATAAGCTAAATGAAAATGAATTAAAATGGAATACTTGAGCAATAATCTATTCGATGTTAATTTCCAACATAATGTGACTATATTTGTTTTAAATAATCAAGCAATCATAACAATGCACATGACATTGGAATGCAACTTGTATAGGGTGGAACACAACCTGCACATGATGAAGGTTGTGGTGTGGATCCCAGTACTGGAGGTATTCACGTGCTAAACAATTTTTTTTTATGTAATGATTATTACAATTAAACATCTTTAATTGAAATTGGTGTAGCAATTAATGTAACCTTTTTTTTTTTTAAGAGCATGTAGACCGTGGTGAGCAAGTTGAGCATGATACAGGTAGACAACATCAAGAACGTGATGGGGTCCCACCAGGTAAAGAGGACCACTCTTATTCCTTTAAATGAATTTCATTGCAATTGGTGTATTGACTAATGTAACTTTTCATGTTTCAACTCGAGAGGATTTATAGGGTGTTCAGGATGTTGAGGATGAGGCTAGACAAAATGATCAGGAAGATGATGTGGCCCCATCAGGTAAAGAGCACCCCTTTAATTTTCATTTAATTAATGGAATACTTGTAACAATAATAATTGAACTCATGAATTTAACCCATTTCTTTGTTATTGCAGCGGACCCCCCTTTGCATATGTGTCCTCATCGTGAGTACAAAACTAGACATACATTAACTAGATCATGAGCACAGGGAAAAAGAATTGAAGAGGGGACAAATGATGACGAAAATAATGGTCCAATTAGTCTTTACCTCCAAGATTCAAAAAAAACAAATTTAAAAATGATTTTAATCTTATTATATGTTAACAAGTGGATTTTATGTGTTAATGAATTTAATTATGTGTTAATGAATGTTAATGAATGATATGTGTTAATGAATGTTGATGAATGTTACTTGTTAATGAATGTTAATGAATTATATGTTTAAAAAAATGTTGATGAATGTTACGTGTTAATGAATGTCAATGAATGTTATGTGTTAATGAATGTTATGTGATAATGAATGAATGTTATGTTTCATTAATGGATGAAAGAATGTTAGATGTTAACGGGTAATTTAGAGTGATATTAGGGGGGGAGGGGCCAAATGAACTTCCACCTTCACATGGTTGGCCCTATTAAGTAGAGAATATTAAACTATTCTTGAAACAAAGAGAAACTCAATAAGGTAATGCACTTTTCAATATTTCATTATGCTCCACTGTTAATCCTATTGATGCTAAGCATCTTGTTTGCAGGTTACATATTCAGTGTTGTAGGTTGTGAACATGCTTCTACGAGACAGTTCCCCATTACAAGTGAATGCATTCCTCATTGGTTTTGTGAGTTTATTTTGTTCTAGAATAGACATACTTTCTATGTTCATTCCTTATCATTTGTTCATTTTGTTTTAGAATAGACACACTGCCTCATTTTGTTCATTCATTGTTCATTTTGAGTTTATTTTGGGTTGAATTTGAAGAAAGAGCATGCATAAAAGGAGGTGGAACTGGTGGAAACTGATTGTTAAACTAAGTTATTGATTCTTCACTAAAATCCCTGGATCCTAATTCTGATTCTGCCTAGGTCCTGGTCCGAGCCTGATTCCCCTTGGATTCCTCCAAGGTCCTTCTTAGGTGGCTGGGTCCTTAGTAATTATTCATCATTTGTTGTGCCTAATTTTGGGGCAAATTAATAAAGTAGTGATGGCTGCAAAGTGCACAATTTAAATTGCTATCTCATATATGCTGCAACCTTTTGTAAGGGGTGTGATCTAACCCAAACTACTATTCAAATTGCAATTGTCATAAATAAACAGCCTGTCATCATTGGTGCAATCTGATCTTTATTTCTATTTTTTTTTATTTCTTCATACTGTCATAAGGATGTGAAACTGCTATTAGTGATTTCTTATTGGTCAATTGGTTATCATATTGATTAGTAATCAGCTCTGAGATCTTCCAATAGTTATAGTGGCATTATTTTTCAATAGATTTTGTCATCCTACTATCTTGATGACTAGATCTGGTATTTTCAATATTTTTCTGAGGGGTTTCAAGACCTAATTGAGCATCATTAGTCAAATCAGTTTCTGCATCTATGCAATTCACTGTATGAGTGTTTACTTTGATTTCATTTCAGTCTATCATAAACTAAATAAATTCAAGATTACATGTGTTCTCAAAAGATTTTATATCATTGGAGTATATTTTATGTCATATATATATGTGTGTGTGTACGGATGTACCCGTACCCATACCCAAGGAGTTTTTTTTTTGCCGATTCTGTGAATCCGTACCCAATTTTGTATCTGTATGCGTACCCGAATCAGTAACTTAGCTATTAAATTATCTAAAAGCCATCTTGTCTCATGTATGACCTATGAGGGGCTTCTAACTAATGTAGAACTGATGAAATTATCCTCAACTCCACCTTTTCAGGCCTCAAACTGATGATGAACTTAGAAATCCACTTTTTCTCTAAAAACAAATGCTTGAACTGATGAATGATACTAAGAACTTGCATTCTAACTTGAAGTTCACTTAACTAAAACTCCCATCCTTTAGTCATTTCCATGTTCATGTTTATGGTTGTCCAATCTATTAAAAAATACTATCATGACTGCACTTTCATTTCTCATAGAAGGTGATCATGTCTCCATGTTGCATTGTCTAATCTCAAAATTATTGTCATGTGCCTCTGTATTTAGAACCTGATTTCTATCAAAATTCTTATTCTTCACTCCTCATTACTAGTCTGCAACACTGTATTACCATTGTATTGAGCCTCTGTGCATGCCTTATGGCTATTACATTTTTTAATGCCTTTGAGTTCTTTTTTTTCTTTGATAGACTTGATCTTCTTATCTCTCTATGATTGTATTTATCTTTGATTTGCTTTGCGACAAGGCTTTTATGGACTATAATTGGCATTGATGGAATCTCCTTGTATTGCCCTTAAGTTTGGAAGATTGAAATGGAGTGTATGCCTTATGATGGCACTTTCTACTTTGTGTTCTACAATATTCTCATGTCTCTAACTCAAATGATTATCTTTTATGATTGGATATATCTTTGTAAGTGCTTTCTTTGTTAATCATTATCTCCTTGAGTTGTGTATGCCTAAGACTGAAATACTATTCTTGATAGTCTTGTTGCTCACTATTTTGTAGATTTTTCCTTAGGCACATGCACTATCACATGTGTTAGATACTTGATCAGTCCCAAAGACATTGAGAGGGGGGGGGGGGTGAATGAGTGTCTAACTGGTGAATAAAATATTTAAACTTGTTTGCAACTTTACAACCCAAATTAATGTTCTGGTAAACAAGCAATAAAGCAATAAAGAGAAATAAGAGAGACAGCGTCAATGCACACCATAACACAAGATATTTTGGCGAGGAAAACCGGTAGGGGAAAAACCTCGATGGGCTTTGTGACCCACAATATTTACTCACTAGCCAATATGAATAAATATTACTGATACAATAGGGCCTGCACATGCAGGAAGGCCAACAGCCTAGAGCTCAATGCTCAGTCACAAAAAGGAGTCACACTGACTACAAAATTGGATGATTAAATCCAATGACAATGTACTACTCTAAATAGAATCTATAATGCTTGACTCAGTACCGGTTTAAGCTCTGTCAAATACCTCTGCCACAAACCTTTCTTTTCTCTGCTTTTCTCTTATTCGCTAATCAAAATTATTACATCAAAATGCATATACAGATATTCACTCTCATAATCCACTTGCATTGATTACCTATGCATACCTATCACACTTTTTGCATACCTATGTCACTTGCAAAATGACCTATAAGATCTCATAGATATATGAGTCTTTACAATACATCATGTCGGCTATACAATAGAATTACAATACAAAACAATATAATTTCCATGTCGGCTAGGGTGTCAGTGAGAAAAATCTTGTTGTGCCTGCTGGTGCCGATAGATGATGTTAGTTGCCGATGTATGTTGTGAACCATATTACTAGTTGGTTGCCATCAATGACAACATCAACTATTCTCATCTGACTGTAGAATGCCAACAACATCTTCCCCTTTAAACAGGGTCTAGGACTATACCTAAACCTACACTACTATCCATGACTGCATACTGAGTTCTAGGTCTCTATCTTTATAATATCCTCCTTTGATAGTATTTTTAAACAACAATATGACTATCTGTATGGCTATTTATGAATGCTTTATGTACTGGCTACAAGACATTTTTGGCATTTACTATTATGATTCCTTATGATAAGTCTTCTCATGCATTCTTGTAGCTATTTCATCTTTATCTTCCTGATAATGAAGTACCTATTGTGCTTAATCATTTATAAGCTTACTAATATTAATCCTTTGTGATCGACAAAAGTTAACCCGATGGTAACACCGACAAGTAGAAGCATGTGATCGGGATATCATACATTGTTTAAGTCCATCGGTAGAACACACACTAGCTGCAATGGAGAAATCTTGTCTTGCCAATAGCCGATGAGGCTATCGATAAGACTTATCTTGATGGACACTGGCAAAAAGTAAAATGCATCAACAAAGGTTATGGTGATAAAGGGTCATTGGTGTAGACAAAAGCAGTTAGGATTTTTTTATTTTTTAAATGTTGGGGAAGGTCAGAATTCCAACGAACACCACAAGACAACCAACGATGTTGTCATACCTACAATGACAAAAACATCACAGGATGCAGCCTCGTCTGTCATCGTAATCATCAAAATTCTGACATCTCCTTGAAGATGGTCAATCGGCAGAACACACACTAGCGGCAATGGAGAAATCATGTCTTGTCGATAGCCGATGAGGGTATCGATAAGACTTTTCTCGATGGACATTGGCAAAGGTAAAATGCATCAACAAAGGTTACAACCTTAAAGGGTCATTGGCAAAGGTTACAACGATAAAGGATAAAACGAAGTTGGAATTTCAACGTCTCCTCATTAGACAAACATGCTACCTAGCAGCAATGGAGAAATCTTGTCTTGCCGATAGCTAATGAGGCTATCGGTAAGACTTATCTCAATGGACACTAGCAAAAGTAAAATGCATCGGAAAAGGTTATGATGATAAATAAAGGGTCATCAGCAAAGGTTACGGCGATAAAAGATGCAATGAGGTCAGAATTTCGACGTCTCCTCATCAAAAAAACATGTCACGGGTGCATATAAATTTTCGACGTGGTGTCATCAGAATTTCGACATGAATCCCATTGTTGAAATCACCAACAAAAAAATAGTGACGAGGATATTCTCCTTGAATATGTCTGAATTTTGATGTTTAGTTGTTTGAGTTTCTACGAACGATCATCGGAAAACCGCTCCAAATGTACTAGTGAAATGACATCACCAAAAAAACCAATCATTGCATAGAGGTTTTAATAAGTGATGACTAAAATTCCAATGTATAGCATGTGCCTATGATCTTCAATGCACTTTTATGATGGAACTAGAGAGAAATTTTATGATGAAATAATTTCTCTTTAATGATGTGCCCATTATATTCAATGTCCTTTTCTTCACTTTAGTGAGGTGCCCATAATCTTCAACATTATTTTCTGTCTTTAGAAATAAATTCAATTATTTTCAAGGACTTACAAAGACATTGTAATTCCCGCCAAGAAACCCTAGAGAATTAAGTAACCTAAAAACTTATATAAACATCATAGAGATAAAAAATTTAAAAATTAAAGAGGTAAACAATAAATTTAACTAAAAATGATCACATCATCTTAAGTATACAAGATAAAATTAAAGATACGACATCACATTATTCTTAAAGAATTACATACATTTAAATTTACATGATTACGTAACACTAATGCACAGTGGAAATAAACTCATATTAATCCATTTCAATTCTCTAAGGTTTTCCCAATGTCATTACTAATAAAGCAATAACTAAGATGCATGAGTTGTTTTCCTACTTAAACTATTATCCACAACATAGAAAAGTTACCATCTAAACTATAGAATTATAATCATGAGATATATCTTATCTAATGGTACTAAGTTACTACATTAATTTTTATTCTACCAATATCCAATTGTTCTTTAGCTATTAATACATTCAACATGATAAAATCTCTCCATTCCTATAATATAGCCAGTACCAATTCCTCATAGAATGAACATATGAAAACATCATTACATTAAATAATACCTCTCATACATGGAACACATTACACACATAAGTCAAACATTACAAGTAGACTTTCATGATACAATGATCACATGAATGATATACACATACAAGGGCATAGATTGATCTTTCCAAATAACAAAGATTACATTCACATCATAAATCCATAGCACTAGAACTAAAGAGAAGCAAGAACATCCATCACACACAAGAACATTGACAAGGAAAATCCCAATAGAAGAAGATATCAAACCACCAGCCATGTGGAATTAAAAAGGTCCACCCCACGTGCCCTGGAGAATGACATAAGTCCTCGCACACACACACTTGACCTAGGTCAACACCTAAACATCCAAGGGAATACAAATATACATGAGGAATAGATATATACAAGAATTAAAACACAACAAGGCATAAACTCACCAGAGGCTTCTCCACAAAACAGGGGTTAAGGTCCTAGGAAACACATAGGGAAGAGTGCCATCACATGGGTTTTCCTAGTAGTCCGACCCTCTCCAAACTCTAGACCCTGGCACCCATTTGATGCACATTTGGAAGCAACAATCCTTCCATGGAGGTAAGGAAGTTAATAATACATATAGGCCTTCCCAATCTCATCCTGAGTCTATATGAGCACTCCAAGCCACGAGATCCCATCCTTTGTTTGTTTATACAAGCAAACAAGGTATGTCTGGGGCACCAACAATTATCTTATTAGCATGTGTAAAACCCATCCCAATAAATTATATTAATTTTAACACTTGATTAACCATCCCTAAATGAGATTTCCTAGTAGCCACTTGTGGGTCCTGCCACCCACTTGAGAACTATTCCCCCTAAAATGCTCCTAAACATAGGGTACAACAAAAAAGACCACAACAATATCATAACATCCATGGTTCTCTTAAAGAATCATCAAAATCATGTCTCATAAACAAGGACTTCATCATTCCACATAAAACTTTATACATTGGATCCATAACAAAATCTGATCGACATTATCAAATTTGATAATAATATTGTTCCATCAAATATCTCATGCAACATCAAATTGCCCAACCCATACATTAAATAACCAAATACATAAGAAGGAAGGAAATATCACATATAAACCTCATAATTCATCAAATTAGCCACTTTAAAAATTACCACAACAAGACACAACTCCAAAACAAGCCTGTAGTTTGACCCAAATCAACACGAACTTATAAAATAACTAGAAATATGAAAAAGAGTGAGGTAGCACTTTTGTAAAATATTTTAGCACGTTCACCATTTAAATTGGTGTATCTACTAGTTCTATTGGCACATATGAAACACAA
Organism: Cryptomeria japonica; assembly: GCF_030272615.1. Lineage (NCBI taxonomy): Eukaryota > Viridiplantae > Streptophyta > Pinopsida > Cupressales > Cupressaceae > Cryptomeria > Cryptomeria japonica. The sequence goes on along the minus strand of NC_081411.1, from coordinate 659,313,600 downwards.
ATTGGCACCTTTACAACACAAAGTGGTAGTTATAGAATACATAATGGCATGTTATTAACTTAGAATGGTGCATTCACAACTCAAAACAACGCATATGAGACACGAATTAGCACCTATGTTAATTAATCTGGTGCATTTGACCTTTGCTTCAACGCATATAAAACAATGACCAAAATACAACATTGAAATAAATAAAAATTCGTCGACTAACTTTGGAAAAACCTCCAGACCTAAAAACTAACTCGAATCTAAAAAAGAGAAGGGTGTTTTTTTACCAAAAACATAACTTGACAATCAAAAATAAAAATCACAACTAAATCTCAAACAACAAACACAACCTCTGCAAGAAGTGAAACCCAAAACCTAATTAACAAAATATAGATTGTATACACAAAGTTTTTCCAAAACAATCAAAACCTTGAAAACACAGCTAAAGACAATCTTTATCCATATGAAGCAATACACACAAATAATAGATAATAAAAATAACCAAGGTAAAGACTTAGATTCACTCCAAAATTTCAAAGACAACATGCAAATGCTTAACAAACATTCTTTCTTTCGAAATCGAGATGCATAAAAGAAACAAAGATATATCAGATCACCAACTTGGAAGAAAGAAATGGACAAAACATTTGCAAAGGAAGGTGACCGTGCAAAATCAATCAATCCACATAAACAAACAATCTTCTCCACGCATGCACATCAACAATGAAAGATTCAAGAACAATTCACAATCACCCCAAGTATTCACATATATCTTCTTCAAGTCCCAAATCAAAACTCCTTTCCTTCAAAAACCCAAAATACCAAAAAACTCCCAAAATATCTACAACACTCCCCCTTTTTCAGCCATTGCACAATAATAATAATCTCTACAAACCCCATAAAATACATGACAAAAATAAACCTAAAATATCTTTTCCTTTATGTATGAAAACTCTATTAGCGATTTCCCATGCAACCACCAAAAATCACCCCACTTCAAAATTCGAGAAGAAAATAAATTAAATAATAATCACTAAATTTAACTCCCAATAATCAATTAGAATAAAATAAATAATTAAATGCACAAATAAACATAAATGCTCAACTAATATAATTCCATAAAATAATCATTAATTTATTATAAGCTCACAATAATTAAATATATATTATATATATCCATACCTACCATTATTTATTAATTTATACAAATGAGTTATATATAATAATTAATTAATTAATTTTGACAACTCCAACTAACCAATAAAATAAATAATTAAAATTCATATATAATCATAAATGCTCAAATAATATAATTTGAACTCAATTGCCAATAATTTCTCCCACAATTCATATAAATTTAATAAATAAATAATTTTCCATGCATAATTATAAGTGTTAAATATTATAATCCACAAAATTTTACTAATACTATAATATGGGACTTGCAATATTCCCACATGAATAATTAATTACACACACACAAGTCTATACATAATAATATATTTATTAATCACCACAACATCGATTGACAATTAATAATTAAATAAAATACATTAAACTAAGACCACGTAGAACCCAACAAGATGACTAAGGCTTAAACACTAAAACTAATGAAATATCGACTAGGTTTAAAATATGGTAAGGCCTTATGTCACCTTCGATCAACTTCTGTTGGGATTAAAGGCAAGTTCAAACCTGTGAGACTAGGTGAAGTTGATTCCTAGTCATATATGTATAACACCAAACGTCTATATACAATATATATTTATAAACATAAGATACACAAGTAAGCAAAAGAGAATCGCAATATCACGCCACAATCATATATGAATGATGTGACATTGTCCCTTTCATATCCACAACAATAAGACATCATAGAAAGATATAATGTAATAAATTACATCAACATCATTCACATCTAATGGAGCCACCAAATTAGGGTTAGCACATGATAAATCATCATGTGTAGTAAACATGAACCACATTTCCTAAATAGTGAAAAATCATGAAGTTGATCATAAACTTAACTTCAATAATCATTCCAAAGCATAGAATCAACATCATCATAGTAATCATAATGAACCCAGTCATATCAAAGAGATTATCAATATAAAGAATGAAACAAGAAGTAAGGAGTATCAAGAACACAAACAAATCCATAAGTATCTAACACATCTTATCTAAAGGATGAGTCAAGGAGGGGCACTACATACATCTCCAAATAATAATTAATAAAGAAAAAATGTAAAGTATCTATAACATCTTTTGGTACATAGAGACTCATTAACATATGTTTCATTCTACTTAGACACAAACCTATTGATATTGTAGAATTTCCAACCTTATTCTAAGTGGATTATTATTCTAAGAAAGGAATCTAGATAGGATTAGTTAAAGAGATTTATAAATGATTGAAATTGGGTCTTTGAATTTCACAAAGTCTTAGGGTAATTATTGAAATATTGCATTTTTATCTTTCTGAAGTGGAAATCCAATGTGAATAAGCCATGGGAATAATCATAACATTAAAAAAATTAAAAATTCATAGTTGATAGCTTTGGATAAAGAGCCATAAAATGATATGGCAAATTCCATTTTCAAATATGAAATTTTATGCATTGTAAGGGAATTTGCTCTTTATGAATTTGTGTTTTCTATCATGTACAAGACCTTTTATAATATGGCCAAATAACTAAAAAGGGAATATTTTGCAAAATAATATGCGTTTATTTTTAGCAAGTTGCTACATCAAGTAATGATAATTTGAAGGAAGACTCTTCTTCGAAAAATGTTAAAAATTATGAAAAACAGAGTAAATGAGAAAGCATTAGTTTGGAAGTTCCATAAGACAATTTGAAACTTAAAACTGAATCAAACTACCTACCTTTTGTTGCATGCATTGGTTGTCCTTATTGCACCCATTGATTTGTAAAATGATCATAAAAAAAAATTAATGAACATAACTGCTCTAATACCAATCTAATGCAAAATTAGTATGCAAATTGCATAACTTATTCACCAATTTGAATCTTATCATTTTTTTATGAAATTTGAATTGATTGTATGACTATCTTCTTATAATTTTTCTTAAAACACCAATGATTTTTGTGCTTAAAAATGAGTTTTTCGATTGTTTAATGTTTTAATATCGAACAAGTAAAAATTCATATTTCAATATTTTTATTAAAAAAAAATTAAATACAATAATATTATCTAACTACAAATATTAATAACTTAAAAATAATTTATTATTAAAAACAACCTTTAAAATTGACATAACTCAAAATTAAGTAACCAGAAATCTAATAAATATTCAAATCCAAGTAATTGAAATGTACAAAGCCATCATGAAAATAGTCCTTTTTTAAGGTCAAATCCATGTCCCTACTAGGCATATATTTCTTATAAAAGTAGGGTGCAAGCTTTTTGATATATTATTTCTTTTTACAAGACTTTTTAATGAATCCTCCAAAAGGAGGGTCCCACTTATACAAATTGCAGATTACCTTTCTCCAAAAGTGGAACATCAAATATCAAATCTTGGACTATATCAAATTAACTATAATTTATAACTTTTATTAAATTATGTATTTTTTTTTTTATTTCAATAATAATATCAAATCTTGGACTTGCCAACTTAATATCAATTATCAAATATTCCAATCAAAGTTTTGTAGGGAATGTTTTCATTATTATATATCTTTATCAAATCAAAACATTTTGTAATCTAAATATTAGGTTAATGTGGAAGAGATTTTTCTTCATTCTTTATAATAATGCAAATGGACCAAATGGTTCTTATATTTCTTACAACACATTTATATTCACTTGTAAATATATGTTTATTGACAAATAGTTCAACTATATGCTTACAATATTTATTGATAAACAATTCAAAATGAAACATTAGGTTAGTGTAGACAGCCATTATAATAATAACTTAAGACAATAATAATTGGTTATAACAATATATAAAGAATAGTTATAAGTAGTAGTTCGTCTATAAATAGATAGAAATAATGAAAAATGCAACATAAAATTAAATAATAGAATAAAATTGATTCATAGTAGTAAACAAGCTAAAAATTTATATATCTTTAGATAAAACTATTAATAATATAATTCTATAATTTATATGTTTGATTTGGATAGAATTATAAATAATGTAATTTTGTATGAAGGTTAAATTTATATGTTTGATATGGTTTTGTTAAAATTATATTTAAATTTTTTTAAAGAAATTTGACTTCTTAAGTTTTCAAAATTTAGGAAGAATCTTAAGAGATGTAAGTTAGTTTAATTTTTTAATATAAAGGTTTTCATAGTTTTACTTAACTAAAATTAATATTTGGTTGTCTTGTGGCGAAGTTCCTTCAAATGTTGGGAGAGCAAGGTTTTCTTTCAAGCATAGACAAATTGAGAGCAACACTAGTCCGATCAAACTATTGTCAAGCATGAAACTACTAACAATTTTGTAAATTGCTATTTATGGTGCTACTATTTGTCACCAGTGCCCTATCTAGTGGCTATAAAGCTAGAGGGAGTATTGTAACAAATTATTGAACAAGAAAGTATGCTAGATGAGGTTCTTCCCTTGCTCCCTTTGCTACTATCTCTACTTACTATGTTGTTGGAAATGGCTCAAATAATTTTTTTCAATGATAATATATGAGATTTGTTTATTAATTGATTTTGAGGTTCCATGGTGAAAGTCATTAGAAAGAATAAGAACACCAAAAACCTCTACATGAAAGAATTGTTTGCATGATGGTTATTAATAGATAGGTTTAATATAAATAATATTTTCATAATAACAATATTATATTTAAATGACAAATTATTATTTAAAATAGCTACCAAAATATTTATGATAATGAACATTAGAAGGAATAGCTATGACTATATACCTACATTGTTAAGATAGAGAAGCAAAAAAAAATAGGTAGTGTCTTGAAGCTATGATGATAGTTAAAAAATAAAAGACTATTTCTTAGTTGACTAAAAGTTGTTACATGCAACATTCAAATTTGATGATTGTATTAAAATATTCATTATAAACAAATCACATAAATAAATCATGTAATTAAATTTCTAGGTATACAAAAATATATTATTTAATGTCCAAGTTATAGATTAATCATTTTTTTGTTTGAATTTGAAACTTCGTAATGTAAATATCTTATAAAGTTTCTTAATAATTAAATAGTTGAAATGATTTTTTTTCATGAAGGAGCTAATAGTAGAACACCTTCTATTGACAGTATCATTGTACCTTATCAAATTTATATTATAAAATTAATAGCATTTAAATTGATTTTTTTAAAACATTCTAATTATGAAAAATGCAATCTTTAAAAAAATTATATTAAAATATTTTAATATAAGAAAAATTACTCTAAATCTATATTTAAGTCAAATCTTATGTACATGTATAATATTTTATAATTATATTCATTAACTCCAATTTCAACTTTATTATGACTACAATATAATTGCATGTTCTTCCTCCAAGCAGTCATTATATACTAGAATACTTTGTTTATTATGCCTTGTTCAATTTATTTTGTATATTCTCTATAGTTGTCTGGTGTTTTCATTGTCTACATCTATAATAGTACAACTATACTATAGCCATATGTAATTACTTTTCACCTTATCGCAATCTACTAAAAAATGATAATATTTATTGATTATTTTTTTCAAACACAATTTTGCTAAAGCACGCCTCTTTTTCTGAAGATGGTTAGTTTGTTAGAGAATCCATTTGGATAAAACAACATTCTTTCGATCTTTCTAAAGTGTGGTAAGTTTGCATCAATAAGATCACAAAGGAGAAAGTAATGCAATATTATTTAAATGGCATGCCTTCCTTCAATTGGATAACACAAGAAGGTTAACATGGTGTAAGAAAAAACTTATTCATACTCAAAAGTGTGAATTGAAAAGAGTCATTTAGTATAATCATGTCCAGTAGATCACTCTTTTATGAACATGCTACATTTATGAGGTTGAAAAATGATGTGGTAAGATCACCCATAAATTCTTGTGTTATTATGTGATTTGTTTACATTAGTTTTGATCAAACGTGTAGTGCCCCTCCTTGATTCATCATTTTATTTTGTGCATTGATAGACTTATGGACCTAGTTTAGATTCTTTATGATGCTTTTGATGGATGCTTATGGCTTTATTTACACTTTAGATTCTTATAGTTGATTCTTGACATTTCATATTGGTAGTTGATACATTATGGTTTATGTGGATATTATGGTGATGGACATATGTTTGGCTATCTTTATGAATTGTGATATATACATGTTGAGGTTTATATTTTCTCATGATGGTATGATGATATGATGCTATGTGCTAACCTTATTTCATACTTATATAAGATGTGAGGAGGTTTTTGATGATGTTATGTTGCCATGATTGTTTTACCACTACAGTCATGAAAGGGATGATGTTATACCACTCGTTTATGAGAATGGTATGATGTCATGACTCTCTTTCACCTGTTTGATTACTTTTTATTATATGCAATGTATATGTTGTTGTATAGGCATTGGTGTTGTGCAGGAATGCGGGTACTAGACATTGACTCCACCTGGTTTCACAGGTTTGAGTGTGTCTCTAATCCCAATGGCAAGTTGATCGAAGGTGACATGAGGTCTTATCACACTCTAGGCCTAGTTGGTACCTTTTCAATGTTGGTCTCATGGCTAGAGTTGCCTTTCTAGGTGTATGTGGTAATATGTTTTTATCCTATGTGGAGATGCTTTGTGGAGTTGTGGATTATTAATTAATTTATTAATATAGTTTATTAATATTAAATTTATTTAAAGGTTGGTTTTGATACTTAATATTGTTGCAAGGTGTGCACTCTTGGTCTCCTTGTGTTGTGTAGTGAAACACTCAGGTTTGTGACATGGCTTAACCGCCTCCTATGGACTCTATAAATCTAGTGGGTGTATCGGGCATTAACAGGTCAATCATTTGGTGCAATGGACACCGCACTTGTAACAAGTGGTATCAGAGCTTGGTCGCAGGTTCAAACCCCTCGCTTATGCTTGGGGTGGGGGGGGATTGTTGCAAGGTGTGAGCCCTTGGTCTCCTTGTGTTGTGCAGCGCAATGCTCAGGTTTGTGACATGGCTTAACCGCCTCCTGTGGACTCTATAAGTCTAGTGGTTGTGTGGGCATTAACAGGTCAATCATTTGGTGCAACGACAACCGCACTTGTAACAAATATAAATATATTTAACTATTGAGAGTTTATTAAATATTAATGTTACTTTGTGGGACTATATTTAATTGGGTAATTATATTATTTTGTGCATTTGATCTTTTTAATTTAATGGCTATTGGTTTATTCTCATTGTTTATCCTTTTTACTTATTTTTTTAATTGTTTATTTACCTACCCTCTTTTATTATTGGCTTTGGGAGTTGTAATTTGGAGATTAATATTATTTTATAATATTTTATCTCGATTTGTGGGAATGGTTGGTAAGTTTACTATTATTTTGATTTTGGCTATGATGAGGTATTATTTTTGGGGGATTGATTTTAAATATAGTTTTGATTTTCAAGAGGTTCTTTTGGGTGGAAGTTATTGCGTTCTAAATTTTTGTTGGGAATGAAGTTTTATGTGTATGCATGAAGAATGGAGTTTAGCTTTGGCTATGATTGAAGTTGTGATTGCATTGGGAGGATTGGTTTGGTTGTGTTTTCTCTTCTACAACTTTTCCTTGTCCATATCTTATTTTCCAGGTCGGTGGCTTGAATCCCATTCTACGCATTTGATCTGAGAAAATATTATCTTCACTGTATTTGTGGAAAGGCAATTTGTGGTTGTCATGCATTGAAAGGATAATCCTGTGATGTATGCATTGTTGTACTTTTTTTTCTTTTGTTTGGGTAAACTAGTATTTCCAGAGCTTATGGGTAGTGTATTGTCGTGTTTGCATTTGAGAGACTTGAATTTCTCTTCCTTGTTTTTTTGTTGCAAAAGAAGATTGTTTTCATTGCCCTTTTATTGGTATTATTAGCAAAGAGTTTTGTGATTCTATAGTTTTCCTATATTTGGTTACCAGGAATGAATGATGTTTTATTTCATTTAAAACCATTATATATTTTATTTCTTAGATCATGTTGTTGTATCCTTCTAAGTCTATGAGCCCCGCCATGACATGTGGCACTTGGTCACAACATCACAACCTAACAGGTGCTTATTACTTCTAATCTTGCAAACCTACAATTTCTACATTCCTTTTGTCTTTGTAGGCTCTGTCATGACACATGGTAGTCGGTCACCACATCATAGGTCACAGTTATGGTTATCTCTGATCACTGTGATTTTGCACCTAACATTTCTTGTTACAATTAATGGTTTGATCGGAACATCATGTTATATTTGTGTGAATGTTGTCATTGATGTCAAACCTTGTGGACCAGTTAGGATTGGATGTATGTAATATTGAGCACCAATAGAAATCGAGAATGTGTGTAATATTGAGTAGCAGTGGATATCAAATATGTATCTAATATTGAGCAGCAGTGGAAGTTAGGTATGTATGTGATATTGAGCAACAGTGGAAGATAGGTATGTATGTGATGTTGAGTAGATAGGTATATTTTTTGAGAAGCAAAGTATGGTTTACAGGAGTATTTCCAGAATTTTCTCTGGAATTTGTGGAATTTTTATCTTGAAGATGGAAGTCATTATGCTCAGAATTTGTGTTTATGGGTTCGTGTCTATGGGTCTGACAAACCTTTTTGTTTTGTTCTGGTAACTAAAGCATGTGTTTTGGTAATTAAGAAGCATTTAGGAGATTAGTGAAGCCCGACTTGGTTACTGTGTTTTGGTCAAGACATATTTGAGTAACGTGTTGATTCGAGAAATGCATTATATGTATAAACCTTTTGTGCTTGGCCAGCATATTATCTTGGTGTATGTGCTTTTCGGTATATATATATATATATATAAGACATATGCAAGTGGATGCAAGGATGAAGTGTGTGAGTGACGGAGTAGTGATATGCGAGGTGAGAGAGATAGAGAACAAAGTTTATGTGAGAAGTAGAAGAAGTGTGCAAGAGTGAATGTATGTGTAGGTGTGGAAAGAGTGAATGCAGAGTTGCAGTAATCCCTTACCGAATCAGCCGCAATCAGTTGGATTGACAAATTGAAGATTGTATTGTAGTAATCCCTTATCGGATCTGTTGCATGCAGTTGTGTTGGCAGGTTGAATAAAGTGGTGCGGAGATCCCTCACTGGATCTATTGTAAGTTTTTTTGATATCTAAACTTATCTTGGAACTGATCTCATGCATTTGGATATGCAATTATCCTCAGTTCAATTAATTATATTGCAGTGAGCATTCTTGCAGTGAGCCTTTTTTTATTCCGGCAATGAGTTGTGTTGTAATATGGCAGTGAGCCACCCCTTTTGTAAACACCATATAACTAGTTACATTATCTTGACAGTTAACCCTCTATGTGATTTTTCCCATTTGGGTTTTCCACGTATAAAAATTTTGGTGTCTATCTTGTGATTATGTTTTTGTTGTTTCATATTGATGAGATTAATTGCTAAGGTTAAAATAAGTGAAAAGTTTTATTGTTGTGGGAATATTGATTCACACCCCTCCTCTTAGTATTCTAGTCCCTTCAACTATTCAACACATCGCAACTTCAACCCTAACCACTACAATCATGTGCCCAACATTTCATGCTATGGTTCATGGTTTGATCGCAACATCATAGCTTTCCCTGGCAATCTAACTTGATAGTTGCAAACCTGCGCCCGAGCACTTAATGTCATCTTTGACAGTCCATCACAACTTCCTCTGGCAGTTAACCCTAACCATTGCAATCTTGTGCCTGGAAGTTTATGTGACTTTGATGTGTGCTCTAAGATGGATGGGAAAAAAATGTAACCTATTGCTCACTTACTACTCCCACGTCGGGCTATATAAATAGTTAATAATCTTGCAACATTAGCAATGTGGGATAAATGGTCAAGACCATTAACCACGTAGTTTTTTTCCCTCTACACATAAATTGTATGTTCTGCATTTTCTCTATTGTTCTGCATTTTTACCAGTCATTTTTGTTGTCTGAGATTTATTTTTCCAGACTAGAGGCTTGTTCGGATCTCTGTATTTTTCCTATGTTGATCCAATATTGGTTTTTGTTGTTTTGAGTTGGTTATATATTACAAATGGCTATTTGGAGAGGTTGGTATGTCTCACAGAGAACTATTGGAATTCATGTTTGGAAAAGTATCATGCTTGAGGTTGTTGGCTCTTGGTTGATTAGTAATATATGAGATTATGCATTGTGGCATTATGAATCAAATGTGTTTATGATTATGATTGGATATGGATCCTTTGGATGAATATTATGTGATTTCTTAGAAGAGTCATATTTGCATGAGTATGTTTTGTTATACCCTAAGGTTTAGGAGCATGATAGGGAGAGTGGATTTAAAGTGAGTGATAGGGTCATGAGAGATAGGCCGCTAGGAGATTCCTTGAGATAGGTGTCAGGATCTAGACTACTAGGAGATCTCATTGAAAGTTTGTATGTTGTAAGCAAGTGATAACCTTGAATAATTAATTAATCTAGATGGGAAGGGTAGTAGGATTTTAGATTAATAATATAATGAAGTGATTTGTGGTGCCCCACATATGGCCTAGAGTGCTAGTATAGGCTTAGGATGAGATATGGGAAGGTCTTGGAGAGGCAACCGTACTCCCTTGATTCTCTCAAAGGTTGAGACAATGTCACATGGGTATCATGGGTGTCAGGGCAAGAGACCCCAGGATAATCCCTTTTTGATCTAATAGCATGCGTTGACATTCTTCCCTATATGTGTCCTAGTACCTTGTCTAGTTTATGATGGTCACCTCTGGTGTCTTTGAGATTTGTGGTTGAACCTTGTGTTGTGTATATCGACAACAACAAGGAAAAATGAGGGGGGGTGAATCAATTTTCATCGAGTTAAACAAATTAAGCTCAATCTCAGTTCTGATCAACTACAGTGAAAAGAAAGATAACAACAACACACATAACACCAATATTTTTGAGGTGGAAAACTCAGTTAAGGGAAAAACCATGGTGGAAACCTACCCACAATGAGATGATACTCTACAGTAGTATGTGTAAATATTACAATGGGGAATGCGCATGCATTCAAGCACACTGCCTAGAGCTCACTGTTCAAATTACAATGACCCAGAAAGATACAACCCTCAAGGAATTTTCACTACCTTACAAAGATGATTGGACTACATTCCAGAAAAGATGAACTGCAAAAATAGCATCTGCTAATGCCTGATGATAATTTTGGTAAAGCTCAAATGTATGCCCTTCACCAATCTCTTCTTAACACACCACACCGAGAGAAAAATTCACTTGATCACACATACACCACTCTGATAATGCAAACTCAATAACTACCATCACATTACATGAATATTACACCCATTTATACAATTCATCAACCTTGACTACAAGGTCAACCAAACCCTTAACACCTAATTACAAAATTACATCACATGATACATAAATCAACCACCAAACCAATACAATATCATAGACAACATAGCATGGACCTAAATCAACTCCTCAAACATGCACCACCATCATAAATCTTGCCAAGATCAACAGCAACACGTTACACCACCAAAATACCGCATAATAGGAAGAATATCACCAGACCCATAAGATCATCAAGAACTCACAATAATTAATGTGGATCATCAAAACAAATAAGACATGATTAGGAAACACCAACAAGCACGTTAGAACCATCCGCAATAGTTGCACCAACACCACTTATTCAAATCTTCATCGATCAACACGTTAACACTGAAGAACACTTAACAACAACAACTCAAACAATAAATATAGCTTGCGAAACATCAAATCATGAATCGTCTAAAATGAAGATACATGCAAACATCCCAAATCCATAACATAGGATATGATCATACCAGAGAACAATTAATCAAACACCTAGACATTGCAACATTGAACACTAAAAACTAGTCTCCATACCAGAATCCTCAACTCGATCAAATCATCACATAACATCCTGGAATTATATGGGTTACTAAATTAGGTTACAAGGTAGATGAAATAGATGAAATGTTGATGGAAGCAGTGGAACCTAGAACTATATGGGTTATTGAATTAGGTTATGAGGTAAATGACAGTATTTTGGAGTTATATGCTAAAATGTTAATTGATACTCCCTTGGATGATAAGGTTGAACACTTTGGCACTGCACAGGAAAATACTTTTTTCAACTGGAAAAGAAGAGAAAAGAGGATAGACAAAATGTTTGCATTTTTTTAGGATGTAATGCACATGATAGATACAGAACTAGGTTTTGGATCTAAACCGATAGATCAACTAGCAGCAGAAAGTGCTCCTGAGGTGAAGAAGCTTAAGACTTTCATTTCTTCTATCACTTCTAATTTTGATCTAGAGGATAATCAACCTCTTGCATTCAAAAGGGTATAGAGGAAGAAAGATGGCAAACCTATAATAGAGGAGAAGAAGGTGGAACCAAGGAGGAAGCTAGTTAGAAAGGTAACAATTGCACCCACACCTCCGGCAAGAAAACCTACTCAGAAGAGGTAGCCTGCTCCATCCACTCCTGCAACTCCCAGCAAGAAGAAAAAGAGTGATGAAGCGACTAAATCTGGTAAAATAACCTGTGCTGAGTTAATTGATGAGATAACTAAAGATGGAATGTTGAAAAATGTATCAAAATTCTATGAAGATTTAGAAGATAATGAACAAGATGAAATAGAAGAAGAAATTTTGTTATATCTAGACATATATAAGAAGGCTTTGGTAGAAATTTTGAAGGAAATTCCTTTATCATTGTACAATAAGTTAGATGCAAGAAGATTAGATGCAATTAGGAGGGACAAAGAGATCAAAGAAGTTGAACTTTTGAATATGTGTGGCTCTATAAACAATGAGGAAATGAAAAGATGTATAGATGTTGCTAATAGAACAGTCTTTAGCAGCAAAACCCGACAAATAGGTCTAATGATGGGTAGAGTAAATGAGATAGTAAATGAGACTAGAGATGGTTGGACCAAATTCTTCCAAAAGAATCCTGATTTTCTCACCTCTCAAGAAGAATTTGCTAAGGCGACTGCTCCCACCATCCCAGACAAATCTAAAGGGAAAGGAATTTTGGAAAGTTCAGTTCAAATTTTGAGTGAACTAGTAGTTAAACCCAAAACTGATGAGAGTGTACAGACTAAACCGGCAAAGACTACATTTGTACAGTCTGGGCAAGGTAATATAGATATTGTACAGGTTACAGATAAAATTATGGATAATACTCCACTAGTAGTAACTGATACTGCACCAAGTGGCAAAGCCACCAGTGCATTAGAGGAGGAGAAAAGAGATTCACCAGTAGAGGATAAGGAATTTAAGGAAAAGGAGACTGAATCGACAGTAGTTTCCCCTGCAAAATCTTTGGCAATTGACACTTCTCAAGTTGAGAATAAATCAATTATAGAGATGAGTCCCATAGAGCTAATGATGATGGATACTTAAAATCTAATGAAGGAGGGATCTACAAATAAAGGAATAATAAATCAATCAATAATAATTTTGCATAGATTGATTCTTGATTGTATGATTGAAAAGGAAGCAAGCCCTTCTGGAAAGCTTAAGGTGCTAACAGAACACATATCTAGAAACTTTCAATCATTGCAACAGATTTCAAACAAGAAAGCACTTGAAAGATTTACTCTGGCCAAGAAAGCATCTTTTGACCAGATTATTGAGACAGAGAAGAGGAAGGTTAAAGAGAAAATTGTACTCAATTAAAATTCTTTGAAATAATGTACTAACATATATAGGGTCTATTGTAATATACAAATTCTTACAGCTAATGTAGATCAGAGGTTAAAGGAACTACATGAAAAGATAGCTAATATTGTTAATTCTTTTGATGGACTATCTTCACTTACAACTTCCATTGATGGACAAATTTTGACCTTGGAGAACCAAGTTTTTTCTTTTGAAAAGGAAAGAGACAAGATCATTCTGAGAGCAAGGAGTCTTAGAGGATTGGTGAGTCCAAGATTGGATTCACTTGGTGTACATAAGAGAGAATGTATGGATATGATTGCAAAACCAACACCGACAGAAGTCACTAAGAAAGAAACACTAGCACATTTACTGAGTGGACTTGTATTCATATCTGAAACATTCAAAACTGGTTGGGATACCTATGTACAGTTGCTAGAGATGGCTTACCTAGAAATTTTGAGATTGGTCAAGCTTCGGTAAAGTATCTATAACAATTCTTTAATTCTTTCACCAGTCTTTGGCTTTGATGCCAAAGGGGGAGTATATGTATATGAAAAATATGTACATAATCCTAAGGGGAGGACAGGTAGAGTATATTGCTAATAAAGTCAACTAGCTCAGGGGGTGCATAAATCATTTTTCAGTTGAACGGGCAAGAAATCCATTTTTCACATGAGTGTTGCCATCAATGCCAAAGGGGGAGATTATTGGCAATTGATACTCATTGGAATCATATGTTGTCATTGATGGAAACAAGATTCTATTGAAGGCATATATCGGCATTTAACGGCACTTGGAGGCATACATCGGCGGATACCAGCATTGAGTATTCAGGGTCATGACCGGCACTGGCATCGACATCCAGCATTTCAGTGAAGCCGACATCAGTCTGGATCTGAAAGGTTTTATTATAAAATCATTTTGTAATTATTGTGTAAAGCCGACATTGTATATCTTTTGTATTGTAAGCCGACATAAGGCATATTGTTTGTGAGGGTATATAAGTCAGTTTGTTAGGTCATTTTGAAAAAGTGAGATAGGTGACACTAGCAGAACTGTGTGATGCGAAGGATATGTATGTAGATCATTTGTATGCAAATGTAACATCATACTATGATCAGTAGATGGTTGTAAATAATTATTGGAGGAAGAGGAGATATCGGTATAAGGTTCAGGGTTTATGAACTGGTACAAAATAGAGCTTTAACCGGAACTCTTTTTGGCATTGTAGATGCATTTTGCGAGTTCACCAGTACTATTTTATTTCAGCAGAAGCTTGTAGTCAGTGAGACTCTTTTGTGTTGAGTAGTGTAGGTAGTGTGCCTTCTTGCATGTGTAGGTCCCTATGCTATGTAATATCTTTCATATGGCCAATGAATTGATATTGTGGGTCACAAATCCCACCGTGGTTTTCCCTCTTTGAGGTTTTCCATGTATAAATTATGTGTGTTATGGTGTTCATTCATGTGGCTAGTTTATTTGGTTCATGTTATATGTTTCTTCATTTACCGGTTTATATGTGTATGTTATAAAAGGTTAAAATATTGTGTTACCGGCAGAACACTGATTCACCCCCCCCCCCCCCCACCCCCTCTCAGTGTTCTTGGGTTCATTGTATTCCAACATTTATGTCATTCTCTAGAGCACGGGGGGTGGACCTTATTGGTTCCACATGGTCGGGTGGTTTGATGCCTTCTTCCATTGGGATTTTATCATTGGATGTTCATGTGCGTGAATGAGGATTCTTTATCTCTTCATCTTTAGCTTGGGTCCTTGAAGCAGGTTATCATGCATTCTTTGTTTTTGGAAGATCATCGTAATCATATACCTTGGATAATTGCATTTGTATCATTAGACTATGACTCATCATTGTAGAAGATATTGTGATTTGAGTAATGAACCTTGTAATTAGATATTATGGTTCTTGTTGGAGTAATTGATGATTATTTGTATTCATTGTAGTAGGAGTTGTGGAATATGTAAAAGATCTATGTGGTTTTCTCTGTTATGGAATGGTTAATGATCAAGCTTAGAATTGTTATGGATATCTATTGGTTGGGAATATTAAGTAGGAATATTTGGAATTGGTACTTTAAAAATGAACCCTTCATATTAGTTGTATTGCTATGTCCTTTATGCTTGATTAAACAATAATATGGTTAAGGGATATTATTATTTGGCTATAATTCATGTATGGGAAATGTTGTAATTAAATATTTAATTTCCTATGTTCTTAAGGTGAAATGAATGTTAGGATTAATAAAAGGTAAAATCATGCAATAGTATTATTAGTTGTGGTTCATATCTTGTTGTATGTTAAGTGATGATGTTGGAATACCCTAGGGAAAGTTAATATGTATGATGTAAGTTAATTTCACTTGCATAATTATGTTCATAAGTTCATGATTAATTGATGTATGAATTTATTATAAATTATGTTAGTATGTATGATATTTGTTCTTTTAAAAAAAAAACCTAATTCCTTGATTAGTTGGTTAGTTTCTCTAGGGTATTTTGGTGGGCATTACAAAATGCACTAAATTCTAAGTACTTGTTCCTATGGCTTTGTTCTTGGTCTGTATAAAATCCTCAACTCCAAGATTTCAAGTTGTGTGTTGTGAATATATCATTATTGAAAAGGACAATTTTCATCATTAAATTAAACATTGGTACCCATTGGGTCCACATTGAAGGGAAGCATAAGGCGAATAAATCCCGACAAAAACGGTTACCCAGTTTTGTTCAAGATCTTGACCAAAACACATTACCTATTTTTTAAAAAGTGACTACAAATTCATTTTTCCCAATGAGTGAAAGAGACAACGACTAGATGAATAGGTGCCTGATTTTGTGCTGCTACCATCCACCTACCACCTCCTCCTACCAACCTCATCAAGTAGATACACCTTGAGGTAGGTTTTCTTACTATTTTTAGTGTTTTTTTGCTTGGATTGAGTTTATGTTTGAATATTAGGGTTTATCAAAAAAATTATTTATATATATATAAAGTAACAACTATAAACCCTTGGTGAAGGGCTACTCCACCCATCACTCACACATAGAAAAAAAATAGAGTTTAACACAAAAAATTCAAGGAAAACAATTCACTTTGGATTTTTTCAATAAAATAGAAACAAATTCAAAAAATGCTACATCCACATGGGCTTATCTCATTACAAAGAAAATCAACTCTCTAAGAAAAATCTACAATTTGGAACCAAAATATACACTAATGGAGCTACCTTTTGTAACCTTCATTAACCTCTTTATTTGACACCAATAACCCACCTTGGAATGTTTTGGAAAGTGTAACTCCACTTTTTGGGCACCCAAAGGTTCATCCATATGTTTTCCCACCTAGGAATATTTTTCAATTCAAAATTTGTAGCACAAATTTTGGGAACCACAACTTTTGACTTGGGCATTTGATTTTATATTACAATATATCATTGAAAATCTCTCAAATAGGTCTACACTATCAAAAATAATTTGAAAATCATTTAGTCCACTTTTTGGGCTTTTACGAGGCTTGTAAGGTCTCCAAATCTAATTCTGGAACTATATAATAGAAATTTTCAGTGACAAAAACTTAAATATATTCGTAGCAACAGTATAGAATATTATTGAGATAATTCTTGCACAATTTACTTTTTTTTTTCAATTTTTCTCCTTGGGGTAAGTTTTCAGGTCCATGCATGCTTGTATAATCTAACTTAATGAAAATAGTAGGTGATAATTTTTTTTTCCTTTTCATACTTTTAACTATTCTACACTTCATAAATGTCATTATGGACTCCAAAAAAACTTAAAAACCCTATAAAACAAAAGGAAAATAATTTTTGTATGGGTGATGCAAGATTACCCTTACATCATTGGATGCTCTTGCATTACTTGAATGCACATGTCCTTTATTTTTATAATTGCTAAGCTTAGTAACATACTATGAACCATAAGATTATAGCCATGGTGTATTCTAGGTCTAAACAATTGAGCATCCATAAAATGAGTACTAATTTTTGACATCTTTAATAGTTCACTTTTATTTTGTAATTTTTTTGAAGTGACAATAGTATCAAGGTCCCAACTAAGGTTTTAGATATCTAAAAGGAACTCAGGACTTTGGCCTATGGTACAAGGATGGAGATATCACGTTGAAAGCATATACAGATGTTGATTTGGTCGAAAGTATTGATGACAGGAAAAGTACTAGTGGTGGTGCATTCATTTTGAGAGACAGATTGGTTTCATGGATGAGTAAGAAATAAGAATCGACATCATTATCCACTACAAAAGTTGAATATATTGTTGTAACATCTTTCTATACTCAAGTTTTATGAATGAAGTGGACTCTTAAGGATAGCAGAGTGGTATATGATGAAGCTATTCCTATTATTTGTGATAATAATAGTGCTATAAATATTTTGAAGAACCCACTTATGCATTCAAGAACTAAACATATCTCAATTGATTATCATTTTATAATAGAGAAGGTTACAAAGAAAGAAGTTAGACTGGAATATATTTCTACAATAGAGAAGGTAGCAAACATTTTTATTGAGGCTTTGGTAAGGATACTTTTGAGTATCCACATAGAAGTCAAGGGTTTTTACCCCTCCTTTTTCTAACTAGATGCATTCTCAATGGTGAATCTTTCCATTGGGAGACTTAGCACTTATCCATGTCTCTTGGATTGTTGTTGCTTCTACTCTTAGGAGAATTAGTGGTGTAAGTTGGTCAGTATGGTTTGCAGTGCCCTTTGTCATTGTTGTCAAAGAGGGAGAGAGTTGTTGTGATGTTGGAGAGAGTTGTTGTGAGATTATTACAATCAAGTGATGTTGGTCTTGTCTAGAAAAGGGTTATATTGGTGTTGCCATCAATGACAAAGGGGGAGATTGTTGGATATTGTTGGTAGCATAAGATTGTATTGAGCTTGTGTGGTTGTCATTGATGTCTCACCTAGTTATTTGGATAAATGTTGGTCTAAATATGCTCTTGATTGTTGCGGAATTACGTTTTGTGTTGCACTTACTATTTTTTTTGTGTTGGTTGTGTCATCCTATTTTCAGGATGATCTGGAAAACTTTTGGTGCTCTTCGGATATGTTGCTAACTGTGTTGTAGTTTAATGGACCATATTCTTTTGGTCTGGATATTTATTTTAAGATCTATTAATATGTTGTTTTGGGTCTCACCATGGCATGTGGAGATTTGCATTTAATTTATATCGAAAGAGGTTATGTGGCCGACTAGTTGATTATGTCTACATGTTACGTTTGGTAATGGATTTGTAGTATGTGTTAGCATGTGTGGATTGTTGGATCAATCAAGGGAAGGTATATTGTAATATGCTTTGGTTCCCTCTTTCTCCTGGAGAAGGCCAATTTAAGAATTTCAGGTCCACATGGCTTATTTTGTGAAATATTGCTTATTCTATTTGGGTTGACCCTTAATTAGGATTTCAATGTTGTATCTCATATTTCATATGTGCAGATGGATGAATTATAGTGTAAATGATAAGTGGATTGTGTGGGAAGTGTGTGCAAATGATTTGCAAGCAAATTTGAGTTTGTGATTGTGTAAAAGTCAATTTGAGAAGAGCTTTGAAGGTTATATATTCTGCAAGATAGTTTGTTGTGATAGTGAAGATTATTAGAGATGTTTTCCATGATGTTGGTTGTTTGATCTAGGTGTTCAAGGGGGTAAAAGCACAAACCTGTGTCACACTTTTATAAAGGAACCAGCCAACACAATTAAAATTGTTTAACTTTCACTGCATAAAAGTGACATTTCTAAATTGAATTTTGAAATGATGTAAATTGATCAAATGCAGAAATATTAATGAAATTTAGGTTTGTTATTTTAAATTTTTTTGAAAAAAAAATTGATATTTTTTTAATAAATTCAAAGACAGATTTTTCATTGCTGAAAAATGCTGAAAATCAGGGACTCTAGTCGGTGTCACAAAAAAAAAGAAAACGGACTTTATTTTTTCTGATTTTTTTTTTCTAAATAGAGAACATATATATGCAGTGTTAAAAAAAATAAAAAATAAGAATTGATGTATATTTTTCTTGTTATAATATTTTGAAGTCCAGCATAGCTAAATTTGACAACTTTCATTTGGCGTCACCTTTTGACTACTAAATTTAGCATTAACCAAAAAAAAAAAATACCCTTTTCAAGAAGATTCTCTCATCTAGTGAAAAATATTTTTTTTAATTTTTTCTAATATCATTTAATAATTTTTTAAATTTCTAATCAGCCTCTTTTTTAACTTTAAAATGCTACTCGCAATGTTTAATTAATAAAAAATATTAAAATTAATCAAAATACTAAAAAAATTATATGTCTAGATTCGTGACTTCGATCTCTACAAAAGGGTGTTTTTTGTTTTTTGTACAAAAATATTTCGCTTGAAGAAAAATTGAGTAGAAGTGAAAAGTTTCAGAAATACAAGTTTTCACCTTTTTTGTGCCACATCACATGACACATAGGCTAGTCCGACCGGACTAACCTTAGTTATAACAATTAAAAAAAATTGAATTTCTTTTGAATGGAATCATTTAAACTAAGGGAGTCTGGTCGAACTTAGTCCGATTGGACTTTCGGTGCCATTTTGGTGCCACGTGGTGCCACTCGGCTCGAGGGTAGTATGGTCAGACTCAGTCCAGTCAAACAACCCTCGGTTGGTTGAAAGTGTGACACACCACCATGCTTTTGCCCAAGGAAAATTTCATGTTCAAGAGAATCTTTCTCAATTTCAATTCAGCTATTTTATTCGTTATTGACTGACAGCGAGTCCTTCGACAACAGTTTGTATCCTCTTCTGAAGAAGTGATCTTCAGTT
This sequence comes from Cryptomeria japonica, assembly GCF_030272615.1. NCBI lineage: Eukaryota > Viridiplantae > Streptophyta > Pinopsida > Cupressales > Cupressaceae > Cryptomeria > Cryptomeria japonica. The sequence continues at coordinate 659,292,919 of NC_081411.1, read as the reverse complement.
GAGCAAGTTTTCTTTGTATCTTGTCTAAGGTTGTGTACCTAAGTTCTACAATTCCTTCAGGTGTTGGTTCCCCTTGGAAGTAATCCTAAAACATTGTAAACATTGTTATTCATATTGTGAGTTAGATTCTCACTATGGTTTTTCCTTGTTTGGTTTTTTGATGTAAATCTTGTGTTCATGTGTTGATGATTGATGCTTATGTGTTGACGGTTAATGTGTTATCGCTAAGTAAGTTGATTTTGTTTATTAATAATCTATTTTGAAGTTCTATACTTATTCACCCCCTGCCCCTCTCAGTCTTGCCTAGTGTTCAACATTATTTGTTGTTGCAACTAATGAAGTTGTGATGAAAGTAGACCAAAAAATAGCTATTTTTGTGGCACAATAAACTCCTATATTTGTGGCTAGTTTTATTCTTGTGTGTGATAAAATGTGAATTAATCAATAAAAATACCCAGCACACCAATGAGACATTATATCAAGGAATACATCAAATAAACAAATAAAAGAGCACTTCCCAAATGGCATCTTTGTGTCCTCTATCTCTAAGGACCTTTGTTGGTCTATTAATTTGGCCCTCAGTAGGAGCATGGACCTCCAAGATGACAACCTAAAGAATGAGTGTGATCTACTATGATTCTAGATTCTAAATGCAAAATGCTATATAGATAACCATGGTTCTAGATTAATGTGATAACTATATTAAAATGCTAGATGCAAAAGACTATAATGTTGCTATGCTAAATGAGAATGCAGAATGTAAGCCTAATAATGCAAGATTAAGGAGAGCTTATGATTGAAAATGATGGGATTTATAGCTTTTCTAAGGCATGAGCCTAGGTGGTAGGAATAAACGGTGTGGGTTCAATCTAGAGAGATGGATGGTTGGAGTTGGTTGGACCACCATTAAACAAAATCTAATAGGTTTCCATCCCACTGGTACTAGAAGATTGTCTACCATTCACACAAGGGTTGAGTGTTTCCATCCCACTGGTACCGGAAGATAATCATCTCATAAACTTTACTATCATTAGCCGATAGGCTATTACGTGGGCTTTACCCACCAGAAATGTCTCATGCTCATGTCGCTGGGAAATTTTAAATTTTTGTATCGCCCATTTCATGGGCTTCAGTTGTAAGGAAATGTATGTCTTCTTCTATGATTCCCCATTGTTTATAGTGAGCAAAAGGCATGGGTTTTCTCACAAGGCATAGACAAGGCCCATCAACTGTTTGACAGGATGTCTCAAAGAGATGTGTTCTCATGGATTGCAATGATATATGCACATAATAGATTCCTTGAAAAAAATGTAAAGACTTTCGAGCAAATGCAATTGGTAGGCATGAAGCCAACCTACACAACCTTTGCCAGTATTTTCCCTACCTGTGTCAAAATGTGATCTTTGGAACTAGACATGGACATCCATCGAGACATAAAGGATAGAATAATTTTATCAGCTGTTGTAGTTGTAGCTGCCTTGATACGAAGCATTGATAAGGCATGCAAACTGTTTAATGGAATGCCTCAAAGAAATGTGAAAGCATTGATAAGGCATGTAAACTTTTTCACAGAATGCCTCAAAGAAATGTATGCCATTGGCAGGTGTAAAGCCAATTCCATAACCATTGATAGTATCATCTCTATCTGTGCCAAAATGGGAGCTTTGGAATAGGGTATGGACATCCTTCAAAGCATAATGGATAGATTTTTGTCAGGTCTTGTAGTTGTAATGTAGTTCAATGTTCTAGTCAATTATGATAGATTTTTGTTTCTTTTCTTTCAATTTATGTGGATAATCGGTGACTTTTTCATGCTTTGTTCACACCTTTCCTGCAACACCTTTCTTATATCAGTCTTCCCTGCAACAACAAGCATAGATTTGTAGACTCTGTACAATAGCAAAGGATGTGATGTGTATGCATGGGGATTCACAATGATTACAGATAAATATGAGCCTAGTTTTCTCAGTCCCGACTTGGAGTAAGATTCAACATATGATCCCTTGATTGATAATGTAGACATCAAGAAGATTTCTAAGTTGCCAGATCAATCAGATGGTATATCTTTATTTTTCTTTAAAAACTAATTTTACCCGTAACTTGGGATTTAATTAATCCAAAGTTACTTCATTTTGCATTTTGCTTAGTTAATTGATCTGGTGTTCCCATGCAGAGGCCTTTCTCAATTTTAGAGTAGTTGAATCATTTTAGAGTTAGTTTTATACATGGTCACAAGGTACATCATTGTCTCCTCTGCTCCTTTATTTCCCAACATAATTATAAATCCATGTACATTATATTTAAAGAAAACCATTACATGTATTGATCCCTTATGTAGTGGCTACACTCCTTCAACCTTTCTCTTTGTAAATTACTAAGAAATTTCAAATTTGTTTTTTCTTAGGAATAAACTTTCCAATTTTTAAGTCATCGATTTTTTCCTTTAAACGATTGTTCTTATTATGATTTAATGGTTAAAAAGTTTGCCACTTAATCAGTTCAAAAGTATCTGTCAAATTCTCTTATTTTTTCACTGATGTTTCAATTCTTTAATTTGTACCATTTCATAGTTTTCCTTCATTTTTTATTAGATAATCACAATCTAGGACTTCCCTTCAACTTTGAATTAAAAATAAATTTATTACTATTGATATTTGAAAAGAATTTTTTTTTAAATATACTGACAACAATAATAAGTAATGAAAAATATTAAAAAAAAAAAAATTAATTACAAATAATATATCATTTAGAAATTATTAGTTAAAATCAATTTTATATAATAGGTTTAGGATTCCTAACCTCATAAACCTACTAAATTTTACTTTCTCAAAATTTTTGTAAAAATCAAGTCAAACAAATGACAAGGTCATCTTCAATTTAATTAGTTTATTTATATTATAAACAATTGTCACTAACAAATACAAATTTTATATTCCATGATTTTTACTATCCAATATTTTATTCAAACTATATTTTAGTATTGGCATAACCATGTTGGCCATTTGTAGGAATTGATTATGTGTTGCATTGATGTTTTGTCATTGATGCCAACACTAGAAGTTTGGATTCTTTATCAACACCCTCCTAGTCTCGGTAGGTTGAGTAGTTTCTGGTTGGTTTGTATCCGGCATGATCCGGTAGGCTCCGATATGATTTGGTTATGGAATTCGTTTATTCATGATACTCATGTTCATATTCAAAAAGTTGGTTTTGGTCTAGTGATCGGATGCTATCCTATTTGCTTGGAAGCTTGGCTTCTAGTTCCGGCGAGGGTTTCACCGGCAGAGCTTTTGATAAAGATCTTTGATGATATGCATAAGTGGTGTTGGTGCAGCTTCTGGTGGAGTTTCAGGATGTTGTTAGTGATCATGTTTGAGACTTGGTAGATGGAGATCATTTCTTTAGCATGTGGACCTATATTGGGTCTCGGTTGGTATAGGTTATGGACCGGTTTAATGAAGTGTGTGGATTGGACTTCTCAATACATTTTTGGGATGTCTTATGTGTTGGATATTATTTGTTTGGTCTAAGGCTGACATGTTTTGTAATTATGTATTTGATTTATTGTCTGGTGGTCGACCTGATTGTTTATGGTTGAGGGTTTGTATATATAGATGTAAGATCTCATTGTAGATAAGATCATGGGAATTGGATATAGATACGTAATATACAAATAATGTAATATCATTCAGGCAGAGGATTTGGTCGATCATTGGAGATTGAATTGGGTTTATGTAAGAGGATTTAGTCCTCCGGTATTGAGCTTAACCAGAACTATACTCAGGCATAGGAGATGATATCTTTGCAGTTCAACCTCTTCTCCGGATTGTAGTCTGGATTTATATGTAGTTAGTGAGGCTCCTTTTGTGATGAGAAGTGTGCTCTAGGTTGTTGGCCTTCCTGCAAGTGTAGGCCCCTCAATTGTAATTCACATACTTACTGCAGAAGTATTATCTGGCAGTTGTGGGTAGAATCCCCATCGTGGTTTTTCCCTTTATTGGGTTTTCCACGTATAAATCTTGGTGTCATGTGGATGGTATTTATTTTGTGATTATTGTTTATGCTTAATTGGTTTAAGTGTTATTCCGGTATTTGGTTTAAGCACTTTGGTATTAATGTTTTGGGTTCCAGTATTAAAGTTTTAATTGCTTAAGGTTCTCGTAATCTGTGACAACTGATTCACCCCCACCTCTCAATTGTCTTCTGAATATTTGGTCTAACAATTGGTATCAGAGCTCTAGTCCTCTCTGCAAAAAATCTTAACCACTTAAGGAAGATCCTATGCCGACTAACAATTCAAGTTCATCCAATTCATCCGGCGCTATCTTTCGGAGGGATATTCTAAGGCTTGATGCTATTAGGATTCCCACAGATACTGAGAGGGGGGGTGAATCAGTATCTAACTGGTTGTAAGATTTTCTTAACTTAAAACATGTAGAGCATATTAATATTGTGTATCGGTAAATAGAAATTAATGCAATAAACAGAGACAAAAGCAACCACATGAAAAATACACCATAACACAATATTTTAACAAGGAAACCCGGTGTGGGAAAAACCTCGGTGGGATTTGTGACCCACAATATTCGCTTACTAGCCAATAAGAGAATATTACTGCTACAAGAGGGGCCTGCACATGCAGGAAGGCCAAGTGCCTAGAGCTCACTGCTCAAATACAAAATGGGAAGTCTCACTGACTTACAAAATGGATTATATAAATCCAGTGTCTTGTACTGCTTCAAAATAGCATCTATAATGCCAGATCCAGTATCGGTTTCTGCTCTGCTTCTTTCATAAACCCTTAACCTATAATTCACATAATAGGTCTGCCTTATTTCGCCTAATTACATTCCTCTATCCTTCTAAAAATGTTCTACAATGATCTCTCTTATATAAGAGTCATTTTACAACTTGCCAAGTCGGCTTACAATGATTTTACAATAATAAATAAAATATATTAACAACAAAATTCTTGTCAGCTTCTGTGTCGGTATGCTTCCTTTCACTGCCAGTGTCGATGGTCTGTGTGCTGGTGTAGAATCTAACTTTGTTGGTGCTGGTGGATTGCCTTGTCGGTGTCATAGGATTGTAAGGTTGCCATCAATGACAAAACCTTCAATCACCTACAATGTCTCATTGGAGTGTGCATATGCCAACAATCTCCCCCTTTGGCATTGATGGCAACACTCATGAAAAAATTCCAAAAGTTGTAATCCAAAAATTGTGTACCAAAAATATGTGAGCTCCCCCTAAGCAGATAAGTCTTTTGCTGATTATTTTCTCATACTACTACTCCCCCTTTGGCATCAATGACAAAGGTTGTCAAAGTGTCAATAGAGTTGTAGTTTTCTATCTCAACCTTGTAACTAAGTGGTTACAATTTGAAAAAGATCCGCCAAAACCAAATTTATGCTTTCCAAAAAATTCTTACTGTCTTTTATTGCTGCCTCTATTCTTTGAACTGTACCAGTGAGGTGTTGCATATGCTCTGTCGATGTTTTCTGTCCTTGTACTAGTGCCTCAGATATTTCCTTCCTCAGGGATGCTAGATAGTCTAGTCTTGGACTTAGTCTTAATCTCAGATTCTTAGCCTTGTTTATTATTCTCTCCTTTTCTCTCTCTAGCTTCAGTAATTCTTCCTCAAAACTAGTTATATTTTCCTCAAAAACTGATAATGAATCAGATGAATTAATAAAATTGTTAGCAAGTTTATTTATTTCTTCTTGTATCTTGCTCATTTTCTTATCTATGTCAACTGTTAAAAATTTTGTCTTATAAGTGTCTTTGTACAAAGTTTTGAACTCCTTGAGTGTGTTGCATAGTTCTGGTAGAAGTGTGTCAAACTGCCTTGTACACTTCTTTATTTGTGCCTCAAAGAATTTTTGTTTTTCCTTTTCTAACCTCTCTTTGAATGCTTCCTCCTTTATTTGTTCAACTGTCACTGTGTTGTCAGTAATATACTTAGACAGTTTCAAGTTGACTCAAAGAATCCTTATTATCTACATTGCATTTTGGAGCTATCATCTTCAAAACTGGAATTGTGTCATCTATAGCTTTATATGCCTATGAACTGCAATCTGTAATTTTCTTTATAGAATCTAAAAGAACTTCAGTTACATTTGTTGATTTAAATCCTTCAGTTGAAGAGCTAACATTCTGAATTCTACCGATGGGAGCAATATCCTTGCTTGTAGTGACCTCTGGTAGGTCAGTCTATGTTTCCATTTCCTTAAGCAAAGGTTTTTGTTGTTCTCCTATTGCCGGTGGCACTGTTTCCACATGAACCTATTGTTGTTCCGAAGCCTATTTCTCTGCTTGTCTCTCTGTTTGTTGATCTGTTGGAGTCTCTGTTTTCCCATCTGTCGGTTTACCTTCAATGTTATCAATGTTGTTAGCTACTGGTGGCTCACTAGCCATATCTGTGTTACCAGTTGTGTCATTGTCTATCATAATGTTGACCTTTTGAGTATCAACATCAACTGTGTATAAGACCTCAGCATTAGGATTTGTATCCTTTATATCCATACTCTCATCTGTCGATTGATCTTCAGTTGTTGTTACCGGTGGAGTAACTAGAGGTGGTAGGGATAAATTATCTTTTATTTTGATACTCGGAGGTCCACCAAACTTGCCTTTACCTTTGTCCTTGTCTTTCTGATATACCTTGATTAGTTAGGGTTCTTATACTCTTCCTATTTTTCCTTCTCAACAAGGAATATATCCCATGCATTTTCAGTTTCTTCTGCAACCTCATTTACTCTTCCAACCATTAGTGCAATACGTCAGTGTGCAGTAGAGAATATTGACTGGTTAGCCTCTGCAATTAGATCATCTATTTCTTTTGGAGAGTTAACTAGGTAGACAGCAAGTAATTTTTCAATTTTTATTTTCTTGTCAAGCTCTATAACAGATTGTCTTCTTGCTTCCAGTCTCTTGAATAGTTCATCTGGTACTTCATCTACAATTTGCATCAAGAACTTCTTGTAGATATCCAAGTGTAAGATAATACTGTTTTCAACCTTTTCTTTATCATCAACTGAAAGTGAGTCATATAGTTTGTTGATGTTTTTCAACTGTCCTTCCTCTGTTATTTCATCTAGCAGTTTGTCAATCGGAGAAATATTTTGTTGAGTCCTTTTCTTTGGTGTCAAATTTTTCTTCTTAGGAGTAGACTTCTTGACCGGGGGCCTTACTACTTGTTGTTTTTACCTGGTTCTTCTAGGTGAAGGTGTAGATACCGGTGAAGGTTGTCTTTTCCTCACAACTCTTTTAAATTCAGTTGGCATGTCACTTTCTAAAGAAGTTGCTACCGGGGAAAGGTGAGTTTCTGGTTGTTGTGCCTGTAACTCATCTTCAGTGATACCGGATTGTTTTAGTACATCTTCTTTGATAGCCTTAGCTTGCCTTGAACCTCTTCTCACAATTTTTTTGACTTTCTTTACTCTCTTCTTAGATTAAATTTGGCTTTCAATGGTCTTAGCACTACCAAATACCTCTTCCTTAGGTTCCTTGGGTGCTTCCAGAAGGGCTTTTGCATATGTTTCAATGATGTGATCATCTATCTCATAACCCATTTCAGTAACCCAAATTGTTCTTGGGATAACTACTTCCATCCAGATCTCATCCTTTTTAATCACAAAACATATATCATCTTTGTATTTGTTAACAATTTCCTATGACAGTCTGACTCTTTTGTTCATTCTGGCCTTTAGTGCTTGAAAATACTCATCAATATTCTTTTGTTTGCTTTCACCCATGTTATTGAACAAGTCTGATAACTGTTTCCCTACTGGTATGTCAAATCCAAGGTTCTTGATACCTATATCAGGCACCTGCTTGGTTATGTGTAGCATTAAGCATACAAGTAAGTTGCCAAATCTAAATGTTCCTTTCTTATCCTTCTTGATCTTCCCTAAATTTTCAATCAATTCATCTTTTAACCATTCACATACATCAATTTTCACATTCTCATTTACCATATCATGAGCACTTTTTATGCATAAATTGGAGACTGAGTTAAGTCTGTTTGCATGTGTTGTTTTGTAGCCTAGAATCATGCTAATGAATCTCACATTTATGTCAGTTACATCATTTACCCTTAAGGACCTTTTGTTGGATGTTGCACCTGTTAGGTTCATTACTAAGTCATTTGAGACCTTCTTTGTCTTGTCTAGTCTGTTACCAGTGGAAGGTAACCTTGTTACAACTTTCACAACTTCCTTGGTAATTTTATGAATTGAGTCTAGCTAGAAAAAATTTCCATGCACCCTGCTCAATACTATCCTTATCACTTCCTTAGGAAAGTCTAGAATGCAGAGGATCTCAGTGAATCCTAGGGTTTCAACAATTTTGTGTACAGGTTTCACATTATCGAAATCATCACATATGACGATCTTGTACATGTTCTTGACTTCCTCATCACCTAATCTTCTATATGGCAATGGATATACATTCTAGGGTTTTCTGCAAAAACAACTCCTTTGGGGATTTGGGAAAATGCACCAACATTATCATCCTTTTTAGCTATCTTGGGAAATAACTGAAATATGGGCCTAGGGCATTTGATTACCTCGACTACAGTAGGGTTTGCTATGAATTCAGGTACAGAAGAGCATGCCATGATTATAAATACCTTTTTCTGCCTTTGGAAAGATTGATTGCTGAAATGCTTTGCCTCTTTGCTTGAAATGTCTTAGCTCTGGAAATTTCACGCTCTTTGAATGTTTGAATGCTTGGTGAAGTAAAATGGAGCCAAAAATACTAATTTATAATGTCAAACTGCCAAGTACCACATTTAATTCTTGTCGGTTAAGTAATCACTTAACATAACTGCCGATATAGAAGTAATTTCAACTTCTTACCATCAACTGAGGGAATAATAGCATATGTCTCATTGATTGCCAAACCCTCAAAGAAATTTCTTCAATTTGATGAAGAGACTTTTGCTGGTGGAGTGCTACTTTGTTCTGTCGGTGGAGTGTTGCTTGGTTCTACCAATGGAGGAGTATTCCCAACACTATTTAGATCTGATTTCCTGATCCATTGTTTTGAGAATTCCTGCTTTACTTCTTCAACTTTTTCTTTTCCTTTCAAACTAGGACCTTTGTTGTCTACTGGTGAGGACTTGCTTCTACAAAATTTAGCAATATGCCCAATTTTGTTACATGCATAACAAGTCACATTATTTCTCTGAATAGCCTTTCCATAACCTATGTTGGTTTGTGTTCTGCATTGATTAGATAAGTGTCCAAATCTTCCACAAACATAACATCTTACATTCATTCTGCAATTCTCAGAATTATGACCAACTTGGTTGCATTTTGAACATTGACCGGTGGGTGCATTGGTATTCTGATAGTTTCTAGATCTACATTCATTTTCTCTATGACCATACTTGTTATAGTTAAAGCATTTGCCATTGAATTTATAAGCAGTAGGTTGTCTTACCGGTTTGCTATGATCCTGTGTGTTTGCATTACCGGAGCTTTCACCAACTTCAAAGCCAATTCCACAAGTGTCACCTTTAGGTTTTTTATTCTTCAGCAAGTTACCAAGTTCTTCTAAGCTTTTCTTGAATTTCTCTTTATGTTGATTTGCAGTATCTATTTCTCTTTCTAAGACTTCTTTCTGCCTCATCAGTTCATTTGAGTCATTCTCTGTGTGCATCAGATCTATCTTCAACAAATCATTTTCATAGCTAAGTCTTGTGTTCTCATTTGCAGCATCACTTAGTCTTCTAGTCAAATCTTCTTCATTCTTCTTTCTATCTTCAATTTCTTTACAGAATCTCATAGTCATATCCTGCATCTCATTCTTTGTTGTCATGTTCTCTTGCTTCAGCTTGTTTATCATATCATTAAGAGTTTCTTTTTCATCATTCTCATTTTGCATCTTTTCACAAAGTTCTCTTCTCTTGTTTCTTGAAATAGTAAGATTTTCTTGAAGTGCTTGAATGATATCCTGAGCAGCCTTTAGATCATCTTCAAGTTATTTTTCAATTTTTCTGCATCATAGTCTGAGAGAGCTCCTTCAAGTTGCTTCATCAAGTTTTCCATCTCTACCGGTGTCAAGATCTTCCTCAAGTTGTTAGGCTTTTGAAAATAGAGGACCAGGCTCTAATACCAATTGGTAGGATTGCCACAGATACTGAGAGGGGGGGATGAATCAGTATCTAACTAGTTGTAAGATTTTCTTAACTTAAAACATGTAGAGCATATTAATACTGTGTACTGGTAAACAGAAATTAATGCAATAAATAGAGACAAAAGCAACCACATGAAAAACACACCATAACACAATATTTTAACAAGGAAACCTGGTGTGGGAAAAACCTCGGTGGGATTTGTGACCCACAATATTTGCTTACTGGCCAATAAGAGAATATTACTGCTACAAGAGGGGCCTGCACATGTAGGAAGGCCAAGTGCCTAGAGTTCACTGCTCAAATACAAAATGGGAAGTCTCACTGACTTACAAAATGGATTATATAAATCCAGTGTCTTGTATTGCTTCAAAATAGCATCTATAATGCCAGATCTAGTACCGGTTTTTTGCTCCGCTTCTTACATAAACCCTTAACCTATAATTCGCATAATAGGTCTGCCTTATTTCACCTAATTACATTCCTCTATCCTTCTCAAAATGTTCTACAATGATCTCTCTTATATAAGAGTCATTTTACAACTTGCCAAGTCATCTTACAATGATTTTACAATAATAAACAAAATATATTAACAACAAAATTCCTTTCGGCTCCTTTGCCGGTATGCTTCCTTTCACTACCGGTGACGGTGGTCTATGTGCCAGTGTAGAATCTAACTTTGTTGGTGCCGATGGATTGCCTTGCCGGTGTCATAGGATTGTAAGGTTGCCATCAATGATAAAACCTTCAATCACCTACAATGTCTCATTGGAGTGTGCATATGCCAACAGATGCAACAAATTACACAGTATGGAAGATTCGAATGGAGACTCATCTAAGATGTCTTGGCAAGGAGATTTGGAGATCACGTAGAATGGTGTTACACCTTATAATCTAGCATCTGGAAATCCTCCTCCGGTAAACCTGGATAAGGAGATTGAGAATGATTGTAGAGCAAGAGAAGCCCTCTTGTGTGCATTTTTTGATCAACAAATAATGGGATTAACCAACAAATCATCTGGAAAGGCTATATGAGATAATTTGGAGACTCTTAATGAAGGTGACCCTATAGTGAAGATTGCTAAACTTGATGGTTACCGGGTGAGATATGAAAACCTGAAGATGGAAGAAGATGAAAGGATTACTGCATTCATAGAAAAGGTAAATGAGATTGTTATGGGAATTCAATGTTGTGGTGGAACTCTGAGTGAAGATGAAACTGTTTCTAAAATTTTGAGAGCCCTACCACCAGCTTACAAGATGAAGGCTAATTCTATTAATGAGTTGAGAATAATGGCTAATACATATGTCAATCGAGATACCTTGGTTGGGAAATTATCTGCTTTTGAGCTTGAAGAATTTGGACCTTTTGGAGCTGTGAAATCTGAACCGGATTTTCATGCATTGCTAGAAGAGTACCTAAAGGGCCGGTACGAAGTAAGTATGAAGGAAAAACATCTTTTAAATATTTTGCATGTAATAAGATTGATCATTTTGCATCTAGATGTCCTAAAAGAAATTAAAGATTTGAAGAAAGAGTTAGAAGATCATTTAAGCCTAACCTTGGATATCAGAACAAGTATAAGTACAAGAAAAATAGAGACAAGTCATGCTACATAGTGGATGAGGAAGGCATTATTGATTCTGATGATGAACTGGCAGAAGACTCTGCTAGTGGTTCTGGCAATGTGAAGGAATGGGTGTTCCTGGCTATCAAGGAAGATGATCCAGCACTAGAAGAGAATGTACCTGAAGAGAAGGCAATTTCTGCTAAAATTGAAGACAAGGATGAATGGGTAATAGATATTGGTTGTTCACATCATATGACTAGAGATAAAGGGAAGTTTCTATCTTTGCAAGAATTTGATGGTGGTCTGGTTAGATTTGGAGATGACAAAGCATGTATGATCAAAGGAAAAGGAACTATATCATTGGATGGTAAGAACAATACTGACAATGTTTATTATGTTGAAGGCTTAAGGAATAATCTTTTGAGTGTAGGACAATTGGTGGATAAGGGATTTCAATTACAGTTCAAGGATGGAAAATGCAAAATCATTAACAGATTTGGTCTAGAGATTGAAACCGATACACACACAAAAGGTAATATATTTCATTTAAATTCTGGTGAGAAGACATGTTTGATTACACGGATTGATGAGAGTTGGATATGGCATAAAATGTTGTGTCATGTGAATTTTGATTGCATTGTGAAGATCAGTTCAACTAAGGTAGTTAGAGATATACCTAAGATTATGAAGCCCTATAATCCGATATGTAAAGAATGTCAAATGGGTAAACAAGTCAAAACCTCTTTTAGCAATATACAAGATAAATATAATGATGTTATTGATCTTATTCATACTGATTTGTGTGGCCCTACTAGAGTTAAAAGTTTTCAAGGTGATAGATATGTCATGCTAATCATTGATGATTATTCTAGAATGATGTGGGTTACTTTTCTAAAGGAAAAATCTGAGGCATTTGAAAAGTTTAAAATCTTTAAGGCTAAAGTGGAAACTGAGACATGACTGAAGATTAAATGTCTGAGGTCAAATCATGATGGAGAATTCACATCCGGTGAGTTTTAAAACTTTTGTGAGAAGCATGGTATAAGAAGACAATTTTCTGCTCCCTGAACACCTCAGCACAATGGAGTTGTGGAAAGGAAGAACAAAACTATCTTGGATACTGCTAGAACAATGATGATGAAAGCTAGTCTACCCTATATCTAAGAAGCAGTGAGCACAGTGGTTTATACATTCATTAGAGTACATATCAAAGGAGAAAATGGTAAGACACCTTATGAGTTTTGGTTTGGCAATACACCTACAGTTAAGTATTTCAAAATCTTTGGTAGTAAATGTTATATCAGGAGAGATGATATCATTGGCAAATTTGATCCTAGATGTGATGAAGGCATATTTTTTGGTTATTCTAATGAAAGCAAGGCATATAGATGTTATAACAAGAGATTGTAGAGAATTGTGGAGAGTGCTAATGTCAAAGTGGATGAGCTGAATAAAGGTCAATCAGAGTTTATGAGAAGGAACCGGTGGTGGAAATGATTTTATCTAAACCAGTAGCACCTTTACCGAAATAGAGTGTTGAACCAATTACTCTGGTAGTACTAGAGAATTCTATAGTAACTGAAGAACAAGGAAGAGGAACAGAGAATCAGAGGACTCCTAGGTATGTGAGATTGAGTCATTCAGAAGATCAGATCATTGGGGATAAGAAAAATGGAGTGATGACAAGAAGAAGATTGGAAACTAATGAGGTATGTTTAATTTCACAAGTTGAACCGGTATCAATAATTAAGGCATGTAAAGATGAATATTGGTTGAAAGATATGGAAGAAGAATTAGATCAGATTGAGAAAAATAACACATGGACTTTGGTTCCCCGACCTAAAAATAAGAATGTTATTGGAACTAAATAGGTTTTTAGGAATAAATTGAATGAAAATGGTCAAGTTATAAGAAATAAGGCTAGATTGGTTTGTAAAGGATATTCTCAGAAGGAAGGAATTGATTATGGAGAGACTTTTGTACTTGTAGCTAGGATTGAAGTTGTAAGATTATTTCTTGCCTATGTTGCTCATAAGAACTACAAGGTTCATCAGATGGATGTTAAGTGTGCATTTTTTAATGGGGATCTTGATGAGGAAGTTTATATTGAGCAACCTGATGGTTTTTCACTATCAGATGATACAAACATGGTTTGCAGGTTAAGGAAAGCTTTATATGGATTAAAACAAGCACCTAGAGCTTGGTATGCAAGGTTGGATAAATATCTTTTGAGGCTTGGTTTTACTAAGGGTAACACTGAAAGTAATTTATATTATAAGATCACTGATGATGATATATTGATTATTGAAGTATTTGTTGATGACATCATTTTTTGAGGTAAGTACTCCTATGGTTACAAGTGAGAAATTGACAAGAAAATATGTTTATGCATCGATAAATCCTACAAGATACAATTCTATGATTGGAGGTCTACTTTATTTGACTTAGACTAGGCCTGACATAATGAATATTGTTTGTATTGTATCAATATTTCAGAGTAATTCTAGAGAAAATCATGAGAGTGCAATGAAAAGGATTTTTAGATACTTGCAAGGTACATCAGAATATGCTTTGTGGTACCCTAAGAATGATGACTTTACTTTATGTGCATATACAGATACTGATTGGGCTGGAGATGTTGATGACCGAAAAAGTACTTCCGATGGAGCTTTCTTTCTTAGAAAGAACTTGGTGAGGCTCCTTTTGTGATGAGCAATGCGCTCTAGGTTGTTGGCCTTCCTGCAAGTGCAGGCCCCTCAATTGTAATTCACATACTTACTACAAAAGTATTATCTAACTGTGGGTAGGCTTCCCACCATGGTTTTTCCCTTTACCGGGTTTTCCACATATAAATCTTGGTGTCATGTGGATGGTATTCCGATATTTGGTTTAAGCTTTCCGATATTAATGTTTTGGGTTCCAGTATTAAAGTTTTAATTGCTTAAGGTTCTGGTAATCTGTGACAATTGATTCACCCCCTCCCCCCCCCCCCCTCTCAGTTGTCTTCCGGTTATTTGAATTGTCTAACAAACCATTGCACCTCTTTTTGGTGCAAGTGCTAGTATAGGTAAACTTACAAAAAGTTATGATGAAATCCTTAAATGCATTAACTATGATGTGATTGAATTTTGTCAAAGTATTTTTTAGGCCAAAGTGGATAACCATATACATGAATGATCCCCACTATATAGAAAAAAGAAAATTTGGCTAATCTTCCCAAATTTTCGCTTGGTGATATTCGGAGTATACATCGATGAAATGAGTACACTTCCCTACTTGTAACACATTCTAAAATTTTATCTATAAAGGGGGTTGGAAATGAGTCATGAATACAAGCTTTTTTAAGCTCCCTAAAATCAATGTAGATGCTTATCTCTCCATTTTTTTTGTTTTGTACCGCCACAAGGTTGATTCATTCAGCACCTTCCACTAGTGTGATTATGTTGGTTGTAAGAAATTTATCCAATTTATTTTTTACCTTTTTCTCGATACTAGGATTGAATTGACATGGTCACTTCCTTTGTGGCTTCATCCCTTCTTTTAATTGAATTTTAATGACACCAATTGTAGACATCCAAAAATTATCCCCCGCCTACATATGCCAATTTTACTAATTATTCTCTTCGATAAAATTAAATTATTTTGTCTTTATTCTTTAATTTCATAATCCATTATTCTAATTATTCTTTAATATCTAAATCATGTATTTAGTTAATCAATTGATTAGTTCCTTCTAATATTAATTAAATAATCTTATTATTTCATTGATTTCTCTTATCCACTTAATTAAATAATCTTTATTGTTTAATTAAATCAATTTCTACTATGTTCTCATTATTAAATTATTTATTTAAATTATTTAACTAGCTAGTAATGTCCTCTTGATTAAATAATTTTCCTTAATTTATTTAATCTCATTTAACCTCAAAATTCAAATCAATTTCATTTCCCTCTCATTCCAATTTTAATTTCATGTTTCAAAAACCAAAATTTCTTCCAAATGACATTTCATTTCAAATTTCCTACAAAACGTGAAAATTCCTAACTACCACTGTTGGTGTAATTATTTATTCATCTCGGATATTATTATACCTTACTTAAGTTTACTTAGGATAATGCATTTCATAGTAGTTTGGGTATGAGACACTTGGGTGTTTGTGCCACATTGAGATAGTGTGTTGTAGGAGATTTCCACCTTTTATGGTGTGATCTTGTTATTACTTTATCATATCCACTTATTGTGGAGTGATAATTCCACCTTTGGTGGGTGATCCACCTCATGTGGAATATTTTACTATTTCTCCTACCTACCCCTACCTACCCTTGCATCTCATTGAGCCACATGTCATCATTGTGTGCTCTCTTGTCTCTCAGCCTTGCCTTTATAAGCAGGCTCATCTACATTGTATGTAACAACACAATGATCTTGATGATCCAGTTGATCATATTTTGCATCATTGATAGCAATACAGTTTATTCTTGTCACATTTTGTTCTCTCTTATTTGTGATTTCCATTGCCTCTAGATCTTGGCAAATTCTCACATGGTATCAGAGGCATTAGAGTGCCATTGGTTTGGCAATTAAGAGAAATTTTATGTTATTTGGGGTTTTGCATTTTGGAGTTTTCTATTGCAGGTTATTATTGAATCTTGTTGGGTCAAATTTGAGGTCACCATTGGATTGAGGAGGTTTGAGAAAGTCAGAATTGCCTTTTGTTTCATCCAAATCCGACATCTGAGGCCAAATCTAGAGTCGTTTGAAGGTGGAGGGTGGTGACTTGTTCTGACAGTGATTTGCAATTTTGGAGCATTTTTGGCCAAATCCATCATTGCCATCATGCTCAGAAGGCCCAAAAAACCCAAGATCAATTATCAATTAGTTGAAATTGGCCTTCGTCAACCTAAGTTGAAAAAATTCTCCCTCCTAGCCCATCGTACAAACTTGCAGGTACATGTCTAAAAAAATTGTTTTCTTTTTTTTAGTTTTTTAAATAAAACTTTTAATAATTTTCTAAATAAAACTTTTAATAAGTTTTTTTAATATTGGAAAAAAAAATTAAAAAGTGACTTACACCTTTTTAAATTTTTTTTAAAATAAATAAATGTTGTAATAATGTTTTTTTTCATGGGCATTTTAATAAATTGTTTTTATTAAGCTTTTAATTAAGTTTTTTAAAAACAAAAATATCATAAATAAGCAAAAATGGGAACACTATTTTTTCTTATCACTTCATACATGTATGTAGCGCTTCCAATCGGCAGCCAGGGGGGGGCCTATTGCTCCTATTTTTTTCTTGGCGACATCCCAATCTAAGGCATCTTCATCTGCAATATTCAACAGGGCATCTTTTTGGTGGCATCATTTTCATGTTTCCAGCTTTGCACATATTTGATCATGTTGTATGCTCTTGCATGAGCAATGTTGTACTCATACTATCATAAAGTGCCACACCTCTTTGTATCTTGTCTTTGATGACCTATTTGATGTAATCCTCTTGTACATGTAGATTAGGAATATCTTGTGAGACATGGTGCATGGCTCTAGTTGAGACTTACATTGTACACATTTGTGCATGGTTCCCCTGAGACTTTGATTGTACTAGTATTTCTACCATTTACGAGTATCTAGTTGATGATCAAGGCAAGTTGTCTCCATGTTTGATCTTCATTTTGTTGCAGCGAGTGATTCATCATCATCGAGATGGTACCTGGATATTATTACACCTTACTTAAGTTTACTTAGGATAACACATTTCATAGCAGTTTGGGTATGAGACACTTGGGTGTTTGTGCCACATTGGGATAGTGTGTTGTAGGACATTTCCACCTTTTTATGATGTGATCTTGTTATTACTTTATCATATCCACTTATTGTGGAGTGATAATTCCACCTTCGGTGGGTGATCCACCTCATGTGGAATATTTTAGTATTTCTCCTACCTACCCCTACCTACCCTTGCATATCATTGAGCCACATGTCATCATTGTGAGCTCTCTTGTCTCTTAGCCTTGCCTTTATAAGCAGGCTCATCTACATTGTATGTAACAACACAATAATCTTGATGATCTAGTTGATCACATTTTGCATCATTGATAGGAATACAGTTTATTCTTGTCACATTTTGTTCTCTCTTATTTGTGCTTTCCATTGCCTCTAGATCTTGGCAAATTCTCACAATCACTAACACTCAATTCTAACTAGTGAGTCAACAATCAATTTTTCTAACTAGTTAGTCACTTCCACTCTTTTCAAAGTCACCTTTTCTAACTACTCAATCTATTCAGTTCCACTCTTAATCAAATCTCTTAACCAGTCAGTCAAATGAGTTCTTTTCTCAATCAAATTAAATCGCATTGAGTGATTGTCTCCAACCACCTTCTCTCATGAAATCTTAGTCATTGATCAGTTATGTTCTCAAATAAATCTCAATCATCAAATCAAATTCAAAAACTTTGTAAATTTAGCATCAATCCTCCCTTTTCAACAACCACTATCTTTGTATTCTTGTGGATCTATCTTGCATTTTTTTCATAAGTGTGACTTTGAGAGCCATCATCCAACACAAGGAAAAGGAGAACAATGGAGGCCAAGTGCTTAAGAATCAACATTGAGTTTGCTTATTGCATTATTATTTTGTTTTGTTGATTTTGTTTAGTATTCCTTCATTGCATTGAGATTGGATCTTGTTATTAGATTTAAGGTTTAGTGGTTGCCTTATTTAGTCTAATTAATATGTTGGATTTCCCCTCGTACACATCTGGTGAGCCCGATGTGAACCAAGAGAAAAATAATATATAATTTTCATCCAATGTGTAGCTACAAGTTTTTGATTGCACAATTGCTAGAGCATTTATGCATTTAAAGCTCAGATTTATACATTTGATAGTGATTTCTTGTGATAATATAGAAGGGTTCATGCAATTGATGCTCAATTTTCATGCAATTGCTAATTGGAATTACATAATTGACTGGCAAAATTCACCATGTGTTACACTTTTTTTTCTGCTATTGTTCAAGCTTTCTGGCATTTTCTATTTCTTGTTTTTTGTATTTTTGCTTCTCTAGGTTAGGGATTTTGTTACTATTTTTTTTATTTGTAGCATGTAGCAATCAAGGGTTGAAGACATCAATCATTCAAAATACTAAAAATTTCCTTACAAGAACCATGGGTCCGATTATGTATCTCTATTTATTGTGCTCTTTTATGCTTGATAGTTAGCAAACATATAGATTTCCAAGGGAATTAATCATTATTTGACTGTCTAGTGCTTTGTCAAGTTTTTGTTGTTTACCCAGAATACTATAAGAAGTATCCTCTCCCCTTTCCTCCATGGAGCTTGGGCATAAGAGAAAATGATAAGATTCTAGTAAGAGAGGATTCCTAGGGATTTCACTCCCTGTGGCTTGACCTCGAGCAGTATTTATTTGGGTTGCTATACAAAAAGGATGAGAGAAAAATTTGTAGTCCATCTCACAATCATATGTTGATGATGTCAATTTGGGGGTGGACTTAGAGCCACATACGGCTCACCAAATCCTTAAGTGACTTGTTGTCAAATGTGAATGCACCAGTTTCCCTGAATATTGAATAGAAACTTTTGTAATTAGAGGCCAAAAACCCTATGCTTGATAGTTCAGGGAGTCGGGATCCTACCTCGTTGATACCCCTCATGTACCTCCCATAGTAAAGCACAAACTCCTCAATTCATACAGTCTTCGCACCTTTGAGGTAAGAGAGAAGGGAAATATTTTGTAGGCCCAAATCTCTATATGTATGTTATTGGATAAGTATTTTATTGTAGTGTGGGCCCTATCGAGTAGTATCCTTTGTTTCCTTGAGTAGGATAAGTGCTTGCTTCCAAAGTGTTTGCTAAAAATTTTGTGTTTATACCAATAGAGTTAGTTCATCTTTGGGCTAATTTAGGCCCTTAATGTGAAACTCTAAATTTTATAGTCTAAGTAAGTAACTCCATTGTATGTACTATTTTTTGAGAATCTGATCATTTGCATTTTTTTAAAATTTTCCCAAAACAATTAGTAATCTCCTATCACACATCTCCTAAATTTTTCACATAATCACCTTTCAATTTATACATCTGTCAAAAACACCCCGCAATTGAACCTAATCTTTCGCACATTCAACAATAGATTCATGCAATTGACCCCAATCTTTTATGTATTTGCCAAGTCCAATTATGCAATTGCCTATGTAAATAAAAAATTGCAAGGGTCACTCAAATTGTCCAATTGGGATCCAAAATTAGCTTCAACTCTGTGATTGACCAGGTTATTAGGCTCAAAAGGTGGGTTTAGTTTTGTTTTTGCAATTTCCTTTAGGATCCTTTTGGATCAAAAATCAAGTTTACAAACATCGGTTCTTAAGTTAAATTGCATCATAGGATTCATTTATTCCCAAGGAACTTAGAAAATCAGGTCTAAGAATTAAGCATTAGTTATTGTCAAGATACCAAGACCTCATCAAACTTTCATTATTAACTAATCTTTAAGTTTCGACCTTACGCTCATTATTATAGCTCAAAGTCATAACTTTTATCAAATCCTCCACTAACTATTATCTTATTTTTAGGTCAATGTGTCTTTTACAATCTCATAGGTGAACATCCATAGATTTTGTGCTCATATGTTTCCTAGGAATTAAGCATATAGAATTGTAGTCTTTTACAAGGATAAGCATTGCATTCTCATCTAAAAAACCTTGAAAAATGTAAAAATAGTGTTATCCTTTAGTTGCATTGGTCTCAAGATTCCAAAAAAGACCAAAACATAGTTTTTATCTTTCTCATTCTTAGTGCATCTTTAGGTGTACTCCATGCCCTATACATGGTCACAAAGAGTGAAAATTTTGATGGATCCCAATAGTGACCCAAATTTCAATCCCATGAGCACAATGGAACTTGCATCACATTCTCATAAATAAAGTCAAACAGTGGCAACCTTAATGGATCATATTATAACCTCTAATCCTAATGATCCATATTTTGTGGAGAACATTCAAAACAGGTTAACCATTGAAGAACTTGAGGATTCCCAATAAGATCCTTAAATCATCATAGTCATATATTCTCTTCTTAACCATGACCCGGATAGGTACTTCCTATTATTAGCACAAAATGGTGTCAAGTTGTCCCTCGGCTTTAACATTACTACAATAATGCAACTAGGATCTAATACTTCTCAAAGCATAGGGTCTTCACAAGGGTCATCTTCACAGCAAGTATCCACTAGTTTTCCCTTGGTGAGCACCACCCAAAGCACTACATCAATGTCTCTTTACAACAATCCTCCTTATAACACCCCATTGGTTGGTCAAACCATGATTGTCTCAACGTAAGC
Organism: Cryptomeria japonica; assembly: GCF_030272615.1. Classification (NCBI taxonomy): domain Eukaryota; kingdom Viridiplantae; phylum Streptophyta; class Pinopsida; order Cupressales; family Cupressaceae; genus Cryptomeria; species Cryptomeria japonica. The sequence continues at coordinate 659,271,852 of NC_081411.1, read as the reverse complement.
TCTTGCATCTTCCAATCTTAACACCCAAAGTTAGAGCTCAACTCAAAATACATTTTCCTCGAATGCTTAAGCAAACATCAATACCTCATCTCAAGTGAGTAGTAGCACTCTCTCTCAAATCATGACTAGTGCATCCCAAATTTCCACTTCGATCCCAATTGGATTTACATTCAATCACCAAAATTTTGAACCACTCAACCAAAACCTACAAAATTCTTTCGGTGGAACAAACTGAACATCAATACCCACTACACTCACTTCATTTGATCAATTGCTTCAATCAATTCTTATCCCTTTAATAATTCTAGAATTTAGCAACCACCTACATATTCTTATACCAATTTGTTCATTAATCTCAATCTCAACATTCATGCTTTATTGACACAAATTGATATCATAATGCAACAAGTGCAGAGCTTACAATGCCAAATGTCCAATCTTCAAGTTAGGGGGTAAAAAGAAAAGTTATACCATGGAAGATTTATGCTCCTACCCCTTTGATAAAATCTTGTGCATTCCCTTTCCCATAAAACTTTGAAGCCCCTAAATTTTAAAAGTATAATGGAAAAGGTAACCCTTGAGACCATATCCATGATTTCTTTACCAATTGTATAGAGGTTGCTAGCAATGACAATTATCTAAAGTGTCTCTTCACTCGCAGTCTATAAGGGAAAGCAATGGAATGGTTTTCATACCTCCTACCTAGAATACGCTCATGGGGTTATCTATTCAAACAATTCATGGCACACTTTTCACATAATATTGATAATCCTATAATGGATCTATGTGCCACCAAACAAAAAAGAGGGAGAATATTTCACTAGCTTCTTACAACATTGGTGATCACTTGCTAGAAAGATTCTATGTCACACACCAAAAAAATAGTAGGTTAATATGTTGAATAAGAACTTGGTTCCACAAATGAAAAATATATAGAAAATGTGATTTTTGGATACTTTCCACCAAGTATTGAAAAAAAGTTAAAATGTGAAAGAGTCCTTATTGTTCAAGGTCTCCTAAAAACCTTTAAACAAGGCAGCCAACCAATAGGGCCTCTAATGAGAAAACTAAATTTTGGTCAAGAAACAAAAATGTCATGAACAATGGAGTGGTGGGTACAAAAGTGGTCAACAAGGCCACACCTACAATTTGTCTTCAAGGTCTTGCCAATACAAAAACTCCATCTCCTAATAGAAATCAATCACTTAATAATGATTGTTCAGCTAGCACGGCTCAACCCAATCCACAACGTTGTTTAAGGACTAATAATTTAAGGTGAACTTATACTTTGCTTGGAGAACCAATTGAGTTGTCACTTAAGAAATTGATCCAATCTAATGTAATAACATACATAAATCAATCCATCTGAGTCAGGTCCCTTCAAGTTGACTTGGTGGAACAATAATATTTTTTATGATTACCATAGAATAAAAGGTCATAAGACCTTAAATTGTTATAAGCTTAAGAACTACATCCAATGTTTGATTGAACGGGGTGATCTATCAATTGAAAACTCAAAAGAAGCATCTAATAATGATCATAGCATTTTTCAAAATCGGGATAAGGGAAAGGCTTCCAGTTTGGGGACTCAACATAATCAAGCTAATTATACCAATGCATCTCATGAATACACCATCAACCAGATCAGTCAAGCTAATAAAATTGTTGCTACCACCACTGTCAAAGGAAACAATCTAGATTCTGCATTTGTCGCACATCGGTCAAAAGTAACCCTCCAAGGTGCACCATCTACTTCCCAACTTGCAAGTCAATATAATCTACTAGACCACCTTAAGAAAACTCTTGTTCAAATCTCTATCTTTGAGCTTCTTTGCATATCCCTGAGCCATAAAACAATATTAGACATTGAAGCCTTACATGAATATGCAATGCCTAGTGACATCAATGTTGATGAATTTTAGGCCATGGTTGGTAAACTTTCAACCACACCACATGTCACCTTTACTCAACAAGAGCTTCCAATGCATAAACCCTCACATAATTATCCTCTCCACCTTCAGGTGTATGTCCATAAGTATAAAATCAAAAGAGTTCTAATAGATGGTGGATTTGGCCTCAACATTTGTACTTTAAAGTTAGTCAAAGCACTATGATTCTCTAAGAATAGTTTGGATGCGTCCAAGAAAATAAATATCAAGTTCTATGATGATGTGAAGCACCCATCTAAAGGAATCATCACTCTCCCGGTAAGTGTCAAACTAGTAACCAAAGTAGTAGTGTTTCAAGTTCTTGATCTTGACCTAGGCTACAACATGCTCCTCAATTACCCATGGATCCACAATGATAGTTGTCTGATCTACTTACCCTCAATGTGTTAAGTTCTCATACAATGGCATAGAGATCACAATATCAAGAAATCCCAACCCTTTTCAATACTACTACAACCTGAAAGGCACCACTAAAAATCAAGTTACTATCAATCAAGAAGCTCAATCCATATCACAATCCCGAGAGTCCTTGTCACTTTCAAAATGATCTACTCCATCCACTTCCAGACCTAAGATCAAGATATGTGTGGATGAAAAAGGATGTGGAGAATATTCATATGTAGAAGCCTTCTATATAGGAAATTTTCCAATATCTTCAAGATCTTTTTGGAAGCCTCAACTAAGTTAGCACAAAGAAAAATCCATCATCTGGTATTCACCTTTTACTACCTTCACCAAATGGAGTGAGATTGATGAAGAATCCCTTGAAGAAGATATTTCAAATTGGCTATAAAAAGATGAGGAAGACAAACCTTTGGCCCAACTCCCTCTAGAAAAGTATGAAAAGGGATTTACTATGTTACATAGATATGGCTATAATAATTGTAGTGGTATTGGAGTACAAAAACAAGGTGTGGTGGAACCAATTCCACCTAGAAATAATCCTAAGAATCGAGGATTGGGATATGGACAAACAAAGGAAGGTTCTACAAGCCAAAACAATGGACAATTAGTTGTGGAAACCACAGATACTCAGTTGCCTCTCACTGAAGAAGTTAGAATTACTAACGATGAAGAGTTGGATGAGGAAATTTGTGTTGAGACTAATTCCATTGACTATGAATAGGACTCCCTTAATAATTCTAGTACCTATGTCATGGATAAATCCTATGATGGAAAATACCTTAATGATGATGACACCCTTTTTGAAGACAAAGGAATTGATCCCAAATCTTGGAGACATTACTTTGAAACTTTAGCCTATACCTTGACTAGTGCCTTTTTAATATATTATAACCATGATGATGGAATTTATCTAATATTCCCACAACATATTGATTACAACCAACAAAATCTGCCACATTTGGACTAGTTTGAAAATTACGAAGCAATTGTCAAATTTCTAGGAGTTCAAGAAGGGACACCATCTGGAGACCACAACCTTGTCTTTTCCATAAATCTTGACCATGCCACATATTTTGGAGAGTCTATTCCTCCTTCTATCCAAGAAAACAAAAATACTTGATCTTAAGGTGAAAATAGAAAGGCACCTTTCGATCACAAAATATTAAAAAGAAAAGGTGTATCCAACAATGAAAACCTCTCTGAGGTGGTGGAGGATAAAAGGATGGATACTCTCCCTATAGATCAAGAAAGATCATCATTGTTTTTAGAATAATAAGAGGAAGTGAAACTAGTTGACATTGAAAATGTAAGGAAAGTCTATATTGCAGAGTCTCTCAAACCAACTTAAAAAGAAAACTTTACCAATTCGTTCAAAGGGAGACAAATAAAATTTGCATGGTCTTATGCTAACATGTTGAGTTTAGATCTATTGTCCCCCTTTTTAATTTTGGAAATGCCATCCAAAAAAATTTCTAAGTGTTTCCTTATCGCTCTATGTTTCAAGCTTCCTGTCACGGGCTTTATGAGTTTTCAAAGTCTTGTCGTGCGTTGTGTCTCTTTTCCAAGCTTGTCACGGGGTTAGGAAGTTATAAAAGTATCTGATTGCCTGATCTCCCATTGTCTTGTGATTTGGTCACTCTAGTGAGGATTGTGGAAAGTTTGTAAGTCCTAACCGTAGGTTCATAAGTTCAAATTTTTACCGACTGAGTGACTTGTCAGTCTCACCTAGGTCTTGGGGCGTCGCCTTTGTGCCAAGTTGTTGTACGGACTAACGTTGTTTTCCTTGTCAGTAGGAACAAGCCAAATTAAAGGACCATTTTGAAAGGTGAGATAAATGCAGCATTTAAGGCATGTCACACCACTCGAGGACACAGATGACGTGGCGGATGATTTTTGAACCAGCTCTCATTTTTAAGTTTTCATAGAGTACATTATCTAGCTTGTGTCCATGCAAAGTATGATATAAAAAAAACTGGGTAGGTGTGCAAGATACAAAAGTATAACAATTGAACCTAGAAACTTTCCTACAAGAGCTTGAAGGAGGAGAGAGAGCTCCGTTGCAGAAAATAATTTTTCAATGTGGCTTGGTTTTAGCAATTGGTTTTCTGGTTGTCATGCCTTGTATCGATTTAATCATTGGATTCTCTAAAGGATACAACCTAGAGACACAAGAAATCCATGTAGAGGGTGGTAGGGTTGTAGCACGGATTGATGTTGAAAGTGTCTCTCATGCCTTGTGCCATCCTAAGAGAAAAGCCTCTAAAGATATGTCCATTCTAGATAGTGAAGAGTATTTCAAAATGCATGGGGACTAGTGTATGAACTGTATTGAAAAGAATGCACTTTAAGGATGAAGTTGGAGAGATTATAGTCCTCTTGCATTGTGTTGTAGGGAATTCTTGTACTAATTCTTTTGAGTTTTGGATGTGTCATTTTATTCTAGTAATTTGTACTCCTAGGAGTTTTATTGACTGGGCTTCTATCATTAGCTATTATTTGCATGAATAATTGCGAAATTTCTAGCAGTCCCTTGCCTTTCATATGTATTCATATCTGATTTTCATCCTAGCTAGTCAAGAGTCTTTGGTTGGGGTTGGAATTGCATCATCCTCTCCCTGTATTTGCTCCCATCTATCGGAAATTTACCCAACTCACCATGTGTAAGGGTATGTAATATTTTTCTCGTGTCAATGATGTATTTCTGATGGGTATGGTTAGAAAATTAGAAGTAAACCCTATCCTATGGATTTTTCATGAAACTAGTACCTTTGTGCTGAAATTTGGAAGTTTATACACCCAATTCAACTGGTTCACATACCTCAGAATTGGGGGTTTTGAGAAGGCTCCACTAAAATTGCCTTGGTTCTCATCTGATTATATTATGTTCCTTGAAGTTTTCTGCCAAATGGTTGTGGTAAATATTAAATACCTGAACATGGGAAAGAAAGGATATTCCTACCCATTGTCCACATCTCTTTTCTCTTATAAAAATAATAGTGATGCTATGGCTGTGGGAACAATACTAGAGAAATTTCAATTTCTATCCCTGACAGCTAGAAGTATTTTTGACAGCAAGGGATATGTGAAATACCATTTGTGAGGAGCCAAAGGTTACATGCATCAACTTGCGCTCAAGGACTTCTTATTGGCATATGTGCAGAATGTGTTGACATGATGATATTGTATTGTCATTGATGTCAATATTCTGAAAGAATGAACCGGTAATATACTCAAGAGAGAACCGGTAATATGCTGAAAGAGAACCCATAATATGCTGAAGAGTGACCCAGTAACATGATGAAGAGGGAACAGGATTATTGAAGTTAAGCAGCTGGCAAAGTGAACCAGTATAATGATGAGAACCAATATATGTGCTAAAGGTGAAGTGTTTTAATATGGTATGACTACCGGTTGGTAGTTTCAGCTTCAGGGTTTCCAGTTGAAGTGTTTCGAGCCTGTGTGATTCAACCAATGGAATTGTGTGATGAGTTAGCATTGTAATGGAGATCAGATCATGTTGCCACATCAGCCTCATGCATGTGAAGGATCTTGCATAAAGGAGATTGATCCTATCTACCTCAGGAATGTGTGAAGTCTCTACAAACGATAGAGAACACATGATGAGTTATCACCTCCAAGAAGCAGTGAGAACGAACGATGGAGAATGTCTTGAGATATGTTCAAGACCATTGTATTAAAATGCAAAGTGTTCAATGGTCAGGATTGAACCGACTGAATCGCTCAACCTAAATGTTTAGGGTTTAGGGTTTATGTTACCGACCTATCTGTTTCCTATAAGTTCGATGTTGTGTTTCATGTTGAAGTTGTTGGCAAATGTTGTGTGTGTATCTAAGTGCAAAGATACGTGATTCTTGCCAAACCAAATAAGAGGGTAGATACCTACAGAGTGTGTATGCAGAAGAAAGGAACTAAAGCGGGTATGCATTGGCATTGAGTGATATTACTAGATCACTGTAATACATGTTGATCTCTAACCACTTCAATAGTTGGAAAATCCCTTAACAGGGTAGCTTTAACTAGCTTGTTGTAAATCCTTTAACAAGGTGACTCAAAGCCATTGAGTTCATAAAATCCTCTAACAAGGTAACCCTTAACAGGGTTTAACCCTTAACCGGGTGATCCCTAATAGGATTGGTTCCTAATAGAACCTGTTGTAACAGTCTTTAACCGGACTATGCTTCTAACAGAGTGGACTTCTAAAGAGTTCAAAAATAGATTGTGGGTATTCATCCCCATCCTGGTTTTTCTTAGTTGGGTTTCCATGTGAAAAATATGTTTGTCATATGTGATGTCTTTTTCATGTGATGCTTTGTTGTTTTCTGTCAAGCGGTGAATCATGTTGATCTAGCAAGTTATTATATTTCTATTGATAGATTACCTGTCTATGCACAAGGATAATGTGGAAATGAGGGTGTAGGTTGTGTGGTAAAATAAGTGTTTCTAGTTTATATCTTTCATAGTCTCATTATGCTTAACTAGTAGTATTTTGGTTTATGACCAATGTTAGTGATTGGCAGTCAAGTTCACTGTTTGCAGTCAAACCGGTTCAAGAAAAGTTTTTGTACCTGTACTGATTCACCCCCCCCCTCTCAGTACCAGTTTGGTACTCACTGTTCATCATTGTGTTATCACTTCTAGGAGGATTTTTTTGATGATGTTGAAGTGTTTAAAAGGGGTTTCATGAGGCTTTCTTTGTAGAAAATTCACACTCTTGGTGTTTCTTTTAATATTCCTAATGATGTTGTCGAAGATGAGCTCATTATTGACCTAGAATATCATACTCTTGCTAATACAACTCCCACAAAAATTTATTGGTCTAAAGAAGAGGTCTCAGACCTAATGGTTCGTACTGCTCCATTTTTTAGAAGGACATCTAACTGGTTAAATGGCAAGTGGAAATAACATGTCAGTTCCTCACAAAGCCAAAGGTCTTCATCCCGCAAAGAGCAAGGAGAAGTTTCCTCTTCTCCCATTCCAGCATCAAAAGCCAAGTCTATAGATAGGTTACCAACCCGAAGTTCTCAGTCAGGTGGCAATGGGGAGAAACCTAAAGAAACCATTGCTGGACTAAAATCAACTTGTGAGCAGGATAACAAAATTGTACCACCCATAAGGAAATCCCCCCTTGTTGATTCTGAATGTATTTATCAACAAATAATTGATGATCATTCTTTCTTTAATTTTCTTTAAATTCCCTCATCTCTTGTGCAAAATACCCCCAGCACTGTTAATAAAGAGTCAAGAGTTGAAACAACCTCTCCAGCATGGTCGAAGAAAGAGGTAGAAAAGAAAAGAAAAGTGTCCACCCCTATTTCAAGTGAGATTGATATAGTTGCACTGCTACTTCAAAGTTCTCGCAAGCCTAAAAAGGCCAAGCGAATGTCTAAAATCATTTTTGATCCTCTATCTGGGCACCAACTCCTGGAAATTGTTGATCCTATTAAAGATATGAATGCAAGTGACATAACAGAAAAAAATCATAAGATCAATCGTATGGATATGGGACCTTCTACTTTAGAAGGGGACGTATACCATGTTGACTTTCCAGTCCATGCGTTGATTAAGAGGGCCCAAGAATAGAAGAAAAAGAACCTGGAGCTACAATTCCAAGTGTAGTTATTGAAGGATTTCATTTCATCTATTATAAATCCTACAATTGGGGAGGCTTCAAGTTCATAGGTGCAGGGACTTGATCTAGATACTATGAAAAAGATCAAAGGTAATTTAGGATATTCTAAAGTTGTCACTGAATTGATAGAAGAAATGTATAGAATTGGTGTGAGCTATATTACTAAGTTAAAGGTGTTGTATGTGAATATTTTGAATAAAAGAAAGGAATTATTAGTTGAGTTACAATAGGTCAGGAAAGAACATGGGCACATATATGTGTTTTCAAAGGAGGTTACAGAGCTCGTGACATTGAACCTTGTCATTCTCATGACCAAAAAATTGGTAGAACATCCTAAGGAAGTTGATCTTACCTGGCGAGAAGCCTTGGAATGGAAAGAAAGGATCTACCCTGATTATATCAGTGACATTGATGATGCCTTAAAATGCTATTTGAATGATATGCTGAAAATAAAGAATAATCTAAGTGCTCTAGATATCGACGTTATGGATAGCTTTGAGGAGAATGTATGAGAACTTGGTGAAATGATGGGCTAGTTAAAGAGGAATTATTAGAAGAACATCAGAGACCCTCAAAATATTTATTTATAATCCTTTAAGGGATTGTGTTACTTGCATATGCATACTACTTCCTTTGAGACTAAGATGGATGAAATGCACAAAAACATAGCCACTACTAACGGGTTGATTTCAAAATGGAGAACAACATTGGCATCATAGTAGTACCAAAGACCTTGAGCTTAGAACCAATCATGAATAGGTATTGTGAGTACAGACAAAGGCTTAAGGCCCAGGAAGTGGCACGTGCTGACCAGGAGGTGGATATCATTGGTGACAATGAACCGGAAGCTGAATAGGCAGGAGCAGTTTCATAATTTTATTGTTTTATTGATTTTCTTTATTATTGGCTTGGAAGCCTAAAAGACTTAATTTAAAAATAACGGTTGTCTTCAAGAAACCGTTTCTCTAAATGTTTTAAATAGCTGGACTGATTTTCATGTCAGGATCTTTTGGGCAAACTTTATTTTACTCTTAAGAACAAAAACTTCTTTAAGTATATTTTTGTTTACTATTTTGAATATAGAAAATTTGTCAGTGGCTTCAAATATTCATAATATTTGAATTATGATGTGTGGATACTTTATATTCTTTTGAATGCTTATCAGTGACTGAATTTATATTTGAGATGGTGAATGGTTTTAGTTTTTTATTGCTGCAAAGATATTATCTATGAATGGTATTTTGTTGTGTTCTAGTTAATTCAAAATCTTGAAAAATCTAAAAAAGTGTTTGTATTTTATGCATGCCTTTTTAAAGCTTTCTGGATAAAACCTCTTTCCTTATTTTCTTTCTGGTTAAAAGCATTTCAATTAATTCCTATTCATTGAATATCATATGAAGGTAGCTACCACCATGTAAAATAAACAGAGAATCAATCAGTAGATAGTGTGTTGAGACTAGTTCAATGATGGTTACATTTGTCACCTTTGTGGGCATCAGAATATAGAGTTAGGTGATAAATTTGTTAACCAACAAGATCCTAAATTGGTTCTCCATCACTTACCTCTATTTATATGATCCAAGCCATTTAAACAAAAGCTAATTAAAATGCATCCCCAAATCACTTTGTTGGGCAAAGTAGAGCTAAAAAAGTTGTTAGATGTTGGATTCATCAAGCTTATAGATTATGTTGAATGGATATCAAATCTAGTACATGTTGCCAAACCAACTAGAGGCATTAGAATTTATACAAACTTCAAATATTTGAACAAGGATTGTCCAAAATATGACTTCCCATTGAAAAACATCGATATGTTCATCAACCTCATAGCTGGACATGAAATCCTCTCACTAATGGATGGATTTTTCAGGATACAATTAGATCATAATAGCACTAGAGGACTAGCACAAAACCGGTTTCACTTGTCCTTGGAGAACCTACTATTTGAACATCATACCCTTTGGTCTCAATAATGTTGATGCAACATATCAAAGAACTATGGCAACCTTATTTCATGACACGGTATACAATATAATGAAAGAATATGTCAAAAAATTATTGGCAAAGTCAACCAAAATAGCCAATCATCTTATTGTGTTGGCTTGGATATTTGACAAAATAGAGCAATAAAAAGTTAGAGTAAATACAAAGAAATGTGTATTTGGTGTCACCTTGGGAAGACTACTTGGATTGATCATGTCTAACAGAGGAACAGAAGTAGATCCATCAAAGGTTAAGGACATTCTTGAAATGCCCCCACCATCAAATCTCAAGTAGTTAAGGAGCCTACAAGGAAAACTACAATCTATCAAGAGATTCATAGCCCAACTAGTAAACAAATGTCAACCACTTCAACATCTACTATACAAAGGAGTTTCATTTGAGTGTATAGACTAATGTCAACAAGCCTTCTGGGCACTTAAGGATTATCTGCTTTCACCACTAGTGTTGGTACCACCTACTCTAAGAAAACCTTTATTGTTATACATTTCAACTATTGCTTCATCTTTAGGAGCCCTTTTGGCACATAATGATGACCAAGTTAGAGAAAGAGCAATGTATTATATCAATAAAATACTAGTTGGTTATGAGATAAACTACACTCCTATAGCATGTCTTGCAGTCATTTGTGCTTCTCAAAAGATCTAACATTACATGTTGAGTCACAAGATAAAGATCATCGCAAAATTTGATCCACTCAAGTACCTTTCGAATAAAGCCACTCTCGTAGGGAAAATTGCCAAATGGGTCATTAATCCTAAGTGGATTTGACATTGAGCATATAGACAAGGGCTATCAAAGGATATATTATTGCAAATCATCTAGCATAAGCCCCATTTCAAGTAGACCACCCAATACTGGAAAACTTTTCAAATGAATCAGTGTTCACAATAGATGCCTCCACACAATGGAAATTGTACTTTGATGGGTCCTATACTAATCATGGAGTGGGGCAGGAATCATGTTCATAACACCTCAAGGGGACACCATTCCAAAGTCCTATAGAATAAATTTTTCATACATAAATAACATAGCAAAGTATGAAGCTCTTATCACTAGGCTTTGTACAACTGTTTAATGGAAAATAAAAGGCCTCCATGTTTATGGTGACTCTCAGCTAGTAGTGAAATAGGTTAATGATGATTATCTCACTAAATATGACAACCTTTTATTGTAAAAACACATGGTGGATGAGTTCAAAAAATACTTTGACCATATTGTCTTCGAGAAAATTCCTGAATCTAGAACAAAGTAGCTAATATGTCAAATAATGTAAAACACTTTGAGTTCTTGGTAGAACATCTTATGGTCCTTGCTTTTGATGTTCCACCATCATAATGTGTGTGCAAATGTGTTGGTCCCAACTCACCTTGGTATAAACATATATATATTCCTACCTCCATGATCAGTTTATTTCCCCTGACTTGTCCCAAAACCAATGTAAAACCCTTATTCGAGAAGTTGCCCATTACTCACTAAAACCTTATACCAAAAAGATTTTAACAAAACTCTTCTCCAATGTCTCAATTCAACAAAAGCACAAACAACTTTATGAGAAGTACACAAAGGTATCTATGGAGCTCACTCTAGCAGTCCTTCTTTGGCTAAGAAGCTCATGCAAAATGGGTACTATTGGTTAAATATGGAGAAGGATGCCTATAAGTTTATTCAAAGGTGCAAACAATTTCATATGCATGGAGACCTTATACATGCACTAGCATAGGAACTACAACCTATCACATCTCCATGGCCCTTTTCCCAATGGGGACTCGATCTTATGGGGAAGATTAATCTGACATCCTGAAATGGATGCAAGTTCATCCTCATCGCCACCAAATACTTCACCAAGTGGGTGGAAGAAATTCCACTTACTTACATAATCGGTAAACAAACAGATAAGTTCTTACTCAACTACATCTAATGCTAGTATGGAGTACCACAATCCATCATTACAGATAACAATTATCCTTTAAAAAACCAAGACGTCTATGAAGTCTATGAGACATTACATATTCAACACTACTTCGCCATGCCATACTACCCACAAAGTAATGGTCAAGTTGAGGCAACTAATAAAACTATCCTCAAACTCCTCAAGACAGTTGTCAACGATGTTGTTCGTGACTGACACCTTCAACTCAATATCACTCTTTGGACCTACCAAATTTGTGTCTACATTCCCATAAGTGCCACACCATTTTATCTTGTATATGGATATGAAGTCATACTCCCCATCAAGTTCATGTTACCTTCACTCAGAATTTCATTGCAAAACTCATCCCAGGTGAAGAGTACTAGGTTGCAAGGATGACTGAGCTAGAATCACTTGTGAGAAATGTTACAACACCTTAAATCATCTTTAGCATATCAGAATCACCTCAAGAAGAGCTATAACAAAAGGGTCAGACTTCTCTGAGATAGGGGAACTGTTATTGACAGAAAATTAAAGAAATCTAGCAGAGAGAGAAAGGCTAGGAAAATTTGAGCCAAACTAGTTGGGGTCGTATGTCATCATAGGGGCCTATAGAAATGGTGCTTATCAGTTGTCTACTATAGAAGGTGAACCACTGCTCAACCCCATCAACAACATGCACCTAAAGAATTATTGTAGACACCAAAAATTGTCCCATGCCTACAAACAACAATTTTACTAATTCTTCCTCTATATTAATTAAATAATTTTAATTATTTAATTAATCTAATTTTATTTTTCTACACTAATATTCGTCATTTTCATCATGAACTAAGTATTCAATTTCTACTCCAATTGTTTGATCAATTAGCTATTCCTCTTTATAATTAATTAAATAATTTTATTATTTAATTTATTGTGATTCATTTACCTTAATTAAATTATCTTTATTATTTAATTAAGTTCAATTTCATGTTTTCCCATAATTAAATAATTTCTTTAAACTATTTAATTATCTAATTATGTCCTCCAAATTAAAATAAATTTCTTAAATTCATTTAATTAAATATCTCTTCATTTCGAATAATTCAAATTTCTCCTGATTAATTTCATCTCATTAATTTGCATTTCATTTAACGTTTTCAAAAATCAAGATGCAAATTTAATTGAATTTCATGCTAATTTCCTAGATCACATGCTAAAATTCTAATTGTTACTAACTATGAGTCTAACTATCAATCAACTTTTTTGACTAACCAGTTCACTCTCAATCACCCTTTTCTAACAAATCAATCAATTCAGTCTTCTCATCAATGGAGTCAGCCAACTGATCAATCAAATTAGTTAACAAGTCAATTAGTCCTCATGACTCTCAATCAAATTGAGTAATTCTCTCAATCTCTCTTGTCTTGAAATCATTCTCAACCATTGCTTGAATCAGTTCTCAAATCAATCTCCATCATCCAATCAAACTATCTAGAATCCTTAAATTTGGCACCAATCCTTCATTTTCAGAGAACCATGATCTTTGAATTCTTGTTGTCATATTGCAAGTTAGAAGCGCAACTTTGAGAGTCAACACTCTGCAAGAATGAGAAGAATAATGGAAGTGGTGTGCATAATATCAATACGGAGTTTTGATTGATTATTTATTGTCTTATTGATTTATATGTACACTTTCATTGATGTTACATAGGAATTTGTTGATTAGATTAGGTTTTGTGGTTTCCCTTTATTCTAATTAGCACTAATTTTGATGAATTCCCTCGTAAAAAAAATGGTGAACCGACATGAATCCACGCCTCTTTTAATATCTATATTTTAGAGGTTTTCTGATTTTAATTGACTATTTTATCCAAAAATTTCAAGAGTAACATTTTGCATATCAAGTTGTAGGCAAGACCACGAGGTTTCCAAATATTTCAGCATATCTCCCAAAGAGGTGTGAATTTATTCATGATTTTTTAGCTAAAGGTTAAGGATAATATCATGACTCTACAGTCCATGAAACAGCCTTAGATCATCATTTTTTAGTGAGATATGGTAGTTTCAATATTTTTCATAAATATTTGATTTTTAGAGAAAATAAACATATTTTTCTAATATTTTTACAATAGGTTAAGGACCACAAAATATGTCTACAGTCCAAAACTCAAACCTATAGTATCTATTTTGGCTGACATAAGATAATTTTAATTGTTTTGATAAATTTTGAATTTTGGGTGCAAATTAGAGAATTTTTCTCAAAAGTTTATATTTTTAGAAAGATCTTGAAATTTCACAAGGGATATCTTTGAAAATTCAAGTTTTCTCATAAATTTTCTCTATAGAATGCAATTTAAGATCTTTTTCTAAAATTCTTGCATTTTTGGAAAGTTCTCATAAATCCTTTAGGAATATCTTCTTTGTAATTTTATTTTTGAGGTTAAAAATATTACAAAAAAAAATCAAATCTTCTTTGACTAGGTACCACAGACACAACAATTGGAAACAAATATGTCCGGTAGATTTTGAAGGTACAATCTTGAGTTTTGTTTTCTTTAATTCTATTTTATGTTGGATTTTTGTGTTACTAATATTTGATTTTCAATATGTGGGATTCATGGGACCAAGATCAATGATTTGAAACTACTAACTCATTTTCTTGTAGGATGTGTTTGCCTTCTTTTTAGCACTAATTCATACTTTGATTTGGTGCAATAAAAATAACATCTTGGTGCATTTACAAACTTTGGCAACTCACACTTCAATTGGTGCAACAAAATTATCCATTGTTTGTCGTGTCTAGGGTACTTGCCCATTTTGTTGTAGAACCCATTTGTATTTTAAGACAGCCTGCCTACCAGAGAATTTATGCAAATGAGAAGGAATGACCCAAGTGGTACTTTAATCTGGTCCACTATATAAAAAAAGGTGTGATGAAAGTCATAGCCCAACTAGTATTAGCTTCTATCATTCTTGTCAATCCAAAAGGGGTTCATATCTGGAGTATGGTTGCCTTGTCGCACACACGGTGTTGGTGACCTTAGATTCTAACTAGAAACCTTAGTAGTGGCCTACCCATATTTTGACTGAATATTGTGATAGTATCAATGCAAGGGCATAGCTAGTTTTTCTCAGGATACTCACCATTAGGCTCCCTTGAGATGAGACAAAACTCCCTAGCTTTGCATAAGCTACTTGTATCTTTTTTAGGAAAGGGCGATTGAGTTATTCTTCTAGTCTTGGATACCCCTACCTATTCTCTCTCACAAAGATAGGAATGATTACACCCCTTCAAGTGTCCCTACACTTGTGTCGATGGATATTTCATGTTGTGGGTTGAGATTATCATAATGAATGTAGACACCCAAAAATGGTCAACGCTTGCGAAGTCATACTTTAACATTTGCGCATTGCCTCATTTTAGGTTTTTGCATCGCATTAACATTTCTCCTATGTCACACACTTGGTCTTTATCATTTGCAAACATTGAGTCATTCTTCTACATTCTTCAATCATCTCGTCCTCAAATTTGGTCTTCTCGACAACATTATCCAGTCATGATTTTGATCGATCTTACTCTGTCGCATCAATGTGCGTATTCATTTGTCATCATTTTGGACATCGTTAATCCTAATTAGGGTTTAGTCCTCTTATCAATCTTGTCGATTTATCATCAATCCTTCAATCTTGTCATCAATCGCTGTCATGTGCAATCTTGTCATTTTGCGATCAATTTGTCATTGATCATGGTCGTTATCAATCTTGTCATCTTGCAATCTATTTTGTCATCGATTCTTGTCCTTTTGTCAATCTTGTCATTTTGCAATCATTTTGTCATCAATCATTGTCTATCTCAATTATGTCAATTTGGATCAATTTGTCATTGTTCCTCGTCAATTGGCGTATTTCTCAATCAAATCATTTATCGCATTGGTCATTTATCAAAATCAAGTCATGACATTAATTATCTTCAATCAAGACCTAATTGTCATTTTCGCATTTCTAATTCCTCTTCTAGGGTTTTATGATTTAGTCATTTAACCTAATTTGCCATTTCTTCCTCCAGGATTACTAAATTATTTATTAATCCTAAGTCTTCTCATTACAATTAAATCTCTATTTAATTGGCTAATTATTCTTCTTTGTGAATTGATTAATAAATGAAAAATTATTAATTAATTCACTAAATCCTAAATTTCCAATTTCCTAATTTTCATCAATTTCAATTTTCTAATTTCTCAAATTTCTAATTTCTTTTCCCTCCTATTTCATCTCCTAATTCTATGGGAATGACATTTCAATTTGTCATAAATTGTCATAATTGACAATCAATCAATTTTGACATAGAATGTGTCATAATTTGTCATCAAATTGTGCATGGAAAGTGCATAATTTGTCATAATTTGTCATATTGATTTGCAATTTCCATTTGAATTGCATCATGCCAATTTTGTGATTTCTCCAATTTCTCTATAAATTGGATAATTTTCTTCAATCAATCCCCTTGAATCACTTCGAATCCTTCGAATCCTTGACCCCTGGAAATCCTTCATGAATCTCGAATTTTTACCGAACTTTCGTTTCTAGTACTCTTGAGCCTTTTTGCTTTCAATTGTGTGAGCACTTGTAGGTGAGATCCACAAAATTATTGAAGAGGAAAGAACAACAATGGAGCTGCATGGAAGGAGTATTCAATCTTGAATCTGGTTTGCATAATGTTTTCTTTTGAATGCTTCATTTTCATACCTTCATTGAATGTGCTTTAGAATTAGGTTCATTGCAATGAGTCTTTCTTTGATTGAGCTATCATGTTTAACGTTTTGATTGATATATCTTATTTTGATGAATCCTAATTTCTTACGCTACAATGAAAACAACCTCTTTAGGCTTAAGCTTTGTTTGAATTTTTTTCAAATTTGTAAAGACCAGTGGAAATTTGGGGTTGAATTTGGCCCTAGAACATACATATTAATGGAAGTCCAAATTAAGAAGTCCAACAGCCAAACTACCTATACTATCTTCTAATTGTTTGATTATCACAATTCCTCAAAACAGAGTAAACAATTTCAAACTCATTAGGGAAAACTTATACTTTCACATTTGTACCCAATCCCTTTCGTATTTTTACCCAATCCCTTTCACATTTGTACACAATCAATCTCACATTTTCCCAGTAATGCTTTTGCATATGTGCAATCAAGATTTCACATTTGTCCAAAATAGATTTCGTATTTGCTAAGATTGTCTTTCGCATTTCTCCAATACCAGTTTTGCATTCGATTAATAAACCAATTCTTTATAGTGTCCACCTTTACATTCATCAACATACTCCTAGGAGTCTTTCATGGCCTATACACATTCCTAGAGCAAGGGAAACCAAATATGTCAAGATGCCTCTTTCAAGCATGAACAAAATCATCCAACTATGTCTAGCAATGGATCATTCCAAAGGGATTATAACAATGTCATACCTACCTCATGTGACTCCACACCAAGTGGTAAATCCAATGATGGCATCTTTTGAGTTTACCCCCAAGGGTTATCCATAGTACAAATCCAAACTACAAATCCCTTACACAATTCAAAAATCTTATATCCAATGCCACCATATGCTCCATTTCCAATAAAACCCACTTTAGAGATTCCTATTCAAAACCCTTTCTCATCATGCTTAAATATTGAATCCTTCCAAGAATCCCCTATACATATCCAAACTCCTACCTCGTGTCAAGAAGATAATCCAAAGTTAGAAGAAATGAGTCCTAGTATAAATAAAGATCAAGATACCATGACTCTCCAATCTAATCCATTTTTTTATCAAGATCCCACCTATCAAGAATCTAATGAAGATCCCCTAATCCTTTTTTATTCCATTCATGATGATCCCCTTCCATATCAAGAGAAAAGTGTCTTTCCAAGTCCCATTCAACACCCACCTCCTAAGCAAGATAATGATATCCCTTCCATCTTCTCCAATGATCCAATTCAAAATCAAGAGCAAAGCCCAAATTCCATTGATCTTCTTCCAAGTCAATATCAAGGTATCCCTTCATATCAACATCATGACCATAATCCTCCTCAATATCACATCACCCCTATCAAAGCTAGCCATGAACCACCTATTTATCAAATTGGTTCCTCCACCTTCATCTAATCTGGTCTACTCCATGATCTTATTGCTTTTTCCATGCCATATCCTCCTCAAAATGGAATCACCTCTTATTTTAAAAGCAACAAGTATCCCATTGCTAAAAATATTTGTCAAAATAGGCATTATCAAGGTAAAGGGTTATGCCTACATGAACAAGGTATATTAGAACCCCTTTATATCAAAGAAAATATCAATTATCATGGCCTTGGCTACATGAATCACTCTAAAAAAATTTGTGTCCCTTCTAAATCCCACATTTCTCAAACTAAATCCAAGCATACACAATCCCTATCCTCCAAATCCATTTTGGGTCCTTTTATCCCAAAATCAAAGCCTTCGTCCCTTCCATACATCTTAGGACCCTATATCCCTCCATCCACTATCCATATGACTCCTAGCTCACAATCCAGTTACCTTGTCATAAATAGAGATTGGCAAAAGCACACATCTTTAATCACCTTCCAACCATCTACCTACATCAACCCATCCAAAATACCTCCATATCATTCATATTCATCCTTGAATCCCATTCCCTTTGGAAGAATTTGGATGCCAAGCATAAAATCCTTAAGTCCGAAAATCGATATCCATAAAAATATCAACATGTCCCATATAAAAGACATCTAAAAAATAGAGAAAATTTTGATCCAAAAGGAAAAAGAAATATCCAAAAGGCCACAAAGGCCCATTAACCAAAAAGAAAAATAAAAAACTTAGTGGTTTCAAGATAAGTCTCTTATAGAAGCAATGCATTCCAAATAACCACAAAGAAAGAAAAAATCAAAAACCATGTGGATTCCTAAGTATTTTATAGAAGCACTGTATCCTAAAGAAAAATCAAAATTGGCGTCCAAACTTGTTATTCACAAGGTTGCCTTCATCCCTCCATCTAAACATATCACACCTTTCAAGTCTATTTTGGGTCCTCATGTCCCAAAATTCACTATCTTAAATACTCCATCACCTCCTTCATCCATTTTGGGTATGTATGTCCTAAAATCCATGTCCACTCCTCCCTCAAAATCTCAAAATCCAAATTCCACTATCTTAAATACTCAATCACCTCCTTCATCCATTTTGAGTCCTTATGTTCCAAAATCCACGTCCACTCCTCCCTAAAAATCTCAAAATCGAAGATCCACTTATCCTCCATCACTCCACCACCTCTCAATGTATGTGCCAATGTTGATCACAAAGACATTTCCATCCATCCTTGCATAAATATTCCAACATCCTATCTATTATCCAACACCTATTTTCCATCCTCCATCCCTCAAATCTAATCCTTTGCATAAATAATTTCCCCATTCCATCATATCATCCATTCCATTTCCCTTTACAATCACCCTATCAACATGTTTGATAATTCTTTTAATAGCCATGATCTAATGTAGCACATGTTTCAAGGGTACCATAGAATGAGATGCTTGAGTCCTTCCACCATATTGGGGCAAATAAATACATCTTTATTGCACGTAAATCTTGACATATATCTTGCTTAGGTGTCCTGAGTAGGAATCTTCATTTTTTTTAAATAAGCATTTTTGTCCTCTTCTCACATGCTCGTCCACACTCAATCTTATGTTTACTCCATTTCCTAAATATGTATTCATGAATTGCTTTAGAATCAAAGGTTGTTCCTCTTTAACATTATCTTTTGGTTAGGATGCGTACTCAATCCGAAGAGAGAATCACTTATTGTATCTTGATATCAATATCTTATAATTATTGTATTTCATACACTTAATATGTCAATCTAAGTCATTATGGTTTCTTAGGTGAAGACGTAGCTAAAGAAAAATCTAAAATCCTACTTCAGTGCCACGGTAATTACCTAACCCACGTGAGTTTCATTTCTTATGAGCCAATGCACAAAAGAATAAATGATAAGAGAAAAGAAATATCAAAATATCAAAAGAAAAGAATGAGCAAGAAACTAAATATTGAGAAAAGAAAAGCAAAAATGTAATATCAAATCCTTGGCTTTGGGAACTGTTGATCGCTAGAATTGCTACTAGGAAAATAGCCTCATGGGAAACTCAATGATGGGGGACCCACTCACTTTCACTGAATAACCTCCGAGATTTTAGAAGTTGGGTCTTCATTCATTTGGGGGGAGAAAAGAGGAAGGGGGAAACATTAAAATAAATCTATTCTAAAGAGATGCACTGAATCAATTTTTCTGTCAAACTAAGAGCATAGAGAATTTTAAATGCATATCATTCAGAGACCCATTCAACAATATACATGCCCTTAATACTAATCAAAATACATCCAAAATATGTATTTAACATAAGGCAATATACATCATGCATCTACTAGATAAAGAGTATAAGAACATGATTTAATCAGTGGAATCTTAAGCTTATATTACTAAAGATAAGCAGAAAATTCAAATATGCACAAAAACTATCAATGCACACTGAATAAGCTAATCTTAGAGACCGCAGGCACAATTCGATTATGTTATTCCAAAAATACAATAACAGATTAGAGGCTTAATTCTTGCCTAGAAAACTTGTCTATCCTTCTTAGTAAACTAAAAGTTCTGAACCCTTTGCAAAACAAACATTAAACTTCTTATAGAAGAGGACCTAACAATCTAGAACTAAAAAATAAGAAAAGCATCCTCAAAAGACATCATTGGCACTTCCTCAAGAAATCATGGCAACACCCAAACATGTAGGCAAACTTTTCTCTCCTCATAGCACAATTGCATCCAACATTCTATTTTTTGGATAAAAAGGATCTCGGCAGTTCTCTTGCAACGACCCCTTTCAAAATATATGGAATGTAGTCCCAAAAATGGTTAGCAGCTTCCCATGACACTACTCCTGCTAACCAAATGTGTGAAGCCTTCATACTATTGCTCCAAAAGACATGTGGTAGCAGGAGGGAAAGAGTTGGGCCTTGACAAAATTGCAATCTCATAACCTCTCAGGGAGCTGCCACATATTGCAATGACCTCACTGTAAAACTATGGACCCAGCTTTGTGGGCTCAAACAGGCAGATCGTCATGCGTCAGATGAACGTGGCTCTTTAGCAAGGAAAAGATAAAGGTACCAAGAATGTGCATTGTGCCAACACTTGACGAGCGCGTGCAAACCTTATCCAAACATAGTAAAGTGAGAGTAGGTTGTCGAGGACTTAAACAAAAAGGATACCCCCCACAATTAATAACATGGATAAATAAAGTCCACAGCTCTTGGTGACTTATGGGATAATCCTTCCCGTGGGATGTCGATGCCCAAAAATTTTAGCTTCACACCAGACTTATGCATATGTAGAATAGAGTCAGACAAGGACCTTCTATAAAGGGACCCAATCATCTTCCAAGTGTTGTTCTTAAGATTCAAGGATTTGATAACTTTGATCAAGGAAAATGATCTTATGAAAAGGTAGGTCACCCAATTCATTATTAACCATCTCGAGCAAAGTATGAAGCTAGGCCAACGGATGCAACAACTCTTCAACCTTGATGGAAATAGGGGGAACACTTAGATTCTAGATAAATGTCTGCTCTTTCTGCTACTCCACAACCAGGTTTAAGACCTACTCAACTCTCAAAACTGAATCATCAGGGAGAAAAGGAGAGGGTAAGCCAAGACTTACAAAATGTTTGAAATATTCTTTGATATGTGAGGCCGAGCACTTGAGTGTGCTTAAAGTGGATGTGGCTTGCATTGTTGCTTTGTGGTGATTTATAAAATTGTTCTTTTCTAGCCAATTGCTTATGATCATTGACCCTTATAGCCCTCAACTCTGCATCGAAAGTAGTATACAACCACTTGATCAGTTTTTGAGCATCGGAGACTTTGGGTGTGATAGACTATGTGACATTGTAAATGACACTACTCGCCTCGGCACATAAAGATTTTGTGTCAGCCAAGAACTTCAGAGCCAGCTGCAAAGAGGGCCAGAACTGTTTCACTTTTTCCCAATGAGAAACGTATAGCTCTTGAATGAAAAGGATAAAATCTACAGGGGCGGCAAGAGGAATATTAGTAGGTTTTGACAAAAGAGCGAACTCTTCCTCCTTCGCCCGTACGTTCACATACAATTCTTTAACCTTTTACCCCATCGTGGATGCTTCATGCTCTAATGCTATGATTCTTGTACTTTTGTCTTGCAAATTTGCTTACATTCGGACCAGGTTATTGCATTCACTCTCCAAAGCATACTTTAAATCTTGGAGCTCTTTATCCAACTAGACTTGTTTGTTTTTCCATTCTTGTGCTGCCCACTCCCTTTCTGCCTTCTCCTTTAAGAGGAGCGCATGTATGTTACTTAAATCTTGGAAAGTTTCTCTCTATCCCGGATTGCATCTTGCAGCTGGGTTTGGATCTGAGTTACATTCGGGGAACTTGCCTAAAGTTGTAAGAATTATTTTTCCTTATCATAGAACCTCTTAGTGAACTTATTTTTCTCTGCCTACTCTACCTGCAACTGAGTTGTTACAATGTTTAAGGTACTTTACAGCTCTTCTCTTTCGACCTTCTCCTTCTGGACATTAGCCTGAAGGTGAGTGATCTCAACATTTCTGGCCTTCTCTTCCTTTTTCATATGGTCGAGTGTAGCTTTGACATGGCTCAATTCATCTATGACTTTCTCTAGGCACTTGCTTCTTTTGAGGAAGTCAGATGGCATGGCCTTTTGCATCTCTTCCATCATCTCTACTTTGTCTTGTGGGCAAGCTTGCTTGATATATATACTGACAGCATACATAGAATAGTCCTCCAGCTACATTTCTCCTTGTGGTTTGGTGGCATTAGGCAATATGGCCATGAACAATAGGTTCTGGCTTTCCTTGTTGAAGTGTGTATAAATACTGGGTTGGGTAGGTCTCCAAAAATCCTTCTCTATTTGCTTTGTAGCCCTTTGAGCTCGATCTAGTGTAGTGGAGATCACTTGTTTCATGAAGTCTGACGGAGAAGGGATCGCCTGTCTTGTGAAGGGAGCACCAAGTGGTAGAGAAAAAGGAATTGAGACTATAGGATCTCTCAATTGCATATGAATTGGCTAGGGGAGAGTAGTAGGAGAGAAAGGGGGAATGCCTTACATAGCGCCAACAGGAGGGGATGGAAATGGACCAACACTTGATGATACAGGAGGTGTGGGGATTGCAAACCCTAACATCTGCATGACAAAAAATGCAAGCACAAATTGGACAAGAGTTTCTACGGCTTAGGGAATATATGAAGTTGTGCTCAAGGTAGGAGCATCATGTAGGGACACAACGGGTAAACTAGCAGATGCAAGGGACGACTGGGGTTGAGATGTCATTATGGAAGTCGTAATAGTAGCAGGAAGAGTAGAAGTGATAGTTGAAATGGGTGGAATTGTAACAACATGAGAAACTAAAGACTGAGAAGAGAGGAGAGGGGGAGATAAAAGTACCCGAGTCAAAGACACTACCGACATTAATGAAACCTGGGCTACAATGAGTACTTGGGGCTGAGTACTCCTCAAAACTCCTAGTAGTGTTTGTTTCTTCCTTGGAGGAGAAGAAATAGTGTGTGCCTCACTAGACTGCTTGATTGATAACTAGGAGTAGGGATTTCTAATAGGCTCGACATTGGCCATTGATATAGCCACTTGACAAGATGGCTCTGACTTAACCTCCTTCCCTTTATTGGTCTGTTCTTCAAAATTTTGTTGTGGGACTGGCTCTGGAGGGTCAATTCCCCCTGGAGGACGATCGTAGTCATCTTCTATGTCTATATTATACTTCTGCCACCCCTCGAATTTCTCATCCAAGGTAATTCCCTACCAAAATTAGAAGTTGTTGAATCTCTTGTTGGTGCGTCCAAAAATATAACCTCTTCTCTTGTCGCCAATCATCTTCATCCATCCTTTTTAGAAAATTGACAGGAATTGGTTTAACTGGATTCACTTTTCTGATTGGGGTGTATAACTTCAACCATGGAGGTTATTTCTTGATGAGAATAGCATCCAGGTCCACATACAGCCAGGAGTCATCTTTCAGAGGGTTGATCCAAGCTTCCAAAGACTCATGAGGAAAATGTGCTATAGAATTCTTCCTCTTTTCCAGACAGTCATCTGGGTCATAGCTCCATGAGTCATCAATAACAAGACCCAATTGCACCAGTTTTGAAGTGAGAACCCCCTCAACCAGGAGTCTCTTTTCCAGAACAACAGGCCCTATAATCTTATGATCCTGGGTGATGGAGGTATCATTCTTGCCTCAGCCTATAGATTTTTTTATCATAACTAACTACCTAAAGATTTCTAAGACTAGCATGCGATCAATCACACAAGTGGGGAGGCAAAAAGGATCCTCCGTAAAACCATGTACTCCGATGAAAGAGAAATATTTGCCCAGAAACCAGTCACAAGGGGGGCTACATGTATACATCTAGCCAATTTGTTGCTTTGTAAAGTGGGTAAGAGAATCTGGGCCTTACTCTATTAAATCTTGCATGACAGGGGCCAAGAAACAATCGGAAAAAGCACATGCATAATGTGTGGCAAATAGTATGGGAGTCCATGTGATTACAAGCTTCTATCTATTATGCTCGTCAAAAACTGATAATTCCATGTACTGACTGAAAAACCCCTTGTTTTGATGCAAGAACATGTGGAGTAGAAAATAAGTGTACCTAGACCTAAAGTGCATCTTGAAATCAGTTAGTTGCTTTGTTATTCTTTGGGCAATGATTTCAACAATCGTACAAGAAATCTTCTTTCTGCTTCTGGAGCTTAAAGAGCATACCCATTTGGAAGGCATAGACGCTTGGATCATTATCAAG
The DNA here is from genome assembly GCF_030272615.1 of Cryptomeria japonica. Taxonomy (NCBI): domain Eukaryota; kingdom Viridiplantae; phylum Streptophyta; class Pinopsida; order Cupressales; family Cupressaceae; genus Cryptomeria; species Cryptomeria japonica. The sequence continues at coordinate 659,247,028 of NC_081411.1, read as the reverse complement.
GCCACAAATGTAATTCATCATTGAGGAAACTTATCACATGTCGTCCTGCTTCAAATCGCTAAGTTCCAATGGCAATTTTGGAAGCAGGGTGAGTTTCTTCCCCATTTCACCACAACAAAAACTTAGGTCGTCCTTCTTGATTTTTCATTATGTTTCTAACAACTCTATGCTGAAATTTTTGTTTTACCTGTAAGCTAGGGGATGCACAACATGTCTTGGATAGCTTCTACACTTATATCTACTCTCATCGAAGTGCCTTGAATGGCAGGGGGTTTGGATTGAAGTTGCATGAGCATGCCTTGATGAATTCAGGGCAATGAGGAACCATTGGAATGATGTACTACAAAAGGCCACAATTTCAAAGTTTGACTATTGGGTGCTTCAAATCCCCTTTGTTATTGAGCATCCTAGCATAGGAAGCTTCTTGAAGACCCTTTGGCTACTTTCGTAATTTAAGATCAACGACCTCTTCAAACCTGTCTAAAACCAAACTAGGATTTTTAGTCATAGTCTTTGTCTTCAGCTTGGTTCTTAGGTAAGTGGGATTAGGAGGCATGGGATGAGAAGCATATTAAAAATCCCCATACACGTCCACCCAAGGTTCAAGCTCAGAGGAGCTAGACGTTTCAACGAGAACATCCATCTTTGTAACAAACTGCTCTTGCTACCTCCGCTTTTTGAACTTTCTTTAGCACTAGGAAATAACATTTTGTGAAATAAAACTCCACATGCAATTTTGAAAAGCTTTCCTCCTTTAATATGCTTTGTGAATTGATTTTTGCATTGAACAGTGTGTTAACTATGTGTCTTGCCTCGTACATGTGCAACCTAAGTATTTCATGCAAAATTAATTGCATGATGCTTGCTTAGCTACCACCTTGACTGTACTGGAAAACAACTCTCTTCCTTATGCCACCATTTCAAGCACTCTGATAGTTGTCTTGGAAAATATACATCCTTTATTTATTATATTTAATACGGGCAGTTGTGCAGATACAAGCAAAAAGCTAGCGATGATTTGCTTGGATTTTAGAAAGTACATACGGGGGAACATGTGGAGCATTCTCGTACCCTACACAATCCTCTAAACTCTGAATAGCTCAATTATAATCTGACTCCATATTTTTCACTTGGTGTGAAATGAATTTAGGCTTTGTATCAACTTGTGCATATTTATGAGCTCTCAAATTTCCCTTTTAGCTTGAAGTCTTGTCACATCTATAAATACGACCATGGTGCATACCTATCACCATCTTAACATTTGGCTTGATCCGTAGAATACAAAGAGCATTGACACTCCTATTAGGCTAGTGAGCAATAGGTTGCAAGTAGATTTCTTAGGGAACATCTCAGATAGGTGCCTTCAATGCATGACCAGAAGGACTAATTATGTGCTTATTGCTGCCATAAAATGGGTACTAAGGGAGGACTTTGTCGATGCAGAAGATAGGTATCACTTGAACATGAACATCTATTCATGCTTCATGGCTTCCTTGCTGGACATTGGCATCGATGGGTCACTTATAACCCATCTTACTGAGATGCTTTTTCAAGAAACATACTTAGGCAGACTGGTTGAAGTGATCCATTTTGTTGTGCTCTTTTTAGGACTTTCTATGGCCTCAAATTTGAGGTGTTTCATTGATCACAATGAGGTGGTCCAATGACACGTATTTGTGTCTAGTTTTAAAACCATGACTTTGTCTCAACACCACTACCATGTTGAGCGTGTTGTCGATTTTTTGCTTCAACTGCATTTCCTATTACCTTTAGAGGGTGTCACTTGGTACTCAAACTTTTGGGACTACATACTCCCGATAATTTTGACCCCTAAAGAGCCTCCTCAACTGGTGATGGTTCTACTTCTATCTGACTCTAACTCTGACTATATGGAGAAGGGTGATACTGAAGTAGAAGAAAATGAGGACAACAAGGAAGATTGAGACTAATAATTTCCACTATCTAATGCTTTTCTTTTTGGCTTCTCTTGTAATTCTAACAAAGGCCTAAAACCCATTTTTGTATATATCTATGTAAAGGGAACGATACATTTAATAATATAATACTTTTTCCTTTGTGTTACAATGTCTCTATTGAAATATGTACATTTATGTTTCTTTTGCTTAATAATTTTCAAATTTTCACTTAAAGACCTAAGGGCTCAAAAGGGTTCTAGACTGAGGACAAAAGGCCTCCGAAAAACAGGAAACACACTATTTACAGTATTTACACGTTAAGACAAAAAGAGCTTAATTAAAAGGTTTAAGGTCCATCACGTTGACTAGGATATCCAATAATTCACCTTGCATATTCTCTTGTCATTGACAAGTGATGCAATCAAGGTAGGGAGATCCAATGAAGGACATCCCCGCCTTACTGCCTATAACACAAAACACCATGCAAGATACCGGCAACCGATAACACAACACAAGATATAACCAATAAGCATAAGTCATCAAATGCTTGTAATGATTGATTTATCTGGTTATCCTTTATATCATATGTTACTTCTACTGGTTAGGTTGCTCTTTATTTTCTTATCGGTTGTGTTACTGGTTGTCACTATCTTGCATGGTGTTTTGTGTTGTAGGTTGCAAGGCGGGGATGTCCTTCATTGGATCTCCCTATATTGATTGTGTTAACTGGGATCTCTAATAATTCACCTTGCATATTCTCAAGCACAAAAGCATTGAATTCTTTGCATTAGAAAATGTGGAATGGGCCCTCCCACATGCTATCAAACTTTGCATGTTGTCTGGGTTTGGCACCTCATTTGTTATATTTCAAGACAAGGTCTCTGGGTGCAAAACCAAAGTCCGAGCTCTTCTTGTTGAACCATCTTTTAACAATTTGTTGATGATTGTGGAGGGAATTAAAGGCTTTTTCTCTCCTCTCTTGTAACTCCAAGAGTTCTGCCAACCTTACTTCCATAATTTCATTGTCTTCTAACTATAGAGACTTCAAAAGTTGCAAGGCTAGAATCTCTAGCAAGACTAGGAACTATGCTTCTTTTCCACACAAAAGCTCATATGGGGAATTTTTTAGTATTTGTTTGGGAGTCACTCAATCCACCCAGAGTGCGCTTCTCAAATGATGGTGGCATTCCCTGTTATGTTTGGCTCCCATTCTTTTAATGAGTTGAATCAAGTTTTTTTTGGTTGAATAAACTAAACCATTCCCTTGCGGGTAATAGTTTGAGGAATTTTTTAGATAGATGTCATGGCTGAGGGAAAATTGGGTAACCCTGGAGCTTGTAAATGCTCTGGCATTATCTAATATTATAGGTTTTGGTAGACTGAACCTTGAAACCAGCTCCTCCAAGAAGCTTAATATCGTTGTCTCAATGGCATTTTTCAGAGGAACTACCCTTGTCCAGCGTGTGAAGTAATCTGTCACAGTGAGGATCCATTTATGGTCAGTGGAGGATATTTGGTTGATCATTCTGATGAAGTCTAATGCCCATTGGGAAAAAGGCTTGTCTACCACTATGGGTTTAAGTGCCATAGCACATTTCTACGTTTTCCAACATAGAACTAACATTCTTTACATTCTCTTACCAGAGCATGTACACTTTTTAATAATGAAGGCTAGTAATAGCCTGCTTGAGTGATTTTGATAGCAATTGGCTGAGTTGAGAAATGGCCTCCCAAAGGGTCATCGTGGAACTCATGCAAAATATTTTTGGCCTATAGTTTATTTACACAATGGAGTAGAACTTCGTCAAAATTTCTTTTGAACAAGAATCCTTCAATCAAGCGATAACCATTATTTTGTAATATATAAACCTTCTTTTTTTAGGAGGAAGGTTTGAAGGGAGCCTTCCAATTTGCATGAACTCTTTCATGTCATTCACCCAACACCTTTCAGTTGGTGTAGCATTTGTTAACAATATTTCATCTTGCACCTCGCCTTCTGGTAGCTTATCACCTTGGGCCATATATTCGCAGAGACCTTTCCCATGGATTACCTTGCTGGGTCTAACATCAATGTCATATTCTAGGATTTTGGTCATCCAAATGGCTCTTTATTAGTAATTTCCCCTTCCATAATGTACTTACGGACAACCAAGTGAGCCAAATAGACGCTTGTCTTATTGCAGGCAATGAGGTATCTGAACTTCTTTAGGCCTTTCACTATAGCGAACACCTATTTTTCTACAAAGTTGTATTTGGCTTCATAACCCTTCAATGTTCTTGAATAAAATGCAATAGGATGTTCTCCAGTGTCATTTATATCTTTCTACATTAGCATGATAAAAATACTAAAATCATTGGCATAAACATACATCAAAAAATCATGAGACATGTCAAGATTAGCCAAGACTGGGGCAGATGAGATGGCTTCCTTAATCTTTTTGAATGCCTCCTTAGCTTCGGGGGTCCATTTGAAATGCAAATTTTTTTTTAGAATAAGAGTGATGGGTCTGACCATTCTAAAAAAAATCAAATATGAAATGGTTGATGAAGTTGATCTTTCCCAGGAATGATAGGACACCTTTTTTGTTTACCGGCAAGGGAAGCTCTTTGATAGCCTTTACACGGTCTGGGTCAATTGACACCCCTTCTTTGGATACTACATGACCAAGCAGCTTTCCCTGAGGGACTCTGAAGATACACTTCTTTAGATTTAGGGAGATCCCAAACTCTAAACATTTCTGAAAAACAAGCTCCATGTGGTCAAAGTGATCCTCCTTGTTTTTGAAAAACATAGTCAAATCATCTAAATAGATTATGATAATTTTGTTGATGATTTCCCTAAAATAAATGTCCATCTCTCTTTGGAAAGTAGCTCTATCTTTTGAAAGGCCAAAGGTCATTTTATCATATGCAAATGTTCCCCACTTTGTCGTGAACATCGTCTTATATTGGTCTTCTTAGTTAACTAAAACTTGATTATACCCAGAGAACCCGTTGAGCATGGAAAACATTTCTAACCCAGCCAATGTATGTAAAATGTATTCCATAGGTGGAAGAGAATAATGTTCGTTCAGGGATGCTTTGTTCAAGTCTCAAGAATCCACACAAAGGCAGATATCTCCATTTTTTTATGGACTGTCACCAGGTTGGAAACCCCGATGTTGTACTTTATTGGATGGATCATCCGAGAATCAATCAACTTGCTTAATTCTTGATTCATAAGGGATTCAATCTTGGGATTAACTGGCCTCTATTTTTATCAGACAAGTTTTTTCCCTTCAGTGAGCTCAATAGTGTGCTTGATTACATCGGGGTTATAACCCTTTATCTTGTCATACGACCATGCTATCACTCCTACATATTCATCACATAAATGAACCAACTTGTCTCTATCATGTCTTGAAGAGTTTTTCCCACTTAAGCTTTTGCCTCTCACCAATTTGAAGCTCGGTATAAATTTCTCCTTTATCTTCCGTAAACTTTCTTTTATCATTTCAAGTGATAAAACCCTTCAGGTGTTTATTTGACTTTAGTTAGATCACTTGATCACTGTATGCTTCAGCAACCTTGAGTTGTAGTTGATTAGAAAATTTTCCAGACTATTGTATGAACATGGCTATATGTTCATCATTTTAAAAAACTTTCCTGTGTACACCATTATCTGGTATAGCAGGCCTGACGATCACTCAAACTGAATGTTTATTCTCTAGCAATTTTGAGGCAGGATCAAACTGAGATCCAATCTTCACCATACGATTAGCAACTTCATTTTCCTTCTGGGGAACTCTTTGAATGTTGAAAGCTTCAAAACTCTCAATCAGATCCCAAACTCAATGGTGATATGAACGCATTCTGACATGCTTTGCAACTGATATTCCTTGGACTTGATGAACCACTAGCTTAGAATCTCCCAAGACTCTCAGTTGCTTGACTCCTAGATGCTTTGTAAGACTCAAACCATGAAATAAATTTTCATACTCTACATCATTGTTTGAACAGGCAAACTGGAAATGAAAAGACCTCAGGATTTTCTCTTGAGAAGGGCAAGTTGGACAAATGCCCGCACTGGAGCCGATTTTGCATCTTGCTCCATCAAAGCACAAGGTCCAGATTTTTGAGGTCAAGTCTTCCTTTTGCTTTTTGTTTATCCTATGGGTCTTTTGATACTTTAGGAATTGTTTGATCCTCATCAAATATCACATAATTCCCAATTCTTGTGGCATGATAGTTCCCATAAGGATCTGCATCTGTGAAATCATTTAGGAAAACCTCTTGGTCAGAAGCTTGGTCCCTAGTAATTTCTTCATCTTCAAACAATTCCACACATCTCAACTCATCTTCTGAGCTGGATTTATGAGTTGCTTCAAAATTGATCGTAGCTTCATCAGATATATGCTCTAAGTGCAAAGGCTCAAACAATATTTTCAACTTAGCCCCATGTTTGGTTCTGAGGATAAGATGAGACTAATCTAAACAGACATATCCCCCTACTTTTATAGTGAAATCTCTGGATAGGCAAAGGCTAAAAAATAGGGGGAACGTCAATGACTACTACTTCTTGGGTTACGGTGATACTAGGACAAGCGAACAAGGTTAGCGAAACCTTCTTTTTATTATACCCATGGTCTAGACTCTATTACCATCAAGCTATATAACCCCCCTATTCATGGCTCATATTCTAACTTCAAGATCTCTACTATTTGCTTGGGCATTATAGTGGTGTTAGCATCAAAATCAATCATGGAGTTGTGAAGTACCTTATCCCCTACTATAAGGATTAAAAAGAAAGGATTGGGTTTTGGCCTACCTTCCTTCATGCTAGCAGAGGCTTTGAGGCTTTCATTAGTAAGTATCATCGATGTTCATGACTGATCTCCTGACTCTGGTTCGCTGCTCTTTGTACACGATATATTCTCAATCAACCTAGCTGAAGGCTTTTCCATTTCACCTAGCACCTCTTGGAGGTAGTTTTTTTGCTCTGGAATGGTGAGAATATCCCATAGGGATACATTCATTGGAGCTTTCTTCAATTTCTCCACAACATCAAGAATTGTGGGAATGAGAGCTTTTGAGTCCTTAGCCTTGTAAGGTATGAAATCCCTAGATTTATGAGGATTAGAAACCACAATGGGTTGTTCCATAGACTTCTCTACACTTTCTTTTGGTTGTTGAGTCATAGGTTCTCCTGTAAACCATTCCTTCGAGCAGAGGTTATAGTCTGACTACAATTGAGGCATCTTTGGAGATAACACAAAAGCATCATTTGTAACAACAGTTTCTTCTCCCTCCATCTATGAAAAGAGGGCATAATTTGGGGTAATTTTAGCTTCTTGTTCCATAAACATATTTTGCATTTGGGCTATAAGCATAGCATTATCCATCCCCGGGGAAGCATATACTCCAACATCAATACCCATCCCTTGGCTCCTTTGTTCTTCCACCTTTTGTTATAAATTTCCCCTTGGAAAATTCTGCAACATGTGGGTGTTGTTGCAGGGAAAGTACCAAGAATTGGTATCTTCTGCTAGATTGTTTCGGCCAACAATTAACTCCTTGTTTTGACTGGGAGGTATGACTTGCAAAGGGGTTAGCACATGTACAAGCTGGTTATTTGACTGACCTTGATTAGCTCTCGCACCACCTTGATACTAATTTTGTTGATAAGGAGGCCTTCCACATTGGTAGTTTTGAAATGGGGGACTAGCGAGTGACGCTTGTTGCCTCTTAAGGTTGATAATTTCATTTTAAAAAAATTGAGCAAATTCTTCATATGGTTTACTTCCATAGCTAACGAAGCAGGAGCGGAATTGCTTGCTTGCTGAGCATTTGGGCATACATGCATGGATTGTGGAGAAGATGTGCTCAGGGATGATGGCTCGGGTGTTTGGTTCGTCAACTTGAGAAATCTGTTGTTAACTCTTTGTCTGGGTATTCTGATCCCCCTTGTCCTTTGAGGCATGAGAGAGAATCGATCAGAGTCCAGAGCATTTTTACTTATTGGAAAGGGTATTTTCTTGAGTGTGGATAATTAAACTATGTTTTAATTGTCTTCATTCACTTCATTATAAATCTACTATTCACATTTGTGTCATGGTTATGAGCAGATGTTAGCTGCCTTTATTGCTTTCTGGTTAAAAGCATATTCAAAAAATATACATTTTTATCAAACGAAGGGAGCTATACCTTCATATCAAAATTCAGAGAGCACTTGCACTCACCATTGCAAGTGACTCAATTGTTGGTTCTAGTTTTTGTCTTTCAATTTGGGCATTCGGGAGTCATTGTTGAAAGGTATTTAAGAAGGACAAATCTATTTACCAACAGATTTTTGGCGACTCTGCTGGGGATTCAAAATCAAAAGATCAGTCATTTTTGTTTTTTCCCCAAGTTTTAAAAACATCTCTGTGTGCAAGGAGATTGGTGACTCTGTTTATGTCTGGTTGAAGAATTCCAGTCTAAAATCATGGCTTTGGCTGTAACACAGCCATGGGGGACTCATTTTGGTCCATTTGCTTTGCCTCAATATTCACCCCTTCCTAAAGGATCAAGGGAATGCTTTCCAAAGTTTGCTGGAGATAAGAATTAAGATCCCAATGATCACATAAAAGCAGTCATGGTTACCTGTGGGATTCTTGGAGTGCAAGAAGAGAATATCTTTGTGAGACTGTTTGTGGACAGCCTTGTTGGAAATGTTGCAAAATGGTTTCAGAATTTAGAATATAGATGCATTACCTACTGGAATGATTTAAAGGTAAAATTTCTTGAAAGATTCAAAATTATGATTGATACATATGATTTGCTACTTAATTTCTTTCAAATACAAAAGAAAGAAGATGAGCCCATTAGAAGTTTCATTGAAAGATTTAACCGATGTGTTGGAAAGATTCCTCATGGGTGTCAACTGACTGAAAATAATCAATTATGTGTATTTATTGCTACATTACATCCTGAGATTAAATTTTTGTTGAAACATAAGAAGGTGCAAAATCTAGAAGATGCACATAAAGAGGTTGTTGAGATAGAGGATGATATGATTTTGAGTGGGATGAAATGCATGAGTAAATATGTTGTGAAACTTCCAGAATCTGAAATTTACTTTCATAATCAAAATTTCTACCCAAGAAAGCAGCCTTTACAAAAGAATATTGTCATGAAAGAAACAAATCCAACATCATCTATTTCTTGTTGTCAAAACTTGATAGTTTTTAATGGAAAGGATTTTCGTGCATCTTCTGAAACCAAGAATGACACTTTTAACATTGCAAGAGTTTATTATTTTCAGGCCAATGGATTTGATTTTTCTGGAGATGAAGATGATCATGTTATTCAACCAAAAGAGCTGGCATCTTGCCCAGCCATATCTGTTATTAAACCAACTTTTGATGATATGAATAATGAGGAATTATGCAAAAGCTCTCAAGAAAATTTTTCTTCTTCTAATTTTGAATCTTTCACATTTAAAACTTTTGATGCAGTTTCAGCAAATGATCAAACAAGCATAAAGGGTCAGCATGAGAAAGAAATAGATAATTGTGGACAGCTAGAGGTTATGCCAATGGATTATGATTCTTTTTAATTCACTTGTAGCTATGGTGAAGGACACTTGCAGACTGAGTCTTTGAGAAATTATGAGGGTGTCAGAAAACAAGTGGAAGGTAATGCATTATTTATTGCTGCTACAATATCTAATATGCAGCCAGACCTTGAAACATTCAGATTTCGTGATGAGATTTTTGAAAATAAATTGTGCTTAGAAGAGTCATGCAGTTACCCAATGCTAGAGTCTTTTTATTTTGAAAATGATGTCATATCAACTCTGTCTCAGGAACCAACACATGAGGATGAGTGTTGCTTTGAAAATCTTTATAGGGGCTACCCAATTCAGAGTCTGGTTAATTATTTAGACAATCTGGCACAATATTTTGATGCAAATTTAAATCAGCATGTACAACATGATGTCAAGATATCTCAGTTTGTTTCAGAAATTCATAATGTAGAGTGGCTTTTTGGACCCAATATTTTATTTGAAAATATTTTACAATACATTGTTGTTGGGTCTCTTCTCACGGTGGTTGCAGAATGGCAGTTGGGAATGAAGCTTCTTTCTTATTGACCACTTTTCTGCACCGGCACATACTTCTCACAACCAATTGATGGCTTTACATGAACAACCAGTTGCATTCTTGGAGACATGGGTTGCTTGCCCGATCTATTGTAACTAAATTTTTGGTGTGATTTAGGTGTAGCTTGTCTTAGTTTTCAGTCTTGTTTTAGTGTGAGTTTTGGCTTATTAGTTTTATTTTGTTGCCTCTTCCCTCGCCTGCAATAAGATCTTCATGCTCTATTTATCCTTGACTCTATTACCCAATGGCTAGGCACTACTCTTCTTCTCTCCCAGAGACATTCTAGATTCTCCTAGTCCTTTATAGTCGTGGTCCCCAATCAGAGCCAATGTTACCCCCATATTTTTGCTCATGCCTAAAGTCTCATAATCAGCTAAAATTAGTTATTGTTAATGTTTTAATGCTAAAGTTTTTATGGCCAAACTCCATGTCGGCTGAGAGATTTTAATTGTTTTATTTTTGGCTTACCCATATACTTAAACAATTAAATCTCAAGTCTTATGTCTCCTATGCAAAAATTATTTATGGGTTATGCTCTACTAGGCCCATTTATTCTACAATTAAAATTTCATAAAAAATGGAGCTTTCAGTAAAAAGTTGTGCAAGTTTTTCTATGGCAGCCCAAAAGAACAACTGTCATTGAACTTGAACCTTGAACCTTTTCAAAGTTCAAAGTTCGGGTTCAAGTTCAAAGTTCAAGGGTGCAGTTTGTGTTTTTGAACCATTTGCTTGAACCTCGCAGGTTCAAGGGTCAAAGTTCAAGGTTCAAAGTTCGAGGTTCAATTTCAGAGGTTCAAATTCAGAATTCAGAGATTCATCAGATGCAAGTTCTGAGTGTGTGAGTTCAAAATTTCAGCAATTTTAATAATCCATTAACATTGGCATGTCTAATGTTTGTAATTTGTAATGTAATCCAAAACCACGGATTTTCTGAGATAGAAAAATCAATCTCGGTGCAGGGGGCATAACTTTTAATTGCACCATTGGATCGGGCTAAAATTTTGACAGGTTTTAGAAAACCTAGTTTTCTAAATCCTCACTAGAGAGATTGGACAAATTTTATTCTGTTCAAAAGTTATTAATCTATGAGTACGGGTCTATTAAAAATTTTGAGATAAAAGATTCGAAGCAGAAAAAAAAAAGATTAATTAATAATGTATTCAAGAATTAGTTATTGATAACTGAAATTCTCAGTTATATATATGTGATGAAAGAAAGGAGAGGGGGTTCTTCTTTTATTTTCTTTCTCTTTTTTTTGTAAAAAGGGAAGAGGCAGCATTATTTTCTGGACTACACAGTTTCGTTTCTCAGAAGTGTTGAGTCTGTGAGCTCACATTTTTTGGCATTGATAGAATAAAGAAGATTTTGTTGATCTGTGGATTTGTCAATATTTTCTTTGATTACAATGAGCTTTGTCTCTCTCATAATTTCCTTTCATTGTCTTTTCTGTTACATCAAACTGTGTATATGCATTTGATTCTGAAACTTTGATTTCAGAAATAATTTGTATTTGGAAAGAAATCTGTTGTTAACTCTTTGTCTGGGTATTCTAATCCCCCTTGTCCTTTGAGGCATGAGAGAGAATCGATCAAAGTCCAGAGCATTTTTACTTATTGGAAAGGGTATTTTCCTGGGTGTGGATAATTAAACTGTGTTTTAATTGTCTTCATTCACTTCATTATAAATCTTCTATTTGCATTTGTGTCATGGTTATGAGCAAATGTTAGCTGCCTTTATTGCTTTCTGGTTAAAAGCATATTCAGAATATATACATTTTTATCCAATGAAGGGAGTTGTACCTTCATATCAAAATTTAGAGAGCACTTGCACTCACCATTGCAAGTGACTCAACTATTGGTTCTAGTTTTTGTCTTTCAATTTGGGTATTCGGGAGTCATTGTTGAAAGGTATTTAAGAAGGATAAATCTGTTTACCAACAATAATAATGATGAACAAAAATTAAATAGCCTTCATACCATAATACGCATAGTAACCAGCCATAGTTAATAAAATAGATATTACCATCTATTCATGACATATATATAATATATATGTATAATTGTCCTTTTATATTATAAATATCCTTCTTCTGCATCCATGTATTATGTCTCTTCTATATTTCCATGTATTTCTCTCTATTGCATATTGTTCTATCTTATACATATATTCATCTAATGGGAGGTGTCCCTTACAATCTATAAATTATCTAGGAGGTGTCTATTCAGCAAGGAGCTTCACAATATCCTTTCGATGGTTTGCGGCAAATCTTCACCTCTACTCTATCACTAGCATATTTCTTGTTAACACATACATGCATATTCCACTAGAAACAACATTAAGCTGATGGAAAAAATATTAATAAGATGGAAAAAATAAATCTTAAATCACATTTTTTTTTATTTTTTATTTGACATTTAAAAAAGGAATAATTTTAGAATGAATGATATAAAAATTTTAAAACTAGAAAAAATGTTAAGTCATATACTTCAATAAATATTTATTTTTGGTTGGAAGATTAAACACAAGGACACTTTGTAGAGTTACAATTATATGAAGTCCCTAACATCCTAAAAGACACCAAATTTTTTTGTTATAATTCACTTCTTATTTTGCACTTATTTTCACTTACACTGATAGGTGAATGATCTACAATTTAATTATCTTTGTATTGTTTATTATTTTCTAACTAGCACTCTTGTCATGTTAGAAATCGGATTTCAAGTTACTAATTATTACAACTAAACAAAAAAAATAAATGATGATAACTACAAGCACACAAATTAAACACATTACACAATACATATATGAGAAAAAATATTTTCGATAAGAAATTCTATTAAGTTACATTCCATTATAAAACACTTAGTAATGGTCTATTAAAACGTAGAGTGAACCTAAGGAACTACTTATTTTTGCATGACCAATAATACCTCTTATGTGCATAGTAATGAAATTCAATATTAATCTGAAGATTCTCCTTCCCTCTTAATGAGAGAGAACCTACTTAAATATAGAAGTGGTTAAGTATCTAAAAGGAGATTATTCAAACATATTTGAAATTGTCATTTATAAGCACCTTATTCGATTATTAATTATTTAAGTTTATCATTTGTTTATAAAGTATGTAATATTTATAAGGTTTTATAACTTTATATTAGAATAATTTATAATAGTCATATTCAAAGTAGTGGCATTGAAATTAATGTGTTTATACAATAATTATAGTATTGAGACTATTAAAAGTAGTGGCATTGAAATTAATGTGTTTATACAATAATTATAGTATTGATAATTTTGATGATAATTAAAAGGTACAAAGTTAGGCTCATGTCCCTCTCAAAGGAAAGTGTTTACCATTATAACATAGATTAAATAAAATACATATGTACATGTTTATGTATTCCACTTAAGAATATAGTATTTTTTAAATATAAATTTTAAAATATGTTTATAAAAAATTAGTATAATTATTTTAACTAATATGTATTTAAAAAAATTATGAGACTTATTTAAATTTTTATGTTTTATATAATTGGTATAAAAAATTAATATTATAATATTCAATTTATCTTTTTTATATAATAAAATATATAATTATTTAAAAATATAAATTAAATATTTAAATATAATATATTTTATTATGTAAAGTGTAGCCTCTTGTATAACTAGTGTTAGTCTTTTATAGAAAAGGAAAGAATGTCTCAGAAAGACCTTTGAGAACCAGTATGCACTTTTCAATATGTTATGTTTTATTTTAGTTATTCAATAACTTGATACAAACACATATGCTACTATGCATTTAAATCAGAAATGAACATATTTGATTTCCCATTACATTAACCCTTAGAGGAAAGATAATTTTGCAAATCTAAGTAAATTGCAGTATATAACAACATGTAAATCAACACTTCAAGAACATGAAAGAAGAAGAATAGAAGAAAAATACACATAAAAGAATAAATATAGATATACATGGGGAAACTCTTTTTAGGTAAGAAAACCCTAACTCTAAAATATTGAACTAATGAATTAATTTGTAACAACAAGTTGTAACACACCTACAGGCTCTCAGCATTAACATGGAGATTACTTCCTTCTTTTTTGGAGGAAATATGATAGCATAGCTCCAATGAATAATTCTTCCCACAACACCTCAAGCAAACAACTATATTTACATAGCACCAAGATGGACACCCAATACTACCACATGTCAACATCCTCCTCACTAGATGCATGCAAATAGAAAGGACAACATGTAATGCACATGCCTTCACCTATATATGAAAAACTCAACATGCAAGCCACACACATGCATAGGTTCCTACATAGATTAGGTCCCACCTATCATAGGTCTATCATACTTGACTCTTACAACTATCATAATTTGTCATATGGCATGACCTATCATAATCCCATCATAAATGGTTATATCATTTACAACTTGTGACACATTCTATAAATTATGCTACATAGTAGGGTCCACAAAGTGGGACATCTATTTTCATAAAATAAGGAGGCATGTCATCCTATTCACTTGCCATGTAGGACACCAACACACTAAGATGGGTCCCACATAATGACATCATAAGAATGACATAAAAATAAAATATAGACTAAAATAAATAAATAAATAACAACATTAATGCTAGGAATTGCTAAGGTTGAGACACCTTAATCCAAATATTCTCCCACTTGTCAAAAAACATTCAAGAGCTAAAATAGAAACAATATTTTATCTGCTAAGAGCCAAACAGTCAAATAATATCATCATCACAATAATCCATGAAACCAAATAAATCTCCATCATTCTCTCGTGCTTTGTTGAGATACTTGCAACAACATCATAGGTATTCAACATATCAAGAAAGAGCTCCTCTCATCCTCCAACATGCAACCTATGAAATATAAGTAATGAACTATGGTGAAGATACATCAATCCAAAGAACACAAGCATCAAATCCGAGTGATTACAATGGTGATAGGATACTATCACAAATTCGAAGTGCTCATGAGATTTACATAAGCATCAAAATCTCCAACTTCAAACCTATTATGAGAAGACAACAATGATCAAATAATGAAAATGAATATATTAATTGTCTTTAAATAAAAATGCATAGCGATGCATTACCTAATTATGTGTTTATTCAACCCTAGGTGCAAAATAATATAGATTATAGTTAATAAAGTTTAAATTTTAAAGGGTCGAGTTTGAAAATAAGATTAGACATAAAAGTGATCAAATAGAATAGAAATTAAGTATATAAAAGTATCTGACCAATTAAGTGTAATAAATCTACAAATAGAATGAATATAAGACAATGCATAAACATAAAAAAAAAATTAAAATAAAAATACAAAATAAATATAACACATATAAATAAATGACATAAAACAAAAGACTTGGTTTTATATAAAAATAAAATATTTATTAATATATTTATATATATAACACCATCTCCAAAATAGCACCAACTCTTGAAAAAAAATTCAAAGAGAAAAACATTTGGATATATGAAGGGAGCTTGACCAAATTCCCATGTATATTATTATTATTTTATCTTGCACAACTTGTAAATATAATTTGACTCAACTTGCAAACATTTCTTAACTTGCAGCCCCTAGTAATTTAAAAAAAAGGAGCCCCTAGTAATTTGGCCATGATTGCTTAACTTGTCTTAATCAATATATCAATATATTAAACTAATATTTTCCTTCCTATGCCTTCTAATCATTTTCTATTTTCTTTAGAAGTTTGAGTCCTACATAAATAGTTAAATATTGCTATGATAATGAAGTCAAACAATAAAATCATATTTTTAGAAAATTGTCTTTGAGTGATAAAATCAAAGACTCAAAAAATACTCTTTCTATTAAAGATTGAAAAATATTTTATTAATAGTAGATTTTAAAAAATAATTGTTTCACTAGTTTTAAAAATAAAAATAAAAAATTGTTTGTTTGTGGATATATAAAATTAGGGATGTTTATTAGTGTAGATGAATAAGTCATTGTTTATTAATGTAATACAATGATTGTAACGATAAATTATTTATAAATAAAAGTTATAAAAAATAAAATAATATGAAAATTGTATGTTAATATTTATTCATTTAAGATGACAATATAAAAAATAAGAAAATATTTTTTTTATTTTTAGTCAAAAATATTTGCTCATATAAAATTGATTGTCATAAGTATTTGGTGGGGAAATATAGTTTTAGAATGTATAGTGTTGTACGAAAATAAAACACCTCAACATAAATATCTAGATTATTTAAATAAACAAAAAATCAATTTAAATATGAGTGGGGATTAATATAAAATAATGCAATAAATATATAAATTAATAGAAATATTTATTAAAAATATAATTGAATGCAAATGATATATTTATTTAAATATACAAGGGTATTTCTATAAATGATGTAGATTTTTTCACATCTAATTTCTAGAACACAATCTTGCTTATTTCTTCAATAATATATATTCTATGTGAGAAGTTTCAACAAATTACTGAATAAAAAGTTTCATTTCAAACATGTAGAAACTAACATAATTTTGTCTAAAGATTTTATCATACTTATTAATTCTTCTTTTGACAATAATTAAAATATTTTTAATTATTTAATTAAATTAGCATCATTCCCCTTCATCTTTGATAATTAATAATGTTTTTATTATTTAATTATTTAAATTTGAATTTTCCCTCCATTTCCACCATAATTAAATAATTTCTAATTATTTAATTAATTATGTAATTTATCCCCCATTAATGGGCTTGGTGGTGCTCAAGCCTAGTTCAAAAAACACAATGCAAAGTGGAAACCTCCACAATATGGTTAACACAAGCTAAATTTCACTTGCGCAACGAGGAGCAATATCGATCCCTTGGATGCAGGTTGCATCAATAGGAATTGGAATGAGGAGATGGTTGGTAAGCTTTCAAAACCCCTACCAATCAAGACAAATAACAAATATGAACTTCAAGCTCTCATTCTAGACTTAAAGCTTGCTCATAAACTCAACATTCAAAACCTAGAGACACAATGTCACTTGGCCATACTCATTAACGTGGTTAGAAAAGAGTCTATGCACTTGGTCATAGTCATTAATGTGGTTAGAAAAGATTCTATGTAAAGTTGGTTTTTAAAACCTCTTGGACATTAAGAAAGAGATTTTGAAAGGTTTTAACTCCTACATTTCCAACCACATATATAGAGAAGCAAATGGGAATGTCGACCAACTGGCCAACGCGGTCATTGATGGGACATATAGCAAGGCAACTTCTCACAACATGTGTGACACTATGAAAAAACCTAATCAATAATCACAATGCACCCACCTTGGCAAGGAGCATTAATATCACATGTATGTGACATTCTTTCTCTTGATGGGCAAGTGGCTTTGTGATGTGTTGCATCCTTCATGTGTGCTTTCTTGGAGTCAAATGATATCTTATTTATTGCGGCTCTTGGGAAATGATGGTTGATGTTGTTGGGATTAAGATGTCTCAACCTTTGCAAATTCTAACATTTTCTTATGCATTTATTTATTAATTTATTATTTTATTTATTGCCTACAAATGTCTAGTCATCTAGTGGGATCCACAGGCTTGGTGGCATCCTACTTGGCGATGACTGTATGACACATATGTTGCACATGTGGAGGTATGCATCCCACGTGAGGATCTTTACAAGTGTTAGCCTATGATAGAATGGACAAGTGGCATGAGATATCTTGTGCATGGAGAGGGTTATCACGAGTTGCAAGAGAATAAGCTAAAATTAGTCATTTATGACAGATTCTCTTACAATTGTAAGTGTTGTAAGATATGAAAGTTGTAAGATGCGTAAGAGCATCTGTCATACCTAAAAATAGTAAATTTTGAGTGCCCAACTTAGGAGGTTTGAATGGGGAGTCATTTGGAGACATACATGTGTCATTTGCATGCTTTTGGGTGGCCGAAAAATAGGGCCAAATGTTATGCACGACCCCATCTTGATGCTTCATCTAGAAGCTTCCTCTTGAGTTGTATTTCTTTATAAAAGGTATTCTTGAGGAGTGTTATGTAATGTAATTTTTGCAGGAGAAGTGTTATGCTACCAGAATTAATCCAAGTTGTGAGTTGTAGTTGTAGACTCCTAATGAAGAAGCTAAGTGTTGGCATTGTATTGTAAGATTTTGATTACTGGAATACAAAGTATTGTTCTTTTGTAGTGTGGGGTTTTTTACTCGAAAGGGTTTTCCCCATAATATATCTTGTGTTCATTGTTTATCTATATGCATGTTTATTATTTCTCTATGAATGTGTTTCTATTTCTGTAATAGAATATTTGTAAGAAAATTTGCACAATCTCCCCCACTAGATTAGTGTTAAGAAGCATTTTCCGCATCTTGGCTTCCTTTCAATTAGTATCAGACCCTCGCTAGTTTTGGTTTCGTTGTTGGGTAGCAGGTTTTTTGTACTGGTCTCAGTTTGAGTCAGAGTATTTTCAAAATCTTGTTGCAAGAAGAAGATGGTAAGCACATCCACAAAAGTTGATATGGAGAAGTTTAATGACGGCAACTTCAAACTGTGGAAGTTGAAAATGGAGGATATGCTCATGGATCGATATCTATGGGAAACAATATCTGGAACAAAACCTCAGAACATTTAATAATATGTTATTAAATGTCCATGAAGAAAAGACTACAAAAGATATTTGGAAGAAGCTTGGAGATGTTTATCAAGCTAAATCCTTGGTAAACAAGTTTTTCCTGAGAAAGAAAATGTATTCTCTGAGGATGGAAGATGGAGGATTTGTTGTTGATCATCTCAATACATTCAACATGATTATTGCTCAATTAATTTCTGTCGGTGACAAGATTGAGGAGGCGGATCGTTGCATGCTTTTGTTATGTTCTTTGCCTGATTCTTGGGACCACCTTGTTATGGCTATTGGGAATACAACCACCACGTTCAAGATAGATGAAGTGATATCATCATTTCTTTCTAAAGAGATGTGAAGGAATAATTATAATACAGCTAAGGAGGCCCTTGTAGTTCATGGTAGATCAAAAGAGAAAGGCAAGAAGAAAGACAAGAAAGATGAAAAAGGCATATCCAAATCCTGTGGGAGATCTAAGTCTCCTGGAAAGTCCAAGGCAAAGTGTTGGAACTGTGGTAAACCGGTCATTTGTGTAAAGAATGTAAGGAGGATAAAAAGAATAAGAGACCCTCTTATTCAAATTCAAACAAATCCTCTCAGGATGATGGTGAAGAATTTTTCGCAGCCTTGGCAACGCATGCATCAAAAGATGTGTGACATTGATTCGGGTGCATCTTTTCACATGACCTCACATCGGAGTTGGTTTTTGAAGTATGAAGAATATGAAGGTGGAAAGGTGTATCTCAGTGATGACTCACATCTAAAGTTTGTTGGTCATGGAAGAGTCAAGATTAGATTCCCTGATGGAAGAATGAAGGGGATTGATGGTGTAATGCATATCCTAGGTTTGGCGCGGAATCTACTCTTTGTAAGTAAGTTGAGTGATGTGGGTGTGCAGGTTGTTTTCTTGCAAGGTGAATGTAAGATTACTAGAGGTTCTATGGTGTTATCTAAGGGTGTTCAGATAGGCACCTTGTATAAGCTGGATGCATGCACTATATAGTGCAATAGTGCTTCTGTGAATTCCAAGAAGAGGGCTCTAGATTCTTCATTTTCACCATCAGATCGAGTTGTGAAGAGGACTATTTCTTCTATATCTGATGGTTATGCTTTCTGGGTACCTAAGGGTGCCAATTCTATGGAGATGAAACTACCAACAAAGAAGACAATGTTATGGCACCAAATACTTGGTCACATTGGTGAGAAGGGTCTCAAAATCCAGAAAAAGTAAATGCCTCATTGAGGGGCTTGAAGATTGTAATCTTGAGTTTGATTTCTATGAACACTGCATCTATAGTAAACAAAATCGTGTTAAGCTTTACTCTAGTTCTCATAAATCTTCTGGGTTGTTGGACTTGATACATTCTGATGTTTTTGGTCCTGTTAATGTTCCTTTGATTTCAAAATCTATTTATTTTGTTTCATTCATTGATGACTACAGTAGATGGACATTTTTTATTTTCTCTAAAGTAAATCTAAAGTCTTTAGTTGGTTTAAGGAGTTTAAGGCTCTTGTTGAGAATTAGACTAGCAGAAAGATTAAGTGTTTGAGGACTGACAATGGTGGTGAGTTTTTCTCAGCAGATTTCAACAGGTTCTGTAAGGATCATTGGATTGAGAAGCATAAGACAACTCCATACACCCCTCATCAGAATGGAATTGCAGAGAGGATGAACAAGACATTGATGGAGAGGGATAGGAGTATGCTTAGTGGTGTTGGCCTCGAACAAAACTTTTAGGTTGAAGCAGTAGCCACTGCCTGTTATCTAGTAAACAGATCTCCTACATTAGCAATTGTTGATAAAACACCTATGGAGGTGTGGTCAGGAAAGAAGCTCTCGATGAGACATCTTAGAGTATTTGGTTGTGAAGCTTATGCTCATGTTCTAAATGAAAAGAGATCTAAGATGGAGAACAAGGTAGTGAAGTGTATCTTTATCGGCTATGGTGTTGGTGTAAAAGGGTACAAGCTTTGGGATGCAGTGTCAAAGAAGGTTATCTATAGTAGAAGTGTTATTTTTAGAGAGATGAAACCATCCACTATTGAGCTACAACTAAAGAAATAAGAGAAACAAAATAAGGAGGTAGTTCAGATTCCTTCTACCCTTGAGAAAGAAGAACTAAGAGCTCCTGGTGGACCTGATGATGAGGAGAGTTCTAGCAGCTTTGAAAGTTTTGAAGAAGATGAAGAACCTCAACCTTGGCCTTTGAGGAGGTCTACTTGTGATAGGTGGCAACTTAATAGATATGGGTATTCACCAGATAGGTTTGGATATTCATTGTTAGATTCCAGATGTATTTTTGCTTTGATTGCTAACACTAATGAGCCTAGGATTGTTAGAGAGGCTATGGGTATGTGTGATGCAGATTTCTGGATGGAAGCCATGAATGATGAGATGGCATCTTTGAAGAAGAACAATACTTGGGATCTGGTACCTTTTCCTGAAGAATGTAAGCCTGTGGGATGCAAATGGGTGTTCAAGAAAAATTTGGGTCTTGATGGCAGTATTAAGAAGCATAAAGCATGGTTGGTCGCGAAGGTGTATTCCCAGGTTAAGGGAATATATTATGGTGAGATTTTCTCTCCTGTTGCAAAGATGGCATCCATTCGGTTCTTGTTATCACTTGCTACAGTTCATGATTGGTAAATCGAGCAAATGGATGTGAAGAAAATATTCCTTCATGGTGATTTGGAGGAAGAGATTTATATGTCATAGCCAAAGTATTTCATAGTGAAAGGTAAAGAAAATCTTGTTTGCAAGTTGAAAAAGTATTTGTATGGTTTGAAACAGTCTCCTAGGATGTGGTACCAAAATTTCAATACCTATGTGTTAGTTTGAGATTTCAAAGGTCTAAATCCGATCATTGTGTTTACTTTAAAGCTGATAATGGTCGCATTCTTATTATTGCATTATATGTGGATGATATGTTACTGTTTGGGAATGGACATTTGATTTCTGACTTGGAGTCTCTGTTGTCAGCACAGTTTGAGATGAAAGATTTAGGTGCAGCTAGGTACATCTTGGGGATGGAGATCAAAAGGGATAGATCTAATAGAAATCTTTGGTTAAACTAGAGTAAGTATGTGAATTCGGTGTTGGAGAGATTCAGCATGACATCTTGTAGATCCATAATAGTTCCTATTGCATTGAGAATGAAATTATTTGTGGAGGATTGTCCAAAATCTCCTTCTGAGGTGGAGGACATGGCCAGTGTACTATATACGAGTGCAGTTGGCAGTCTCATGTATGATATGGTATGTACAAGACCAGACATTGCCCATGTTGGCATATGTGTAAAGTTTGATGACATGATGATAGTGTATGTTGTCATTGATGTTAATATGTTGAAGTGTGAACCAGTATGATGAAGTGTGAATCGGTATAAGTGAACTGGTATGATGAAGTGTGAACTAGTATGTTGAAGCAAGTGAACCAATATATGCAAAGTTTGTATCGGGGTTTCACTTGATATGACTACCGGTTGGTAGTCTCAACTTTAGGGTTTCCGGTTGATGCATTCCAAGTCTATGTGATTCGACCGACGACATCCTGTGATGAGTTAGCATTGAAATGAACATTAGATCGCGTTGCCATGTCAACCTTGTGTGCATGAAGGATTTCCTAGAGGATCTTGCATGAAGAGATTGATTCTATCTACCTCGGGAATGTGCAAAATCTTAGTAAACAGTGGAGAACATGCGATGGGTTATCAGCTTCCAGAAGCGGTGAAGAACGGACAATGCAGAATGTCTTGAGATTTGTTCAAGATTGTTTTATCCTATGTAATGTGATTAAATGGTCAAGATTGGACTGACTGTATTGATAACCTAGATGCTTAGGGTTTTAAGTTTTGGCCACTGACCTAATTGTTATCTATAAGGTTGATGATGTTTTTCATTTGAAGTTGTTGGCAAATGAATGTATGTGAAGTGATTCTTGCCAAACCGGAGAAGTGAGGAGATCTGTAGAGTGTGATTGCAGATGTAAAGGAACTGAAGTGGATCTACCTTGGCATTGAGTGTTGTTATCAGATCAGTGTATTACCTGTTGACTTCTAACCATTTCAGCATTTGGAAAATCCCTTTACCGGGTAGCTTTAACAAGCTTTTTGTAAATCCTTTAACAGGGTGACTCAAAATCATTGAGTTCTTCAAATCCTCTTGCAAGGTAACCTTTAACAGGGTTTTAACCTTTAACTGGGTATTTAGCCATCCCTTAACCGAGTGATCCCTAGCAGGATTGGTTCCTAGCAGAACCTATTGTAAAGTCTTTAACCAAACTAGGCTCCTAACAGAGCAGAATTCAAAAGAGTTCAAGAATAACTTGTGGGTATTCATCCCCACCATGTTTTTTCCCAGTTGGGTTTCCACGTGAAAAATCAATGTGTTATGTGATGCTTTTTCATGTGATGATTTAGTGTTTTTTGTTAAGCGGTAAAGCATGTTGATCTAATGGTCATTGTATTTCTAATGTATTACCTGCTTAAGAATATGGGTGAAGTTGAAATGAGATATTATGTTTTGAGAAGTTCTAAGTGTTATCCATTTTCTTTTACAGTCTTATTGTGTTTTACCAGTATTGTCCTGATTTAGGTTGATGATGTTGTTTGCCAGCTAGTGCAGTCTTTGCAGTTTTAAGCTGTCGGAGAAATTTTTGTCTGTACGGATTCACCCCCCCTCTCAGTACCTATTAGGTATTTATTGTTCATCATTATTCATCAGCCCAAGTAGTGGGAGTCTTGAGTTGATATATGGCTAATCCTGGACGGGTGCATTGGGATGCAGTTTAGAGAGCGTTCAGATATTTGAGGGGTACTTCTAAGTATTCCTTGTGTTATCATGTTTATCCTACTGGACCTCAGAATTCTGTAAGTATTCATGGATATATGGATTTAGGTTGGGCAGGTGACATTGATAGCAGAAGATCCACTAGTGGTTATGTTTTCACTATGAATGGTGGTGCTATTAGTTGGATGAGTAAGTGGCAAGTTATAGTCGCTTTATCCATGACGGAAGTAGAGTATATGGCAGTAACTCATGCTTGTAATGAATCCATTTCACGTAGGTGGTTGTGTTCATATATTGGGTTTGATGTGGGATTAATTACTATCTATTATGACAGTCAGAGTGTTATTTTCTTAAAAAGAATCTGACTTTCCATGCCAAAACGAAGCCTATTGACATTCACTTTCATTTTGTTCGAGATATGGTAGAGGATGGGAAGGTAAAACTGGAGAAGTTTGACACTTTGATGAATGTTGCAGATGCATTGATGAAACCAGTGAGCACAGAGAAGTTTAGATGGTGTTCCAGTTCTATGGGCCTCTTGGCCCACTACAACTGATTTATGGGTTATTTGAAAGGCCTTTGACAAGTGGGAATATGTTGGGATTAAGGTGTCTCAACCTTTGCAAATTCTAACATTGTCTTATGCATTTATTTATTAATTTATTATTGTATTTATTGCCTACAAATGTCTAGTCATCTAGTGGGATCCACAAGCTTGGTGGCATCCTACTTGGCGATGATTGTATGAAACATATGTTGCACATGTGGAGGTAGGCATCCCACGTGAGGATATTGACAAGTGTCAGCCTATGATAGATTCTATGACAGAATGGACAAGTGGCATGAGATACCTTTTGCATGGAGAGGATTATGACAAGTTGTAAGAGAATAAGCTAAAATTAGTCATTTATGACAAATTTTCTTACAGTTGTAAGTGTTGTAAGATATGACAGTTCTAAGATGCGTAATTGCATTTGTCATACCTCAAAATAGTAAATTTTGAGTGGCCAACTTAGGAGGTTTGAATGAGGAGTCATTTGGAGACGTACATGTGTCATTAGCATGCTTTTTGGTGGCCAAAAAATAGGGCCAAATGTTATGCAGAACCCCATCTTGATGCTTAATCTAGAAAGATTCCTCTTGAGTTATATTTCTCTATAAAAGGTAGTCTTGAGGAGTGTTATGTAATGTAATGTTTGTAGGTGAAGTGTTATGTTGTCAGAATTAATACAGTTTGTGGGTTGTAGTTGTAGACTCCTATTGAAGAAGCTAAGTGTTGGCATTGTATTGTAAGATTTTGATTACTGGAATACAAAGTATTGTGCTTTTGGAGTGTGGGGTTTTTTACCTGAAAGGGTTTTCCCCGTGATATATCTTGTGTTCATTGTTTATCTATATGCATGTTTATTATCTCTCTATGAATGTGTTTCTATTTCTGTAATAGAAGATTTGTAAGAAAATTTGCACAATCTCCCCCACTAGATTAGTTTTAGGAAGCGATTTCCACACCTTAGCTTCCTTTCAGATGTATAGAGACAAGATTTCCTTATATATGAAATCATGTACCTCACATCACAAGAATGCCTAGGTTCACAAGAATGAGGCCTTCAAAGGGCTTTAAATCCAAATGCCTATGAGTAGAAATATTATAGAAAAATAAAACAATTGGCTCATCAACATGGCGAAGCTTGACACGTGAGCTAGGCTCACTAGCTTGAGGAGATAGATAAGAATCATTATAAGAAACCTCCATTCAAGCTAGATAAAACTATCTTACATGATTACGAAGGTCACCTTTTCCCTTAAACTTGTCAAACTTATGAATGCCAAAATTTTGGGGGAAAGGTGTCATAGGTATAGATTTATCAAAGAGATAAGGGCATATGTCTTCAAGTGTATGTATGATGCAATCAATATGTTAGCTAGTGGTATGTTAGGAATGGACACACTAACTAGATTTGTTTGGCTAGAGGTAGTAAAATATATAAGATCTTGCTCCTTATGAATAGGGATGGTAACAACCATAGGTAACTTAGTACCCTTAGCAAGAAACAACTAAAGATAGTAATCAAGATTCAAATCAAGAACCTATTTTATGAAATGCATCCCTTTAGGACCTTGCTGAAATTCTCTTATGCCTTCCAATTTGGGAGTTGTATGAAGATATTATACCATGTCTTAATATGATGGTTGAGTATTTTGAGTGGCTTCTTGATAGGGTACTTGTGTTTGTATTTAATACTTAAATTCCTCTTGAATTGCTTCTAACTTTTTCCTATAGTTTGATATTGTGGTTGTCATGTGTAAATTTCAAGTTTGTTAAGGTGTGATTGTTTTGGAAGTTTGGTTTTCTTTGTTTTGGTTGGATGATGTATTTCAACAAGAGATATAAACAACAAGCATGTAAAGTCACCAAGCATATTAAAAACGTATAGGTTCACAAAGAAAAAATGTTTTCTTGTTTTAAATTTTGTTATTTTAATTGATGCAATAAGAAATGAAAGATGATGACACTTTTCCTATGGCTCAATTTGGATTTTTTCCCCTTATAGCTTCATGTGAGTAAGGTAATCTAAACACTCAAGCACATAAGATACATCAACAAACCTATTAAGTGGGTTTATCAATCCTTGTATGTGCAAGACACCATAAGAAAAGATGGCCAAAAAGGTTCAACTAGGCTTCATAAGCTCAAATAGGTTTATCATCTATATACCACAAAGGTACATTGAGGCCTAAATTCATAGATGAAAGAGAATAATGCCAAATAGTTGAGAGGAGAGGTTGACCCACTATTTCCCTTCACTTCCCTAAATTATAATGTTCTTAGAGGCTTATAAGATTGATAAGATTCCACTTCCAAGAGGTGTGTCTTTCAATTCACCCCTTGATCTTTATACTCCATCCAAGCACGGGAGTTGAGGCCATCACCTAGAGTGATCACTTCTTTGAGAATGCTCCCTAAATAAACAAAAATCAATTACTTCTGATCACTCAACTTCATCACTAGGATGTGAGTGGAGAGCATATGTAGGTAGACCTTGGGTATTAAAAGACAATGATTTATTTTAAGCCCAAATCCAAATGTGAAAGGTTGATTTTAAGTCCGACTTTACTGTGAGGAAGACATGCCAAAGAATTTGATTTGAAGCAAGGAATAATTTTATGATAGATAACATAGACTACATTATCACTTTGACAATATAAATGAGAGGGTTTAAAATAAAATATTGTTGGAAAACCCTTGATCCAATATGAAGAGCTCCAAACTAGCTTTGATCAACCTCAAATCAAATGTGTGAAAACATGCCAAACATGATAGTTCAAAGAAAATAAATGTATTGCACAAATTAATTCCTTACAATAATACAACTCTTTCAAAGATCACAACGTAATATTATACTACAACAAAATAGAGTAAAATATATATATTCTCATCACAAGATTGCAATTTTATTTTTTTACTTTTGACCTAGTTAAACAAGATCCAATTATTTTGCAATATTTTTTACCCAAAAAATAAAAATGCAAAGAAAACACTCCTATTAAATTTTTGAGAGTTTTCCAAAAATGTTAAATTTTTAGAAAAATCACTTATTTTGAAACCTAAAAAGATGATTTATGAAAAAAAACCAATTGAAAATGTAAAGAGAAAACCCCCTCTAGAACTCTAATAGCTTTTCAAAAATATTAAAAAATTATTGATTTCTGGCCAAAAAATAATATTTATGAATAATCATAAAATTATCATAATGCACTCAAAATTGATGACTTGAATTTAATTTTTTTATTGTAGGATCTTGAGATGATCTCTAAACTTCATGTAAAAGAATATAAAAAAAAATGCAACTACTTGAGAGATATAATGAAATCTTTGAAAATCCTATGGTTTTGACTTCAAAGTCTTGCAAGTTTTTGAACAAAACAACAAGATAAGGTTAGAAAAACCTCCAAATATATAGATTAAATAGGGATGTGGCTCTCACCTTGATGTAGAGCATCCAAAAACACAACACAAACTAGGGAGATCTTTCTCCCAACTCACCTACTCAAATAGGTTATTGTTCTTCACAAGCCTTCCAGAGCACTCACAAGGCTACTAGATACATAATAGGTCTCAACAACTCCAAAAGGGAATCCATGTCTTCCCACCTTGTCCAACCATTTAAACATGTCAAATTAGGCCTACTAAACATGTTCAAGGCCAGCCTAAACTTCATGTAAAAGAATATAGAAAAAAATGCAACTACTCGAGAGATATAATGAAATCTTTGAAAATCCTATGGTTTTGACTTCAAAGTCTTGCAAGTTTTTGAACAAAACAACAAGATAAGGTTAGAAAAACCTCCAAATATATAGATTAAATAGGGATGTGGGTCCCACCTTGATTAAGAGCATCCAACAACACAACACAAACTAGGGAGATCTTTCTCCCAACTCACCTACTCAAATAGGTTATTGTTCTTCACAAGCCTTCCAGAGCACTCACAAGGCTCCTAGATACATAATAGGTCTCAACAACTCCAAAAAGGAATCCATGTCTTCCCACCTTGTCCAACCATTTAAACATGTCAAATTAGGCCTACTAAACATGTTCATGGCTAGCCTAAACTTTATGTAAAAGAATATAGAAAAAAATGCAACTACTTGAGAGATATAATGAAATCTTTCAAAATCCTATGGTTTTGACTTCAAAGTCTTGCAAGTTTTTGAACAAACCACAAGATAAGGTTAGAAAAACCTCCAAATATATAGATTAAATAGGGATGTGGGTCCCACCTTGATGTAGAGCATCCAAAAACACAACACAAACTAGGGAGATCTTTCTCCCAACTCACCTACTCAAATAGGTTATTGTTCTTCACAAGCCTTCCAGAGCACTCACAAGGCTACTAGATACATAATAGGTCTCAACAACTCCAAAAGGGAATCCATGTCTTCCCACCTTGTCCAACCATTTAAACATGTCAAATTAGTCCTACTAAACATGTTCAAGGCCATCTTGAAACATTCTAATATTTAGATCACACCAAATCCTTATAGCCCATTCATACAAGCCTATCTTCACTTAGGACTCCAACTTGTCCATAAACTAAACTCACAATGATAAATAGGTGTACACCAAACCAAGTGAATTCAAGACACCCTTAGAGATACTCTTAAACATATGTAAATCACCATCCTTCACCCTCCCATCCACCCTAAATACCATAAAGAAAACTTGTTGCTGTATCACTGATTCACTGTGGTAGCCACAACTTTGTTTACGATAGTCATAATAACCTGATCCAACACCTCTCTCTAGGGATTCCTAACACTTCCAAGGGTTACTAAGGACTCCTACACACCTTCCCCAATTGTCCTCCACTCATCAAACTCACTCATTACATCATAATCTCAAAATATCAGTCCACTGGTTCCTTAGGACAGCAACACACCCAGTTTTAGGATAGTCATAAAAATGATGAGATTTTTGACCAATCAAGGGCCTCAAAGACTTGATAAGGGTCTAAAATAACCCCACACATACTCCCAAACACTCACCAACACTTAGATATTCACCTTTTGCATATTCACTAGTCTAACACATCAATTCCACTGGAAAAAATTAGACTAAGACACAAAATTCATATTTGTGTCACCCTTTGGTAGGTGCAAACTTGTATGTGGCACCCTACAAGGAAGACAAAATGAAAATATATGTTTAAAAGGGTCATTACATCCATTTTAATGAGTATTTGATGATGGGATGACCAAAAATTACATGTTTTTATGGCACTGGTTACCTGTTGTCATTTTATGACACCCTTGGTCCATCAGTGAGAACCAATCAGAGATATGTTCCATGGACCAACGCTGCCCCAAATGATCAAGGAGAAAAGCAATGAAATTATGAAGTGTGAAGTGTTTTCTTATCTAGGAGGAAGTTCCTTAGTCCTCAAACCCAGAACTCTGGAACACTGAAGTTCCCAGGTTGCTAAGCCTCCTTCTCTCTTCCCCCAGAATTCCGAAACCCTGAAGTTATGAAGTTCCTTTCCTTTCCTCCTTCTCTTCAGTTCCCCGAAACTCTGTAACCCCAAGGTTCCAAAATTCTTTTCCTAAGTCTCTTTTCCCTCTTCTCTAGAACCCTGGAACCCCGAGGTTCCAAAGTTCCCTCCTTGCCTTCTTCCCTTCACTGAAAGTTCGGAACCCCAAGGTTTTGAGGTTCCAACGTTCCTTCCCTTTGTTGCATCTCCTTTCTCCTTCATGGAACTCTGGAATCTTGAGATTTTTAAGTTCCTCCCTTTCCTTCCCCATCCTCTTCAGTGCTCTAGAACCCCGAGGTTCCAAAGTTCCCTCCTTGCCTTCTTCCCTTCTTCAGAACTCTAGAACCCTGAGGTTCCGAATTTCATCCCTTTCCTTAACCCCTTTTTCCAGTTTTTTGAAACTCCGGAACCCTGAGGTTCCCAAGTTCCTTTCCCTTGCCCTTTTTCTTTTCCCAAAACTCCATAACCTTGAGGTTCTGAAGTTCCTTTGCTAAGGCTCGCCCTTCCTTGTTTTCCTTCTCTGTTCTATGGAAATCCGGAACCCCGAGGTTCCGAAGTCTCTTCCTTGCTGCCTTTCCCTCTTCATTGGAACCCCAAGGTTCTAAAGTCCCTTCCTTGCTATCTTTCCCTCTTCTCCTAAACTTTGAGGTTTTGAAGTTCCTTTGCTAGGTCTCCCCTTTTCCTTTGGCTTAATCTCTTCTTCCCTTTCCCAGAACTCCAGAACCCCAAGGTTTTGAGGTTCTCTTTCTCCTTCCCCAAAACTCTGGAACCTCAAGGTTTCCAAGTTCCTTCCTTGTCTTGCCCACTTCGGGAACCCAAGTTTCTGAATTCCTTGGAATTATTTCCGCCTTGCAACACTTCTGGATGGCGTGATCAACACTCAAAGTTTTAAATGCTCCGACGACTTTTGTTGCTTGTGCACCTTCTTTTGTGGAGCCACAGGGGTGCATTTAATGATTTTGGCAGGATTTCCATCAAGAGAGGTACAAGGACATGCTTTTTGTGGTAACTTATGTCATTTCGCCATGCTCTAACTTTGGAAGGTCAGTCAATCTACCCTTCTCAGGGTTGCATTTTCAAGGTATGGCTAGGTTCCTTGCATGTACAGAAAGTCAAGTGCATGCACTTCCCTGAACTCCCAGACTGACATTTCCCTACACACATAAGGTTCATGATCACTCTTGTAACAATTTTTCTATATAAAGGTTGTTAAGCCTCATTTTAAAGGGTTCTCTCTATGCTGGCTTGACCTATTCTATTCTCTTTCACTTCTCTTGTATTTATCTTGCATTTCTACAACTGTAAGTTTGGCCATTGGCCTTTGAATGAATTGAAATTGTTATTCTTGCCTTCCTTCAAATTATGAATGATGTGTATGTTTCCTTATACTTCATCATAGTTGTATGTTTGGTGGCTCTTCTCTCATATATGATGTGTTAATTTATTTCTGAGTGTGACTTGTGGGAATCCTTCTCCCCTCTTGACAATCAGTGAATTCTAACCTCCATACATTCATTGGGGTCATTTGTACAACTAAAGTTTGTGCATCTCCTCGGTATTTAAATTGATTATTTGAATCATTTTGGGTAGGAATACAAAAAATATCTTATCTTGGTGCATCACCTCATTTCATTTTAAGCATTTCCCTCTTCCCTTTTCCTCTGCAAGTTGTTAGGATAGGCTTAGGAGTAAGTTTTGAAGTGTTGAGTTGGTTCAACACCTTCACCTGGATTGAGAAGGAAGTCGGCCTTCTCTAGAGATTCAACCTCCTTGTGCAAGGTCCCACACTTTGGGGTTGTTTCCATCTTTTACAAGGTTATTGAGTTGATAGCTCAGCAAGGGTGCAAGCTTTTGTGATAACACTACCCTAGCAAGGGTTTGTGACTAATTTTACAAAATTTATGATAACTTGCTCAAAACAAAGTGAAAATGAATAAAACCAAATCCAAAACTTCATTGAATCATTTCTCTTTCAATTACAATATGTTTTAGATGTCCACAATAAGGATTTCATAGTGAAAAATGCTTGGTATCCGACTTCTACGGCCAGAAAACAAGAAAAGTGCAAGGTAAACTTTGAAGTTTTATTGCTTATGCCTCAATACATGATCCAACCAGAACTTGGCCATTGAAATGAAGATATTTAAAGGCTTTTATAAAACTCCAATTTTCATAACCACCCTTTGAAAACCAACTACCAACAAACCACTTCCTAATGCACTTTTTTACAACAAATTTTGCATTGACAACATTGTCAATTTGACAATTTTTGTGCAACTTGACTATAAACCTAAAATGAGACCTATATAAATTAAAGGCATCATTAATACATCTAATTAGGATGAAATATTCTTCATATATGATAAAACACCTCATTTGATTCTTTGTAGACACTTCAGCCCTATAAGGACAATTTTGACAATATGATACAAGTAGGACCGTATATTGAATTTAGACATTACAAATTGGTCTTCAAGGACCTTATTACATGATAATGGTAATGAATGACCTTATTACATATTTACATGGCTTTGAAACTTAAAATTACTCAACATGGCCAAAAAGAAGCATATGGCCATCTAGGTGCTCCTGCACCATACACGCCCCTAAGGGAAAACTCATATCCCATGAGTACCATCCAAGTCCATGCTATTGTTGAAATCCTTAAAAACCTACAAAAAAAGGATTTAAACTAGAATACAAAGACATGTCAGATATTAAGGGGTTAAAAACCATTTCCATCCTTGGTTCACACCTAGAGGTGTCAGTTGGTGCTTGCACTTGCACTCTTTCCATTGCATCTGCAACCCTTCCCCTCTGAACCAAACCTATTGTACCTATAATCTCTATTTGTTGACTAATTTTGTCCTCCACAAATGGACACATGACTATCCTAATCAATAATCCATCAAGCAACCCAGTTGTCTTAGTGTTTTTAAGCCTTGAAATGGCTTCAACTTCATCACACCTTACAGGTTCCTTCTTGCCAAATATCACAATCTTGGTTTTACCTTTCACCTTCTCATCTTCCTACAAAGAAGTTAGTCTAAATTATTTTCCATCATTCTTGATAAGGTAGGTGTTTTATCTACCATCATACATTGTCCTTCTATCAAATTGTCAGGGTCTTCCCAATAGAAAATGACAACAATCCATAGGTAAGACATCACATAAAACCCTATCCTTGTACTCACCAATCTAAAACTAAAAAAATGCTTGCTCATTCACAAATAAAGACTGATTATCATTTACCTGAGAAACTTGATAAGGTGCTTCATGAGGTGTTCTATCTAGATTCAATTTATCTATCATCTCCCTACATACCATGTTATTTTGTGAACCTGAATCAATGAAAAATTTGCATACCTTACCTCTACGTTTGCATGTAGTCCTCAATAAGCTTCTTCTTTGACTGATGTCTTCTTCCTTAGAGCCTTGCAACAAACTTCTTCTTGGCATTAGTGACTCTCCTACCTTTGAAAAATAATTTACCGGACCATGAGAATTTGCACTTTCATATCCTTCCTCTTGGACTAGTTGTACTCTCTTCTCAATCCTCCTTTCAACACCACTTGATGTGGATCCTTTCCTTTCAAAGCACTTGAATGTTGGGTTTCCAATCTCTTGACAATTGTAGAATCTACCTATAAAGGTACTTGAGTTTCTACCTCCTCTAAATCTGCCTCTTGAACCCCTAAATCTATCTCTTGCATCATCACGTTGCTCCTTACCCTTGCTTCTTCTTGTTCCTCATATGGTTGCTTGCTGATAGAAAAGGATCCCCTTCCTCTTGTATTGTTGCCTCTTCCCCTATTATACTTATCTTTCCTTCTCTTTATCTTCTCCTCCACCCTGATAGCCAATTGAAAACACTCTTCCACGGTTCTTGGGTTAGCAACAACCAATTCATCTTGTATGTTAAACCTAAGGCCACCAAGGTATCTAGTCACTTTTTCAACTTCATCTTCATCCCTACCTACCCTTATGCTTAACTTATAAAACTCATCAGTATATATCTTCACATCTAGATCCTTTTTCTTTAAATTTTGCAACTTCTTGAACAATTGAACTTCATAATCTCTAGGAAGAAACTTACCTTTGAGGTTCGAAATCATCATGTCCCAAGATATTATCTTGGTCTTTCCCTTCTTTCTCCTCTCTACTTGTTCATAAATCAACCATAGAAGTGCATGCCCTTTCAATTTGGTCTTTACCACCTTAACCTTCTGATCATTAGGTACATCTTCACTTTAAAAGTATGTATCCATGGCTGCAATCCAATCTAGTAGTTCTTCCTCATTCAGATTCCCACCATACATAGGTAAATCAACCCTTACCTTATATTGGTCACCTTTCACTACCTTTAACAATCTAAGTGTCCGCTACTCTTCAGGATCTATCTACTCTTCTACTTTTGCTTCCTGTAACTCCTCTTCTTCCTCCTCTTCATCACTCACATCTCTCAAATCAACATTTCTTGTTTGATTGGACTCCAAGGATTCAAGAATTTCCAATACAATATTTTAGGACTCTTGCAACCTGGTATTCTTCTCTCTCAACTCCTACAACTCTCTAGCAGTACCAACATTCTTAGGAGACATCTAGTCTTCCATTTGACGGCAAATTGTCGGGATTCCGACACAATTTCGTCGCACTACCGACAAAAAAAGTCGTCGAAAACTTTGTGTCGGAAGTTCCGACTATCCTTGTGGTCCTTGCAATTCTGACATCACCTCCAACCTTTTTGACGGCTGCCATGGATGCTCATACCCCGAAAGAATACCATCATGATCTCTAGGAGAGTTCCGACGAGGATGCTCTACATCCGATGGCACTCCTCTGTCGGAATTTTACCCTTTGGAGTTGGAATTCTGATGATAGGTTGACTTTTTGGAAAAAAAAAAATTATAGAAAAAGATTGACATTGGTATCTCTCTTCTATCTCTCTTCTCTATCCCTCTCTACTATCTCTCTTCTCTCTCCCCTCTCTAGGTGTCTTTCTCCATCCCTCTCTTCTTCTCTCCCTCTCTACTTCTCTTTCTCTACCCTCTCCAGGTCATTATCTCTTCCTCTCACCCTCTCTCTCTCTCTCACCTCTATAGGTCTCACCTTCCATTCCTCCATCATTACCCATGTTGTCAAGTTGCAAGATATTTCCCAAAGTACTTGGTTGCTAGGGGTTATTTGCTTAAGTGTTGGAGTCAGAGTTAGATGAGACTTGCATGATTAAGCTATATTAAGTGATCAATTCACCAAGATCTCAATTGTAAACATGACTAGGTTCTAGGGTTTTAGGGTAGCAGAGGTCAAGATTGAGGTATGGTGGTCAAGAATTACCTTCCAATGACAAAAGACATTTAAATGATGAAGAATGAAGGCGATGAACTCATAGAAGTTTGGATGAGATAATTTGACTAAGTTAAAATTTTGTTTAAGTCATGGTCATGATACTAGCTTTCTCATCAAGAGCAATTTGTGCGAATGAACCCTAGAAATGTGCCCATGCTAGAGAAGCAAGAATTCCAATAAAACCTAAGGCAATGCTAGTAAGGGGTCAAAGTTAAAGAATTAGGGTACAAAAAACAAAATTTGGCTAAGTCGAGATGTTGCTCAAGGATGACCTAAATCATGGAGTGTAAATCAATCATGAAACATGAGAATGGATAGGTCTTGACACAAGCAACGTAAGTCCCCCTTGTGATTCCAGCAGATATCACATGCCTTGACCTACTGAATTGTCTGGGATAACTTTTTAGTCCCTTGCAAAGGTGGTCATCCATGCCTTGACGACCTTCAGTATCATCAATTACATCATCAGTAAACAAAACACGATAGAAAAATTCAGATTCCAAACATAAACCATTAGATGGAATGACATTACCTTGACGATTAATTCTATTATATTCCAACTTCCATAAGTGAGGAGTCATTCTTCATGGCTTTGATGTAGTCTCTTCTTTCCCATTGAAAAGATGTTTTTCAGTATTCCGGTACTTATGATTTTTGTGAAGGAAGTGCCTATACTCATCAAACACCTTCTTTCCTAAACTTTTTGAATGACGGGATTTCATCTTTCGACCACAAACTGGACATGCAAATTTTCCCTTTGTTTGAAGACCTACAAGATAATGTATAATTCTATTAAATCTGTTAATTTTTATAATTATAATTATCATAAGCAACTTGAACACTATAACGTACCACAAAAATGTGTTAGCCCTGGGGCATCATGTATTGTCCATACAAGCATTGCATGGAATTGAAATTGTCTTTGTCCTATTGGTCTAGAGATGTCATACATGGTCACACCATTCCATAACTCCAGCAACTCGTCGATAAGAGGCTCAATATATACATTCATATCTTTAACTTGGTACTTGCCTAATGGAATGAACAAAAACATTACATAATTATTATGACCATTTTACTGCAATATTTATAATTAAATGTAGATGACTATTAAATGATAAAATACCTAGAACAATCATTGCCAACATTATGTGCTCCCTCTTTATTGACATCCATGGAGGAATATTATTGTTGATAACAAAAATAGGCCACACCGAGTAAACAGATCTCAACTCTCCAAATGGATTGACACCGTCCGCTGCCAATGAAAGCCTGAGATTATGAGGTTCTTCTTTAAAGTGTGGCCACTTTTCCATTATGTCCATAAATGTTGAACCATCTGCAGGCATTCGAATAATGTCATCTCAACTCCTATTGCATGCATGGTAATCCATAAATTGTGCCAATCTAGTGCACCTGAATAATCATTGCATACATGGAATAATGGGAATATAACGAAGAACCTTGCGAGGCACCTTTTTTGTTATTTGATCTATTCGATATCTACTGATATGACATTCAGGGAATTCTATTCTAAATTCATGTTGTTTATGATATATAATATGATCATTGGGACAAGCATCTATTGTTTGATACTCCATTCCAATATCTTTCATAATGGCAGATAATTCTTGGTATGAGCAAGGTAGAATATTTGATGGTGGTAAGAAAAACTCACCTATCAATCTACAGCAAAAAAAAAAAAGTTTGAGGTGTTAATATAAAGAATATTAATGGTACATGATTCACCATTTATTAACTGTAATGACATGTATGACACACCTTAACATACGTGAGATTGTTATGTTGGATAAACCATTCATAACCTTCAAGTTCACCAAGAACAATACAGCAGAGAGAAGAGTTGTTTGGGAGCCTTTGTAAAGGAGCCCATATGCCTTCTCAAGAAGAGGTAAATCATGAACATCAAGGTCATCATGATCAGCTATGCCAGTACTAAATGTGTCATGGATCAATGTATTTGTACCATCATCTTCAATTGTGTTTTTTGGTGCATGATCGTCATCTTCCATGGGATCATTATCTTCAGCTTCGATATTCACACCTCCATGTTCCTCCACTTCAAAAACCATATTCTTCGGGTTGTGTTGGTCCATATCATGTGCCCTGGGGTGCTCGACCTATATAAAAATGATCAACATAAATAAACCATGATCATGATCTCATTATCAAGTGATTTCCTATGTATATAAATTGTTAAAATGATATAATGAACAACTTACCAGTGGATGATAATCATGTCCCCCTTCAATGTGACCATGTTGCCTACAATGTTTCTTAGTTGTTTTGATTAGAAGTCTTCTAGTCTTTAAGCCCTTACAGATTTTGCAGGGACAATAACATTTCCCATCACCTTTTCTTTTCAAGTTAGACCATAATCTAGCAATTGTCTCCTTATTTTATTCTTCGCTGATATTATCTGACATGGTCTTTCTTCACAGGCAAAAAAATCAGGCTATGGAAACTTCAGTGCAAAAGCTTCACAAAAATTGCAAATCGAACCAAAACCATTTAACTCTTCTTTTTCATCTTAAAAAATTGAACTTAATAGAGAACGTATTTAATGTAGCTGATTGTATGAATTCCTAAGCATTGTGTCTGCAAATTCTTACTAAAAGTTTTCCTGTTGCAGACTTTCTAAGAGACATTTTTGAGTATTTTAAGCCTTGGTTCTTGTATTTTCACTGGTGATAAGTTGGAAACTTTATAGCAGACCTGTAGCCAATCGATCTAATTTTGACAAGTTATACACCAAGCAAACAGGCATCTAGAACTAGCATTGTTTGCAGGTCACCCCTACCCTATGCCATGGGTATATGACTACCCAGAACTCCAGTTTAAGCATTAAGTTACATCATTATTGACCTTACTTTGGGATGCTAAGTATGAGATTGGAACCTTTTGTAAGGTGTGATGAATGTGCTATCATAAATGCAAAGCCAAAACCATTTTGATGAGATCATGATCCCACTAATACTATTTTGCCTTGTTAATTTTGCACCCACAAAAATGATAGAACTAGATATAATATGCCATCAAAGCCCATATACCAACAATGCTCAAGATGAGCCACTTAGAGGTAGAGTTTAACCACTTTCCATATAGGTGGATTATCTCTAACCTTATTTTCCCTATAGGTAACTGATTAGGTTCATTTTAGAGTCTTATTTCCAAATATGTACCTCTATGTTAGCTTTTTGCTTTATTATTTGCCTGTTTATGCTTAATCTTGTCAATTTTGCATAATTTTACTTAGTTCTTGCATCTTCAATGAAATTATATCTAATCATATCCAATCACATCAAAATGGAACAATTAATCATATTGTTGGTCTCTCCTAGAGGAATTAAATTGAACCAAATTGACTATTCCCCAATAAAAATTTTTGAAATGGTGAATGTATAAGTTTGTAGTTTACTTTCCTAGACTAGGACCCCATTTCATCAACAATTCACTATGAAAGCATAAATATTTTTTCTTGAAGAGAACATCTTACAAATTATGCTTCAATGTATAACACATTTTCATAATCAATCATTCGACTTCACATGGATAAAAGAATTCACATATTCTAAATCATGATCTGATGATGTGAACAACTCATATGCAACTATATGGCATGCAAAGCATTTATTTTAACATACACTTATTCATCCACATTGCAGGGATAACAATACAAGGCTCACATATTGGTCTAAGAGGATGCCATGGTCTCACAAAGTAACCAAGAACCATATGAAATGATGGTCTTGAATCCACACACAACTAGGGAGGATCCATACGATTATGTATGACTTCCCCCTTGTTTGTTTAATGGGATTAGCCTCCAAGACATAGCCATCAATAATCACTAAGAATGTATAAGTGGATCGTAGCTACCCATACAACAAACACTTACCTCTATCCTCAAATTTTCCCAATGTTTGATTCCTTATATACACTCATCCAAGGTTATCTACGTCGATCTTGGTGAGGAATCACATCACAACAAAGAAGGCAACATTTAAAAAATAGCAAGAGTTTCACTAAACTACCAAAGATCATAAATATTGAAAGAAAGAAAAAATAGTACCAATAATAAGTCAAATAAATGTGTTCAATTCCAATAGCAAAACAAACATAGCCACAATAACTACACAATAGAGAAAACTCACAATAGTGATTAAACTAATTCAAACAAGATAAAATAAAATTGTTGGCCCATGCAACAAAGATAAGAGATCATCAATAATTGAAGGAAACTTCACGATCCTTAAAAGTGCACATTACATAACTATACGACTAGAAATTGTGGCTAAATAGAGTGAAGATTCATCATGACTCCAATAATAGTCCCTCATGTATGCATTTGTGGAATGAACACAAAAACTCCCACATGGCATGGCCATGTACCTAATGGAGAAGACATGCCTAGGCTACATGCCCAAAAAACATGACTATAATAATAGTCCCTCATGCATGCATTTGTAGCCTACACACTACAAATCCTAACATATCATGGCAATACACCTCATAGAGAAGACACACCTAGGGCCACATTGCACATAGCAACGTGCCTCACAAAGAAGACATGCATAGGGCACATGCCACATAGCAATGTGTCTTATGTAAAAATGTGCATGCATGTCACACACCAAAGCTATATGTATACATCATGAGGCACATTCATATGTTATCAAACACAACCTATTATATCTAACATGAGTTCCTCTCTACATGTGTGCAAATCTTCCAACACTAATCGCCACTAAGAAGGAATAATATAAAATGCATCTTCAAATATTTGTGTGTGTGTGTGGAATTGTGTCTTTGAACCCAAATCGCTACCATCAACAACATGTAACCATCACCTACACTATATCAAAACATAAGTATGGTGTGACATCATATCTATTTGCATAATGTCAAAACACATGCAAACATGAAAATAATCATAGCATGACAAAAATCAATCTCCACATGTTGGATCAAAGATATAAATAAGATAATAGGGTAAGAGGAAACCCGTACCAAGAACCACATACCAACTATCGACAATTCCATCAAGATAAATGTAGGATAGGATACCACTATGAGCCATCCAATGGTCCATTCTATAAGGAGAACTAGGGGATACTATCTTTGAAAGGTGTGGTAAATAGAGATAATCCCTACTAATGCCACAATATGTCACCATAGCTTCTTGAGTTTTCCATTCTTCTACTTAACACCACATTTATTGAGTTCCTCAACAGTGAGGTTGGTTCTCAATAGGATGCACAAATATGTAAACACACAAGCATGGTTTCATCATACTTGTACAACAATACAAATTCATTTTTCTATTTAATTACTTAGTGTAAAAATAACTCCATTACATAACATAGGGCAATAATCACCATAAGTTTTCAAATAAACTACACAAACATCAATTGGAGTTACCCTTTCTAAGGTACAAACATAATTTATTTATAACTTCAAAATTAAAATAATCACAATACATCCAAATAAGTTCAATAGTGCATGGAAATAGACAACATGATCCATAATTAAACCCATAAATTACCCTAATTGGATATGCTAATAAAATGGTGTCTCAAATAATAGAGATTATGTTGGACCTATAATAGAGATCTGGACTTTGTTTCATCATACACAAGCATGGTTTCATCATACTTGTATCCAAATA
Source organism: Cryptomeria japonica (assembly GCF_030272615.1). Taxonomy (NCBI): domain Eukaryota; kingdom Viridiplantae; phylum Streptophyta; class Pinopsida; order Cupressales; family Cupressaceae; genus Cryptomeria; species Cryptomeria japonica. The sequence continues at coordinate 659,206,486 of NC_081411.1, read as the reverse complement.
CACCATCCATAGATAGGTACTCAGTACCACAATCTCATGGGTACCCTTTTAGCTGAATTTACCCTATATTTAGGTGAATCTGCCCTTGTATCATTCCTTGATCTAGTATGTCATTCCACCAATCAATAATTTTTCCATATTCTTGGGAGAATACACTATCCCTTAGGTGAATATGCCATATCCTTAAATGAATCCTCCTTGTCATCATCCTAAGTCCTCTTTTTGTTAAGTCTTATCCCTTCATCTTTAGGAAAATCCACCTATCCTTATGTGAATCTACTTTCTCTTAGGTGAATCTATTTCACATAAATCATTTATCTTATCCATATTTCTTACGCAAATGGTGAATTTTTCCTATCCTTAGATGACTACACTCCCATTTAGGTGAATCTATCTAGTTTTAGTCTCCTTCCATTATTTTGTCCAAATTTGTATCCTCTAGTTTACATGAATCTACTTGTTCTTAGGAAAATCAACTCTATCATTCTAAGGAAAATTCACCTTGTCATCATCCTTAATCATCTACCTTTCAAGTGTATAGTCCATCCATCCTTGGGAGAATCTAACATATTATTGGGAAAATCCACTCCCTCTTAGGTGAATCCACCTTTTCCAGCTTCTCATTAATCTATTATTTGTTCTAAGAAGGACACAAAAGTGGATAGAAAACAATAGAGGAGATAGTACTCAAACAAGTACTAAGGAATTGCATTAGTGACATGTCACAAATGTGAGTCATACATGTTCCAAATTTATTGATTCTCATGAAGGAACTAAGTTATCTACAATAAATAGCCACCCAAGAAACCCAGTTGCTTTAGGCAAACTATCTTCTTAGTAGTAGCTTAATTCTTGAGACACTTGATTTAGATATGATCTTGTAAATGGTTTTAAAAAGAGTAATTAGTCACCAACCAACCACACTCTTCATTTGTATATTTAAGAATTAGTTTGGTCAAACCTTGATTGTAACAAGCATAACCAAATCCTCCATGATAAAGTTAACAACAAATATATTATTGCATAACCAAATCTTTGTGGTGGGTGTGTTCAACAAATATATTATTGTCTGAATTGCTTTTGTCCAAAATGTAGGAACTTGATCTACATATCCATGAAGGCATGATTAGGTCTCCATACAACACTTCTTTGTTGATGCATATATGTAGGGTTAGTTGTTTTCTTTTAGTTGTGGATAAACCATTTTGAGTGAATTTCTCATTTACTTGAGCACTTTGCATTTAGAGAACAACTGGATGACCATTCAACAAGGGGTTTAAACTCTTTGAACTTCACAAATGATTGAGCTTTTCTTGTCAAGCAATGTACCCACATCTTAAAGACATCAAATTATGAAAGATGATAGTCCCAAATCTGCAAATGACTGTCACAACATAGTGAATAAGGGAAATCCATAGATACATTAATGAGTAGCCCTAGATCAATACAAAGAGAGCACATGCATGCTAAGGGAGCATTGAACAAGCCTTTTTCAGGATAATATAATGGTAGTAAAAGAAATCAATAAAGAGCATAAGTTCATCAAGAACAATTCTTAGCCACAAAGATCTAAGGTAATCATAGAGGAGCTGATAATAAGTGAGTTCAAGAAGACACACTCAAGCCTTCATCACATTCCATAAAAAGAAAATCATTATTCCATATAATTGGAAGGAAATGATATATTGCAAAGATTACTATGAAGGTCTAAAATGGTAAAAGAGATGAGACTAATCTTTTATTTCTACTTACAATAGTGAATTGGTTGAGATATACTCATAGACAAAGTGAATGACATGTATGAGAACAACCTCAATAAAGGTAAAAAGGACAATAAATAGTAGTGATAGATGACAATGTATTGAATGTGCCAAGAAAAAGACAGTGGAAGCCATGGAGAAATCACTATCAAAACAAAGCCATTAAATAAAACTATGTTGGTGCAGCTTGAGAAGCACAGTAGAACAATGAAAAAAGAACACTACTTGGTCCTTGAAAAGCATGTAGTCGCAACGATTGAAAACCAAAATGACAACATAGAGGGCATGAATATTTGGAGTATTTCCATTCTTAAGAATCTCATGATAGTCCGTTATTAGGACAGGTGAAGTGCACTATGAAAGTGTCTTAAAAAGCTAATATAGCCATAAGTGATAGTGCCAATGCTTTGAGTTCAAATCCTCATGAAATAAAGTCATGTTTATCTCAATGCAATGTTTGCTAGCATCCTCCCTGCGTGTGCCAAAATAGGAGCTTTGGAACAAGGTATGGACATCCATCAAAACATAATCGACGGGGGTTTTTTGTCAGAAATTAGTTGCAAATGCTCCAATAACAAAAATCGCAAAATGGGGTAGCATACACATGGCATGTGAACTGTATGACAGAATACCTCAAAGAGATGTCATTTCATGGAATTTTAAGATTGCAAGATATGCACAAAATGGATTAATTCACAAAAAAAAACCAGTTGCCCTTGATTGCGAAAAAAAAATTAGTTGTCCTTCATTGAAAAACAAAGAGTTCCTTTGATTGCAAAAAAAACCTTACCTTGCTTGTGCAGAGATCGCTCTGGCGGGGGGGGCAGGGAGGCAAGATGGTCGCCGCTTGCTTCAGTTTGCTTTCAAAATGAAAATGTGTTGTGTTTTTTTTTTTTTAATAAAATGCCCGAGGTCGTCAGAATTCCAACAAACACAGGCATTTTAAAAAAAAAAATCAAATTTTCACACAATGCTCCTTGTCCGTCGGAAACCTCCATCGGAATTTCACCCCAAATGTATTAGTGGTGTTATAGGCTGCAAGGCGGGGATGTCCTTCATTCGATCTCCCTATCTTGACTGCATCAACTGGGATCTCTAATAGTTCACCTTGCATATTCTCAAGCACAAAAGCGTTGAATTCTTTGCATTAGAAAATGTGGAATGGGCCCTCTCATAAGTTATCAAACTTTGCATGTTGTCTAGGTTTGGCACCTTGTTCATTATATTTGAAGATAGGGTCTCTGCATGCAAAACCAAGGTCTAAGCTCTTCTTGTTGAACCATCTTTTAACAATTTGTAAATGATTGTGGAGAGAATTAAAGGATTTTTCTCTCCTCTCTTGTAACTCCAAGAGTTCTGCCAACCTTACTTCCATAGTTTCATTGTCCTCTAACTCTAGAGACTTCAAAAGCTGCAAGCCTATAATCTCTAGTGAGATTGGGAACTGTGCTTCCTTTCCATACACGAGCTCATATGGGGAATTTTTTAGTATTTATTTGGGAGTCACTCAATCCGCCTAGAGTGTGCTTCTCAAATGATGGTGTCATTCCCTTTTATGTTTGGCTCCCATTCTTTTAATGAGTTGAATCAAGTTTTTGTTGGTTGACTCAGCTAAACCATTCCCTTGCAGGTAATAGTTTGAGGAATTTTTTAGATAAATGTCATGGCTGAGGGAAAATTGGGTAACCCTGGAGCTTGTAAATGCTCTGGCATTATTTGATAATATAGTTTTTGGTAGACCAAACCTTGAAACTAGCTCCTCCAAGAATCTTAATATCTTTGTCTCGGTGGCATTTTTCAGAGGAACTGCCTTTGTCCAGCATGTGAAGTAATCTATCATAGTGAGGATCCATTTGTGGCCGGTGGAGGATATTTGGCTAATCACTCTGATGAAGTCTAATTGCCATTGGGAAAAAGGCTTGTCTACCACTATGGGTTTAAGTGGCATCACTATATTTCTATGTTTCCCAACATAGAACTAATATTCTTTACATTCTCTGACCAGAGAATGTACATTTTTGAACAATGAAGGCTAGTAATAGCCTGCTCGAGTGATTTTGATAGCAATTGTCTGAGATGAGAAATGGTCTCCCAAAGGGTCGTCATGGAACTCATGTAAAATCTTTTTGTCCTATAGTTTATTTACACAATGGAGTAGAACTCTATCAAAATTCCTTTTGAACAAGATTCCTTCAATCAAGCGATAACCACTATTTTATAATATATAAACCTTCTTTTTTCAAGAGGAAGGTTTGAAGGGAGCCTTCCAATTTGCATGAACTCTTTCTTGTCGTTCACCTAATACCTTTCAGTTGGTGTATCATTTGTTAACACTATTTCATCTTGCACCTCGCCTTTTGGTAGCTTAGCACCCTGGGCTATATATTCACAAAGACCTTTCCTGCGGATTACCTTGGTGGGTGTGACATCAATGTCATATTCTAGGATTTTGGTAATCCAGTTGGCTCTTTTTCAGTAATTTCCCCTTCCATAATGTACTTACATACAACCGAGTGAGCCACATAGACAGTTGTCTTATTGCAGGCAATAAGGTATCTAAACTTCTTTATGCCTTTTACTTTAGTGAACGTCTATTTTTTCTACAAAGTTATATTTGGTTTCATAACCCTTCAAGGTTCTTTAATAAAAGGCAACAGGATATTCTCCAGCGTTGTTTGTATCTTTCTACATTAGCATGACAACAATACTAAAGCATTGGCATAAACATACATTAAAAAATTATGAGACTTGTCAGGATTAGCCAGGACTCGGGCCGATGAGATGGCTTCCTTAATCTTTTCAAATGCCTCCTTAGCTTCGGGGGTCCATTTGAAATGCAGATCTTTTTTTAGCATAAGAGTGATGGGTCTAACCATTCTAGAAAAATCAGATATGAAACGGTTGATGAAGTTGATCTTTCCCAAGAATGATTGGACACCTTTTTTGTTTACCGAAAAGGGAAGCTCTTTGATAGCCTTTACACGGTCTAGGTCAATTGAATCCCCTTATTTGGATACTACATGACCAATGAGCTTTCCCTGAGGGACTATGAAGATGCACTTCTTCATATTTAGGGAGATCCCAAACTCTAAACATTTCTGAAAAACAAGCTCCAGGTGGTCAAAGTGATCCTCCTTGTTTTTAGAAAACATAGTCAAATCATCTAAATAGATTAGGATAATTTTGTTCATGATTTCCCTGAAAGAAATGTCCATCGCTCTTTGGAAAGTAGCTCTGGATTTTGAAAGGCCAAAGGGAATTTTAGCATATGCAAATGTTCCCCACTTTGTCATGAACATCGTCTTATGTTGGTCTTCTTGGTTAACTAAGACTTGATTATACCCAGAGAACCCGTTGAGCATGGAAAACATTTCTAACCTAGCAACTGTATATAAAATTTGTTCCATAGGTGGAAGAGAATAATGGTTCTTTAGGGATGCTTTGTTCAAGTCTTGTAAATCCACACAAAGGCAGATATATCCATTTTTTTATGGACCGTCGCCAGGTTGGAAACCCTGGTGTTGTACTTTATTGGATAGATAATCTATGAATCAATCAACTTCCTTAATTCTTGATCCATAAGCGATTCAATCTTGGGATTAACTGGCCTTTGTTTTTGTCAAATGGGTTTTTCCCCTTCAGTGAGCTTAATACTGTGCTCGATTACATCAGGGTTATAACCCTTTATCTCATCATATCACCATGCTATCACTCCTACGTATTCATCACATAAATGAACCAACTTGTCTCTATCATGCTAAGGAACATTTTTTCCCACTTTAAGCTTCTGTCCCTCACCAATTTGAAGCTCAGTATAATCTCCTTTATCTTCCGTAAACTTTCTTTTATCATTTCTTGCATCCTCATAGTCAAAAAGGTTCTCCAATGTGATCAAACCCTTTAGGAATTTATTTGACTTTAGTTGGATCACTTGACCACTGTATGCTTCAACAACCTTGGTTTGTAGTTCATCAGTAAATTTACCAAACTGTTGTATGAACATGGCTATATGTTTGTCATTTTCAAAAACTTGCCAGTGTACACCATTATCTGGTATATCAGGTTTGACAATCACTCAAACTGAATGCTTATTCTCTAGCAATTTTGAGGCAGGATCAAACTAAGATCCAATCCTCACCATACGATCAAAAACTTCATTTTCCTTCTGGGGAACTCTTCAAATGTTGAAAGTTTCAAAACTCTCAATCAGATCCCAAAATTGATGGTGATATGAATGCATGTTGATATGCTTTGCATCTAATATTCCTTGGACTTGATGAACCACTAGCTCAGAATCCCCCAAGACTCTTAGATGCTTGACTCCTAGACGCACTACAAGACTCAAACCATGAACTAAATCTTCATACTCTACATCATTGGTCAAACAGGAAAACTGGAAACGAAAATACCTCAGGATTTTCTCTCCGGAAGGGGAAGTTAGACAAATTCCCGCATTGGAGCCAATTTTGCATCTTGCTCCATCAAAGCGCAAGATCGATATTTTTGAGGTCAAGTCTTCCTTTTTCTTTTCTTTATCCTATGGGTCTTTTGACACTTTAGGAATTGTCGGATCCTCGTTAAATATCACATAAATCCCAATTCTTGTGGCATGATAGTTCCCATAAGGATCTGCATCTATGAAATCATTTAGGAAAACCTCTTGGTCTGGAGCTCGGTCCCCGGTAATTTCTTCATCTTCAAACAATTCCACACGTCTCATCTCATCTTCTGAGATGGATGTATGAGTTTTTTCAAAACTGATCATAGCTTCATTAGCTATATTCTCTAAGTGCAAAGGCTCAAACAATATTTTCAACTTTGCTCCATGTTTGGTTCTGAGGATAAGATGAGACCAATCTAAAGAGAGATATCCCACTACTTTTACAGTGAAATCCTTGGACAGGCAAAGGCTGAAAATAGGGGGAATGTCAATGACTACTACTTCTTGGGTTACGGTGATACCAGGACAAGCGAACAAGGTTAGCGGAATTTGCTTTTTATTATACCCAGAGTCTAGACTCTATTACCATCAAGTTACATAACCCCCCTATTCACAGCTCATATTCTAACTTCAAGACCTCTTCTATTTGCTTGGGAATTACAATGGTGCTAGCATCGGAATCAATCATGGAGTTGTGAAGTAACTTATCCCCTACTATAAGGGTTAAAAAAAAGGATTGGGCTTTGGCCTACCTTCCTTCATGCTAGTAGAGGATTTGAGGATTTCATTAATAAGTATCATCGATGTTCATGACTGATCTCCTGAATTGGGTTCATTGCTCATTGTACATGATATATTCTCGATCAAATTGGCTGGAGGCTTTTTCGTTTCACCTAGTGCCTCTTGTAGGCAGTTTTTCTACTTTGGAATGGTGATAATATCCCATAGGGATACATTCATTGGAGCTTTCTTCAATTGCTCCACAACATCAAGAATTGTGGGAATGGTATATTTTGAGTCCTTAGCCTTGTAAGGTATGAAGCTAGATTTATGAGGATTGGAAATCACAATAGGTTCTTTTGTATACTTCTCTACACTTTCTTTTGTCTATTGAGTCATAGGTTCTCCTGTAAACCGGTGCTTCAAGTGGAGGTTATAGTCTGACTACACTTGAAGCATCATTTGTAACAATGGTTTCTTCTCCCTCCATCTATGAAAAGAGGGTGTGATTTAGGGTAATTTCAGGTTCTTGTTCCGTAGACACATTCCGCATTTGGGCTATAAGCACAACATTATCCATCCCAGGGGAAGCATATACTCCAACATCAGGATCCATCCCTTGGCTCCTTTGTTCTGCCACCTTTTGTTGCAAATTTCCCCTTGGACAATTTTGCGGCATGTGGGTGTCATTGTAGGGAAAGCACCAAGAATTGGTATCTTCTCCTAGATTGTTTTGGCCAAAAATTAACTCCTTGTTTTGACTAGGAGGTATGACTTGCAAAGGGGTTGGCACATGTACAATATGGTTATTTGACTAACCTTGATTAGCTCTCACACCACCTTGATACTGATTTTGTTGATAAGGAGGCCTTCCACATTGGTAGTTTTGAAACGGGGGACTAGCGAGTGATGCTTGTTGCCTCTTAAGGTTGATAATTTCATTTGAAAAAGGTTTGAGCAAATTCTTCATATCGTTTATTTCCACATCTAAGGAAGCAGGAGCGAGAGTGCTTGCTTGTTGGGCATTTGGGTATACATACATGGATTACAAAGCAGATGTGCTTGGGGATGATGGCTCAGGTGTTTGGTTCGTCAACTCAGGAAATACTGGCATGGGTGGTCTTGGTGGTAGTTTACCGGCGTCAATTAGGTTGTTCTTTGCTCAGGCTGCAAGTTTATAGGCATTCAGAAGAGTGTTGTCACCTAGGGATTGAATCATAATAGATATATCAAAATTGAAGGCTTTTAGGTAAAACACAAATTCCATATTTGCGGGAGGACGAGCGGATATCAGTATTTTTTGCTAGGTCTTTTGGAACATGGAGTTAAAGTCGGTTATAGCCTCTTGAGGAGCCCTTTTAATGGTTATCAATTGCTGCAACAAGGAAGATCTATCCCCTTTTTGATGAAGTGTTCAAATAAATGATCTCCCAGTTGGTCCCAATCGCCTATTGACTTTGATGTGAGAGATCTATACCAATCCTGAGATTTTCCCTTAAAAGAAGCTACAAGCAATCTTAATGCAACATTTTCATGTGTGACGTTATGCACAATGCATACATCGACTACATCCTGTAGATGTTCTCCAGGAGTCTTAGAATCTTCTCAGGTAAATTTTTGTAGATCTTTTAGTGCGGAGGTTGGAATAACATCCCACTGAGCAGGAGGAACAAGTGGAATAAGATGACTCCCACTATTCCAAGTAACAAAATTTCTAGGAGAGTGGGTTGTCATTGGTACAAGGACTAACTAAATTGGGATTTGTGCTCCTCCTCCTATTACTACTTGGACTACTACTAGAGGTGGTAACCATAAACTTGGATTCGATGAAGTTTGGCTCCTAGTAATGGATTTATGGCTCATACACCAACTTTTAAAAATAAGCAAAAATGAGTCCCATTGGGCGTGCTAGAAAAAGAATTGTTGATCGTTAGAATTGCTACTAGGAAAATAGCCTCATGGGAAAATTAGTGATGGGGGACCCACGTGCTTTCATTGAATAACCTTCAAGATTTTTGAAGCTAGCTCTTCATTCATTTGGGGGAGAAAAGGGGAAGGAGGAAACATTAAAATAAATCTATTCTAAAGTGATGCGCTAAATCAATTTTTCTATCAAACTAAGAGCACAGAGAATTTTAAATGCATATCATTATGACACCCATTCAACAATTTGCATGCCCTGAATACTAAGAAAAATACATCCAAAATATTAATTTAACATAAAGCAACATACACCATGCATCTACTAGATAAAGAGTATAAGAACATGATTTAATCAGTAGAATCTTAAGCTTATATTGCTAAACTTAAGCCAAAATTTTAAAGAAGCACAAAAACTATTAATGCACACTGAATAAGCCAGTCTTAGAGGCCACATGCATAGTTCGATTATATTATTAGAAAAATACAATAACAAATTAGAGGCTCAATTTCTTCCTAGAAAACTTGTCTATCCTTCTTAGTAAACTAAAAGTTTCGAACCCTTTGCAAAACAAACATTACACTTCTTATAGAACAAGACCTAAAGGCACGAAACTAAAAACAAGAAAAGCATCTTCAAAAGACATCGTTGGCACTTCCTTGTGCAATCATGGCAACACCCAAACATGCAGGGAAAAAATTTCTCACTTCATAGCACAACTGCATCCAATATTCTATTATTCAGATCAAAAGGATCCCAGTGATTCTCTTGCAATGACCCCTTTCAAAATATGTAGAATGTAGTTTCAAAAATGGTTAGCAACTTCCCATGACACTACCCCTACTAACTGAATGTGTGAAGCCTTCAGACTATTTCTCCAAAATACATGTGGCAGCAGGAGGGAAAGAGTTGGGCCTTGAGAAAATTGCAATCTCATAACCTCCCGAGGAGCTTCCACATATTGCAATGGCCTCACTGTAAAATTGTGGACCCATCTTTGTGGGATCAAACAGACAAAACACTGCGTGTTGGATGAACGTGGCTCTTCAGCAAGGAAAAGAAAAAGGCATCGGGAATGTGTGCCATGCCAACACGTGGTGAGCGCTTGCAAACCTTATCAAAAGAAAGTCAAGTGAGAACAAGGGGCCAAGGACTTAGACAAAAAGGATACCACCCTCAATTAATAATGTGGATAAATAAAGTCCACAGGAATATGTGAGTAGCTCCATCGAGGCTATGGATGCCTGGTCGATATTGGAGCAATACTCATGAGATTACAACAATAACCTTATCAGAGTTATGGACACTTGCTAGCAGCGAGGCTCTATCAAGGATTTGTTTGAAGACAAGACAAGTCACGTAGCTAATCACATTGGATTATAAGGATTACAATGATCATATAAACCAGAATGAATGTATTTGCACACACATGGGTAATCAAAGACTAAGTACCTTGATCCAGTTTGGTATTCTTCTTCCCTTTTGAGTATGCTTCCTAGTCAGTAGATATGTTCAGTTGAATTTTTCAGAGCTTCTAAGTATGGGTTAGGTCTCTATCTCGAAAATGTTTACGAACATTTATCCAGGTGGTACTAGATGTTGTGATAATTTCTCACATTATGCTTTTGCAAATGGATACCTCTATACTTGGGGACAAGTTTCATCCACTCTATCCTTCATGCCACATCTCCCCTTATCCTTTATCCACTATCCATCACCCTATCTATGTCCATCTTATTTTTTTACCTTTGATCTTGATGAGGCTAAGGATCTTCATAAGTAGCACACATCCTATTTGCTTCAAATTATCCACACCCTTTAGTCCATATCCCTTATCTTATCGATTTCTTACTTCCATCATCCATTATCACTCTCGATATTGCTTATCTTATCCATTTCTTACTTCTATCATCCATTATCACTCTCAGTCCATCTTATCTTATCCAATCATAACTCCATCCTATCCAAATTCATCCCTTGATCTTGATCAAAACTAAGGACATAAAATATAAAACATGTTTTCAAAATCCTCTTGACATGTCCATCCTTGTGGACCCAATACTATTCAATGCACCAAGCCATCACCTTACATTTCCATACCAATCCCTCAGCTTGGATAAACATGAGGTCACCTTGTGAGATAGTCCTTGGAAACTATATCAGCTCCGATTCCATAGTAAGCTACCTCCATCTTTCACCTATCCATTTTTAGCCGACTAATTCCTCCATACATTCTCAATGTTACATGCCTTGCTATACATTGGGGCAAATAAATATATCTTTCTTGAGGATAAATCATGACACGTGCCTTTTACCTCAATCACTGATCCAAACATCTCTCATAATACAAAAAAAAATCATAAAAAGCCCTAAAAAAATCCAAAAAACATCAAATAAATTTTGAAAACCTAAAAACTAGAAAACAATCAAAAACCCAAAAATAATCCATCAATCACAATTCACAATAAAAAAATCCTTTGAAAAGACAAATATTTTGAGAAAACACAACTATAACATCATGCAAATTATTAAGCTTAACAAATCATGTATCAAAAGACAAACTACTAAGCTAGCCTACAACTTCATTGATCAATTGCCTATCAGATTTCAGCATCCTTATCAAACAAAGTGCCTTTACAGATACATCATTCCTAGAATAGGTACCCTATCAGATATCATGTATCAATGGATACATCTTTCATACAATCGCTAATTTGAGTCCAACTATCAATCAGCTTTTTCTAACTAACCAGTTCACTTTCAATCGTTGTTTTCTAATAGATCAATCAATTTAATCTTCTCATCAAACAAGTCAGCCAACTAATAAATCAAATTAGTTAAAAGAAAATTAGTCCTCATGACTATCAATCAAATGAGTTCGTCTCTCAATCAAATTGAGTAATTCTCTCAATCTCTCTTGTCTCAATCATTCTCAACCATTGATCGAATCAGTTCTCAAATCAATCTTAGTCATCCAATCAAACTATCCAGAACCTATAAATTTAGCACCAATCCTTCATTTTCAAAGAACTAAGATCTTTGAATTCTTGTTGTCATATTTCAGGTTAGAAGCACAACTCTAAGAACCAGCACTCCACAAGAATGAGAAGAATAATGGAAGCGACATGCATTATATAAATAGGGAGTTTTGATTGATTATTTTATTGTCTTATTGATTTATAATTACTTTCATTGATGTTACGTAGGAATTTGTTGATTAGATTGCATTTTGTGGTTTCCCTTTATTCTAATTAGCACTAATTTCAATGAGTTTCCCTTGTAAAACAAGTACCACACTTAAGTCTCAAAGAATCCTAGAGGGAAAAGTTAAAAAAAAGTGAAAAATATCAAAAATAACATAAAAATATAAAAATACAAAAAATAGTCACCCCCAGATGAAAATTTGGTAAACAAGCATCTTGTGTGATCACAAATAAAAATTAAAAAAATGGCAAAAATGTAAAGAGAAATAATTCACCCTATTGTGAAAACCTAGTAAACAGGTGCTTTGGGTAAGTACCATGGTAAAAACTTGGCAAACATGCACCATGTCTAGGAGGTTACAAATCTACCATCTATTAGTGTTTTATCTGCTCAACTGTCACTATATCTGTCATTTTCATCCCATTGTTCATAATAAAATGTAGCAAAAAACCTCTCACGGCCTAAGTTCCATTAGTCATAAATGTTAGAATCCATTCCCATGCTGAGTTAGTCCAACTCCCCATTTTCATGTTACATGGTCCTAGTCCTAGGGTAAAAACCCTAATTTATTAAAGTCTTCAAAAAATCCTAAAAAAACATAAAAAGTCCTCAAAAGTCCTAAAAAAAATCCTGAAAAATCAAATTAAGTCTTGAAAAAATCCTAAAAAGCATAAAAAGTCCTAAAAAAAACCTAAAAATGAAATAAAGTCCTTAAAATATTCATTAAAAAATGAATAATGTCTCGAAAAAATACTAAAAACCATGAAATTGTATGAACACAAATCTAAAAATCAAATAATCAAGAAAATCCAAAGCAATAAACTATTTCTTGCAATGACAAACGTACAAGCAACTACACAACAAGTCAAAAATGTCAATCAAATCAAGCAACAATAGACAAACAATCAATCAAGTTGGTAATCAAACTGATCACATGTCTAATCAATCAATCGATCAATCCCTATCAATCATTCATCAAATTGTCTTATATAGGGAAGGATAAACTCAAAAATAGATAGATCAGTCTTATACGAGGTATTAAATCTCTGGAACTGGACATTATCATCATCATCATCACACAAGCAATCAACATTGGCAAAGATCAGTATGGTTGTTGACTCATTGGTCAAGTTAGTCTTATCTTTTTTTTACTTGTCTCGAGTTACGTTCCTATGCTACTCAAGGATGTCCACAAGTGACTAGAGGAATCGGCATGGCTCATGATCCTTTTTCTTTGTTTTTTGTTTTTAGTTTGTTTTCATGAAGTTTTAGAGCACATGTATTTTGGGTGTCTATGTTGGTACGATCATTCGACAAGTATCCTATGCAAAAAAGAAGTTGGGGATAACTATCCTTGTGACTATCATACATACCTCGACCCTTAGTACAACAATCCTAAAATGGATGAATATACTCCTTGTCTGCTATGTGTCTGTTAATGCAATGGGAAAGCATCTACACCTTGGTCTTTCATACATCGGTGTACAAACCTCCATTGATACATAATAAGGCTCAATGATAAAATTGTTATACCACCCAAGAAGCACAAGAATTTGTGATAGTTTCATTTCTTATTCATCGATCAATTATATTCCCTAATCACTCCTCATTTATAATTGATTCATTATTCTCACTAACTATTCTTTAATCATTGCACATAGTCATTTTGGCATGGTACTCTGGCACGCAAAAATAAGTCCATCCTGCACCCACATGCATGTTAGTATATAGGCATATCATAATATATTATCTACATCACATCACACACACACACACACACACACACACACACATGCACACACTCACAGGCACATGGCATCATGCATATAAAATCATGTTAGTATGTAACATCCATCGTGTGTTCATCACATATATGTATTTAATAATTTGCATCCATAATAGCATCCAAGACATCTTGAATATAAAATCCATATCATATAGAAGCACAAGCATATACATTATAAGGGTGTATATATCCAACATAAAGCATGTAAAGAACATAAAACATCACATAGGTATCATAAATTGTCCATCACATAATAAACATCATAAAAACATGCATACAGGATAATAAGACATCATATAAGATTGCCACCAAAACTGGATGTCATATATATAACTCAAAAATAGTGTCAAGGTACAATGTCATCATGTTTGAGAGAAATAAAAAGGCCCATGAGCTCAATCAAAATACACAAGTGTCTAGATCATAAGGAGGATCAACCAGTTCTCCCTCTATCCTTAGCATTTGGACCCCTAACTTGTCCCTTGCCTAAAGTACCTTTCCTAGGATGTCCAAAATATGGTGGTGGTCTTTGTGGTGGTCCCATAACACCCCCACTTCTAGTAGTGGCTCTCAATTGTGACCATCTTTATGATTGATAATCCTGGAAACTCGGTTCCCTCTTCTTTGTTGGTACCACACTCTCATATAGTCTACACCAGTAAGATACCTCAATCCTTGACTCATAGAGGTGATCAACCATAGTCCTCATGCCAAGATTTGTGCCCTCTATAAAATATCTCTAATAAGAAGTGGTGGCCTACTATGCCTTGGCTATGACATCCTCCCTCTCAAACCACATACGGTGTCTCTCTATAATAAGAGCATCTTTCTCAATAATAAGAGCATCTTTCTCAACAATAAGAGAATCTTTCTCAACAATAAGAGTATATCTCTTCTATATCCACTTAGCCTACTCCTCCATAAAGGATGCCCTGTCCTTAGCCTTGTGCCTTACTATTGTACCAAGTCATAGCTATATCTCTACAATCTAATCCTACAATTTATGAATCTAAGCTCTACAACCTATGGATTTAGAATCTAGCCTTGTGCCTTACTGTTGTACCAAGTCATAGCTATATCTCTACAATCTAATCCTACAATTTTTGAATCTAAGCTCTACAACCTATGGATTTAGAATCTAGCCTTGTGCCTTACTGTTGTACCAAGTCATAGCTATATCTCTACAATCTAATCCTACAATTTTTGAATCTAAGCTCTACAACCTATGGATTTAGAATCTAAGAAACATCATTTCCCACCTATACATCTAGTATCTTAGCAACAGGTACTTGTATAGCTATCATGCCTGCGACAGGGCCCTCATCGTGATCATCATCATTTTCACTAGAGTCAGAGTCATCAGAGCTCAAACTAGTATCATTGGAATTATTTCTCTCCTCCATCTCCTCAATATTAATATCCATTCCCTCCTCACCTCCAATTGCCTATTGTGCAACTATGATCGGGGCATCCAGTCCTCTGTCACCTCCTTCATCCCCTCCACCATCTCCATCTCCATCTCCTCTCCTCTTCCTACCTCTCCCTCTCCCCCTCCTCCCTTATCCTCTATGTCTACCTATGTCCCCTCTACCTCAACCTCAGTCATGTGTCATTTGTTAATTGATACCACCAATGATAGGCACTATCGAATTTGTCAAGGGAGTCACCCTCTGTGTAGACCACCACATATCATATTGTAGCGTAGTCCCTGCATTAATCACCACTAACTGCCATGCCCACTGAACCAAACAAAGACCATCAAACTTAGCATAAGGAACCTATGGTTGATGCATGCCCCACAATCTATCACCTCCCTAGTCGACCAAGCAAAATATGTCATCCCCTATGGAACACCTTGAACCTTACCAAATTGTCTCAAGACTTGATCTGGAAACTATATATCAATGATCCTCTAGGATCTTATTATATGACCAATTAGGTATCTCTATTGTCTATTATATGGAATATTCTAAGCACCATCATCCCAATTAGGATAGTCTTAATATTGTCTCCAAATGAAATGTTGTAAGATATCTATCTCATGTTGTCAGTATAAGTTATGACCCATGTGTCTTTGAATCACTGCATTTGAATATTTGTATACATAAGTTTGCTCTGCCTCTAGTTGTGTGTCTACCACTAGGTGAAACACTACCATGTGCTCCCAAGCCCAAAACTATAGGAGTGTGATACGAATCTCAATATGCTAAGCCTTAAGATATAGCATGGCTAGCATGCACAAACCCCATGAATAAACTCTACAATCTGAAACCATCACCCATAGTACCTTGCACCACCTGACAGGGAAATCATGCCCTCGTTTATCATGAACCAATGTATCAGCAATCAATCTACACAACATCATAATGTACCTATCATATGCACCCATCAAGGTCCTCTACCCGTTCTCGTACAACTCATCCAGACCTAGCTCCTTTAGATCACATTCATATAAGTCACAAAGAGCAACAATCCCATATCGTGGCTCATAGGTCACCCTCTC
This sequence comes from Cryptomeria japonica, assembly GCF_030272615.1. NCBI lineage: Eukaryota > Viridiplantae > Streptophyta > Pinopsida > Cupressales > Cupressaceae > Cryptomeria > Cryptomeria japonica. The sequence goes on along the minus strand of NC_081411.1, from coordinate 659,190,151 downwards.
ACTGTGGATATGAATCCACAAGATGTGCCAAATGTCCTCCAATTTCATAGAAGCCTCCCCAATTGGTAGATGGAAGTAACTCATCTTTGATTGTCATCACTTTGCAAGTGCTAAAATCAAACCCCTATTGGTTGTAACATTGAGTATAAAGCACATGTGGTATAAACCATTCTATTGCAAGTAGGCTCGATCATAATCATCTATCTAATTGTGTCACGCAAGACCCTTAGACCTATTCTCCTAGGCACCAAGGACTGAAAGAACATCCTACAAATACTCCCTAATATTAGCACATACCTATCAAATAACCTAACTGTCCTAGCCAAATGTAGACCTTAGACCTAAAATGCAAAAAAAATCCAAATTTAGCAATTGTGTAATCCTACTTTACAAATATGCAACACTTATGTCAATTGCATAAATCAAGCATCAGTTGCACCAATAATTTAGAAATTGCACAAAACTAGACGCAAATGCATAATACATTAAAGGCAAGTGCACAATACTTAACCAATTGCCTAACTCTTATCAAATGTGTAAATGTGTCATAAAATGCGTAAAAATTTAAGCAAATACGTGAAAATCGATGCACAAATTTGTAACTCTTAAAAAATAACATTTTTTGACCTAAATTTCAAAGTGCAATAAATTCTAATAAATGACTAGATAGGTCTAGGTACTTACCTTGCTACCTATGCCCTCTAGTCTGTCATACATCTTGACCTGCACCGATAAGTGTTGCCTACACCCAACTCTCACCATAGCTCCGCAAAAAATCAAAAGTTGCTCCAAATTTGCTCTGAATTTCCTAAGCTCCAAGAATGCAAATGACCAAATGAACTCCAAATTCTCCTATTTATACCCAAATGGAGCCCTAATTAAGGATTCCTACCCTAATGGTCATGGTCCTTTTTCACCTCTAATGCCTTGTAGGTTGATCATACAAATTCATTTCCTCTCCAAACTGCATATATCAGATTTGGATAGCATTGTCATCAAATTGGACTTGAAATAATTAAAAAATGAACAATTTCTTGAGGGGACACCATATTACTCTATTGTCATTGGGGCATACTGCGGCAGACTTTTCTTTGAAATGATGCTCAAAAATGCATTGTCTCAAAGAAAGGCAAAATGTAGACACCCAAAATTGTCCCTCGCCTACATACACCAATTTTACTGAATACACTCCTCGATAATTAAATAACTTTAATTATTTAATTATTTTGTTTTAATTCTTCAGTAGGTCTAGAGCCTCACTACTTCCACAACTACCTACCAATAATTTCTTGTATTCTCCAAATTCTTCTATACTTATTTTTAAATTTGTCAAAATTTATCTTTCTTCTTTCAAGTGTGAGTCCATTTATTTTGGAATCTTTCATCCTTTTCCTTAAATTATTTTCCCTTCCTTCTTTTGGTAGCACCCACTCTAGCATGCTCTACAACACCCACATTAGTGTGCTTAGCAACACCCACATTGATGTACTCACTCTTTCTCTTTTCTCTAATTTCCAATATCTTGTGATGTCTTTCTTCCCTCTCAACATTTTTTCCTTTCCTTTTTTCTTCATTGTTTGGACTTTCCATGTTAACTTTATGTGTCAACTTAATTTTTTCTTTAATATCTATTGATTTCTTGCTATCTCCTTTTGCCATGGATGTTTTCAATTTGTTGTTACATTACTCTACTTCATCCCATGGTAGTTATTTTGTAACATTTTTTTAGGGATTCCTTTGGAATATCCCCCCTTTTCCATTCTCCATCCCCTTAATTCCCAACCCCCTCTCAGAATGTTGACACCAAGGAGATAGTGCCACATCTTACAAGAATTTTGATATCTCTTTGCTTAAAATTTCTTCTTGGATTATAATTTAATTAATCTCCAATGGAACCAATATTAGCAAGAAAACTGCAGAGACACATACCAAATTTTGAAGCCCTAGGTATTCTCTATGAGTTGTATTTATGCTCCAAACTCAATAGTAATAGAGGGATGGGAGATTAACATACATTATGGAGAAAATAGGTGCATATAATAATGAACAAAAATTAAATAGCCTTCATACCATAACACACATAGTAACCAACTATAGTTATTAAAATAGATATTACCATCTATTCATCACATATATAATATATATGTATAATTGTCCTTTAATATTATAAATATCCTTCTTCCACATCCATGTATTATGTCTCTTCTATATTTCCATGTATTTCTCTCTATTACATATTGTTCTATCTTATACATGTATTCATCTAATGGGAGGTGTCTCTTACAATCTACAAATTATCTAGGAGGTGTCTATTCAGCAAGGAGCTTCACAACATTCTTTCGATGGTTTGCGACAAATCTTCACCTCTACTCTATCACTAGCATATTTCTTGTTAACACATACATACGTATTCCACTAGAAACAACATGAAGTTGATGGAAAAAATATTTATAAGATGGAAAAATAAATCTTAAATCACATTGAGTTTTTTATTTTTTTATTTTAACATTTAAAAAAGGAATAATTTTAGAATGAATGATATAAAATTTTAAAAACTAGAAAAAATGTTAAGCCATATACGTCAATAAATTATTTATTTTTGGTTGGAAGATATAAAACACAAGGACACTTATTATTACTACTAAACAAAAAAATAAATGATGATAACTACAAGCACACAAATTAAACACATTACACAATACATATATGAGAAAAAATATTTTCGATAAGAAATTCTATTAAGTTACATTCCATTATAAAACACTTAGTAATGGTCTACTAAAACGTAGACTGAACCTAAGGAACTACTTATTTTTGCATGACCAATAAACCTCTTATGTGCATAGTAACGAAATTCACTATTAATCTGAAGATTCTCCTTCCCTCTTAATGAGAGAGAACCTACTTAAATATTTATAATTATTAGATTATTAATTATTTAAGTTTATCATTTGTTTTATAAAGTATGTAATATTTATAAGGTTTTATAACTTTATATTAGAAAATTATGTAATATTTATAAGGTTTTATAACTTTATATTAGAATGGTATATAATAGTCATATTCAAAGTAGTGGCATTGAAATAAATGTGTTTATACAATAATTATAGTATTGAGACTATTCAAAGTAGTGGCATTGAAATTAATGTGTTTATACAATAATTATAGAATTGAGACTATTCAAAGTAGTGGCATTGAAATTAATGTGTTTATACAATAATTATAGTATTGATAATTTTGATGATAATTAAAAGGTAGAAAGTTAGGCTCATGTCCCTCTCAATAGAAAGTGTTTACCATTATAACATAGATTAAATAAAATACATATGTACATGTTTATGTATTCCACTTAAGAATATAGTATTTTTTAAATATAAATTTTAGAATATGTTTATAAAAAATTAGTATAATTATTTTAAATAATATGTATTTAAAAAAAATTATGAGACTTATTTAAATTTTTATGTTTTATATAATTGGTATAAAAAATTAATATTATAATATTTAATTTATATTTTTTATATAATAAAATATATAATTATTTAAAAATATAAATTAAATATTTAAATATAATATATTTTATTATGTAAAGTGTAGCCTCTTGTATAACTAGTGTTAGTCTTTTATAGAAAAGGAAAGAATGTCTCAGAAAGACCTTTGAGAACTAGTATGTACTTTTCAATATGTTATGTTTTATATTAGTTATTCAATAACTTGATACAAACACATATGCTACTATAAATTTAAATCAGAAATGAACATATTTGATTTCCCATTACATTAACCCTTAGAGGAAAGATAATTTTGCAAATCTAAGTAAATTGCAGTACATAACAACATGTAAATCAACACTTCAAGAACATGAAAGAAGAAGAATAGAAGAAAAATACACATAAAAGAATAAATATAGATATACATGGGGAAACCCTTTTTAGGTAAGAAAACTCACACTCTAAAAGATTGAACTAATGAATTAATTTGTAACAACAAGTTGTAACACACTTGCAGGCTCTCAGCATTAACGTGGAGATTACTTCCTTCTTTTTTGGAGGAAATATGATAGCATATCTCCAATGAATAATTCTCCCCACAACACCTTAAGCAAACAACCATATTTACATAGCACCAAGATGGACACCCAATACTACCACATGTCAACATCCTCCTCACTACTTGCATGCAAATAGAAAGGACAACATGCAATGCACATGCCTTCACCTATATATGAAAAACTCAACATGCAAGCCACATGCATGCATAGGTTCCTACATAGATTAGGTCCCACCTATCATAGGTCTATCATACTTGACTCTTACAACTATCATAATTTGTCATATGGCATGACCTATCATAATCCCATCATAAATGGTTATATCATTTACAACTTATGACACATTCTATAAATTATGCTACATAGTAGGGTCCACAAAGTGGGACATCTATTTTCATAAAATAAGGAGGCATGTCATCCAATTCAATTTCCATGTAGGACACCAACACACTAGGATGGGTCCCACATAATGACATCATAAGAATGACATAAAAATAAAATATAGGCTAAAATAAATAAACATTTAACAACATTAATGCTAGGAATTGCTAAGGTTGAGACACCTTAATCAAATAATATCATCACAACAATCCATGAAACCACATAAATCTCCATCATGCTCTTGTGCTTCATTGAGATACTTGCAACAACATCCTAGGTATTCACCATATCAAGAAAGATCTCTTCTCATCCTCTAACATGCAACCTATGAAATATAAGTAATGAACTAAGGTGAAGATGCACCAATCCAAAGAACACAAGCATCAAATCCAAGTGATTACAATAGCGATAGGATACTATCACAAATTTGTAGTGCTCGTGAGATTTACATAAGCATCAAAATCTCTAACTTCAAACCTATTATGAGAAGACAACAATGATCAAATAATGAAAATGAATATATTAATTGTCTTTAAATAAAAATACATAGCGATGCATTACCTAATTATGTGTTTATTCAACCCTAGGCGCAAAATAATATAGATTATAGTTAATAAAGTTTAAATTTGAAAGGGTCGAGTTTGGAAATAAGATTAGACATAAAAGTGATCAGATAGAATAGAAATTAAGTATATAAAAGTATCTGACCAATTAAGTGTAATAAATCTACAAATAGAATGAATATAAGACAATGCATAAACATAAAAAAATTGAAATAAATATACAAAATAAATATAACATATATAAATAAATGACATAAAACAAAAGACTCGATTTTATGTAAAAATAAAATATTTATTAATATATTTATATATTTAACACCATCTCCAAAATAGCACCTACTCTTGAAAAAAAAATCAAAGAGAAAAACATTTGGATATGTGAAGGGAGCTTGACCAAATTCCCATGTATATTATTATTATTTTATCTTGCACAACTTGTAAATATAATTTGACTCAACTTGCAAATATTTCTTAACTTGTCTTAAAAGCAACCCCTAGTAATTTGGCCATGATTGTTTAACTTGTCTTAATCAATATATTAATATATTACACTAATATTTTCCTTCCTATGCCTTCTAATCATTTTATATTTTCTTTATAAGTTTGAGTCCTATATAAATAGTTAAATATTGCTATGATAATGAAGTCAAACAATCAATGTAAAATCTCAAGTAGCCACAAAATTGCCAAAGTAGGGATGGCGTGCGTGTAGATGTCTTTGAGCGGCCGAGCTAGGGTTTTGAAGCCCTAGCTCACGGGAGGCTTTTGTTGCAACTACAGAGGGGGAGGGGAGTGAAGGGTGTCAGGGGAGAGTGGCAGGCTGGGAGCGGCTGGGGGAATAGAGCTGCTGCGCCGACCGTCAGGGGGAGGTTTGGCTGTGTAGGAGTAAGGGGTGGCTGAGCGGGAGGAAGGGCTCCGAACTGCTGCGGGCAGTGGGCTTCCAGTGGGACTCCCATGGTGTTTGAGGGGTCCATTTGGGGGCATATTTTGGAGGAGCTTGAAAGGGGGGAGCCTTAGGGGTGGTGCTTTCACAAGGGGCTCTTCGGGTTGGGGTTCTTGGTTGCCCTTTTCGCCTTTTAAATCTATTCGAGCTCTAATGTCGAGTTTTGGTGGTGAGGCCTCTCATGTGGCTCCAGCCATGGACTTCTGTGCTGCAGTGGGTTCTAAACCCCCACCTCAGAATAGGAAGACATTTTTCGATAACCTTTTCTCCTCAGAACCGGGGACTGGAAGTACTGGTAATTCTTGCCTTATGAAGATTAATGGGTGTCTGGAGAGATACAGTGAAAGGCCGAAGCTGGTCATTCCTCTGGAAATGATAGCGGAAGACGTTGAGTACTTTTCAAAACACTCACTCTACTACAAATTTCTAGGAATGAGGGTCTCCCTGCGGTTCTTGGAAAACTGGGCGCAGAGGTCTTGGGCGCCAGATGGGGAAATGGAGATTATGCTGCTAGCGAACAACTATTTCATGGTTACTTTCAACTGTATGGAGGACCAAAATAGGGTTTTTGAAGGAGGCCCATATTTTTACAACAAAGTGGGGTTGTTCATCAAACCTTGGCATGAGTGGTTTAACCCTTCGGAGGAGCTCCCAAACAGGGTTCATGTATGGGTTCAGTTACCATGTCTTCCAGTGGAATATTGTCAAGAGGACGTGTTACGGATGCTAGTAGCACTGCTAGGGAAACCAGTGGGATCTTCATCGCAAACCCTAGGGAGAAAGGTAATGACCTTTGCGTGCATTTGTGTTGAAATTGATCTTAGTAAACCATTACCAGATGTTGTAGATATGTGTGTGGGTTCTTACTCATGGGTTCAACAGCTACACTATGAGACTTTACCTTTTCGTTGTCGTCTGTGTCATGAGTATGGTCATTTACAACATAAATGCCCTAGATATAAACTAGTGGTGCACCAACCTCAACAACCGCCCCAGGATCAAGATAGGGCTGATAAAGGCAAAAGTGCTATGGTGACTGATGTTGTGGGTGCTAAGGGTTTTGTTCCAGTTAAGACAAGGAACAGAAATTGAGGCCAGAAGAGGTCCCTTCAAGAGAGACATGAGGAGGATACTTTTAATAGATTTGAAGCGCTGGATGACCTCAGCCAACAAGAAGTGAATCCGGGGTTAACCCCTTTGGATCAGGGGGCTTAAGGGGGGGCACCGGAAAGAGTTAGGGAGGACTTTTCCCAGGCCTTGGTAGTGACTAGAAACCAACAAATGGAGATGGAGCAAGCTATAGGGGCCGAGTTGGGACTCATTCCTAGTTCAGAGGTGAATTTGGGTTGGGGGGAGGGGTCCCCGATAGCCCTGAAATTGGAACCGGCTGGAGCTAGGACTAGTAAGTCTTCTGTTCACCTGGGTCTTCATCAGAAGGTTATTAAGAAAAGTGCCTCAAAAAAAATCTCAAAGGCTAGCAGAAAGAAGGATGTGGATAAAATCAAAATGATGGGAGAGAATTTGATTGAGTTAGGGTCAGTAAAGACCTTGGATTCTCACTTTTCCAACCCTCCCAAATGATTGTACTCTCATGGAATGTAAGGGGCTTGAATAGCAGCCCTAGACAAAAAGTTGTTGAGGATTTGATTAGGAATCATTCAACTGATGTCCTTTTCTTGCAAGAAACTAAACTTTCAGTGGAGAGTATGATGGGTCTTGTGCCAAAGCTGTGGGGGTGAGGTGAATGTCAGTGTGTTGGGGCAGTCGGTTCCTCGGGAGGGGTGGCCTATCTTTGGAACCCTTTAAGGCTTTGCCCTATCTGGTGGGCCACTTTTAGATCCTCGATATCCAGGGTGCTATCTAGTCTCGAGACTGGGGAAGTCATCTTGTTTTCAAATATCTATGCTCCCACTGATCTTCAGGGTAAGAAAAACTTATGGTCTCATGTTGCTGGTATGCGAAGGTTGGCCCCTTTTCATCCTTGGATTATGGCAGGAGACTTCAATCCCATTCTGGAGTTGAGTGAGAAGAAGGGGGGTGTTATGCGGTTGGAACCATCTTCAGTCCTCTTCCAGGATAGTATCTCCCGGCTGCAGCTAGTTGACATCAACCCTAGCAATGGCTTGTTCACTTGGAACAACAGGAGGGTGGGTGAGAATTGGATTGCTGAACGGTTGGATTGCTTTATGGTTTCTTGCTTTTGGATTGGCGAGGGGTGGTCCACAACTTTTGAGATTCTTGACTGGAGAGGGTCGGATCATTGGCCCATCAAGTTGGTTTCATCCTCCGCTCGGGTTGCCCACTCGCCTTCTTTCAAATTTCAACTTATGTGACTTCGAGACCCCTCTTTACAGGATCTAGTTGCGGACTACTGGAGGAAAGGCATGCCCGCCTTTGGCACTACCATGTTAACTTTTGCCAAGCAACTGCAATTTGTTAAGCGTCAGCTTAAACAGTGGAACCATCAAGGGTTTGGGAACATCTTTCATGAGAAGAAAGCTGCCCAAATTGTGTTGAGTGAGATCAACAGGGAAATCAGAGAGCATGGGTTGTCGGAGGAATTTCTTAGAGAGGAAGACAAGGCTATCAAGGTGGTTGAGGAATGGGAGACTAGGGAAGAAAATTATTGGAAGCAGAGAGCTCGCATTGATTGGCTGAAGGAGGGGGACAAGAATACGGTTTTCTTCTTCAACTCTGTGAAAGCAAGGAGACACGGAAATTCCATTCCTGTTCTAGTTAATGATAGAGGTGAGCAGTGCTTATCCTTGCAGGAGATGTCTAGAGAGTCCCTTCAGTTTTTCCAGTCCCTCTTTACGGAAGAAACTCAGGGGGAAACAATGGAGGAGAATCTGGTTATGGCTTGCATCCCTTCTCTTGTCTCGAGGGAGATGAATGAGCAACTTTTGCATCCTATCTTGATGGAAGAACTTGAGAGGATTGTCTTCCATATGAGGAAAGGGAAGGCTCCTGGACCGGATGGGTTCCTGGTTGAATTCTTTCAAGAGTTCTGGGATATTATTAAGCCAGATTTATTGGATGTTGTCCAGGAGTCCCAAAGAAATAAGCAGATGCTTAGGGCTTTGAATGTGACCTTCATTGCTCTAATCCCCAAGTGTGAAGGGGCCGACTGATTAGGCCAGTTCCGCCCCATCTCTCTCTACAATGTGATTTATAAGATCATCTCTAAACTGATAGCAGACAGATTGAAGAAGTGCCTAGGGAGTGTTATTTCGGAGGAGCGGAGTGGGTTTGTGGAAGGCTGCCAAATTCTAGATGGGGTGGTCATTGCTACAGACACAATTCACTCTATGGCAACCTCCAAGGAAAAGGCTATGTTTATCAAGTTGGATATGGCCAAGGCATATGATAGAGTTCGATGGTCCTTCCTTCAAAAGATCCTCAGGGCTTTTGGTTTTGCTGATGAGTGGATCCAGTGGGTTATGAGTTGTGTTATGTCCACCTCTTTCTCAATGCTTATCAATGGGGACCATACTGAGCTGTTCGGGGCTTCAAGGGGTCTCCACCAGGGGGATCCCCTCTCCCCTTATTTATTCATTCTTCTTGCTGAGGGTCTGGGGAGGCTGATTAAGCATAATGTGGGCCTGGGTAATATTCAAGGTTGGAATTGGGGTAATGACTTACAGCCGCAGTCTCACTTGCAGTTTGTGGATGATACAACCCTTATGGGGCTAGCTCAGATCAACGAAGCTTCTAATTTGCGGAAGGTCATGGATATACATCTTGCGACATCTGGCCAGTTGACTAATGAGGATAAGTCTTCTATCCTCTTTTTCAACACTCTGGAAGATATCCAAAGGAGGATTGCTTTTATTCTGAGATTCCAAATTGGCTCCCTACCCTTGACCTATTTAGGAATTCCTATCTCTCCAAGCAACCCTCCTAGGGAGTCGTGGCAGGGGATCTTGGATAAATTCTGATCAAAGGTTGATCACTGGACCCATAGATGGTTATCCTTTGCGGGGAGGGTTCAACTGATTCAGTCGGTGGTTCAGGCTCTGCCGACCTATCGATGTATGCTTCAGGTGGCACCTAAGTGGTTCTTGAAGGGTTTGGACTCTCTGGCTAGGCAGTTCTTATGGGCAGGAAATCTCTCCTCTTCCAAGTGGAGTTTGGTCAATTGGGACTTGGTGTGTAGCCCAAAGCAGTCAGGGGGGCTTGGGTTAAGGCAGTCTATTCTTTTTGGGGAGGCTCTTCCAACTAAATTGTACTAGAGGTGGTGTGTTGAGCAAGATCGAGGTTGGGCCAGGATTCTGGCCAACAAATATATGCAGAGGATCCCATTGGAGGAAATCCCTAGATATTCGCTTGAAGGAAAGGGCTCATCGATCTGGAACACACTAAAGAGGGGGGCTTCTCTCATTAAGGTAGGGCTTTTTTGGATTTGCAGAAGGGGGAAGAGGTCCTTTTCTGGAAGGACTCTTGGGATGGTTACCCTCCCATCCTTGAACAGTTTCCTAACCTTGGAAACCTAGGCCAGAGGTTTTTGGATGCGGTATGGTCAAGGGTGAGTGATTTTAAGGTTGTCTATAGGTGTGATCAGCTGGATTTGGAGTGGTGGAAGAATCCTAATGAGTGGTCGGTGGTTGGGATGGAGGAAGAATGTGCTGAGCTACAGGGCATTTTGGCGAATAGACATTGTAGCTCTCTTAAGGGTAAGGATGGGCTTGCTTGGTCCCCAAATCCTAAGGGCATCTTTTCTGTGGCTAGTGGTTACTGGGAATTGATGAGCTAAAGACTCGAGGGAAGGGAAGTGAATTGGTGGAAACGGGTGTGGAATAATGCTTCTTGGCCGAAGTGTAACTGCTTTGTTTGGACTTTAGCTTGGAACATATGTCTTACATGGGACAATATCCACAAGCGGGGATTCTTGGGGCCTTCTATCTGTGTTCTATGTGGTAACAGAGAGGAAGATTCCTCTCATCTGTTCTTCAGATGCCCATTCTCTATGCTTATCTGGCACTATTGGTGGGGGGTGTGGAAGCATCCTTGTGTCCATGCTGATTCTCTGGTGGAATTTTGGAGTAGTTTGGGCAGACCTCCTATTCCGTCCTCCTTCATCCAGACTATCTAGTATATTGGGCCCATCTTCATTCTATGGCAGATCTAGCTCGAAAGGAACAGAAGGATTTTCCATGAGGCCAAAATGTTTGTTCAACAAGTTTGGAATAGGATCACTGTTATGATTCGGGAGACAGTGGAAGCTAAGTGTGAGGTGAACTTCCCACTGGGTAGAGATGAGGCAGATATTGTGAGTAGGCTTGGATTGTAGGAGCTATCTCCAACCTCTGCTTGTGTCCGGAGAGGTAGACGGGCTACTAAGAAGGTGCAAAGAGTGGGAAGGTGGATACCCCCTCAAGATGAGTTTATCAAGATTAACACTGATGGCTCATCTAGGGGTAACCCAGGCCCTGCTGGAGTAGGGGGTGTTGGCAGGAACAGTAGGGGGGAGGTTGTTTTCTTCTTTTTGGTGAATAAAGGATGGTAGTCTAATAATTTTATGGAGGGTTTAGCGATTCTTTATGCATTGGAGCGGACTTTGGCGTTGGGTTGTAGGAAGATGATTTGTGAATCAGATTCACAAATTGTTGTTGACTTGTTGTCTGAGCAGAAGGTGAGTGGGATTCAGTGGCAATTGGTAGGGATTGTTCAACAGATTCTCCAAATTAGCTCTTTAATGGAGCAGGTGTCCTTCATCCATATTCCTCGCGAATGGAATGGAGTGGCGGATTATTTGGCCAAGTGGGCCTCAGATCATCATAGTGATTGGAAAGTGGAAGGTTGGGAGCATCTCTCTGGGGACTACTGTAAGAAATTGCAGAAGATTTTCACTGAGGACATGGATGGTTATGAAGCTGGTTGATTTGTGGTTGGGTTGGTTGTTTTCTCTAGGGCCTTGAGGCTCTGACTTTCTGTGTAATGCTTTTTTTTAATTTTCAATAAAGTTTTTACCCTTTTATTCAAAAAAAAAAAAAAATTAAGTCAAAAAACAAAATCATATTTTTAGAAAATTGTCTTTGAGTGATAAAATCAAAGACTCAAAAAATACTCTTTCTATTAAAGATTGAAAAATATTTTATTAATAGTAGATTTTAAAAAATAATTGTTTCACTAGTTTTAAAAATAAAAATAAAAAAATGTTTGTTTGTGGATATATAAAATTAGGGATGTTTATTAGTGTAGATGAATAAGTCATTGTTTATTAATGTAATACAATGATTGTAACAATAAATTATTTATAAATAAAAGTTATAAAAAATAAAATAATATGAAAATTGTATGTTAATATTTATTCATTTAAGATGACAATATAAAAAATAAGAAAATATTATTCTTGATTATTAGTCAAAAATAAGAATAAGAGACCCTCTGATTCAAATTCAAACAAATCCTCTCAAGATGATGGTGAAGCATTTGTCGCGGCCTTGGCAACACATGCATCGAAAGATGTGTGACTAATTGATTCAGGTGCATCTTTTCACATGACCTCACATCAAGGTTGGTTTTCGAAGTATGAAAAATATGACGATGGAAAGGTGTATCTCGGTGATGACTCGCATCTGAAGGTTGTTGGTCATGGAAGAGTCAATATTAGATTCCTCGATGGAAGAGTGAAGGGGATTGATGGTGTAATGCATATCTCGGGTTTGGCACAAAATTTACTCTTTGTAAGTAAGTTGAGTGATCTGGGTGTGCAGGTTGTTTTCTCGCAAGGAGAATGTAAGATTAGTATAGGTTCTATGGTGCTATCTAAGGGTATTCAGATAGGCACCTTGTATAAGTTGGATGCATGCACTATACAGTGCAATAGTGCTTCTATGGATTCCAAGAAGAGGGCTCTAGATTCTTCATTTTCACCATCAGATCGAGTTGTGAAGAGGACTATTTCTTCTACATCTGATGGTCATGCTTTATGGGTACCTAAGGGTGCCAATGCTATGGAGATGAAACTACCAACAAAGAAGACAATATTATGGCACCAAATACTTGGTCACATTTGTGAGAAGGGTCTCAAAATCTTGAAAAAGTAAATGCCTCATTGAGGGGCTTGAAGATTGCAATCTTGAGTTTGATTTCTATGAACACTACATCTATGGTAAACAAAATCATGTTAAGCTTTACTCTAGTTCTCACAAATCGTCTAGGTTGTTGGACTTGATACATTCTGATGTTTTTGGTCCCGTTAATGTTCCTTTGATTTCAAAATCTATTTATTTTGTTTCATTCATTGATGACTATAGTAGATGGACATTTTTTATTTTCTCCAAAGTAAATCTGAAGTCTTTAGTCAGTTTTTAAGCAGTTTAAGGCTCTTGTTGAGAATCTAGCTAGTAGAAAGATTAAGTGTTTGAGGACTGACAATGGTGGTGAGTTTTGCTTAGCAAATTTCAACAGGTTCTGTAAGGATCATGGGATTGAGAGGCATAAGACAACTCCATACACCCCTCATCAGAATGGAGTTGTAGAGAGGATAAATGGGACGTTGATGGAGAGGGATAAGAGTATGCTTAGTGGTGTTCACCTCGAACAAAAATTTTAGGCTAAAGTAGTAGCCACTGCCTGCCATCTGGTAAACAGATCTCCTACATCAGCACTTGTTGATAAAACACCTATGGAGGTGTGGTCAGGAAAGAAGCCCTTGATGAGACATCTTAGAGTATTTGGTTGTGAAGCTTATGCTCATGTTCTGAATAAAAAGAGATCTAAGATGTAGAACAAGGTAGTGAAGTGTATCTTTATCGGCTATGGTGTCGGTGTAAAAGGGTACAAGCTTTGGGATCTAGTGTTAGAGAAGGTTATCTATAGTAGAAGTGTTATTTTTAGAGAGATGAAACCATCCACTATTGAGCTACAACCAAAGAAAGAAGAGAAACAAAATAAGGAGGTAGTTCAGATTCCTTCTACCCCTGAGAAAGAAGAACTACAAGCTCTTGGTGGACCTGATGATGAGGAGAGTTCTAGCAGCTATGAAAGTTTTGAAGAAGATGAAGAACCTCAACCTTGGCCTTTGAGGAGGTCTACTTGTGATAGCTGGCAACTTGATAGATATGGGTATTCACCAGATAGGTTTGGATATTCATTGTTAGATTCTAGTTGTATTTTTGCTTTGATTGCTAACACTAATGAGCCTAGGATTGTTAGAGAGGCTATGGGTATGCATGATGCAGATTTATGGATGGAAGCCATGAATGATGAGATGGCATCTTTGAAGAAGAACAATACTTGGGATCTGGTACCTTTTCCTGAAGGACATAAGCCTGTGGGATGCAAATGGGTGTTCAAGAAAAAATTGGGTCTTGATGGCAGTATTGAGAAGCATAAAGCATGGTTGGTCGCGAAGGGGTATTCCAAGGTTCAGGGAATATATTATGGTGAGATTTTCTCTCCTGTTGCAAAGATGACATCCATTCGGCTCTTGTTATCACTTGCTATAGTTCATGATTGGGAAATCAGGCAAATGGATGTGAAGACAACATTCCTTCATGGTGATTTGGAGGAAGAGATTTATATGTCATAGCCAGAGTATTTCATAGTGAAAGGTAAAGAAAATCTTGTTTGCAAGTTGAAAAAGTATTTGTATGGTTTGAAACAGTCTCCTAGGATGTGGTACCTAAATTTTGATACCTATGTGTTAGTTTGGGATTTTAGAAATCTAAATCCGATCCTTGTGTTTACTTTAAAACTGATAATGGTCGCATTCTCATTATTGCATTATATGTGGATGATATGTTACTGTTTGGGAATGGACATTTGATTTCTGACTTGGAGTCTCCATTGTCAGCACAGTTTGAGATGAAAGATTTAGGTGCAGCTAGTTACATCTTGGGGATGAAGATCAAAAGGGATATATCTAATAGAAAGCTTTGGTTAAGCTAGAGTAGGTATGTGAATTCGGTGTTGGAGAGATTCAGCATGACATCTTGTAGATCCATAATAGTTCCTATTGCATTGGGAGTGAAATTATTTGTGGAGGATTGTCCAAAATATCCTTCTAAGGTGGAGGACATGGCCAGTGTACCATATATGAGTGCAGTTGGCAGTATCATGAATGATATGGTATGTACAAGACTAGACATTTCCCAAGTAGTGAGAGTCTTGAGTCGATATATGGCTAATCCGGGATGGGTGTATTGGGATGTAGTTAAGAGAGTGTTTAGATATTTGAGGGGTACTTCCGAGTATTCCTTGTGTTATCATGGTTATCCTACAGGACCTCATAATTCTGTAAGTATTCATGGATATATGGATTCAGTATGGGCAGGTGACATTGACAGCAAAAGATCCACCAGTGGTTATGTTTTCACTATGAATGGTGGTTCTATTAGTTGGATGAGTAAGTGGCAAGTTGTAGTTGCTTTATCCATGACAGAAGTAGAGTATATGGCAGTAACTCATGCTTGTAAGGAAGCCATTTGGCATATGCGGTTGTGTTTAGATATTGGGATTGATGTGGGATTGATTACTATCTATTATGACAGTCAGAGTGCTATTTGCTTAGAAAGAATCCGACTTTCCATGCCAGAATGAAGCATATTGACGTTTAGTTTCATTTTGTTTGAGATATGGTAGAGGATGGGATGGTAAAATTGGAGAAGTTTGACACTTTGATGAATGTTGCAGATGCATTGACGAAACCAGTGAGCATAGAGAAGTTTAGATGGTGTTCTAGTTCTATGGGCCTCTCGGCCCACTACAATTGATTTATGGGTTATTTGAAAGGCCTTCGACAAGTGGGAGAATGTTAGGATTAAGGTGTCTCAACCTTTGCAAATTCCAACATTGTCTTATGCATTTATTTATTTATTTATTATTTTATTTATTGCCTACAAATGTCTAGTCATCTAGTGGGATCCACAAGCTTGGTGGCATCCTACTTGGCAATGATTGTATGACACATATGTTGCACGTGTGGAGGTAGGCATCCCACATGAGGATATTGACAAGTATCAGCCTATGATAGTTTCTATGACAGAGTGGACAAGTGGCATGAGCTACCTTTCGCATGGAGAGGGTTATGACAAGTTGTAAGAGAATAAGCTAAAATTAGTCATTTATGACAAATTTTCTGACAACTGTAAGTGTTGTAAGATATGACAGCTATAAGATGCATAAGAGCATTTGTCATAGCTCAAAATAGTAAATTTTGAGTGGCCAACTTAGGAGGTTTGAATGGGGATTCATTTGCAGATGTACATGTGTCATTTGCATGCTTTTTGGTGGCCAAAAAAAAGGGCGAAATGTTATGCACGACCCCATATTGATGCTTCATCTAGAAGCTTCCTCTTGAGTTGTATTTCTCTGTAAAAGGTAGTCTTGAGGAGTGTTATGTAATGTAATGTTTCTAGGTGAAGTGTTATGCTGCCATAATTAATCCAATTTGTGGGTTGTAGTTGTAGACTCCTATTGAAGAAGCTAAGTGTTGACATTGTATTGTAAGATTTTGATTACTGGAATACAAAGTATTGTGCTTTTGGAGTGTGGGGTTTTTTACCTGAAAGGGTTTTCCCCGTGATATATCTTGTGTTCATTGTTTATCTATATGCATGTTTATTATCTCTCTATGAATGTGTTTCTATTTTTGTAATAGAAGATTTGTAAGAAAATTTGCACTATCTCCCCCACTAGATTAGTGTTAGGAAGCGATTTCCGCACCTTAGCTTCCTTTCAGATGTATAGAGACAAGATTTCCTTATATATGAAATCATGTACCTCACATCACAAGAATGCCTAGGTTCACAAGAATGAGGCCTTCAAAGGGCTTTAAAGCCAAATGCCTACAAGTAGAAATATTATAGAAAAATAAAACAATTGGCTCATCGACATGGCGAAGCTTGACACGCGAGCTAGGCTCACTAGCTTGAGAAGATAGATAAGAATCATTATAAGAAACCTCCATTCAAGCTAGATAAAACTCTCTTACATGATCACGAAGGTCACCTTTTCCCTTAAACTTGTCAAACTTATGAATGCCAAAATTTTGGGGGAAACGTGTCATAGGTATAGATATATCAAAGAGATAAGGGCATATGTCTTCAAGTGTCTGTAGATCCCATTTGCATATTTATCATTTGTTGCTTCAAGCTCTCAATTTTGGATGCCATATCACTTAAGGGTATTTATGGAAATGAATTGAGGTCATAAGTGGAACTAGGTGGTTGACTTTTTAGCATGGGAAATAAATGTTGACTTTCTAGAATGTAAGTAGAGCCAAGGGGTTAAATAGGAGGGATGTATTACACTAGCGGGGTTTGTTGATAGGTAGAGGCATGGGGGACTATTGATTGATTTTTTTGGTGGGTGGAAATAACATTTGGGATGTTATTTTTTGTGGAGTGGATAAGGATTAGAGTAAGGATGCCACATAGCCTACAAGAGGAGGACTTGATGGAGGGGACATGTTTGGAATGCTAGAGGTGGGGATGGAAGGTGCATTGAAAAGAGATGAATTAGGTGTGAATTGGTCATATCATTAAACTTTAGAGATGTTGTATGATGCAATCAATATGTTAGCTAGTGGTATGTTGGGAATGGACACATTAACCAGATTTGTTTGGCTAGAGGTAGTAAAATATATAAGATCTTGCTCCTTATGACTAGGGATGGTAACACCCATAGGTAACTTAGTACCCTTAGCAAGAAACAACTAAAGATAGTAATCAAGATTCAAATCAAGAACCTATTTTATGAAATGCATCCCTTTAGGATCTTGCTGAAATTCTCTTATGCCTTCCAATTTGGGAGCAGTATGAAGATATTATACCATGTCTTAATATGATGGTTGAGTATTTTGAGTTTCTTCTTGATAGGGTACTTGTGTTTGTATTTAATACTTAAATTCCTCTTGAATTGCTTCTAAGTTTTTCCTATATTTTGATATTGTGGTTGCCATTTGTAAATTTCAAGTTTGTTAAGGTGTGATTGTTTTGGAAGTTTAGTTTTCTTTGTTTTGGTTGGATGATGTATTTCAACAAGAGATATAAACAACAAGCATGTAAAGTCACCAAGCACATTAACAACGTATAGATTCACAAAGATAAAATATTTTCTTGTTTTAAATTTTGTTATTTTAATTGATGCAATAAGAAATGAAAGATGAAGACACTTTTCCTATGGTTCAATTTTGATTTTTTTCCCTTATAGCTTCATGTGAGTAAGGTAATATAAACACTCAAGCACATAAGACACATCAACAAGCCTATTAAGTGGGTTTATCAATCCTTGTATGTACAAGACACCATAAGAAAAGATGGCTAAAAATGTTCAACTAGGCTTCATAAGCTCAAATAGGGTTATCATCTATATACCACAAGGGTACATTGAGGACTAAATTCATAGATGAAAGAGAATAATGCCAAATAGACGAGAGGAGAGGTTGGCCCACTATTTCCCTTCACTTCCCTAAATTATAATGTTCTTAGAGGCTTAGAAGATTGATAAGATTCCACTTCCAAGAGGTGTGTCTTTCAATTCACCCCTTGATCTTTATACTCCATCGAAGCGCGGGAGTTTAGGCCATCGCCTAGAGTGATAACTTCTTTAAGAATTCCCCCTAAATAAAGAAAAGCCAATTACTTCTGATCACTCAAGTTCATCCCTAAGATGTGAGTGGAGAGCATATGTAAGTAGACCTTGGGTATTAAAAGACAATGATTTATTTTAAGCCCAAATCCAAATGTGAAAGGTTGATTTGAAGTCCGATTTTACTGTGCGGAAGACATGCCAAAGAATTTGATCTGAAGCAAGCAATGATTTTATGATAGATGACATAGACTACATTATCACTTTGACAATATAAATGAGAGGGTTTAAAATAAAATCTTGTTGGAAAACCCTTGATCCAATATGAAGAGCTCCAAACTAGCTTTAATCAACCTCAAATCAAATGTGTGAAAACATGTCAAACATGATAGTTCAAAGAAAATAAATGTATTGCACAAATTAATTCCTTCCAATAATACAACTCTTTCAAATATCACAACGTAATATTATACTACAACAAAATAGAGTAGAATATATATACTCATCACAAGATTGCAATTTTTTTTTTTACTTTTGACCTAGTCAAACAAGATCCAATTATTTTGCAATATTTTTTACCCAAAAAATAAAAATGCAAAGAAAACACTCCTATTAAATTTTTGAGAGTTTTCCAAAAATGTTAAATTTTTAGAAAAATCACTTATTTTGAAACCTAGAAAGTTGATTTATGAAAAAAAAACCAATTTACAAAGATCTATTTTTTTATTAACTATTTCATGTCAAAATTGAAAATGTAAAGAGAAAATCCCCTCTAGAACTCTAATATCTTTTCAAAAATATTAAAAAATTGTTGATTTGTGGCCAAAAAATAATATTTATGAATAATCATAAAATTATCATAATACACTCAAAATTGATGACTTGAATTTAATTTTTTTATTGTAGGATCTTGAGATGATCTCTAAACTTCATGTAAAAGAATGTAGAAAAAAATGCGACTACTTGAGAGATATAATGAAATCTTTGAAAATCCTATGGTTTTGACTTCAAAGTCTTGCAAGTTTTTGACCAAAACAACAAGATAATGTTAGAAAAACCTCCAAATATATAGATTAAATAGGGATGTGGGTCCCACCTTGATGTCGAGCATCCAACAACACAACACAAACTAGGGAGATCTTTCTCCCAACTCACCTACTCAAATAGGTTATTGTTCTTCACAAGCCTTCCAAAGCACTCACAAGGCTACTAGATACATAATAGGTCTCAATAACTCCAAAAGGGAATCCATGTCTTCCCACCTTGTCCAACCATTTAAAAATGTCAAATTAGGCCTACTAAACATGTTCAAGGCCAACTTGAAACATTCTAATATTTAGATCACACCAAATCCTTATAGCCCATTCATACAAGCCTATCTTCACTTAGGACTCCAACTTGTCCATAAACTAAACTCACAATGATAAATAGGTGTACACCAAACCAAGGGAATTCAAGACGCCCTTAGAGAGAATCTTAAACATATGAAAATCACCATCCTTCACCCTCCCATCCACCCTAAATACCATAAAGAAAACTTGTTGCTATATCACTCATTCACTATGGCAGCCACAACTTTGTTTAGGATAGTCATAATAACCTGCTCCAGCACCTCTCTCTATGGATTCCTAACACTTCTAAGGGTTACTAAGGACTCCCACACACCTTCCCCAATTGTCCTCCACTCATAAAACTCACTCATTACATCATAATCTCAAAAATATTAGTCCATTGGTTCCTTAGGACAGCAACATACCTAGTTTTAGGATAGTCATAAAAATGATGAGACTTTTGACCAATCAAGGGCCTCAAAGACTTGATAAGGGTCTAAAATAACCCCACACATACTCCCAAACACTCACCAACACTTGGAGATTCATCTTTTGCATATTCACCACTCTAACACATCAATTCCACTGGAAAAAATTAGACTAAGACACAAAATTCATATTTGTGTCACCCTTTAGTAGGTGCAAACTTGTGTGTGGCACCCTGCAAGGAAGACAAAATGAAAATGTACATTTAAAAGGGTCATCCCATCCATTTTCATGAGTATTTGATGATGGGATGACCAAAAATTACATATTTTTATGTTACTAGTTACCTGTTGTCATTTTATGACACCCTTGGTCCATCAGTGAGAACCAATCAGAGATATGTTCCATGGACCAGCGCTGCCCCAGTTGATCAAGGAGAAAAGCAATGAAATTATGAAGTGTGAAGTGTTGTCTTGTCTAGTAGGGAGTTCCTTAGTCCTCAAACCCGGAACTCCGGAACACCGAAGTTCCCAGGTTGCTAAGCCTCCTTCTCTCTTCCCCTGGAACTCCGAAACCCCGAAGTTCTGAAGTTCCTTTCCTTTCCTCCTTCTCTTCAGTTCCCTAGAAATCTGGAACCCCGAGGTTTCAAAATTCTTTTCCTAAGTCTCTTTTCCCTCTTCTCCAGAACCCTGGAACCCTGAGGTTCTGAAGTTCCCTCCTTGCCTTCTTCCCTTCCCCGGAACTGTGGAATCCTGAGGTTTCGAGGTTTCGACGTTCCTTCCCTTTGTTGCCTCTTCTTTCTCCTTTACGGAACTCTAGAATCCCAAGGTTCTGAAGTTTCTCCCTTTCCTTCCCCCTCCTCTTTAGTTCTCCATAACCCTGAGGTTCCAAAGTTCCCTCCTTCCCTTCTTCCCTTCTTCAGAACTCCAGAACCCTGAGGTTCCGAATTTCATCCTTTTCCTTAACCCCTTTTTCTAGTTTTCTGAAACTCCGGAACCCCGAGGTTTTGAAGTTCCTTTCCCTTACCCCTTTTCTTTTCCTAGAACTCTAGAACCCCAAGGTTCTGAAGTTCCTTTGCTAAGGCCCGCCCTTCCTTGTTGTCCTTCTCTGTTCTATGGAACTTCGGAACCTCGAAGTTCTAATGTCCCTTCCTTGATGCCTTTCCCTCTTCTCTGAAACCCTGAGGTTCTGAAGTCCCTTCCTTGATGCCTTTCCCTCTTCTCCAGAACCTTGAGGTTCTGAAGTTCCTTTGCTAGGTCTCCCCTTTTCCTTTTGCTTACTCTCTTCTTCCCTTTCCCGGAACTCCGAATCCCTAAGGTTCTGAGGTTCTCTTTCTCCTTCCCCGAAACTCCAAAACCCCAAGGTTTCAAAGTTCCTTCCTTGTCTTCCACACTTCTGGAACCTGAGTTTTTGAATTCCTTAGACTCCTTTCTGACTTGCAACACTTTTGGATGGCGTGATCAACACTCAAAGTTTTAAATGCTCTGATGAATTTTGTTAATTGTGCACCTTCTTTTGTAGAGCCACAGGGGTGCATTTAATGACTTTTTTAGGATTTCCATCAAGAGAGGTACAGGGCCATGCTTGTTGTGGTAACTTATGTCATGTCTCCATGCTCTGACTTTGGAAGGTTAGTCAATCTACCCTTCTCAAGGTTGCATTTTCAGGGTATGGCTAGGTTGCTTGCATGTACAGAAAGTTAGGTGCGTGCATGTCCCTACACTCCCAGACTGATATTTCCCTGCACACACAAGGTTCATGATCACTCTTGTAACTAGTTTTCTATATAAAAGTTGTTAAGCCTCATTGTAAAGGGTTCTCTCCCTACTGGCTTGAGCTATTCTATTCACTTTCACTTCTCTTGTATTTATCTTGCATTTCTGCAACTGTAAGTTTGGCCATTGGCCTTCGAATGAATTGAAATTGTTATTCTTGCCTTCCTTCAACTTATGAATGATGTGTATGTTTCCTTACCTTCATCATAGTTGTATGTTTGATGGCTCCTCTCATATATGATGTGTTAATTTATTTTTGAGTGTGACTTGTGGGAATCCTTCTCCCCTCTTGACATTTAGCGAATTCTAACCTCCATACATTCATTGGGGCCATTCATACAACTGAAGTTTGTGCATCTCCTGGGTATTTTAGTTGATTATTTGTGTCATTTTTGGTAGGAAGAGAAAAAATATCTTATCTTGGTGCATCACTTCATTTCATTTTAAGCATTTCCCTCTTCCCTTTTCCTCTGCAAGTTGTTAGGATAGGCTTAGGAGTAAGTTTTGAAGTGTTGAGTTGGTTCAACACCTTCACCTGGATTGAGAAGGAAGTCGGCCTTCTCCAGAGATTCAACCTCCTTGTGCAAGGTCCCACACTTCAGGGTTGTTTCCATGTTTCACAAGGTTGTTGAGTTGATAGCTCAGCAAGGGTGCAAGCTTTTGTGATAACATTACCCTAGCAAGGGTTTGTGACTAATTTTACAAAATTTATGATAACTTACTCAAAACAAAGTGAAAATGAATAAAACCAAATCCAAAACTTCATTGAATCATTTATCTTTCAATTAAAATATGTTTCAGATGTCCACAATAAGTATTTCATAGTGAAAAATGCTTGGTATCTGACTTCTACGGCCAGAAAACAAGAAAAGTGCAAGGTAAACTTTGAAGTTTTATTGCTTATGCCTCAATACATGATCCAACCAGAACTTGGCCATTGAAATGAAGATATTTAAAGGCTTTATAAATATCCAATTTTCATAACCATCCTTTGAAAACCAACTACCAACAAACCACTTCCTAATGCACTTTTTTACAACAAATTTTGCATTGACAACATTGTCAATTTTGACAATTTTTGTGCAACTTGACTATAAACCTAAAATGAGACCTATATGAATTAAAAGCATCATGAATACATCCAATTAGGATGAAATATCATTCATATATGATAAAACACCTCATTTGATTCCTTGCACACACTTCAGCCCTATAAGGACAGTTTTGACAATATGAGACAAGTAGGACCACATATTGAACTTAGACATTACAAATTGGTCTTCAAGGACCTTATTACATGAGATTGGTAATTCATGACCTTATTAAATATTTACATGGCTTTGAAACTTAAAATTACTCAACATGGCCAAAAAGAAGCATATGACCATCTAGGTGCTCCTGCACCATACACCCCCCTAAGGGAAAACTCATGTCCCATGAGTACCATCCAAGTCCATGCTATTGTTGAAATCCTTAAACACCTACATAAAAAGGATTTAAACTATAAAACAAAGACATATCAGATATTAAGGGGTTAAAAACCATTTCCATCCTTGGTTCACACCTAGAGGTGTCATTTGGTGCTTGCACTTGCACTCCTTCCCCTCTGAACCAAACTTGTTGTACCTATAATATCTTTTTGTTGACTAATTTTGTCCTCCACAAATGGACACATGACTATCCTAATCAATAATCCATCAAGCAACCCAGTTGTCTTAGTGTTTTCAAGCCTTGAAATGGCTTCAACTTCATCACACCTTACAGGTTCCTTCTTGCCAAACATCACAATCTTGGTTTTACCTTTCACCTTCTCATCTTCCTACAAAGAAGTTAGTCTAAATTATTTTCCATCCTTATTGATAAGGTAGGTGTTTTATCTACCATCATACATTGTCCTTCTATCAAATTGCTAGGGTCTTCACAATAGCAAATGACAACAATCCATAGGTAAGACATCACATAAAGCCCTATCCTTGTACTCACCAATCTGAAACTCAAAAAATGCTTTCTCATTCACAAATAAAGAATGATTATCATTTACCCAAGAAACTTGATAAGGTGCTTCATGAGGTGATAAGGTGCTTCATGAGGTGTTCTATCTAGATTCAACTTATCTACCATCTCCCTACATACCATGTTATTTTGTGAACCTGAATCAATGAAAACTTTGCATACCTTACCTCTACGTTTGCATGTAGTCCTGAATAAGCTCCTTCTTTGACTGATTTCTTCTTCCTTAGGGCCTTGTAAAAAACTTCTTATTGGCATTAGTGACTCTCCTACCTCTGAAAAATAATTTACCAGACCATGAGAGTTTGCACTTTCATCTCCTTCCTCTTGGACTAGTTGTACTCTCTTCTCAATCCTCCTTTCAACACCACTTGATGTGGATCCTTGCCTTTCAAAGCACTTGAATGTTGGGTTTCCAATCTCTTGAAAATTGTAGAATCTACCTATAAAGGTACTTGAGTTTCTACCTCCTCTAAATCTGCCTTTTGAACCCCTAAATCCATCTCTTGCATCATCGTGTTGCTCCTTACCCTTGCTTCTTCTTGTTCCTCATATGGTTGCTTGCTGGTAGAAAAGGATCGCCTTCCTCTTGTATTGCTGCCTCTTCGCCAATTAGACTTATCTTGCCTTCTCTTTATCTTCTCCTCCACCCTGATAGCCAATTGAAAACACTCTTCCACGGTTCTTGGGTTAGCAACAACCAATTCATCTTGTATCTTAAACCTAAGGCCACCAAGGTATCTAGTCACTTTTTCAACTTCATCTTCATCCCTACCTACCCTTATGCTTAACTTATTAAACTCATCAGTATATGTCTTCACATTTAGATCCTTTTTCTTTAAATTTTGCAACTTCTTGAACAATTGAACTTCATAATCTCTAGGAAGAAACTTACCTTTGAGTTTGGAAATCATCCTATCCCAAGATATTATCTTGGTCTTTCACTTCTTTCTCCTCTCTACTTGTTCATAGTTCCACCATAGAAGTGCATGCCCTTTCAATTTGGTCTTTGCGACCTTAACCTTCTGATCATTAGGTACATCTTCACTTTAAAAGTAGGTATCCATGGCTGCAATCCAATCTAGTAGTTCTTCCTCATTCAGATTCCCACCATACATAGGTAAATCAACCCTTACCTTATATTGGTCACCTTTCACTGCCTTTAACAATCTAAGTGTTCGCTACTCTTCAAGATCTATCTGCTCTTCCACTTTTGCTTCCTTTAACTCTTCTTCTTCCTCCTCTTCATCACTCACATCTCTAAAATCAACATTTCTTGTTTGATGGAACTCCAAGGATTTAAGCATTGCCAACACAACATTTTAGGACTCTTGCAACCTGGTATTCTTCTCTCTCAACTCCTACAACTCTTTGGCAGTACCAACATTCTTAGGAGACATCTAGTCTTCAACCTCTTACTCACTATTCTTTCATATTCCAATTATCTCCTTCAAGAATCTACCCCCTTTCTCTAATACCACTTTGATGTAGATCATCGAAAAACACAACACAACCTAGGGAGATATTTCTCCCAACTCACCTACTCATATAGGTGATTGTTCTTCACAAGCCTTCCAAAACACTCATAAGGCTACTAGATACATGATAGGTCTCAACAACTCCAAATTCCCACCTTTTCCAACTATTCAAACATTTCAAATTATGCCTACTACACATGTTCAAGGCCAACTTGAAACATTCTAATATTTAGATCACACCAAATCCTTAAAGCCCACTCATACAAGCCTATCTTCACTTAGGACTCCGACTTGTCCATAAAATCAACTCACAATGCTAAATAGGTGTACACCAACCCAAGGGTCTTCAAGAAACCCTTTAATAGACTCTTAAAAATAGGAAAATCACCATCCTTCACCGTCCCATCCACCCTAAAGACCATAAAGAAAACTTGTTGCTATATCATTGGTTCATTGTGGTAGCCACATCTTTGTTTAGGATAGTCATAATAATATGAGAAAACACCTCTCTCCAGGGATTCCTAACACTTCCAAGGATTACTAAGGACTCCCACACACCTTTCCCAATTTTCCTCCACTCATAAAACTCACTCATTACATCATAATCTCAAAATCTCAGTCCACTCATTCCTTAGGACAACAACATACCCAGTTTTAGGATAATCATAAAAATGATGAGAATTTTTACCAATCAAGGGCCTCAAAGACTTGATAATGGTCTTCACTAACCCCACACATAATTACAAACACTCACCAACCATTGGAGATTCAGTCTTTTGTATATTCAACACTCTAACACATCAATTCCATTGAGAAAAATCGGATTGAGACACAAAATTCAGATTTGTGTCACCCTTTGGCACGTGCAAACTTGTATGTGGCATCCTGAAAGGAAGGAAAACTTAAAATAGACATTTTCAAGGGTCATCCCATCCATTTTCATGAGTATTTGATTATGGGATGACCAAAAATTACATATTTTTATGTCACTGGTTACCCTAGCAAGTGTTTGTGACTGATTTTACAAAATTTATGATAACTTGCTCAAAACAGAGTGAAAATGAATAAAACCAATGCCAAAAATTCAAGGACTCATTTATATTTCAATTAAAATATTTTTAATATATCCATAATAAGGATTTCATAGCTAAAAATGCTTGGTATCAGATTGGTACTCCTAGAAAACAAGAAAAGTGTAGGGTAAACTTTGAAATTTTATTGCTTATGCCTCAATACACGATCCAACCAGCACTTGGCCATGGAAATAAAGATATTTAAAGGATTTTATAACTCTCAAATTTTCATAACCACCCTTTGAAAACCAACTACCACCAAACCACTTCCTAATGCACTTTTTTACAACAAATTTTGCATTGATAACATTGTCAATTTTGACAATTTTTGTGCAACTTGACTATAAACCTAAAATTAGACCTATATAAATTATAAGAATCATGAATACATAAAATTAGGATGAAATATCCTTCATACATGATAAAACACCTCATTTGATTCCTTGCACACACTTCAGCCCTATAAGGACAATTTTGACAATACAAGACAAGTAGGACCACATATTGAACTTAGACATTACAAATTGGTCTTCAAGGACCTTATTACATGAAAAATGGTAATTCATGACCATATTACATATTTACATGTCTTTTTGGTGCAAGAGAATTAGGACATGTGTCCACATCATTTTGATTCATGGTTGTATTGGGAATAGAATGTCTGTGTATGTGTTTTTGAAGGCTTGTTGATTAGGCCTAGGCAATGTAATAAGCCCTAAGGCTCCAAAGTGTGTCAACTTGGTCAAAGGCCTTGTATGGGAATTATATAGGTATTTTTATTTTTTATGGGTCTAAAATGTGTAGTATGTTCATTCTTGACCTTTGGTGTGAAGGCAAGATCAATTTGTAAAAAGTTGTCAAAAGTTGCAAAAGTTGCAATTGTTGTCAAGCAACTTTTTTGCAACTTTTTTGCAACTTTTTTGCAACATTTTCAAATGTGGTTACTCCAATGGTTGGTTGGTTGCTTGTATGCATTGAGGAAGTTGGAGTTCCTTGGTGTGATATAATCCTATAGGAATGATGCCTTCCAGTTAGAGAAGTTGGAGAAGTAAATTTTGAATGAAATCTTTGTCTTCAAACAAAATGGTTATTGAGTTTTTTCTTCATTTTCCTTGAATTCTAGCTCTTGCATGATTCCTAACAATTGGTGGGAATGAAATGAGAATTTTACAAGTTGTATCAGAGTTTTACCAATCATCTGGAGTTGATTTTAGGACTTGAAACATTCATGCTTGAAATAAAGAGAATTTTCAATCCCATTGGTCTGGTAAAACCCTTAAACCAAGGGTTTGAATTCTAATAGGGGCACAAATCAACATCTCTCCATGGGATCAATCTGAAACCTAGGAGTATATTGATTTTGAATTTATATTAACTATTCCTAGTGGTTGTGAATATAGGAGGTATCATTTGACTATCCTAAGATGAGGCCCTAGGCTTGACATCGGTCATGTGGCAAGCCTGAGCAATAGAAAAAGGAGATAGAAAACCTGAACAACATATTGGTAGATGGTAAAAATAGGCATGTGATGAACCCTTGGGTAGGTTCAAACCCCTGGCAAGTGTCATTCTTGCATTCCTTATTGACTGGTGAAGCTTTTGAGAGCTTAAACCCCAATACCGGTTAGAAGAGGCAAAATAGGGTCAGTAGGGTTTGACCATCCGTACTCAAAACCCAGATGAAAAAGTTTGGAATCATGTAGAAGGACCAAAAGGGTATCCAAATATCTAATTTATTTAGGGGGTTGTTCAAGTATATTGTGAGAAAAATTAGGAAAAGTCCGATTGGAGGGCTAATTGCTTGTAGCCCTATTTCCTTGGTCTAATAGGGGAAATGACACAAGAGGCTAATAAACACCCATTTGAGGGGTCAAAATCTATGAAAATTCCATATAACACATGTGTGAACATTCACATAGGCCAAATTGTACCTTGTGAGTAAAGATCTTGTTGCTAGGGGTGTGGGGTTGTTAGGTGACTTTGGTTGAAGGGTTGGAACCTAAGAGGTAGGAGACTCCTTGTCAATTGTGAGTTGTCCTGAGTGGAGAGATCCTTGGGAAGGATCTAGGGTAGACTCTAATAACCTTGGGATGGTTAAGGACATTGGTCCATTGGGTGACACCTAGTGGAGACCCTTATTGAGCAAAAACCAAAGAAAGTGATTGAACATCCCATATCCCTTTGCATCACTTTGAAACTTAAAATGACTCAACATGGCCAAAAAGAAGCATATGGCCATCTAGGTTCTCTTGCACCACACCTGGCATGCTAAAATGTGAACTGATAAAATATCGAATCGAAATAATGGAAGCAGTGCAATGCAAGATCCAAAGCCCACATTCACAAAATTACTCAATAAAGCCTAAGATCTATATATAAAATTAAATGATAAAAATCGATACCATAACAAAGACCTTATATTGCTCCATTCTTTCTTGATGAATGCTTGATGTAGATTTTCTCTCAAAACCTATAGCATAACTTTGATATCATCATGATAGTATGAAGACTTGACGATTGATAATGGACGCTTGATAGTGATAGTGCTAGCTTACTTGATTGATGCTTGCTCAAAATAATAGTAGTGCTCCTAATCTGATGAAGTGTTGGCTAGGGAGAAATGAATGGGTTAAGGTTTTTTTTATATGCCCAACATCACGTTTGATCAATGGTGGAGATAAATTACAAAGATTGCGAATGATTAAATTTGAGAGAGTGGAGGACCTATAATTTCACATGGATTGATGAGGTGGAAAGATAAACAAAGGTGCAAATGTGTAGATAAAATAAATGAATATAATTTTTTATTTATTTGAGGAGGGAAAATTAAGTAAATTATTCAAAATTTATTTAATTTTGAGAGAAGTGTCAGCTAGTTAAATATTTTTTTTTAATTATTTAATTATGGAGGACTAGAAGATGAATTGTTTTAAATAATAAAATTATTTAATTAATAGTGGAGAGAAAGTGATGAATTGATTGCATGATATATTTATATTTTTTAATTTAAAGAAGGGGTAAACTCTTTTGACCCAAAGCTACGAATCGGTGAGGTCACATAGGGGACCTCATCCACATTTAAACATTCAACACTACCACCCTAGTGGGGTTTGAACTTGATGGCAAGAACAACAACACCACAACATAAACGTCACACCATTCCACTACTAGCATAAAAAATATAGTTAACTAATAATAGAAAGAAAAGAATTATAAATTATTTAATTCATAGAGAAAAATGATAATGATATAATAAAAATATTTAATTAATAGTAGATATACTAGCTTGATTAAATAATTAAAAATTATTTAATTAATATGGAAAGAAGAATTAATGAGAAGCTAATGACAAGACATTACCAATGATCAATGAGAGTTATTATTGGTTGTATTTGTATAAGGATGCAAAAAAATATTTCTAAAGTGTTAAAATTTATCAGTTATCTAAACATGGAAGTTAGAAATTGGTTTGTATTAGTCATTACTAATTCTAAAGAAATTTGTTGGTATGTGGTGACTAATCATACTGTCGGGCTTAAATTTTTGGTGACTTTGTCAGCCACATTTTCTCCTCAAATCAATTAACATGGGAGTGCAGGGGGGCCATGCAAATCAATCTTTGTAAACTACTAAAAAGGCTTGATAAATAAGTGGTTATGTAATGTGAAATCAATAGATTATAATTTTATCTTCGTTGGATAAGAAAATAAAGTAGACGAGTCTTTCATTGTGGATGTAGCCCACATTGGGTGAACCACATTAAATTTATATGTTATTGTGAATTGTTATTTTTGCCTCTTTATTCTACATTATATTTAATATTTTTTATTGCTTTGTTCTGCCTCAATCTTAACAATTGGTATCAAAGCCATGTATTAAAGTCATTTGACAAGAAATCTCATATTTGAGTGGGAGCAATGACAAAAGAAGGTATGCTTAAGGTTGAGAAGTTCAATGACCAAGAATATTAGCTATATAAGATGCAAATGGAAGACTATCTATATCAAAAGGATGTTTACTTAGAATTGGGTAGAAAAGAAAAAAAACCAACAAATATGATAGATCCACAATAGGAGGTTCTCAATAGAAAGACACTAAGAATGATACAGTTGTGCCTAATAGTGTTAGTGGCTTTGAATATAGCAAAAGAAACAACAATAGTGGACCTAATACTAACATTAGACAAAGTGTATGAAAAACCCTTGGCTTCTAATAAGATATTTCTTATGAAATATTTATTTAATACGAAAATGTCAGAAGGTGGGTCTACAACTAATCATTTGAATGCATTTAACATAGTCACTAGTCAGCTAAGTTCTGTAAAAGTAACTTTTGATGATTACGTTAGAGCGCTCTTGATTTTGTTCTCATTGCCAAAAAGATGGAATAGCTTGGTCATGGCTATCAGTAATTTTGTCTCTTGTTCAAACACTTTAAAGTTTGATGATGTTTTTAATGTTATTCTTAGCATGGAAATTCGATAGAAAAGCATAGGTGAGATATCAAGTAATTCTTTGACTATGGAGAACAAGGAGAGAGAGAGAGAGAGAGAGAGAGGAACCCAACAAACCATGAGAAAGATAAGAATGAAAAATCAAAATCTTGAGTATGGCTAGAGTATCGACATTGCGGAAAGAAAGGACACTTGAAGAAAGATTATTGGTCTTGAAAGGAAAAATAAGGAGATGGACAAAAAGAAAACAACAAGGATAAAATGTAGTAGGTGATGTGTTGGAAGACACTTTAATAAAAAAATTATATTATATTACTAATTCTTGGGTGTTAGATTTAGGGGCTTCATTTCACACCACACCTCATAAGAAATATTTTCTAAACTATGTTCAAGGTGATTTTTGACAAGTTTATTTGGATGGTGATGAACCATGCAAAATTGTTGGAAAGGGAAACATATAAATAAAATTACCAAATTGAAATCAATGGCTACTAAAAGAGGTGATGAATGTTCCTGATTTGAGAAGAAGTCTAATATCAATAACTTTGAAGTGAAGTTTGAATACTTACCTTTATAGACAATTCATGGAAGGTCACTAAAAAATAATTGATAATAATTATAACATCGTAAATTGTATCCCTATAAAATTTCATACTCACTTTGGCCTCACTTTAGCATTCTATCTTTTGTGCTCTGATTATGTCTAAATCTACTCACACAAATGTCAAATCGTAACCCTCATTTTCAGCTCTCCATGTGGTTCTTTTATCAACCTTGATAGGTTGGACAAGGGTGTCCCAATTACCCTTGTCCAACCTAAAGAGGCCCAATTTTGAACCCTCCAACGATCAAAAAATGTAGGCAAGAATTCCCTTCCTATGTTGACCTACTTTGTAAACTCAAACACATTTCATGAGGTGAGATATTAAAGAATGCCTTACCTCATTTGAGACAAGTAAATCACCTCTCAATTTTGAATCAATTCCTATCAAGCAAATTCAAGTGAGCAAGTGATCAAGCATTATCAAGGTAGTGAACGAGAAGCCAAGTATTCAAATTTCAAGCATTCAAGATGGCATCCATGATCAAGATATTATGAATAAATTTATATATCCTTACAAGAAATCATCAACATATTTCATGGAGACTTCAAAGCAAGATGAACGTGAAGGTATAACATTCCAATTTTAGCATTTTAATTTTAGATCTAGCCTCTGCCCTTCTAAGGCACACTTTCTAGTTCAATTTCAATTCAATTATAGGGTTTAATTTCAAACCCGAGGTTTGACCTAGGCAAACCCCTATCAACAACATAATTTTCTTTCTACTATGTGTAGATGACAAATTCAGAAGACACGGTTGTATATTCAAGAATAACAGATTGGAACATATATATTCAACTTTTGTAGAGGTAGAAATTGGAGGAAAAGGTCACCTTGGGCAAATTTGTCCAAAAATGTTTTGATGAAACTTCAAGGAAACACTTGGAATGACATCTTGATATGCATCTAACAGTTTGAGGACAAGGGTACCCCAAGTGAAATTGTATGACATTTTTTAGTCTGGATTTTAGACATAGGTTCCTCTCGACTTCCTCTTTCTATATCTATACTTATATTTGTGTATCTAATATGAGACTATTTGTGCATGCTGATTATTGTCATTTTGAATATAATTATCCCTAGAGCTTTCATTCAATTTACATATTTCCATAGCTTATTATCAATTGAACCCAAGGTGTACTGAATTCAGCTTGTGCTTAGTCCTTTTCAATTAGATTAGGGATTGAGCCAAGTGGATCCATTCTCCTTCCAAATTTAATAATTGGACATAGGTTGAATTCCTAGTTTTCATGCATAAACTTGTGAACCCTATTTTTAATAATTACAATAGCTAAAGGAGAAAAGGTAGGCACATTGTATTTATGTACTGGTAATTCTGATTTTTCTATTTCATTAGCTTCTACAAGAACAAATACAACATTATGACACAATAATCTCAGGTGCATGAGTGAGAAAGGGATGAATATTGTCCATTCAAGGAATTTATTGCCAAGTTCAAAATAAGTTGATTTTGATTTATGTGAAAAGTGCGATTATCAAAAATAAAAGAGAGTTAGATTTCTCAAAGTTGGGAAGAAAAAGAAGGGTAAAAAGCTAGATCTTTTTCATTTGGATGTATGGGGGCTAACTCAAGTATCATCTCTTACAGTGGCTCTTATTATTATTATGTTACTTTCTTTGATGATGCAACTATAAAAAGTTGGGTTATTCATTCCCATAAAATCTAATGTAATTGATACTTTTAAGAAATGGAAAGATTTGTTTGGGAATGAGATAAGAAATAAGTTGAAATGTTTCATATCAAATAATGGAGCTTAATATTGTAGCAAAGAGTTCGATGGTTAATATTCATACTATGGGAGTCACAAATAGAATATCGTTCCATGAATACCACAAGAAAATAGTGTGTCTAAAAGGGTGAATAAAACAATGACGGAGCATGCAAGGAGTATGAAAGTGCAGTTGGGATTGCCATTACAATTTTTGGCAGATACTGTAGATACTATTGTTAACACAATAAACAAAAGGCCTTCAAGTTCCTTAGATGGTGGTATTCCAAAGGAGTCGTGGATGAGTAAAAGGGTAAACTGCTTATTTACAAAACCTTTTGGTTGTGAAGAATTTGTCCATATTGATATAGAAAATAGAACAAAGCTTAAGGAAAAATCCAAGAAGTTTACTTTTATCGAATATGGAGTTAATAATTTTGGTTATCATTTATGGGATTATGAGAATCAAAAAATCATTAGAAGTACAGATGTCATATTCAATGAGAATTTCATGTACAAAGATCAGTTGTAGAGAAAGAAATAGGAAAAGGAAAACACATGATATACGGTGCTTGATGAAATCCCAGAAAATGTAGTTCCAAAACAAAACAAAACAAAACAAAATATTCAACAAATAGAAGAACAACAGGTACCTCAAACTCCTACAAGAAAATATAGTAGGATAATTAGACCCCCTGAATGATACTCTCCTTCATCATATTATGTATTATTGACTTATTCTAGCAAACCAAAAATTTATGCAGAGGGAAAACCCATTGTAATGGGTTACAAACTTATTACACAAACTTTTTCCAAGCTGAGAGGACATTATTTTCCAAGCACCTTCACTTGAAGGTACACCTTCAAATGGAGGCAATGCATTAAACCTTTTACTAGAGGTAAGGACCCAAGTTTTTAATGAATTTTTACATTGTGAAAATTACCTTAAAATGAAGGTGTCTTTGCTTAAAGGTACACCTACTAATGAAGGTCTATACCTTTTCTTGAAGGTTTTAATGGACCTTTGAGTAAAGGTAAGTAACTTTGTTCAAAGGTGGACCTTCAAGCAAAGGTCTTCACCTTTTCTTGAAGGTTTTAATAGATTTTTACATTGTGAAAATTACCTTAAAATGAAGGTACCTTCATTTGAAGGTATGTAATATGTTCACTTGAAGGTACCTTCGAGCGAACATCCTTGGCTAGGCCTCTCTGCCCATCCTCTAAAATTTTCTTCATAAATTTGACTTTCAAAGTTAGATTGAATGTCCAATTAGAATGAACTTGACAAACCAACTTGTAGGATCATAGCCCTCAAAACAAGCTTTCCAACAAGTATATTTTTGTTTTATTATAATTATTTTTTAAATATTTTAATGAACATAAGTTTTTCACTTAACATCAAGTTCTTTGTTCTACACATGTGGAAAATAGTAAATTAGTGAAAAAAATTATGAAAAATATCTACCTGCTAGGCATTGATGTCCTTGTTTCAACAAAAAATAATTAAATTTTGATACATACAAAACAAGTTATGCCCAATGTCATACACCCATGTCTAAATTATAATTAGTTTGAATATAAAACTTAGTTAAAAAATATTAAAAAAAAAACATTATGAAACCAAGTGCAAGCATTAGATATTAGTGCTTTAAATCTAAATTAAAACAAAAAAACATAATTTTATCCTTTGTAGAAAAAGGTTATTTGCAAAGTCATAAATCTCACTTTTTAAAGTGTTGTTTACTATAAAAATAAGTCATTAAAAGTTGCATACAAAATGTTGACGCTTAAATTAATCAATTTAATTAATTTAACCTTACTACATAATTAATTGATTTTTATTATGTTACCTTTTATTCTTCTAAGAATTAATTTAATTTAATTTAAGTAATCATGTCACTATAGTCCAATAATTGATTTATTAAATAAATTAATTATTCCATATTCTTCTAAAGTTCCCCAAATTAATTAATTCTTCTAAATCCCCTTTAGTTAATTAATTAACTAAATTATGTGATTCCTACAAATCACTTTCCTCTAATCCTCACTTACCCTAATGAATTCTTCTAAAAGCATCATTAACATTATTTTTTAATTTTTAATTCATCCAGTCATTCTCTCTCCTCTTGTCAAATCCTCCTACCTATCCCACTTGTCTTCTAATCTCTCATTATCTCACTTAATCATTTACTAGTGACTAATCCTCATGATTAGCCACTGTCATGCTCTGTGAAGTGTACCTGTACCTGCAAACACAATGCACTCAATAAATCATTACAAGCATGGTTAGAAGATTAAAATCAATGAAATGTAAAACCATAGCTAATCGATTTATTGCCTCCTAGTAAATGCGAGTATGAAAAATGCTCTCAGATCTGATTATGCATATTCCAGTGACTTGACTACACTTAGATGGAGGATTTGAATGCTAAAAATGCATGATCTTAGCAAGAATAGCATGATTAAGCTATATGAATCTAGAAAATGAGCTAGAATTAAGATGCAATTAAGCTAAAATTAAGCATGATAACATTGCTAAAGATGATAAGCTATAAGCTAGATGTCTATAGTAACAATGCATAAGATGAGAATGAGATGGGATCAAATGATATGCAAAAATCAAATGAAATTGGGACATGAAATTGGGACCAATATTACTCCAAAATGAGTCTATTTATAGGATTTTCCAAGTCTAGGGGTGAGTTGGCATGAATCAATGGTTGAGATTGATCTGAAGATATCAATGGTTAAATTGGAGGAGGTTGGCAAAGGGGGTTGGATTAAAGGGAACACTTAGTGACAAGTGTCACAAGGTTCTAGAAGATGTTGGATGAAAGGGGACATGGTGGCAGGTAGAATGGGTTAGGTTTAGGAATGGTTAGGTTTAGAAGTGGTAGAAGTTAGGAGAATTTGAATTTAGAAATTCAAATATTAGGAAAATGGCTAATTAATCTCAACAACTCATAAATTTGATTTGTTTTAATTAATTAGGGGATTTAGAAGAAATGAATTTGGATGGAGGGAATTAATTAATTTGAATTAATTAATTAAAGGGGTGAAATGAAACTATTTAATAAATCCTTAGATTTATTAATAAGTAGATGAAAAGGAAAATTTAATCAAATTGCTTAGTGAATTTAATTAAATTGGGGAGGGAGATTAATTAAATAATTTCTTATATAATTAATTATCTTCAGACCATTTTTAGGTGTATACATTTTGCCCCTCTTTGAAGCGAGGTGTGATGACGCGTTGATTCAAAGAATAATCTCATTTTGATTATGGTATTGATTTGATAGGATGCCCCAGCTCTTGATTGCTGAATTCCGGTATGATGATGCCCCCTCGGGAGATCAATTGAGATAATTGATATTTGGAGTTTTTGCGAGATTGATATCCCAATAGATTTGATTTGATTTCTGCAACTGTGTTTGATGAAAATGCGAGTTCTTTGATTAGCTTGATTTCTTAGATTGATAAGATTGAAAAATCTTGATTGATTAGATTCAGTCTGGTTTCAGGAAGGATTCATCCTGTACAAGACAACAATGATCAAAACGTCTGGTTTCAGGAAGGATTCATCATGTATAAGACATGATCAGAACGTCTGGTTTCAGGAAGGATACATCCTATATAAGACATGAATCAGAATCATATCATCTGGTTTCAGGAAGGATTCATCCTGTATAAGACAACGATGATCAAAGCGTCTGGTTTCAGGAAGGATTCATCTTGTATAAGACATGATCAAAATGTCTGGTTTAAGGAAGGATATATCTTATATAAGACATGATTCAGAATCAGATCGTCTAGTTTCAGGAAGGATTCATCTTGTATAA
Organism: Cryptomeria japonica; assembly: GCF_030272615.1. Classification (NCBI taxonomy): domain Eukaryota; kingdom Viridiplantae; phylum Streptophyta; class Pinopsida; order Cupressales; family Cupressaceae; genus Cryptomeria; species Cryptomeria japonica. The sequence goes on along the minus strand of NC_081411.1, from coordinate 659,152,959 downwards.
GACGTGATAGAATTGATTAGATTTGATTGATTGATTTGATTTGATAAGGTTGATAGATAAAGAACTGACATTTTGTTGATATCAAGTTACATAAATATTTGGAAATGCTGATTGTTGATTTTGTTGAGAGAGATAGCATAAGAGTTGATAATATCATGAGAGAGATGAGTTGTCATTCTAATTGCATATACACTTGTGATGATACTTTGATGATTCCTATGATAGATTTAACCTTGGATAAAAGGAGCTTGTTGGATCCCATGCAAGGATGAAATGCAAGCTAAAATGCAAATGAAAATGCAACAGAATGCATACCATGACCGAACTAGTCACTGGATTATTTTGTGTTTTTGTCATCATTGAGCTTTTGAAATGTGGGAAGTGAGTGCAAACATCGATGGTATAATTAAACCATGATGACCTAAGCACTTCTTTCCTAGATTTTGATATAGCAAGTTAACACAAGCATTGAGGTATAATTGAACCGAGATGACCTAAGTGTTGTTTGCGTAAAACAGGCAGTATTAATCATTTCAATATGCAAATCGGAAATGTCTTCAATGATATTTTGATGATCATGTCCCGAGACAAATTTGCACATATTAATGATTAATTTTCAGATAGTAGACAAGAAAAATATCATGTTTCTTCCTTGTTCCTCTAGTCAATGACATCTTGGAGTCACTCAAAAATCATGATAGTGAAAAGCAATATAGAAAAGTTGAACAATCATATTACAATCATTATTCAAAAAGATATTATCCACTGAAAAGTGTGTGATGTGCTTAGATTGATTTTGTGATAGCTTGATAGTTGATAGTTTGATCTTGTGTTCAATGTTGGATGTGTCTTAGTTTTTGCTTGATAATATTTGTCTAACTGTTTGTTCTACTTGTTTGATTAAGCTCAAAATGATCAAAAGTTTTGCCCCCAGCTAGCTGTAGGATTTTGCCCCAAGCCTAGAAACAAAGTCATTATGATATATCCAATGATCCAAACCATGGTAAGAAGCCACCTGGGATGTATGTGTATGTATAAAGGCTTTATGATGGTCAGTGTTGATGGAAGATGAATGCAAGCAGAAAGATACATAAACTAATAGATGGAAGAGCTAGCTAACAGATAGTGCCTATTTGCTAGGTTTTCACCATCTGTTTTTATTGCCCTTTTTCTGATATTTGATTTTTTTTGGATTTTTTCTGCTTTTTCACTTTTTAGGATTTTTCTGATTTTTTCTTGTTTTTCATTTTTTGATTTTTCACTATTTTTGATTTTTTCTGATTTTTCACTATTTTTTTTTTTTTTTTGATTTTTCACTGTTTTTTTTTTTTTTTTCACTGTTTTTGATTTTTTTGATTTTTTAGACATAGAACTTCTTCAGGTGCATGTTATTGATAGGTTCCTCAAGTTGATCTTCGTCCTGTGTTGATAGCTGATATGCTCCTGATCCAAATACTGTTGTGACCACAAACGGACCTAACTAGTTTGGTTCAAATTTTCCTTTCTTTTCTCGATCTGCCTGATTGCATGGATTTTCCTTTAGCACTAGTTCTCCAACTTGAAAGTTTCTTGGTTTAACCTTATGATTATAGCTCTGGCACATTCTTTGTTGATATACCTTTAGATGATCAAAGGCATTGTGTCTTCGTTCATGGATTAGTTCTAACTCTTGTAGTCTAGATACTCTTTGTTCTTCATCTGGGATGAGACCTTTTAGTGATACACGTAGAGAAGGTATCTCTACTTCGATTGGCAATATGGCTTCTAATCCATATACAAGAGAGAAAGGTGTGGCACCTATCGGTGTGCGGATACTAGTGCGGTAGGCCCATAAAGCAGGGTTTAGTTGGATATGCCAATCTTTCACAGCATCGTTCACTGTCTTTTTAAGAATTTTCAGGATAGTTTTGTTAGATGCTTCTGCCTGCCCATTTCCCTGTGGATAATATGGTGTCGAGAATCTGTGTTGGATTTTGAACTTCTCACATAGCTCTTGTACATCTTGATTTTTGAATGGTTGCCCATTATCAGTGCTAATGGTCATTGGTATTCCATAGCGACAGATGATATAGTTCAAGATAAATGCAGCAATTTTTTTTCCTATGATATTGATGAGAGGTGTTGCTTCAATCCATTTTATGAAATATTCAGTAGCTACCAAGATGAATTTGTATCCACTAGATGAGGAAGGATTTATCTTTCCTACTAGATCAAGACCCCATTGATAGAAAGGCCAAGATGTTTCCAAAGCATGTAGTTCTTGTGCTGGTGCATGAATCAAATTCCCATGGATCTAACATTGTTTGCATGTTCTTGCTATCTTAAAAGAATCTCGTTCCATAGCCGGCCAATAGTAGCCCAAGCATATGATTTTTTTCGAAAGGGTAAGACCACGTGAATGAGTTCCACAAATGTCGTTACAGACTTCATGTAAAGCCTTCTCAGATTCTTCTTGTTCGAGACATCTTAAGAGAGTACCGTCTAGACCTTGTTTATACAGGGTATCCGCGACGAGAGTAAAATGGGAGGATTGGCGAATAAAGTTTTTCTTTTGGTTTTTCGATAAGTCAGGAGGTAAGATATTATCTTTCAAGTATGTGTAAGTTTGGCCATAGTGGGAGGAATCATGTCTAATAAGTTGACAGATGGTTTGGGAATCAAGACAATTATAGGCGGGATGAAACAACTCTTCAACCAGGAATTCATAACGTTGTTGATTTTCCTATGTCTGCAATAGAGAAGCAAGTGTAGCCATGGCATCTGCTGCTTTGTTGTCATTTCTGGGGATTTGTTCAAAAGTTATTTCTACAAAGTACTTCTTGAAATCATCCACTATCTTTTTGTAAGGCATGAGTTTGTCATCTTTTGTTTGATAGTCATCATTGATTTGATTAATGACAAGCTGAGAGTCTCCAAAGACTTGAAGTTGTTTAATATTCCATTCTATAGTCATTTTGATGAATAGAATGCCTACTCCGATTTATGTTGTGTTCTTCTATTGATGCTTTCTCTTGATCCATGATGTGTTCCATTATTGATGCTTGCTCTTGATCCATGATGTGTTCCATTATTGATGTTTTCTCTTGGACTGATATTCAGGTAATGTATTGTAAGATATGGATCAAACCATGGAATGTCTGTATATGAAAAGGTAAAGTTGATTTTCCACCTTTTGAATGGTTTCAAGTATTTTTGCCTTGCTAGTTCTGATAAAGAGATTGTTGTGCCAATGATAGTTGCCTTTGCTGGTGCTATTATGATAGATACCTTCTATTGATAACATTCAGGTAAGGTGTCAAATCTCCCATCTTTCGGTGCCTCAAGGAGGTTTTCATCATTAGATTTGTCATTTATTTTTACTTTTTCCCGGTCTAATGTTGCCAAGAAATGGTTTTCAGCATTAGACCTGATATTGTTTTCTTGATTTTCAATTTTGCGACTAAGAGATTTAACACCCACTTGACTGGAAGATACGTTAGCGGAATCCCTGGTGAAAGTTGTTGCAGGATTGATTTCATCAAGATATAAGGATATGGCATGGTCATTTGGAAAGGTATCAATAGTAGTATGTCCTTCATTTTCCCAATCCATAGGTTCAAGATAGCTTAAGGATAAAGTATCTTCAGGTTGAATAGTTTCAAAGATATTAAGGGTCATGATAGAGATGTCAAAGCTTTTAGTATGTATGTTGATGTCTAGAACGATACTCTCATCAGAATGACCTCGCATAAGAAAATCCTGATCGTCCTCGGTTAAGTCCATGTCAGTCAAATGTGATTCTGATTCAAGTAGGCTAGTTCCTAACATTTGTTCTGCATACGTGTGAACTACATTGACTACTATATATGCTTCTTCATCCCTCTCAATTTGAAGTTGCTCTTGTTTTTTTTTCCATGATAGCAAATATTCTCCATTCCCTTGATCTTTTAGCTGCATTTGTTTTTCTATTTTTGACAAAATTGATTCAAATGATTGTTCCTTGGATTGTGTGCTTGAAGTTGCTTCTCTGTTATGTGAAATAATGGCCTCTTGAGCTGATTTCTGATTATTACCACACTGCACTAGATTTGAGTCTCCTGATATTGTGATTTCCTATCCCTCATAGGGAAATTTTACACATTGGTGGTATGTTGATGGAATAGCCTGTATATCCTATATCCATGGTCTCCCCAAGAGTATATTGTATGATAGGTCCAAGTCTAAAACTTGGCATGGTGTGTCCTTCTGCAAAGGTCCCACTATGATGGGTAACATCACCATTCCTTTAGAGTAATGTTCTTATTCACCAAATGCTTTGATTTTTATCCTTTGCACGGACAAGATTCATAGAGCAAATGTTCAAGCTAGCTCCCCCATCTATCAGGACACGTTTAACAAGCATTCTATGAATGAGGACTTCAATTTACAAGGAAGTACTATGGGGATTTTGAAATGAATTAATGCTTGGATATGAGCTTTGAATAGGATCCTCTGAAATGGGCTTGATGGCAATTATGGATATCCCTTGGGAAACTTCAGCTTTGGATGTATTCTTTGGTGATGATGCTATGGAAGATTCTTGCAAGCTTTCAAGAGGTGTAGGAATAGATTCCTTTGGAGCATCGATTTGCTTATGGATGGATGGATCATTGTTAGATATAGGTGCATGATTTTGATCTTCTTTAGCCAAATCCTTTAGGGATCTCTTTAAGAGATGCATAAAAGAGCCACCTTTCTTTTGATTGTATTTAAATCCTTGTGAGGTTTTAACATAGTTGAATTTTTATTTTGAACTTGTTTGATTTCTCTGATATGTTGGTTTGTTATGTTTTCTTCTTGTGTTTTGCTTTGGTATGTCATGTCGATATGATTTTTAGTTATTTCAAATGTTTCAGTGATCTTATGTCTCTGCTCTCTTGTTAAAATGGGCATTGTGTTTGATATTGTGCTAGGATTTGATTGTCCAAAATATTGTTTTGGGTAAGTGATCAATTGTCAATTTCAAGGCAATAGAGTGATATGACACTTAAAGAGAATTCAAGTGTTTAAAGGTTTGCAAGTTTTTTGATCTTCAGTTTAAGAGTGCAATGGTGATGGTTGATAAGAACCAAGTCCAGTAGGAAAGATATATCCTACGATGTGGGACAAGGTTATCCTGACCAAACGTTTCAGTTTTGTGATAAAGGATGATTGATCCTGATGAGAAACTATGTTTGAATGATCAGTTTATCAAAGAGGGTGATAATGCATTTTGAGATGTTTAGATTTTGAACTTGTTGGGGGTAAGCAATTGAAAATCTTGGGGTGTTTATCTTCTAGAGTTTGATTTTGACGGATGATAACTTGACCAAGTGAACCAAGTAGACAATCTAAGCATGGATTGACAGATAACAGGTTTTTATGCTTACTGCAAATTGATTAGGCAGAAATGACAAGTCTGAAATAGGCATGTAAGACATAGTTCTGGACTGACAGATGCAAAGTTTCGTACGATATAAGATTCAACTTAGGATGACACAAGATACAAAATAGAATGACAGACTAGTGACTTCATGTGTAAAGCAATGTTTCGTACGACATAGAACCTTGACTCGTACAACAGAAGATCAAGCAGTACGACAAAGAATCCTGACCTGTTCGATAAAGGATCAAGAAATACGACAGAGACTTCTAACTCGTACGACAGGTATTTGAATAGTGGTAAAAATTGTTTGCTTGTTTGAGTTTTGATCACTGAATTTTGATGTTTTACTTTGTTTTTCCAGTTTTAAGTGTCTGATTTTTCAATTTAGGGATGAATACATAGCAAACACATGATGTGATAAATGACTCTCAATCAAGCTAAACCCTAAGGAAGTTGGCTGAGAATGAAAACCTTTGCTTGCTGACTTAGGTACACACCCAATAGCTAATCAGAATACAGCCACTGAGTCTCACGCAATGGATTCTCAATGTCGTATTATCTGACTCCAAACGCTAATGGGGGCACGATATGGCAAGTGTCTTGGGAGAGTTACTATCTCTCTTGCACAAAGATTATCACCCTTTTGGAGGTGAATCGGGTAGCTTCTATTTTAATCGGCACTAGTAAGGGATCCGTTCAGCGCATCGGGGTATAAACTCAATTAAGAGGTCTCCCAGCCTTGAAAACTAAGGTTTGATATACCCGAAGGTATGGAGGAGAGCTGTTCCCAAGCACTGTCATTGCTTTGATTTTCATCAAAAACACATTTATTTTATAGTGGGATGATTAAAATTCAACATTCAAGATGAGATGAGTCTTATGACTCCTAAGAAAGTAGATGAATGCTTTCAAATGGCTTTGAGGGCGGAAGATAAGCTAAGAAGGAAAGGTGAACAGTATGGTAGGGGAAGAGAAGGCAAGAACTTTAGAGGAAAAGGAAATTTTGGGGGAAGAGGTTAATCTCAAAAACCCCAAGGTGAGTCTAGCCAACAATAATAGAGTGGAGACTCGGGCTCAAGAGGAGGCTTTAGAGGAAGGAGACCCAATGGGAGGGGTAGGTTTGGAGGACCAGGAAGAGGTTCTAGTGTCTTCACAAGTATATTCTTCAACTACAACCAAATAGGGTACACTGCAAGCAAGTGTCTTGAGAAAGCCTCAAACTCTCATGGAGGAGAGAGAAGGAACCAATTGATTCAAGAAGATGATTGCCACAGTGTCAATTCCCCAATTGAAAGTTCAGCCCCGACCCATGATGGAGAAAGCTTGATGATGAGGATAACCATGTTGAAGGTGCCTCAAATGAAAGAACCCCCTCAGAGTAAGACATTATTCAGAACCACATGCAAGGCCTATGGTAAGATATGTAAGGTAATAGTTGATTCAGGTTCCACTGAGAATTTGGTTTCCATAGAAATGGTAGACAAATTAAAATTGAAAAGATTACCTCATGCTAACCCCTACAAGGTGTCATGGTTGAACAAGGGGCAACAAGTCTTAGTGGATGAACAATATTGGGTAGAGTTTGAGATAAGGGAGTATAAGGATAGAATACTATGTGATGTAATCCCCATGGATTCTTGCCACTTGTTGCTAAGGTGTCTATGGCAATATGGTGTATAATCCCAACATGACTAGAAAACAAACTCCTTTCTCATAACCAAAAATGGAAGAAAATACAAGATGGATCCTTTACCAAATGAGAGTGTAGATAAACACATTGGGTCAAGTGTCATGTTATTGAGTGGGAAAGAGTTTTTAGACATCCTAAAGGAGGAAGGAAACCCCGAGTATGCTCTGATTTTGAAGCCCAAAAATAGTCCTGATTTGCATGACCACGATGTGGGAGAAGTTCCCAAGGAGGTGCAGCATTTGTTGGAAAAATACAAGGCTATCATGGTGGAGGATATGCCTAATGCATTTCCACCTATTAGGGACATAAGCCATCAGATTGACTTCATACCAAGGTCTACATAACCAAACAAACCAACCTATAAGATGAATCCATCTCAGAATGAGGAGATTGCCAAGAAAGTACAAGAATTGTTGGATAAGGGTTTGGTGAGGAAGAGTCTTAGTCCATGTGTTGTCCCAATAGTCCTAGCACCTAAAAAGGATGGTAAATGGATACTTTGTAATGATTCTAGGGCCATCAATAGGATTACTATAAGATATAGGTTTCCTATGCCTACAATTGAAGACCTAATGGATTGTTTGGGAGGGGCTTGTTATTACTCCAAGATTGATCTCAAGAGTGGGTACCACCAAATCAGGATAAGGCAAGGAGATGAATGAAAGACTGCCTTCAAAACAAATGAAGGTCTCTATGAGTGGATGGTGATTCCATTTGGGCTATCCAATTCCCCAAGAACATTTATGTGCCTCATGAATGAGGTATTGAAAGACTTCATTGGTAAATTTGTTGTGGTTTCTCTTCATGATATACTTATGTTTAGTAGAACAAAGGAGGAGCATTTGGAGCACTTGAACCTCATTTTGAAGAAGTTTCATGATGAAAAGTTGATGATCAATATGGAAAAGAGTGTTTTCATGAAGGAATAACATGTCTACCTTGTCTTTGTGATTTCCAAGGGTGATTTGAAGATGGATCCAACAAAGGTGGAGGCTATCTTATCATGGCCAACACCTAAGATAGTAGGTGATGTGAGAAGCTTCCATGGTTTGGCAACATTCTATAGGAAATTCATCAAAAATTTCAGTCATATATGTGCACCTATCCTAGACACAATCAAAGGAGGACAAAAGTGTAAGTTTTCTTGGTCAAATGAAGCAAATGAATCTTTTGAATATCTAAAAAAGATAGTAGCACAGCAGCCCATTCTTGTTTTGCCTAATTTTAACAAGTTGTTCACAGTGGAGTGTGATGCTAGTAATATTGCCATAGGGGTTGTCTTGAGTCAAGAAGGCAGACTGGTGGCTTTCTTTAGTGAGAAAATTGATGATGCTAAAAGAAAGTACTCTACATATGATTTGGAGTTGTATGCAATGGTACAAGCCTTGAAGAAATGGAGGCATTATCTTTTGCCTAAAGAATTCATTGTTTATACTGACAATCATGCTCTCAGTTTTCTAATTGGACATGAGAAGATTAATCACAAGCATATGAAATGGGTTGAACATCTTCAAGCCTACACATTTACCATCAAACACAAGAAGGGGCAGACCAATAAAGTGATGGATGCATTGATTAGGAGGGTATGCATGGTGCAAGAAATTCAGTTGCAAAGTGTGGGGATTTATTCCCTCGAGAAAATGTAAAAGGATGATAAAGATTTCAAGGAGATATATGAGGTTTGCACTCAACTTTCACTCTCTTATCATTCTGATTTTTTTGAGTTTTTGTTGCACCAAGGGTTGTTGTTCAAAGGGAGCCAATTGTGTATCCCTGGATGCTCCATGAGGGAGAACATTATAAAAAGAAAAGCATTGTGGTAGTTTGGGGGGCCACTTTGGGCTTGATAAAACACTAGAACAAGTGAAGAGGCTCTACTTTTGGCCAAAGTTACAATCAGATGTTAGAAAATTTGTTGAAGGTTACAACATATGCCAAAGGACTAAGGGAACATCATCAAATGTAGGCTTATATCAACCACTCCCTATTCCTAATAGGCCATGGGAGAGTATTAGTATGGATTTTGGTTTGGGTCTTCCTTGGACTCAAAGGGGTTTTGATAGCATATTTGTTGTGGTGGATAGGTTTAGTAAGATGGCTCACTTTTTTCCATGTAAATGTACTAATGATGCTTCCCATATTGTTGGCTTATTCTTGAAAGAAATTATTAGAATACATGGTTTACCTCTTAACATTGTGACTGACAGAGACTCTAAGTTTGTGGGCCACTTTTGGCATACTTTATGGAAGAAGTTGGGAACTCAATTATCTTTTACATCAACCTATCACCCTCAGAATGATAGCCAAACTGAGGTGGTGAATAGGTCATTGGGAAATCTTCTTAGGTGTCTTACAAAGCAGAATGATGAGGCATGGGATATGATCATCCCTCAAGATGAGTTTGCTTATAATGACTCTACTAATAGAATCACTAGGAGGAGTCCTTTTGAGGTTGTCTATGAGATTCATCCAAGAGATATTCTTGAACTAAGGGATCTACAAGGATTAGAAAGAAGGAGTGCTCAAGGAGAAGACTTTGCATTGATCATGATAGAGTGAGAGAAACTATTCAAAAGAACACATAAATGTACAAGGAGAAATCCAATGAGAGGAAGAGAGATGTGCAGTATAAGGTAGGGGAATTGATGATGGCACACTTGAAGAAAGAGAGACTTCCAAAGGGGTAGCCAACCAAGTTGATCATGAAGAAGATTGGTCCTTGTTGGATTGTACATAAATCTGGTCATAATGCCTATGATATTGAACTCCCTCAAGGCTTAGCCATATCTCCAATCTTTAATGTTTCATATTTTTTTCCTTATAAAGGTGATAATGTTGCAAGTTGAGATGCAGATTTGCAATTAGAAGGAGCTGAAGGTTGGGTTAAGGATCTACCATCTAGCCAACCCTTGAAGTTGGAGAGCATGTTGGACACCAAGGTGGTCAAGAAGACTAGAAAGAAGACCTACAAGGAGTGCCTTATCAAATGGAGTGGTCTGCTTGCTAAAGATGCCACATGGATGAGTGAAGAAGATATTTTGAAGCATGGTACTTTTGTTGCTAATCTGGAGTATGGTGCAGGAGCACCTAGAGGCTCAAGATGATCATAGCCTTTTTTTTGTGTTGTTTCATGTTTTTGTGATGTAATAAGGTCCTATTGGACCATTTCATGATGTTTTGACAATGATGTAAGGCATTCATGCTATTTTGTGCTTTGTAACCTATCAGGACCTATTTGGTCAACTAGTGGTCAATGGTCACCCAAGTGTGCAAAATTGGGTGAGATCAATGTATTTTTCATATTTGAGCCATTTGTGGCCTATTTGTCATGATTTACATGTGTCTAGGTGAGTTTGATAGGTTAAGAGTACAATGTTATCAATGTTGCAAAAAGTGCATGACAACTTTTGCATTTTTTTTTGACAACTTTTGCAAAATTTGTCTTCCAATGGCAATATGGTTCAAAAGGTGGTTAAGATCAATTGGTAACTTGTAATTGGTTTATATAAGCATCTCTCTGACTGGGGCAATGATTATTGAGACATTTTTGAAGAATTTGCAATACAAGCATCCATGTTTTCCTTTAATATTATTGCATAAACGCGTAACAGTCATTTAATTCTCTTTTGTACAGATTGATTATGGCCTAAGATGTACTTCGAATGTTAGAACAGTGACTTTTATTCCATGTCCAATTGGTTTGAGGTGTTTTAGTGCAGTAGGGAGAGATATCTACATAATTTTCTCATGTCGGGTCAGGAAACCCTCCAAACCTAGGGTTTTGAATAAATGAAGCCTTAACTTGACATTCCCTAAGCCAAAAACCAAAATATTTTGGGAAATTTCAAGTCTACAAGTGTATCATAGGATTTTTGAGGTTTCAAAGATGGTTGTGAAGGATGGAGGAAAAACTAAGAGTTTTTAACCTAGCATCTCCATGTGACAAGTTAACGGTTTGATTGAGTTTTTAGGACTAGGAAGAATTGAAGAGGGTTGGACCCCAAATAGTGGTGGATTTTGTGGATTGGAGGTTGATAGAAATTTTTCCAAGTGGTGGCTTGTTTGTTTGACCAATTTGTAGGGTAGTTCCTTTGTAAAAAAGACCTAATTGGGGCTTTAGAGCTAGTAGGTCAGCATTGATTTTCAAGGGCAATCCAAAGCATCAAAGGTTGTATTTGTGGCATGTATTAGACCTTTTTCAATAATTTAATTCATGAGTGAAAGGGGTGTCCATATTCCTTGTGGTTGTGTATATTAGTGTTGTCCAATGTTGAAGGGCTACTCGACCAAAGTGTAGTTTTCATTGTGTCAAACTCTAGACTGGATGTTGTGACCAAACCATACCTATTTGGGGTTTAAAAAGGTCATTTACAATATGTTCCAAGGTTATTGGATTTCCACCCAAGGTATTCCACATCATACTCAAGTTTGTCTTATGATTGAGTATTGAATCCTAGAGGGGATTAGGCTTCGTATTGTTGGCATTATGTGAACCGGTATGAGGACATGATGACATGGTATGTTGTCATTGATGTCAATATGTTGAAGAAGAGAGAACCGGTATGTTACCAAGAACCGGTATATGTGAGAACCGGTATAACATTGTGAACCGGTATATGTGCCAAAGTGAAGCGGTGTGGTTGTTCAAGGTGAATCGGCATGTGGTTATGGGAACCAGTACATGGAAGCTTTGTATGACTACTAATTGGTAGTCTCAACTTCAGGGTTTCCGATTGAAGTACTTCAAGCCTGTGTGACTCAATCATTGACTTTGTGTGATGAGTTAGCATTGTAACGAAGAACAAATTGTGTTGCCATGTCAGTCTTGTGCGCATGAAGGATCTTGCATGAAGGAGATTTCCCCTATCTACCTCGGGAATGTGCGAAGTCTATAAATGGTGATAACACGTGATGGGTTATCAGCCGCCATGAAATTGATGGAAAATGAACGATGGAGAACGTCTTGAGATTGGTTCAAGACTGTTGCATTTAATGCAATGTGCTCAATGGTTAGGATTGAACCATTTGAATTGATTAACCTAACAGGTTTAGGGTTTAGGGTTTATGCTACTGACCTATATGTTCCCTATAAGGTCGATGTTGTGTTTCTTTCTGAGGTTGTTGACAAAAGTTGTGTGTGAGTATCCAAGTGAAGAGATATGTGATTCTTTCCAGACCAGAAGAGAGAAGTGATACCTGCAGAGTGTAAGTGCAGAAGGTGAAGAGGAGCTAAAGCGGATCTGCATTGGCATTGAGTGTTGTTACCAAATCATTGTAATACCTGTTTATCTCTAACCACTTCAACAGTTGGTAAATCCCTTAACAAGGTATCTTTAACCGGCTTACTGTAAATCCTTTAACAGGGTGACTCAAAACCATTGAGTTCTTGAAATCCTCTAACAAGGTAACCTTTAACAAGGTTTAACCCTTAACCGAGTATTCTAGCCATCCCTTAACCGGGTGATCCCTAACAAGATCGGTTCCTAACAGAAACTATTGTATCAGTCTTTAACCAAACAAGGCTCCTAATAGAGTGGACTTCTAAAGAGTTCAAAAATAGCTTGTGGGTATTCATCCCCATCGTGGTTTTTCCCAGTTGGGTTTCCACATGAAAAATCTGTGTGTCATGTGTGGTGTTATTCATGTGATGGTTTGAGTGATCTGTGTTTGAAGGTAAAACATGTTGATCTAGCTGTTTATATATCTTTGATGATAGATTACATGTTCATGCACTAGGGTGAAATGGAATGAAGTATTAGATTGTATGAAAAGATAAGTGTCAACCGGTTTATGCTTGTCTCAGTTATTCTGGGTTTTGCCGGTTGAACTCTATTTAAGACCGGTGTTACTGTTTATCTGCCAAAGCACAGAGTCTGTTGACAAACCGGTTTAGGATTGTGTTTTTGTCTGTACTGATTCACCCCCCCTCTCAATACCGGTTTGGTACTATCCGTTCATCATTGAGTTATCATGTATTGCATGATGAGTTGTCTATCATACTTGGTATGTCATCACTGATGTTTAGAGCCTTGTGAGGGGTCTATGGTCTGTTGAGAGTTTGATCGAAGTGTACCCAATCAGGTTTGGGAAGTTGTGTCCAAATATTGTCTTGTCTTACTAAACCCTCTCAAGGCTTTGCATCAAACCTGAAAAAGCCTACCTATATTTAAATTTAAATTTTCAATTTTTTGGCTAATCTTGTCTGTCCTTCTAGATTTTTTACATCAGTGCAGATGCCTAACATCTATGCTTTAGAATTATGTATGTTCTTTAGAATGACATCTGCACTCATAGTATTTTAATAATCAGATTCAAATTTTTAAATTTTAATTTTTTTCCCGTTTGTTCTACTTTCTATTTCTAGGAAGACTTGTTTCAAGGTCTATGTAGGCATTTAACATGTGCACAGACGTTCAATGTTTGTTTTGAGGCCTTAGGGTTTTTTACTTACTAATCTCATTTTCAGTTTCTGCAGGTATTTTTCAATTGTCCAAGGCTGATTTCAGACTACTAACTGTTTTTATGCAGTCCCGCTTGTCAAAGAATACTTTTTACCACTAGTTTAGTTTGTTTTCTCTCATTATAGATTAGATAACCTTGCATGTGGGATTAAAATACATGAGTGTTTTTCTTAATTTGTGCGCTTGCACATCTGTTGGGTGGACCCACTATTGCGCTTGAGTATCCTCTCCTCTCGCCTTCGTGGATCTTGGGTGTAAGAGAAAAAGAGATCAACAACACGGTCCTTTATTTTGTGGTGAGGGGTATTCTTGATTGGGTATTTCATTACCCCACAAAGGTACTTCGAATTGGGACATGTCAGGGATATCGACTCTCGCGGCACGATCTCGAGCAAGTTTTTCCAGGCTGCTATATAAATAAGTTGGTCAGGCAGCTGTAGTGTTGAGTGAATTTGATGTATGAGGGGGCCTTTCCTACACTGATAATCTCAACCTTAAGTGGCTTTCTTCAAGAATCCGTCAATGGATTGGTGGTCCCTCAAAAATTATACTAAAAACATTTGTTTTAGTAGCCCAAATCCCATGTTTGATGGTTCAGGGAGTGCGGATCGTACCCTGTAGATACCCCCCATGTACCACATCAAGATGAGATAGGAATTCCCCATATCATAGATCTTCAGATCTTTGGGGTAAGAGAATCTGGTATGCCAGAGAAGTGAGTGTCATGGAGTGGAGCCAGTGCTACTAGAATCTCTATCTGTTTGCTTGTTGGAGGTATTTTATTGTGGGGACCGCATCAAATGGTTTCCACTTTCCAACCTTAGGTTGTATGTCTTAAAGTGTGTCTTCATTTTGTTTAAAAATAGTAAAATCTGTTTGGGCTAATCTAGCCCCCCCATCACTTACACACTTATTATCAAGCGTTGCACTTGGCCAATGTGTATACTTTGCTTGATTTGTTCTTGCCAAGAGTAGTTGACAAATACCCATTTCATAAACACTTTCCATTCTTTCAAACACCTTCCCACTTTGACCAACTTTTCGTGAAAATTTTGAAATTCCCTTCATGCCCACGTCAACCAAACATCCTAAAAGGTCAACCCATCGTCAAGTCAAGAAAAATAATTCTAGTTTGAAACAACTCCTTAAGTGTCATAAATTCTTGTATATCAATTGAAAACTCTTGTTGAAACATAGGACCTTCTTGCAACATTTCCGCAACTATCTCCATGGTCACAACAACGAGTTTGATTAGGAATCTCTAAGAGAATGTGCTTTCCAACAGAGGTCAGGCCTTTCACAATCAATCAATAGGGGAGGTCATATCAATTTGTCTTATTTGCCTTCTCAACCAATCACATATTGAGTCATCTTCTATCTAGGGTAACCTTGACATCTTTCTTCCATAATCATCATCATCCTTGTTCATATTTTTTATTATTCCATTTTTAAGGACTTAGAACCCTTAATCAAATGATCCAACTTTAATCAAACCTCTAATCCAATCAATCGAATCCTATCATCCCAAAATCAATCAATCAATCAATCTCATCCTAAGGTTAATTCCTTGTCAAAGTTTGATTTAGACCCTCATCCTTAATCAATCAATCAAATTAACCTTTGTGCTTGGGAAAGAATCTTCCCTAAGTAGTTTTGTCTAATCTTTGTGGGTTGATCCAAACCCCTATCTTTTGTCTTATTTTTCTTAGGGACATTAGTCTACCCTAAGTAGGAGAGGACTTGATCAATATCATAGGGTCTAAATTTTACCTAGCTTGGTTGTCACCTATCTTATGGTTAACATCATCAATCCCTCACCCTAAATCCTAATCCAAGGACTAAGGTATAATCTTAATCAAATCAATCTTGTCCCAATCCAAAGACCATCTAAATCTGTCACCATCAAATCAAAATTTGCTAAGTCCTATCATTAAACTTTCATCTAAATAATCTCTAAGGTTATTCGTGCATGGTCTTGACTCACTCTTAAAAGGAAAAAAATGGCAGTCGAAGACTATGGAATGCTCGATACTAGTATCCTCTACAATCAAGACCTCCCACATCAAGAGGAACAACTTGTTGATCAACCTGACCTTTCTCCATGTGTCCAATCCTTTCTCGTTGATCCTTACAATCAAGACATGATGGAGAAATTTTTTAAACATAATGCTAATGGGCTTGTAGCTCATTTCATCACCCAAGGGGAATGACTTCCCCTAGGATTTGACTGGTATACCCTTGATAGACCTCCAGAAGGTGACCATGTTCATCAAATTGACATTGACAACATCCTCCATCTACACCAGTAGTTTGCGCACCTCCAACTTCTATACCTCTAATTTTGTACCTCAAATATCGTCTAATCCAACCATGTCCCAACCTCCTAGGTCGACCACTCCTCTTTATAATTCTCTCAATTACATTAACACAAGTTTGCCTCATGTTAGCACTATCCACGGGTCACATCGCAACCTTCCATTACATCACAACCTATCATCTCCTCATGACCTGTTTCTTCCTCATAACAATATATTCATGGTGGTGGTATTCCATCTTCATCTCATCAAATCTCGAGATCTAACACATGTCACTATGTCCCTAATGTCCCTAATCAACAACCTGACCTTATAAAAACAAATTCAGGACATGAAGGACCTTATCAAAAACTTTAATAATGGGACAAACAAAAGACCTTACACCTTCGAGGAAATATGTCATTGTCCCTATGACCCATCCATTTCTATCACACCCTACCCACTTGGGTTCGAAATGCCTACATTTGAAAAATACAAAGGCAAGGGTGACCCTAGAGACCAGGTGCGTGAATTTCACATTTTGTGTCAAGAGGTCTCCTATAGTGACCTATACCTTAGAAGGATTTTTCCAAAAAGTCTTGGCAGGGATGCCCTCGCTTGGTTTTCTGCCCTACCCCATGGCTCCATTACATCTTTCCTAGACCTGGTAGAAAAAATTGTGTCTCACTATGCCTACAATATTGAGAATAACACTTCTGTGATGGACATGCAATACCAAGCAAAGGCCTGGAGAAACTTTCGCCAACTTCCTCCAAAGATGGTGACATCTCATTAAGAAATTCTCGTGGGACATACCAGGAACCTCATCAAGTTGAGCTATTCTAGCATAACTT
This sequence comes from Cryptomeria japonica, assembly GCF_030272615.1. Taxonomy (NCBI): domain Eukaryota; kingdom Viridiplantae; phylum Streptophyta; class Pinopsida; order Cupressales; family Cupressaceae; genus Cryptomeria; species Cryptomeria japonica. The sequence goes on along the minus strand of NC_081411.1, from coordinate 659,136,277 downwards.
GGTAACTGAATTATCTAAACCATTGACTTGTCAATACTTGAGTACCTTCAATGAGATATCCAAAAAAGGTCTATCCTTGGAACGTGTTCTTTTGGAAGAAGGAACACTAAAATACTATTATAAAACTAACCAAGGGTCATCTTACAATGACAAGCCAAAGTTTTGGTCTAAGAACAAGAACGTGGTCAATGATGGAGTCATCGATGCCAAACATGTCCAAATTGTCGCGACCCCATCCAAACTCACTACCACCAACAATTTCTTCAACAATCAATCCAATCCTCATAATCAATCCAATCAATCGCAACCTCGCAATAATCCATCCATCAGAGGATGACCTCGCCATTCCAACAACCAATCCCAATGTGAGTACACTCCTCTTTGTGAGCCTATAGAGGTCATCTTCCAAAAGCTTGTCCAGGCTAGCGCAATTGTCTTTTTGATAAACCATCCTTTTGACCCCAATCAACCTAGTGGTACAATGAGAATGAATATTGTGATTATCACCGCGTCAATGGCCATGATACACAAAAGTGTATGAAACTCAAGAACTACATTCATGACCTAATTGATAAGAGAGACATTGAAGTAGTAGGTCCTAAACCTAGTAATTCCAATGATAAACTCAAGATGTACTAGGACCCGTTTCCTAAGTATGGTAAGGACAAGGCCTCATCATCTCACACTGTCAATTATGATTATACTAATTATGTCTCTGGCTTTGAATCCCTATTAGGTCGCATAGAACTCATTGATATCCATGTTAATACCATCACAATCCAAGGAGTCGATCCCTCTCCCACCCCTCATAGACCTAGGGTTACCATCCAAGGTGTCCCTCCCCCGTAATCATCCAGTCAAGCCTCTCAAACCCAAATAGTCATTCAAGGTGTTGTACCCTCAAATGATTGCAATGTGACCACCCACAGAGGAAGAGTAACCACCCAGGGAGCTCCTCCCCCTCCCCTACAACCTCCCATGTCATCCACCCACTGATATGATATCCTTGATCATCTCAAGAAAACTCCTGCACATACCTCCATACTTGAGCTCCTCAAAACATCCCTCGTCCACAAAGAGATCCTTGAGAAAGCCTCCTAGAATCCCGCATTTTTTATAATATCAATGCAACCCAATTCCACACCCTCATAGGAAACCTCGTTGCACAACATCACCTTGTGTTCACATTAAAAGGTGCACCGGTTGATGGCCTATCTCACAATAAGCCCCTGTACATTAAGGCTATCATACAAAAAGACAAAGTCAGTAGAGTCCTTGTAGACGGTGGATCTGGTTTAAATCTATGTACATATAAGTTAATCAAACAACTAGGAATCTTTGAGGACTTGGTCAACTCATCTGAAAAGATCACAATCAAAGCCTATGATGAAGCAGAAAGGGTTTCAAAAGGTAAAATCACATTGCCTCTTCAAGTGAGTGCTACTACTATAGAAACAACATGCCAGGTTTTGGATCTTGACCTCCCAAATAACATCCTTCTTGGCCATTTGTGGATCCACTCCATTCAAGATGTCCCATCCACCTATCACCAATGCCTTAAATTCCCATTCAATGGTAGAAAAATCACCATCCACGCTGACCCGCAACCCTTCCAATATTGCAAACTTCTTGAAGGGAAGCACCCCTATCGTTGTCTCCTAAATTCACTCGCTCCCCCACCCCCATCTGATCCCTCAAATGTTTCTTCCACTTCATCTCAACCCAAGGTCAAGGTTAAAATCATTGATAATAATTGTGGATAATATACTCTTCAAAATGCCCTCTACGTGGGTCAACTCTTGCCTTCTCCGAAGACATATGGCAAGCCAAAAGAAATCAAGAAGCAAACCAAACCCACTATAAAATGCAAGGAAACCACCTTTCAGCAATGGGGCCCACTTGATGAAGAAAGTTTGGAAACCGACGTCACCTCTTGGTTGTATCGAGAGGAAGATGAAGAACCAATAAACATCCCTAAATTGAAGTATCCAGAAGCATCCACCATGGTAGATAAGATGGGTTAGAAAGGACATGGTCTTGACCAAAAGAAAAAGGCAGAAAAGTACCCATCTCTCTGGTCTCCTATAAGTACAATAGAGGCTTGAGTTTTTCTCCTATAATTAAGATCACTATCGTTGGTGCCCAGCCAGATCCTCCTACTAAAGTCAAAGATTCTGATGAAGAGGAATTCCATGAAATGCCTTTTGAATATCTTGACGATATATTTCAAGATGCTCATGTAAACACTATCACCCCTCTCACCCCTCCCAATCCATCTGAGCTTAAATTTGTGTACCCTAAACTTATTGACCGGGGCCAATGAGGATAACCTACCTTAGACATTTGTGTTGATGATGATGCCCTCCTAGCATTACTTAACATGCAAGACCTTGAAAATCACACATTTGTCAATGGGATTCAATTTCATCCAGAAGCCTACTTTGGTAGTTAGGTCAACTCCCTCAGTCGCAACAATGAAAATAAAAAGAAAAATCAGAAGTCCCCTGGTGAAAACCTCTCTGAGGCACTTGTGGACACGAAAAAAGTAAAAAATAAATGACGCATCTTCTAGTGAAAACTTGGATCAAGTGCTAGAAGACAAGGGACTTGACCTCCCTACCATGGTTCCCACACATCAAGAAAAATCACCTTTGCTCATTGAGGAGACATACACAATCAATTTGGGTACAAAAGACACTTTGAAGAACATGCTCATAGCCAAGTCTTTAATATATCAAGAAAGACAAAACTTCATGAGCTTTTTAGATGAAACAAAAATCAATTTTGTTTGGTTGTATGTTGATATGCCAAGCCTTGATCCCAACTTGGTAGTACATAATCTTGTTGTCTGACCAGATGCCAAACCAGTCAAACAAAAGCTACATAAGATGTATCCTCATATTTCTCTCCCAGTCAAAGCAAAATTGCATAAAATATTGGATGTTAGTTTCATTAAACCCATTGATTATCCTGAATGGGTCTCCAACATTGTGCTTGTTGGCAATCCTACTGGGGGCATCAAAATTTGGATGGACTTTAGAGATTTGATCAAAGCATGCCCTAAAGATGACTTTCCCTTGCCCAACATTGACATGATTATGGACTCAAGAGTGGGCCACGAAATGCTTTCCCTCATGGATGGATTATTCAGTTATAACAAGATCCGAATTATAGAAGAAGATCAACACAAGACAACATTCACAACACCTTAGGGCACATTTTGTTATCAATTCATTCCCTTTGGACTCAAGAATGCAAGAGCAACCTATCAAAGAGAAATGGCCACAATTTTTTATGATCTCTTGCACAAAATAATGGAAGATTGTGTGGATGATCTCATAGGCAAATAAAAAACAAGAGATGAGCACATCCCAATCCTAAGGTAGATCTTTGAGAGACTTGAGAAATATAAGCTATGTCTAAATCCTAAGAAATGTGTCTTTGGAGTCACATCAAGAAATCTCTTGGGGTTCATACTATCTCGCAGAGGAATTGAGGTAGATCTAGCAAAAGTGAAAGATATAATGGAAATGCCACCCTCTAAGACACTCAAACAGTTGCGCAGCCTACAAGGGAAACTATAGTCTATCTGCAGATTCATTACACAGTTGGCAGATAAGTGTCACCCATTTGCACATCTTTTGAGAAAAGATACTAAATTCAAGTGGGATTGTCTCTACAAAAATGCCTTTGATAAGCTCAAAGAATATATAGCTTCTCCTCCAGTCTTGATGCCTCCTATTCCAGAACAACCACTTCTTCTATACATATCAGCAACTATAGTGGCACTGGGGGCATTACTAGCACAAAAAAATGACCAAGACAAAGAGCACGCAATCTACTACATTAGTTGTACAATTGTAGGGTATGAGCTCAATTATACCCCCATAGAAAGAGATTTCCTTGCATTGGTCTTCAGCACACATAAGCTAAGACACTACATGCTCAATAATAAGACTAAGTTGATCACCAAAAATGACCTCCTCAAGTACTTGTTATCTAAAGATGCTCTCACTGGAAGAACCGCAAAATGGGTCATGTTATTATGTGAATTTGATATTGAGTACATGAAACAAAAAGCAATCAAAGGACAAGTTATAGCAGGTCAATTGACTGACTCTCTTCTTCAAGGTGATTACCCCCTTATAATAGTGTTTCCAGATGATGTCATTATGACTGTCACCAGATCTTCAAAATGACAGTTGTACTTTGATGGCTCTTGCACACACAATGGTTCGAGGGTAGGTATCTTGCTCGTGATACCTCAAGGAGATTGTATCCCAAATTCATCTAAGATTTCCTTTACATATACCATCAACATTGCAGAGTATGAAGCTTTAATCACTGGCCTCCACCTTGCCATCCAATGGAAGATAACTAAGTTATAGGTTTTCAGTGACTCCCAACTTGTCATAAAACAAGTAAATGATGAGTATCAAATAAAAGATGATAAGTTACTCCTCTAGTGTAGCATGGTAGAAGACCTCAAGAAGCATTTCTCTTATCCGATTTCATCAGATTCCTAGAATGAACAATCATGTTGTTGATGCTATGGCTACAATCGGTTCCCTCCTCCAGATGTCAAAAAATAGTCAAAAGTGTGAATTATTGGTTGAGTAGCTCCTAATTCCGGCATACAATGTCCCTAAGTCTGAAATGGTGTGTGTCCACGTTGGTTCTAACTCCCCCAAGATACCTTTGCCTACCTTCAAGACAACATCATTTACCCACACCTCACTAAAACCCAACAACAAACCTTCATCTGTAGTTCCATCCGCTCCACTATCCTCGGTGACACCTTCTTTCGAAGGCATTTTGATGGATCCCTCCTAAGGTGTTCAGACAAAGAGGAGGTTGAATGGGCACTATGTGAAGTGCACAAAGGTATTTGTGGAGCACACTCAAGTGGCCTTACATTGGCTAAGAAGATCTTGTGCATAGGATACTATTGGCCTACAATAGAAGAAGACACATACCATTATGTGAAGAAATGTGTCCCTTGTCAAAAACACAACGACAAAATTCATGCCCCTTCTCAAAATCTACAACCGTTCATCACACTATGGCTCTTCTCACAATGGGGTCTTGATCTCATAGGGAAAATACACCCCACCTCATCCAATGGTCACAAGTTCATAATAACCGCCACTGAGTACTTCACTAAGTGGGTGGAAGCCATTCCCCTCACTTTCACAACTGGTAAACAAATTTCTAAGTTCATCCTAAATTATCTCATCTGCCGATATGGAATTATTAATGTAATCATTACGGATAATGGTAGACCTTTCAAGAACCAGGATGTCAAGGAACTTTGCTAGAGATACTCCATCCAACACTACTTTTCCACTCCATATTACCCGCAAGGTAACGGTCAAGCTAAGGCTTCGAATAAAACCCTTATCAAAATCCTCAAGAAGATAGTCAATGAAGTTGGCCACGATTGGCACTTGCAACTTCATCCCACCCTCTGGGCCTACCGCACAAGCATCCAAACACCCATAGGAGCCACTCCATATTCCTTAGTCTTTGGTTCTGAAGTCATCCTTCCCCTTGAGATTGAGATCCCATCACTTAGGGTATCACTACAGAACATTATCCCTGAGGAAGAATACAGAATTGCCAGATTGCAAGAGCTTGAACTGCTGGATTGAAGGCATCTCAAGGCCCTAAATCACCTCTGGGTATGTCAAAACCATCTACGGTTGAGCTATAACAAGAAGGTTTGAACCTAGGAATTTGACGTTGTTGATCTCGTGCTTATGGAAAATCAAAGAAACCTACAGGACCATGAAAGGAAAGACAAATTTGAGCCTAATTGTCTTGGACCATATGTGATCACTGCAAAGTATGGATCAAGTGCCTATCAGTTACCTACTCCCGAAGGAGAACCCTTGGATGAGCCTATTAACATCATGCACCTGGAGAGATTTTATGCATATTCCTCAGAGGTCGCTAGTTTCTCAAAAATCAAGGAAAAATCATATTATCAATAAAATACAAAAATGAAAAAAAGAAAAATCAATTCGTCCATCAGTGAAAACCAATTTGTGGAATTATGGGCAAGTGCCTTGGTGAAAACCTGGCTTCAGGAATCAAGGTAAATAAGCTAGATCCATCGTTTTCTCAGACAAACTGGCTTTTTAAGGGCTGAGACTTATAGAAATCTTCATCCCCTTGAGTTGTCCCATAGCTTATGCCACTTTTATAGTGTTCACGATAAAATTCTGCTCCATACCATCGCATACCTTCTTCCATAATATTCAGATATTTTAATGTCTTGTGCATTTCCTTTGCTCTACAATGATGAGGATTGTACAACTTTACTTACCAAATAAGAGCATTTGTGCAAGATGAGTCCCCATTTTGATCACCCACTCCATTTCCCAAGCGCCTTCTTGTACACTATGAAAGACATTATCTTATTCCAAGTTGCAAATCCCCCCTCCCCCCCCCCTCCCTGCTTCCTTGTAGCTAGTTTTCTCCTTCATTCTTCAATCCATGCCATCGCATAAACCATCGAACACCTCATCGACGAATATCAAGGTTATTGTATCTTCATTAGGAAAATTGATCCGCTGACCCTGTAAATCCCCTACCTTTGAGAGATGATGAGTCTTTATCCGAACTATGAATAAAGATCATCCCATCACACTGAACTTTCATCCCATCACACTGAGCTTTCCCCTGATCTCCCAGCTTACCCCATCAAACTAAACTTATTCATGACTTGTGCATCATCCAATCACTCATCCGCAAGAGCCTAATCAAATCTTCGTAGTTAGTACCACATCTACATGCATGTGTCCATACCATCTGCTTTGTTGCCTACTCAGTCCTATCAGTTAATCCTGGCCGTTGGGATGCATCATTCCCATGTCCGATAGTTTATCCATAGTCCTCAGTCCTACTCTTGGCAAGATATGTCAGTTGGCCATGTGCATCTTGTTTGCATGATTTGGTATGTTTCTTTGATTTGCATCATTATGTCCTATGACTACTCCTATCTACAACTACTGGGAACACTTTATATCTTGGTATGTTTTGGATGGATGTATACTGGGGCATGTTTTTGTCGTATGGCATGTTTGATGGTTTCTCTCGTACGAACCTACAGCCCTATATCTACATCTATATGGTGTTTACACGGTTGTGTGCAAAGGATACCTATTGTATGAGAGTTAGTCCACACCTTGGATCCTCATGACATCCCGATTCCTATAATCAGCGGTGTAGACTATCCTTGGCAAAATCAAAACTAGGTTTTCTCTCTACATATACATAACAACAAAATCCCTCCCCATTCCACTCATTTCATTTCCCCCCTTGTCCCCTTGCATTTTTGAGACCTCAATTTATTCACCTTGCCTATTTCTTCTATCTATTCCTGTATCATTGTATCATGGTTGACAAATTTAAAAAAATTGTCTCACTTGCATATAGCTGCATTATAATTTTTATATAGTGGCATTTTTTTACATTTTTTAAAATTGCATGATTATTGTAGGTTCATATCTCATAGGAATAGTGAGTCATTGATTGGCCTCCTTTATTTTTGCAATCATTAATAATCACACTATTCAATATAAAACATTTGAAAATAATCCCATTTTGGGTAAGTTAGTCGAGAACAAGTTCAACACACTTTCAGTCTACTATGTATGTAATATTAGTGGTTGATTAAGGATTCTCGTTGCATTACAGGGCATTATATTATCACTTACATTCATTTAGATGTATTCATAATAGTAATTGCATTTACATTATTTAGGTGCATTATGTTAATCACATTAATTGTAGTTGCATTAATTCACTTATCATTTTGAGTGCATTTCATTATTAGGTACGTTAATTCCATTTGTTGCATATTCATATGTAGTATCATTTCATTACATCATATTTGCATAATGCATCCATTACATCACATACATCGTACATATATTTCATACATATAAGACATCCATTTGTATTACATTCATCATCAATAATCATATTGCACAATCATCAAAACATAATCATACATCCTAAGATAAGTATCGTCATAACATGATAGACCAAAACATCATATAGGCATACATCATAAACATCCATCCTACATCCACAAACATGTTAGGAACATCATATACATATGCATATATGTCATTCATCCACCCTGCATCACAAATAGGTCAGAACACATGCATATCATAAAATCATAAATCATCACCCATATCATGTAAATAATAATCAAAGTCCATGGATAGTCCATAAAAATAAGTACACATGCATAAGCCGCCCAAAATCATGTCTCATATATATCTCAAAAAAAATGAATGTGTCTAATCATGATATAATAGTACGTCCCCGAAGGGTCAAATATATGTCACATATGCACTAGCATGTGCTCTCTTTGTCGCCTCCCCTTGCTCCTGAACCTGAGGGTCCACCTGGTGGTCGTGGTGCCCTCATCCCCATGGAGGCACCTGACTAACGGCTCTAGGTCATGTGGGATCGAGTACTCTTTTCATATATGGGTGCTCGTTGATCTCTAAGAATGACTTGATGGTGCAGATCCCTGTAATACTGGATCTCTCTCTCCACCCACTCCGCCTGTTGCCTTGCTATTGAGATCTTTGTCAGGAGGGGTGTCCATCCACCAGGAGCTAGAAACTATCGGACAATGTCCCTCTTAGTCCTTAGCCTAGTAGCATATACCTCTTCCTTGCTTAGTCGGGAGCAGAGTGAATCCAACTCATCATCCATCCTCTCTATCTCCCCCCTCAGCTGTGAGATAGCCTCCCCACTCCTCACCTCCTCCAGTAGCTACTTTGTCTCATCCTTGTCCCTCTATAGATCATCCCTCTTCGTAATGACAGTCTAACGGTCCTCCCTCAAAGCATCAACCTCTCTCCTCACCCGGTCCACCTCTGTTTGCTAGGGTGGTACAATTTCATACTTGGTTTAGCACCTGCCTTAGTGTGTTTGCATATTGCATTGTAATTTCCCTTTAAGCATTTAATTAATTAATTTAATTTAATCTATAGTCATATTTCATCACTCCCCACATCATAAAATTGGGCCCTTTACCCTAAGTGTGCCCCTTTTTATTTTATTCCTCCTATAAATCATTAAATCATAAACCCTAACTATGTCCTTCGACCTTTAAGGCCCGATTTTGCATATCAAAACATCTCAAAATCAGTTGTAACTTTGGGATTCTCTCTAATATCATCATATCTAACAACCCTAAAAATTTGGTGAAAATTTGGTCGAACCATGTGCAAAGTGCACATGGTCCCCGACTTTTTTCCTGAAATTTCGGGAGCATAATCCTATGATATTATAATTCCTAACCCCAAGAAATTGGTGGGAAATTCAATCTCTAAGTTGGCCTAAAGATGAAATTAAGATCTACGGTTTCATACATAAGAGTTCTCTTTCTTCATTTGAAGGCATCTATCTATCGGATCTAAGAATCTAAGAGCGGGTTTTTGGAGCACAAGGAGCCTTCTATGTAGTGAAAGAGAAGCCTACGTGGAGTCTTAAACAAAATTCAACAATATTCATCAAGCATTAATCATCAATTAGGAGCCTTGAAGACATTGAAGAATAATAGGAGATCGCCGACTGACGATTGGCTTGTACCCCTCCCTTAGGGGTTGGGTATGGTTTCATGTTATTTTCATGTCTTTGTATGAGCTTCATTAAATAAATTTACATATTTAAATTCATGGTTTAGATCACTTTTCATCATTGATTTAGAGCATTTACTTTGTCAATTACAAACATTTTAGGGTTTACTCTTTAGGGTTGCTCTAGATTGTTTGCATTCATTTTAGGATCTTGCATACACACAAGGTTCTATCAAATACATTTTCAGTACATTATCGACTATTTGTGGAGGTAGAAATCACCAACACAGGGTTTTGACTGAGGTAAAACCCTATATAGCCACCCAAACCCTCTCTTTTCAGTTGCAGGTGTAAAAACAGGTACCCCGAAGGACTTTCATCTAAAGAAAAGACATAGGCGCTGCCCAGAAGTCTCAGAATTGCTCAAAATTGTCAAAGACAGGGGCATGGCACCCTGAATATTCCTAGGATAGGAGCATGGCACCTTGGTCCCCCCACTTTCAAGTGATTTTTGGCAGGTTGCAAGTTCAGGACCTTTAGATTTTAGCCTTTCAGTTGTAGCTTTTTGTTAGGTTCTCAGGGACAGTGTCGTGGCACCCTTGTCCTGGTCAGTTTGTGTCATTTTTCCAACATCAGGTACACATCCAAATTCCTCCCCCTTCTCTTCTTTCAGTATCTCAGTTTTAGATCTGCAAGTTTCTTCAATTTCAGTTTATATACACTTCATTGTTCATCTCCTAGTCTAGTTCATCAATCTTTCATATCTTATCTTCATTTACAACAAGAGGAATAGAAACCATAAGATATAATCCTTGGCTCTCTCTTTCTCACAAGAAGTAGCCAAATTGAGCTATCTCCATAGGCTCTTTTGTATTCCCAATGTGTTCGCTAAAGTGGGATTAGGTTCTAGTCACCCGGTGTCGCTTTTTCCCCTCTACATTTTGGTGAATGTGACGTGACTCCAATATTCTTTAATTCTTATTTATGTTCTCATATATGAGTGTCCTTGCTATTTAAAATTCAAATTTACATTTACAAGTTTCAATTTCTTGCAAATTTAAAAAAATTAGAGGTTAATTTTTGCTAGAACCCTTTTTTTTCAAAATTGAACTTGTGAATAGCTTAATTTGGATCATTAATTTCAGATCTTATTTAGGAACATATTTCACTCATAAATTTAATTTCCTAAATCAATATTTAGAGTACTTGCATTGGTTAAAATTGAACATTTCCTTCTATCTTGCATATGTTGTCATTTGAAAGAGGAAAATTGTTGTCATGATGCATTCATTTCATAAATGTGATAATGGGTTAGCTTCCCTTGTTTCAATTTTTCCATCTCTTAAAGAACCTCCTCCTATCTATGACAACATTTTAGTGCCTAAAAAATTTGTTACCAACCCCTTCAAAACTCTCCTATTCTCTAAGGATGAAGATTTGAAGAGTGATCTTGACAATTCTCCTAAAATGTGCCCTTCCCATCTAGCTATCTTAGAGGAAGAAGATGATATCATAAACACCTTTCTTAGTGTTACTTTACCTTCTTTACATGATGCCTCTAGTGAAAATGTATTGATGGGCATTGACTTATCTTCTCCTAAATTTGGTCTTACCAATGGGTGCATGTTAGTGCAACAAGAGGTTATGAGCACTTCTTTCAAAGATCTCCTTCCTAATCATGAATCTTTGGAGAAAGATGTGCATCTCCCTCCTAAAGAACACTCCCCTCATGAGTATCATTTTGTACAAGAATATGGTATTGTCCCTACATTTCCTAGTGATGGCATTTCCTCTTTTGACTTCAACAAAATTCCCACTAGAGATGATGCATTAATGAGAAATTCTTCTCCTTGCCCCGAAGCTTGTCTTGCCCATAAAGAAGCCTTAGGAAAAGAAGATGAAATCATAATCAATTTCCTTAATTCTCTCTGCCCTAAAGATCCTATTGAACACATTTTGAGAGAAGAGGATGATTTAAACACATGTAGTTATACTCTCCTCCCTAAGGACAAATAATTAATAAACAATGCTATCCCTTCTCCCAAAATTGGCAATAACAATAAGGACATCTTTGTGCAAGGTATTTATAATACTATTTGGGATGAACCATTAGAAGAAGGTGTTGATTATTCTCTACTCCATGAGATAACCCTATCCCAAGGAGATGAAATTGTGATTGAGAATTCTCTTGATAGTATCTCACCTTCCATGAATCTCAATCATTCTCCCTCTAAAAATAAAGCATATCCCTCTCCCCAACTTGGTTCCCTAGTTCAAGGTAATATTGTTAACATCTCTTTTAAAGGTCTCCCTCTCAAAGGTTAAATTTTAAAGAGTAATGTTGATCCTTCTCCTAGAGAGCCTATTCCATATGTAGATCCTTTGATGATAGAGGATGATATGACCTTTCCTACTAATATTATTTCTTCTAAAACATCAATGTCTACTTCTAGTCTATCTCCTAAAATTGATCTTATCCATGATAACATTTTAGTGCAAGAAGAGACTATCAATAATTCTTCCAACAATCTTGTTCATTCTTCTTCTAAAATTCATAAGGACACCTTTGATATTCCTAAACCATCTTCAATCAACGTGATACATGTGAATGAAACACCTAATAAACCCCTCTTCATAGTTCAAGGTGCTTGTCCTTCTCAAAGTTCTCAATGTAATCCTATCTTAGTGGTCCAAGGTGGTTATGCGAATGATTCTTTTTGCACTCCTAAGAAACCTGATATTACTGTGCATGGAGGTTATCCTACTAAGAGCCCTTATGAGTATGCTAAAGAAATCACTGGAGAGAATTATAAGGCGGTTTCTCATACCTACAACACAAGAAACAATATGCAACCTATTCCTCCTCCTCTTATCCCTACTTCACTTCCTCCCTCTCAACCTACTCTTCCGCAAGCACCTTGTATATCACAAACTCTTACTAAGGAGTATGATCCCATTGAACAAATTAAAGCTACTCCTACCAAGATTTCTATTTGGGATTTGGTTCAAACTTCACCTACCTATCATGGGATGTTACAATATGCTTTGAAAAACTTAGATGTCCCACTTGCAGTGACACCTAATAACATGGCTTCTTTGATTGATCCTACAAACAAACCCAAAGCTCAAATTGTATTCACATAAGATGAGTTACCTTCTCATGAAATCCAACATCAATATGATCCTCTTATGATTGTGGTTATTATCAATGATAGTGCTATAAGACGAACCCTTGTGGACAATGGATCTGACCTTTATGTTTGTGGTGTAGACTTATTGAATAAGATTAATGTCGATCGTTCTCTCATCGAACCTACTTCTCTTACTATTCTAGGCTTTGATAATGTTGCTAAACAATCTTTAGGTATCATAACCTTGCCTGTTCAGGTAGGTCCTGTTACTTTATCTACACCTATTCATGTCATGCCTGGTAATTTGACATATAACCTTCTATTAGGGAGACCGTGGATTCATAGCATGCAAGTTGTCCCCTCAACTTTGCATAGGCAAGTCAAGTTCATTTATAACAATAAGACATATACCTTGTTAGCTGATACCAATCTTCAAGATCCATTAAAATCTAAATCTTCTTGAACAACTACTTCCCATTCTTATCCCAATCCTTCTACTTCTTCAAATACATATATTTCATTTGATGATCTTGTTCCTTCTAGTAATCCTGATTCTTCTACTCAATTGGAATCTCCTCCCGAGGATATCTTTTCTCCCGAAGGAGTGCTCTCAGATGATGATTGGGGATCTCTAGACTTTAACCCTACTTTTGTAGGAGAGTATAGAGTATCTCGGAAAGAATTTAAGACTGAGAATGAGAAATCTAAGGAGGAACCTAAAGAGAAACCCACTTTGTCTAAACAACTAAGTAACCACTTTGTGGCTACTTCTAATTCAAATAATTCTTCAAATCCTTCCTCTAATTCATATAGCACTGAGACCTACGAGGCATCACCATCTCTTTTTGATTTAGCATCCCTTTATGGTCCTGGTTTTCACATTTCAGCTAAGAGTGGCTATAGTGGCAATGGTTGTAGCACAAATGAACAAGGAATTAAAGTTCCTTTAGAACATAACACACATGAAGCTTCATTTGGACTTGGATATAATCCTTCTAAGCCCACCAAAGAATCTAAAAGACCATCCAATGTGAATTTTATATTTAGTAGTGATGATGACCTCACCTCAATTAAATCATCTTCTACTTCTTTCAACACTCATCCCCCTCATAAGGAAATCTTGGTGATGAACAAATCTCTTTATGAATCTCCTCAAGAGATTTATAATCCCCCTTATGAGACTTTATCTTCTACTCATTCTAAAATCCCTTCTTCTAGGAATAAGGCTCTAATGAGCTACACTTATCCCTCTCCTAAGATCTCTTGTGTGCAAGAAAAGTATGACTGGGTGGCCTATTCTTCTCCTATAAAATTCTCTCTTTCTAAAGACTTTTTAACATTCACCATCTTATACGTATTTTTAATATCACTTATAGTAGAGCATTTAACATGTCATATTCAAATACCTCATTCAATCTATCATGTATTTAAATAATATTGATGGCTATTATGTTGCTCATCATTATGTGACATTGGTAGCTCACTTACTGGGGGATCATTGTCAGTCATGATGGTACAATTTCACGTGCAAACTTTTTGGAATCAGCATAATAGCCTATTTCTATCTCATCTCTTCTCCCTATATATTGGGGTAAGAGTGATTTCAAACATCTCTCCTTCTTAAGATTAAAATTTCCCCTTTGTGAAGTAGTGTCTTCTATAAGGATTTCTTATTGATTGTAGAGGTGTATTCATATTTGAATTCCTTCTCTCATATTGGAACAACCATCTCTAATGGGGATCTTAAGTACGTATCCTTAATTGAGACCTCCTCCTTGGTGTTGGAAGTCTCTGATCATTCATCAATTTCTTTTCTTCATTGAGTAGTATCTTTTATAATAAACCCTTATATTTTGTGCATGTGCATATCCCTAATGAGGATCTCTTGCCTTCTTTTAGAAGAGTGTGCTATAAATAATCTCTTTGATGTCATTTAAATCCTCCATTCTTTTCCAATTTCCTTTATGGAGTTGCATTTTTGAATTATATCTCTTCCAATTTCCTTTATGGAGTTGCATTTGTTTCCATTTAAATCTTTCATCTTGTGTTAGAGAGCTCTCAAATCCTCACACTCTTTGTTGTGTTGGAATTGAGGTTTAGTCCTCTTTCTTACCAAACTATTCTCCATTAGTTTTTTTTTATCTTGTATCAAATCTTCTTGGGAGCATTTTTCATCAATATTTTTTCACAATTCGACGTGGTAAACATGATACCATGTTTCAACTCACTAAATTAGCAAGCCGAAACAGAGGGGGCATATAGCTACCCTCAAATTTTCATCACCTTCCTTAGTAATCATTTAGGTGATTTTGTGATTTTATCTAACATGTGATTTTGCAGGGTGCAGTTCCTAACTATGTACTGTAGATATCGTTGGGGACTTCATCCAACAACTTGTGGATATATCCTTTTTCATGAATGTTTATGTTCCTTTACTTTAGCTTGCATATGCACGCAGTTTCATATGATCGCTAAAGTGGGAGCTAAATTTAGTGTCATAAATTGTACACCCTTTCTAGGGTGGTACAATTTCACACTTAGTTTAGCACCCGCCTTAGAGTGTTTGCATCTTGCATTGTAATTTCCCTTTGAGCATTTAATTAATTAATTAAATTAAATCTAAAGTCATATTTTATCACTCCCCACATCATAAAATTGGGCACTTTACCCTAAGTGTGCCCCTTTTTATTTTATTCCTCTTATAAATCACTAAATCATAAACCCTAATTATGTCCTATTTCGACCTTTAAGGCCCAATTTCGCATATCAAAAAATCTTGAAATCAGCTGTAACTTTAAGATTTTATCTAATATCATCATATCTAATGACCCTGAAAATTTGGTGAAAAGTTGGTCAGACCATGTGCAAAGTGCACAAGGTCACCGACTTTAAATCCCAAAATTTTGGGAGCATAATCCTACGATATTATAATTCTTAACCCCAAGAAATTGGTGGGAAATTCAATCTCTAAGTTGGCCTAAAGATGAAATTAAGATCTAGGGTTTCATACATAAGAGTTCACTTTCTTCATTTGAAGGCATCTATCTATCGGGTCTAAGAATCTAAGAGCAGGTTTTTGGAGCACAAGGAACCTTCTATGTAGTGAAAGAGAAGCCTATGTGGAGTCTTCAACAATATTCAACAACATTCATCAAGCATTTCATCAAGAATTCATCGTCAATTAGGAGCCTTGAAGACATTGAAGAATAATAGGAGATCGCTAACTAACAATTGGCTTGTACCCCTCCCTTAGGGGTTGGGTATGGTTTCATGTTATTTTCATGTCTTTGCATGAGCTTCATTACATCAATTTACATATTTACATTAATTCTTTAGATCACTTTTCATCATTGTTTTAGAGAATTTACTTTGTCAATTACAAGCATTTTAGGGTTTACTCTTTAGGGTTGCTCTAGATTGTTTGCATTCATTTTAGGATCTTGCATACACACAAGGTTCTAGCACACACATTTTTAGTACATTATCGACTATTTGTGCAGGTGGAAATCACCAACACAGAGGTTTGACTAAGGCAAAACCCTATATAGCCACCCAAACCCTCTCTTTTCAATTGCAGGTGCAAAAACATGTACCCCGGAGGACTTTCAGCTCAAGAAAAGACACAGGCACTACCCAGAAGTCTCAAAATTTCTCAAAAATGTCAAGGATAGGGGTGTGGTGCCCTGGTCCCCCACTTTTAGGTGATTTTTGGCAGGTTGCAAGTTTAGGACCTTCAAATTTCAGCCTTTCAGTTGCAGCTTTTTGTCAGGTTCTTAGGGACAGTGGCGTGGCACCCTGGTCCTAGTCAAATTGGCTCAATTTTCTAGCATCAAGTACACATCCAAATTACTCCCCCTTCTTTTATCTTAGTACCTCAGTTTCAGATTTGCAAGTTTCTTCAATTTCAGTTTATGTACCCTTCATTGTTCATCTCTTAGTCTAGTTGATCAATCTTTCATATCTTACCTTCATTTACAACAAGAGGAATAGAAACCCTAAGAGATAATCCTTGGCTCTCTCTTCCTCACAAGAAGTTGCCAAAGTGATCTATCTCCCTAGACTCTTTCGTATTCCCAATGTGTTGGCTAAAGTGGGATTAGGTCCTAGTTACCCAGTCTTGCTTTTTCCCCTCCACAAGGATGAAGAAAGAACATGGAAGCATAAAAAAATATTTAAGGCTATACTTGTGGTAAAAGGTTTTTCTAGAAGAAAGGTATAGATTTTGATGAAAAAAAATTTCCTATTGTTAAATGACTTCAATTAGAGTTATTCTAAGTCTTGTGGCTATAAAAGATTTGCATCTTGATCAACTAGATGTAAAGACAAATTTTCTCCATGGAGATTTGGAGGAAGAGATTTTAAAATGTGTGGAAACCACGAGGATATGAGGTCAAAGGTAAGGAGGACTTAGTGTGCACGCTAAATAAGAGCTTGTATGGACTGAATCAAGCATCTCAATAGTGGTATTTAAAATTTGATAGTTTTATGATTGAACAAGGTTACAACAGATGTCATTCTAATCATTGTGCTTATTTTTAAGTGATTGGATAATGATATTTATATTACCATGTTATTATATGTTGATACATGCTTGTTGTCAGATATAATATGTAGCATATAACTAAACTTAAGTAGAAATTAACAAAGTCATTTCTATAAAGGATTTGGACACAACAAAACAAATCCTTGGGACGCGAATAACTAGAGATAGGAAAAATCCCACATTAACATTGTCTCAAAGTGATTACATAGAGATGTTGAAAAGATTTTAGATGCATGATGCAAAATTAGTTAGTACACCTTTCCCTAGACATTATGGACTACATGTCCAAGGTTCCATACTCTTCAGTAATTGGTAGCTTGATATATTCCATGGTGTGTGCAAGGCTAAATATTTCACATGTAGTGGGAGTTGTGAGCAAGTATATGAACTATCCTAGAAAAGAGCAATGGAATGTAGTAAAGTGGATTCTTAGGTATTTGAGAGGTACCACTACTCAAGCATTATGTTTTGGAGGTTCCAACTCTACTCTATAAGGAAACATTGATTCAAATCTAAAAGGAGATATTGATAGTAAGAGGAGCACCACAAGGTATGTGTTCACTATATAGGTGGAACAACAATCAGTTAGATTTCATGATTATAAAAGGTTGTTACATTCTCAACAATAGAAGCAGGGTATATTGTTGCTACAAAGGCTAGTAAAGAGATGATTCAGTTATAAAGGTTTATGAAGGAATAGGGCAAGCAACATGAGAATAACATATTGTATAGTGATAGTGAGAGTGATTTTCATCTTGCAAAGAAATCAACATTTCACTCTAATACTATACATATACAACTCAAGTACCATTTCATACAATCAATTTTAGAGGATAGACAGTTGAAGCTAGAAAACATACAAACTTGCCAGAATCTTATAGATATGTTAACCAACGTATTAACTCAAGAGAAAGTGATTTCCTACTCAATTTTTGTTGGCCTTCAAGCATGATAATAGTGGCAATGAAAAAAAAAAGCCAAGTCTAGGTGTGTTAATCCAGTGGGATCTATAGGTGCAACAATTTTGCTATAGGATTAGTCTCCAAGTGGGAGATTGTTGGTATGTGGTGATTGATCATGTTGTTGAGCTTCATTTTTTGGTGACTTTGTTAGCCACATTTCTCCTCAAATCGATTAATAATGGAGTGTAGGGGGCCATGTAACTGACCTTTGTAACTACCAAAAAGGCTTGATAAATAAGTGGTTGTATAATGTGAAATCATCATATATTATAATTTTCTCTTTGCTTGATAATTAAAAAGTGGATTGCTATATCTCTGTAGATGCAATCCACTTTGGGTGAACCATGTTTAATCTATGTTATTATGAAATGTTATTTTTACCTCTTTAGTTTGTATTATATTTTATATTGTTTAATGCTTTGGCTTGTCCAAACCCTAACAAAATCTTGGGATGATTTGAGCATACATGTTAAATCAGACATACTAAGAACATATAAAGGATTTGTTTAAGTTTTTGTGGTAGTTGATAGATTTTGTTGGATAGAAAATTTCATATCATGTAAGAAAAATAATGATGTAATGCATACAATTGATTTATTTTTTTAGGAGGCTTTAACATTGGATGGATTGCTTAGAAACACGGTTTCAAATAGAGACACTAAATTTGTTTGGTAGTTTGGAAGAAATTATGAAAAAGATGAAGGAAAATAAAAAATTTAGTTGATCACATCATCCATAAACAAATCGATAGGTAATTCTAGAATTTAACATTATTGCAAGAGAGGTTGCATATAATAATTTAGTAAATAAAAGTATACATAAAAACATAATTTTAGATAATATATGGTCAAAAACCAAGAAATGTATTATATTTGAGGAATATTAGAGTATGGTAAATACAGAGTGCTAAAGTACATATGAAAGGATTGAATGGGGAAGTTAGAAAAGATGAATTCCAAGTGCAAGTAGAAGGATAATTAGAAAGGAGACATAAGGAGTTTGAAGTAGGTGATGAAACATTTAAGAACAAAAAGGTTTCCATAGGGAACATATAATAAGTTGAAGATGAGAAAATTTGGACCTTATAGGATTGTAAGAAAATATTCAAATAATATTAAGTTACAAAAAGTTTTTGAATGTTATTGGTATTTAATGTTGTAGACTTGGACAAATAAGATCAAGGAATATTATAAAGAGGAAACACAACTATAAATTGTATGGCACAAATACCAAAACAATAGGTAGAAATTTTGAAAATAATTTGGTAGGATTCTAAGAGTTCACATATAAATAAAAGTTATGAAGAATAATTAGTGAAATGGAAAAGTAGAAATATTAAGGATTCTACATGGATTCCCACAAATAAGGCAAATTATTTTGGTTTTCCTTTAGCTCAAAGTCTATATGCAAGTGACAAATCTCATTTTTCAATTATCCAAGGTATCTAATTTAAGAGCATCACATGTCTATATGCAATCTTATGTAAACCAAAAAATATTAATGTATATTTTTTAGTCTTTCACAAATTTTTATGTTTGTTTTCATCATCATATACTGTATTTAGGCCAATTAATAGTAACCTAGCCATGTTTTATCATTGCTTTATCCATTTTTCTTCATAATTTAATCATATCATTATAAGGGTGTCATAATTACATGTTTGATTGTGTATTTCATACATTATTATGTTATGACTTAAGAAACACAGTTAATTATGTGTCATATATTAAAACTTTGTTCCAAAAGTTAATGTCACTTAAGACATTGCTAGTGTTAGGCAAGTCCATGTGTAGGGTTGCATTGACTTTGTAAGCTTATATCTTCACGCCTCACACATTTGAAGGTGGTCATTTACATCTTTCATACCAAAGCATCCAATTCTAAGGTGAAATTAAAAGTAACATCATTTCATAAATTAGACCTATGAACCTTATCCCATGTGCATGGGGCATTATGCTATAATTTCAATTGGTGCCACCTTGCTACATAAGTTTCACTATAAAAAAAAGTGGCAAATCATGTATCTAGTAGGAAAGTGATAGAGGAATCAAAGAACCAAGTTGTGATCTAAGAGTTTCAAACAAGAGAAATTAACAAAGATCAACTCAGAGAATTCTATGTTTGAAGCTACACACTTATTTGTGCTCAATTATGAGTAAAATTCAAAGATGAGGTTGTAATATCCCCAGCAAAATTTTTTTTATTTTAACAATTTTA
The DNA here is from genome assembly GCF_030272615.1 of Cryptomeria japonica. Classification (NCBI taxonomy): domain Eukaryota; kingdom Viridiplantae; phylum Streptophyta; class Pinopsida; order Cupressales; family Cupressaceae; genus Cryptomeria; species Cryptomeria japonica. The sequence continues at coordinate 659,115,816 of NC_081411.1, read as the reverse complement.
CAAACACACCAATCACCCGTTAGGGTTAGAATAATGCAATCTAAACCAACTGAAAGGAACCCTAACACCTTTTGATCACCGAGAGCCCAACCTGGGAGGGTGAGAGCATATAGTGCATAAGGGATCGTTAGATCCAAACTTAAAAACTGATTACAATATCTGGGTGGCAAGCCAACCCCTTCAACATATCAGCGGGATATGGAGAATATTAAAATCACTTGGCGGTAAACCAGCCAAGGATGATGCAAGAAACTGAAGAACAATCACTCTACCACTTATGCAGCAGGAGGACTAGAAATGAAATTCACTATCAACTCCACCGCTTATTCAGTGGGAGGACAACAAAGAAATTACATTTCAACTCTACCACTTATGCAACGAGAGGATATGAATGGAAATTACAATCACTCTATCGCTTATGCAGTGGGAGGACAATAATACAAAGCCAAATGTAGGCGACAAGCCAACCTCTTCCACTTTTCAGTGGGGGTTTGCATTACAATCCAAAAATGACTATTAGTACTGTGATGCTAAAGATGTGGTTAAATGAAACAAGCATACACATAGATGAGACAACATAATGAAATTATGAAGAAAATAGAAAGTTAAACAAATACAAACCAAATACTTCTTTGAGATGTCCCATCTTCCTTTATTCTTGAGGACCTTGAAGGTTGAAGAATTGTTGGCTCTCAAAAGAGCAATGACCTCCAAAGTGGAAACTCAAGAGTTGAGTAGCTACTTCATGATTATGCAAATGGTATGAAAAGCATGATTATTACGAATGATTAATCCAATATGCTAAATATGCTAGATGATTGAAATGAAAATGCCTAGAGTAATGATGCTAAAACTATGAATGCAAGGGATCCTCATTGTATATCATGGAATTGCGTTTGGAGATTTTGTATTTGCTGTGTGAGAGCAAAGAGAAGATTATCAACATGATTTCTCCTCATATCATCATGAGTTCTTGTGTGATCATGATCTCTTCCTGTATCATCACAATTCCTTATTGTATCATCATTAGTTCTTTGTGTGTCCTCATGAATGCGTGTATTATTAGGAATTCTTGTGTCATCCTTTTTGTGACTGAAAATTTCTTCATTTTTCTCATTGTCATTGTAAGTGTCACTTGATATTCCCCTTTGTCTTAAATTGTTCACGTCAAAATCTTGGAGAAGTTTAGCACCAAATTTTGCTAACATTAAGAAGTATTTTTCTTTTTCACCCTCCAATATTTTCTCCATGAATTTTTCAAATTTAGGATCTTGCTTGATTTCTCTGATGTGTTGATCAGTTATCTCTTCTTCTTGTATTTCATTTTCGTGTGTTATTTCCTCGTGATCTTCAGTCATTACAAGTGTTTCTATTTATGTTTCTTCGATCTTTTGTCTCTGAGCCCTAGTTAAAATAGGCATACACATGTTCTGAATGTTTTGCAAGGTTTAAATCTTTTATAATGTGTTGTAATAAGTGTTCAATTGTTGAAGTAAATATGATAGATTGAGAAGACATGAAATGGTCATTCAAGTATTTGCTAGTTTGCAAGTTTTTAGATCTTAGTTTGGAGTACAAATTTTGTGATTTTTGATATGACCAAGTTCAATAGGAACAATATATCTTATGATAGAGAATGAGGTTAATCTGATCAAGTGTTGTAGTTTCGTGATAAAGGATAATAGATCCTGATGAGAAACTATGATTGAATGATCAGTTTATCAAAGAAAATATGATGTTGCACTTTGAGATATTAGATCTTGAACTTGTTGGAGATGAATACTTGAGAACCTTTAGTGTGTCTAGTCTTGAATCTGTTTTGACAGAAGATAAGCCGACCGAGTGACCTGAGAAGATGACCTAATCTCTATGTTTGACTGTCTGAGAAATGGGTTGGTTTTATTTTCTGATTTTAGTGCAGTTTACCAGAAACGCTAACAAAATGACCATAAATGCTGCTATACTAACCAAAAACGCTTACAAAATGACCAAAAACGTTGAGGAATAGACCAAAAATGTTGTTATACTGACCAGAAGCACGGACAAACTGACCAGAAATGCTGACAAACTGACCAAGAACGCAAGGAACAGACTAGAAATGCTACTATACTTACCAAAAACATTGATAAAATGACCAGAAACACTGCTATATTGATCAGAAACACTGACAAATTGACCAAAAACGTTGAGGGACAGACCAAAAATGCTACTCTTCAATGTAGTGACTCTAAAGATCAAAACAATGATGTTTAGACTCAACAAATTGGGTGTTTGAACTTAGGAGATTGTTATTTTGACCCAACTTTTTTATTTTTAGACTCAGATAATTGATATTTAGACCTAGCAAGTGCAAACTAGGAGATCTAGTGTTGAAACATGAGCAATTTGACATTCAACCCAAAAGAGTTGTTGCTTATGGCATTTAGACCAAGAGAGCTGATGATTAGACCAGAAGAGCTACTGTTTAGACCAAGAGTGTTGTTGTTTAGACCAGGAATTCTATTGTTTAGACCAAGAGAGCGGTTGTTTGGACTAGAAACTCTGTTGTTTAGACCAGAAACTCTATTGTTTAGACTAGGAACTCTGCAGTTGAGACCAAGAGAGTTGTTGTTTGAACTAGAAACTCTCCTGTTTAGACCAGAAACTTTGTTGTTTAAAATAATGATGTTGGAACTTAGACAATGGTTGTTTTGACTCCAAGAGTTGATGTGTAGACTGACAAAATTGATGCTTATACCTAGCAAGCTCGACCTTGAAGAGTTAATGTTGAAATATGAGAAAGTTAACATTCATACCAAGAGAGCCGACGTTTAGACCGTGAGAGTGACTGGTTGGACCATGAGAGCTACTATTTGGACTAAAAGAGCTACTGTTTGGACTGAAAGAGCGACTGTTTGGACTTAAAGAGCGATTGTTTGGACTGTGAGAGTGACTGTTTGGACTGTGAGAGCTACTGTTTGGACCGAAAGAGCTACTGTTTGGACCGAAAGAGCTACTGTTTGGACCGAAAGAGAGACTGTTTGGACCGTGAGAACTACTGTTTGGATCGAAAGAGCTACTGTGTGGACTAAAAGAGCGACTATTTGGACCATGAGAGCTACTATTTGGACCGAAATTGCTAATCTGCTATGAAACTTGTAAATTTGACAATTTAAAGTTTGAGTTTGCAATTTTTGTTGTATTTCAATGGATGATATCTTGACTTGACTTACAAACACAAAATTTAGATTGTACTTTTGTCCCAAAGGACACATAAAGTGCATGTTCAAGAAGCTTTAAAGAAAGCCCAAGTTTTCACGGGTTTTGAACAATTGAAAACACATCATTTAGTCTATCCTAAGGAGATTGGCTTCATTATTAGTTCTTAGCCCACACTTGGTACCCTGTCAGCTCACATAGCCTTGTCACCCCCTAAAGGGTGCCCACGTTTTTGCCTTTGCGAGAGCTAGTGGAGTCCCTTTATGAGCCTAGCAAAAAGGTCTCAAAAGGGGAGTTCACACATATGCTCAAGAGGGACATATGGTGAGTGTCTTAAGGAGAGATTCTCCCCCTCTATGCACTAAGAATTTAATAATGTTCAGAGGTAAACCGGGTAGCTTCTAATTTTAATTGGAACTAGTAAGGGATCTATTCGGCACGTCAGGGTATAAACTCAATTAAGAGGTCTCCCAGCCTTGAAAACCAAGGTTTGATATACCCGAAGGTACGAAGGAGAGCTATTACCGAGCACTGTCGTTGACTTGATTTTCATCAAATCACATTTATTTTATAGTGGGTTGGAGTACTTGGCATTGGTCGTTCCCACTTGGGTCATTCCCCTCTCACCGACCTTAATGGATTTGGCCTTATAGGCTCCTCGAAAGGGCAGGCCCGCTAAAGACATGCACTATTTAAAAGAAAAGATGAGCCTAGCTTTCTGATCACCTAAGAAAGGTGAGAGCATACTAGCCTATCATCAAAAATGCATAAGACATGTTTGTTCATTTCCATTATAATTAGTCTATGTGCTAATTTATCAAAAATAAGTGCAAAATCTCACAGCTGCAAACAAAGTTAGTAGTTTATATTGTAATCTTTGACGACGAAATGGTTTATGACTTTGGTCTTTCACAGCGGAATAAGTACCTGCAAAACCAACAAACAACAACTTAGGTTCGGGAAAATGACAGTCCAGAAGCAGAAATAAGAAATGCAGAATACAACATTAGAAAAATCCATGAAAAACTAAAAATGCTATCAAATTGACCAAGAACGCTATCAAATGGACCAATAACGCTATCCAATTAACCAAAAACATTACTATGAACACCAAGAACATTGCAAAATTGACCGAGAACGCTACTAAATGGGCCAAGAATGCTGCCAAACCAACTGAGAACGCTGTCAGATAGACCAAAAACACTACAAGACATACCAGAAATGCTAAGGTATAAACTGAAAACGCTAAAGTATGAAAAAACATAAAAATAGAGTTGAGAAATCCCCATAAACACCATTTGAGGTGTCGGGTTGCTACAATAGAGACCAAGAACGCTAATTGGGAGCCCGAGAGAGCTAATCTGCGCACCAAAAGAGCTAATCAACCTATCAATGAGATTTCCTGCAAGCAAACTTGTTAAAGATCAAAGGGGCTAGGCCCCACGGTGGGTGCCAACTAATGTGATGCTAAATATGTGGTTAAATGAAACAAGCATACACATAGATGAGACAACATAATGAAATTATGAAGCAAATAGAAAGCTAAACAAATGCAAACCAAATACTTCTTTGAGATGTACCATCTTCCTCTATTCTTGAGGACCTTGAAGGTTGAAGAATTTTTGTCTCTCAGCAGAGTAATGACCTCCAAAGTGGCAACTCAAGAGTTGAGTAGATACTTCATGATTATGCAAATGGTATGAAAAGCATGATTAATCCAATATGCTAAATATGCTAGATGATTGAAATGAAATTGCCTAGAGTAATTATGCTAAGACTATGAATGCAAGGGATCCTCATTGCTCCAAAATGAGGGGTATTTATAGGAATTCCAAGGCCAAAGCTGAGGTGGCAGGAATCGACGGTCCAGATTTGATATGAAGATATCAAGGGTCAAGATTGAGGAAGTTGGGGAAGAGGTTGGAGGAAGGGACACTTGTCATCTTTGTGGTGACAAGTGTCAAGGAGCCTTTCTCATGAGAGGGAAAGTATCCAAGGGAGGAGACATGTGGCAAAAGTGCCATGTGTCTGAAGGGGAGAATATCCAACCCATAAGAGGTAGGATAAAAGAGGACAGGGTTAGGTAGACCCTAGGATTAGATAGAATGAGTTAGGTTAGGGGATGGTTAGGTTAGGTGGTTAAAAGTTAGGAGCCATGTGCTCATTTGAATTTAGAAATTCAAATATTTGAAAAAGATAATTAATCTCAACAAATCATGATTTCATTTGTTTTAACTAATTATGAGATTAGAAGAATGAATTTAAATGGGGGGAGGATTAATTAATCAAGTGGGATTATGAAATGAACTTAATAAATAAATCCTTAGATTTATTAATAAGTAGATGAAAGGGGAAATTAATCAAATTGCTTGTGAATTCAATTAATTGGGAAGGGGGATTAATTAAATAATTGTGTATTTAATTAATTATCTTCAGACCATTTTTAGGTGTATACAAGTACTACTATCCAGCCTTACAATAAAGAGAAACAATTCATAGAATAGAGAGATTATACTGTCCAAAACAAAAGAATACTCCCAAGCTTAACACACTTAGCAAAATTCAAACACACATAGAGAAATAACACACCACTAACACCTATATTGAAAAAACAATTTGTTGTACGCATAACATGCAAAAAACAACCACTACCAAAATCATTGTTATGCTCATAACTCGCCCAAAACTTCACTGAATGACACAAGAACAGAAGCAAATGAAAGATAAGATTGTGACAATGCAACAAGAACCTCAAACCTGCATCGCAAACACCACCTACAATCTGCACCCAACCCGAGGCAGCCAAGGAATGGTACAACCCAGCTGGGAAGTATGACTTGCATTATACAATTCAAATCAACAAATGAGGATCTGCAAATTGATAGACTCCATCACCTAGGGGAGAGAATTAATCAGAGCCAATACCCAGAATGACTTGGCTAACACACATGGACTCACGAACAGATTTCTACTTCAACACACATGCAAATCAACAACATGAATACTCAAAAAATACTCCAAAATATCTAAACCTGACACACAAATCTGCAACATTGTTCCTCAAATCTACTCCTTTGGATGAAGAGCAGTCACAAGCTCAATTAGTTGTTGTATTGTAAGCAAGAAACCAAGCAGTATCTAGGAGGTATGCATTCCCCGAAGCTTCACTCCAAATTTTGGCGGCACTTCGTTATAATTTTTTTTATATATGCCAAATGAGAGGCCAAGCTCTCATATTTGTAGACTTTGAAGCTCAAATTCATATTCAAATGGCGCCCAAATTCCTATATTCTCATTTGGATTTCATTTCAAACATGTCCTTGACTTGGCGCCCCCTTCCCTATGCATAAAATTCAAACTTTTTCCTTGTTCCAAACTTGCAACATAAAAGAACATTATACATGAGCATATATTCCATCCTTGGCACCAGACTTAGGAGAATAAATAAGTTTTTGAATAAGATGCACTTTTCATTTCCTAAGTCGTCCAACAGCATAATTAAATATTAAACTTTAGAATAAAATATTAATATTTAATAAACCACTTGCAAAACAAATACTGATCAGTACCAAATTGAGCTATGAATTGAAGTGCTGAAAACGATCAAACTGAACTGGGTCGAAACTCTGCATTGAATTGCTAAGAATAGAACTGCCTAAAATGACACTTACTAAAAATAGTAAGTCCTAAAAACAACTCCAAAAAGGTTGTTCTTCGAACCCTGTAGCTCAGCTCGAAAAATCCATTAATCATGCCAACTGACATGAACTTACTAAAAAAAGGAAGTTTTGCAAACACCCCTAAACTAATTGCATGTCATACAGTTGCAAAGCTTACAAAAAACCCAAAAGGAAACCATGATTCATTCTGTCAAACTCTAACTAGAACATCCCTGAAAACTGCAAGGAAACCTCCTAGAAAGTAGGAAACCCTAATTTATGCTTCCAGTTAGCCTACGGGTTTCCGAAATAGGCTAATGGCTTACTGAAGTCTTCTCACTGAGAAGGGGACATTACAGTCCACTCTCCCCAAGATTGCTTGCCCTCAAGCAATCGCAAGCTTAGATGCTGCAAAATCTCCTCATTCTCCCAAGTAGCATCCTCAACTGGTAAGTTCTTCCATTTGATCAAGTATTCCTTGATCACTCTTTTTCTCAAAGAATGCTCCCTGAAGTCAATGATAGCTTCAGGAATCAAGACAAACTCTCCCTCCTCATCTAGTGGAGGCAACTTTGCTAAAGCTACTACATTATGTCCAAGAGCCTTCTGAAGGCCAGACACATGAAATACATTATGAATCTTGCTGCTCCTAGGAAGTTCCAACTCATACGCCACTTCCCCAATTCTCTTGTTGACTCTAAAAGGCCCGTAGAAACATGGCTTCAATTTCTCAACTCCACTCTTCTTAAGAGTAGATTGTCTATAAGGTTGGAGCTTCAAGTAAACCATGTCGTCCACCTCAAAGGTGCGCTCAATCTACTTTTAATCAACATACAACTTTCTATTGATTCTGTGCATGTTGGAGATTGTCCCTCAAAGAACTCAAAATATTCTAACTCTGCTACATCATATCCTTTGCCTAAGGGGTTTTTCTATCACCAAATATCAAATCAGCAAATCTAGGAGCTTCATAACCATATAGTTCCATGAATGATGAAATTCTGATGGACATGTGATAGGAGTTGTAACAATACTCCCCTAGGTGAAGCCATCTCACCCATACGTTCTGCTGCTCTAAGACATAGTTTCTGAGATAGCCTTCCAACCTTTTATTCACAATCTTGGTCTGCCCATTAGTCTGTGGGTGATAACTTGTGCTTGGAGTGAGCATAGTACCACATAATTTGAAGATATCCTGCTAAAAGGTACTTAGGAACTTGTTGTCCCTATCACTAACAATGTTCTTTGACAATCCTAACAATCTGAACACCTCTTGAAAGAACACATCAACAACTTGAGCTATTGTAAATGAGTCGCTGATGGAAACAAAGTGAGCAAATTTGGTCAATCTATCCACCACAACATATATACAATCCTTCCCCATGGCTCGTGGCAACCCTATGATGAAACCCATAGATATACTTTCCCATTTTTGACTGGGAATGGGCAAAGGTTGTAACAAACAAGCCGGTAAAGTATTCTCATCTTGTTCTTTTGGCATGTATGACACTCCTTGATGTAGCTCAAGACATCATTTTTCAATCTTTTCCAAGAAAATCTTTCTCGTATATGCCTGTATGTCTTGAAATAACCTTGGTGACCAACAAGAGGAATGTCATGGAAGGTCTTCAAATCTTCTCCTTGAGCTTAGATTCGGGCACAATGAAGATCCTTCCCTTGTATAGAACCAAATCATCAACCAATTTGTAATTTTCATCATGAAAAGTCCCCTTAATAATGCTAGTTGCAAACTGATTTTTGGCATAATCAGCAAGCAACAAGTTCTTCCAATCTGTAGTAAGCTCACACAAATAGCTTAAGTGGGGTCTTCGAGACAAAGAATCAACCACAATTTTATTCCTCCCCTTGACATACTCAATGTCAAAGTCATAAGCCTGTAGCTTACTTACCCATTTTTGTTGCCTCTCATTTAAGTCCCTCTGGTGCATGAAGTGCTTAAGACTATTATGATTAGTCTTAACAACAAACTTACTCCCCACAATATACTACCTAAACTTCGCAAGAGCATGCATTATGACAAGCATTTCTTTGTCATGTATGGAATATAACCTTTCAGATCCTCTCAACTTCCTGCTTTCAAAGGCAATAGGATGCTTGCCTTGCATGAGAACCACACCAACACCTTCTCATGATGCATCACATTGTAGCTCGAAGGGCTTGGTGAAATCTGGTAAAGCCAAAGTAGAGCACGAGCTCAAAATCTACTTAAACTGATCAAATTTTGCTTGTGCCTTTTTTGACCATTCAAAGGCTCCTTTCCCAGTGAGATCCATGAGGGGGGCAACCAATTGAGAGTAACTCTTCACAAACCTCTGGTAGAACCACATAGACCCAAGAATCCCTTCAAATGTGTTATGTTTTCAGGTGGAGACCAATCAATGATAGCCTTTATCTTTTCAAGATCAACCTTCACACCGTTTGCACTGATAATGTGACCAAAATAGAGCAACTCTCTCATGCCAAATTCACATTTTGACTCCTTTGCAAACAATGACTCAAACTCCAGGATGCTAAGTACCTCATCCAAATGTTGTAAGTGTTTGGTCCATGATTTACTGAAAATAAGGATGTCATCGAAAAAGATGAGCACAAACTTCCTTAGCTACTTTTGAAAAATCTTATTCATGCAAGATTGGAATGTGGCAGGAGCATTAGTCAAACCAAAAGGCATGACTAGGAATTCAAAATGCCCAAAGTGGCATCTAAAAGCTATCTTCTCAACATCTGATGCCCTCATTTTGATCTGAGGTCAATCTTTGAAAAGAACACGACTCCATGTAGCTCATCAATGAGCTCATCTATCCTCAAGATAGGGTACCGATTTTTTATGGTTTTCTGAATGAGTGCTCGATAATCCATGCACATGCACATGGTCCCATCCTTCTTCTTAACCAAAACTACAATCGAAGCAAAAGGGCTCTTGCTTGGCCTAATGTATCCCATGTCAAGAAGCTCCTTAATGGCTTTCTCAATCCCATCCTTCTACTTCTTTAGGTATCGATAAGGAGTAGTCATAACAGGCTTAGCTCCTTCTTCTAGATCAATGATGTGTTCAATACCTCGCTTGGGAGGTCTACCAGGAGGTGGATTCTCAAACACCTTACTCCTTTTTGAAATCAAAGCTTGAATTTCATCATGATAACTTCTTTTCTCTTCGAGTGAACTAGGTGGCATGATCATGCACTCAGGAGGTCTACCAAGTGATGGATTCCCAAACACCTTACTCTTTTTTGTGATTAATGCTTGAATGTCTGCAGAGTAGCTTCCCTTTTCTTTAAGTGGACTTGATGGCATTATTATACACTTCGCTGCCTATTCTACTTGGTCATGGCGGATCAACTGCTCCATCCTCTTCAATGATACAATTATAAGACCACCATTGGACATTCCTCGCAACACTACCCTCTTCCCATTGGACATGAATTTTAATTCCATGGTTTTCAAATTTAGAATGATCTCTCCAAGGGATCTCAGCCACTGAATGCAAAGGACTGCATCATCATTCCCTCCAATGTTTACCACAAAGAAATCATCTCGAACCTCGTGGTTTCCCAACTTCAAAGACATATTGGAAATCATCTGATTGCATGATATTGTAGAGCCACTAACAACCATGACTTTGAATCCATCAACTTCCTTCATTACTAGCCCTCTCTTTGCAACAATTCTTTCATCAATAAAGTTATGAGTTTCTCCTGTATCAATAAGAGTTATGACACGGTGCTCTCCTAGCACTCCCTAAACTCTAAAAGATTCATTCTTGTGAATACTCAAGAGTTGAGCAACCACACCTCTATCATCTTGTTCACTTTCAGGCCCTTCAAGAGCCTCTTCATACTCCTTGTCCTCTTTTTCAGTATGTTGTTTGGAGATTTCAAAATTTGATCCATTAGCTTAATAGGACTCCATTTGATGTAAAGTACCTTTCCCATGACATTTATGTCTCGAGGCCCAAGGCTCTCTACAAGAATAGCACTAATTCTTTCTTTGAAGCTCTTAGTGGAGCTCGTCATCCATCTGGGAAGGAAATTTTTTATGCAGATGGGAAAATTTCTTCTTGTCCTTATGAAATGAAGAAGGCTTGGACTAAAATTTGGACTTAGGGCCAGCCAACTCCATGCTCCTAGATTTTTTGATAGCTTCGGCTAAGGTGGGCAGATCAAAAACTTTAACCCAACCTTTCAAGGGCTCTTCAAGTCCTCTAGTGAATAAGATCACTAGACTTTTCTCAGAAATACTACTAACTATAACTAAAAGATTCTGGAATTCAGTTATATAGTTGTCCAAGGAGCCTTATTGTTTGAGTTGTGCAAGCTCTCTAAATTTAACCTCTGGGTTCTTAGAATCAAACCTTTCAATTAGCTTGTTTGTGAACTCAACATATGTAGTTATTAAATTATGACCAAGGGTGACCAACCCATGGTACCACCATTCGTGAGCAACACCATCCAAGTGCAAGGTAGCAAACTTGATGGCGTCTTCTTCAGGCATTGGCCTTAAGGACAAATAATTGTCCAACTTTTGGACCCAAGCTCTAGCTGTGCACTTATTGCTCCCATCAAAATGTGCTAGAGTGACCTTCCCAAGAGCTTGTTGATAGTCTCTTGGAGTAGAGTATATGTTATCAAACCTCCCCTCCCTTCTCTTCTTCTGATTCATGAATTGATCAAGAGACAAAATGTCTCAGATCTCTGTGGGAAGTGAAGCATACTCCATGTAACATGCCCGTATCTCATCAGATACTAGGACTTCTACTACAGGTGGTGGTAATTCCTTAGGAAGGAATACAGGTTGCAAGGGTCTTGACACCAAACCAACTGGTACTCCACCATTGTTACTACTATGGTTGCTGCCATTCCCATTACCTCCTGAATTGTTAGAGGTATTGGCATGGTGTCCATTGGTCTCTTGATTTTGACTTCGACCCTCACCAACATTCTAATTCAGTGTGGCCAGCAATTGGGACATCATGTCCATCATTGTATCAAACTTTTTCTCAATTCTCTCTGCAACCCCATTGACACCATTCTGATCTAATGTTTTTTTTCTACCATTGAATCGACTAAATCAACCTCTTTCTCTATGTTTCTCAAGACCTCTGAAAAGGTCTCTTCCACTGGCATTGACGGTATCTGAAAATGTTGCCTTCTTTATTCTTTGTTGTAGTATCTGATATCTCTATCACTCATGGAGAACCCCTAATACATAGGCTGGCGAGAAGAGTGGCTCTGATACCATTGTAATATCCCCAACAATTTTTTTTTGATTTTATCAATTTTACAAACACACCAATCACCCGTTAGGCTTAGAATAATGCAATCCATACGAACTAAAAGGAACCCTAACACCTTTTGATCACCAAGAGCCCAACCTAGGAGGGTGAGAGCATACAGTGCATAGGGGATTGTTCGATGCAAACTATAAACTTATTACAATATCTGGGCAACAAGCCGACTCCTTCCACTTATCAGCGGGATATGGAGATTATTAAAATCACTTGGCGATAAACCAGACAAGGATGATGCAAGAAACTGAAGAACAATCAATCTATCGCTTATGCAGTGAGAGGACCAAAAATGAAATTCACTATCAACTCCACCGCTTATTCAGCAAGAGGACAACAAAGAAATTACAATTCAACTCTACCACTTATGAAGCGGTAGGATATGAATGGAAATTACAATCACTCTACTGCTTGTGCAATAGGAGGACATTAATACAAAGCCGAATGTAGGTGGCAAGCCAGCCTCTTCCACAATTCGGCGGGGGTTTTCTTTACAATCCAAAAATGGTTGTTTGTACTACTATCCAACCTTACAATAAAGAGATACAATTCATAGAATAGAGAGATTATACTATCCAAAATAGAAGAATACTCCCAAGCTTAACACACTTAGCAAAACTCAAACACACCCATAGAGAAATAACACACCACTGACACCTATATTGAAAAAACAATCTATTGTATGTGTATATGGTGAAAATGGATAACAATAACAACAATATTGAAAGGCTAAATGAATTCAACCACCAAACCCTAGCCTAACAACAACAAAGATCCACCATAACATATGAAGATTACCTAAGACAATGCAAATCACATGAAATCACAAAGATTATACCATCACATGTCCAATAGGGTTTTGATCTCCATTCTTCCTATCTCCATTGATCTTGCTTGATATATTTTCTCTCAGATTTTATGTGCACAAGAGCTCAACAAAGAACAGAATGTGGTTGCAAGTAGGATCGTAGTGTAGTCAAGTCTTCCAAATTGTCGATTAGGTCATTAGAATGCTTGATTAGGGTTGATAATGAAGGAAGCATCTCCTTATATAAAAGACACTATATGAAATGGAGGGATAAGATTGAGAGGTGTAAAAGGAGGTCGGCTATGATTAGAGGGTAGGTAGAAGAAATAATAAAATAATGAAATAGGTAGGTAGTGTATGAATTAAGAGATGAATGACATGTGTCATGGGTAGAAAAGGTTAATGAATTAATTAAATAAATAAAGATTTATTTAATTAATAGAAGAAGTGGGATCAATTAAATAAATAAAATATTTATTTAATTTAGGAAAAGGATAATTTAAATAAATAAATGTATTTATTTAAATGAGAAATAAGGCTAGAAGAGGATAAATGAATTAATTAAATAAATAAAGATTTATTTAATTAATAGAAGAATTAGGCTTAGATAATTAAATAAATAAAATATTTATTTAATTAGACATGACAATTTTAGGTGTCTACATTTTGCCCCTCTTTGAGACAATGCGGCTTGTCACGTTGTTTCAAAGAAGATAAGATGAACTGATACAGAGTTGCCCCAGGATGGGAATGATATGCCCCCTCGAGAGATTGGATGAAAATGTCTGAAAAGATTACAGACAATCTCTTGATAAGAAAGAAAGGCTAGAATGGACAGACCGGATAAGGTGACAAAGTCACAGGATAATGAAGACTGACTCGGGAAATGAAGGCGAGGGCTAGGGTAGGCTATAAGATAGACCATGGGGGAAAATACATCCTCGTTGTCATCCACGCATCCACAAGAGCATATTGCAGAGCGAAAATAGAGTAGGAGCAGTCAGCAGCGATGGCCTTCACTCACAGATTCGTCCGCGTTCACCGATTCCAGAGGCCAGCAGAGGCAGGAGAGCCGGTAAGTACTGCCAAACCTCCTTGTATTTTAACGCATTTAATTTTGTCATTAATGCATGTCGAATAGGGCAATAAATGCGCTTAGACTAGGGTCCAAAAAGTGTCAAAAAACGTCCAGGCGCGTCTGCGTTGGTGCCAGGCGCGTCTATGTCTGCTAGGCGCGTCTGTGTTTGTGCCAGGCGCATCTATGTCTGGACACGTGTCTATGTTAAATGCGGTCGCGTCTGTGCTGTTCAGGCGCGTTTGTGCCAAGAAGACGCGTCTGTGTCAAATAGCCGCGTCTATGCAGAGCATAGGCACGTCTGTGTCCGGCAGGCGCGTCTGTGCAGTCTTTAAAAGCGTTTGCGTCATGTAAGCGCGTTTGTGTTTAAAAAAGTATGAATTTGCATCTTCTAGGTCAAATCGACAGTTCTGTGATGAACATACGTTGTCGATTGGATAAGCTGCTGAGAGGATACCCTCAAGCAAGTCCTCTAGGAAGACTAAGATAGATCAAGGCACTTTGTGATGAACAGTGAGTACCAAGATAGAGTACTTTGTGATGAACAAGGAGTACTGAAATACGAGTAGCACTTTGTGATGAACAGGGAGTGCAAATGTGAGTAACACTTTGTGATGAACAGTGAGTGTCACACACGTAGTACTTTGTGATGAACAGGGAGTACCACTAGGATAAATAGCAACACTTTGTGATGAACAGTGAGTGTCACTAGAATAGATAGCAATATGCATTTGGATAAAAAGTAGCATTTTGTGATAAACAGTGAATGCAACTATGACTGACATGATTGATTTGCTTGACTGCAGGAGTATTTGCCGATGTTAGAGTCACGGGAGAGATTCCCGTCGACGCAGAGGTTGCGACCTAAGTTGTCGTTTCAGGATAGAGCTGCCATCGAGGAGATGGGTCTGAGATATATATTGTATGTGCCTGAGTTTCGGACAAATATGGGTTTGCTGACTGCGCTGGCTGAGAGATGGCACTCTAAGACGTGCACATTCCATTTGCCTATGGGTGAGATGACAGTCACCCTAGAGGATGTATATAGGATTCTGCGGGTGTCGATCGATGGGGAGCTGATCCCAAACGATCGAGATGGTGATAGAGAGGCATTGAGACGGGTGTTTCAGGACCCTGGATTGGAGATGAGGGCAGGACACGTGGCTTGAGATACCATGACAGCCACAGGTTTAGCATTGTCGGCGATGCTCGGAGGAGCTATCAGTGGTTTCCTATGTCCAGATAGGGTGACACGAGGTTTGGCTGTGGGCTGGGGGGAGCACTGGAGATGCTGATGACACAGCATACCAGATATGCCTGGGGACCGTGTGTGCTGGCACACTTATATTACGAGCTGCATCAGTTTGTGTATTACGGATCAGTGGGATTGGGCTGTAGAGTTACATTGCTGCAGGTGTGGGCTTATGAGCATCTGCCAGTGACGAGGCCGATACACTTCAGAGGCAGGGGACATGGACGCAGTTTTGTGCATCTGTATGATATGATCACCTCGCAGCCACGGATTGGCAGGCTAGAGCATTGGCGGCGGGTGCTAGATGATATCGATGTGGTCATATGGAGACCATATCTAGGCTGCAAGGAGTGGGAGGATGACGCAGTGGAGCTGCCCTACACCTTTCGGAGCAGGTACCTGATTGGGCGGACGCCCTATGTGCTAGAGAGGCAGCTGGTGGGCAGGGTTTGCAGGCAGTATGGCAGGATTCAGAGGATGCCACGGGGCTCAGGCATGTATACTCGCACCGTGAGAGATCAGGCACAGTTTGGGTCGTTGCTGTCGTATGATCAGGCAGTGACACAACTGGTGGAGATGCTACCTCTACCCTGGGACATGTGGCCAGAGATCGAGGATGCCGACATGGATGCCGAGTATACAGCGTATTGGGCAGAGCATCCATTCCCACGATTGACAGATCCTGGAGAGGCACTAGAGGGAGATGGTGGTGGTGAGGAGGATGATGATGGAGGAGGTGATGGGGGTAGAGGCCGACGGAGGCGGAGGGGAGTAGTTGGGGAGAGGCGAGTTGCACCTCGGAGGGAGGGTGGAGAAGAGAGGCAGGCTCGGGTGGTGAGGGGTCGCGGTGGATTACCCCTACAGGTAACAGTAGCACAGGGTCCCAGGAAGGTACAGAGATAGGGATAGGTGCCAATACAGGCATAGGAGCAGGGACGGAGATAGGTATAGGGGCAGGCACCCGCAGAGGGGGAGCCACAGGCAGAGGCAGAGGGGGCTGACCCAGAGGAGGATGAGCTGATTGAGCTCAGGGAGATCTGCCAGGGACAGGCAGATGAGATACAGGAGCTGGAGAGGGAGAGAGATCGGCTCAGGACGAGGCTCAGAGATACTGAGTGGGAGAGAGATCAGGCGATCTAGCGCTATATAGAGGCTGAGACAGCACTGAGGGCAGGGAGACAGGCAGCGGAGGACACAAGGGCAGGATATGCATATGTCCTGTGGGCCGGAGAGGAGATAGGGTACTGGAGGGACCTCTACTACGGTGCAGTGCCAGCAGATCAGTGGGCGAGGAGCTTCCATAGACCGTCGCGTACAGCGACAGCTACGGGAGGGAGTCGGAGGAGGCAGGCATCTAGTGGTGGGGTCATGGGTCCACCACCACCACCAGATAGAGGAGATAGGCAGGGTGATCCTGGGGCGGGTCCCTCAGGGGCTCAGATTCCACCGAGGCCAGGCGGCTCCGAGGGAGGGAGTTCATCATAGCCATAGAGGGCTCCCATTGTATCAATGTTGTACCATTCTTTTTGTATTGTAGACACCGGCGGGTGATTGTAGCCATATGTATTTTTGACATCATTGTATCATGATACTTATGATTATATATATGAGATGATTCATTTTTGCGGCAGCTATATGCATGTGTACCTATGTGATGAGATGTTCTTATGTGATGCTTATGATATGGATGCAAATATGTATATGATGCAATGCAATATATTTTGTTCTTTTATGTTTTATATGCGTATGCATGATGCAAATGTGAATGTATGAAATGCAAATGTAAATTGTGCTAACAGGTGTTATGTGCAGGATGTGATGCAGTTGTGATATCTATATGTATGTATGAGATGCTTATATGTGGTAATGCAGGTGCAACTTCATGAAATGCAAATGTTTTTAGTGTGTCATTATACTCAGTCATGTGATAGCAGGCTACGCGGACTCGAGAAGGACGATGGAAGTCAATCAAGAAAGGGGGATGAAAGATAGAAGATATGAAAGTGAAAGAGCTTTTTTGTGCGTTATCATCATTGAGCTTTATTATGGCAAGTAGGTTATGACAATCGAGGCATATGTTCGACCCAGAAAGTCATTGTACCTGTTTGCATGGAGATAAGACAGTCACAAACAAGGAATGCCCCATTTCACACTAGACTCACAGTGTCCTCATATCCTTGGACAAGTCATAGCATTACTAAGAAACAATCCATAGACAACAAAGAAAAATAGGTGACGATACCCCATCCTCGCCTTTCTAGTCAAAGACATCCTGGAGATAGAATCTCTAGTCAGAGACATCCCGGAAAAGCTAAAAGACATGTCACCAAAAGATAAAATCAAAAGAAAACCAAGACTCGACACCAACATCCACTGTAGTCCTCAAATTTAGTGTCTCTTGTCACTTGTATAAGTCTTATTCGATTGTGGTCACAATGTTTACTTTCACAAAATGGATAGATAGCACTGAACCATATGTTGTCTGAGTTTGTTGAAAGATTTGATTTATTGAAGCCCATTGTTGTTGCTGTGTCTCATCTAAAACTGACTGAATCCATGAAACTGATACTTTATTGTGGAGAAGATGAAACTTTATTGCGGATCTCGTGATGCAAATTTTGCTTTATTGCGGATTGTGCGCGAATAGACTGAAGGAAGCTGGAAGAAACTGTACTCCTCGAAACATGTGATGTGCTTAGTTCCACACCCATCACTAGACGCAGGATTTGCCTTAGCCACAGATAGGATCTAATTTATTATGAATGGAAAGGGGTGAAAAATGGGGGTTTATTATGAATGGCTAAGCAATCTTGGGTAGATCAATAACAAGCCATGATGGGAATGGGTAAGTTTATTATGGATGAATAGGTTGTGAGTGTGTGCAAAGTGAAATGATGAAAGAGAATCCTGAAGGAGGGAGGAGCAATGTCTCTACGCATGGCACTGGTGACCCAGTTTTCACCATGGTACTTGCCCAGGGCGCTACCGAAGTGGTATTCACCGTTGGACGAAATTATTTCTCTTTACTTTTTTCGATTTTTCAAATTTTTTTTTGTGTCACAAGGCGCCTGTTTGCCAGGTTTTCACCAAGTAACAATTTTTTTGTTTTATGATTTTTTTTTGTATTTTTGAATTAGGATATTCCGAAGAGCTATGTGTAGAACCTACGAAGGTGCATGTTGTTGATAGGATCCTCCAAAGGTTCACCTTCTGTAGTTGAGAGCTGATATGCACCAGATCCATATGCTGTTGTAATAATGTAAGGACCAAGCCAGTTTGGTTCGAACTTGCCCTTCTTTTCTCTGTCTTGCTGATTCTTGGGGTTTTCTCTGAGAACCATGTCACCTACCTCAAATGTGCGAGGCTTGACCTTGTGATTGTAGCTGTGACTCATTCATTGTTGGTAAGCCTTGAGATGATTAAAAGCAGTTTGTCTCCGTTCATCCAGCAGTTCTAGTTCTTGTAAGCGAGAGACTCTGTAATCTTCATTAGTGATGATGTTTTGCAAAGAGACCCGTAAAGAGAGTAACTCGACCTCAATAGGAAAGATGGCTTCAGCGCCATAAACAAGTGAATAGGGTGTAGCTCCTGTAGGTGTGCGGACACTTGTGCGGTAGGCCCAAAGTGTAGGATTGAGTTGGATATGCCAATTACGGCTAGCATCGTCGACTGTCTTCTTGAGGATTTTAAGGATTGTTTTATTAGATGCCTCAGCTTGGCCATTACCTTGGGGGTAATACGGTGTGGAGAAACGATGGGAAATATGGAAGCGGTCACAGAGTTCAGGAACATCCTGATTTTTGAAGGGACGCCCGTTATCAGTAATAATGGAAACAGGAATACCATATCGGCATATGATATAGTTAAGGATGAATGTAGCAATCTGTTTTCTAGTGACTTGTGTGAGAGGCACGGCTTCAATCCATTTCGTGAAATACTTTGTGGCTGTGATAATAAATTTATGACCATTGGAAGAAGGAGGGTGAATCTTGCCTATGAGATCGAGTCCCCATTGACAAAAGGGCCAAGGAGACGCAAGTGGCTGTAGTTCTTGTGCTGGCGCATGTATGAGGTCTCCATGAATTTGACATTGCTTACATTTCTTGACAACCTGATATGAGTCTTTTTCCATATTGGGCCAGTAATATCCAGTCCTAATGAGTTTCTTGGCCAAGGTAGGACCACTAGCATGTGGACCACATATCCCTTCATGCACTTCACGTAACGCAATCTGAGCTTCGTCGCTTTCTAGACATCTAAAAAGAGTGCCATCTAGACCTCGCCGGTATAGGATATCAGCTAAAATGACATATCGAGAGGATTGGCGAATGAAGGTGCGACGTTGGTTATTTGATAGATCAGGAGGTAGGACATTGTCGCGAAGGTATGTGAAGATGGAACCATATAACTGGGATTCAGGACCAACAACGCATATCATTTCAGTAGGCATGATCTCATATGAAGGGACCAAAAGGGTATCCACCAAGAACTCATAGCGGGTCTCATTTGGAGGTAGATCGATCAATGAAGCAATTGTAGCCATGGCATCTGCAACACGATTCTGCTTTCTTGGTATTTGCTCAAAATCTATCTTTGTGAAGTGTTGTTTCAAGTCATCCACCATTTGCTTGTAAGGTAGTAATTTTTCATCTTTTGTTTGGTAATCATCAGTTGCTTGACGGATGACAAGTTGGGAATCCCCAAAAACATGAAGTTCCTGGATCTTCCACTGAACTGCAATTCGTAATCCAGTTGTTAATGCCTCATATTCCGCTATATTGTTAGTGTAAGGAAATGATAAGCGGTATGATTTTGGTATAGAATCTCCTTGAGGAGTTATAAAGAGAATACCAGCTCCTGCCCCATGCTGTGTGTATGAGCCGTCAAAGTATAGTTGCCATGGCTTTGCATGTGATATTGTTAAAATGGATTCATCTGGAAATTCTAAATTTAGAGGAACATCATCAATCATGGGGGCATCTGCTAATTGATCCGCGATGGCTTGTCCTTTTATTGCTTTTCTGTCCACATACTCTATGTCGAATTCACTCAGTATCATTACCCATTTGGCCAGCCGCCCAGTAAGTGTTGCTTTATTGAGGAGGTATTTCAATGGATCTATCCTTGCAACCAACTTAGTCTTATGAGTAAGCATGTAATGTCGTAATTTCTGTGAAGCAAAGACCACGGCGAGGCATGCGCACTCAATTGGTGTGTAGTTTAGCTCATATCCCACCAATGTGCGATTGATATAGTATACTGCTTTTTCCTTGCCTTCAACAATTTGTTGTGCTCAGAGTGCCCCCAGTGCTGTTGGAGTAGCTGATATGTATAATAACAGTGGTTGATCTGGAACTGGTGGCATCAGAACAGGCGGATTCAAGAGATAATCCTTGAGTGTCTGGAAAGCTTGTTGACAGTTATCATCCCATTTGAATTTGATGTTTTTATGTAGCAAGTGTTGAAAAGGATTACACTTATCTGCAAGTTGTGCTATGAATCTTCGTATAGACTGGAGTCTCCCTTGTAAGGATCGAAGTTGACTGATATTTTTGGGTGGCGGCATGTCCAAGATAGCCTTGACTTTTGCTGGATCGGCTTCGATTCCTCTTTTGGACACAATGAATCCTAGGAGCTTCCCAGAGGTTACTCCAAAGACACATTTCTTGGGATTTAATCTTACTTTGTATTTTTCCAACCGATCAAAGACGACTGAAAGTATGTCCAAATGTGTATTTCTGTCTACTAATTTACCCAGGAGATCATCAACATAATCTTCCACAGTTATGTGCATGAGATCATGAAAGATAGTGGTCATGGCTCTTTGATATGTAACACCTGCATTTTTTAGCCCAAAGGGCATGACATTCCAAGAGAAAGTTCCCCAAGGACAAGTGAATGATGTTTTGTGTTGATCTTCGGGTGCGATCCTGATTTGATTATAACCAGAAAATCCATCCATCAATGATAACATTTCGTGACCTGCCGTGAGATCAACAATCAAGTCAATATTTGGTAATGGGAAGTCATCTTTTGGACAAGCTTTGTTGATGTCTCTGAAATCTGTACATATTCTGATGCTGTGATCTGGTTTACTGACAGGTACTAAATTGGAGATCCATTCAGGATAATCAATTGGGCGTATGAATCCGACATCCAATAACTTCTCCAGCTCTGCTTTGACTAGTAATGCCACTTGTGGATGCATTTTTCTTAATTTCTGTTTCACTGGCTTTGCCCCCGGTTTGACTATCAAATGATGCATTACCAAATCCGGATCTAGTCCAGGCATATCAGCGTATGACCATGCAAAGTTGATTTGTCGTTCCTTGAAGAAACTTATGAACTGTGACCTTTCGGACTCTGTCAATGATTTAGCCAGGAATATGTTGTGTGGAACCTCTTCCATACCAATGTTTGTTTTGATAGTCTCCTCTACCAACATGGATGACTTTTCCTCATACGAGGCTGGGAGAATGTCGAGCCTTCCATCTTCGGGCACCTCAGAGAGGTTTTCACCCTCAGATAAGTCCTTTCTTTTTACTTTTTTGGGATCAGGTAGCGCCATAGTGTGGTTTTCGCCATAAGACCCTTGATTTGTTCTTATTTTCACATTTTTGCGACTGGAAGGTCCAACACCCTCACCAAAATATGCCATGTTGTTGAGTTCTATAGTGTATCCTGCTTTATGGTCCCCAAGGGGAAGATCATCTCGTATGCCAAGATAGTCAATAACAGCTTCATCATTTTGGAATGTGTCAAACTGTGCTGGTCCTTCATAATCCTAGTCAATGAGTTGGGGGTGAACAAGGGGAAGGCCTTTAATGTTTTCGGAGTTTGCGGGGTTAAGAGTGAAGATGTGGTTATATTCGGGTATATCAAGGTAATTATCGAGATCATCGATGGCACTCTCCTCATCAGTCTTGATCGTGGACGAATCCAAATTATCATCACTAGTAGCACATTCCAGAACAGGTGTTCTCATCCTATGTGATTTCGACCTAGAACCTTAAGACAAGGACTGTGTAGACTCCTCATGGGTTGTTTCTTGACCAACTCTGAATTTTTTATAAAACTCCTCCTCTTTTGTGGGTTCATCTGGCTCTCTGAATGTCTCGGTGAGCTCATAGTCACTGGAGGATTTGTCTGAACCCCATTCCCATTCGTTGGAATTTGTGGAATAGCGATCCTCTTGTTGAATTTTGGCAATTTTGATTCGTGATGCCTCTTCTGTCCTTTTAGTGTGGATCTTGGAAGTCAGAAAACCAAGTCCCTTCGAGCGTTCCCTTTTTACAGTCAATTCAGGTTGTAAGGGCTCCATAACACCTTCTTTTCATAACCCAAGAGGGCTTTTTCCATCATACCCAAATTTTTGTAGAATCTTGAAGCCTTTGCCATATTTCTCACAGGGTATATTGATTTGATCTTGTGTGTCATCTTCAATGTCTTTGTAGAGCATTTTGTATAAACCTTCCTCTTCCAGTTCGCCCCATCTTTGAAAGGTAGTAGGATCCCATTTGAATACTATGATGGATATTTGCTTGTTAGGATGTGGCCTTCCATATTCTTTTGGAGAGCTCATGACTTGTCGTAAATACATGGTCTGATTTAAAGTGTATTCTCCCATGCCTTTGTCCTAAAATCTGCCTTTAAGTTCACCCTGTTTTGATGTCGAAGGTTTCAATGACTCAGGGTCAATGTATGCCTAAGAAGGAATAGCTTCACGATTACTGGGAATGATGGTTTCCGTATGTGATCTCAAGTTATTGCAATATATGAACGGATTAGGATCACCGTTAACTGTTACTTCGACTCCATTGTGAGGAAACTTAATGCATTGGTGATATGTCGATGGGACTGCCCTCATTTCATGAATCCAAGGACGTCCTAGCAATATATTATAAGTGAGGTCTAGATCTAGGACTTGACAAACCACATCCTTTGTAACTGGCCCAATTCTTAGAGGTAAGGTGATTGTGCCCTTGGATGAGCGCTCTTCATCATCATATGCCTTGATGGTGATTTGATTTGTTGAATTCACAGCTTTATCGGAATATCCCAATTGTTTAATGGTGCTCAATGTACAAATGTTTAGACCAGCTCCTCCATCTATCAGGACTCGCTTTATTCGATGTTTGTGTATGAAGGCTTCAATATGTAATGGTGCATTATGTGGCTGACTTACGGAGGCGTCATCGGCTTCTGTGAATGTAAGGGAATGTGGAATGGAAAGGTATCCCACCATGGCTTGAAACTGGTCCACGTTCAGATCAGTAGGAACGACAATATCTCTCAAGATTTTGTCAAGAATAGCTTTATGAGCGGGCGATATGCGTAAGAGTTCAAGTATGGAGATGAGCGCGGGTGTCTTCCCTAACTGTTCTACAAGGTCATACTCAGGTTTGGTAGATGAAGAAGCGGTGTTTTTAGTTGAAGCACCTGGCAAAGTAATTTTACCTCAACGGGTTGTAACATAACACTCAGAGGTAGGTTCGGAAGAAGATCCAACACCTCTTAGGACAATCTTGGGTCTCTGAGTAGGATTCTCAGGGTTTTTGTTCTTGATGGTAATAGTAGAGATATGATTGTCCATCGAGATATGATTGATAGTTGAATCATAGTTGTAAGGTGCTCTAGTATAGTTGGCTTGATCATCTGTGACTTTAGTTTTTCCCTTGTCGTGCTTTGGGAATGGCTCCTTAAACATCTCATGTTCTTGATTGGATGAGTGTCCCTCAATCTCAATGTCACCTCTATCAATGAGATCTTGCACAATATTCTTCAGTCGATGACAATTACCTATTTTATGACCCTTGCTCTTATGAAATTCACAATACTCATCATCATTCCACCAATTTGGTTTAACCTTTGGTTCATATGGAGGAAAATCTGGAACTGTGATTACCTTGTTTGCCACTAACTTCTTGAAAACTAACTCAAGTGGTTCTCCCAATGGGGTGTACTTCCTTCGTGATCTAGGAGTTGTTTGAGTATTCACTTGATTGTTTGTAGAACTTGATCCTGAAAAGATGACTTTGGGTCGCACTATGTTGGCATCAACAACACCATCATTGACTGTGTTCTTGTTTTTATTCCAAAATCTTGGCTTGTCTTTTCCTTTAAAGTCATCTTTGTTTTCCTTGAATATCTTAATGACTCCTTGTTCAATTAGGACCTTCTCTATTGCTAAGCCCTTTTCAATGACATCCTTGAAGGTGGACAAACAAGCTTTTCTGAGATCATAACCAATGTCTTTGTTAACATTCTGGGTGAACATTTCTACCATTTGTTTTTGTGGAATTTCACAAGAGCATCTGCTGGCCAAATTTCTCCATCTTTGTAAAAATGATGCAAAAGATTCTCCCTCTTTTTGCTTGGTGTTGCACAAAGTAGTGACTGATATGTCTGTCTCTATGTTGTAGGAGAAATGTTGAATAAATGCCTCTACTAAGTCACCCCATGACTTAATACCAGGTGGGAGTTGGGAGAACCATTCCATAGCTTGATCGCCTAAGCTTTGTGGGAATAATCTCATCAAATATGTCTCTTCTGAAGCTACTTCAATACAAGCTGTGAAAAACTGTCTTATGTGTGCCTTAGGATCCCCTTTTCCTCTATACTTGTCAAATTTAGGCGTCACAAAATGTGTAGGAAATGGAGGCATTAGAATGCTCTTGTCAAATGGATAAGGACATATGTCTCTCATTGCGTATGTTGGCTTTGGTGTATTTATGTCCTCCATTTTCTTTTGTAAGTCCCTTATTTGTTGCTCCAAATTGCTCTTAGGTGGAGATCGACTTCTTGGACCATACCCCATGTTTGAGGCACCAATCGGAGGAGGTGCATGTTGCATATACGGATGATATTGATCATACACATGTTCATATGGAGGGGGTCTATAATGATGTTGCATATATGGAGCACTTGGTATAGATTCATGTTGAGGAACACCATATCTATTTTGCGCATGTATACCATATTCTATAGGCATGTCATGTTCCATTGTGTTGCCCCCAAATCTGACATGAGGTTTCTGTGTGTCCAAATTTTGAGCATGCCTTTGAACATCCAATTGCTTTGGTTGATCCTTAGCATTAGTATGTGATTGAGCATATCTGTCTGCATAAGACTTCCATACTGGTCTACGAAGGTAAGTATCATATGCTTGACCATGTGTATGTGGGACCTCTGGTTTTTTAAGCAAAGACGATGGTGATTCAGGCACCATATATGGTCCTCTATTTCCTCCACTATTAGGTCTCCTTTGATCCATGTTGGAGTGAGTTTGTTGCAAAGGTCGGTTTTCCATTATTTGAGACATGTCAAAATCATGAGGTATCTTGGCTCCACTTTGTGCCATCATGTGTAAGAAGTATTGTCTATCCTTCCTCATTATTTCCTCAACCAATCGATTGAAATGGGGATTCGTAATGGATTCTTCCACATCTGCTGAATGTATTGATAAGTTGTCCAAATTGTCATTGTGTGTAACATTGTTGTTTGTAGTGCCTGTGTTTTCAACATTTGGAATGTTTCTATAGACATCCATGTCCGGCAGTGTAGTGTGATCAGTATTGAAAAAGATATCATTCTCATACTCATAAGAACTCATGCTTGCGGACTCTTGAGCCTCTTTAGTTTCTCTCCTAGATTTTTGAAGACGGGTTTCAACCATGAACTAGGTATTGACCAAGATGTGTGAGACTAGATGAAAATGGAAAAAGTATGGAAGACCAAGAGTTGTATGGAGTGTAAATGAATCTGAGGTGTACTTGCAATTGTCCAAAGTGTAAGACCAAGTATGTATGTAGTAGAGTAGGTGTGACTTCCAAAGAGAGGATAGTTTCTCTTGATGAGGTAAGCTGACCTTGACTCTAAGTAAGACCAAATGAGACCCAAAGGTAAGAAACCTTGACGAGGGACCACTTAGCAAAGTGTTGTTGTATGTAGTGTGTTGACAAAGTATGATGAGGACAAGCAAGTGACCTTTGACCCAAGTTTAGACAAGTATGAATGTAAAATGAGATGTGAAGCAATGATGGACTATGTGAGACCCAAAGACAGGTTGAATGCTAAATGAAACCTTAGAGAGATGACCTAGGAAGCTTAAGATTTCTGAAACTGACTGTGTTTGCTTGCTAGACTATAATAGTTTTTCAATTCCGGACACAGACGCGACTGTATACTTCACATACGCTACTCTGTTCAACACAGACGCTCCTCTGAGATTTTCTTGTTTATGTTTGCTGGTCTGTAAATTTTTTTTTGCAATTTTGAACACAGGCGCGCCTGTATACTTCACAGACGCGGTTACCCAACACAAACGTGTTTCTATTCAACACAGACGCAGTTATAAACACAGACGCTATTTTGCCCTTCACAGACGCGTTTATATGACTCAAACGTGGTTAAAACAGACACAAACGCGTTTCTGTAAAATTTGTGCAATTTTTTCCAATCTGTGAAGTCGTTTTGTTGTGACCAAATCTGACTGTTTGACTGTTTTTCGTGATAAGAGGACACAATGTTGATGAGGACTTAATGTTTGCAAGTGTTTAGACTGACAATGACTCCAAGAAAAGTGTGTTGTTTGATGTAAAAATGTTTTGCATACACTTGAAGACACAAAAGCCACAATGTTCTGTTGTTTGGTCTTGAATGTTTAACATAAGTCAAGCACAATTCTTATGGCTGGCCAAGACAATAGTTGTTGATCCCACATGGGGTTTTACCCCCAAGGCTACGCTATTCAGAGCGGATACTTAGATGCTTGACCTCACTGGCTCCACCCTCGGCACTCACTTCTCGGGTCAGCCAAGCATCAGTCTCCATGAAAACTCCCCATGGCGAACTTTGTATCTCTACTAAGAACCGTATGTGTGTGGGCCGCTACCAGAGGTCCAACCTCCTGCCCCAACAACTAGAAGGATTTGGGCCTCTAAAACAAAATGGTGCTAGTAAGGGCATCCGCTCGTGTGGCCATACATGCGGCATTTTCAGCTTTATAAATACAGAAGGCTCCCAGCCGGTAGGTGTTACGCCCTACAAATGATCAAATAAATTTGATCAAACGGGTTTATGGGGAGACATAGTGTCGGTATGAACTAATCAGCACACATTATTCATAGTTTTCACCATTAATACATTTGATTATAGTGGTTCGGATGAGGTGGGTTTTCCTCGCTACCACTTGGGTCGTTCTCTTCTCACTAGTAGTCCTAATGACCACACGGGAAGATAGACCCTCTAAAGATTAAACAAAAAGAGCCTATTGCTCAAGACACAAAAGACAATGATTAAATTTTAGTGCACCAATGGAAGTGTTTGCTAGTCTATGAAAACAAGGCGCACAATAAAAAAATAAAAAACTCTTGTCAAGGACCTGCAACAAAGAGTTGTTAGTAGTTTGGGTTGTTTGAAATAATCACCCCTTCCTGCAAACACACAAGTTAGGTAAATTTTAAAACCCAAAAGACTTTGTGAAAATAGGGGCCTTCAACCAAACGATTTAGCTTCCAAGGCAAGCTGCACCAATTGTGTTAGCTAGATCTGAAAATGTTAGTCCAAAAAAAAACCAGATCTGAAACCCTAAATGCAAAATCCGAAAACCGAATCAATAAAATTTCCAAAATTTTGAAACAGGCAATACACAGACGCGATTACCGCATACGCAGACGCGACTCCGCAACAGAAACGCGGTTCTGTGAGACACAGACACGATTAAAAACCACAGACGCGCTTTCTGTACGCAGACGCGGGTGAAAACGACACAGACGCGTTTTAGTAACACAGACGTGCCTCCCTGAAACCTGCAAAATGAAATATGACCAAAACACAGACGCGGATCCAGCTGTCTTAGACGTGCCAGAAAATCAAAAATGCATTCCGAAAGTGCGCAGACGCGAAAATACCAAAAATGCTGCCGAAAATGTTCGATCTGCAACTTCAAAAACACAAGACCTGCAACAAGGAGGTTAAATGCAAAGGGACACGAGTCCCACCGGGCGTGCCAAAATGTATATGGTGAAAATGGATAACAATAACAACAATATTGAAAGGCTAAATGAATTCAACCACCAAACCCTAGCCTAACAACAACAAAGATCCACCATAACATATGAAGATTACCTAAGACAATGCAAATCACATGAAATCACAAAGATTATACCATCACATGTCCAATAGGGTTTTGATCTCCATTCTTCCTATCTCCATTGATCTTGCTTGATATATTTGCTCTCAGATTTTATGTGCACAAGAGCTCAACAAAGAACGGAATGTGGTTGCAAGTAGGATTGTAGTGTAGTCAAGTCTTCCAAATTGTCGATTAGGTCATTAGAATGCTTGATTAGGGTTGATAATGAAGGAAGCATCTCCTTATATAAAAGACACTATATGAAATGGAGGGATAAGATTGAGAGGTGTAAAAGGAGGTCGGCTATGATTAGAGGGTAGGTAGAAGAAATAATAAAATAATGAAATAGGTAGGTAGTGTATGAATTAAGAGATGAATGACATGTGTCTCGTGTGGTCATTAGGACTACTAGTGAGAAGAGAATGATCCAAGTGGTAGCGAGGAAAACCCACCTCATCCGAACCACTATAATCAAATGTATTCATGGTGAAAACTATGAATAACGTGTGCTGATTAGTTCATACCGACACTATGTCTCTCCATAAACTCGTTTGATCAAATTTATTTGATCATTTATAGGGCGTAATCCCTACCGGCTGGGAGCCTTCTGTATTTACAGAGCTGAAAGTGTCGCATGTATGGCCACACGAGCGGATGCCCTTACTAGCACCATTTTGTTTTAGAGGCCCAAATCCTTCTAGTTGTTGGGGCAGGAGGTCGGACCTCTGGTAGCGGCCCACACACATACGGTTCTTAGTAGAGATACAAAGTTCGCCATGGGGAGTTTTCATGGGGACTGATGCTTGGCTGACTCGAGAAGTGAGTGCCGAGGGTGGAGCCAGTGAGGTCAAGCATCTAAGTATCCGCTCTGAATAGCGTAGCCTCGGGGGTAAAACCCCATGTGGGATCAACAACTATTGTCTTGGCCAGCCATAAGAATTGTGCTTGACTTATGTTAAACATTCAAAACATTCAAGACCAAACAGCAGAACATTGTGTCTTTTGTGTCTTCAAGTGTATGCAAAACATTTTTACATCAAACAACACACTTTTCTTGGAGTCATTGTCAGTCTAAACACTTGCAAACATTGAGTCCTCATCAACATTGTGTCCTCTTGTCACGAAAAACAGTCAAACAGTCAGATTTGGTCACAACAAAACGACTTCACAGATTGGAAAAAATTGCACAAATTTTACAGAAACGCGTCTGTGTCTGTTTTAACCGCGTTTGAGTCATATAAACGCGTTTGTGAAGGGCAGAATAGTGTCTGTGTTTATAACTGCGTCTGTGTTGAATAGAAACACGTTTGTGTCGGGTAACCGCGTCTGTGAAGTATACAGGCGCGTCTGTGTTCAAAATTGCAAGTAGGATCGTAATGTAGTCAAGTCTTCCAAATTGTCGATTAGGTCATTAGAATGCTTGATTAGGGTTGATAATGAAGGAAGCATCTCCTTATATAGAAGACACTATATGAAATGGAGGGATAAGATTGAGAGGTGTTAAAGGAGGTCGGCTATGATTAGAGGGTAGGTAGAAGAAATAATAAAATAATGAAATAGGTAGGTAGTGTATGAATTAAGAGATGAATGACATGTGTCATGGGTAGAAAAGGTTAATGAATTAATTAAATAAATAAAGATTTATTTAATTAATAGAAGAAGTGGGATCAATTAAATAAATAAAATATTTATTTAATTTAGGAAAAGGATAATTTAAATAAATAAATGTATTTATTTAAATGAGAAATAAGGCTAGAAGAGGATAAATGAATTAATTAAATAAATAAAGATTTATTTAATTAATAGAAGAATTAGGCTTAGATAATTAAATAAATAAAATATTTATTTAATTAGACATGACAATTTTAGGTGTCTACAGTATGCATAACACGCAGAAAACAACCACTACCAAAATCACTGTTATGCTCATAACTCACCCAAAACTTCACTGAATGACACAAGAACAAAAGCAAATGAAAGATAAGACTGAGATGATGCAACAAGAACCTCAAAATTGTACCACGAACACCACCTACAGTTTGCATGCAACGCAAGGCAGCCAAGGAATGGTAGGACCCAACTGGGAAGTACGATTTGCATGATAAAATTCAAATCAACAACTGAGGATCTGCAAATTAGTAGACTCCATCGCCTAGGGGAGAGAACTGATCAAAGCCAATACCCAGAATGACTTGGCGAACACACAGGGACTCACGAACAGATTTCTACTTCAGCACACACACTAATCAGTATCATGAACAATTAAAAAACACTCCAAAATATCTAAAACCGACACACAAATCTGCAACATTGTTCCTCAAATCTACTCCTCTGGATGAAGAGAAGTCACAAGCTCAATTAGTTGCTGTATGCCAAGCAAGAAACCAAGCGGTAGCTAGTAGGTATGCATTCCCCGAAGCTTCACTCCAAATTTTGGCAACACTTCGTTATAATTCTCTTCATAGATGCCAAATGAGAGGCCAAGCTCTCATGTTTATAGATTTTGAAGCTCAAATTCACATTTAAATGATGCCCAAATTCCTATCTTCTCATTTGGATTTCATTTCAAACATGTCCTTGACTTGGCGCCCCCTTCCCTAGGCATAAAATTTGAACTTTTTCCTTGGTCCAAACTTGCAACATAAAAAAACATTATACATGAGCATATATTCCATCCTTGGCACTAAACTTAGGAGAATAAATAAATTTTTGAATAAGATACACTTTTCATTTCCTAAGTCGTCCAACAACATAATTAAATATTAAACTTTAGAATATAGTATTAATATTTTATAAATCACTTGCAAAACAAATACTAATCAGTACCAAATTGAGCTTTGAATTGAAGTGTTGAAAACCATCAAACTGACTTGGGTTAGAACTCTGCACCGAACTGCTAAAAATAGAACTACTTGAAATGACACTTACTAAAAATAGCAAGTCCTGAAAACAACTCCAAAAAGACTGTTCTTCGAACCTTGTAGCTCAGCTCAAGAAACCCAGAAAAACCCAATGATCATGACAACTTACATGAACTTACTAAAAATAGTAAGTTTCGCAAACTCCCCTGAACTAATTGCATGTCATACCACTGCGAAGCTTACAAAAAACCCAAAAGGAAACCTTGATTCATTCTGCCAAACTCCAACTAGAACATCCCTAAAAACTGTGAGGAATGCTCCTAGAAAATAGGAAACACTAATTTCTGCTTCCAGTTAGCCTGTGGGTTTCCGGAATAGGCTAATGGCAAACTAAACTCTTCTCATTGAGAAGAGGACATTACAAAGGTCTAAATATGATTGTAGGCCCCACTGATATAGGTTGTTGATGTATTTTTAAACTATAAATTAATAAAGTTCTATTTATCATAATTCTTGTGTGATGTGAATTTAGTGTGATTATAAGTGTTAGCTTGTATGACTAAATAATCTTTATCTAGATCCCTTTTTTATGATTACATTAATAATCAACATAAATATATGGATTGTGATGAAAAAGTACTTGGAATAATACACTAGAACATATAAAATAAATAAATGATACTAGAATTTGGTTAATGGTAAATATATCACATGGTGTCTAAAGTTGATTCAAAATAAAATAAAATGGATAGTCCATTATCTTAGGCCACTTTCATGAATTTGAAATCAATCTATGAGATTGTGGATTTGAACTTGATACACAGACCCAAACTTTGGTGTGTAGATTTGGTTCATGTTAGTTTTCATTGCTTCGATCTTTGTTTATTTGGGGTTTTAGCTCCTAAATCTAAAAAGAATGATGTTTTATAACACAATTTGGGTCTTTTCTAGGTAAAGATTAATTCTCTTTTAGTCAAACTCTTGGATGGACATTTAACAACTTGGAACAAAGATTGAATACACATTGTCATGCACAAATGATTATATATTAATGCAAGTAGGTAACATAGTACAAATGCTTAGATTTTATTCTTTGAATGCTTAATGCTTAAGTTTCAAGATGTTCAAATGTCAAGTTCTAGATGTGTCAAAATGAATTAGTGCTAGCCAAGTCATTAAACACAACTCCACAGGTGGTAGTTAAAACAATTCATGTTCTGAGTTGATAATGATTATTTTGAAGACTTAGGTCCTCTCTTGAAATTTAAAAGTTTTGGATACATTTCAACAAATTGTGAAATTGACCTAGACCAATCCAATAAATAATAGTTACTAACATGGACAAAAGATGGAAATTAAGAATCTATACCAATTCTTGAAAATGAATACAAATAGAATCAAACAAGATTCAAATTATATAATGACATTCAACAAAAAGTTGTATCACTTATATCTTATCATTATAAAAAAAAAAAACTCAAAACAAAAAAAAACATAAAAATTTAAGTTAAAAAAGCAATTTTTTAATTTTGGAGAAAACTATTGTACCTAAGCTCCTTTCAAATAACCCCTTGAACTAATTTCTTGTTTGAGTGATTCCTTCCACCAACTTAAAACAAAATCTATAATAGGCTAATGCTATTTATTTAGCTCCACACCATCATCACTGACTTTGACGTTGACAGACTATATTTATTTATTCTTACATCCTCGTTATTTTTTCCGTCAATGAACGTGGAAGCCAAGTCTTACTATTGAAAGCCGCCGTACCCGGCGGGGTTCGATCCCTCGACCATCATGGGGCTCGGAAATTGAGAACAAATTATGATATTTTAAGGTCAAATGCACACGTAAGTCCCCGGAGTCGAACCCGGGGCCTACTGTAGCATTAGATTGTCAAATGACGAGGAGTGCCTTGAAAAGTTGTACGTCACTAGGCATCGATTAGGATTTGACTCGAAAACAAAAAAATTCCTCGGACGCGGAGAATTAATTGATGGGTTAAAACGTATTAAAAACAATCTGTTACGTTGCAACTGGCGAGTAGATTGTGGAACAGGAAGAGAAAAAAATTCACGTCAAAAGACGGAGGGATGGCGGTGTCGTGAAGAGGGTGATAAGAGAGGAAAAGGATATTCCTTAGTTTTTATTGGGAATGGGGCCCTTGGGAAAGGGCGGCATGGCTGGCGAAACGACGAATTCTGCAACGTAAAAATCCAGGGTTAATGTGATCGACACAGTCCAAAATTTGTATTCAATCGAGTAGGAATCTTTCCCTTTCTCATTTGCCTCTTTGAAATTGAGTTGAATTGTATTCTATGCCGATGTTTATGTGGCTAATCGGATTATGCCGGTGTTCACATAGATAAAAATAATTAGGGTTACTGGTAGTCTGTGGAAGTCTCCCTCTAATATATCTGCAAATTAATTCTATGGGCGAGGCATCCGCAAGGTGTATATGAAAAAAAAATATATTAATGAAAATATCGTATGTTGGTTAGGCTATTTGCAATCAAATTATCCATTCGGAGGAGGCTTTGAAGGAGTTTCTCATTAATAACGGGTCAAATTAATTTTAGACATTCTGTTTGAAATTATGAGATCTAAGTTTTGTGTCGTTTTTGGCTGTAAAATGCTTTGAGATCGATCTGTTGTAGAAAGAGTGAGATTTTCTTGCCTTTTTTCTTTGGATCCTGTTTTTGGAAAATTATTTCAGATCAGGCTGTTTTAGAGTAGTTACGGCAAAAGGCTTATGTTATGAAGCCGCATTAGACGGCAGCAGGAAGAGGGACCGCCTTGATTTTGGTTTTGAAGGATTTGTGATGGCTTTGAAGAGTATAATTCAGGGAGGGCTTGGTAGCTTTTCCAAGAGAAGCTTTGAAGCCAGGGTTCTCCGGGGGCGATCTCAGAACAGTGTAAGGGATGAAATTCAGAGCGTGACGGCAGAGAAGGAGGAGGAGGAACACGACAGATGGTCTAATATGTTGCCGGAATTGCTGACAGAAATGATTCAGAGAGTGGAGGCCAGTGAGGGGGTGTGGCCTGGCCGGAAAAATGTGGTTGCCTGCGCTGCTGTCTGTAAGAGCTGGAGAGAGATTACAAAGGAGATTGTAAAAGGGCCTGACCAGTGTGGAAAATTGACTTTTCCGGCATCTCTTAAGCAGGTATCTCTTCTTCTTACATCAAGTCTTTATTTTTGCTTTTCCTGATTCGCAATTGTGGATGCCTCTGGTAGTAGTGGTAAGGCATAAATGATGTTTTCATGTAACTGGTGTTTCTTTACAGTATACAAAACTATGTCATGATTCGTTGTGACTCAACTACATCATCAGTCCCATTGAACCGTGAACATTCCACTTGGCACTCATTGCATTTAGGTAAGGGTGAAGCAATGGGACTTTTTAAGAGGTCACTTACCCCAATATTACTATCTAGTTGCCAACCTTCCGCTATCTCATGTATAAAACCTTCAGCTAGCGTCGTGCCTTGTGAAATATTCATTTAGAATCATGTGTAATGGTTAAGAGATGGAGGGACCTCCCCGTAAGTCCCAATTACAGGGTGCAAATTCCATCTGTCACGGTTGTTGTTATGTGATAGTTGCTACATTCAGTTCTATACCTTTAAGCATCATGTGATATATTCAGCGTCAAGTGGATGATTCAAGGTCCCGAGAGATTGCTTCTCTTCTTTAAAGAATTAATCCCATAAGAAATACATTCAAAGAATGACTTGAGTATCAAAATACAACACGTACTTAAGCCCAAAAATTGATATCTGAAAATAATGCACTGCAAAAATTCCATTTGCTTGATAAATAATATTGTTGATTTCCTAAACTGTAGTTGCAAAATGAGATGTTTGAGTTTATCTTTCATAATGATCTTTATTGAAGACTTGTGACTCTTTGCAATGGTTTTCCACAGAAGTGGTGGTTGCTTGATACTTGCTATACACGATTGGCCTATGTGAACGTTTTTTTTTGAGTTTTTATCCTATAATCGTTGTGCATTATGCATGCTTATTGGAACTAGACTCTTGCTAACCATTAGTTGCATATAGAATAGATCTACATTGTCATTGAAGTGAATTGCATGTAGTTGCTTTCTGCTTTTAAAGTTGTTTTCTTGTGATCCCTGTGTTCATCTGACCATGCAGTTCATGATCTGATTTTGATTAACTGATAATATTCTGTTATAAGTTATATTTATCCTTCTTTGTTTTGTTTTCTCAAGACAGTCTTTTGTTCTAGGTTCTGTTTTTCCTTTGTCGTGGTGTTTTTTCAAGCCTTGGGCAATTAAACAATGTGGAACAAATAGATGGCATAAATTTTTAGAATATAGGATGTTGGCAATAACACAACCAATTGATATCAGTCTATATGAAAACATACAGTGATAGCAACTTATAAAATAGAATATTTTGTTGCCATTCTGATCATATATGCATAAGACTACATTGATATCGTGCTTGTGCTGCAGTGTATATAGCGGGTGTTTCTTCCACTATTTCTCTGCTGTTTAACTACAAATATAAGCCTCTGTTTAGACGCTGCAGTATTTTTCTGAAATCATATTATAATAAATTGGTATGTCATAGTTATTGTATTAAGTTCTGGAGCAGCTTCACTATAACTGTAAAAATATGAGTGGATTATTTCTCTGAAAGCATATTATAGTAAATGGGAAGGTCATAGTTGTTGGGTAAGGACTGTAGCAGCTTTATTGGAAACTGTTTACATATGAGTGGATTTGATTTACATGAATGTGGAATATGAATTTGAACTTTCTGGAATGAGTTGGCTTACAAGGACCTATTTCATAGGAGTTACAGTCTTGATTGAGATTAAGATTTCAGATTTATAATGATATTGTGTACATACTATAATGTTATAGTGATTTTAGAGCATTCATACATCATGCATTGCATCTTTATCAGGAACTTCCATTTGTTTAGGTTGATTAAAAAACTATAATTTTTGTTTTGTAATTGACCAATTAATATCAGCCTTCCATTATCAAAGGTTTCTTATCTATGCATCAACCATGAAACTTAGACATTGAACATGTTGACTAGTAAGGTGCACATTCTACTAATGCTTATGGTTGGATATATATGACTCACTTCACCTTCTCTTGTAAGATGCAAAGCAGTCGATTGAGAGCACTTAATGTTTTTGATGAAATCACATGTTAATTTAGTTTTTCCACTGCCTTATCTTCCCAGAGGAGACAAATCAAAGCATTCTGACAAGGGCTATTGCAATTTGATGTTTCTCATGCAGCCTGGTCCACGTGACCCCGCAATGCAGTGCTTTATCAAAAGGGAGAAAGAAACATCAACATATTACTTATATCTTGGGTTTACACCAAGTATGCTTCCATTCTCACAGTAGTTAGAATTTCAGTTTCATAATCAGATACATTGATTGCAAGCTAAAAGTTTAGGTTTGAGGCAATCTCTTATCAATTCTTTTATTTTCTTTTGGAGGAAAATCATGTTTTATTTTGAGAAACAATGCAATTTAATAGGATATCTTGTTTTATTTGACCATTAAGAAGTCCACCCTGATTGATATTTGTATATCTAGAATCGTAGAAAGCAAGGCATAATGAAAGTATGCTTTTCTCTCTGTGTACTTTATGTGAATTGTTGCATGGATTTTAGTTTCTTGTTATTTTTAGCAAGACTCATGGGCCTTGCATCAGTCTTTCTAATTAGAACACTTTCTTGTAAAAAATGTGTGAGAACTTTTGAATTGGCATTTCAGATCATATTCTGTGATCCATCATCAGGAAGAGGAAAAATGAGATAGATTGTAGAACTAGGCTATATGCAAAGAGGCAAAGGAAGGAGGGGAGTGGAAAATGAGAGTCCATGGAGAGAGAAAAAACCTTAAACATTAAAACAAAGAAGAGAGGAAAGAAATAAATTAGTATAATTTTAGAAATTCAAATCAGAAGGTAAGAAAAGAAAAAAATAAAAATAAAAATAAAATTAATAAGGAAATTAGGTAATGATCCCCAAATTTTCAGTTATATCATAGTAATAATAATCTATTATTTCCCTTAATAGAATTCTGTTATATTGTATATTATTACTCTAAATCATCCTAATTAATTGATGAAAATCTCAAATTTTAATACTCAACTTATATTTATTTAACATTGATTATTTTTGTTAGATTTTTATAACTGGAAATTTGGGTATCATTAGTTCATGTCTTTATTAATTTGTTATTTTTATTATTTCCATTTGCCTACCTCTTCTGATTTGAGTTTCTAAAATTATTAATTATTTCTTTACTCTCTTTCTCTCTCTTTTTAATGTATGAGTTTTTATCTCTTTGCACTCTCGTTTTTCCTTCTTTCCTTCCTATCCCTCTTTTCATATAGCTTAGTTGTGCAATCTATCTCATTTTTCTTCTTGCAGTGGGATGGATCACAGACTGTGATTTAAAATGTCAATTCTAAAATTCTCACATAATTTTTACTAGAAGCATCTAATTATTTACAATGTACATGGACTGTTGAAATATCATGACTTTAATCTGTCATCCTGCCTTTCTACTATTTTGAAAGTTTGAGAAGAGATGTTTCATGTTGTCTTGGGATTCAGGGATAGCTGAGTTCTATATAACTTTGAAAGTTAAAAGTGGATCAAATTTGCTACCAGAGCTATAGTTAAAGCTATTTGCAACCAAAGCTTTTGGATAAAGCTACCAGAAATGGGGAAATGGAAAAGTTTTTAAACTTGTTACTGAAATCACAACTTTAGAATTTTCTGAAACTGGGTAGCAACGTGGAAATGTACTATAGCATATGGAAAAATAAGAAAAAGGATTTAGAAAATGACAAAAAGAGAAATGGTCCAGGAAAACAAAAACGAAATACTGATTTGGAAACACTTGGAATAGACGGTTCCAACAGGGAAACATATTCAAAAGAAGGAAAAATCAAAGAATCAGAAATGGAAGGAAATGAATTTAATTATAGTGCAATCCAGACTGTCAATCACTTGACACAGGTGT
This sequence comes from Cryptomeria japonica, assembly GCF_030272615.1. Classification (NCBI taxonomy): domain Eukaryota; kingdom Viridiplantae; phylum Streptophyta; class Pinopsida; order Cupressales; family Cupressaceae; genus Cryptomeria; species Cryptomeria japonica. The sequence continues at coordinate 659,077,493 of NC_081411.1, read as the reverse complement.
CTCCTTGATAGAAATGCATGAAAATGAAACAAGAAAAATTGGATTAAACTGTTAAAAAAAATATACAAACAAGCTGGGAAACCCATTTCCAGAACTTATTATATTTGGAAACATGCTCTTTTCAGAAAAAATTCTCCCATGTTTCTCGTCTTGAAGCTTTTCGATGGCATTATCTATTTACAATAACTGTTCTCAAGAAGATACATGTTTTCTTTTTTGTGTGTCATGTATGTAGTTTCATTTTATTTTGCCTCAGAAGGATTGAGGAATATATGTGTCAGAACTCAGCATTGTCAAAGATTCAAGTTCGTTGGTGCTTATAAATTTTGTGGCTTTCAGTACGTAGGAACCTTACAAGGTCCTCAACTGAGACAACTGACGTTTAACTGAACCTGATGCGTTTCAAGTGTGTTCTTTGCAAATTTGTAACAACAAATATAATTTTGACAAACTTAAGCACAAAAAACAACTATGGGTATTTGCGGGAAATCAATTTATAACTCAACAATACTGATCAAACCCTTAGTACATCTGTTCATCATTTATTAATGCTCAATACATAAACAAACAAAGCAAGAGAAGAACTGATAAATACCGGGACATTCTGTTAAAACCCTTATTTCCTTATTGCTGGTCATACACAGTTTTTATGACAGCAAGCCATAATTTATTCCCAATTGACCCGAATCACTTGCATGTTAGCCTGATGGAGAGACATAGGCAAGGCGTCCCTTCTGCTATTCTTTTATATTGTTTTGGTTCCTCCAATATGAAAATCGTAGCCCTTCTGGTGTTTGGCGCTACTTTCCAGGCAGCCGTACAACCACTGATAAACAATCTCTCATGGATGCCTCTGTTTCCCTCTTGCTGCTGTAGCCTAATACTGGAGAAAAGGCGGCGCCTCTCTGATTAATAAGCACAAACTTGGCTCCTGAATGAAACCAACTGGAAGAGCAAGATCAACTGATATTTCACAACCTCTGATGTTGTTGCACAGGAATCCCACGTTTTCCTGTACCGATACCTCTGATCACTGCAGAAGAATCTTCTGCTGAAACCCTAGGCCAAAACTCCTCTCAGAGCTCCAAAGCAAATTATCCCAAAACTTAGCATAAAGAAAAGAAGATCTAAAATCTTCTTTAATCTTCTCCATTTAGGGTTGGCGCGATTCCAAAGAAAGGTGCGATTTGGCCTTTAATGATGTTTTAACTTTTATTTTTTATTTTTGACTATTGAAGTGTCAAAAAAATAAATCATTTTCCATTTAATATAAAAACTGGCCCCATCTGATGAGAAATAGACCCTTACTTAAGTTATAACTTAAAGTGACTTTTAAAACATTTAAAACATTAAAGTTCGCCATTTAATATTTAATTAAAATAATTAAATATTAATATCTCTCTAAGAATTTATTAGAAATGCCTGCCGTCTGAATTGGAGACTGCCAAACCATAATCTGCCCTTGCCCAACCCACTGGCTATAAATAGCAGGACTGCTAGAAATAGAAAGTATCTCAAACGGAGTCCTGGAGACCCCAAACAAAAACCAAACCTGGAGTGCTCGCTCTAAAGATGGTGAATCAAACTCTGGAGGACCCTCTACCCAACCTCATCAGCCTACGAGGGTCAGTGATAGGCTAATCTACTCAGCGGACAGATGTCAACTAGAAGGGGACATCACAGTCCGCCCCTCCCAAAATTGCTTGTCCTCAAGCAATCTCAACTCCGGATGCTGTAAAATCTCCTCTCTCCCAAGTAGCATCCTCTACCAGCAAATCCTTCCATTTCACCAAGTATTCTGTGATAGTTCGTCTCCTGAAATTCCTCTCCCTGAACTCAATGATAGCCTCAGGTACGAGTATCAACTTCCCCTCATCATCCAGGGGTGGTAAGACCGTGGAAGGAACAATACGGTGTCCCAACGCCTTTTTGAGACGTGACACATGAAACACATTTTGTACTCTGCTATCTGTCGGTAAATCCAACTCATAAGCCACCTCACCTATACGCCTGGTTACTCTAAAAGGGCCATAATATTGAGGCTTGAGCTTCTCTGCTCCACTCCTCCTGAGAGTAGACTGTCGATAAAGCTGCAACATCAAATACACCATGTCTCGTACCTCAAATGACCTCTCTGTTCTCTTCTGATCAACATATTGTTTTTGCTGATTTTGTGCCTTGGCTATATTTTCCTTAAGAGTCTTTACAATGTCTTGACTCTCCTGTATCATGTCTCCCGCACTAGGCACCCTACTGTCACTCAGCAATAAGTCAATGAAACTGGGAGGTTCATACCTGTACAGTGCTGTAAATGGAGTCATCTGAATGGACATGTGGTGAGTGGTATTGTAACAGTACTCACAGAGGTAAATCCACTTCACCCATGCCTTTTGCTGCCCTGAAATATAGTTCTTGAGGTATCTCTCCACCCATTTGTTAACTATCTCAGTCTGGCCATCAGTCTGAGGGTGGTAACTGGTGCTCGGTGTAAGATCGGTCCCACAAAGTCTGAAAAGCTCCTGCCAAAAGTGGCTCAAAAACCGCGTGTCCCTATCACTGACAATAGTCCGAGGCAACCCATGTAATCTGAATACCTCTCTGAAGAATAACTCTGCTGCCTGAATAAGTGGTGGTGATCGGATAGAAGTGAGCATGCTTCGTCAAACGATCCACAACTACAAAAATGCAATCACGTCCCTGCGCTCTCGGTAACCCTGTGATGAAATCCATAGACAAACATTCCCACTTCCTGTCAGGAATTGGAAGTGGCTGAAGTAAACTAGCAGGGTATGTATGCTCTTGTTTATTCTGCTGACAAACAGGGCACTCTCTAACATACTGTAGAACATCCGCCTTGAGCCCTTTCCACGTGAAGCGCTCACGAACCTGTCTGTAGGTTTTGAAAAACCCGGGATGTCCTGCTATCGGTTCATCATGACAAAACCGCAGTACCATACTCCTCAACTCCGATCCTGGGATCAAGTACACTCTCCCCTTGTAAATGATCAATTCATTTACAACTGTATACTTGCTGTCCACTACTGACCCCTCTATCACACCTGCAGCCTAGCTATCTTTGGCGTACTCTGCCACTATAATATGCCGCCAATCCTTTGCTATCTGGACCATAGAATTCAGGTGAGGACGACGTGACAAGGCATCTGCAACTACATTCTGTGTGCCTTTGATATAGGAAATATCAAAGTTGTATGCCTGAAGTTTGTTGACCCACTTTTGTTGCCTGTCATTTAAGTCATGCTGCCCAAGGAAATGTCTATGGTCAATCTTAATGCAGAATTTGCTGCCCACTAAGTACTGTCTAAACTTGGCCAGTGCATGCATTATGGCCAACATTTCCTTATCATAAATGCTGTAAATTCTCTCAGGTCCATGGAGTTTCCTACTCTCATAAGCAATAGGGTGCTTGTCCTGCATAAGCACCGCCCCAATGCCCTCACCAGAGGCATCACATTGTAACTCAAATGACTTCGAGAAGTTAGGTGTAGCAAGTACTGGACATGAAGTCATGAGCTCCTTGAACCTCTCAAAACACTCTTGGGCCTCAGGAGTCCATAAGAAGGCACCCTTTTTCATCAAGTCTGTCAAAGGTGCCGCATGGCGCGAATAACCGTTAACAAAACGGCGGTAGAAACCACATAGGCCCAAGAACCCACGCAATTGAGTGAGGTTCACTGGAGTAGGCCAATCTACAATAGCACAGATCTTGTCGGGATCCATCCGCACTCCCTTTGCACTGATAATATGGCCCAAGTACAATAACTCAGTCATTCCAAGGTCACATTTGGATTCCTTGGCATACAAGGACTCCCTGCTCAGAATGCTCAAAACTGTATCTAAGTGACTGAGGTGCTCCTCTCAAGTACGACTGTAAACCAGTATATCATCAAAGAACACCAATACTGATTTCCTCAATTGATGTCTGAAGACTTTGTTCATTGTGGATTGGAAAGTGGCAGGAGCATTGGTTAGCCCAAATGGCATAACCACAAACTTAAAATGTCCATAATGACAACAAAAAGCAGTCTTCTCAATATCCTGCTCACGAACACTGATCTGGTGATAGCCTGATCTCAAATCAATCTTTGAAAAATAACAAGCCCCATGTAATTCATCTATGAGCTCATCAATACGCGGAATGGGATATCTGTTTTTGATCGTCCGCTTATTAAGGACCCTGTAATCAATACACATCCGCAATGTGCCATCCTTCTTCTTCACCAAAACAACTGAAGAAGCGAAGGGGGACTTACTAGGCCGAATATGTCCCATGGCCAGAAGCTTCTGTATGGTTTTCTCTATTTCATCTTTCAGGCGCTTCGGATGTCTATATGGAGTAATCATCACTGGCTTCGCTCCCTTCTCTAGCTTAATGATGTGCTCAAAACCCCTATCTGGTGGCCTCCCTGATGGTATGTCACTGAAAACCTTGCTATGTTTGGTTCTCAGTATCTGAATGTCAGGATGATATTCAACTTTTTGAGCATCCTGCTGTATGGGCATGATCATACACTCTGCTGCCCACTCAGTCTGATCATGGCGTACAAGCCTCTCCATCCGCCTGAGTGTAATCATTCTGAAATTGCTGTCTTTAGTCGCTTTCAGCACGTGTTTTCTCATCAATGGTGAAAGACATCTCCATCTCCTGCAAGTCAAGTGTAAACTTGCCTAGTTCATGCAACCACTTCATTCCAAGGACCAAATCTGTGTCTCCCATTTGAACCACATAGAAATCAGTCTTGAATTCATAATTGTTTACACGTAATGGGAGTTGTGTAATCATCCTATTACACTTTAAAGTGTAACCATTTGCCACCCTCACACGAATGCCCTCAAACTCCTCTGTTTGGATTCCTCTCTTCTCCACCAACCTGGCATCAATAAAGTTATGTGTGGCTCCGGTTTCCAGCAGTGCAATAACTTTCTGACCAGCAAGTACTCCTCTCATTCTAAATGACCCTTCCTGCTGAATACTCATGAGAAGTGCCTCCTTAAGGTGCTCATCACCTTCTGCATCCATTTTGTCAAGTCTCGGAGGTTCCTGTGTGTCATCTTCAGCCTCTAAATTCTCATAACCAGCAGGATGACCTTCATGATCAGATTCAAAATCCTCATAATATGCCCACATTACTCTGTTTGCCCTGCCCTTAGGCCTCAAAGGATAGTCATGGTTGGCATCATATGGACCTTTGCAATAAAAACAGAGTTTCTTTTGCCTTAAATCGTTAAGTGTCTCACGATCTAAGGGAGGGGCTGCTGGCTTTGGCTTGTAGTTATTTCTAAAGTCTGATTTTTCTTTCCCTTTGCTGAAATTCCTATTATCTTTGAAAGATGTTGACTCTTTTGTCCCAAATTTATTTTGAGTGGCTGTCACATCCATACTCCGTGCCTTTTTAATGGCGAGTAGAAGTGTTGGGGGATCAAATGCCTTTACCCAGCCTCTCAAAGGCTCCATGAGTCCCTCTATAAACAAAACTACTAATCGCTGATTTGACATGTTATTTACCATGCATGATAGCTTCAAAAACTCTGAAACATACACCTCCAAGTTCCCTGTTTGTTTCAGCTGTGCTAACTCTCGGAAGTATGACTCAGGGTCTTTCTTATCAAACCTCTCTACTAACAAATCAGCGAACTCCTGGTAGGTGGTAATCTCATCATGTTGGAGAGTGATGAGTCCATTATGCCACCACTCATGTGCAGTACCGTCTAAGTGTAAGGTTGTGTTGTGACCATTTCACACATTGCCCCATTAAAATGGGGACCCCCTCTTTTTGCTTTTGTTTTGCCTGTTCTTCTCTCTGCTTTTAGGGTTTTGAGTGAGTGAGTTGTCTAGGCTAAGGCTAAACCTTAGAGGTTTCTTTTGGATATTTTTCTAAGCCGAATCCAGTCTAATTTTGAAAGTTATTACGCATCCTCCCGAAGATTGAGATTTTTGAAATAAGATGAGTCTGTCACGAAGTTAGATATGTCTCAGGTTAGGTCTAGTCAGAGTTTTTTTGAGGGAAAATTCAAATTTTGTCTAAGTGTTAGCATTTTGAAGATGAAATTGTACATTTTTGCCTAGGTAAATTTTGATCAAATTTTGGAGGCAAGATGATGCCTGAAACACAAAAAGTGCTCCCGTCCCTCACTGAAGGACCATGCCACTTTTTCAAGATAACTGATTCCTGGCCTTGAAGATGACCTAATTATGCCTTGTGAAATGATTGGAGACCTAAATTTTGAATATTTTAGCCAGAAAGGACGAAAGTGCTCCCGTCCCTCTCCAAGGGACCAGAGCACAAATGTTATTTTATGCATATTTGTCACTGACTTTTCTATTTTGTTTTGTGTAGGGTCTTCCGGAATGATAATTGGACATGACTTGATACTTTTGAAGATTTTGAAGGCACAAAATTGGTGAATTTTGAAGGTAGAAGGAAAAGTGCTCCCGTCCCTCACCGAAGGACCATCCCACTTTTTCAAAAGTGCTTCCGTCCCTCACTGAAGGACCGTGCCACTTTTTTCAAATTTGCACTATCTTTGCAAGGTTAAGGTGATTTTATGATTTGAAGAGGTTAAGGGAAGCATGTTTTGTCCATTGAATATAATTTAAGAGGATCCCAAAAGAGTAAATCAACCCAAATGACAAAAAGTGCTCCCGTCCCTCACTGAAGGACCGTGCCACTTTTTCAAGTTTCTCCTATTTGTTTGATATTTTATGGCAAAACTTGACTTGGATGGGAAGGACGAAGGATGTTTTATGCCTTGGATGCAATTGAGAGATTTAAAGAACAAAGGGGTACGCCAAGATGTCAAAAGTGCTCCCGTCCCTCACTGAAGGAACATCCCACTTTTCCAAAAGTGCTCCCATCCCTCACTGAAGGACCGTCCCACTTTTCTAAAAATACAATTTTCTTGCAAAGGCAAGGCAAGTTGCGTGATTGAAATGAATGAAAGAGGGCAAGATTCATCCATTGAAGATAATTTGGAAGACTAGCAAAGGACGAATTGGCTTAAAAATGAAAAAGTGCTCCCGTCCCTCACTTAAGGACCGTCCCACTTTTTCAAAAGTGCTCCCGTCCCTCATTGAAGGACCGTGCCACTTTTTCCAAATATGACCATTTACCTTGCATTTTGAAATGATATTTTTATTACCAAGGCTCAAGATGGTGTGAAATGTGATATTCTACGCCTTGAGGGTAAATTGAAGATTAATATGATCAAGAATTCATACAATGGACTCAAAAGTGCTCCCGTCCCTCACTGAAGGACCGCCCCACTTTTTTGAAAACAACAAATTCCCTCCGAGATTATGCTAAGGCAACGTTGTATGAGATGGGAAGAATCTTCTAAAGGCGTGGTGAACAAAGGTTTGACTTCAAAATTGAGAATCCTAGCCTAAAAATGAAAAAGTGCTCCCATCCCTCACTGAAGGACCGTGCCACTTTTTTCAAAAGTGCTCCCGTCCCTCACCAAGGGACCAGAGCGCTTAACATGTGCATTCTTTATTTTGCAATGTCCCAACGTTAACATCCTCCAAATCGCATGAAATGCCAAAATCATCAAACTTCGAAATATTTGAAAAAAGAATTAATTAAATTGGCATTTAATAAAAGTGCATAGCATTTAATAATTAATTTTAAGCCTTGGAAGATCGATTTTTTTTATTATTATTAAGGCATTTAAAATTAATTTTTATTAAATTAAAATTAAAAAAGGGAGCGCTTGAGGTATCATTTTTATTATTTTATTAAGTCGGCCTTTTCCTTTTTAATTTTATTTATTTTTTTTGGCCTATTTTCATCAAGTCGGCCTATGGGGAGGTGAAATGGTGAGCGCTCTATATATTTGGGGCATGTTTTCATTATTCAAATCATTCACTCATTGTTTCAAGTGCGATTTGGAGAAGCAAAGAAGAAGTGCGAAAGCTGGCCTATTTGGAACGAATTTTCCTCAAGTGTTGAAGACTAAAGGTGATGGAGTTGATGCTTGTGAAGACTAAAGGAGGCACATTTTGCTAAAGGAAGGACTCCAATCTACATTTTGCCTAGCAAATTCTCCTTATTTTTGCATCGTTTTTTAGAATTAATTCTCAAGTGGAGGTATGGCGAGATCGTCCTAGTCCCAATGTTGAAATTTTGAATTTTGAACTTCAAGTTTTTTGAAAGTTGCGTAGTTAATTAGGAAATGATAACTCAGATTTATCATGAAGTTTCCTAATTAAAATCTTAAATCTTCCTTTCTACTCTATATTTCTACGTTGCAAAATATATTACTCATTATGAAATGTTGTGTAGGTGTCAAGATGGCAACCCCAAAGGCAGGAGCATCCACTAGTCGTCCAACCCTCATGAAGGAAGATCAGAGGAGTGAAGAATTGGAGACTAAAATCGTGTCAAAGTGGAGCAACATTGGAGATACCAACTTGGGAAACTTCAGTGTCAGGAAGTTTCGGGAGGTCCCTTAAATTGGCAAGCCATCACCCGTCGCAAGGAGAATAATTGAAAGTGGCATCATCAAGGCGGCCGGTTTTCCTCCAGCAGTTCAGTGCCATGAGCTGATGATCGAGTGTGCTCGCCGTTATGACCCACAATCAAGATCAATTGTGTCCCAGGAAGGGAACACTTTGGCTTACCTTTCAGAGGAGGCTATAAGTGAGGCTCTCCATCTTCTAGAGCATAAAGATATGATTTACAAGAGCCTAGAAGGAGCCAGGTCCATGTATGAAGATGATCCAGACTGTTGCTTAAACATCATCAATAAGAGTTGGTTACTCAAAAGTCGTCCTCGCCTGAGCAAGATTCCCAACACACCACATAGGATCGACTTCCAGGAGGAGTACAGAGATTTGATAACTTTGCTCAATCGAGTTACAGGGGCTCCTCAGGCCTTCTATTTTGAGAGGTGGATGTTCTACTTCATCCAAGTGCTAGTTCAAGGAAAAGGAACAATTCATTGGGCTAGAATTATTAGCCATTGCTTGGACGTGCAGTTAAGGAGACTGAAGGCTACCAAGTCCTTCCACATGAGTTCATACATCATATATGCCTTGATCAGGAGTTTCGAATATGCGGGACTACCTCACAGAGGAGTGATTGGGAGAGGACCTGGGGAAGTCAGAGTTTGTGAGTCTTATGTTCATTTGCATCATCCACCAGGAAGTGACTACAAGTTAGTCAATGATACCTTCACGATGAACATCACTGGGATATTGTAAGGCGGGATTCACAATCGGCTATCTCAAGATGCACAAGAACTTATAAAGAGGTACGGTGCTTGGTTCATCCAGTTTCAAAAGTTTACATATATCAGAGTCCATGGATGTCCTTCACCTCCCTACATGTTGCCGAGGTATCCGACAGACAAGATAGTGCTACTTGAGGTGGCTAGGCAGTTGGCAGACTATGCGAAGACATTCAGACACAGGCATAGAAATGGAGCTCCCGTGCCCATCATATTGGGGAATCTAGTTGAGGTATGTCCTAATGCTCTAGCCTTGGATGATGCAGAGAGGGAGTTGGCCTCATATTCATTCGCATTCTTTGCCTCAAGGGAGACTTTTGATCCTTATGGGTATATAAAAGAGGCATATGGTAGGAAGTACAAGCACGAATTTCAGGTAGAAGACTTTGGGATGAATCTCTCAAGTGATTTAGAAGTGAAAAGAAAAATGCATTCCAGATTACCTTTAGATTTCATCAGGAAATGCAGAGTTTACAGAGTGGCCGATCAAGCTCAGGACAGTGGTAGACATATCCAATCATCCTATGACAGGGAAGACAAAGCAATAAAGATAGATTGGAATGAACCTGAGATTACAGACCTGAGAGCTTTGATGGCTCCAATTCTATCATGTACTCGCAGATGGGTGGATGTACAACATAAAAAATTAAGAGAGCAGAGCATACCAATGACTTATACTTTGGAGGAAAGACCAGAAGAAGGAGGAGCAAGCGCAAGTGAAGACAATTCTCATCCTAGAGGTGCGAAGAGGAAAGAAAGACCTGAGAAAAGGGAACCCTCCAAGAAGAAGCAAGAGGCTAATCGAGATCGCTCATCAGGTACATCATCTCGACATGAGAAAAGGACAAGTCAAGTTGAAGGACAAGAGATGAAGATGCCTGAGGTGGATGAGTCTATGGAGTCAATAGTACAAAATGATAGACCTGAAAAAGGGAAGGCACCCCAGCATTCATCAAGTCGATCTCCCCAAGTCAATGAGCTACATGAAGACAAGAATGATGATGAAGTGACATCTCCTCTCCGAGAAGAAGAACCTTTGCCTAAAGAAATACAAGTTAGAGAGACAAGATCCGCCATTCCAGATTGGTTGAAGGAGAGATTGACAAGGGTGATTGTGATTGAGGATGAAGATAATGTGATTGACTTAGAGAGCCTTGTAGGAAATTCTCAGGAAGTAACAGAGAAGAAGAAGGCCACCAAGATGTCCAAGATGATCAGAGATGAGACAGGGTCCAGGAAGTTACAGATAGCTACACCAGCAGCGGACAAGTATGAAGGTGAAATCCTGGCAGAGGAGTATGATGTAGAAACATTTGAACTTGGTCCACTCACTGCTGAGCAGGCACTGGATGAGGCAACCGATTCATTTGAGGCACTTAAAGACAAGCTTAGAGAAGAAATGGAAAAGAATAGAAAGCTTGAAAAAGAGGTCGGTGCTTGGAGAGGCTACTTTAGCCATCTCAATCAGCCCTTGGGACGTCAAGATCCAGCAGTGTCTCCTATGCAAGCACTTCCCCTTGAATCAGTTGGCGAGGCAGAGAGAGTCAAGAGCTTGGTTCAGCTTATGAGCTCTTGGATTGATAAATCCCACACAGTTGCCATTGAATTTGCAACAAGAATGATGCAAACAATCCACCGAGGTATCTAGGTCCTTGAGATCATCCACAACCTAATGATAACAGTAGCCGCCTTTGCCCACACTAGAGATGTTATCATTTCTGTTCTACAAGTAATCAGGCAAACACCAAGAAAGATCCTAGCACAAGAAAAGATAATGGATGGAGGAGCTCATAATTTACTTCAGTGGTCAACTCTACTCCAGATGAAGGAGGTTCTTTTTGAAGACATTAGCACCAAATGCAATCAAGTTGAAGGAGTCATCCATCCAATTCAGGACAAGGTGTTTGAGGTGTTATGTACTATCCTTGGCAGGAGGATCAAAGTTGAGACAGATGTGGATCTTCAAGAGTTGGAAGAAAGAGTCAAGGTCATCTTTTGCAAAGATGAGAATGTCATCACAGATGGGCAACGGGATCAAATGTTTGCTACTATGCTCCTGATTGAGAAGATCAAGGAACTTGAACCTGGATGGGATGCGGCTCTTCTCAAGGCCTTTGATCAGGTTATCCACTTGGAGGAACGAATGAGGAATCTTCCCGAGATTCCTATTGCTGAGATTGAAGGAATTGTGTCTAGATTCATTGCATATGCTAAGAAAGAGCATTGGAAAGGGAATAAGGTTCTAGAAGAGAAGTTGTTGTAGATGATGTGGCACCTTAATTATCATTGGTCTATGTTTCCTAGATTTTTGTGCCAATTAATATTTGTCTATGCATTTAATATTGTTCAATAAAAAGGGAACTTTTTGTAACAAACCCTAATTAGGGTTTAGGTGTCAAAATCTCAGCCGTTGATCTTTTTTTGATCTAGGCCGTTCATTGTAATTGAGGATGCTATATATACCCTCACTCATTTTCATTTTGTAATTAGAAATAGATATTAGAGTGGATAGTTAGAATTTAGAAGATTAGAGCTTTTGGAGAGAAGAAAGTTATTTTGTAGCAAGATTGAGCATTGAGGAAAGAATTTCAAGCAATTGTTGTCTATTTTGGCTTTGAGATCAATAAAATATTGATGTTATGGTGTTTTATTGCAATCCTTGTGGCTATTTTCATGGTTGTTTACTTTCTTGAATCATTCTCGGTCGAAGTGATATTAGAGTTTGAAGGACTAAGTGTTGGGCTTGATCTTTGGTGAGATTCACGTTCCAAACCACTAGCTTCTTACTGATTGTAAGAATGCCTTGTGTGGTCAACTGGAGATATTTGGATTGCTTAAACCTTCAATCATTATTGAACTATTGATATGTACCTTCATGGTAGTGTCTATGATTCTTGATGAATTGAAAAAATCATTAGTCACCTTAGAAGATCGCATCAATTTCAGTAGAGTTGTTATTCCTTGGCAATATTGAAATTGGTAGAATCTTACCAAGTCTAGCCTACATTGAGTCATTCTTAGGATTAGATTAGAATTCATCTCTTGCAAACCCTATCTTTTGATCTTTTTTGAGAACTTGTTAGTTTTAGGAAATTTCTGTTCCTGCAATTCGGATACGTAAGGCCCCTTGATGAAACAGCATTCACAACGACCACTGGTGCTTATCCACACGCAGAGACCCTACATACAAGAACCTTGAAGTCATCCCGATTGATCCTTTTCGCGACATCTTCAGCATTGGAGGCTTTATTCAAGAGAGGATAAGGTACCCTTGGGTATTTTATTCTGTGTTTGATAGTGTACAAAATACACGTCAACAGGGTGCAAACTTAATTGATGGTCTCAGTGTGAAGTATGTATCCAATTTATGGATCCAAGATCTAGCTGTAACTGCACCGCTGCCATCATAATAAGGTAGAGTGAGCTTGCTTGTGGCAAACTCAAGATCTCTATGTTGGAAACGAGGCCTCCTCTCTTGCCTGTTTCTCTCTACCTCCTGTTTTTGCCTCATGAACTGATCAAAATTCAGATTCTGCCTCACATTAGGTGGAAGAAGACTCCACTCATCATGTACCGTCATAACATTATCAACAAAGACAAGCTCTGCCTCAGCTCTGGCAACATCCTCAGGTTCTTCTGCCAAGAAATTAGGCCTTGAAGGCCTGTCAACTGTGCGTGTAGCTACCCTGTGAGGTCTAGGAATATTGGCTACACTCCTATTGTCCTCTGGTTCTTGATTGTTTCGGTTTGGAGGATTTATACGCTCCATCATGGTGGTGAGTGCCTGTAAAGCTTGAGCAACCTGATGCTGCCCCGTAGCCATAGTCCTAAAAAATTCTCGTCTCCTCATCCTCAGCTCTGTGACCTCTAGTTGGGTTGCCTGTATGCCTTTCACCCATAGTATCTGACTGCCTGTTAAGACTCTGTTCTCGTTCACGAAAGGCTCTGCTGCGTGTGTAATACCTATGTGAACCCGTTTCCTGCGACTGCATGTAATTGCTAAACCCTTAGGATGGCAGGATTTAGCTTTGATACCACTGTAGGAACCTTACAAGGCTCTCAACTGAGACAACTGACGTTTAACTGAACGTGTTGCGTTTTGAGTGTGTTCTTTGCAAATTTGTAACAACAAATATAATTTTGACAAACTTAAGCACAAAAAGCAACTATGGGTATTTGCTGGAAATCAATTTATAACTCAACAATACTGATCAAACCCTTATTACATCTGTTCATCATTTATTAATGCTCAATACATAAACAAACAAAGCAAGAGAAGAACTGATAAATACCAGGACATTCTGTTAAAACCCTTATTTCCTTACTGCTGGTCATACACAGTTTTTATGACAGCAAGCCATAATTTATTCCCAATTGACCCGAATCACTTGCATGTTAGCCCGATGGAGAGACATAGGCAAGGCGTCCCTTCTACTATTCTTTTATATTGTTTTGGTTCCTCCAATATGAAAATCGTAGCCCTTCTGGTGTTTGGCGCTACTTTCCAGGCAGCCGTACAACCACTGATAAACAATCTCTCATGGATGCCTCTGTTTCCCTCTTGTTGCTGCAGCCTAATACTGGAGAAAAGGCGGCGCCTCTTTGATTAATAAGCACAAACTTGGCTTTTGAATGAAACCAACTGGAAGAGCAAGATCAGCTGATATTTCACAACCTCTGATGCTGTTGCACAAGAATCCCACGTTTTCCTGTACCGATACCTCTGATCACTGCAAAAGAATCTTCTGTTGAAACCCTAGGCCAAAACTCCTCTCAGAGCTCCAAAGCAAATTATCTCAAAACTTAGCATAAAGAAAAGAAGACCTAAAATCTTCTTTAATCTTCTCCATTTAGGGTTGGCGCGATTCCCAAGAAAGGTACGATTTGGCCTTTAATGATGTTTTAACTTTTATTATTTATTTTTGACTATTGAAGTGTCAAAAAATAAATCATTTTCCATTTAATATAAAAACTGGCCCCATCTGATGAGAAATAGACCCTCACTTAAGTTATAACTTAAAGTGACTTCTAAAATATTTAAAACATTAAAGTTCACCATTTAATATTTAATTAAAATAATTAAATATTAATCTCTCTAAGAATTCATCAGAAATGCCTGCCGTCTGAACTGGAGACTGCCAAACCATAATCTGCCCTTGCCCAACCCACTGGCTATAAACAGTAGGACTGCTAAAAATAGAAAGTATCTCAAACGGAGTCCTGGAGATCCCAAACAAAAACCAAACCTGGAGTGCTCGCTTTGAAGATGGTGAATCAAACTCTGGAGGACCCTCTACCCAACCTCATCAGCCTACGAGGGTCAGTGATAGGCTAATCTACTCAGCTGACGGATGTCAACTAGAATGGGACATCACGCAGTAGCACTTATGGACATTCAATTGCCGATTTATTTGGATGCATTGTTGTGATCAGGAATTTCCATCTTGAAATTTAACATGTGAGGGAACCAATTTTTTGTTTGACTCTTTGAGGCTGATGGTAGAAGAATTTGCAAAGAAAAATATATCTGGCATTAATATGAAATTCAAACCCTGGCGTGCAATCAGTTTTTGCTTTCTCTGTGCTCAGTTATGATAAGCTGCACTAGGGCATGAGCTTCTCCCCAATGAGGAAAGATTCAAAAGAATTGACGCCAATGTCAGTAAAGGAATGACAAATTAATATAGGTTTATCTTTTAGAATTTGATATCGGTAATTCCAGAATCAGCAAATGCCAAAAAACATTAGCATTAGAATTATCAATTAAATTAGGTGTTTGGAAGTGGAAGGATTCAGCACCTGTGATGTTCTTTTTGAATGAAATCTTGGCTCAACTCTGTGATTAGATCAGAGCCTGGATAAAATGTCATGTTTGTGCAATTTTAGGTAAATTCTTTATACCTAGAAAAGCCATTTGGAGTACCAGTAACCATATAAAATTCGAACTTTAACATTCACACGAAACTTAAACTTGTTTTTCACTCAGAAACTTTCATTGAATTGTGGCTCTGGGGATGCAAAATTTGGCAGCTTCCATTGGTCATGCAGTATCACTTTTTATTTTAGTATGCTATGCAGCTGGTTATATATTTGGCAAGATTTAATGCTGCAGTTCCAAAGAGGTTGCCATTGTCTTGGTCATGTGGATGTTTCTGAATGCTTCATATTTATGTAAAAATTGAATTGCTTAGGTCTTGAGATGTTTTATAGCAAAATCAATCTAAGAACAGTAACTTTGAAGGCAAGAGCATCATTCGAAAATATTTCCATCAAATTTTGCATGTGGGTAGTCTGATTTTAAAAATGGCCACAAAGAATTCTTACAAGATGTTAACACAGTTTAACAGTTCTATCAATGAAAATTACTTACCACTTATTAGTTACAGATTTTCTGTATATAATTAACATACCAGCTCCTTGACTCGGATGAAAATGGACACAAGATTGGCACAGAATGTCAGAGACAATAACTGAGTTGTTTTATTGTATTTCTGGTATTATGCATGACAGGATGATGGATTTGGTATGCCTTTAAGTGCTATAATGAAAGGCTTGACAAGGTGTGTTCGCCTACTAATTCTATTTTGTTAGTTGGAGAGTAGTAGTTTCTTGGATGTTGTCAATTATACAGCCTGTTAAGTATTTGACATGTTGTAGATCATGAGGTCCAGTGATGTTTAAGTACAATTGATTTACAGGAGATATGTTTGTTCATTTTATTTTAATATAATTTTCTCTCTTGTTATTGAGTCAAAGATTATCACCAAGCCCTGGCATGGTGGACATGAGTTTGAGGAGGCACTGTTCCTTGCTTGTTTGCAGTTTACAGTAATGCAGTCTGTTGAAGCTTGTATGGAAAGAGAGAAGTTGTGCTTAGATCATCCAACATTGCAGAAAACTAAATAGGTTTTATGTTTTGAAGCTTTAATCTCGATGTCAAAGTTCATCTGGAAGTATTATGACTCAAAGGCTATACAGCATTGGATTGGCCATGATATTTTCTGTAATTTGGATCTATAAACTTGAAAAACATAAGAGTGGTTTTTGGCTTTTAGAATAAGAGATCTGTAAGGCTTGTTGGATTTTTTTTATTGAATTATTTCTTTGATTATGATTTCGTTTTATGTCACGTGTTACTGACTATCCATGATTGAAGACCGATATTTTCCTGAGAGTTCAACATCTCTGTGAAAGGCAGCAGAGAATAAGATAAATATGGTTGCTAAAATAAACCTAAAACTGAAGCATACTTAAGCATAGTAAGCATTATACAACAAAGGATGAGAGAAATTGCAAACTGTCAATTTTACCATGGTGTACATTGTACAATGAAAGGGTCAAACCTGGCACCCAATCAAATCTGCATTCTGTTCCAAAAAGACTTTGTTACTCAGAAAACACTGCATTGCAATTGCACACACACAAAAATTAAAATTCTGATTCATTAAATTAAAAGCATTGCATCTAGAGTTGAAATAGTCCTTTTACCTGTTTAAGGATGGTTCCATCTTGCTATATTCTCGACATTTTGTATATAATGTATACTATGTTTGGTATGAAAAGTAATAACATATATTTTTTTTCTTTGCTGTTTTTATTAAATATTATATCATTTACTTTGTTTTTGCCATGTTTTTCCTGTTTTAAACCCATCTAATTGAAAGCACTTCACTTTTTCCATGCTTTGTCATTTCTGTGTTAATGGAATGCTACTTGAGATTTGATATTTCTCTGTAAAAGCATGAAATTTCCACAGTCCATATTAACATATAACAGATTTGTGGATTTGACTCCGCAATTTTTATCAACAACGTTTTGGATCATGAAGTTTGATCGAAACTGTTGATGATAAAAATTTCCAAGTGAAATCCAGAGATCTTTTATATTTCTCTCTGTATTTACAAGTTGAAAATTATAGAGATGCCTGTGCATTGGCAGAAAATTCCTAAATTTTGCCAAAAAGGTGAACAGAGGATTTAAATCAAGTTTCTGGGGATTCCTTTAGGAAGGTCAAAATGTTTTGTATATGTGATACATTTAAATTTAGAATTTGTTTGTAAAATTTACTAGAAAGGAAATGCAGTGTCAAGTTCTATGAAATTCATTTGACCTTCAATCTGTTTCCAAGCATTTTTATATAATGGAATAAAGCAAATAGGCCGAACAAAAATATTTTATATTATATCTGGAGTAGCTCTCTAATTTAAGTTTGAAACTGAAGATGCTAATTATTAATTATTCAGATCCATCTGTTACCTGTTAAATCTTTGAGCCAAAGTCTATTGAAGATTTGCCAATATAAGTTATTTTCTATATTTAATGTTCTTTTGTTTTTTTCTCTCTCTGTCAATAATTTTCAAAATTTAATTTTATTGTCAATCTCATTGCAAGTTGAATCTGCAGCCATAATGGATAAAGGGAAGTTTCTTTTGGCTGCAAGGAGGTTTAGACATGCTACTAGCGTTGAATACATAATCTCTCTTGATGCTGAAGATCTGTCCCAAGGAAGTAATGCGTATGTAGGGAAACTGAGGTATGTAACTAAATTAGTTAATGACTTTTATATTAGCGATCTGCAGCATATGATCTATTTGCATGTATGATTTGAATTTTGAATCCAGTAATTCTTGCAACAAAAATTGCAGGTACCTTCCATTAGAAATTTATTGGTTTTGTATTAATTTGTATTACATTTACTGAGATTATCTCTACAGGAAAGGGATTAGCTTGTCTCTTGTATAAATCTTGTCGTCATCATGTGACTGTTTCTCAGTGAAATTATTTGCCTGATTGTTCTTACATTTGTGTGCACCTGAAAAGAGGCCTGGTAGTTTTAATCCTTCCAATAACATGGGGTACGCAGGTAGGGTGTTTGAACTGGATGCTGTAGTAATTTTTCTTTTATATAGAGTCTCTGAGTTGGGTGATGTATTTTCAGTTCCCTTTAGTTATGAATCAATTTATTTTTGAGGGCTGCTTGTACTCTGGTTTAAGTCAAGTAAGGTTCTCAAATGAGATTTGTATCTTTTTTGTTAATGCTAGTTTTTGAAAGGTATTGATGCTGTAAGAAGTTAACAATTGCATCTTTTTGTTTAATGCTAGTTTTTGAAAGGTATTGATGTTGTAAGAAGTTAACAAATAGTAATTGATAGTATTATTTTGATGTTACCTATTTCATATTACTGTTAACAAATCATAAGTGATTTTTATGTATGGTAAATTGATTCTTTAGTTCTATTTTCACTATTGTATGATTGATGTGCTTTTTTAGTGGTTTTTGGACTGGTTTCAATAAGAAGATTGCAGATTATAATGTTATTCCTTGGATTCTCTCTGTTTGCATGATTTGGATTTGAAATCAAAATCTGGTAGATGTGTCCCACCAAATTGTAGAAAATTAAAATTCTAGCAATGAATTGAGCCAAAGGAAATGAACATCATGAATACCTGATACTGCTATCTAATGAAGTTTTAATGAAACTGAAAGTAGTTCACAAGATGATATCAATCTCTGAAAAGAGATTTGAAGCTAATACACTGATTTTTACCTTGGAATTGGAAAGGCCAGGTGACAAGGATTTCTCTAAGAAGTCAAGGGGATCTGATGTTACATGAAACTCATAAAAATACAAAATTTCAGTTGTTTTGAGATTCAAAATTTCAACATGTTTGTAATGTGCAATTTCATGGCCCTTTGCATTGTTTTTGTATTGCATATTTTTGATGCTCCTGGAATTTAGAGCATAACCCAAGCTTATTGACATGTTAAACAATTTTGAGATTGATCGACAATGAAGGGATCTTGGACCCTAGCAAGGAGATCCTCTTGGATTAAATATCCCTTGGAAGCAATGAGCACCTTATTCTAGTTCTAATTTCTGATAAACTTAATAGATTTTTAGTGTAGGAAGTTATTTTTTTTTCTACTTTCCTGGGCTAAGCAATCCAAAATGCATTTTTGTTGATTCTGACCCTATATGAATAGGGATGCCATTGGATCAACATGTGCTCATGATGGGCTAAGAAGAATCCTCAGTGTTACTCAAAACCAAAATTCTTGGGTCTCGTTTTTGGCCTCAAGATGCTTCCCAATTCCCTTGCCATTTCAACCAAGAGCTTGACTTGTGTATCCATTGTCTTTACTGACTTGAAACCAATTTTTTTGGTGTGTTACTATTATTTGAAATTGCTGAATGATGTCTTTATTTCTATTTTGGATTTTTTGTTGATATCATCTTTATCTTCAGCTTAATCGATCAACATTTCTTCCTTGGAACTAATACATGGAGTTTTTGCCATAGGTTGGATGCATGTTTCTTCTGTTTGAAGCAATCCTTTGATGATAGGGTTTTTAAGTTGTAAAAGATTCTTTTTCATTTTTGTAATTTGCTTCATGATAAGACTAAAGTTGTTCTGTAGCTGTTAGTTCTTATCCCTTAGTTGTCGAATTTCTTCCAGAGATAACTTATTTTGAGAAGAAAGCTAATGTAAATCTTGGTATTGGCCATACAGCTACAAACTTCTTCACATTGATCAAAGATATTTTCTTAGAAGGGTTACCTCAAAATTTTGTTAGTCTGATTGATATGGTGTTAATGATGGCATGGGCTGTAGATTGATGGGCATTGTGACTTTCCCACCTAGAAGGTTGGTTGAATAGAACACCAACGAGTACTAGGTTGCCATGTGGCAGATGGTTACATTCTGCAACCTCTTGATTGCATGTGGGAGATGACACTGTAGTTTCACACATAATATCTACTCTAATATACCTATCCATTTATGTGGTTTGAGAGTGAGGTGTTGTTTCCAGACTTAATCTGTTGATGAGGTCCTATGAAACTAGGTTCTTCTGATTACCCCTATCCAAAATATAGTGTCGGGATCTTCCCTTCATCCGTAGATGTCAGTGTAATAAATTTTCTCCCAGCTTTGACTTTAAAGAAGAAGCTTATGCCATTCTGACTATTAGGATGGGCCTGTGATTTACATTACCTTGTCTAACATCGGTGATGGCGTCAATGCTGATGGGTGGGATGGTTTTAAATTTGGTAACGAGGTCTGTGCCTTGTTCAGTAGTGCTTGTCTAGCATGAAATTCTTCATTTAAGTACCACTTGCCCTTGTAAATGTCACACAACTTTCCCATGCCCTTGGACTTTTATCTAGTATAAGTATAGTTGAACTACTCGCCAAAAGCAAAAACTCGCGAAGGCTTGAAAAAAAATTTCGAGAAAAACTCGGCCAGTACTCAGCAAAAACTCGGCAACTTAAAAAAGTGCTTAAATTTAATTAGAAATGCATTTTTTTTGCAAAAATTTAGTGAGGAGAACACAAAAGAAACAAGCTAAGTCTAGATCTATGTTATCCCGCGTTTCCGAGATGGGGGGACGGGGAAACGGGTTTCTGGGACGGATATTTTTTTCCTAGAGTAGGGGACGGTAGGGGATGGCAGTGGGGACAGCTATATAAAAAATAGGGAAAAAATAAAATATATAGGGAAATTTTAAATATTCGTATAAAAACATGGATAAAGCATGCTTATATACATTATAAAACCTTAAAATATAACGTTTGTGTTAAATAATTTAAATTGAGAGTTTGCATGAGAGTGGAAATCAAACAAATAATCAAAATTCAATCATTGATATATGGGACAGCCAGAGTACGGGTTTCTGAAAGTTTCCGAGTTTTTGAGACAGGTCAAATTTTGCCGGAAACACGTCCCCGGGTAACATTGGTCTAGATATATTTGATTGATTTAAATGCAAATTGGGTACAAAATGGCATCCTCTTATGTAATGCTGGTGGCTAATAGACTGAAACAAAATGAAATAGAAAATTGTTTTTCTAAAACTAAAAGTAAATACTACATCAAAACATTTTACATCTTCCTCTTCTTAGCTCTAGTGAAAAACAGGGGAGAGATAGAACTAGAGGGTCTAGTCTAGGAGTCTGATGTGCCTCCTCTACCTCGCCAAAATGAGGTTGAGCATAGCACCCCTTGCAGGGGTTTGAGGGTGAGAGAGAGAGAGAGGTAGAGAGAGAGGTCTAGATCTTGGGGGAGAGAGGAGAGAGTGAGATAGAGAGTGGTAGAGAGAGGAGATGGAGGAAGAGTGATGGGAAGATAGATAGGTCTAGAATTTGGGGCAGATAAAGTGAGTGAGGCAGAGAGAGCGAGAGAATGCTGATAGGAGCCTACTGATTACTGAAATTTGAGCCTCCTGATTACTAAAATTTGTCTGTCTGAAAATTAAAAGATCTTCTAAGACCTAGAATTTGCATTATAACTCCTACAGATCTGAAACTACTCTCAAACATCCTACCAATATATACTTGAAATATAACTTAAAGTATAAGAAAGAAAAAAGACATTGTGGTTACTAAAATTTGACTAAGTTTGAAAACTTAAAAGATCTTCTAAAACCTAGAATTTGCATTATAACTCCTACAAATCTGAAACCACTCTCAAACATTCTGCCAATATATTCATGAAATATAACTTAAAGTATAAGAAAGGAAAAATACATATTGAAATGTGACTTATGCTGATAGGAGGCTACTGGTTACTGAAATTTGACTAAGTTTGAAAATTTAAAAGATCTTCCAAAACCTAGAATTTGCATTATAACTCCTATAGATCTGAAACCACTTCCAAACATCCTGCCAATATATACATGAAATAGAACTTAAAGCACTTATACTTAAATGTTTTATTTCATGTATATATTCTAATGAAGAGAATGAGAGTACCTTGAAAAAAATAATTAGATAATTTTTTGACATGTTTGGGCCTTTTTTTTATGCAGCCAAGTTTTTTCCAAAGATTAGCCGAGTTTTTGTGAAAAACTCGGCAAATTTTTCCCAAAAACTCTGCAAGTTTTTTTGCGAGTTAAAGCTGTAAATACTTGCAGAGCAAAAAAACTCGCCGAGTACTCTGCGAGTATTACATCAATGAACTATATAACCTTCTTTGACCAAGACTTTAACTGAATGTGTTGGCCTTGTTGGATTCGATGCCATTACTTCCAAGAATATTTTCTTTTGTGCCTTTTAATTTGAACCTATCTTTGATACTGATTGCTAAATAGTAGGCTACTCTGAATGTTCTATATATCTTCAAATTCCATTTCTTTGTGGATGTAAAACTTAAAGTCAGTGTAGTACCTGAGAATTCTATGTAATTCTATGTCACTCAATGTTGTGTAGATCAACTTTTGCCAACAAGTCATGAAATTTGTTGGTATAATCATGCATCATCTAGTGTTCTGCGTGATGCAAAATTTTATACTATTCAATAGTCATCGTAATTTTTACAAAGTAAGCATTCTTCTTTGATGATGTCTACAAATTCTGTCCAAATTTTAATTGAGACCTCCTTCCAGTCAGGTGTCAATTCATTTTCATTTTCTTTGTTGTTTCCAATACAACATGATTCAGGCACGATTTTTGATGTGTAATGTAACTTTTAAGAATGCAATGTTTTCTTTGTATCGTCATATAATTATTTACAAAGTTGTACGATTCTAGTTGGTTGAGCTGTTTTGTACTTCAACTACATTAATTTTGCCTTTAAAAAGAGGATCATAATAATTTTTGCTACTGTATTAAAGGTTTTAAATTCTAATGTAATTTATTTTACATATTGAAGATAGACTCTTCTGTTGTAGGTGCTATTCATTAATGAATGACAAATTTGTTGTAAACAATATTGATCTGGAAAATTGTTGTATTGTCCCTTTTCAATATTTTAAATAAACCTGCAATATTTTTATTTCCTTTCCATGCAAGGGATATGAACTTCCTTGATGAATTTACTGAACACTTGTAAATCAGAAATTTCTGATGTAAACAGTGACAACTAATACTCAGATTTGCTATTTATCAAACAATATTTGATTGAATGTGAACTGCTTTTTAATGTCTAAATAGATTATAGCATCGCCAAGTATAATAATGATTATTATGGAAACCTTGACACCAATGCTGGACACAATTAAATGTTGTTAAAGTTTATATTCAGAATAGATGTCCTCATCGCGTCCTAAAGGATGTGACACCTGAAGAAGCCTTTTCAGGAATCAAACCTGACATCAGTCACCTAAGGATGTTCGGAAGCCCTGTGTATGTTCATGTGCCTAAAGAAAAACGAACCAAGCTAGATCCATCTGGAAAGAAAGGCATCCTAGTAGGATACAACGAATCTTCCAAAGCCTTCAGGATCTACATTTCAGGTCAAAGGTATGTTGAGGTAAGTAGAGATGTAACTTTTGAAGAAGATATTGCTTTCAAAAGATCTAAAGGTTCATTAACCAACAATAATGATATGGTGATGGAAAAACAAGATTCAATAGTTGATGCTAACCCTGAGTTACAGGAGGAGTCTACTGACCTTCCAGATCAGGAAGTTCAGAATGACCCATTAGAACCCATGCAATCTACCGATATACCTCAGGATATTGTAGTTTGCAAGAAGAGACCACTTTGGGTTAGAAATACGATTCAAGATGCTGAAGGGTTTGCTGCTCCCAGAGGAACCTTCAAAAATAGCAAGAGTTTCCAAAATCACGCCAACTACATTTCTGTGATGTGCAATATAATTGAGTTTGAACCTCACAATATTGGAGAAGCTATGTCTCATCATGCTTGGAAATTAGCCATGGATGAAGAGTATGGGTCTATCATCAAGAATGATGTCTGGGACATTGTACCCAGACCCAAAGGTAAGTCTGTCGTTTCCTCTAAATGGTTGTTTAAAATTAAACATAATGCTGATGGTAGTATCGAAAAATATAAAGCTAGGTTTGTAGCACGTGGTTTTTCTCAAAAGGAAGGAATAGATTATGAAGAAACCTTTGCCCCTGTTGCTAGATATACTTCTATTAGGTCTATAATAGCTATTGCTGCAGCCAAAGGTTGGGAGCTGCATCAAATGGACGTTAAGACAGCCTTCCTTAATGGTGTCATTGAGGAGGAAGTCTATATTGAGCAACCAGAAGGTTATGTAATCCATAAAAGAGATTCTCATGTTTGTAGGTTGAAGAAAGCCTTATATGGGCTCAAACAGGCTCCTCGTGCTTGGTATGAAAGAATTGATAAGTACTTATTAAGTTTAGGATTTTCCAAGAATGATGCTGATGCTAACATTTACTTGAAAGTTTATAATGATGAGATGCTTATTTTAGTTTTGTATGTGGATGATTTATTCCTCACTGGTGAAAATAAATTAATCATGAGATGTAAAAAGGAATTAGCCTCAGAATTTGAAATGTAGGATTTAGGTCTAATGCATTACTTCCTAGGGTTAGAAGTATGGCAAAGAGCTAATGTCTAATGCATTACTTCCTAGGGTTAGAAGTATGGCAAAGAGCTAATGAAATCTTTCTAAGTTAGGGAAAATACACTATTGATATTTTGAAAAGATTTAGAATGATAGATTGTAAACCTATGCGTACTCCTATGGAATCTAACTTAAAGAAGTTAAGTTTTTCTGCAGCTAACTCTGATTTTGCAGATCCCTCTGAGTACAGGTAGTTGATTGGCTCCCTGATGTACCTAGTCAATACTAGGCCAGATATTTGTTATGCTGTGAATGCTCTCAGTTAGTTCATGAGCTCACTTAAACATGTTCACCTGGTTGCTGCCAAGCACATTCTAAGATACCTGCGTGGCACGATTGGTTATGTGCTGAAGTATTCACTTAATACCCCAATCCTCTTGAAAGGCTACTCAGATTCAGATTGGGCAGGAAGTGTCAAGGACAGGAAAAGTACTTCAGGCATCTGCTTCAACTTGGGCTTCGCAGTGATCTCTTGGGCATGCAGAAAGCAATCTTCGGTAGCATTAAGCACTGCAGAAGCTGAGTAAATTGCCGCATCTGTTGCATCCAGAGAAGCAGTGTGGCTTCGTAAGCTCCTTGTTGGATTATTTGGTCGAGCCAGTGATCCTACCACCATTCATTGTGATAATCAAAGCTGTATAAAGATGTTAGTAAATCCTGTATTTCATGATCGGTCCAAACATGTGGAAACACACTATCATTACATTCGGGATATGGTGCAGAGAGGCGCCATTCATCTAAAGTACATCAGCACAGATGAACAGATTGCTAACATCCTCACCAAACCTTTATCCAGAGTGAAGTTCGAGTACTTCAAAGATAGACTTGGTGTCATGGAAAACGGAACCCTGATTGGGAGGGAGCTTCAATCTCAGTGACTATTTGTAGCACTTTGAATCATTCCTTGCTTGTGTGCAAGAATGAATTACATCCAATCTATGCTTGTGTGCTAGATGGATAATTGTAATAATACCCTGATTGGGAGGGAGCTTCAATCTCAGTGACTATTTGTAGCACTTTGAATCATTCCTTGCTTGTGTGCAAGAATGAATTACATCCAATCTATGCTTGTGTGCTAGATGGATAATTGTAATAATGTAAAGACCCACTGGTGTATTACACTTTCTATGCTTGTGTGCTAGAACCATCCTATGCTTGTGTGCTTGTGTGCTAGATCCATTCTATGCTTGTGTGCTAGATGAAACTTAAAGGTTCAGATTATGTATTCTCCTCCTCCCTAGTTAAGAGGGAGTGTTGTTTGTAACTAGGGTTATGTATGGGTTCGAATTGCCTTAAGGCAACATCCGAACCCCCTTTAGGACCGGGCCCTATCCTAGGGTAACGTGACCCTATCATATGCACAACCCAATACCCACGCTATGCTAAATACACGCCATCTAATTTATTGACACCAAAAACCCAAGGAGGCCGACTTGCATTCAAGGAGTAAAAGATGTGTATGAATAAGTGACATTTTGCAAGTCAATACACATTCATCTATTTTTCTACAAGCAAATGAGAAAACAGCTCTGCTAAGAAGGTGCAAATTAATAAGGAAGAAGGCGAATTCATTCAGACTTGTGCGAATTTGTGCAAGATGACATAGGTGGTGTTGTACAACTTGAAGGACATAGAAAGAGCAGATCTGCTACACAAATAGATCAGATCTGACAGAGAAGCTAAGTATTGTAATTGTGCATTTAAGAGGAGAATATATAATCTGACCTGTGGGTCTTTCATGCTGGGTTTTTCCTCCTTGGAGGTTTTCCCAAGGTATGCTTGTTTGTCTACTGTTTTATTTCTGATTTATGTTGGCTTATTAAATACTGCAAATCTGATTACAATCTAGGGCATATTTAATTTATGTTGACCTAATAAAAATACTGCAAATCTGATTACAACCTAGGGCATAATCAATTATATAAATCTGATTAACATACCTAGGGTTTAAAATTACACAATAGAGCCTATGATGTCCAGCACCCTACAATGGTACTTTGCCCAGCAAACTGTATGGCAGTAGATGCACAGATAGTAACAGCTTTTGAAAGGCTGTGCAGTAGCAAACTCACATAATATGGAACGACAACCACATAGAAATAAACACTGAAAATACTGGAACAACATCTGCATAAATATCTAGTTACAATGAGTGGCTGCGCCACAATGGAATCATAAAAAATCTGAAGGCCTACATCAACAATCTTCTAGTATTTCTTCTCTAACAAACTAAATACTGAAATAAACACACCACATTGTAGCAAAACTGAAAATGGAAATAAATTATGAACTCTCCGCACATGCAATTCTTTAATGAAAACACCTCAAAAGAAAAGGGTTTTCGTCCTCCAATCCTGACTGTAAACTAAGAGAGATTTTGTCCTCTGAATTCTTGTACTTCCAAGGGTTTCAGTCTTTGGGTGAGAAGATGAACAAAAGTGCTCAAGCTCTGAAAAGAGTTTTGATTTCAATAAACAATAGATGCTTTTCTTTGAGGAATTCTCCTTGTTTTATAAGCTCCATTTTGGCCCCTTCTATTTTGAATTCTCTTCACCCTTCGGTAAGTCCCCTCCAAAAGTGTTCACTTAAAACACTTTAAGAGAATATTACATAAGGCCTTATTGTGTCCATTTATACATCTCATTTTAGAACAATAATATTTAATTTGGTCTTCTACAATGTTTTAAATTAATGTTATTACGACTAATTAAAATATAAAAAAAATAAATCATTTCCCTACCTTTATCCCTTAGCCTATTTTATTTAAAGAAATAGGCTAAGGGCCCCCCCCTTATTGTAAAGGGGATATGACGATCGGAAAATATCAAAATAAGGAGTTTTGTTTGTCAAAATTATAATTACATAGAATCTCAAGTAGGAATTTTGTTTGTCAATTATAATTTAGTTTGAAAAACAAGTATTTGTTAAGAAACAGAAAATGAAAAAACAAAACAATTGTTTTTCCTGTTTGTTTTTGAGAAAAATTACCTTCTTTTGATGATTTTTAAAAATAAATTACAAGTTCTTTTTGTGGATTTTTAAGAAACAATTAATGAATCTATTAACATTGAAATTAATTGGAAATAAAACTGATTAGTTTGAAAACTTTTTGTTGATAGGCAAAGGTAGCATCAAATTATCAATCATTGTGATTGAACATCATTTGGTGTTGTAGCAAAGCTTGGATTGCCGTTATTGCTGCCATATCCATGTAGTAAAACCTAAGTTGCCAGTTTGGGTATGGGATTCGGTTTGGAGTTTGGGTACACTAGTACATCAATTTTTTTCGCCTAGGAGGGTATGGTTGGCTACAACGATGGTATATATAAAAATAACCCATAATTTGCCAAAAAAAGATGGAGAATTTAAAATATTGATTGTGATAAAGAAAATTGATGATTCTATTAATTCAATGTTGTATCATTTATGCCGAGTTAATACAAATGGTAAATACAATTATACAATCTATAGTTTTAAAACTCGTGGACTCGCCGCGGACTCGCGAGTTCATTGGCTTTTTGTTTTTTCACTCATTTGGCATTGTTGCTTGCTGAAAACAGGTTTGTAGGGTTCGAAGCAAGGATGAAAAAATTGTTAAAAAATAGGCAAAATCACGATTTCTTGGGAGTTTTTTTGCAGACGATTATATCTTTCAAAAAATTGTGAAAGATTTTTTGGTAAAAATCGGGATGTTTGAACAGAAAAAATCGTGCTCAAATGAAACAAAAATCGCGAAAAAAAAGCGATGTCATGTTTTATTTACCGCGACCCTAAAGAGCGAGTTCGTATTTTTTTTAAAGGCACGAAAATTGGCAACGTTAGTATTTATTTGTTAATGTCTTGTAGACAGTTTGCAAAAAAAAATTATGAAACCCTTCCACCGCTGAAACTTTTTTAAACGAACTAAACCAAAACCAATCTCTCAACAATGTTTAAACGAAAATGGATTCCTAAAATATCAGGGTTTTAGGGCTCTTGAAATACTTGGTTCAGATGGGCATGCCCACAATATATAGGCTAAGTAAATAAAAATCTTTGAGTGAATTACTTATGTCGTCTTACTAATGTATTGCATAAAGCTGATGGAATGCTGTGTACCCAAACCAACAACTTTTCAAAGTAAAACAAAGTCGTGAAAATATATGTTTTTTATCCATGACAAATATTTTACCAAGTTTGTCCTTTTATTTTAATTTAGTTTTTAAGTTCAATTTATTTAAGATTTTAATTATATTTACATTTTATTATATAATAAATTTTTATTTGTTAATATTGAGTTTATTTTTTAATAATATTAGTATTGTTTGTAGTATATATTAATTATTTATTGTTTGTTAATATGTTTTTTAGTTTATATATAATAATTTTGATTGCTTAATAGAATTTAATATTTATCTTTGAATTAATGTTAATATTGTTTGTAATATATCACTTATTTGTATTTTTAATGAAATGACAAATAATAATTGAAATTTAATGTATGTGTGTGTTTTTTAAGAATATTTTAAGAAATTACATATTTTCAAATGTTCGATAAATTTACCGATATATTGCCGATTTTTTCCTGATTTATTGCCGAGTCTCGATTTTTAAAAATTTTTGGGCGAAAAGATTTATTGCCAAGTAAGAGTTTTTCATCTTTGGTTTGGAGGAGGAGAGGAAACAAGATTAAAACAACATCATTTTCTTCATCATAATATATACATGAAATATAACATTTAAGTATAAGAACTTATACTTCAAGTTATATTTCATGTATATATTGGCAAGATGTTTGAGAGTGGTTTCAGCTCTCTAGGAGTTATAATGCAAATTCTAGGTTTTAGAAGATCTTTTAAATTTTTAGATTTAGTCAAATTTCAGTAATCAATAGGCTCCTATTAGCATTCTCTCGCTCTCTCCATCTCACTCACTTTATCTGCCCCAAATTTTAGACCTATCTATCTCCCTATCACTCTTCCTCTATCCCCTCTCTCTACCACTCTCTATCTCACTCTCTCCTCTCTCCCCCAAAATCTAGACGTATCTATCTATCCCTCTCTCTCTCACCCTCAGATCCCAGTAAGTGGTGCTACCCTCAACCTAATTTTGGCGAGCTGGAGAAGCCAAATTGGACTCCTAGAACTAGACCCTCTAGTTCTATCTCTCCCTTGGTTTTCACTAGAGCTGGGAAGAGGAAGATGTAGTCTTCTCTTTAGTTTGTTCATTGTTGTTTTTCACATTTGGACATATCATTATATGTAATTTTGTAAACATTTATAAACTTATGCTGCTATTATACATTTTAAAGTTTGAAACTATGAGTATGAATGATGAAATTTCAAATATTGAGTGTTTGTAGATCATATGACATGTGTAATGTTTCAATTATGGCTCTTATGGTTTCTAAATGCATTAATTTTTCTATGTTTTTTTTTGTAAAACTACGGTTTTTTTTTTGTAGAGTCCTTTTGCAAGTCTTTCACAAGTCTGAGTCTGAGTCCAATTTTTTGGTTTGCTGAGTATTCAAAATTTGATACAATCAATAATCTATATCTTGCTCTTCATTGAGAGCATCAAAGTTATCGCTTGGTTCATTTGAACAATAAGCAACTTCAGTGCCATTCCCGCTAGCTACATCTTGTGTAGGAGCTGCCTTGTCCTATAAATAGACTGTGGCAAGTTGTGTAATAGATGAATCCAAATTAGCATGCTCAATGGTTACATCCTAGTTCTTCATTGCCCCTTGTACTTGACTTTCTTATGTGACAGGAGGTGCAAGTTGGAAGGTATGTAGACCAAATATTTTTCTTAATTTGCAATCAATTGGTTGCACTAAACTGAGTGGATAAAGGAGTATGTATTACAAATCCACTCAGCTGAAGAAGAATTTGCAACCTGTTGAAATTGTAGATGGTCAATACAATATTCTTAGCTATAAAATGTAATATGTAGCTGTGAATGAAAACTAAAAATGTTGAAAACTAAAAAAATGTTTTCTTGGGATGGAATTCTCACTCCAAGAGGTTGGAGGAAAAGCTATCCTTGCCCATGGAGGTACTACCATGTATGAATATCCTTGTACTTGTCTGGAAGAGTGCTAAGACCATGATTTTGTGACAAGATGAAGTTGCCAAACTAATTCATAACAATATCCTATGTTACCCTGAGTTTTCGGGACGGGGGGACAGGGAAACGGGTTTCCGGGACAGATTTTTTTTTTCCAGAGTAGGGGACGGCAGGGGGCGGCAGTGGGGACAGCTATATAAAAAATAGAGAAAATTTTAAAATATACAGGGAAATTTTAAATATTCATATAAAAACATGGATAAAGCATGCTTATATACATTATAAAACCTGAACATATAACGTTTGTGTTAAATAATTTAAATTGAGAGTTTGCATGAGAGTGGAAGTCAAACAAATAATGAAAATTCAATCATTAATTTTATGGGACAGCCAGAGTACAGGTTTCCGAAAGTTTCTGAGTTTCTGGGACGGGTCAAATTATGCCGGAAATGCGTCCCCGGGTAACACTGACAATATCTTATTCTGGATTTGTGAAGATTCTTCATGGTGCAGACCATACCACCCATAAACAACTTCAGTGTCCCTATATGGTGCCACCCTTCTAGGCAAAGAAAGTATCTTATTGCTATAATATTTGAGAGACAGTACAAATGCAAGGAGAGGCAAGAATGTGGTTGTCTTGTTTCAATGCTAAATAATAGCTTTTTCTACCTTTTTGAAAAATCTCTTTGTAGGATCATTCTCCTTGTTTTCTATTTTAATTCTTATTTTTTCTATCTTAGAGTCCTTGACATCATCTATTCTTCCAATCATGATTGATCCATATCAGTGAAACTAATCGTAATCCTGATGGGGTCTGTGAAACTAAGAATATATTCTAAACAATCTAGCCAAGTGTCATCTAAGATCAATGATTTGACCATTTGGGCCTTCTTTCCACCCTCTTTCCACTAGATCTAGCAACCATTTTGTATGAACTCTTGTTATAAGGAAATTTAAAAAAAAGTAAATGTAACCCTAGGGTACATTTAAAAAAAATAAAAATAGAAAAACAACAAAAGAAGATTGTTTAAGAGTAATAAAAGTGAACAATGATTTAAAGAACATTCAAAATGGTTTTTAAAGAAAAGAAAAACCCCAAAAACCTGAAAAACAATTTGAAAGAACTTGGAAAAGTTCTCAAAAAATCCCAAAATAAAGTTTAACTTAACTTTGACTGATAAATTTCATTTATAGCTCAAATTCAGTGCAGCATTAGTAGCCAACTTTCATTTATAGCTCAAATTCATTGCAGCATTAGCAGCCAACTTTTATTCTAATGTGATTTTTGTGGTCAAATTTTATTTTTAGCTCAAATTCAGTGCAGCATTAGTAGCCAACTAAAAAAAACTGCTCAGAATTAATGTTGAAATTTTACTTGGCAGAATTTGGACCTGAATTTTGTAATTAACTCTTATTCTTAATTAACTCTAGACAAATTATGCTTCCCCCACAACTAATGATAGATCAATAATCTGCTTTTATTAAAAAATGTTGCTTGTTGCTGAATGTTTAACTTAAGAAAAAACATGGATGAGAATCAGAATTTATCTTGTGATGCAATCTAAATCAGCTGTCCTAGTTGTGGTAAATTTTTGGATTGAAATTTCTATTCTGTTTTGATAGTTCCAGGATATTCCATAGTTCAGGCATCTATCCTGAATTTTTTTTGAGTTGTCATTGCAGTTCTGATTTCCTGGGGACCAAATTTACCATCTATGATAGTCAGCCCCCACACAATGGTGCAAAAATCTCAAATAATCGAGCTAGCCGGCGGATGGCATCAAAACAAGTCTCTCCTCGACTTCCTGCGGGAAGTTACAATGCTGGGCAGGTAGCATACAAGTTTAATCTTCTGGGCTCAAGGGGTCCCAGACGGATGCATTGCACACTCCAATCTGTACCGTTCTTAACTTTGGAGCATGGAGAGAAATCCTCAACTTGTAAAGAATCCACAAACTCTATAACTGATAAACCAATGACTCTATCAAATGCAGACGGATCTAGTAGTGTTTCAGAATCCTGCGACAGTCCCGTTCAAAAAAGTGGGCCAATGATATTGAAGAACAAGGCTCCAAGATGGCATGAACAACTGCAGTGTTGGTGCTTGAATTTCCATGGACGTGTAACTGTGGCTTCTGTAAAGAATTTTCAGTTAGTAGCTGCAATGGATCCCAGCCGACCAGGAACACAAGCTGATCAAGATGTGGTTCTCCTTCAGTTTGGCAAGGTTGGGAAGGACATGTTTACAATGGACTACAGACAGCCTCTCTCAGCGTTTCAGGCATTTGCAATATGCTTGACCAGCTTTGGTACTAAAATTGCCTGTGAATGAGCTGTATTTGGAACACAACTTCTAAAGGAGAGAAAAATGCAGCCATTGATAAAAATGGTTGTGGTTACTTATGCAGATGTCTGACGTGTGTGCTTTTAGTGAATGGTGTAAGTGAGCTTGTCCTTTAGAAGTTCTGCTACAGGAATGCAATTGTTAATGTTTTTTCCTTGGCAAATCTGTTTGTGAAAAAGAAGTTCTATGTGTATTTGCCACGTAAACTGTAATATTATCATGTTGTGCATCAATGGTTATTTTTGTGTACTGTCTGGAGACCTCATCTTCACCATATACCGGAGTTTGACATTCTTCTAGACCTCATATTGACAATATGGATGACACTGATCTTCAGCTGATGACTGGCATTGAAGTGGTTTATCCTTTAGGCTTAAACATGTTACCAAAAAGGTGACTCTTTGTTCATTTATTAGCTGCACGAAAAGGTAAAACGCATATGAGAAGCACCATCGTCTTTACAAGAGAAGCATTGGATAGCTTATGGTTTATACATTCTGCAGACTAAAAGTTTTCGAAGTATGCCATGCTCAAAGAATGGCTGTATATTTCTCGAAAATGTTTTCTTCTACCTTAATCAACAGACGATGAGAAACAGTTGTTTAAGTCATATGTGTGAACACTATGGAGTTTTGCAGGATCTGTGTTTGCTAATCATTTATTTTCTGGTGGTTTAGTTTTGAACTTTATTACTTTTGAATGTTATTTGAAGGATCCCAGTTTGCTTTCCAATGTTATTTGATCTTCTTCTCTTGAGTTTTGACGACCATTTTGGTGGCATGCGATGGTCCAGTCGCAATTATAATGCCTTGTTTCCAGATTTGAATTTGGAGTTCTAACTTGAGATGCTTCGAGTATTTTTCATAAATTTTCCACTATTGGGGAAGTTTTTGGCTTAGATTCTAATTATTTATTTTCTGGTGTTCCAGTTTTGAATTTTATTACTTTTCAATGTTATTTGAAGGATCGCAGTTTGCTTTCCAATGGTATTTGATCTTCTTTACTTGAGTTATGACTACTATTTTGGTGGCATGTGATGGTCCAGTCTGCAATTATAATGCCTTGTTTTCATATTTGAATTTGGAATTCTACCTCAAGATGCTTTGTTGATTTTTCATAAATTTCCCACTATTGGGGAAATTTTTGGCCTAGATTCTAATGATTTAGTGGCATATATTCTGTAAAATCCACCTAGGAATTGCACCTGGGCTAATATGTTGACGTAGACAGCACCCATTAATTGAATGCAGTTTGCTACTTGATTAAAAAATTAATCCAAATTTGAAATTTGAACCACAGGTTCTTCTATGGAAACACCATTGAGATTTCTTTCCAGTCTTGACTGGCACATGCTTTTGGGGCTCTCTTTTTCCTTTCATTGCTATGTGTATTGCTATTTGTTAGTGGCACAGTGCTTAATTTTGTCTTATGTACTTTTATTCTAAGTCACAGGATCTCGCTATTTCATGGATGAGGTTCGAATTTCAAACTTCTATAAAAAAAAATCAAATTTAGTCGAATTTCCTCTATAAAGCACTGCTATCCGCCTCTAAACACAACTCAGCTGGTCGTGGGTAGTCTTTGTATATGCTTTGTATCTATTGGGTCATGGGTGTCTGCAACTACTGGGTCGCCCTCGGATTTTCTCCAACAAGGGTCGCTATTCTGATAATTTATTAGAAGTATACATATATTTAAAAATAAACAAAATTATAGAAGGCGAATTTTATCCGATTTTTGTTTTGAATTAATCCAAATTTGAAATTTGAACCACAGGTTCTTCTATGGAAACACCATTGAGATTTCTTTCCAGTCTTGACTGGCACATGCTTTTGGGGCTCTCTTTTTCCTTTCATTGCTATGTGTATTGCTATTTGTTAGTGGCACAGTGCTTAATTTTGTCTTATGTACTTTTATTCTAAGTCACAGGATCTCGCTATTTCATGGATGAGGTTCGAATTTCAAACTTCTATAAAAAAAAATCAAATTTAGTCGAATTTCCTCTATAAAGCACTGCTATCCGCCTCTAAACACAACTCAGCTGGTCGTGGGTAGTCTTTGTATATGCTTTGTATCTATTGGGTCATGGGTGTCTGCAACTACTGGGTCGCCCTCGGATTTTCTCCAACAAGGGTCGCTATTCTGATAATTTATTAGAAGTATACATATATTTAAAAATAAACAAAATTATAGAAGGCGAATTTTATCCGATTTTTGTTTTGAATTTTTCCCTTGTCGAATTTCATCCGAATTTCATGGCCGTTGAATTTGAATTCGAATTCGAACCTTGTGACTTAGCTTTTATTCATCTGATTTTAGGATTCTCTCTTGAACTTTATATTGTTAACTGCTGTAACCTTTAGTCCCATTGACCTACTTTTGGTCATCTGTGGTTGCATTAATGTAATTTCTTTCTTTCTTTCTTTTTTTCTCTCTCTGGCAATATATAAATATTAGGATGGAGGTTGTGGAGAAATGGGGGTGGTCTTAGCTCCTTCATATGCTTTTATTTGGCCCCCTACCTTCCTGGTGGTGGGTCATATAGGTGGTCTCAGCTCCATGCCTTGCGATTAGTTTGACCTCTAGCTTTAGATGTTCCTATGGCTATAAGAAGGTACCCCTTAATCTGGGGGGATGGAATACAGACTTATGATGTTAAACTTTTTGCTCCCTATCCCTTGCTTTTAAAATTCTTTTGGCCAAAAATGTGAAGGTAAGTATTAGGGCAGAGCTTGTAGCAAATGTGGGGATGGTTTCAAATTCTTATTAAACTAATCCCTTTCTCTAGTTTCATCCATGGTGACATGCACAGATGGGTGGGCTTATTTTTATGCATTGCTCAAAGTTTGATTCCTACTCTACATCTCCCCATTGGGTAATACCAAGTTTTTAAAAACTTGTGAAATGAATTCTGGGATTTTGGTGTGAAATTTATCATTTCTACAACTTGCCCCAAGCCCTTAGCACTATTCAAACTTTAGATGCATGCTAAAATGCAAACAACATTTCCATTTTTGGCTTATGTACATATTTATATGCACGGGGTTCTCTTTTGATAGGCCTTTTACATTTACTTAATACTTATTGAACAATACGTTAGTGTTGATGCCTGCTAAAGTATAGAATTCCTTGGCCAGGACTTAAGTGCAGTTCAAAATAAATGTGAGACAGGGTTTATGGTCAGTGCTGTGTAATCAACTTTTATGCCTTACATTGTGCTCAGATCTCTGAGTACTGATCAAATATTATAAATGTCTTCTTTCTGCTTCCACTGATTATTAAAGTTATTGTAGTATCTAATTTTTCATGTGATGACTGCTGTATCGATCCTTTTCTATATGGTCTTATAACAGGGAAGTCTTAAAACTCCCTGTGGTACAGGCTTAGATTTTTTTCGGATCAGCTCAACAATTAAGCTCTGTTATCAGGTTCTGCAAGAACACTGGCCAAGCCTGGACCTGTCTTGACTGAATTTTGATCCTGGTGGTTGTCTGGTCTGGGTATGCTCGTGTACATTCAACTTTAACAGGTTAGGTTCATAGCCAGGGATAGGACCCTGGGTGAATTTGGGCCAAACCCAGGGAGAACCCACTTGGTACCAAAAAAGTTGTTTTTATGAAAAAAAAGCAACATAAAAAAACCCTAAGAAATAGTTTTCATTAGTCTTGATTGAGGATGAAAGGCATGACACTGCTGCACGTGGTCACTTGCAAGTGCACCTAGTGGGAGTGGCACTTGTGCTGCTTGTGTTTCCAACAAACCAGCTGATGACTTTGATGTTCTTGATGAAGAGCAATATAATGTTTTGTATTGACTTACAATGTGTAGATGCAATAAAATAACCCTTTTTTGATTTATTTTTAACATTTGACAATTAACATTGACCAATCAATTATCAGCTATGTTCTGGATTTAGTTTTGTTTATTTTTTGTGACCGGATCAGCAATAAAAGTCAGTGCAGTGAAGCACCAAACCCAAACAGCTAGTATTGCAATCAAGGGAAGGCTGTGAGAGTAGGCTATGGCCTGCGGGATCTTGATACTTTTAACATGAATCAAATGTTAGTTTATTATGAGAAAACTACGTTAATATTTTCTAGTGTAGACTTGAATGAAAAATTTGTAAATCAACAAACAGTCATTCCCATCCAGGCCTCATAAGACCATTCATATCCAACCTAACAGTAACTTGAATTCACAGGGGCTGTGGTTTAAACTTCAAACACCTCCCTATGCAGAAAATCACCATATGTCTTCTTTATCATGAGGGTTACTTAAGTGAAGGTTTTAAAGAACTTTATGGGTTCCATCAGAGTCACCTCAAACACAGCTCTTCTATTTCAAGGGAATGGGAGCTCTAAAAGTTCCTAATACTATCCTGGGTGAGTTCTGCAATATTAGTTGGGTTTACCTGTATATGTTGATGCATGCTCATGATCTTATGAAGATTAGAGCAACTTCTCAGCTCTTTACTAATCTATGTTTGTTGGGAAGACAACAGTAGCTTCCTTATAATTTGCCTTCCCATTCATGTGAGGAAAAATCCAACCATTATGATTTCTAAAGATTAACTGATGATCTTCTTCCATAAAAAGCAATTTTGTTCATCTTGGAAGCATTTCTATGATTGCTGCCAATTCTTCTTGTCGTTACTTGTTAATAGGCTTTATGATGGAAAGATGCTTTACGAGTTCATAGGATGAGGACATTTGTCCTCTTAAAATGTGATCTTTCTGCTCTTAAAGATTAACTGATGATCTTCCATAAAAAAATAATTTTGTTCATCTTTGAAGCTTTTCTATGATTGCTGCCAATTCTTCTTGTCGTTACTTGTTAATAGGCTTTATGATGGAAAGGCTTTACGAGTTCATAAGAAGAGGACATTTGTGCTCTTAAAATGTGATTCCGCACTGCAAATACTGGAGCCATCGCGAGAGCCTTACTACTATTCTTTTGTTGTATTACTAGTCAGATTTTTTGCTTCCATACTACTAATTTTGCAGTACGGTTGAAACCTTACAGCTAAGTTTTCAACAGATAAGTTTTGTTATAGCTATAATTTCGTTCTAAAAGAATCCAAGTTGCAGGGATTTGTTTGATTAAATAAAATCTTTGGCCTAATACTTTGATCTGCATTCCTAAATAAAATCCCCAATCAGATTCAAAAATTCTAAAATTATATGCTAGTTTATTTGAATGAGCACATAAATGAGTAGTTTGGTTTCTGTTTTACAGATTTACAGACTTTGAGCCACATTAATATGTAATTCTCAGAATTATTTTGGTTAATATTCTCCCATTTTTTTATAATAGCAATAGAGTACAAAACAGAGTACATTGTGAAGAGCTGCGCTCCATAAGTCCAAAATATAAACTCCTACTACAGACTAATCTGAAAACATAAAGCCCATTACAAAAACATTAAGTAACCATCACCATAGCATCCATATATGAGAGAGGATATACCTTTGCCACAGTATCAATAGATCAATAAATAAAGAAGTTACTAATCGCTACACCTATCAAACCATAGTAATATCAAACTGCAGAACCATGGGACTACAGTATTAACAGACTGCTGCACAACTGACTACTCCCAAAGACCCTTGGCATTGCTGCTGTACTCTTCATAATCGCATTCATAAGTTCCAATGGGAGGTTCTATCTCATCCTCTGGATCAGATCTTTGACAATGGGCTGATAGTAAGTCTTCTGACCTCTCTTTGGCCTGGTGCTTTCTTCTTCAGGGGATTTAGCAATAATGTTCGTCCATGTACTGCTCAAGTAATGTGAGCTCCTCCTCATTCAAATTGTTTCTTCCATGGGGGAAGAAATGAGCAGACTTGATCTCTGTTCTGTACACAATTGACAAACCTTCTTTAAGCAGGATCATGAACCTGTCTTTAGGAATTTCCATAACCACAGAAACATGCAAAACGATGTTAATAAAGGTGAGTTCACTTGTGAACTCAGTAAGGCACCTTCTTTTGCCTTGAAAAATTTCTTCGTTTCTCTTTTTCCAGATATACCACAAGATCTCATTAGTGAAAATAAGCCAAAAATCATTAAGTTTAGCAGAAAAAGCATTGATATATATAGCCAAAATTTCAAACCAATTAAAACCATCTTTGCAGTCTCAACCAATCAAATGTTCCAAGAACATAGACCACAAATGCAAATTTACAATTAAAAAAAGGTGCTCAAAAGATATTAGCTTGGCACATGCCCTATGGAAATGGCTATGCGGCCACCTAAAACTCAAGTTATACAAGAGTAAAAAGGCACATCGGGATATGTGACCATTGTATAACTTGAGTTTTAAGTGGCTGCATAGCCACTTCCCATGCCTTAAGCCAACTTTTTAAGCAAGAGCAACCATCTAAAACAGGCTTTTTTAATTTCAATGGATTTAGACCAGATATGACTTAACCTAGCAGACCAAATACTATCATTCCAATTTAAATTCCAGGCCTTATTAATTCAAGCAATAGCATTCCTCCTGTTAGTAAACAAATGGAACAACTTTTTAACAGATATATGTTGAAACTGAGAACTATTATTCCAGGAGACCAAATTCAAGAAGTCTGAGTCACAAGTAGAGGCTGTAATATATTCTCCCATTTGATTCACAACCATTAGTAATTACGTAGAGTACTTATTCACCTTCGTGGAAGCGTCTGTCTGTTGGTGTTGGAAATAAGCCACAACCGAACCGACGATGGACTGGGCCAAGAGGGTCCAGTAGCTTAGTGGTAGAGCACTCCAGCAGCATATGGAAGGTCCTAGGTTCGAGTCTTAGCTGGTCCATGTCTCAACATGGTATCAGAGCCAGCATAAGAAAAGATCAGATTAGATTGATATAG
The DNA here is from genome assembly GCF_030272615.1 of Cryptomeria japonica. NCBI lineage: Eukaryota > Viridiplantae > Streptophyta > Pinopsida > Cupressales > Cupressaceae > Cryptomeria > Cryptomeria japonica. The sequence goes on along the minus strand of NC_081411.1, from coordinate 659,037,650 downwards.
GCAAATCCATCCTCTATTTATCCTCGAATTCTTCAACTCCCTTCTACACATCAAAATGGTGAATGGTGTTAGATTTGAGGATCAACTTGAAGGAGCATTAAAACTTCGTATCTTGGAAGTTCAGAGTTATGCTTGCCTTGGGGGAAAATGAATTAGATGAATTCGTGAAAGATGCCATATCGAAACCAAAAGAAGAGGATGAGAAGCTTCAATGAAAGAGAAAGAATAACAAAGCAATGAAAATGTTGGTCGACTCTGTGAAAGATCATATTGTACCAATTATCTCAAAATTGGAAACGGTCTATGACATGTGCAAATCATTAGAAAGTATGTATGAGATAAATAACACTAGTAGAGCTCTTGCATTAAAGCAATAACTCCATCATGTAAAAATGATCAAGGGCGAATCTATCACCTCATACTTCATGAGGATAACAGAACTGAGAGACCAACTCTCCACCATTGGTCACACAATTGAAAGTAAAGAGTTAACCATGTTGGCCTTCAATGGTCTCCCTTCTTCTTGGGAATCATTCATTCAAGGGATAAGTGCATGATCTAAACTTCCTAAGTTTGATCGATTGAAGACATATTGCATTCAAGAAGAGTCAAGATTGGCTACAAGAGGTATCAGTCAAAGCTTTACCAATGAAGATATTCATGTTCTTGCTGCACGCTCCTCAAAGAAGAAGGGTAAGAAAGGACACTCAAAAAGAAAGAAAGATGAAGAATCAAATGGCGCTCCTATGCATAAAAGAAGGAAGGACATTTCAGAAATCCAATGCTTTAGATGTGACAAATATGGTCACTACGCAATGAAATGTCCAACTAGGACTATGCCTCGAGCCTCCATTGTGGATGTTGGTGAGACTATTCCACAAAAGGATTCAAATGGATTCATATTCTGATTTGAAAGTGATGCCTTGCAAAATGGACAAGGTTAGTCTAAGATAAACAACACAAGACACAAAAGAACATCGTTAGTGTTATTCAATAAAAAACTAATCTAAACAGGCATATCAAAAGAGACACTAAAATCATGCTAATATATCTAACTAATAAAACAAAGATAATGAGACATCTCCAAATGCCTCTTAGTGTGCTCTTAGCTCCTTCTCCCTTGTTCCTCTTCTCTCCAAGTTCCAAAATAGTGTAGCTCTCAGTAGCTTTTTGCACTATGGATGCTTATGGAGGATTGAGATTGAAATATTGCTCTAAATGTTAATAAAGAAGCTAATATTAAGCTATTGATACTAAAATGATTGATTTTATCCAAAATGACAAGATATTAGTTAATTATGCTAAAATGCTGTCTTAAAATGCCTATAGATTAAATGCATACAAGTTTTCAGGATCTGGATTATGAAGAAATGGGCTCTATTTATAGGAAAAATGGAGCAATGGATAGTTGAGATTGAGCAATTTCAACAAGGGTCAGGATTGAATGATTTCAAATCCATGTGAGGGCTTTCAACCCAATCCCAGGATGACAAGTGTTAATGTGAGATAGGTTGAGAGGGGAGGGAATAAGCATTAAATGCTTGATATGACTTTGGAAGTTAAAGTCAAGGTTGGTTGAATGAATAAACTCTTTATTCAAAGAATAAAACTTTTATCCAATGGATAAACTCTTGTGCAAATGTGAAATGGAAGAATATGGTCAAAACAATAAATGTTTGGGGAGACAAGTTTGAAATAACCATAAATGGTTATGTAAGAGCCATAAATGGTCATTTAAGAGCCATTAGTGGTTTTGGAAGACTTTGGGGGTTAATTTGTTGAACACACAAAACATTAAATGCTTTTCAAAGACTTTGGAGTCTTTGAGAAGTGACTCCATTTTGCTTAGGAATGTGACAATAATTAGGGGATGGATTAGGCTAATTAGGAAGGGGTTAGAATAATCTAGAAGGGGATTTCAGAATGCAATTGGATTTGGTGGGTGAGAGAAAATAAGATTTTATTTAAAATAAAAATTCATTTATTTCAATAAATGTGTGCAAGTTGCATTTGTAGGAAAATGCAAGTGGGAGGGGATGATGATTTAAATAAATGTATTTATTTAATTTATTTAAAAGAGGAATAGGGGGATTTAATTAAATAAATAGATTTTATTTATTTAATTGATTGGAATTTGATTTAATGAATTAATTAAAATAAATTGAATAATTTATTTAATTAATAGAAAAATGTTTGGGGATGAATTAATTAAATATTAATTTAATTAACTAGTGGCTAGTGGATTTTTAATCAAATAAATAACAAATATTTATTTAATTAAGCTGGACAGATTTGTGTGACTACATTTGCCCCTCTTTGAGACGGTGCGGTTTATCGCGTCGTTTCAAAGAAAGAAAAAACTGATGTGAAGAAAATGCCCCATAAAATGTAAATTTAATGGGTGGTATGCCCCCTCGAGAGATGGGCCGAAAAATTTCAAAAAATCCGACGATCTCTCGAAAAAGAATGAAAATTGGCGAGGTGGTAGAAGAGAAGTTAGCCATACGGGTGAAAAATAGAAGAAAACGGGGGAAAAAATGGAGAAATGGGGGGCTCAGGAAGTTCACGGGGACCACGGTGGTGAGCGGGGAGAAGTTACGGTGACGGTGAAGGGTATAAATGGGGTGAAAGGGATGAAAACATGATCATTTGTGACCGCGACCAGTTGGAAATCAGAGCTCTGATAGAGACATTTTGGAGGAGCGAGCAGCAGTCAGGATGCCGATACCGATTACTGAACACAGATTTGAGCGAGTTCGACGGTTCCAGCGCCCAGACAACTATGGACCAACGGTACGCAAATTCGAAAAGTTAATTTTTATGTATTTTTGATAGGTTTTTAGCTGAATCCAAGTCAAGTCGGAGCAAGAGCGCTGGAACTACAGTTTTGGTGCTTTTGCTCCATGAACTAGCGCTACTGTGCCGCAATGGCGCTATTGCCTCATTGTTTGAGCGCGTTTGCAATATGTTAGCGCTATTGAGGGTTTGTTTGAGCGCTTTTGAACTTTATTAGCGCTACTGCGTAGTTATTTTAGCGCTTTTGTAGTTTGAGCGTTGTGGGATAGCTGATTGAACACTTTTGTTAGGGTTGTAGCGCTATTGGTGGGAAACTAGCGCTTGTGATGGTAAAATAGCGCTTTTGCTTTAGGATAAAGAGATGCCCTAGTTTGGATGAAGAAAATCTCCCGATGCCAATTATTGATGGATGGCGAGGTGAAGTGGGAGTTGTTTTGAACCATAGCAGCCTGATGAGACTTAGGTCATTTGTTAGGATAAATGCCCGTTGAAGTCTAGGTGGCTATGATTGCTTACCTGTTGAGACCCGAAGATACTTGATCAAAGTATCTGTTGATGGTCTAGGTTTAAACTTAAGAAAGTTTGAAAACAAAACAACTGATGGTGATTGATGAATGTCCATGTGCAGGAGGAGCTGCGCGTGTTGCAGTTACGTGAGCGACATCCTGCGACACAGGGGTTGCGGGATCGATTGACACAGGCGGAGATAGACTGTATTGCCACGACGAGACTATATGAGGTGATGCATATGCCCGTGATTCGTATGAATCACAGATTGATCACAACGTTAGCAGAGTGGTGGCATAGCGAGACGTGCACCTTCCATTTGGCACAGGGGGAGATGACAGTGACCCTAGAGGATGTGTGACGCATCCTACGGATTCCGATTCGGGGGAGCTGGTCACATATGACAGATCCTGGGGGACTCTTGCAGTGCAGAGGATTTTTGATGAGGACGTTTTCATTGATGATGGTTCCATTGCCTGGGAGGAGATAGCGGCGTTATATGAGCCTCTTCTAGCAGTTTTATCAGGTATTGTGGGAGGACTTCTTTGTCCAGACAGGCGATCACATGGTTTGGTTGTCGGATGGGGACAGGTTATCGAGATGATGATGACCGAGGGGACCCGATTTGCGTGGGGGCCGTGTGTGCTGGCGCACCTGTACCAGGAGCTCCATGAGGTGGTTTACCGGGGGAGGGGTTCCTTAGCAGTGGGTATGACGCTGCTGCATATTTGGGCTTGGGAGCACCTACCAGTGACTCGACTGGTGAGTCTGAGATTCCGGGCAGTAGATCAGCCGTACATGTTTATGTATAGCAGCATGATGAGTCAGCCCCACCTGGGGAAGTTAGAGTGGTGGCGACGGGCATTAGATGATCTGGATGCAGTTATATGGCGGCCATACTTTGAGTGTGAGCCATGGGATGATGATGCAGAGGCACTGCCTTACGTTTTTATGACCCGATTCCTCATTGGGAGGACCGCATACCATGTGGAGAGACAGGTGCCTGGGAGAATGCTGAGACAGTTTGGGCGGCAACAGGGACTGCCCAGTGGATCAGGAGAGTATGCTCGAGTTATTCGGGAGAGGTACGCATGGGGGCGAGTGCTACCATATGATCAGGCACTGGCAGAGTTCCGGACACTGCAGGCGAGACCATGGGACATATGACCGAGGGTCGTGCATGTAGGTGTTACAGACGAGTACACGCAGTACCGGGCAACGCACCCGATCATACGGATATCTGATCCAGTAGAGCCGATCCCAGATTTTGAGGATGAGAGGGGACAAAGACGGAGGTGGAGGTGGAGGTGGAGGAGGAGGTGGGGGATTGGGGATGTAGAGTCAGCAGAGAGGGAGTGGTGGACTGCCTCTACAGATATCATAGGGACCATTGATACAGGGAGGAGTTCAGCTGAGTGGGAGGGGGATGGAGAGGGAGATCCCGATGGATAGAGGGGAGGGGACTACTAGAGAGGGTGGTGCAGGTGAGGCGGCTATGGATACCGGGGAGGGAGCCACTGAAGATTTGCGAGATCATATGATAGTACGTTTGCAGACTCGGATAGAGGATTTGGAGGCGGAGGTGGCAGCTAGAGATGTGCAGCTATTTGCACGAGAGTCAGAGCTAGCGGTGGTGCTGCGGGAGAGGGATAGTGCAGTGGAGAGATTGGCAGAGCTCTAGGAGAGAGTGCGGGTTGGAGTAGGAGCATAGGGGCCTACGGGGGAGGTGATGAGGGAGATGCGACGAGCACAGGCGGAGATAGACTACTGGCGGGGTTTATATGAGTAGGTGGTGCCAGTTAGTTAGCGAGCTCTTAGCTATTCGTAGATGCGGCAAGCCAGATCAGAGCGATCGCAGAGGGTGCAGAGCAGTGGGGGTGTGATGGGTCCGCTGCGGAGGGAGAGATCAGGGGATGCAGGAGTGAGTGGTGGTTCAATGAGGCCTCCATGGAAAGATGGATCAGGTGGTGCAGGCACCAGTGGGAGAGCAGGTGGCAATGGTGGTGGTGGTACAACATCTGGCCAGAGTGGCATTTGAGAGAGCATTTTTTGCATATATGTATTGTATCATTGTCTATTTTTTGGACTGTATCTTGGATGGCTCTTGGTAGCCGATTTTGTAGACTTCATTGCACTTTGATATATGAGATGAGATATATATGGAAATCCCATATTTTGATGATATGCAGTTGATTATGTATGGATGTTTATGCAGGATGATGAGTTGTGGCTTAGATGGATATGTGTACATGTATGCATTTGATGAGATGTTTTTTATATGCATGTTTTTATGATGATACTGACATATGAATGCAGGTTTATATATGTATGATTTATTTTGATTTTTTATGTAATGCTTTTATGTATGTAATGCCATGATGATGATGTATGCTTATGATAATTTATGAACAGGATTTTGGTGTTTTTTATTTTGATATAATGATGAGATGATTTATGTGGTGATGTTAATGCAATGGTCGAATGAATGATGTTATGTATGGATATGCATCTAGATGTTTTTAGATGAATGTAATATGGATAAACAAAATGTAAAATACAAATGTTTATATGATAATGTTTAAATGAATGCATATATATAATGGATATAAAATGTTATGAACCAATGTTTTATAAACAAGTGGATTTATGATTCTAAATGCGTAAATATGATTTAAGTACAAATGATAATGTGATGATACTATAACTAATGTTTTAATAACTACACCTTAATGCAATTAAAAAGAGGATAAATGAATGCAATGTGAATGAATCCTAAAATGAGCATAATAAGATACTTAGTTAATGGATGAATGAATGCACTTTTTAACTATAAATGAATGTATGCAATAATAAATGATAAAGGATGATAAAATGATGATGGATAATTGATATTATATGAATGCCTAGTAAATGATTTTAAAACAATCAAAAGACAATTTGATCTCATGAATGAATCTAATTTTTTTTATGATTGAGGCAATGATGCAAATGATTAATGAAAACTAATGTAAAAAATGAACTATATGCAATGTTAAGTTTAAAAATGACATGAATGTTCTTAATGCAAGATGCAACTAAATGCAATGATGAGATGACCATGAGGAATGCAAGGTTTGTAAGACTTTGCATGATGCATTGATGATGTATCAGAGTACTCGGTCGTGATTGTATCCAAGACCAGCTTTAATGGTCACTTTTACATATAAAACCTACATATGAATGAATGAATGGGTGCTATGCAACGAAATGCAAGATATAAACAGATGAGATGAAATGACGATCCATAGTGCTCTATTTTCATCATTGAACTTTAAAATGTTGGAAGAGAATACAAACATCTTGACATAATGATTCAAGATGACCTGAGTATTCCTTACATGGATTTTATATAGCAAGTTAATACAAACGACTTGATATAAGGGTCAAGTCGACCAGAGTATTGCTTGCGGAACAGACAAGGATTATCTTCGTTCATGCATGACTTGGATCGTCCTCCTTGATCTTATGCTGATCATATCCCGAGACAAGTGCATACCGTACTAAGAGATAAAACCTTTATCCAATTTGGATGAGGAGGAACCAAAGAATGAGCATTGTACCTGCAAACAGTATATACATAAAGAATAAAGAATAGGGATCCTTGGTAATGGTTCATGCCCATATGGTCGAGGTATACGCTGTAGTCAGCAAGCCGTAATGATCTATGACTGCATTTGGCATAAGATCACGTAGCTTGGTGAACTTTCCATGTAGACACCATTAGTACATGCCCCATAACTTCATCGAAAATAATGCGCAAACAATACAAAACAATACTGAAAGATCCTGATACAGATAAATGAATGATTGTACTCACAAATCAACCAAGTATTTGATAGCTTAACATAATTTTCTTGTCAAAGAAAACGTCACTTTTGTCTTTGTTTTGGTAAGGAAGGATGCATCCTTGTTGAAGACAGTTTTTGAGTGTTGATGTGGATTGTGTGGTCGATTGGTAAATGGTCATCATGTGAGTATTTTGTTAATGCTTGTTTTGGTATCTGCATGGATGAGTATGTACAAAGTGTTGCCATGTTTTTGTTGGATTTTTCAATGGTTTGTCGATATTTTTGGATTTTGAATTGTTTTGAATGTTTTTGGATTTTGTGAGACATTTTCCAATGTTTTTGGTATTTTGATGATTGTTTGAATGAAGAACTTAATGAATCATAAGACAATGTAGAATCCACTTCCATCAATAGGTTAAAGGCATTGCCCCCAGTTTTAGACATGACTATGAAAAAGCAGGATGCAAGATGTATGAAGTACTATCATAATTGCAGAGGAATAACAAGCCATGGTTTTGGATGGATGGATGTGTGTATGAAGTAGATGTGATCGCAACAAGTCTGAAAGACAATGGAGCCATAGCCTTTACGAGTGGCGCCTGTTTGCCAGGTTTTCACCATCGTACTTATCCAAGGTGCCACCGGAGTGGTTGTTCACCGTTTGGATGCATGATTTTTCTTTACTTTTTTGAATGTTTTTTGTATTTTCTTCAGGACATTTTTCTGAATGTTTTTGGTATTTTCTGGTATGCAGGAGAGCCTGATGCTCTGTACAGCTTAGGTATAAAACCGTTTTAGTTGCATGCTGTTGATTGGATCTGCAAGCGGTTCTCCTTCTGATGTAGTCAACTGATATGCCCGAGATCTGAACACAACAGTAACAACATATGGGCCCAGCCAGTTTGATTCAAACTTGCCCTGATGTTCTCTGTTTGGTTGGTTGCGAGGATTCTCTCATAGAACAAGATCACCTACCTCAAAGGTACGAGATCTAACTCGGTGATTATAGCTTCTGCTCATGCGCTGCTGATAGGCTTTGAGGTGATTGTATGCAGCTTGTTGCTTCTCATCAAGTAACTCTAAGTCCTGAAGGCGTGAGACTCTGTAAGCTTCATCATCTATCAGATTATGCAAGGAAACCCGTAGTGATGGTATCTCGACCTCAATAGGTAGAATAGCTTCGACACCATAGACCAATGAGTAGGGAGTTGCGCCCGTAGGGGTTCGAATGCTAGATCGATATGCCCATAGTGCTAGATTCAATTGAACATGCCAATCACGACCAACATCATTGACTGTCTTCTTGAGGATTCTTAATATGTTCTTATTTGATGCTTCGGCTTGACCATTGCCTTGTGGGTAATAGGGGGTGGAAAAGCGGTGTTGGATGTGAAATTTCTCACAAAGTTCACGAACATCCTGATTTTTGAAAGGAAGACCGTTATCTGTGATGATGGACATGGGTACACCATACCGGTAGATGATGTAGTTGAGGATGAATGAGGCGGTCTGCTTGCCGGTGACCTGGGTAAGTGGAACAACTTCGATCCACTTTGTGAAATATTCAGTGGCGGTAATAATGAATTTATGGCCATTGGATGAAGATGGATGAATCTTACCCACAAGGTCAAGGCCCCATTGACAAAAAGGCCATGGTGTTGTGATTGGTTGCAGTTCCTGGGCTGGTGCATGTATCAGGTCGCCATGAACTTGGCATTTCTTGCACTTCCTGACAAAGTAGTAGGAGTCTTTTTCCATAGATGGCCAATAGTATCCATTGCGCAGGAGTTTCTTGGCTAGTGATGGACCACTTGCATGGGTTCCACAAATTCCTTCATGGACTTCTTCCAAAGCCTGTGTTATCTCACCTTTTTCCAGACATCGAAGGAGAGTACCATCAAGACCACGTCGGTATAGGGTTTCAGCAATAATGGTATATCGAGCAGTTTGGCGAATGAAGGTTTTACGTTGGTTATTTGATTGGTTGGGAGGAAGGGTGTGATCGCGGAGATAGGTGTAGAATTCACCGTACCATGGGGAGTCAGAACCGAAAAGGCGACATATCATTTCGGATTCGGGGATATCATAAGCGGGAATCCAAAGCCGTTCTACCAAGAACTCATAGCGCGTTGAATTTTGTGGAAGATCTAGGAGAGATGCGATGGTAGCCATAGCGTCAGCAGCTCGATTCTGATCTCTTGGTATCCGCTCAAAAGTGATAGTAGTAAATGATGTCTTTAGAGTGTCCACCATTTGCTTATATAGCATGAGTTTATCATCCTTGGTCTGATATTCATCTGTTGCTTGTCGAATGACCAGTTGGGAGTCGCCATATACTTGCAGTTCTTGTAATTTCCATTGTACGGCTAGCCCGAGTCCTGTGATCAAGGCCTCATACTCTGCTATGTTGTTGGTGCATGGAAATGTGAGCCTGTAAGACTTCGGGATGCTGTCACCTTGAGGTGTGATAAACATAATGCCTGCCCCCGAGCCATGTCTAGTGTATGAACCATCAAAGTAGAGTTTCCATGGTTGTTTTGTTGTGATCATGAATATCTCTTCGTCTGGAAAATTGGAAATGAGAGGATGATCACCTATGAGAGGTGCATCGGCCAACTGATCTGCAATAACCTGCCCTTTGATAGCTTTACGACCCACGTACTCGATGTCAAATTCACTTAGAATCATTATCCATTTGGCCAAGCGACCTGTCAATGCTGCTTTGCTGAGTAAATACTTGAGTGGATCAATCTTTGCAATGAGTTGTACTTTGTGTGTTAACAGATAGTGCCTCAGTTTAGTGGCTGCCAGGATTACTGCTAGGCAAGCTCGCTCAATAGGGGTGTAATTGAGTTCATAGCCAACCAGTGTGCGAGAGATGTAGTAAACAACACACTCCTTTCCTTCTGCATTATGTTGTGCCAGTAGTACACCCAATGCTGTACTTGTCGCTGAGATATAGAGTAACAACGGTCTACTTGGATCTGGTGGCATCAACAATGGTGGATTCATGAGATAGTCTTTAAGCGTCTGAAATGCTTGTTGGCATCTGACATCCCACTGAAAGTGGATATTCTTATGTAGCAGATGTGTAAATGGGTGACACTTATCAGCCAATTGTGCAATGAATTTTCGGATGGATTGAAGTCGCCCTTGTAATGTCCTTAGTTGACTGATATTCTTTGGTGGTGGCATGTCCATGATTGCCTTAACCTTTGTTGGATCGACCTCAATGCCTTTGCTTGAGACAATGTATCCTAGAAGCTTCCCGGAGGTTACTCCAAAGACACATTTCTTTGGGTTGAGTCAAACACGATATTGTTCTAGTCTATCAAAGATTTTATCTAAGACGTGGAGATGCCCTTCTCTGGTGAGTGATTTTGCTAGTAATTCATCCACATAATCTTCCATCATAGTATGCATCATGTCGTGGAAGATGGTGGTCATTGCTCTTTGATAGGTTGCTCCTGCATTCTTGAGACCGAAAGGCATTACATTCCAGCAATATGTGCCCCATGGACAGGTGAAGGCTGTCTTATGTTGATCCTCTGGTGCGATCTTTATCTGATTGTATCTTGAAAAACCATCCATGAGTGAAAGCATGGCATGTCCTGCTGTTGGATCCACTATGATGTCGATATTTGGAAGGGGGAAGTCATCCTTAGGACAGGCCTTATTCAGATCTCTGAAGTCAGTACAAATGTGGATGCCCCCTTTTGGTTTGCCGACAGGCACAATATTGGAGATCCATTCTGCATAATCAATTGGTCTAATGAAACCAACATCTAGGAGTTTCTTGAGTTCTGTTTTGACTAGTACTGCAATCTGAGGATGCATCTTACGAAGCTTTTGCTTGACAGGTTTGGCTCCTTCTGCTACGGTAAGGTGATGCATGACTAAATCAGGATCAAGCCCAGGCATGTCTGCATATGACCATGCAAAGTTGAACTGGCACATCTGGAAGAATTCTATAAATTTAGGTTGATCCTCTGGAGTGAGAAGAGATGCTAGATGTATGAGATGAGGATTTTCAGGAGTCCCCACATTGTATTCTTTGGTTTCCTCGATGAAAATCGTTGATCGTTCCTGTTGTGTACTAGCAGGGAGAATGTCAAACCCTTCATCCTCAGGCGCCTCAGAGAGGTTTTCACTGTTGGATACACTCTTTCTTTTTACTTTTGTTGGATCAAACAGTGCCACAGTGTGGTTTTCACTGGAAGATCCATGTTTTATTGTTATGTTTTTGCAGCTGAAAGGTTTGGCATCCGCCCCGAAGTATGCTGCGCTATTAAGTTCAATGGCAAATCCAGCTTTGTGATCCCCGCTTGGTAGGTTATCCCTTAATTCCAAAAAGTCAATGATAGCGTCATCATTTTGGAAGAAGTCAAGGCATGGGGGATTTGGTTGGTTCCATTCGATGAGTTCAGGATGGATAATGAGAATTACTTCATCGATTAGGTTAAGTGCGTTAGATGTATCAGTGAGGGTTAAGATGTTATGGTGAAGGTCGTTGATGGTACTCTCACTGTCAGAATCAGGCGTAGGATGAGACGTAGGGTCTGTGGAAGATGTTTCCAATTCAGGAACCCAAGTGGTCTTTATCTGTGCTTCTCCGTAAATAGGGATGTCTTTGCATGGTGGAGGTGGTGATGTGTCTTCCTCCTCTGAAGTGTTAAGCTGTACAGAATCAAATTCCCACTCATGTGAATCACTTTCCAACATCCGATTACTATACCATATTGGGATGTCTTTTGAGTTAAATACTGCAGGTGTGATTGGTTGATGTACCTTTGTAGATGAAATGATCGGTGCTGTAGGAAGGTCGATGGGGATTAAGGAATCCAATACGGGGAGTATCGGTAGTGTTGACTCAGTTGCTTCTGCTAGAACTGCTGGTGCCATAGATGCTGCTGCGGGCTTTGATACAGTTGCTGCTGCTAATGGTGCTACTGATGGGATTACGGGTTCGTTTGGTGGGATGAGTGGCTTTGGTGATGGTTGTGTTGGGATTTTGAGCCTCGGTGGGGCAGTTGTGATGATGCTTGATGTTGCTTTGATAATGAAAGGTGTCCTCTTTGCAATAGGCTGACATAATGGTTTGCTGGGTTTTCCTTTGAATTTGAGTTTAGGAAAGATCTCTTTTTCAAAGCCTAGGCCTGTATTACCTTTGGGCTTTAATTCCGGCAGCAGAGGTTCATGTCGTCCTTGTTTGCAATAGCCCAAAGCACTCTGACCATCATACCCCATTCTTTGCACTATGAGGAGGCCTTTGCCATATTGAACCGTAGGAAGTCTAACTTGTGGTATATCAGTGGTAATGGGATCTTTATAGATCCAGTCCGCTAAGTCCTCCTCTTGGGTTTCTTCTTCTTGACTCTTTCCAAGGATGAAAGGTATCAAAGCACATGCTGGCATGACTAGTGGTTGCTGGAGTACCTGCTGTGGTTTACCATGTGTTCTAGGAGAAGTGGGCATTTGTCCCACACAAAAGAGTTGACTCAAGTTGTATTCCCCTGGACCTTCCTCTGCTATTTTCATTTTAAGCTTTTCTTGCTTTGGTATAGTGGTGTTTGAACTGACAAGAGAGGCAGGACTTATATATGATGTGGAAGAAATAGCTTCTCTATTATTAGGAACGGTAATCTCTGGTTGATGGCTGATATTATGGCAATATGCAAAGGGATTTGCATCGCCCAGGATTGTGATCTCTACACCGTTATGTGGGAACTTGATACATTGATGGTAGATAGATGGAACGGCTTGCATGACATGTATCCAGGGTCTCCCTAACAATATATTATATGGTAGAGGAAGGTCCAGAACCTGACAGATGATGTGCTTTACCACAGGGCCCACTCGGATTGGTAGTACCACAGCTCCTTTGGATGACCGCTCTGCATCGTCATAGGCTTTGATTGTGATCTTTTTACGGGGATCCACTGATTCTACCGCATATCCCAATGCTGTGACCAACTGTAGTGTACAAATATTTAGGCCTGCTCCATTATCGATCAAGACTCGCTTCATCCTATGCTGGTTGATAAAGCCTTCAATATGTAGTGAAGCATTATGAGGTTGTTGGAAGGAAAAGTTGTCACTTTCAAAAAAAGTGAGACAAGGTGATGACTTTAGACTTCCAACCATGGCTTGAAATTGGTCTGTATTCAGGTTTGTAGGGACTGATGCCTCTTGGAGTGCTTGATCCAAGATAGTTTTATGAGATGGTGATAAGCGCAAAAGCTCTAAAATGGATATAAGCGTAGGGGTTTTGTCTAATTGTTCCATAAGATCGTACTGCTTTGGGATGGAGGTGGTGCCTTGTGGAGCTGCCTTTATGGTGACCTTGCCACGACGTGTAACAACATTGCAATTTGAGTTGGGATTTTTGAAGGTTATTGTTGCAACTTGTTCACTGGCATCATACAGATGATTTACATTGTAATTATACACAACCTGTGTATAATCAGTGGTATCAGTGCCTCGCTTGGAAGTGGAAGGACCCCTTTGATCTTGGGATGGAAGTGGATTTTTGAACATCAGATGATCATTATTGGTCGTTTTTGGGTCATGTCCTTCAATTTCAATTTCTGTTCGGTCAATAAGATCCTGAATAAGATCTTTTAATCAGTGACAATTACTTGTCTTGTGTCCTCTTCCTTGATGGAATTCACAGTGTTCAGTATCTCTCCACCATGCCGGTTTGACCTAAGGCTCATAGTTTGATAGTTTAGGTAGAGTGACCAAATTTTGAGAAATGAGTTGTCGCAATACTGTTTCAATGGGTTCCCCTAAGGGAGTGTATGTTCGTTTTTGTTTTTGCTGACGAGGTCTAGGTTCATCATGAGATGTGATGCGACCTTGATTGGAAGGAACATTTGTGTTATTCTGAGGTGGAGGATTTTGTCCTGCAAACCGAACCACAGGTTGTGCATTTTGGATAGTCTGGGCATCCACAACCCCATCATTGACGATATTCTTGTTTTTATTCTAGAAGTTTGGTTTATCGCTATTGAAGCATGGGCGAGGACCATCTTTTGGTTCATTAAAGATTTTGATGAGTCTTTTCTTGATAAGTGCCCTTTCACATTTCAAACCCTTGGTGATCATATCATTAAAAGAGTCCGTGTCTTTGACATCCAGGTGAAATTCCATTTCTTCGTTTAAGTTGGAAATGAATATTTCCACTAGTTCTCGTTCAGGTAACTGAAGAGAACGTCTGCTAGACATTTGACGCCATCATTGCAGGAATACTGAGAATAGTTCACCTGGTTTTTGTTTAGTGTTGCACAGATCAACCATTGTGATGTCGCATTCAATGTTATGAGAGTAATGAGCTAGGAACTTATGGATGAGTTCCTCAAATGTTCTAATGCCACCTGGCAGTCGGGAAAACCATGATGTGGTTGTTCCTCCAAAGCTTTGGGGAAAAAGGCGCATTAGGTAGGTGTCTTCATATGCCACTTCGAGACAAGTGGAATGAAATTCTCTGACATGATCATGGGGATCTCCCTTTCCTCTATATTTTTCAAATTTGGGTGTTTCGAATCCTCGGGGAAAGGGTGGCATATAAAGATTCCTATCAAAAGGATAGGGACAGATGTCATTGAGTGAGAATTGGTTAGTTTTGATACCACTATGAAGTTGTTGGGCGAGATTCTCGACTTGTTGCTGCAACATCTCCATTTCATTTGGAGGAGGAGGTGGTGGGTTACCTCGAGGAATGTTATATCTGATGGGATCTCTACCTCTTTCCTCTTCATGGCGACTTTGTCTTTCTGATGCTTGTCTTAATTGGGCAAGATCAAAGTCAGAGGGGAGTTTTTCTCCTTCTTGAGCGAGCTTTAAAAAGTGAGCATCCGCATTGCTCTTGAGTATTTCGTCAAAAAGTCTGTTAAAGAGAGGGTTATGCTGGGCCCTTTCTATTGTTGCAGGAGTGGGAGTACTTGGATTTTCGTCATTCGCATTTCCTCCAAGTGCTTCTTGAAATTCATTGAGATTTTCTTCTTCTTCTTCTTCTTCCATTTCTATTTCTCGTCGCCTTGACCGTGATCGGGTTTGGGCCATTTTGTTTACAAGCTTTTGTTGAAGTTGTGTGAAAATGATGATGAGTTTTTGATGAAATGAGAGATTGATGGTTGGTGAATTGTGTTGCATGTGGATCTCTAGCACTTTTAAGGTAGATGTAACCGAAATTCCTTCTTTGAATTGCTTGCTTGTTTGATAAGTTTTGATGTGATAAGGTGTAGAGAAATCTGAGATGTGTTACAGATTGAACTACCTAGTAATGAGAGGATTCACTCATGAACTAGTTTTAACCTGCGTAGATGTGTCTCTTAGGATGAGCTTATCCTAGATGTAGAAACAATCTAAAAAGTGATGTGAAGTGTTTGATTCAAGCAATATCTAAAAGAGAACTTTGGGACAAGAACCTCTTAATGTTTTGAGAGTTTGGAATGAATTGATGATGAAGTGATGATGTATGAATAAGATGATGGATGAAATGTTTTCAACTTCAATAAAAACTTTGTGTCATAAATGGAACAAATTCTACCTCTTCCCTTTCGGGCGTTGGTGGCACTTCTTGAGCTGTGTTGTATGTGATACAGACGTTTGGGAAAAAGTTGGGATTAATCTTACCTCCTTGGTTTTTGTGATAACTCAGAGCTCTATATTGCATAAAAGCTCTGCGGTTCAATGATTCTGAATCAAATTCGTTTGTTTTGCCTTGAAGGTAGAGACGCATGTGACGCAGAAAAACTCTATGGGAGACAAAGATTTGTCTATTGATATAGAAGAATTTCCTCCTTTTGATAAAAGCCTTTGAGCTTAATGGTCTTCTTTTCAAGTTGATATTCTGATGACGCTTCTTCTTTCGCAAGATGTGAAGAATGGTCATAAAATTTGTCTCTTTGTTGTTTGCACTTTGTTTTTGATGTGTTTGTTTGTTTTGAAAAATGGTTGGTCGGATGAATACTTTTGTTTTTCTTTTGGAAGTGATTTTTCTGATTTTTCTTTGACAAGAAAACAAAGCAAACACACAAACACAAGAATGTAGCCTCAAAGGCACAAATGAGTATGGGTCTAGATCAACCCAATCCTTGGACTTGCATATGACCCTTCCTTTAGATGTATTTTAAGGTGTATTTCCAAAGCCTGAAGTCGGCTCAATTTGCACTTGGTCTTGACTAAAACGAATACACTTCAAACACTTTTTATCCCTAAGGTCAAATGGCCAGTTGTGACAAATTTAGCCCACATCTTGATATTTCTTCAACTTTGGTACTACATACCTTATGAATCCCCCCGTGGCAGGTAAGGATGTGATATACTAAGTCTTGCACGAGCATAACAAATAGATGATCCCTATGATAGGGGAGTCACCACTTTTATCAAGTCACAAGTGACTTTTCAAAAAGCTATGTTTCTACTCAAGGAAATATGTATGGTGAGTATCTTGGGAGCAAAACCATCTATGCTCTTGCACTAAATTATATCTCAAATATCCTCAATCAATAGAACGGGTGGGATACTACTTAAAGGTGTTTAGTCATGTTCGATGTTTTTGGACATAAGTTCATTCTGCAGTGACTCACTTAAGAGCCTTGTAACTAGTGGTGGGGCCCATTTGTCATTTCGGCCAGTTACACTGTAGGAACAACTATACCCAAGGCTACAGCTTTCGCTCTCACCTGATTTCTATAGCGGCTCGAAGAATTTACCGCTCGAGGTCGTTCCCAAGAGTATCGATCTCTCGGCAGGCCTCTCTTAAAAAGATAAAATTTGAGTGTTACTAACACTTTTCTCTTGCACCTAGGACCACGAAAGCCAAGGGAGAGGATAGTGTGTGTTAGAAGTGGGACCACTCGACCAACTTTTTTGCACAAGTGTGCCAAACATGAAAAACACTTGTTCTTTTTAACCCATCATCACAATGTGGTCTAACTATTTGGAGATGTTGCTCCAACAATTATGATGTTCTTTTTAACTTTCAAAGGCAATATGTTTCGTAAACTAGGAATGGGAAGTCCTGGTCAACTTAACAAAAAACATGTTTTGCATAAAGTAAATGGCTTGTGCAAATTTGAGACAGGTTGATTGTGAATTTTATTTGCACCAAAATTTTGAAGTGTGGATTGTAAATTTTAAGTCCGAATTGATGCAAGGAAATCAAATTGTTGATTTTAAGCCCCAAAAGAAAATGAGTCCTAACTTGCAATGAAAGCAAATGTTTCTTTTGTTCAATTTTTAATGCACCAAAAGACGAGTGACCCTAACTAGAAAACAAGGAAAATTTATTTTTGTTCAAGTTTTAAAAGCACCAAAAAGACAAATTTGTGATTTTTTTATGGTGAGTTTTAAACCTGCACAGACAATAAATTGTTAGTAAAATCTATGTCCAAGGGGGGCTTCCACAAGCCTAAAATTTCCCATTTTTTTGGTTACAAGGTGATTTTTATGACATTCTGTTACAATAGCGCTGGTCTGTGTTTGAACAGAAGCGCTATTTAACACAAACGCGCTAAAAGAAAGGGAAAGACAGAGAGGCAAAAGCGCTGAAACAAGGTTAATAGCGCTAAAATAATGTCAAACGTGCCAAAACAGTTTCAAAAGTGCTAAACTTGAGGCAATAGCGCTATTGTTCGCTAAAACTATAAGTATCGATAGTGCTAGAACGAGTTCAATAGCGCCAAAGCGCAACCTGTGTGACATTTTCAACATTCAAACATGTTAGTGGGTTTTAAAAAAAATGATATTTTTGGTGCTTGGATTCACGTCGGGTTCACCAAATGATGCCCTGCAAAATGGACAAGGTTAGTCTAAGATAAACAACACAAGACACAAAAGAACATCGTTAGTGTTATTCAATCAAAAACTAATATAAACAGGCATATCAAGAGAGACACTAAAATCATGCTAATATATCTAACTAATGAAACAAAGATAATGAGGCATCTCCAAATGCCTCTTAGCGTGCTCTTAGCTCCTTCTCCCTTGTTCCTCTCCTCTTCAAGTTCCAAAATAGTGTAGCTCTCAGCAGCTTTTTGCACTATGGATGCTTATGGAGGATTGAGATTGAAATATTGCCCTAAATGTTAATAAAGAAGCTAATATTAAGCTATTGATACTAAAATGATTGATTTTATCTAAAATGACAAGATATTAGTTAATTATGCTAAAATGCTCTCTTAAAATGCCTATAGATTAAATGCATACAAGTTTTTCAGGATCTGGATTATGAAGAAATGGGCTCTATTTATAGGAAAAATGGAGCAATGGATGGTTGAGATTGAACAATCTCAACAAGGGTCAGGATTGAATGATTTCAAATCCATGTGAGGGCTTTCAACCCAATCCCAGGATGACAAGTGTCAATGTGAGATAGGTTGAGAGGGGAGGGAATAAGCATTAAATGCTTGATATGACTTTGGAAGTTAAAGTCAAGGTTGGTTGAATGAATAAAATCTTTATTCAAAGAATAAAGCTTTTATCCAATGGATAAACTCTTGTGCAAATGTGAAATGGAGGAATATGGTCAAAACAATAAATGTTTGGGGAGACAAGTTTGAAATAACCATAAATGGTTATGTAAGAGCCATAAATGGTCATGTAAGAGCCATTAGTGGTTTTGGAAGACTTTGGGGGTTAATTTGTTGAACACACAAAGCATTAAATGCTTTTCAAAGACTTTGGAGTCTTTGAGAAGTGACTCCATTTTGCTTAGGAATGTGACAATAATTAGGGGATGGATTAGGCTAATTAGGAAGGGGTTAGAAGAATCTAGAAGGAGATTTAGGAATGCAATTAGATTTGGTGGATGAGGGAAAATAAGATTTTATTTAAAATAAAAATTCATTTATTTTAATAAATGTGTGTAAGTTGCATTTGTAGGAAAATGCAAGTGGGGGGGGATAATGATTTAAATAAATATTTTTATTTAATTTATTTAAAAGAGGAATAGGGGGATTTAATTAAATAAATAGATTTTATTTATTTAATTGATTGGAATTTGATTTAATGAATTAATTAAAATAAATTGAATAATTTATTTAATTAATAGAAGAATGTTTGGGGATGAATTAATTAAATATTAATTTAATTAACTAGTGGCTAGTGGATTTTTAATCAAATAAATAGCGAATATTTATTTAATTAAGCTGGACAGATTTGTGTGACTACAGAAAGAGATATGTTTTCTTTTTGGTTGAATAATATTCATGAATTTAATATGTAGTTTTTTTGTTAATTCATGCAATTATATTATGCGTGTTATTTGTGAAACAACTTTGTCATTAGATGTTCACTTGCGACAGCTGCATTTGGATACCTTGTGTTTTAAATTTCTTCAATTTACTATGAGAAATTTGTCCCTTACATTTAGGACATCTTTAGAATCATAGTCTGTTGCTTTTCAGGCTATAGAGTTTTGAAGTTCTATTTGTAATGAAGAGATTAAAATTCAGGAGGAATATGCAGAGGACTGTAGTGTAGATTCTGAGATTTTCCATTTCTATTTTTATAAAACAAATATCTACCTGCAGAGGTGCAACAGTTCACTTGTGAAAACCATAGAGGCATTTGTGCTGGTAATGATAGCATCTAGGGTTACAAAGCCAAGATTGAGACAAGAGGGCTCTCTCAGTGAGAGGGAGCATACTGAAAGGGGATTTTGTTCTAAATCTCAAGATGATCATATTCCTGCCTAGTGCTTGATCTTATGACAGTAGATCCATGGTGGTTTTGGATCTAGCACTTCCAATCGTATGAGGATCATACCAGATGATAAGGGTCTCCTAAAGAAAGATATCTTCCATGATTGAGACCATGTGAGCAGGGGATGCTTCCATGACAGAGGGATCAATTAAGAGGATGTGCTTCTATTGATATTTGAGGATCTTGGTTATATTGGTTCAGAGGGAGTGGACCATGTCAAGATGGTTTCTCTAGTGATCAGTCAAAGGACTATGATTCATGAGATGGAGTCCCATTTATGTAGGCTGAAGGCCTTTATGCTGACTTCTAGGTCATGATATTCCTGGATAGATGAATACTTGGTGAGCTTGGAATACACCAAGAGTGATGCAGACTCCAACCTTGTATTTCATGAAAGGTCAAAGCATGTGGAGATCAAGTATCACTATGTTAGAGACATTGTGGAAAGGTATGCTATTCACTAATGTATTCTTCTTTTCAAAAGATGTTTTAAAGTGCAAACTCTTGTGATTGCATTTCTCTTTGATACCTCTTTGAGAGAGACTTAAGGAGAAAGCCCTTATCTACACCCTTTGATATGGTTCATGGTGGATGTCATGTGTGTGACTCCATGACAATTTTGGTTCAGTGCTTGATGAGCCCTTGTGAACATTATTGTGAGGTGACGATTTCTCAATAGTGAACACTTGTACATCTGATCATTATCGTAAGGTGACGATCTTATGATATTGATTGATCATACCATTATGATGGATATCATGGGACGTGATATCTAAGGATATGTCATAATGGTTTATATCTCTAGTAGTAATATTTATGGATATGCCATAATGGTGGATATCATGAGACGTGATATCCATGGATAAGCCATAATGGTGGATATTACATAAAAAGATTTTCATGGTGGATATTATGTGACTTAATATCTGTGGATATGCCATGAAGTAATATCCTTAGATGCCATAATGGTGGATATCATGAGACGTGATATCTATGGACAAGCCATATTGGTGGATATTACATTAGGTGATTATGGTGGATATCATGTAACGTGATATCTGTGGATATGCCATAACCACTGATATCACGGTGAGGTGATATCTTTCTCTTCCACAATAATTGGAACGATTACCGAATGAAGGATAAAAGAATTTCCTTCCTAGCTAAGAGGGAGTGTTCAATATATATAGCTTCGGTAGGAAATTTGTTAGTAATAACTATATATCAGTAATATACGTTTCAGATCAACTATAAATCTCTGTCTCACCTCGTAAGCATTTCGATATCTGTCCTATGTTCATTGCATATCGATTGAGGAAAATTAAACTACAAATCATAAATAATAATAACTAACAAAAGATAGATTGCAATTACGATTTGATTAACCAATGGATGTGTATTGGATTATGATAACAAATCGGTGTATATTGAATCATAAAGGGACACGATTTTGAAGGGACATGTTCCTCATGAATGCGACCTTTGATCTCGATATACATATGCCTTACAATGACATTTGTAAGGCATTCAATACATACAAGAATAAATACATCCCTTCAGCACAGTTCAGTGTCAATCTGAGTTTTGGTTCATCATCAATTATATTCGACAAATTTACAGCAGGGGTACGATATCATCCGGAAATGCATTCATATGATTCTTTGACAGCTTATTAAATTTATCGGTTGTCAAAAGCATAAAGGACTGATCCATTTACTGTGATCAATATAATTCAAGAATTCTGAAATTAGATTTACCTAAATCTGATCGCTGAACCTTAACATGGTATCAGAAACTATTGGCTTTTACGCACCAGCTATATGCTATAGATAAACTCTTTTCCAAGAAGCAGAAATGCTTCTTGGAATTGTTTTCTGTTTCATCTTCCCAAATTTCGAATCAACGCTTGTGGCCTTGTTTTGTTTTGAGAATTTTCCACTGGGATTGGAATTGGCATGGCATTTGTGCTTATGCCTGAGATTCCATGTCGATTCCTTCCTAGAGACATTAATAAGTAGTTCTCAAGTTTTGGGTAAAGAAAAAATATAGAAATAGACATCTTTCTTCTGCTACCAGGTATGTGTAGTTCATTTTGCTAATGGGCATTATTAAGTAATGCAGGAAAAAATATCATTTCTTAAGTTGGATACCAGAGTTAACTAACGACATTTTTAGGAGAGCAACATTACTGGCAATGATTCCAATTAGTATGCTTTACAAAACTGAGATACCACCTCAAGATTATTATGCACATTTAGGACATTTGTTCACAGAATAGGAATTTTTGTGCATAAATTGATGGTTATTTTTTCATGTTTATTATTAACTTAAGTCTGTATAAATAGAATGCCAACGAATGAATGTTTTTTGGAATTGTAAAGTAGTGTGTACTTGACTAATAAATTCAATTCAAACGTTTTAATTTTGTGGACAAAAGTAATTGACTGATGGTTCTTCCTGGATAACTGCATCTTTTTTACAGATTTCATTGCCTGCATCAATGGTTACTTGGTCCTTTCTTTTAGTGGTAAAAACTTGCCAGATTCTTTTAAAAATCACGACTATAGCATAAACTGGTGTTAACAAAATTGGAGGGAATCATCTAAAATAGGGTAATGGTTATTTACAATCTACCTGTGCAAAACAAGTAATATGATAATTATTATTTTTTGTTAAAAACCTGCTCAGAATTTCAGCAATTAGAATAAGCAAGTAGAGAAGGGATCAACTTAATGATGATACAAGTAAAAGGAAGGAGCAAGTGAACCCTTGTCTTCTTGCTTATTCTTATTGCTGAAGTTCTGGGCAGGTTTTTAACAAAAAAAATAATCATCATATTACTTGTTTTGCACTGGTAGATTATCAATAACTATTACCCTATTTTAGATGATTCCCTCCAATTTTGTTCACACCAGTTTATGATAAAGTCATGATGTTTAAAAGAATTTTGTAAATTTTTACCACTAAAAGAAAGGAGCAAGTGAATCATTGATGCAGACAATGAAATGCGCAAAAAAGATGCAGTTATCCAGGAAGAACGAAAATTGATACATTTAAATTGAATATATTAGTCAAGTACAAACTACTTCTTCTTTACAATATTTAAATTCCAAAAAACATTCATTAGTTGGCATTCTATTTATACACAGACTGAAGTGAATAATAAACACGAAAAAATAATCAACTTATGCACAAAAATTCCTTTTCTGTGAACAAATATCCTAAATGTGCATGATAGTCTTGAGGTGGTATCTCAGTTTTGTAAAGCATACTAATTGGAATCATTGCCAATAATGTTGCCCTCCTTAAAAAGTCGTTAGTTGACTCTGGAGAAAGAAAACAACTTTTCTTCGCTGATATGGCATTTGGTTTATTATTTATTTATTTTATTTTTTTGCTCGGTAAAAGGTTGAAGCCATATTTTATTTAATAAATAAAATTACAATATCCGCTCAGTACGGGCGCTGATAAGAAAGAGCGTTGATTTATTATTTATTATAACTTCATACATTTACAGAATTTCCATTTCTCTATGATTACAGCTCTTCCTAAAACTTCACACCTAAAGGCATAAAATCATTTATACCGTTCATCCTTTCTCTCATACAGCAGCACACCCACACAGTCCTTTCAAAATGAAACAAAACACTTTTTTCACAAGTAATTTCCAAGGAGAGAAAATAGATTCCCTATTTTACAAAGCAACTCCAATTCCACTTGAATTACTGTAAATAACCATTTCTTTTTTTTCACAGAAGTGTTCAAACATGAAGTAAGGTAAGGACAGAAGGAGCAGCATACCTCCCACTTTAAGCTTCCAATAAGCCATAATTTTCTTCCAAAATCTTTTTGATCCAAGCCATAAAAAAGGAGAGCTCTCCAACTTCCACAAGATAAAATAAAAAATAAAGAAAAATCCCTTCAAAATCAAAGGATGGTGTTAAAAAATGAGTGCCATCTCTGTCATTCCCATCTAGGATGGAATCACATGGCATCCCAAAATCTAAAGCATTCAACTTCTTCACAAGTATTGAGCCTTTCATTATGTAACCCAATTGAATTTACTTTTCCAAGACTAGGAGTGGAGTGCACTTCTCTTCGCAACACATTGCAAAGAGAGGTGAAAACAAATCATAATAAATATCAAAACACATTCTCCACAATTAAGTTAATATAAATACAAATGCTTCATTCAGAAAATATATGACAAGGTTATAGGAAGAAGGGGGCCACATATGCTGTCAAATTTGGTCACTCCATAAAGGAGGAGTAAGATGATGAATTGAATCTTATTAATCTTTAACTTCTTTTTATTGCTCAACCTCTTGTTTCATACGTTTAGTTGATCCTTAATTTTATTTTGAAATATATAGTCAAAGCATTATCATAGTATATGAAATCAAATACATTTTAGTATATAAAACAAAACACTCCAGACGATCGTGTATGCATGCAAACACCTCATTGACAATCATAATATATAATCCGAATTCTTACAATCACAATTTATAAGCAAATTTCTAATTCTTGAATTTAATCACATACTTATAATCACAATTTATAAGCAAATTTCTAATTCTTGAATTTAATCACATACTTATAATTTGGTCACGAATTAATATATAGATAATATAAATTTTTTAATCCTATTTGATACTAAAATTAATTTTTAACTAAACATTTATTTAAAAAAAATTAAATATCATCATCAACGTTTAGGTAACGAGTTTTCTTATATTTGACCCATTCTTTCGAATCTTAGTCTTATTTATTTGTGATGGCAACCTTAGGCTATTGTTATTCTTGATCATTCGAAGAATTGAGATCTTCATCAAGGTGCTAACTTAAGGCCCAATCCCCAATTTAGTCAATCTAATATCAATATTACATTCTAGGATTTTAGTAATCTAAATAGGGCATTTTTTTAACACTCATCATTAATTGTGTGCTCTTTGATACTTGATAATGGACGTTTAAAACTTTTAAGCCTCTTGATTAGTGCATAGGCACACTTTTCAACAAAGGTATATCTAGTTTCATAATCTTTTTGAGTCTCGAGAATAATGAAGTATATTTACCATGTTTTCTATCACCTTTTTATGTAATAATGATAGAAATGTTGTAGTCCTTGCATATACATAGATGCTGAAGTCTTTGAATAAGTTTGGGTTTCCTATCATAGGAGTTACGAGTATTGATTGCTTAACTAATTCAAATGTTCTCTTTCTCTCAACAATCTAAATGCTCTCTTTCCCTCAACAATCTATTTGAAATCTTTGAATAAGTTTGGGTTTCCTATCATAGGAGTTATGAGTATTGATTGTTTAACTAATTCAAATGCTCTTTGTTGGGACTCATTAAATTTGAGTCAAGTTTAGAGGCCCATTTCAAAATTTTGCTTTACATTTCCAAATGATCATAAAATGAGTTAGTTTGAATGGCCTAGTTAGGGAGAGGGTAAAATGGAGCCAGTTGATTTTCAAAGGGTAAGGCTTGGAAACTTGTTGTACACCTTTCATTTGGCCTATGCAGTGTGTTGCAACTTTCAGTGTTCAGTTTGAATCAGTTTATCATATACCCATTTCAAGGGGTGAGCTGAAAGTGCATTTTAGGTGCAAATGCAGATTTTACCAAGTAGCCTACTTTGAGTGCTTATATCTTTTGCTCTGTTGATAGTCATGGTGAAATTAAAAATAGATTGAATTCTATGCATAAAAGTGTGCCTTCGTGCAAAATTTCAAGTCTTTATGAATCCATTTGCTCAGTTTAATAGACTCAATCCATTTGCAGTTTATTGTTTGACAAGTCCCTGTTTCAGCTGCTAGTCGGAGCCCTTTTTTTGCATAAGTGTAAAAGTTGCCTCAGTGAGTGTCATGTCAGAATGATTGTTCCGGGCTATTGTTGGTATAAATGACAAGCTATGTTTCCAGTTTCAAGCTCTTGCCTCCATTTGATCGGTTTTCAAAAGGGTTTATTGAGCCATCTGTTTCAGTGTTATGTACTTTCATTGCTATATCAGTTAATGTGGCTATTTTCATTAGCGCACCATTTGCACCCAGTCAGACTTTTGGTCGAATTGAGAATTCTAAGTTTTGGTATGTACTTCAAGGTACCTATGTCTCAGATTTGAGGGTCTACGGAGGTCGTTTGATATTTTTAAGAAAGGCATCATGAGTTGCCTGCACATTGACTTCATCAGGTCCGCAGTGCCGACAAAGCCAGTCGGTCATTTTTGACAATTAATATCTCTTCACTCGGGATTCATCTTGAAAAATTGTTTGGTAAAGTTCATGCTTGTATATCAGAGTACACGCCTGTCAGATGGCGAGATCTAGAAAGGTGTTTTGACTGGTTTAAAAATTACATCTTCGCAATTAAATGCGAAAATGTGGCGCAAGTGCTTAAAAGTTGCAAAACTGAGTTTGATGATCCAAAAATGGTGCCAATCGATTTTATAGGTATGTTTAAGGTTCGTGAGGTATTTTGAAGGTTAGTTGCATGAAAATGATTTTTTTTTTAGTCGGACCCACTTTGGGGCCCGACCTGACTTGTAGCTTCACGATGTTTTTTGAATCAAGGTTTAAATTGATATCTTAAACCATATGTTTATGTGATTTAAGTATAAAGTGAAAATCAAATAGGAGGAGAAATGATGTTTGGAGGGCAGCAAAAGCTTCAACCAAATGTAATTGTCAAGTGTAAAACCAAGTTTTACGACATTGCCAGCATCTTCCTTCCTGCCACGTGATGGTTGGAAAAGCTTCAGGCTTTTAATAAAATGCAGCAGCAGGAGTAAAGTGTGGTGCTTAATGCAGAAAAGGCAGATTCAAATTCAAACCAATGCAATTAAAAGTGTTCGGTGAAAGCCAAAGGAAACTTCCAGGCAAACTCATAAATTTTTAAAAAGAAATGCAATTGGTATGCTTGAAACCAAATTCTGCTGGGGAGTGCATTGAAAACTTTCAAGCAAGTGCAAGGGGCATCCTCAGAAATTTTAGCAATGCTAAATGGCAGATGTAAAGCATAAATTCACAACCCCTGCTAGCATTCCCTGCCGTGTTGGCTTTTATTTATAAACTCCAAGCAAATACAGGAAGTGGCAAATGAAAGGGTGTTGAAACTTTAAAGCAAATGCCAATGGTTTTCAACCAAAATCCAATGTGGCAGAAGTGCAAAACTCATCCTTGTGTGGCATAGTGAGCAGCCCATTAAACTTCAAAGCAAGTGCATTGCTAATAATTAACCTCCTCCATCGTGGTGTATGTTGAAAAGACTTTGTGAACTTTCAAATTAATGCAAAATGCAAGTGCAAAGCCAGTACCAATCACCCCTTGCGCAAAATGCTATTGGAGGGCGTTTAAAACTTCTGCATAATTTCATTGGCAGGCATAAAGCCCAACTCCACGTGACTTTGCCAGTAATCCTCCCTGCGTGGAGAGTGGGAGAGTGGGAAGGTTTAAAACCAAATGCAATTGACAGTTCTGAAGCCAATTTCCCTTGCACGTGAGGTGGAGTTTGGATTCCATTTAGAAGTTTGGGCAAATTGGAAGTGCAAAATGTAGCCACTCCTACGCAAGCTGTAGCTTTGGAAGGGGGTTTTAAAGAAAACATTTCAAACAAAATGCAATCACCAGCCAATGCCTCCTCACTGCGCAACACATGGTGGTGAAGGTAATTTTGAATTTAAACAAATGCAAAAACGTCGTTAAAACTCAGGAAAAGCTCACAAAATGCAGTCCCAAGCTAAATGCATATATCCCACATTGGTGGTGAGAGCGGAATTTTTGATATTTATAACAAAGACTCCACACTATCATAATGTCAAAGCCTTAAAGGTTTTTGATGGATGGTGTTGGTTGGGCCCAAGGCGGACCCCATGCACGTAGGCACGCTTCCAGAGGCGACCAAGGAGGTTGACCCCACATAAGCACAAACCTAGAGACGACCAAGGAGGTTGACCCCACATAAGCACAAATCTCGAGGCAAACGAGTTTTGCAGAGAACGAACGACTTAACCAGTGAGCTAGTTGCAGGAGATCTGACGACGTGCGTTGTTTTCGTAGGGTAAAGATGGGCGAGAGTTAGGCATTGCGAAGTAGCGAAAAGCTTAAAGAGTGAGCAGGTTCCATGAAGATCGACGATCGACGTTGATTCCCAAGCCAAAGATGCTTGCCGGTTAAACCCTGCGAATTGACCCCACATAAGCACAAATCTCGAGGCAAACGAGTTTTGCAGAGAACGAACGACTTAACCAGTGAGCTAGTTGCAGGAGATCTGACGACGTGCGTTGTTTTCGCAGGGTAAAGATGGGCGAGAGTTAGGCATTGCGAAGTAGCGAAAAGCTTAAAGAGTGAGCAGGTTCCATGAAGATCGACGATCGACGTTGATTCCCAAGCCAAAGATGCTTGCCGGTTAAACCCTGCGAATTGACCCCACATAAGCACAAATCTCGAGGCAAACGAGTTTTGCAGAGAACGAACGACTTAACCAGTGAGCTAGTTGCAGGAGATCTGACGACGTGCGTTGTTTTCGCAGGGTAAAGATGGGCGAGAGTTAGGCATTGCGAAGTAGCGAAAAGCTTAAAGAGTGAGCAGGTTCCATGAAGATCGACGATCGACGTTGATTCCCAAGCCAAAGATGCTTGCCGGTTAAACCCTGCGAAATGGCGAAAAGCTCAGGTGGAAAATCAAAGGTTAAAGATCGAGGTGTTGATTCGCGAAGGAAACATGCACGCACATTACCCATTGCGAAGCAGCGAAAGATGACGAGGCGTCCAGGTGGAGGTCCAACTTGCGGGTCCTACTGACGTGTCGCTGAGGTGGCGACGATGTAGCCGACAAGCAAGCAGTCCAGTGGCAATGAGGTGGCGGTGACGAGACAGAAAGATGATGTGTCATCCTAGGTGGCGCTCGGTGGACCCTGTCAGCCAATCGGAGGCTACCACGTGACAGGGCGTAAGGCCAAAAAATGGATTGAAAAATCAAAATTAAATATATAGTTTCAACTATATAAGAAATTCGAAAAATTTAAATGATGGCCTGCTAGAAAGGATTAATTCGCCCAGGGGTTGTTTTTTGCCCGAAATGGCAAGTATTATAGACGGTTGGAAAGCCCTTGGAATGAGGAATGCAGTTATGAAGTTTGTTTCAACAGATCTTAGATATTTTGAGAGAAGTTTCCACGGAAAGAAAAGGAGATATTCTTGCAGTTATGAAAAAGGGACACTTGGCATGTTCTGATGGATTATGATCTTTTTCCCTCTCCTTCTTATTCCCAATTCTTCTCAATTGTATGGGTTCCAATTTTTGAGAGATTTTCTCCAAGGGAGAAATCTGAAATTGCAAGTTCTAGTGATGACAGTTTTCAATTCTTAGCAAATAATAGTGTGTTTATTCTAGGTTTTCAGTGTTGTCTTTGCTGTAGGTTTTGTTTCAATTTGCAGGTTTACACATATGCAAGGCATGTGTGATTTTCCATGAAATTGTCTCAAAAAATGTATTCAGATTCATTCAATTTCATATTGTCAAGGATAATTTGGAATTGTCTCTTTTAGCCTTCTCTAAGAGTGTAATGTTTGCCTTTTAGGTATTCTTCAAGGAAGAATTTAAATCCTGAAACCTAGCATTAATGATTTTGAATGTATATTGGATATATAAGTATGGTTTTGTGACAGAGCAGAGGATTGTATTAATGTAAGGCATTAATACATGAGAATTTAATGTGGAAAGTAACTTGTAATTGGGATCTCTCTTCTAGTTTTATGCATGACTCTGTGGCTAGGATTAGGCACTGGTCTTTTACAATGTTGAAAGATTGTCAGAACAACAACTTAAACTCAAATCATAATATCTTTTGTTTTCTGTTCTATAGTAGTGTCCCTCCATCTCATGATTCAAACATTGTTGAGTTGTCAATGTAGATTTAGCCTATCTACAGTACCCTCCTTATTTTTGAACCGTTTATGAGATCTATCTGCTTTATTGATGTTGTCATATGTAGGTAATGAGTCTAAATTTTAAGCATCAAAGGTATACCCGCTTAGGTTTTGCAGAGCCTGAAAAGTAGAATGATTCATATCCTTGTCATGTTGTCCAAGCCCTGAGGTTCTTCATAGATTGAATTGGCTACTTCATAGATCAATTGCAGGTGTACTTGGGTTAATCATTTTTGATGAACAACACTCTCTTTCTCTCAACAATCTAAATGCTCTCTTTCCCTCAACAATCTATTTGAAATCTTGATAACTTTCAGTATCATCATGAGGGGCCTTGTCAATACTTGAAAATATAAGATGAATTTACCAATCAAATTAATTGCTAAGGAAGGATTTCAAGGGCTTCTTGTTCAAAGGAAGACTAAGTTCTAGGATTAACTAAAACTCTATAAAAATCCCATTCTTTAATACCATGTGATCAAGTAGCTTTCTTTGAGAAAGACCAATGATACATTTCTTTGGGTTGAGGGACATGTTTAATTCTTAACATTTTTGTAAAACTTTCTCCGGATACAAAAAATGAGCTTGTTCTTTGAGAAAACAATGAGGCCAAATAGGTAGATTAGAATGATCTCATTTATTAGGTACTTAAAATTGACATCCATTTCCCTATGTTTCCTATAGACTAACAATAGGACTAAGTCATCATAAAGAAAATCAAGATAGAGTAGCTATATATATCAATGAATTGAGATGATCTATTCAAGAAGATATTAGCATGTTGAATATGCAATCTATTGAGGAAGTGAGAAGAAAACACACACAATGCCACACGTTTGGGAAGGAGTACAAAATGGAATATTAGGCTAAGTAGCAACACACTAGCTATGACTTTGCAAGGAAATTGGAAGAAACTTCTAATCTCAAATCACGAACAATCTTATAATTTGATTTATAACCAAAATGACTAGGGCCTAAAATGTTGCAAGATCATTGAAGCTTCTTTATAACTATTATTCTATGTTAGTCATTCAAACTTGGCTATTAATCCCATTTTACATTATATTGTGAAAATGTACTATTATTGAGAATTGTGATTTTACATTTTGATGTAGAGTTAGATAGTCCTTAATTGGACCCTCTAAACTAAGTAATTGTTAGATCATTATATTTATTTAAGGCTTACATTTGATATAAGTACTCATAAATAACATTTATAAGACCCTAAATTATAAGGTTTTATGCTTAAGAACTAAAATAATTGATATTAAAAGAATTGAACTTTATAAATAATTAATTAAATTTATAACTAAAAAGGTCATAAGGTGAAAGGTTTTGACCTATTCACTGATCCTTTAGATTCCTTTAAATATAGGCAATAATAAAGCTTATAACATATTGTGAATATACAACATATACATTGGTATACAAGACTACATGAGAGATATATTAATGCATTGAATGTGCATATCAAATATTATGGAAATAAGGAGGAAGAAGATACTATAATATCTAGGTTCATGTTATGTTTTTTTTATATAGATATTGCAAGTTTCCTCAATAGTAAATGATATTTTTTGTGGAATTTTTATATAGATATTTATTCTATTTCTTAATAATACATGTAGACACCCCAAATCCACTTCTAATTCATCATTTATTCATCAATAATTTCCATAATTAATTAGATAAACCATTATCTAGTTAATCACACCATTACAATTAATTATTCACCTTCATTCCTAAGGACAATCAATTAAATCAACTAATTTAATTAATGGTAGCTCCCAATTCTTCTACTAAGTCAATTAACTAACACTTAATTGTTTGATTTAGGCTAATTAACCTTCCCAATTTCATCCAACTTAATCAATTGATTAATTCATGATTAGTTAGTTGACTAAGCTATTTAAAACTCCTCTTAATATTTCTTCCCATTTAATAACCCAAACCATCATTGATCATTGGCTTCAAATATGATTTATTCAATCCACAATAATGGATCAAAATCTTAATTGTTACCCTTCTTCCATGCGTCTTGTTCACTGCATGCTCCCACATGTGTGAGAATGCTGCTTCATCCTACTCACCCACACCTCATTATCACACATGTGCAAGGATGCTCCTTGCACATTTGACAACACCTTTGACCCTCCACCTTCCGATTGCTTCCATCTCCATGTATCTTACAAGATGATGGATTCTCCTCCATTGATCAAGGAAATTCTTTCCACTTTTGACACTTGTCACAAGGCTAATAATCCTCTCCATGCAATTTCAATCTTAGCCTTCCATTCTTTCTTGCATTCCGACCCTCAATTTCTCTTGAGTAATCTATTTAATGGAGGCTTACCACCCTCATTTATTATCCACTTTGACGCTAAGTTTATAATGTCCAATTTCATTACCCAAATCACTCATTTGTACAATCTTGTTGTCCATTTGAGTAGAAAATTACAGAGAGAATTCACATTCATCCAATTGGAGAACATCCTCACATCACAATGGAGGCATAAATGCACTTGTTCTTCATTGCTTGCATTTTAATTTGTTTATCTTTTATTAATTTTCTGTATCTCTAGTATGCGCTTCTATTCAAGTATCTCGGAAAGGGTGTTCACGGTATATAATGGAACTTTGGTTTGCTATACTCCTACATAGAGTTAATATTTAACTAAAGTAAAATTGTATATAGTATAGTATATGGTACATGAAGTGGTGCAACTTGAATGACCATAGTAATGAAATGTGGGTGTGCGAGAGGGGTTTTGCTACCCTCAAGACAATGTAGCCTTAAGGAGCAAATAGCCCTCAATTACCTCATGTGATATAGATTATACTATTTAACTTAACTAAATATAATTGGGAAGGAAAATATAAATTTGTTTGCTTTAAATAAAAATAGTTTTACAACTAGGCTTGTGCAAGTGTAAAATATAAAAGCCTCAATTATAGTCAATTATAGAAAGGTAATAAGATAAAAGTTATAGGAATGTAAAGTATAGATAGAGAAAAACCAGTTGACACTCAGGTGAACTCTTGGCTTTAGACCCCAACACATCACAAACTACAATGCACCCACATTGTCCAATCAAAATTGATTATTGGGTTCCCAAAATACTTGCCTTTGGATTATTTCATTTTTGAACCTACACACAATAAGAATAGAAAAAATGTTGGGGGATGTTTAGGGGCTTGCCCTAGTCAAACCCTCATTTTGGTCTTTTGAACTCTACAAACAACTAGATGGATGTGATAAAAGATAGCCAAAAAAAATGACACTTAAAGTAAATAAGCATTTGATAGAAACAAACCCTACTATGGTGGAAAACCCCTACCAGATCCAGTGGTAGTACCAACCTCGTTATGGAGGAAAGCCACTACTAACTTGTGATAGAAACAAACCTCGCTATGGATGAAGACCCCTATCATGAAAAAGATAAAGTATTTGTAAAGACACCAAGATTAATAGACTTGAATGCAAGATAGTGTTACAAATAGTCTCATGGCTCCTGCCGTGAGATTTTTAACATATTTGATAGTGCAAATAATTGGAGGAGCTTAGATTGCTGCTAGTATTCTTGTGATTTCTTGTCAGAGTTGATAACACCTGAGTAGAGTTTCCATAGCTAATAGAGCAGAGTTTGTTTATTAGAGAGAAGGTGAGTGAGAAGTCCCAAAATGAATGAAAATGAGAGTTTTGTTTGGTCAAATGTAATGTTCCTTACAAATATTTTATATCAGATTTGAAAACTAAACTACTTTTCAACTTTGATTTGCGAAATACACATAAATGGTGAAATTAGGTATACCGAAAATCTCTCCAAAATATAACTAAACAAATCTGAAACTCAATGCAACCAATGTAGAATGTATATAACTATTTTTTATAGAGTTTTTACATCATGTTTGTTGCTAAATACATTAGATAATGGTAATATATTTTTATTGCAAAATACATCAAATAGAACCTAAAATCTAGAGCTCAAACATAGAGATAAATCATTGCTATTTCCATATAAAATACCCAAATTCTTAATAAATATTCTTAATGGAAAAACACATGAGAAAATGCTCAAATAACATTAATACACATGGTGAAACCCCTAAATGGTGGGGTTGTTGAGAAAGATTATCATGTTGAAACCCCTAAAGAGAGAGAATGAGCCTCAGGCTGCAATTTCTGGTGATAACATTCCGACTATCAAATATGGTGGCTTTTCTGATAAGGCCATGCCTATAGGGATGAATACTGATGAAATATCTGAGACAGTGGTTGCAGACATTCATTCTTAGGATAATGGTGCGCTGGCTTGACATGATAAGGTAGCGCAAGTGGAAGAGGGATGGATTTTTGTTAAGGGCAAGAAAACTAAGTTCGCTAAGCCTTCTTTTGACATGACTCTCCGCTCCCACAAGAGTAGCTCTAAATGTAAATCTTGATGGTTTTTGGTTGGGGGCTAGCTTTTGGCTGTTCTTTTTGTAGCTTTGTTTTAGGTTGTGGGAGCCTATTTTTAAAAAGCCCATGTTTTTTGGCTTTGGGTGCCTTTTTTACCCATGGTTGTTTGTGCTTTCATGCTCCTTATGTTAGGACAACTTTTTGGTTGGGGGTTCTAGATCCATTCAAAATATGATTGTAAAGGGTTTCGGGTCCGTTCAAAACCTGTTTTTGCCTTAATAAAAAATAGTAATATACATGGCCTCAAGGCTACAAAAGGTTTAATCACACCTAGAAATATAAATCACACAAATACTCTCAATCTGAGAGCTACTTGACAACACAAAATGATTAGAAACTGTGAAGTGGAAAATTGGGAACCTTAGCCAAAATCGCCACTTGGGAGAAAGATGGGAACTTAACTAAAGTTCAATTTTTACTTAGGGGACTTTACATTTAAAAGAGGGGGATGAATCTACTAGATCCAATCCTAGAGGATGCAAGGATTGAATACTAAGTAGATTGGAATGGAATTAGCCCTCTTTTGTAAGTTGATTGATTGAATTAAGACAAAGTGTTGAAAATGAAGACAAAGTATGCGAAAGCAGTGAGCTACAGATTCGGGATTCAACCACGCACTTGGATCTGAAAAGTTTGAGATGATTTGGAGCTGCTTTGCGAAATTCAACAAAAGTTGCAGGTACCATGTGTCCGGACACGGGCACCCTCCTATCGATCCTCCGAACTTTTCGCATGTCAAAAAGGGTTTTTCAGTCTCTGCGAATAAAGCTTAATTCCAGAAGTACAGTTGGGCACCTGTTTCTTGCACACAGAAAGAAAGGGAAATGTGTTGGGAATATGGGTTTGTCTTCAGATCAAACCCCAGTTTTGGAATTAACCAAGTGGTTGAAATAATGTAAATGGAAGGATTGAAATTAGAAATCCTCCTCTTTGCGGGGATGTTGAATTGAATGAAATTGAAATGCTTATACCTCCTTGTGAAGTTTTGCTTACCTCCACATGGAATTAGGGTTTCATGAAGTAGAATGTTGATCTCCTCTTCAATGGTTGAAATCTTGTCTCTATTGCTGCTCCAAAGATTGAAGGAAGATTGAAAATGCTCAATTGCTCTTGAAATGCTTGATCTCTTGGATGCTCAGATGCTTGATTGAATTTCATGATCTTTCAAATGAGGGGGGAAATCCCTCTTATATACTTGCCAGTGGGTTTAATTGACTGATTTTCTAACTTGGGCCAACATAGGAGGGAATTCCCACTTCAAATTTGAGTTAGGTCCAAGGGGGCAGGATCAAGGTGCAAACATAGTGCAGGGTTGATTTGTAATCTATTTTTGATGTGCATGAGCATATTCAGGTCTCCGATCAGGCTAAGGGGCGCAAACACTAAGGCGAAGACCACAATGTAGTCAAAAATTGCAAGGGGGTGCAATTTTAGGATGTTACATTTAGCCCCCACTTTAGCGGAAGTATGAGCTTACACAAATACTGTCGGTAAAGTACAAGGAATTCAAATTGAAAGACTTTCACCACATCAAGGAGTTAAGATTCACCAAGCCCCCAGTGGAATTTAAGATCTTATGACTTCAATGATAAGGTAAAAGGGAAGATCACGAGAGAGCGAGAACCATGACTGCAACTAGTAAGGTTCCCTTACTATGAGTCATGAAAAGAATACCAAAAATTACAAAGAAAAGACAAAGCTCACTAAGTAACTTTAAGTATAAAAAGAGAGAATCATGAGCAAAGTGTATTCCCCCTCGTTAAAGTGGTTGTGTACACCTTATTAGTAGAAATTGCTTTAAGGTACGATACACCATAAGAAGATAAGCATGTTATCACAATAATTTAGTGCCCAAGAGAGGACAAATCAAAGGATAATGCACACAAAACAAAAAGCACGAGGTCGTTTCACCTAACTCTGGAGTCAGTATGCTTTTTATGATAACTCATGTATATCATGTATATGTATATATGCATAGAATCTTCCTCATCCCTCAAAGAGAGGAAACCATCATGGAAGAAGGGAGAACGTGTCTTTTGAGTCAACATGGGAGAGACCAAAAGAGATCTCAAAGATTTGCATCATCTTCAAGTAGACAACACTAGGGACAACAAATAGAAGAATAGGTAGAACAAATAGAAGGATGTCACAAACAAGTGAGAGAGGAGAGAGAGAGAGTCTATAGTGCTAATGAAGCTAATCAAGCACGTTGCCCTCCCCCTGATCTTGCTGATTATTATTTCGGGAAGGTGGACAACACGCAAGAGGAGCCACATTGAGCACAATAGATGGAGCTATCGCAAGTTCCAAACAAGGACCATGCTCTAATGATAAGTCACTTTGTTCGTTACTAGGAGCTAGGATTAATTTTTTTGAAATTTTTTGCAGATAAGTCATTGTCAACATCAACATATTCATATTCATCATTAGAAATATTAGGATCAACATTTTCATCATTAAGAACATTTTCACCTATTTCTTCATCAAGATTAATAGTAATAGGAGCTCTAATAGGAATATAACTTGAACCATCATTTGTCTTAAGCATTTTGCATCTTGGAGAATTAAGTTGAACATCTTGTTTAGGAGAAAATAGAATCATGTCAACAATTGGTGTTTTGTGAGAAGAAATAGTTTGGGAAGCAACTTCATGAGCTCTATCACGCTATCTTTGTCGACATTCTCTAGCACAACGGTTTCGTCTAGTCTTGGTTGAAGGTTGGGGAAGGTTAGGTTCATTAGGTATAGGCTTCATTTCTTCTTTTAAGGAAGGATGAATGGGTTGAGGTCTTTTAGGTTGGACAATGGGAGAGGCCGGTCGTTTCTCTCTATAAGATGAAGGAGGAGGAACCACACCATATAAAGGAGGAATGAGACGTGTAGGAAGAAGACCAGGTCCATCATGAGGAGGAGGAATAGGTCTAACCTTAGGAGGGTGTTTTTTTTAGGAGGAAAAGTTTTTCTACCTTTGGGAGGAAGAGGAGACTCATCCATAGGAGAATTAATGGATTCTTCTTTAGGAAGAGGAATATATCTTTTCTTGGGTGAAAGGATACTCTTCTCTTTAGGAGAAGGAATATATGCTTCCTTGGGAAGAAGATTATTTCTTTCCTTAGGAGGAAGAACAATCTTATCCTCAAGAATGGGTATATGATCATCAAGAGGAATGCTAAGTGTTGGATTTCTAGGTTTACTGAAGGATAAAATCATTTCATTTTCCAGTTTTGATATGATCTAAAAAGAGCATCACTTCTAGGTTCAAGAGGCTTGAATTGCTTGGACCAAAAATAATCAAGACAAACATCTCCACGCCTCATTGTAGGTTGAAATATGCTATGATTAACAATTATGATATCACCATCATGACGAAATTTCAAACACTTATGGACAGTAGAAGCGATCACTTTCATGGAAGAGAGCCAAGGATATCCCAACTTCACACAAAATTGATCAGATGTAGGAATGATAACAAATTTAACATCTAAGCATTTAATGCCAACATGAATAGGAAGTGTTATAGAACCAATAGCAGGACAAGAGAAGCCTTTAAAAACTTTAACTATCACATCAATATCATCATATATCACTTGATGCAATTTCAAAGTATAAATAAATTATTTAGTTATCACATTAACCATGCAAGTAGGATCAATAAGGACTCCTCTAGCGGGTATGCCTTTGATTTTTGCACTTATGTATAATGGGCCATCAGTGCCTTAATGGTCTCACTAGGATCAAATGTTATACACAAATCCTTAGGAGGTTCTTTTTGATCTACAAGGTCCACCACATTATTAGGTTCAATGGTAATGTCATTGTGAGAGAAAGCAAGATGATCAGTCTCAATCACATTAGTGGAATGGGATGGTAAAGGATTAGTGAAAATATGAAGGTTTTGATTAGGAGGAGCTACAAATTTGTTTCCTTTACCATTCACACTTTCCACAAATATAGTATTGTTATCAATCAATTCTTGAATCTTACTTCTCAATGAAAAACACTTCTCAGTATCATGACCAGGCTGACGATGATATTGACAAAAAGATTTAGCATCAAAGTAAGGTGAAGTTGTCTTAGATGGATCAATTGGTTTGATTTGGGGAATTTTTAACACATTATTTTGTATTAACTGAGACATAATGCTATGCACATATTCATTCAAAGGAGTAAACTCTTTTTCTCTTTTAAAGAATTTAGACAAAGGAGGCACACTTGTAGCACCTATGAATTGACTGTTGTTGTTGTCATCAAATTTGATGAATTCTTTGTTTGGTTTGAACTTTGTAAACGGTTGTTGAGCACTATCACCCTTATCACTCAGAGTCATGGAAGGAGATGATTGTTCCAATTAACTCACAGTCAGTTGATAATTGTGAAGTACTGCGCACAACTGCGGAAAGGAAGTAAACTCAATTAAGAGAAGTTTATCCCTAACATCTTTTTGTAAATTAGCAACGAAAATCTTTTGAATGTCTTGATGAGGCACATGAAAAGAAATCTGAGAATACAAATGCCTATATCTACCAATAAAATGAGTCACTTTTTCTTTAACGCCTTGTTTACAATGCATTAAATCAGCCAAAGTAACTTTAGGACTAATGTTATTGTGAAATTGTTGAATAAAAACATTAGCCAATTGTTGAAAAGAAGTAAAAGAATAAGGAGGCAAAGAACAATACCATTGCAAATCTCTATCCCTTAATATTCTAGTAAACAATTTTGCGAACAACCTTTGATCATGAGAAAAGTCACTACACAAAGTCTGGAATGTTTTAACATGAGTTAAGGGATCAACTTTTTCATTATAAAGTTCCAATTGAGGGACTTCTACATGTTTGGGAGGGACGACTCTAACAATGTCATGGGATAATGGGCTCGTGACATCAAATATGGGCACATTATACTTGGAATGATTCATAGAAGCTATTTATTGTTGTAAGGAAGATATTGTTTGGGCAAGGCTATTAATTGTAGCTTTAGTAGAAGGATTGAATTGAGACATGTTTGATTGAGAGGGAGGAGTAATATTGTGGAATGAAGGAAGAGGTTGAGAATAAGGAGGTGGAACACTATGATAAGTGGGTAATGGAGAAGATTGGTTAACACATGGGAGACTCATAGGAGGAATAAAGGAATTGTGATTGAAGGAGTTGCCCCCTTGACTAACATTTATAGGTATGACATTTTGTGTAGAAGTAGCCATGATGTTTGATGTGAAGGTAGGAACACCAGTCATGGAAGTTGTCAAAGGAATATAATGATTAATTTGACTAGGAGGTTGTGTCTAACCTAGGTTTTCAACACAACTCTTTATAGGCATGATATTATAATCAATAATATGAGCAATACCACACTAGATATCAACACGATGTTTATCACTTTGAATCATTCTTTTTAATCCTTCAATCAATGGGAGAGACTTTCCGAGTATTCTTGACTCATCCATTGTTGAAGATTGTCAAATTGATTGTCCATCTTCACCAATTGGTCAACAAATACCCTACTTAGTGATTCCTCCTCATTGCAAGAATTATCAAGAGGATAAACAGGAATATCTAAAGGATGGGAAGAAGCAACAATATCCTCATTGAAAAAGCTAGCCAAATTAGGCTCCACTTCCTCGGTAATTAAACCTTGGGCAACCTTAATTCTACAACTTCTTCTAATGGGGATACTATAGGTAGACTAATAGTAGTAAAACTCATGTACTAGGGAAAAGAAATCGGAAAGAATAATGCAATCTCCTAGGAATTTGAAATTTAAAATTAGGGCTTTGCTTAAATAACCTCTTAATTTTAAAAGTTTGAAAGGAGAGAAAATCAAAATTAAAATTAGGGTTGTCCAAATTTAATCTCTTAATTAAAATTTTGAGATTTTGGAATTTTGAAATAGTGAAGAATTCAATTTAATTTTAAAAATTAGGGTATGTGTAGTGAACCACTTAATTTCAAAATTCAAATTGACAATGGAAATGTTGAAATTCAGATTTGTTTTTGACCTTAGGGTGACCTAAAATCAATAAAATTTCACAAATCTCTGGAACTGTGTAGTAAAATACAGTCAAAACAAGCTCCCGAAATTTGAGCAGAAAAAGTTAGGACCAAGTAGGTAGTGACTTGGTTCGAACACACGGTCCAACCAAATTTTTTCCAATTTTTTGGGTAACCAAGATATTGTGATCTTTATGTGATTTCCAGAAGGATATGGAAATTGGAGATGTCTAGATATGCAAAATTAAGCCTTGAAGGTCGAAATAGGACACACTTAAAATATTTGATAAAAGGATTAATTGAAAAGTACAACAAAAAGGACACACTTAAGGGCTGACTTTATGATGTTTAGAAGAAAAACAAGAGGCTTTAGATTTAATTGAATCAATTAAATGCTTAAAGGAAAATTGAATTTGCATAAGATTAACTTAATTTTAAAAAATTAGGGTTTGTTGCATAAACTGCTTAATTTTAAAAAATTGAATGTTGCAAGGAGAGAAAATGAATTTTGAAATTGAAGCAAAGAGCGAAATCTAAAAATTAATTGAAGATCTACACAATTGACAAGGTCAATTTTAAAATGAAAATTAGGGTTTTGTGATTTAACCACTTAATTTTTTAATTTTTTGAAAATTGAAAGTGTAAATGAAAACTTGAATTGTAAAATTGAAAGGTTCTCAAATCTGAAACAAATAATCCAATTTAGACAAATAACGTGCTCAATTTGAATCCAAAATTAGGGTTTTTGTACATTCAACCTCTAAATTTTTAAAAATTGCAAGGAAATTAAACTTGTGAATGAAAATTTGAATTTCAAATTGCATGCACTTAGATCTAAAAACAAAAATCAGAAGCAATCATAAGACATGTCAGGTTCACCAAAATGTAAAGTGGAAAATTGGGAACCTTAGCCAAATTCGCCACTTGGGAGAAAGATGGGAACTTAACTAAGGTTCAATTTTCACTTAGGGGACTTTACATTCAAAAGAGGGGGATGAATTTACTAGATCCAATCTTAGATGATGCAAGGATCAAATACTAAGCAGATTGGAATGGAATTAACCCTCTTTTGTAAGTTGATTGATTGAATTAAGACAAAGTGTTGAAAATGAAGACAAAGTATGCGAAAACAGTGAGCTACAGATTCAAGATTCAACCGTGCACCTGGATCTAAGAAGTTTGAGATGATTCGGAGTTGCTATGCGAAATTCGATAAAAGTTGCAGAGACCGTGTGTCTGGACAGGGGTGCCCTCCTATCAGTCCTCCAAATTTTCTACACATCCAAAAGGGTTTTTTCATCTTTGTGAATAAAGCTTAATTCCAGAAGTACAATTGCGCACCTGTTTCCTACATATAGAAAGAAAGGGAAATGTGTTGGGAATAGGGGTTTGTCTTCAGATCAAACCCCGATTTTGGAATTAACCAAGTGGTTGAAATAATGTAAATGAAAGTAGAAATCCTCCTCTTTGAGGGGATGTTGAATTGAATGAAATTGAAATGCTTATACCTCCTTGTGAAGTTTTGCTTCCCTCCACATGGAATTAGGGTTTCATAAAGTAGAATGTTGACCTCCTCTTCAATGCTTGAAATCTTGTCTCTATTGTTGCTCCAAAGCTTGAAGAAGATTGGAAATGCTCAATTTCTCTTGAATGCTTGAATGCTTGATCTCTTGGATGCTCGGATGCTTGATTGAATTTCATGATCTTTCAAATGAGAGGGGAAATCCCTCTTATATACTTGCCACTGGGTTTAATTGACTATTTTGTTGACTTGGGCCGACATAGGAGAGAATTCCCGCTTCAAATTTGAGTTAGGTCCAAGGGGAGAGGATCAAGGGAGGTCCCAAATAGGGGATCCCAAGGAGCCACCCTTTGGTCCCAGTGGATCCTAGGGTGCCACACCCTAGTCCTTCGCTATTTTGGGGCAGGATCAAGGTGCAGGAAGCATGCAAGGTTGATTTGCAATGTATTTATGATGTGCATGAGCATATTCAGGTCTCTGATCAGGCTGAGGGGTGCAAACACTAAGTTGAAGACCCAAATGCAGTTGAAAAATTGCAAGGGGGTGCAATTTTAGGACGTTATAGAAACACCACCTAAGTCACAACCCAAGATATGGAACATATAATATCTTATATTATCATGAAATTACAATAGCATATGAATCCATTTCTATTTTTAAAGTTGCAACAAAATCTAGAAATACAAGCTCACACAAAACTTCAACCAAAACCCTTACAAATTATTGAAATAAACGATGAAATTGATACTAATCTGCACGATGGAAAACTCTATAGGAGCTTGCATTTGGAAGAGCCTCAAACTCGCATCCTTCTCCTTCCTAAAAACCTTCAAACTCTTGTTATTTAGTCTCCTCCACAGGTTTGACGACCTTTGAAGAACGACAAAACAATGAGCAAATATAAAGTCAATAATGTGAGAAATGGTACCAAAACCTTCTAACTAAAATCCATACTCAAAACTCACAACCAAGAGGGAAGATTATTTTCATTTCCAAGAATGTAACTTCCCCTCCACTTGTCTTCCACCTCCTACCTTCCCTGGTTATAATTTGCCACTTGCCCATGTTGTCAAAAACTACCAATTGCGACTTACATTTAAAAATGTAATTTCCAATTTCCCACTCCATAATTTGCCTCCAAAATATTTCAAATCTTGTTTATTAATCCAATAAATATGATTTGAATATAGGAGAATGTTTACCGATTAATCTACAACACCTGATTACTTTTTGATATATTTAGACATTATAAATAGTAAGCACTATTTTTGGAAAGTGGACATGAAAAGTCCCCCCTCCCAAATATTGCTTGTCCTCAACCAATGGATATTTATATACTCAAGAATTTCTGGTCCATTCCAAGTTGCATGTTCAATTCAAATTCTCTGTTATGCTTCTATTTCTTAACTTCTATTTCTTAACTTCTTCTCCCTTGTTTTGGGAACCTCTTCAAGAATTAAAATCAACTTTTCTTCATCATCTAAAGGTGGTAGATTAGATGAAGCTACTACTTGATATTGCACAACCTTCTTAAGACAAGAAACATGGAAAAAATTGTGTATTTTTCTATTTGGTTGAAGCTCCAATTCATAGGCTACCTCCCCTTTCTAGTAATCCTATAGGATCTATAAAACCTTGGATTGAGTTCCTCATCTCCATTTATATTCAAAGAAATACGCTTATATGGCTGCAATCTAACAAAAACCAAATAAAAAATCTCTCTGTTCTCTTCCTATCTACTTACATCTTCTGTTGATTTTAAGCATGATGCAAATTGTCTTTGAGTGACCTCAAAACGTCTTGGCTTTGCTTGACAAAATCACTTGTTGTAGGAACTCTATTGTCTGAAAATGATAGATCAACAAAAGAAATTGTATCATAACCATAAAGAGCTCGAAAAAAAGGCATACCAATAGACATATGATGGGAGGTATTATAACAATACTCCCCTAGATGCAACCATTTTACTCAAGCACTTTGTTGATTTGAAACATAGTTCCTCAAGTATTCTTGTATCTATTTGTTAACTAATTTTGTTTGCCCATCTCTTTGAGGATGATAACTTGTGTTTGGTGTGAGTTCTGTACTTGTCAAATGAAAGAGTTCCTTCTAAAAATAACTAAGAAACCTACTATCTCTATCACTAACAATATTTTTGGATAAGCCACGCAATTTGAAAATCTCCTTAAAAACAACTTTCCTACTTGTGATGCCTTAAAATCATATGTGATAGGAAAAAAATGTGCATACTTGGTCGATCTATTTACCAAAACATATATGAAATATTTACC
The DNA here is from genome assembly GCF_030272615.1 of Cryptomeria japonica. Taxonomy (NCBI): domain Eukaryota; kingdom Viridiplantae; phylum Streptophyta; class Pinopsida; order Cupressales; family Cupressaceae; genus Cryptomeria; species Cryptomeria japonica. Next base: position 658,993,613 of record NC_081411.1, on the reverse strand, counting down.
TTGAGCCTTTGGCAAACCAATGATAAATTCCATGGAGATGCTTTCCCACTTTTGTTTAGGAATTGGAAGTGGTTGTAGTAATCCTACTGAAAAAATCTTTTCACTCTTGTTTTGTTGTCAAGCAATGCACTCTCTGATATGTTTGAGGACATCCTCCTTCATCCCCTTCTAATAAAATCTCTCTTGGATTTGCCTATATGTTTTGAAATACCCCTGATGACCAACTAAGGGTGTATCATGAAAAGATCTTAGTATATTCTCCTTAACCTTAGATCTTGGTATGAAAAAGACTCTATTCTTGTAGTAGATTATCCCATCAATAACTATGTACATGTCATCATCTGCGAACTTAACCTTAGATCTTGGTATGAAAAAGACTCTATTCTTGTAGTAGATTATCCCATCAATAACTATGTACATGTCATCATCTGCGAACTCACTCAATACATTAGAGGAAAAAGAATCCTTAGCATATTTTGAAATGATGGAGACTTTCTAATAAGCAAAAATAGAAGATAAAGAGCATAAAGTAGGATTCCTAGAAAGTGTATTAACAACTACATTTTTCTTCCCTTTCATTTATTCAATCTCAAAATCATAAGCTTGTAATTTAATCACCTATTTTTATTGACGATCATTTAAATCTCTTTGGTGCAAGAAGAACTTGAGACTATTATGATCAGTTTGAACAACAAACTTTCCATGTACCAAATATTGCCTAAACTTATCAAGAACACGCATGATTGCTAACATTTCTTTGTCATAAATGGAGTATCCTCTCTCTAGTTGGCTCAATTTTCTACCCTCAAATGCTATTGGATTCCCCTTTTGAAATAAGACAACCCTTATACCTTCTCCAGATGCATCACATTCAACAACAAAAGGTAGAGAAAAATCTAGAATCACAAGCACTAGGTATGAGCTCATTACCTCTTTGACTTTGTCAAATATTTTTTGTGGCTCTTTTGTCCAAGAAAAAAATGCTTTCTTAGTTAAATCACTCAAAGGAGAAACAAGATGAGAAAAAACTTTGACAAATCTTCTCTAGAAACTACACAAACCGAAGAACCCTCTCAACTAAGTAAGATCGATTGGTAGTGGCCAATCCTATATTGCCTGAATATTCTGTTGGTCAACCTGCACTCCCTGAGAACTTATGACATGTCCCAAATATAGAATCTTTGTTAAACCAAACTCACATTTGGATAATTTAGCATAGAAAAAATTATGCTCTAAAATTCCCAAAACATTATCTAGATGTTCTAATTGCTCTTTCCATGTTTTACCATAAATCAAAATATCATAGAAGAATACTAAAACAAATTTTCTAAGATGTTTCCTGAATACCTTTTTCATGCAAAATTGAAATGTTGCTAGAGCATAGGTGAGACCAAATGTTATGACAAGAAATTCAAAATTCCCATAGTGACATCAAAAAGTAGTCTTCTCCACATCTTCCTTCCTTATGCAGATTTGGTGATACCTTAATCTCAAATCAAGTTTAGAAAAGTACATTTCAACATGTAACTCATCAATGAGTTCATCTATCATGGGTATGGGATATCTATTTTTATGGTCTTCTTGTTCAAAGCTATTTTGTCTATGCATATTATCATTATGCCATCTTTCTTCTTCACAAGTACCATTGAGGAAGAAAAAAAACTAGAGCTAGGTCTTATGAATCCTATGTCAAGGAGTACCTTAATGATCTTCTCTATCTCTTCCTTATAATCCCTTAGATGATGGTATGGAGTAGTACTATATAACAGGTTTGGGACCCTATTCCAACTCAATAACATGCTCAAATCCCCTATCCGGGGGTAATCCTAGAGGCATATCAGTGAAATCTAACTATTCTTATCAAGAATTTTTTGAATTTCAAAATGGAACTCACCTTTCTTCTTGGAGGATATTCTTGGATGAACTATGAAACCCATTGCCCAAGCTACTTGTCCTCTTCATCCTATTTGCAGTGACTACTCGAGGTGCTCAATTCGATAAGCCTCTTTATAGAACCTTTTTACCATCAAATTGGAACTTGAACTCCATTGTTTGATGATTCATATAGTAACCTTCAATAAAGTGCAACCATTGGACACCTAAAACAATGTTTTCTTCTCCAATACCCACTCCATAGAAGTCATCGCATAGCTCATAATCACCCAAAGTCATCTTGAGCTGTCTAATCACTTAGGTGCAAGTGAATCCATCCACAATGGTGACATTGAAGACTTGAAATTCAACTTCTTTAAGTCTTCTTCTCACAACAAATCATTCAATTATAAAGTTGTGAGTAGTCCCACTATCAAGTAGAACATTCATCCTTTGTCCAACTAGCACTCCCCAAATCCTAAAAGGATGATACCTTGGAGATTCTGATAAAGCTGCAAAAGTGCCTCCTATGCTGATTTATTTTTATTTTTCTCCTTCTTCTTCTTGGGTATCATGAAATTTATCATTACCATTGGAATCAGAATTTGAAAAAACTTCAATAAAGTTTACTTTTCCTTTATCCAAGAATCTATGTCTTGGAGCCCATGTTTCTCTACAAGTAAAACAAAGTTTTTTCCTTCAAATCTCACTCCTTATTTTGGCATCATCCACCTTCTTATTTGCTACACTTGGTACATTATTTTATGGTAGAGGTGGGAATTCACATTTTTCTAAAAATTCCCCTTATGATGCCAAGAATTAGGGGGTTTTGATTAGTCACTATTTTCCTAGGTAATGAAGTTTCAAGCTACAAACTTCTTTTGATAGCTTCTTGCAAGGTTGAAGGTGAAAAAACCTTAACCAAACCCTTAATAGGTTCTTCAAGGCCCTCAAGGAAAAGATAAATAATCCTCTTTTTAGACATGTTAGGTACCATAATAAAACTTTCAGAAACTTTCTAGAAATCTTCTACATACTCATTAATAGATTTAGTTTTCCTCAACTTTGACAACTCCTTAAATTATTCATTCTCATCCTTGAGTTCAAATCTATCTATCAACTTGTGAATAAACTCATCAAAATTATTTACTTGATAGTGACCTTGAGTAGTCATATCATGATACCACCAGTCATAAGCTGCATCTTCAAGGTGTAGAGTTGCATATTGAACAACACCCTTCTCCTTGATGGAGTTGAGAGTGAAGAAAGTTTGTAACTTTTGAAGCCAAGCTCTTGTTGAGATCTTATTTGTCCCATCAAAGGTAGGAGATGAGAGTTTATTCAACTTATTCTTCATCTCTTTCCCATTACTATATTGGTCCTTCTTATAACCCTTCCCTGACAACAAGGTATTCATCATGTCTACATTAACTCTAAAAGGAATTGAATTTCTGAATTCTTCATCTAAATTATTATAGGTTGCCCTCAGTGCAACCAAATCTCCTGTAGTTTCTTCCATAGGATTGAAAGGTGGATTTTTAGTGGGTGCTTCATATGCAGGTAAGAAAATGCTTTGTGAGAATTTAGAAGAGGATGACTTTGAAGATTTTGCAACTTTTGAAAGAGTCCGCTTCTCATTGTGTAGACACTAAACTTTGTAGTTTCTTTGCAAATAATCTCATCACTTCTTCGGTTTCTGCCAAGCTTTTTGCGATTTGCCTTTGGCCATTTTGGAGTTCTTGAAGGTACCTCCTATGCATTTCCTTAGTATCACCCATGTTCACTTTGTTTGATGCTTCTATTTAAGTTTCTTCTTTTGAAGAAATGTCTAAAAGCCCTTTATTCCTTTCTCACTGGGATGCATAAATCCTATTAAACCCTCAGGCTGGCAAGATCAAAGCTCTAATATGACTATAATGTTCCTTATACTGCAATTTATATTAGATCTAAAAACTAAACTTTTTTTCAATTTAAACGTGAAAAATACACATAAATGGTGAAATTAGGTATACCAAAATTCTCTCCAAAATACAACTAAACAAATTTGAAACTCAATGCAGCCAATGAAGAATGTATATTGCTATTTTTTACATGGTTTATACTGTTAGCAACAATCAAGAAGGAAGACTAAGAGGGGGGGGGGGGGGGGTGTGAATCGGTCTTCACCGGATCTCAGCAAATTAAACTCCGAAACATAAACTGATAAACTATAGCAATAACAAATAAGAAAATTCATAGCACAACACACAACACCAAGATTTTGATGTGGAAAACCCAATTAAGGGAAAAACCACGGTGGGTACCTACCCACAATAAGATGATACTTTGTAGTAGTATGTTAAAATATTACAATGCGGAATGCACATGCATTCAGGCACACTGCTCAAAAGATATATGTCCGGAAGGCTACAACCCTCAAGGAAGTCTCATTGACTTACAATATGATTCACACTACAATCCGAAAGGAATGAACTACAATAATAGCATCTACAAACGCCTAATGACAGTTCTGGTTAAGCACAGTTGTCTGCTTTGTAACACCGATCTCACTACAACAATTCGCTGAATGATATATCTTTGTTTGCACATTTACCTCTCTTTGAAAATGTAGACACAATACTAACACCTAAATTACATAAGTATATCACCTATATATACAAATCATCAACCTTGATAACAAGGTCGACTAAACCCTCAACCCCCAACTCATAATTACAAAAATTACACTACATGATATAAAGATTGACCACCGGACCAATATTATGATTTACATTACATAGCATGGACCTAATTAAAATTCCCAAATGATTATATTTACCGGAAATCCCGCCAAGATCAACCACAACACGCTACACCACTAGAAATACTGCATAATACACAAAGTATCACGGTTCATAGTAATCACCAAAAATGCGCACAACGATCAATGCAGATCACCAAAACAAATCGGACATGACTAGGAAACACTAGCAAGCACATTAGAATAATTTGGAATAGTTGCACCAACACCTCTTTTCAAAATTTTCATCGGTGAACATCTCACGACTTAAGAACACAACCAATCAACAACTATCACGAGGAAAGATAACTTGCAGAGCACCAAATCACAAACAATTTGAAATGACGATACAAAAGATCATCCCAAACAATAATCCAAAGTCTCAACATAAGATCTGATCACACCAAAATATACTGGAGGGAATACCAGATTCTACAAAACAGTGATCAACAAAACCAAACTACAAAACCGGATCATAAACTCTTTCCAAACTCATTGGAATAAACCACATGAATATGTTGACATCAATGACAACAACATATCCTAGCAACAACAATGATCAACCAAAACCAGCAATCTCCCCAACAATCCAACAATCTCCCCCTTTGGCATTGATGGCAACATATGAATGTGAAAAATAGTCAATGCAAAGAAAGAAGATATCACCAACAAACTCCCCCTAAGATCAAGATAGATACAATTTTTTTTCACATGATCTCTCTCCCCCTTTGACAACAATGCCAAAGATCTCCAAAATAGAAAATCAAACTCTCAATACATAATCATGAATCTCTCCCCCTGGGATACACAACCAAATCAACAGACTACTCCAGTAGAGGAGAAACACCAACTCATCAATCCAGATAAAAGAATAAGGCTCTGAATTCCATCGGATCGATGCAACTCAATGCATCTAGTTCTCATCAGGAGGGGTGGAGAGCCCTAACTTGTCTCTCAGATAGACAAATGTATCTGCAGGCAAAGGCTTAGTGAAAATATCGACAATTTGTTCCTTTGTAGATACATATTCCAGCTTCACCTTCTGTTCACCGACTTGCTCTCTCAAGTAATTATATTTTATTGACATATGCTTAGTCTTTGAATGTTGCACAAGATTCTTTGACATGTTTATATCACTGAAATTATCATAGTATATAACAATAGGCTCATCATAAATAACTCTAATATGTTTCAAAATTTTCTTCATCCAAACTATCTGAGTGCAATTAATAGCAACATCAATGTACTCAGCTTCAACAATAGATAAAGATACTAAATCTTGTTTCTTGCTAGCCCATGAAACCAAATTCTTACCTAAAAATAATGCTCCACCAGTAGTACTCTTCCAGTCATCTACATCACCAACCCAATATGCATCAGTGTAAGCACACAACATGAAATCATCATTCTTTGGATACCATAAACCATAATCTTCAGTTCCCTTTAGATATCTGAATATTCTTTTAACAACAGTAACATGATTCTCCTTCGGATCAACTTGATATCTAGCAGCCATACACACAACATGCATAATATCATGCCTAGTCCGAGTAAGATATAATAGTCCACCAACCATAGATCTGTGCAAACTCTGATTAGATTTAGGAGATTCATCATTTAAAAAAAATTTACAACTAGTCACTATAGGAGTTCCAACTGGTTTGGAATCATCTAATACAAACTTCTTCAGCAATTCTTTCACATACTTAGTTTGATATACAAAGATACCTTTTCCCATCTGTGCAATCTGCAAACCTAAGAAAAATTTCATCTCACCAATCATAGACATCTCAAATTCTTTTTGCATATCATCGGCAAATTTCATACTCATATCATCATCACCACCAAAGATAATGTCATCAAAAAATCTTTAATAATCAAAATATTATTGTTTTCAATCTTAAAGTACAAATTACTATCAACAACACCTTTGATAAATCCCAACTTTAGCAAGTATTTGTCTAATCTAGCATACTAGGCTCTAGGAGCTTGTTTCAATCCAAAAAGTGCTTTCTTCAACTTACATACCATGTCTCCATCATCTGATAATGAAAATCTGTCATGCTTTTCAATGTAAACTTCCTCTTCTAGATCACCATTCAAAAATGCAGATTTGTTATCCATTTGATATACTTTGAAATCTTTATAAGCAACATAAGCAAGCAACAATCTAACAGCTTCAATTCTGGCAACCAGAGCAAAAGTTTCTTCATAATCAATCCCTTCTTGATGTGAATATCCTTTGCAGACCAGTGTGGCTTTATTTCTGACTACTTCATCGACTTCATTCAATTTGTTCTTAAAAACCCATTTAGTACCAATAACATTTTTATCTTTAGGTCTAGGCACATATTTCTTCTACAACTAGCCTTCTTCTAGTCATCACTCCTTTATTCTTATCACCAATAATCTGATTCTCAGAATGATTTAGTCTTACATACCTCAGAGTCTTCTAATTGTTTTGATTCTCAGTCTCGGGATCCTGAAGATCTTCACCACCAGCAACAACAGTCTCTGTCTCTACCGGATCATTCTGCTTAGGCTCTTCAGGCTGAATAGGAGCTAAAACAACACGTTGACCTTCATCATAAGCTCTGATTTCCTTCCCAAGGTTTTCATCCACCTTCATACTTGCACTCTCAACTATATTTCTCAGTCTCTTATTATAGCACCGGTAGGCTTTGCTATTTGTAGAATATCCCAAAAAGATACCTTCATCACTTCTAGCATCAAATTTCCAATATATTCATCTCTCTTGATATAACATTTTCTACCAAAACTTTTAAATATTTCACAGTAGGAACACAACCAAACCAAAGCTCATAAGGGGTCTTACTGGTATCACCTTTGATATGAACTCTATTAAATGTATAGACTGCGGTGCTATTAGATTCTCTCTAGTAGACCTTTGGAACATTTCCTTCAATCAATATGGTTCTTGCAGCATCTAGAACAATACGGTTCTTTCTTTCAACAACCCCATTCTGCTGTGGGGTCCTAGGAGTAGATAACTGTCTTTTGATTCCATGCATCTCACATAAATAATTGAACTCACTGGAACAAAATTCTCCACCTCTATCAGATCTCAGGCACTTCAACTTCAATCCGATCTCAGTTTCAACTTTAGCTTTGACTATCTTCAATTTCTCAAATGCTTCTGATTTTTCCTTCAAAACGACAACCCACATCATTCTAGAATAATCATCAATTAGCAACATAAAGTATCTATCACCCTGCACACTTCTAACATTTGTAGGTCCACACAGGTCGGTATGCACAAGATCTAACAATCCATCTAATGTGTACCATTTTCTCTTGAAAGAAATTCTTGTTTGCCTACCCAATTGACATTCCTTACATGCCAGATTAACATGTTTAACAATCTTAGGCAGATCCCTAATAGCTTGTATAGAACTGATCTTGATCAATGAATCAAAGTTTACATGGCACATTCTTCTATGCCACAACCAACTCTCATCTATCTTAGCAATCAAACAACTTTTCTCACTAGCATTTAAATGAAAAATGTTACCTTTAGTCTTAGTCCCATATGCAATCTCTATACCAGAGGTATTCAAGATCTTGCATTTACCATCTTTGAATTGTAGATCATAACCCTTGTCAACCATCTATCCAACACTCAAAAGATTATGCTTCAAACCTTCAACATACAAGACATCATCAATGTTATGCTTTCCATAAAAAGAAATAGAACCTCTCCCACGAATCTAACTATTCCACCATCATACCTTTTCATGCTTACAAATTTTCTTTTATCACCTGTCATATGATGTGAACAACCACTGTCAATCACCCATTCACCTTTTTCTTCTACCTTTGCAACCAAAGCTTTCTCCTCAACAAAGCAGCTAGTGGAATCAATAGGCACAGGTCTATCTTCTTTAATGGCAATAAACACAACTTCATCTCCTTCCGATTCTTCATCTGTAACACCTTCATCTACAACATAATAACAGTTCTTTTGGTTCCTAAACTTTCGGTTAGACTTATAAGGCTTATCATACTTATCATGCTTCTCATATTTATCATTTCTATCAATCTTATCATTATCATGTTTGTCATACTTAGCCATTCTTTTCGGACATCTAGAAGAAAAATGTCCTATCTTACTACAGGAAAAACATTTCAAGGGCAACTTTCCATCATACTTACCACACCTTAGGCAGTCTCTGGGCAATCAATGCTTCAAGCTCATCAAGCTCTCTTTCTTGCTCTACTATCTCACTTCTTTCTCTTTCATATCTGGATATCCTACACTCATCAGGATCATATTTCTACTTAGTGGACACAGATGCTGATGCTTTGAATGCTATCTCAGACGTTCCATGTGATTCTCCAATTTTTCTCAACTCAAATGCAATGAGTTTTCCAACCAATACATCTCTTGTCACTGTAGTTACACTTTGGATCTCATCAATAGCGACAACCTTATATTTATAAGCAGGAGGCAAAGATCTCAACACCTTAGAAACAATCTCATCTTCTTCAATCTTTCCACCGACAGATCTGATACCAAGGACAAGCTTATTCACCTGAGCCATGTATGAATATATGTTCTCATCATCTCCCATCTTCAATGTCTCATACTTTCCTTTTAAACTCTGCAGCTTGGCAACTTTCACTTGACTATCACCTTCATACAGGATCTCAAGCTTCACCTAGATCTTATGTGCGGTCTGAAGTTCCAAAACATTTATCATTTCAGAACCAGTCAGGGCACTAAGTAATGCTTCCTTCACTCTGATGTTATATTCAACTTCCTTAACCTCATCAGGAGTGGATGGTCCATTCTGAGGAACAACATAGGCATTCTTAGTAATCTTCCAAAAATCTTCTCCAAGACATTTCAAATGCACCTCCATTTGTGTCTTCCATACAGTGTAGTTCCTTCCATCAAACCTCAAGCTGTCTTTCTTGAAAAGAATACCTTGATTTGCCATCCCGGATCTCCTCAAGCAATTAAGCTTCTACCAGAGGATCTGGCTCTGATATCATTTGTTAGCAGCAATTAAGAAGGAAGACTGAGAGGGGGGTGGAATCAGTCTTCACTGGATCTCAGCAAATTAAACTCCAAAACATAAATTGATAAACTACAACAATAACAAATAAGCAAATTCACAGCACAACACACAACACCAAGATTTGATGTGGAAAACCCGGTTAAGGGAAAAACCATGGTGGGAACCTACCTATAATAAGATGATACTCTGCAATAGTATGCAAAAATATTACAATGGGGAGTGCACATGCATTTAGGTACATTGCCTAGAGCTCACTGCTCAAAAGATATATGACCAGAAGGCTACAACCCCTAGGGAAGTCTCATTGACTTACAATATGATTCAGACTACAATCCGAAAGGAATGAACTGCAATAATAGCATCTACAAATGGTTGATGACAGTTCCGGTTAAGCACAGTTGTCTTCTTTGCAACACCGATCTCACCACAACACTTCGCTGAATGATATATCTTTGTTATCACATTTACCTCTCTTTGAAAATGCAGACATAATACTGACACCTAAATTACATAAGTATATCACCTATGTATACAAATCATCAACTTTGATAATAAGGTCGGCTAAATCCTCAACCCTCAACTCATAATTACAAAAATTACATTACACGATACAAAGATTGACCACCAGACCAATATTATGATTTAAATTACATAGCATGGACCTAATTCAAATTCCCAAATGATTATATCCACTGGAAATCCTGCCAAGATCAATCGCAACATGCTACACAACCAGAAATAATGCATAACACACAAATTATCACGGGTTCATAGTAATCACCAAAAAATCGCACAATGATCAATGCAGATCACCAAAACAAATAGGACATGACTAGGAAACACCAACAAGCATGTTAGAATCATCTGGAACAGTTGCACCAACACCTCTTTTCAAATCTTCATTGGTCAATGTCTCACGACTCAAGAACACAACCAATCAACAACTGTCACGAGGAAAGATAACTTGCGGAGCACCAAATCATGAACCATATGAAATGAGGATACACAAGATCATCCCAAACAATAATCCAAAGTCTCAGCACAAGATCTGATCACATCGAAATATACCAGAGGGAATATCGGATTCTGCAAAACAGTGATCAACAAAACCAGACTACAAAACTGGATCAAAAACTCTTTCCAAACTCACCGGAATAAACCACAGGAATATATTGACATTAATGACAACAACATATCCTAGCAAAAAAAATGATCAACCAAAACCAACAATCTCCCCAAAAATCCAACATTTACATCATGTTTGCTTCTAAACACATCAAATAATAGTAATATATTCATGCTGTAAAATACATCAAGTAGAACCTAAAATTTGGAGCTCAAACATGAAGATAAACCACTATGACTTCCAGACAAACTCCCCAAATTCTTAATATATGTTATTAACAAAAAAATACATGATAAAATTCTCAAATAAAAATAATACACATGGCCTCAAGGTTGCAAAGGGTTTAATCATACTCAAAAATACAAATCACACAAACATTCTCAATCTGAGAGCTACTCGACAACACAAAATGCTTAGAAACACCTCCTAACTCACAACCCAAGATATGGAACATATAATGTCTTATATTATCATTAAATAATAACAGAAAATGACTCCATTTTTGTTATTAAAGCTGCAAAAATATCTAGAAATACAAACTCACAAACCCTCAACCAAAACCCTTACAAATTGCTGAAACAAACTATGAAATTGATACCAATCTACACAATGGAAAACTTTGTATGAGCTTTCACCTAGAATATCCTCAAACTCTCATCCATAGCCTTCTTGGAAACCTTCAAACTCCCATTATTCAATCTCCTTCTCTATAGGTTTGACAACCTCTGAAGAACAACAAAACAATGAACAAATATTAAGTCAATAATGCGAGAAATGGTACCAAAACCTTCTAAATAACATACATACTCAAAATTGATGACCAAGAGGGAATATTATTTTAATTTCCAAGAATGTAACTTCCCCTCCACTTGTCTTCCATCTCCTAACTTCCCCGGTTATAATTTGCCACTTGCCCATGTTGTCAAAAACTGCCAATTACCACTTAAAATTCTAAAATGTAATTTCCAATTTCTCACTCCATAATTTGTCTCCAATATATTTTAAATCTTATTTATTAATCCAACATTAAATCTGATTTTATCATTTAACCATAAGGGAGAACGTTTATAGATTAATCTACAAGTCCCGATTTACTTTTTTGGATAATTAGACTTACTATAAATAGTAAGCACTATTTTTGGAGAGAGGACATAGCATCAAATAAGTAGGAGGATCCCTTACTATTTTGTGTGGATTTTATGAAATGCATCGTGAACAGGGCAAGTGCAAGGTAATGAGTCACAAATTCGCGGAAGTCTGCGCATTGGAAAATGCGCTCTTATAAACGGGGGCCCGTTTTCAAAAAACGGGGGCCCGTTTGTGCTTCGGGCTCCCGAGCCGAAAGGTAACGGGGGCCCGTTTTGTTTAAAAACGGGCCCCCGTTTTGTTATAAAACGGGGGCCCGCTTTTAAACAAAACGGGGGCCCGTTTTTTAGAAACGGGGGCCCGTTTTAAAAAACGGGGGCCCGTTTCTAAAAACGGGCCCCCGTTTTGTTTAAAAGCGGGCCCCCGTTTCTAAATGGCATTTTTCCTTTTTTTCCACAATCCGCCCTTGTTTGAAAACGGGGGCCCGTTTTGTGGAAGTTGATTCCACAACCCGCCACTTGGCTCGGGATTAGGCCCGGGATAGGCCTGGGATGGCCACACCTGAGACATGGACCTGCAAATTCAAATCTCCATGAATGAAAGCACAAATATGAACTTCAAAAATAGTTTACGCGCCTCTAATTAGAGAATTTTTATACGAAATTAAAACCCATTTCAGATTATACTGTCTAGATTCTAAATATGTAAATTTATTTAAAAATTGATTATTTTAACTATTTTTCATTTAATTTATACTAAATCGGGTCCATAAATTTGAAATATTAACTAATTTTGTTAATTTAATAACTTTTTTATTTTAAAGAATTTTGGAAAAAAAATTATATGTCATCAATCTACACAAAAATCTTTTGTATTTGAAAAAAAAAAAAATCAAAAAATGTTAAGTTTACATCAAATTATGTGGGTCGTACACGTCAAATTTTTAAAAAGATAATTACGGCCATTAAAAAATTAATTAAAAAAAAAATATTAGAAAAAAAAATACAAAAAAATATGCTCATCAATCTTCAGTGTGTTACAAACCATTTTCCAAAACGGTTTGAGAAAATAATTTTAATTGTGTCAAAAAGTGTGGGTCGTACACATGCATGGTATGGTCCTGAAACAGGCATTTTTAAAACATAGTTTTCAGAACTCCATTTAAAAAGTTATTTTTTATTATGTGGGTATTAAAATAAATTATATATTTGGAAACTACACTCAGAGGGCTATCTTTTATATTACTGACTTTTTCCAAGATTCAATCTCTAAGTGTTTCAAAATTTAAGCTCAAATGAGACAAAATCTGAAAATCAGGGAAAACACTTCCACTTTTTGGCCAAAAAGTGGACTCATCTTCTTGCACTGACCCAACAAGACATGTGGATGATTCATGTTTGAATCTAATTTTTTTTGGGATGCTAGTACATTGCACAAACGTCTATGCAAATGTTTTAGTCCTAGAAATATTTGTTGATTTTCAAACCATAGACTGAAGATACTGCATCTTTTTCATTTATGAAGTTAGACTCTTCAAAATCAAGGCATATTTTTAATTGTAGATCCTAAGGTTGACATGGGCACACTGCATAAGTGTGAAATTGCCATCATGTACGATTTTCAACACTATATTTTGCCCCCACTTTAGCGAGCTGATTACTCAGAGGGACTATCTATTCTAAAGTAGAAATAGAAAAATAAAAAAACCATTGATTTTGAAAAAGGATATTTTATAGGATGCAGGAGATGAATAGGCAAACTTGATGATGCTCCAATGTTCGAGCTCAACAAAAATCGATAGTGTTCAACATAATGTCCTACAAAATTTCATGGTTATTCAAAAAATTATCTCGCAAAATTTTTAAACATGATAGTTTATTGAAAATGAAATAAAATTTCATGATGAGAAGAATGATTCATAAATCATTTTAGAAGAAAAAATGATAAAGGTAAATATATGTACCCTCATGTTTTTGCCACCTTTGAAGGGAGTGAAAACTGTTAGCAATATGCTGAAATTGTTTATGTGTTGTCATTGATGTCAACACTGTGCTCTAGTTGGATATGGTTCTGTCCTGGTTGGTTACTGCTATCCCGATTGGTTCTTGTTCCGGTTGGACTTGGTTAATAGTGATTCTGATCTGGTATGATCAAATTGGTTGTTTAGGTTTTGGATGGTTATTCAGGATGGTTATATGCTTGTCACATTCAGTTGGTTCATGATAAGGTGCTCTGAAAGCTATCACTTATGTTTTGGACTACTGGTTGATATTTCTTGGTACCGGTTGGCTTTACCGGTTGGTGATATTTGATGATTTGGTTAAGTGATTTTGGTCTAACTTATAGAAATGGTTCCTAACATGCTAAAGAAATTCTTGATCGTGTCCTAATTGTTTGGTGTCTTCGCATTGGCTGGTGTGATGATTTGGTGGTCCCATTTGGACTCGGTTGGTTATTCTGTGTTATTTGCACTAAGGGTTTCTACCGATTGGTGAAACGTGTTGATATAGGTCTTAGCGGAATTTTTGACAGATATAATTGTTTGGAAATTTGAATTAGGTCCATGCTATGTAATGTAAATCATAATATTGGTCCGGCGATATCGTGTGATGAAATTTTTGTAATGGGCTTAGGGTTTAACCGACCTTGTTATCAAGGTTGATGATCTATATTTAGAGGTGACTTATTCATGTAATTTGTAGAGGATGGCATGGTATGGTTATGTCTGCATTATCAGAGAGAGATAATTGTGCGAACATAGATATATCATTCAATGAAGGGTTGTGAAGGTTTTAGAGTTGTAGGGCAGACATCCATGCTTAACCATAACTATATCAAGCATTAGGAGATGCTATTCTCATAGTTCATTTTCTCCAGATTATAGTCCGATGTTTATGTAAGTCAGTGAGATTTCCCTTTTGTGATGAGCAGTGAGCTCTAGGCAGTTGGCTTGATTGCAAGTGCAATCCCCATTGTAATTATTTCACATACTGCTGCAAAACTATTATCTGACTGTTGGTAGAGTTTCCCATCGTGGTTTTTCCCTTTACCGGGTTTTCCACTTCAAAATATTGGTGTTGTGTGTTATGTGCTTTCATGCTTTATCTTTCAATGTGCTGTTTAAATTGTGCTCTGATAAATGGTTTATAATCTGCATTAATTGTTTAATTTGTGGAAAATTGATTCACCCCACCCCCCCTCTCAGTTTTCCTTCGGTATCAGATATTCTAACAAAAACAAGAAGGTTAATTCACCTATAGTCATTTCATGAAAATAAAGATTTTTTTTGACTATATACTCAAGTTTTGACCTTTTCAAAGCTCATTTTTACTACTCATGAGGAGGATTTGTGTTTAGTTTAGAGATATTCTCAATAAAAATGCCTTTCAAATGTGACTTCAGGGTACCTAAGATCAAATAGCTTCGAGAAGAGGTCGAAAAAGGTGACATACCAGATGAGGTATGTAAAAAAAATTGTGCTTTGAGTCAATTTGTAGGGTTATTTTTATTTCATGTGTCCTACAATGCGTGATGGCATCTAGTGGGTGTACTAATGTTTGACCAACATGCAGGGGTCCAAGATTCACATTGGTGTCTTTTCAAGGTGTTGGTGTGCCAATGAATTTTTGAAAATTGTTACATGCTTAGAATGCTTAAAATGTGTAGAACATGATAATGTAGAAATAGAAGTAAAATATGTGTTTTTATTTTTCTTAGACTCTTCCCACCATGCATGAGCATGGTGGAGACATTTTTTCGTTGCTATGGAGTCACACAAGCTATCTTACTTCAACTTAATTTACATAATTGAGATAGGTGGTCTCTGGTGGGTATTATTGATGAGAGAGATGTGGTTCCACCCCACCACATTGATGGCATTAATGGAGAGGTGGGATACAAAGTACCTCTAATTTCCATCTTTTGATAAGGGGGATGATTGTGACCTTAGTGGGTGTCTATCACATTTTATGACTATCGATCCATGGAGAACGAGTTATTATCAAGGAGACTCAAGGACCCAAATATATGAGGCACGATAGTATGTAGTGAGATGAGTTATACCAAGGACACTACTAGAATACATGCGTTGGCTAGAGCATGGATGAGTTGCAGTACTCTTAGTACAACAAATTTTGATAGCCATAGTTGTCTTGATAGTTGCAATAGATGGGGGGTTGTTATATTTATGATATATTTCGGTTTGCCATGAGGTGGCTTTGTGTTTTACCATACTTGCAGTCTCCTCAGGGTGCTTGGTCCACTACCACCCTTGAAAAGACATCACAATGTGTGGTGCAGTATAGCCTTGGTTGGGAATGTGTTTGTGAATTGTTTTCCCTTGTTTATTTTGTTTGCATGTGTGTAACCTGTCTAGGGCTTGATTCTCCAAGCTCGAGGGTGGCTACTAGTTAGCCTAGGCTGGGAGGTGAGAACTCCATAGTCATAGCCTACGATATTATTTGCAGGTTGTTGAAAGAAAAGAAAAAGGGCAGGTAGAAGTTGCGGGTTATAATCAGATGCAGAAAAAGATTGAGGAATAGAGTATTTGATATTCTAAGTTGCAAAATTGTAAAAGGAAACCATATGTTGTATTATTTAGAAAAGTATGTATTTAACTTGGTTTAAAGTCCCCATATAATAGAAATGAGGGACTAGTTTGGGTATTTCACCCATTTTGTAATATTAATTATATTGTATGCCAAATTTGTTTAAATAAATGCATTATTTCTGTTAATTTATTATTGCATAAACGAAAAGATTCTGTTGGGTATTAGTTTGCATTGTTCTTAAATTTTAAAGGCTTGCATGCATGTTTATTCTGTAAATAAAAGCTTTGATTATTTCCTCATGTATATCCCTAAGAATAAACCAAATGATTCTAAATTAATGAAATTGCTAAAGGTATTTTACTTTGTCATTTCCTTTTAGTTATTGCAGAAAATAATTCAAAAAAAAATATATAACATGTCTATTCCTAAGATTTACTTCCTTACTTTCCATTCTAAATATAATTGTTGTTTTAAGTTTAATTAAAAATGTTATTTTATTTATTTGTAGAAATTAAGACCTAAAATACTATAGTCATCTTTGAAGAATCATTTTAATATTTCCTAGTTTAAATAAAAATTCATTTTTATAGTTGATGTATAAAATTATTTAATTTCTATCATCTACTTCATGCAGAAAATAATAATATCTAGAGTTAAATGTCTACCTTTATTTTATCCTGTTTGTATAGTTGTTGCAATAATCTATTTAGTTCTCGCAGTAAATGATTGCATAAATTAAACCTATACTAATTAGTTTATCTCAATCCTAGCTAAACAATATATAAAAAAAAATATATACATGGGTTTAATTCAGAATTCTGTAATCATTCTGTTTTATGAGTTAAAAAAAAAAAAAACATTTGTATATGCAATATATATATATAAAATTATTATATTTTATAAAAAAAAATTTAAACAAAAAAAATACTATTTAAAACTTTATTTAAAAAAAATAAAAATAAAAAAAAATAAAATTTATGAGGCTCAGCCTGGGCCGAACCACTATGCAATACATAGTGGTCGACGGGGCCAAACACTGTGGATTGCATAGTGGACAGCCTTGGTCGGCGCCACTGTGGGCGTCCACAGTGGACAGCCCAAGGGCCGCCACTGTGGGCGACCACAGTGGGCGCCGCCACTATGGGCGTCCACAGTGGATGGCCCAAGGGCCACCACTATGGGCGACCGCAGTGGTCGCTGCCCAGTGCTGCCGCCATCTCCCTCTTCCCTCTTTCGCCGTGTTCGGCCATGGCCGCCGCCCCTCTGTCATGCGCTTGGCCCCTGCACAAAAAAGAAGAAGATAAATTTGAAACGTAATAGTATGAATTAAGAAATAAATAAAAGAAGTGATTATAAAGTTATATATATAATTTTAGTTTAGGGTTTGCATGAATAATATATATATATATATATATATATATATATATATATATATATATATATATATATATATATATATATATATATATATATATATATATATATATATATATATATATATATATATATATATATATATATATATATATATATATGAATGGTTAGGGTCATTGTAGTTTAAATATTTTATTAAGTGTTTAAAATTTAGATATGTATTTAATAAACATATATTTTTTTTTGTTTTTTAAAAAAAAAAGGATGTTTAAATTTTTAAATACTTCTGAAGTTTAAACTTTTAAATTTTTTTAAAATAAATTGGATAAGTTATTTTGGTTATGGGGAAAATAATTTTAATATAGGGTTTTGATGATGCTAAACTTTATAGGGAAATATTCATTATAAATATTAATTGACTTTTTATTCGAATTAGTTTAAATTACATTGTAATGATTGCTATAATAAAATATAGGCATTGGTAACTCTAAGTGCTAGGACTAATTTATTTAGTCCCCAAAAGGCATTTAATGTTCATTGAAGTTTAATAATATCTTCGTCAATTATTTTAGAGAGTTTGATTTAATTAATCTATTTATTAACATAATTCATTGAGATAATAAAATAATTCATTTAGTATACCGCATGTAAATTTAAAATTATTATCGCTTACTTGAGTCAGTGGTTAGAGTTAACTCACACATAGTTAAGACGAAACTTGCTAAGTGCATTTCATATTTGCAAATTTAATGTTATTAAGTTGTGATTTAAAAAAAATAAAAATAAAAATAAAATTATCCCCTTCGTGCCCAAAAGTTTGGGCATGACATTCCACCCCACCACGCTGATGGCATTAATGGAGAGGTGGGATACAAAATACCTCTAATTTCCATCTTTTGATAGGGGGGATGATTGTGACCTTAGTGGGTGTCTATCACATTTTATGACTATCGATCCATGGAGAACGAGTCATTATCAAGGAGACTCAAGGATGCAAATATATGAGGCACGATAGTATGTAGTGAGATGAGTTATACCAAGGACACTACTAGAATACATGCGTTGGATAGAGCATGGATGAGTTGCAATACTCTTAGTACAACAAATTTTGATAGCCATAGTTGTCTTGATAGTTGCAATAGATGGGTGGGGCTCACACCTTCATGGAGCCTCTTCCATACTATTCAAGACATGGCAGAGAGATTATTTTTGCATGGGGACGAATGCACGAGAAGATTTGATGTAGCAGAAGTGCAAAAGACAATTTGTGAAGAGTTTTGAGATAGTGTTTGATGTCAGATGTGTATTCCATGATATTGGTCATTTGACATAGTGATTCAAGGACAATTTCATGATCAAGAGATCTTGTTCATTTCAATTCATTGATTTTCTACACCTGTTGAAATAAGGCATATTCCTTTTGGCAGTTTATGCAATCATATGTATCTTTCCTTGATTGGTGGGGTTCACACCTTCATGGAGCCTCTTCCATGCTATTCAAGACATGGAGGAGAGAGAGATCATTTTTGCATGGGGACGGATGCACAATCAACTTTGATGTAGCAATAGTGCGGAAGACAATTTGTGAAGAGTTTTGAGATAATATTTAATCTTAGATGTGTATGCCATGATATTGGTCATTTGACACAATAGTTTAAGGACAATTTCATTATTAGGAGATCTTGTTCATTTCAATTCATTGATTTTCTGCCCCTACTGAAAGAAGGTTTGTTCCTTTTGGCAGTTTGTGCAATCATTTGTATCTTTCCCTAAGATAGTGAGTGTCAGTAATGTAAGTCCTTTTTATCTTTCCCTAAGGTTGCATGCTTTATTCTTGCAAGTCCTTTCAGGGGCAATGAGTTTCTTGGCCTTGAGCCTAAACATTGTAATCAATTATTCATATTGTGAGTGTGATTCTCACCATGGTTTTTCCCTATTTAGGGTTTTCCACATAAATTTGGTGTTCATGTGTTTGTTGTGACTTGTGCTTTCATGTTTCATAATTACAGTAGTAGCTTAATTATGGTTTGAAATTTAATAGATTACAAGTGAAGTGTTTTGAGGTCCGAACTGATTCACCACCCCTCTCAGTCATATGGTGTGTTCAACATGATTTTGGTAGTGATTGATACTAATGTGTTTGACCATATGCATGTGACTTCTAATGGTAAGTGTTATTACTATACATCTTTAAAGTCTATTTAGATTGGTTGCAAAAGTTAGATAGAAGGTGTAGCTTTCTAGCATTATCTTTCTCTCCTTCATTTTATTTTCTAGCCAAGATTGTGTTCTTTTTCCTAGAAACAAGTTCCATGCTTACTTTTCTAGTTTTGAAGTTGCACATGGTAGAACTATCCCATTTAAAAGTGACTTCTTTCATGGTAATAACACAAGCTTACATGGATAAATGTAGATCATGTCAACTATTTTGCATCGCTTTGATTTATTGAGTGTACTCTCCTCATCAACTTATGTGATTAGAGTTTAGTTTTTCTTCTAAATAAATTATTTAATAGCATATAGAAAACCATGAACTTCTTCCAAATGATTCGCACATTTCTCTCTAATTTTTCTTGTAGGTTGTCCATCAAGTTATTATAATATGACAAGTGTCACATATCAATGGGATCTTTCTTTGTAGTTTCTCTATTTAAAAGGATTAAATATTTGCATTATAAGGAGGTTGAAAAGAGTGGAGGAAAAATTCAAATCGTAAAAGTTCTATTCTTCGGTGAAATTGTTTTGCAATGCTTTTCTTAATGAATAATATGAATGAATTTTCATAATTATATTGTATCTAGTTACATTCTTATACCTTTTTGAGTGAAATAGCTAAGGCTCAGATATTTCTTCACACACTTGTTGTGTTGGACCATTATCTAATGTTACTCATGATTCAAGGAATACTACTAATATTTATCTATTTAAAAAATTGGACTACTCCTAAGGTATTATCGAGGTAGGATGGTTATAATTAATTACATAAAATTCCTCTCTTAAGAAACTAAAACTTGGTAAGGAGTTGTTTGATTTAATTCAATATAAGATCCTTGTATTTGAGCACTTAAAGGTTGTTTTCTAACTCATGAATGCCTATTGAGATAGCCTCTTAGAAAATCACTAGGACTATGAGGAGTGGAATATGGTAGGGCCACATGTTTGGTCTTCTACTAGAACTTGTTCTAAATAGGAATTAGGGCTATATTAGGGTTATTTGGTTGAAGTTTTTGCAAATACACATTGACATGGGTGATATAATTATTTTGGGCCTAATTTTTGTGTTGATCCTAGTTTGAGTATCTATTTGGTTGATATTATGCCTACACACACATTTTCATTTTAATAAAGACCTTGGGAGGATTGGTAGCTTGTTTTAATGTTAGAGCAATTAATTAATTTTACATAGTCCTCAACATACATTTTGCCCCATCCAATTCCTTGGATGATTTAGGGACAACTTTGGGAAATCTAGGAATACAATCTAAAACTAGATTACTATTTTGCATAGGGATTTGGGGATAAATGGTCCATTAATATCTAAAATAGAGGCATATCTAGTTTAGATGCAAGTTTCATAAACTAAATAAGACTATTTTCTAATATTAATGTTATAATTTAGTAGTAAACAATTTCCTATCATGGATTGTGTTATCATTGATATTTCAAGGTTGTTTAAATGCACTTAATAAATCCAAAAAATCTATAGTAGAAAGATGCCTTATCTCTACTATTCCAAGGCTTATGGAACCTAATGTTAAATCAATCACTATCTCTATAGGCCCTCTCTTTATTGTATCTATTTCATCCATCATAGAAAAAATATTGTCCTCTTCTCTAAATTAATTATTTCATATTGCTCCTAATTGGTCCCAATTTATAGATTTTGGACTTGCAAATATATATACTTATATAAATTTTTTCCTTTAAAATATATTACATATAATCTAAGAGTTGCATCTTTATGTATGAAATCATAAAAATACATAAATTAACAATGTCTTGTATTTGATTAGAAGGGGTTACACGATTTTCTCCTATATAAAAGGATATGAAATTTAAGATGGATGCTGGGACATGATTCCATATAATTGGGGTCATATGAGAAAACTAAAAGGATATAATTATCCCATGTAACTAAAGGTTGATTTATCTATCCTAGGATTCACATAGCTCTCTTATGAGGTTGAGATTAATTAACTAGGGAATTCAAGCTTGACTTGGGGATATGGATTGGATAATTAGTATTGGGTTTAGTAAATTTGCTTAGGTTTGAAAATGGGGTTGCGATATTTTTCTAAGAGTTAAGTATAAATGATCAATAAGAACCTCTTTAAGGTATGTTATTGATATAGACCTAGTAAAAGTTCTTTCTTTTTTGTACTTTTGATGTTTAGTTTTTAGTAGAATCTCTAGGTGAATAAACTTATTTGGTTCAACAAATAAATGCAAATATTTTTTCCAACATATTAATCAATGTGGAACTCTTGTCCCATCAATCCTACCAAAAACTATTGATGCTTAGATTTATCTAGGAACAATTTGCATCAAGTATATCATTGACATGAAATGTTTTACGAGTGTGAGACCTAGAGTGTAAGATAATCTTTAGGGTTGTGAGGTTAGTTTCTTATCTTTAATTTTTGATCGGTAATCGCTTTTGACTGGAGCTATGAACCAGTGAGACCATATTTTTGAGGGGCCTCATCCTTATTTGTTACAATGTTCATACACCCTTATCTCTCCGTGATGCCTTCCTCAACCTTATATCTCCTAGACCAACAGTGTAGAACCACGAGCAGGGTAGCCCAATAGGGACCACGGAGTAGCAGAGGTGAAAGACCTGCGTGGGTCCGATACAACATCACAAGGCATGAAAGACCCGTGTGAGTCCGACAAAAGTCCACGAGCAGCACACACCAACGAGAAACTGAATCCACGAGAAACACACACCTACGAGGAATAGGGTCCGCGAGCACACCAGCCCAATAGAGGTCAAGCACGGTTGGTCAGTCCATGTGTCCGCCAAGATCACTTGTACGTCCTCCAAGATCAGCCGCCATCAATTTCACCTACCAAGGTGGGACCAAACCGGTATATGAACATACCGCTTTGGTCCAGGCGGGGATTTGAACCCTGGTTGCACCATAAACAATGCAACCATCTCACCATTACACTAACAGGTGATCCCCAATTTGTTATCTATTTTAGCTAACCTAATTAGATGAGAAAAAGATAAATCTTGAAACACTAAAACTCAACATATGATAAAAAAAAAAGTTGATGAAATAGAATATATATTCTCTTGATAATCTTTTATAGAATATTTAATAGTCTAAAAAAATAAAAGTTTGAGCATAATCATGAAAATATAAAAGATCATCCATTCATAAATGATAGAAGAAGAAAGATATAATCAATCATGGCTTCAATATAGTGATTCTTTTATATATCTAGCGTGATTACATAATATAAAAGTTATATGATCTATAGTTACATGAATATAGGTAAGTGAAATAATTGAAAGTAGTAAAACAAATAAAATATTTATGGATATAAGATTCATAAAGATCAAGTTCACAAATTAAATAATAGATTACAATGGGTCAAAGGATCTTATTTATATAAAAAGGTCAATCAACAAGCTAACACAAGGTTTTTGAACTATGAAAGAAACCAAATCCAAAAATACAGCTAGAAATCCATATAGATATAATCATTGCAAAATGAGTTGTTCGTGCAAATTATTGCTTGATTGATCTTCCATCTTAACAAATATAATTATAGTTAGTTAGATTGGAGTGGAAGACAATGTCATATGATTAATTATATCTCAATTATTATTAAATCCTTTTTCAAATCCAAAATCTTGTTCATGGGTCTTGTTGCATCAAATACAAATATCTACCTTCTCATCTATGGGTTGTTAGATCTTAACTAGTATGGAAAGATGAGTATCTCTCACTTATTTTAAATGCTTCTCAATATTCATTTTTCTCAAAAACCCATGAGTGTGGCATTTGACATGTTTATGTATAGCTCCATAATAGCTATAAGGTAAAGGTAACTTGAAAGGGCTATCGTCCTCCTTTGAATTTTGTGGATCAATCAAGAGGTTTTTCATAAATAAATCTTCTTACAACAACCAAATCTACTATGAATTGTTAGATCTAAAATTGATGTGGTGAGATCAATGACTCTCACTACTTTTTAACACAACTTTATAATTGACAAACAATAAATTCTTAAAAAATCATTTCATAGAAATTAACCAACAATTTATATCACTGAAATCTTAAAAATATTGAAAACACTTACAATACACATACTTTATAAAATAACAAAACAAAAATCAGATTAAAAAAAATAAAATCATTTTTTTACTATTATAATAAAAATTCACTACAATTAAAATGTAAAAACAATATTAAACACAAACTTACTCTACTACTTATATTACACACTTTTTCAAATGAAAGGAAAGGGTGATGATCTAAAGAAGTACACGTGTGGTCTCCCATTTCTCACATTACATTTAACGATTCAATCTTGTTCATTTAAGTTTGTGGTTAGAATATGCATTATAATGAAGGAATATGGACTTTTTTTTAGATGACTCCATCATAGATTATAGATGAGGCTTTTTGGAGAATAAAGTATACATTGACATTAACTTAAAATAAGAAACTTTTGAAAATTTTAATGGTATAGTGCTAATGGATACTTGTTTATATATTTTTAATTAATTTGTTCTTTTTTTTTAGATTTTAAATTAAAATATGATAAAATGTTTTAGATTTTAGGTCAAAGAATTTGAGAATATGATAGGAAAAGGGAAAACGAAAGGAATTAGGGTTTTGGTTCTTACTTTTATCTTTTTAATTTGAGTCTTGTATAGTTTTTGATTAAGGAAAAACATGTTTTAAGGGATCCGAAACCCACTTACATATCATAAAGAAAAGCATTAGAGAAGCAAGAAAGGATAGAACAAAGAAAGAAAGGCAGCAAAAGATCAACACAAAAGACAACAACCAGAGTAAAGTACAACAAAAGACCAACGAGATACTGGCACACCTAAAAAAAATCTAGAACATCTAGGTGAAAATCTTTATGGTCTCCTCAGCATCCTTGACAAGCATCAGCATTGCATTTGCTGCCTCTTTAAGGTCTTTGCTTTCCTGCACCTGTTGATTACCTTTAGTCTTCAACTCCAACTCTTTAGCATTTTGCCTAGTTCTGCGTCTGGAAGAATGCTGGACAGAGCTAGAACCCGACTCATCATCAACAATCACAATATCTTTGTTCTGCTTATCCTTCTCCTGGCAGGCAACCAACACATTCATATTTTGGGAAGTCACCTTCATCACAACCAAGCTATGCTCCATGATTTTCCTCATAGCACTCTCGGTTTTTTGAACCATGTTGTTTATCAGTTCATAATCAGACTCAACCTTTTCTTTGAGTGTCCTCACCACATCCTCTAGGTGCTTCACATCTCCCTTTATGATCACACCCTTTGACCAGTCAAGAATATCTTTTTCATCCCCTGCTTCACTATTATCCTCTGAATTTTCCTCTTTTCCTTTATCATTAATATCCTTAACCACATTATCAATTTTGAGCTCCAACTCTCTCTGTTTTTCTTGAATGTTGGTAATATTATCAACCACCCACTTCTGAAACTTAAACATTTTCAGAGAGCCGTTTCAAACAACATTCAAAATAGTATCCGCATCCTCCATGTCCTGGGAAGAATCCTCAGGCCTAGGGTTGTCCTCCTCCATATTATTCTGAACCTCATCCCTGTTGTCCGTATCATAGGGACTCTCCTTCTCCTCTGACTCATCAAAATCCTCTTCACCCTACTCATTATCCTTGTCTCCTTTCTCACCCTCCACCTCCTTCTCCTGCTCCTGCTTAGGATCAACTATCTCTTCAACATCTTCTTCAACTTTCTTACTAACCCTTAATTTATTTTTAGGGGTAGGATTGGTAGAATCCTCATCAGACTCAGAACTGTCATCATCCTCAGAGATATGGGCACTCCACAAGGGGATAATCCTAAATGGCCTTAACTTTATCCTTAAGATACTCATAAATTAACATAATAAGACCTTGGTGGGAAATGGGGTAGGAATTGGGTTTCTTAGCATGGTCAGCCAGACTGTCATTAAGGGAGGAGGCCAGATAGAAGGACAAAGATATCTTAGAACCATGGCGAAAGTGATTAAGGATAACAAAGTGATAATTATAGACTTTCGAGAACCTACCATCAACAGTAAGATACTCCATTAACACTTTAAGAGTCTTGTATAGCTAAATTAATTTGTACATGATTTTATTCAATAATTTATGGTAGCATTTATATAGTTGTAGTTTAATCTTTTTGTTGTGCTAGTATTCTATATATAATAATGACAATATTCTCTACAATTTTATAATGTACCTACAAAAAATGATATATAGGATGGGATGGTACTATAGATGTTAAGATTTGTGAAGAGATAAATATGACATATGATATATGTTTAAATACAATTGAGATTAACCAATGTCATATTTATTAAACAAATACTGTCATACCCAAAATTTAGGGCAAAAACGGAACAATTTTTTTTTTAAAACATACTAATTTAATTAACAAGTTCACTCTCGCGACAAGCGTTAATGAAATTTCCATTATTAAATTCGAGCTAATTCTGAAACGAACTAAGCATCGATAAAATTGTTTAATTTTAATTGCGGAAAAACTAACTGGAATAATTCTATCTCCAAGAGATACCTAGTCATTAGGTTTATTAAATTAATCAAGCTAAAGGAAATAGGTGGCGAAATTTAATTTAACCTCCAATATGTCTATGTAGCCTAATCAACCATTTATAAATTTCTCTTTATTATTTATTCCAAATAAAAAATCAGGGTTATATATATATATATATATTTGTATATACATATATATATAAATTTATAATTTAAATACTTACCCAAAATTATGATCAAAATTCATATATATACATATATATATACCCATATATATATATATGGATACATATATATATATATATATTTTACATATATGTTAAATATTTTAATTCTAATTCAAAAACCATTTTAGCCTCCTAAATTTAATCCATTTTTCCCCCCAACCCTAATTAGGGTTCTAATTTCTCACATATATATTATCTAAACTAATTAACATATTTATTTTTAAAACCAAATTGCCCTAGCCCCATCCGGGCTAGGGTTTAATCCATATATTTTTTTTTTTACAGGGAATTAACTTGCTGGGCCGAAACCCTTGGCGGCCATGAAATCTTTTTTTGTGCAGGTCACGGGAGATTGAAGGCGGGAGAGAGCCGTGCGCCACTGTGTGAGCGCACAGTGGGCGCTGCGGCACCACTGTGTGCCCACACAGTGGGCGCCGCTAGCGGCTCCCCACTGTGTGGCCACACAGTGGCGGCCGTGGCCATCCACTGTGTGCCCACACAGTGGGAGCCGAAAGCGGCTCCACTGTGTGTGCACACAGTGGGCGCCGCGCAACCCTCCACTGTGCGTACACACAGTGGAGTCCGCGAGGACCCTAACACATTCTCCCCCCTTTTTTTTTTAATTTATCTATTTTTTTAAAAATATAATATATAAAAATATATATATATATTTATATTTATATAAATTTATATCCACAGTTAAAAATGGTGAAAATATTTCAATATGAATATATATATATATTTAAAAAAAAAAAAAGAGATTTACATGCGAATTTTTTTTTTAAACTATTATAATAAAGGGAAAAACATTAAGTTTAATCAGAAATATATATATATATATATATATATATATATATATATATATATATATATATATATATATATATATATATATATATATATATATAAAATAAGCCTTTTAAATCAATGATAACTAAAAAAAACAATTTAGAATACTTTTTAAAAAGATACAATATACTTTTCTGGAATAAAAAGAATTTCATTGATTTTTTTTTTTTCTAATAAAATATTTACATAAAACATCTTTTTCCATTAAATTACTTAAAATCTTTTAGCATAAATAAACTTCTATTTTGCCACAAGTAAAAATACAGATAAAATTTAATTGAAATCTATTCCTTTATTTCTTTCCAAAACACAAGAAGCTTTTGCATGCAACACAAAATAACTTTAAATTTTACCATCAACTGGAAGTAGAAATAAAGAAGCTTTTCTTTTTTTTTAAAACAACTCTAAGATATTCTACCAATTTACAGGATGTTTCTCTAAATAGTCACAACAATAAAACTTCAAGTCTACTTTCACAAATTACAACTTGCTTCTCTTTACTATGAATGAGGCATATTTCCATAACAACTTTAAACAAACATTTGCAACTGAATTTAAGTATCTTCCATAATAATCTTCAGTGTCTTTTCATGGTTCCTATTCTCTTTCCTCTGATTTTCCTACATAATAGAAAACACAAATATGACCACGGAGTGCTCACCTCCCAGCCTAGGCTAACTGGTAGCCACCCCCAAGCTCGGAGAACCAATTCCTAGACGGGTAACAAACAAGCAAACACATAGAAAGCATTGCATACAGATTCTTTTCAGACACATTCCCAACTTGGCTTTTACAGCACCACACTCTAGTGATGAACATTTTCAAAGGGTGGTAGTGGACCAATACCCTGAGGAGAACTGCAAGTATGAAATAAACAAGAAGCCACCTCATGGCAGAATAAAAATATCAAGAATCTCAACCCCTTATTCTTTATGCCCCCCAAAGGCATTCTAGCCTTATATCCCTCCTTATGAACCCCATTGCACAAACAGGCCATGCAGCAAGGGTCACACAAAGATCCCTTGTGATCTCTCTCAAAAGAGAGTCTCTCACTCGAGGGCTGTCACTGCTACCACCCTCAAGATCCTCTTCTCTCACAAGAGTAAGAGATCTTGAGAAAACTCCCAAAACACAACATTTTCATAAAGCAAAAATAACAAGAGTTTTTCAAACATAAACTTTCAAGAACACAGATTTCTTATACAAACAACTTCCATACATAAACAAGAAGAAGACATTACAAATAATAATTGAAACCAACCTTAATCTGCCCAAAGGTTATTATGATATCTGATGAAGAGCTGCCCAATCCACAAATCTTTTTCTTTCTACCCTTATTCAATTTCTCTATTCCATAACATTATTTTCTTTCCAAATTTTCTTCTGTCTCCAAAAATGGAGAGTGGGTGATTACCCTGCTATTCCCAAAAATCTTCCTTAAGAAGCTCACTCTCTGAGTTCTCACAGGATTCTAAAAACAAACAAAAAGAAGAAAGAAAGCAAAATGCAAAAAGACTCTCCTTCCAAAAGGAAAAATCTTGATTTGATTTAACTTCAATTTTCAATTTTCGCTCAACTCAAAAAAACCAATTTTTAAAGCGTTAAAAAGATCATTATAAAGTAGAAACTTGCCTAAAATTACCCCTAACCCCTAGGTATACCTTATGGGCTTTAGGAAACCCTATTAAACTACCCCTAGGTGTTCATTTAACCCATTTTAAACCCCTCTGAAGTTTATTTTCGGGTCAAACATAAGTTGACCACTCCAAATATTATATTCCCAAAGTATTTATGACAACACATTAATTTATTAAGAAAACTATAATTAAACACTTTCCCACCAAGAGACAAAATAAAACATTTAAATTTAAATACACACGTGTCAAGTGACACAAATAAAACACTTTTACAAAAATAAAACATGAAATTGTCTCTTGAGGTTTTTACACAATAAAATTAAATAACACTTAACACTCATGCAACATATACTGTTACGAATAAAATACAACACAAACGGGGTGTTGTCTCTCCAAATAGACAAACCCTGGCTTTACGAATGTACATAAGTCTAGGTTTGATTCTCCGTAGTTTTCCATGGTCACATGGTAAATTTCCTGCGCATCTCAATTTACACATTAGTACTTCCAAATATCCATATATAATATAATTCAATAATATAACAATACACATCATTACTTGCATACAATTTTCATCTGCACAGATTGAATACATCTTTTATCAAACGATTTCACATAAGCAATTTTCATCCCAATTCACATAAACTAAACATACATCATAGTTCTATATTCAGAGTAAAGTCCTGCAAATTCAATAACGACATCTATCATTGCAATATCATTCTATCTAATAATCATGTAGTGTTCTATCTCATAAAGCATGTAAGTAAATCATCAAATCATAGAAATGTTATCCAAATCTTGAAATCATATAAGTTCTAAGTCTCAAAATGCATCAAAATAAAGTATCCATAATAATCTAAAATATAAAATCCACTGAATGTCAAACTGAGTCAAGGTGAGGCCTCACAAATACATTAAAAATGAATACTATATAACAAAAAAAATGTAGAGAAAACACTTTTCATCTCTACAGAAGATTGCTTACAATAGGATTTATCTTAAGAACTATAGGAATTTAAATCATAATGCATAATTGTTAACCTGAAAATATAATTTCTTTAGGGCTAATCTAGGATTATTGAATAAATACAAGAAAATCAAGTAACATTAATGTAGATAGTTGAATGAGGGGATGACCCTTTGGTGAAATGGTGGGGCTTCTTGCCTGTAGTGCCTACAACCTAGGTTCAAACCCCCATGGGCTCGTCTCTACCGTGTTAAAAATGGAGTACCCTTACCTTGGGGAGAGCCTTGGAGAAATAGTGGGGCTTCTTTCCTGTAGTGATTACATCCTTGGTTCAAACCATAACTTACCTCAAATTTTCCCTTATTTGGAGGTGCTAGTAAGTCAACAATTTGGAAAAATTTGGTTGAAAGCTGCTTCAACAAATCAGAGGGATGGAAATGTAAATGGATGACTTTGGCAAGGAGAATTCTGATGTTAAAAATAGTTGTCTTTGCCATCCCCATCTTCTCAATGACATGCCTAAAAATTCCCAACAAAATCATCAATGTGATCAAACAGAAAATGAGAAAATTCTTTGGAATGGAGCTAATGAACAAGATAAAATCCCTCTATTGGCTTGGGAAAAAGTTTGCAGTTCGAAAGTGAAGGGTGGTGCTAGACTTAGGAACTGGCAACTTATGAATGAAGCTTTGGGAGCTAAGCTCTCTTGGAGCATTTATAATAAACCAAATCAATTATGGGTAAAGGTAATGAGGGCTAAATACTTGGACACAATGGAGAATCATAGAATCTTCACAATAAAAAACCCACCCAGGGGATCTGCAATTTGGAACTTCATAGTGAGTAGCAGGAAAGTACTCACTGAACATATTTCATGGCATATTGGTAATGGAAAGTCAGCTAAATTCTGGGATGATTCTTGGGCGACGTACCCAGTCATAAAACACATGGCCGATTTTTCTGATGCAAAATCTCTTTTATGCAGAATTTGGGGTGACAAGGTTATTGACTATTTGGTATGCAAATAAAGCCACCTGGGAGAGGTTTGGTGCTGGAAAGACCTATCAGACGTAGGGCTATCAGATCAACAACAAAGGTTGTTAAAACAAGTCTTGGATCAACGAAAGATTTACCTCACAAAAGGCCAAGACAAAGTAATTTGGTGTGGTTCAAAAGATGGGAACTACTCAGTTAAATTAGGTTATAGGTTTCTGGAAGGCATGGTAGGGGAATGCAAGACAACTAATGACTTAATATGGCATAAGCATTGTCTACCCAAAGCAATGGTGTTTGCATGGCTGGCCCTGAAAGGGAGAATTCTAACTGGCGAGAGGAGGAAAAGGCTTGGATTGGCAAGACCGACCAAGTGCTTTATGTGTGGGGAAGCTGAAGAGGATATTGACCACCTCCTGCTACAATGCAAGATAGCGCAAAAATGATGGGACTTGGTGAAAGGTAAATTGCAATGGCAAAGCCCATTGCCAAATACGCTCAAAGATGTGTTTGATAGTTGGCCAAGGCAAAATAAGAAATCAACTTTCTCAAGCATATGAAACATATGCCCATCACTTGTAATATGGGAAATATGTAAGGAAAGAAATCGTAGGATTTTCCAAGACAAGGCTGAGGATGGTAGTAGGCTTTGTAGCAAAATTGATCAGGCAGTAGAGGAAACTTTAGGGGTTGCAGCTTCCCAGATGGATTCAACGAAAAACCCTTTTACCATAGAGGACATGAAAATACAAAAAGCATGGCCCAACATCAAAATAAGGCATGGGGCCTGGATTTCTAGGCAGATGAGTAAGAAATGTAACTCACCCACAGTATGGACTCCACCCCAGCTGGGGTGGATCAAATCCAATTTTGATAGGGCAGCTCAGCGAGGAGGGGGTCTATAAGGGGTGGGAGTGGTTTTCCAAAATCACAGTGGCATCATTATAAAATTGGGAGCACAACACATCAAACAGGGCACTAACGATGATGCAGAAGTTTATGCAGTGTGGCTGGCAGTAAGATGTGCTAGGACAATGGGGATTAAAAAACTTCATCTGGAAGGGGACTTATTAATCATAATCCAGGCCATAAAAAATGGCCAAATCAAAGCATGGCACCTACAAAACTTCATCTCACTAATTCTGGAGGATTTGAAACTTTTTGAAGAAGTCATTATTACTCAGATCAAACGGGAGGGCAACATAGTTGCAGATAAATTGTCTAAATGGGCATTGTCCTTTAATCAGATTGAGGATTCCATTTTTGAAGTCTTTGACGACAAGTTGGATTCAGTATAAGATGGGCTAAAAATCAAATTCTAAATGATGACATGACAGGGTCATATAAGGCACTCAGATAACATATGATGATTTCTAGCTACCAAAGTACATATATGATGTGTGTGAATCACAACTCAGGTGGTCATTAACTCTTGCTTTGTAATGATTTGCAGCTCAAGCGTGTTTCTCTTCGGCTCTTTTATTTTGTGCACGTCAATGATAGCAATGAAGGTAGTGATGTGAATTGTTACATGTGCCTCCTTACAACAAGCTTCAATCTATAATATTTACATATTTGTGGATGGGTGATGACGTGATATACATAACGTCAAGTAATAATGATCAAAGGCCATGGCAACAATGTGATTAACTACTCGCACGAGCCGACTTTCTTTTTAAAGAAGCCAAACGTAATGCATTTTATCTTTCTTCTGCTAGCTGGTGTATGTGTTTTTTCTTGTGCAGGTTTGTCTAGTGATGGGATAGAGGCTACATTCACTTTCCAATCAAAGAAACAATAGAAAGCTCTTTACAGACCGGTGGAAGATCGAAGACTGAGAATGCTGCTCAAATGCCCTTTAGAGGAAGTTAAAGAGCGGTGCAGGGGACGCTGGGCTTTTTCTTCCAGCAAGCCACACATCGATGGAAATACAATGTGGATATAGCTGCCATGATTTTGGCATGGGGCCTGGAATTGGGGATTGCCCAGGAGGATCTTCGCTGGGTCATGAACTCTCTTTTTGAGAAAGAACTATTAACTGGGATGTACTCTATTTTTGAATGGGCGCACTTGGAATATGGCTTTAATTGCAGTGGAAGCATTGGGGTTCTTTCCGTTTGTCCGATGGCCGAATATGGTGAACCAGAGACTTTATCTAAGTCACATAAGGGCGAAGTGTAACTCTCTAATGGAAGCAATCCGAACTTATCAAAATGAGAAGGAGAGGTGGAGGCCATGGTTTTTAAGTGTCATCCCAAGGAAACGATGAAGTGCAAGACGTCGACCACCCCAGTGAACCGGTTTTATTCCACCTGCAAGTTTTTTGTGTCTACGAAGTGAACCAGTTTTATGCAGTTTCCTGTTTTTGATGAAGGAAACCGGTTTTAACCCACCTACACTTTTGTGTCTACGAAGTGAACTGGTTATTGCAGTCTCCAGTTTTTTGATGAAGGGAACCGGTTTTTTGCCGGTCTGAACTCGATTTGAAGGGAATCGGTTTTTTTGTTGTTTCCGTGTTTTGATGAAATGAACTGGTTTTGGCCATATTTTGCATCGGTGGATGGGGATCCATGGTTTGTTTTGTATGACCCAAGACTTCATAGGGGTTTATTTTTCAGCCCAGTTTGTAGTGCTGTTGTAATATTTAGGGATAGGCAGATAAATTTATAGGTTACATGGTATACTCTGGGCATATGATAGGCCCCTCTTGAATTGTTATCGAATACTTTCATATTTTAATCAATAAAAAATCAATATTACCGACCAAAAAAAAAATGTAGATAGTTGAATGACAAACAAGAATGCTAAAGCATGTAAATTCATATTATTGTAGAAAATTAAATTCAAAGAGTGTACTTAGCTTGTGGAGCAATTGTGAAGAATTAAATTTGACATTATGCATAATTCAACCTTTAGATGCAAAACAAAAATGGTAATCTTGTTACTCTTCCTATTTAGAAATCTTTGTGGACTTGTAACTATTTGTGGGTCAATTCTATAGATATGGGTCAATTTTGTATTGTGTGGATCTAATATCTTGCATGTTGCCTTAATGTGGGACTTATTTTATAATTTGATTCATTGTGATATCCATTATATGTTGACAATTAAAAAATGACGCTGTTTAAAAATATTTTGGAGAAATCATATGATTACAAGTTTCATGTCCTCTTTGATTGACCCCTTTGATTGGGTTGGCTTCATGGTTGTGATAAATGTAGATAGATAATAAGTTGACATTCAAATACTCTAAATTATATCTTTAATAAAAAATACTATTCGTTTTAATGCTCCAACCCCAACCGACAGAAGTATTGCTAGATTTTGCCTGGTGCTTTGTCGAGTGAGAGAAAAGAAGGTCCACATGTTCCTATAACTATTTTTTGGTGCTCTAATATTTCAAATGATAATTGGATATGATTATAAGATGGATTAATATTTAAATGGACCTCTTTAAATATTAATATATAAATAATCGTCACATAAATGTGTTCAAATTTTACTCTTAATGGTTATGAGGAAAGAGACAATTTGAGTTTAAAGCTTGAAATTTTAGGGCATATCTATGTTAGGTTGGACAAATATAAGAAAATAATTTAAGATATAGAAATATAGATTTGAATTAAGGTTAGGTGTATAGGATTAGGATTTATATTAATAAAAATGTGTGAATTGATATAGATAAAATATAAATAAAATCAAATGTATAAAAATAAAAGTAAACAAATACGATAAAAAATTATCAAACTTAACACAAAAATATGCAAAAATTATTATACAATTGATATTAAACATTATCTAAAATAAACTTAAAACATTATATATTAACATAAATTTACAAATTTTACCATTACAAATTATTTTCAATTTTCTATTCAACTTACCATATATGAATGGAAACCATTGAATGAAAATGGGAGCACCAACTACTCTTGATTTATTTTCTACAAAAGTGAGTTGACAACACACCTTTAAGCTTTCTCAATAATGATAAACTACTTTTTGAAAAAATAAAGAAAACCCACATAGACCTTTGCACTAAGCTTTAAAGAATATATAATGTTGAATAATTGATGTGAAAAAGTGCATGGGCCTCTTCCCAATGATTCACTATGCAAACGAATTGGACTAGTGTTTGGGGTTGACATATTGGTGATTTTGGATATGTAGTCCACTGTAATAATTTTATATTGATCATGTATGGATGGCAAGCCCATTGCCACTTTGGGTTCTTTTTCTCTCTCTCTCTATATAAAAGCATAAGTAGATTTGACCTATTAGTTTTAAGTTTAAAAAAGTGTAGTTTATAGGGTGTTTAGTTTATTGATGTTGATGATTTTTATAACAGTATTGTTTATAATAGATTCAAAAAAATAGACATATTCATTGAATTAGAGTGTTTGAAAATAGATTTAGTTTTTTTTTAAGAGATTTTATAATGTAGAAATGTCGTGTAATATCTTTTTTATATTGTTAACATATTAATGTTTTATAAAACAATTATTTATTTTCAACTTGTTATTATTAAATTAAAATATTATATATATATATTTTTCTTAACAAAAAAATTATTCTCATATTTTAAATAAATATATACAAACTTATTTGTTGGATTATAATCATAATAGTTAAAAATAAATACATAAAATTGTTTTTTTAATAGATAAATCATGATAATCGAAGCATTTAATATTTATTGTCTTATTCAAGGAACTTTATGTTTCAATATCTAAATGTGACATAATTGGTTGTCACAATATATTTATTACTTTATGTAATGTTAGATTATTAGTAGATTATCTATTTCAAATTGAGCAATCTCATATTGACGAAACTAATGTTGTGTGGCTGACGTGTACAAGTTACTATTGTTGTGTGTGTATTTGTCATATTCATTTTTAGATAAAATTCACCAACACACTTGATCTCACTTGAAAGAAAATTGAAATTTGGAACATAATTTAATTATCTCAAAGCTTTGAATTAAATGTGTTAACTTGTAGTTTAACTCAATTGTTCATTGTGAAGTTATTTGTAAATGTGGACTTACATGCTAGGAGTTTATAAATAAGGGTTAGATATAAAAATAATAATGAATTTATTTTGATCTACTTTAAATAAATGCCTTATTTGTTGGAATTTGATTATGCTTACTCATTTTCAGAACATCATGTAACATTTGATCTTGTTAATTGACCTTGATCGTGTCTAGTTCTTTGATGATAATTGCTCTAACAATTATGTTTTAGAACTACTAGATCTTTACTTAGTGTGGATCCTTCTTGAATCAAGATTGGGAAAACATCCTTCTAGTGCAAATTTGTTGATGCGCCTAATTTTCATCCTCAACTTAAATACAATTTACCTCTCTTGAAAGAAAATGAAACTTTGAATTCTTTTTAATGAATCCAATGCTTAAATGCCACATCTTGACTTGCATTTAACTCAATTATTTGTTATGAAACTATTAGCACACGGGAATTATGTGTTAAGAGTTTGTAATTAAGGGTTGGATATGGAAATAAAAATGAAATTATTATTTACTACCCTAAATAAATATTTTTTATTATTAGAATATGATATTGTTAATATGCATGGACCTCATTTGACTTAGGGATAAGCTCACTTTCCGTATCAAATGAAAAATAACATAACTATCTAGCATCAATGCTAAATCATATCCCATTGACACTAACTCTTTACTTTCAGACAATTTTTTCTCTGAACTTTTAGTTTTTGGGACTTCATTCTAAAATATATTTGAAGCAATTCTAAATCGTGGATAGTCAAGCTCAACATGTGCACTAGCATTAGGGTTTTACATCAATTGTTTAAAGAAACATATGCCGAGTTTACCCTTGAACATTTATTATCATATTGATTATAATTATTTAGAGGATATAGAAAACCTCCATTGCTAGGTTGAGTATTCCAAACTTTTTTCTATTAAGAATTACTTTGACTCAATTCTAGAATGTATTTTGATTGCTTTGGTGTTTTGTTGAATAAATTTTTTGATTTCTTAATTAAGTAGCCTCAATTGTTAGCCTTCTCAACTAAGCAAAAATTTATTTAATGTTTTCCTTCTCTTTATTCTTTTGAACTCAAATTATCTTGATGGTGAGAGAAGGAAGTGTTTCCATTTGGTGGCACTTTTGTAATAGCTGGTCTAGGATGAAGACTATTTGATTATTTAATTGTTGTTGTAAGCCATTCTTAGGTAAAGTAGGTACAAGATTCAATAATGGAATATGAATGTTTAAGGAACCTATAATTATTTGCACTTGACTATTCATTTGGGGTTATCAATATTGAGAAAAGGACCATACCCTACTTGTCCCATTCCTTTGTTAACTTTAATTGCTTCTACATATGGTTTGGGTAGATTTGCAGCTACAACATTTATCCTTCTCACAAACATAGAAGTGAGTGGATCTAAAGCAACATAATAAACTTGTAAGGCTATAACTTGAGCTACATTATAAAGATATTTCAACTTAGAATATTCCTTTTGAAATTAGTCATTGAAAGTAGTATTAAATTTCCTTCACCTCATTTAATCTTGTCAAATTGATGATGCAAATTTTCTACATACATAGGAATCTGAAATCTTGCTAGAAAAGTAGTCTCCATTAAATCCTAGGTCATTGTAGAGTTTAAAGGCAAATTAATCTACCAATTGTACACTTCTCCCAGAGTGTAGGAGAAAAGATGAGATATAACATCTTCATGTTGAATTCATGCTTGAAAATATGTGTCCTTTAAAATTAAGAGATGAACCTTAGCATCCCAATGAAGTTAATAATGTAGATAAAATTTCTCAAACTCTTTTGTGAATCATGGTAAATTGGGAATTCAATCAATGATTCCACATTAAAGAAAGATATGGAAACAATATCAAGAGCATTAAAAATAATAAAACTCAATTTTTTTAGTATAATATCTACTAAATTTTCTTTATTTCTTTGATCTTTCTATCTCTCTCTCTAATGCTTGGTAAACTTTTTAATGTGATCGGTGATGTGTAATGCCCCGCCAAGAAACCCCGAAGGGATAAAACTAAAACACATGAATGGAGTGCAATAATTTTTTTTAAAAATAAGACACAACATAAAGATACAATAAGATATCAAAGTACAGATTACACAACGGAAGACATCAACTAACACCTAAAGAGTTTCCCAACGTGATTACTTAATTACACAATTAACTTAACTCACACAAATTAATCCAATAAGTCGACTGTCTTAATAACGAGATAATTCTTAAACAAGGTTAATTTCTTTCAGTAAGACAAAATATAGATCACAAGATAAAGTTCATCCATTAAGGTTTATTCATACCCTTCGTCCATACTTTTCATTAAAATTTTAGTCATGCATCTAATTTAATAACACACTTGAATTTCATCATAAACTAACGAGATCTTTCCATGCATACTTAATTTCCTTAACAATTATAGAATACATTCTGCAAATCAACTATACTCTTTCATGAACCACATTACTGCATAAAGAGATGACTGAAAACATGCATTACAATTAATTTCATCTAATCCACTTACACATTCTATCAAAATCCCATCCATACATGCTAACACTAAAACATGAAACATAAGAACAAAAGCAACACATAACACCAAAATGATCTCGGAGTTCACCTCTAGAGGGCTACATCTCCGAGTCTGCTCAACTGCAAGACCCCTCTGATAATTAAATAAGTTAAGGGTACATAAGTTTCATATCATTTACATTCCTGCCATCAAGGCGAATCATACCAACAAACAATCGACCACATCGATCAATAATTACATAAATGATCCCTACAAAGAAACGGATCCAACTGAACATATCAAAAGCTAATACAAGGTCCATTGCCTGACAGTACTCTAACTAGAGACCTGACCCACTATGGCCAACCACAAATCACCACTTGACACCCGTATAAAGGACAAGACCAATTAAAACACCATCACAAGGCAACAACCGAACTAGAAACCGAAGACATAAACATGTACCCCAAATCAACCAAACGACAGGGTCCAAACAAACATATCAAGGCCTTGCCATTACTTTAAACAAAAGCGAATACAGAAATTAAACTTGCATAGGCAATAACCAAAAAAGGACAATCTTCTTTCCTATTGGTTTAAACAATAAAAGTCGATCAAGTTTTCTAAATGATCTAAGTTTTCAAAATACATTAACAAAAAAACCACCATAATGAGGAGAATACAATACCACAATTGCAATAGTCCATTTGTCTATGTCTCAATACAGAGGAAAAATATAAACTAACCATTTATTTTACTAAATGAAAATCTCATTAACTTACCAATTTTCCAAACGATACATTATTAAATTTCCAATAATTCCAATAGCATATCGTATAATATATTCCTGAATAAAATATTATTTAAAAATTATCAATTTAATAAATATATTTCATTTCAACAATTTTCCAAATAAAATAATATTTTATCTTTTTCCCAAAAAGATACTTCCTCAATAAAATAGATACCAAAATTAAATATTAATTATTATATATTTATTTATCCCCAAAAATATAAACAATTAATAATTCAATAATACACAATATTAACGAATTAAGTATTAATTAATTAATATATATATTTATATATATATATATATATATATTATCATGATTAACATATATTTAAAATATATATTAATTAATAATTAATAATTAACATATAATAATCAAATATATTAATTAATATTTACTAAAACAATTAAACATTTTAAAACCCACTTTAAATTTAATATGTTATAATATATTATTATTATTATTATTATTTATTTATTTATAATTATTTTTTTAATTTTTATTATTATTATTTTTAAAACATGTAAATAATTTCCAAATTCATTAAAACCCCTTTGATAGAATTTACATAGAAATAAAATTCCCAACTCAATAAAATTCATTCTCATAATTTTATTCCAAATACTTTTTCTTTAAACTAGATAAACCAATAAATTTAATTCACAATTAAATTTATTTCTAAAGAAATCAACTAATTTCACAGAGATTTATTTAAAGGACTATTAGAACAAATCAATAAGAGAAAATATTTTTTTTCATAATAATTTCCCTAATTTTCTCAAAATTAAATTACTCCCAGTAACTAGAAAATTAACATCAGGCAAGAATTTTAAATCAAAACTTGAATTAACTAGAAGAGGGTTTTGGATCTGACAAATAATTTACACACACACCATTCAGAGAAAAATAGAATTAGTTTCTTAAAAACCAACAAATCAAAGAAGCCACCCAACCTAGTATAGCTTTCTTGGAAGAAATCTGTAGAAGAGCCCTAATCTTTTCAATAAGCTTCCAATAAATTTCTTCACCTAAATTCCTGACCTGTTTCTTGTGTATCTAAAATAAAGACCTATTCCCTATTTAAACTAAAATTCTAGGTTCAATAGCTTTTACTCAAAAAACCTAAATTTACAATAAAAGTAATTTTATTTTATTTTCTAATTTTATAACAAAAGATAAGCTAACATGCAATAATTAAAAATCATTATTCTTTCTTTTCTTTTCTCATGCAAATTAATTAATTTTCTAAATAAAGAATTAAAACAATACTTTAATTCCAATTAATTCTTTTATTATTTTTTTATAATTCTTTTATTTATTTATTTAAAATTCTAGGAACAATAAATATAATTAATCTAATTTATTTTTCCACTAAAATTTAAATAAAAATATATTTCTAATATCATGCAGCGTGCAACTTAATTTAATTAATTAATTAATTAAGTTTATGGAATTATCTCATAGTTGAATTGTTTATGCATTGAGATTATAAATTTATTTAATTAAAAGAAATGCTTTTCTCCCTCATTTAATTTTTAATTAACAAAGCTAATAGTTGCATTTCACAATATTAATGAGGGTAAAATATTTTTAATTAAATTAAATTCTCAAAATCAATCTTACACACTATATAAAATAAATATGAATAAAACTCACTTTTCTAATCAAAATTGATTTTCTTAAATAATTAAAATTAATCTTTCTATTCCAAAAAGCAAAAGAGATTAAATTATTTCTATTTCGAATAAATTTAAATCTTTCCTTTTTAAAATGCATAAACTGAATAAATTTGTTATTTAAAATTAACCATTAAATTAAACTCACTACAAACATAAATAGGGCGATCTTTTTAATTAATGATTAATCACATAAAAGAAACCTATTTATTTTAATTCCTCAATTACTAATGCGTAAATGAACACATTAAATCAAAATAAATACTTAGGGTTAAATACTCTATTTACCACACACCAAGCATGCAAACCAAGTAAGCCAACCAATTACCCGACCTGCAAACCCAAATGAAAAAAAACTGATTGAACACAAACGACGCTCATTTGAGTATGACTAGGGTAAACTGAAGGTTTTACGACCACCTAACCCAAATTCTAAGGATGAAAGAGTTATACTCAACCTTGCGAATCCAGGTGAAGACGAACCTTACACCTAGGCAGTACTGTACCTGCAATCTCCTACAACCAAGAGTCAGACAAGCATACACACACACACACACACACACACACACACACAGATATATATATATATATATATATATATATATATATATATATATATATATATATATATATATATATATATATATATATATATATATATATATATATATATATAATGAAGATGTTAGCTCGAGATTAATAACAAGAATCAGGAGGAAAGTTTAAACTTACATAAGAATCAATGCGAAAGCACATTAATAGATACACACAATAATCATAATATCTGACTAAACATTACCTCCTGGTAATTCAACCATTCAAGATTGCCACATAAAAAGTCAACCAAGGTCAAACTGGTTTTACAAAGTTGTCTAGGGTAGGGGTACTACATCCTCCCCCCCCAAGCTCCGACTTACTCCCGGAAGTCGTAAGGCTAAACGAAAATCATGAAACACGTATTAGCCCTGAAACTCATTTAACAATTATTAATTTGCACATATAAATATTTTCTCAACAATTGAAACATTATTGCTAAATCCTCTACGAATGTCATTATCCATTTGCAAGATACATCTAAAACCATATGCTTCTTAAAATATTCTAGGAATTATCCATAATCATAGCAGAGAAGCAAGAATTTTCTTCCTTTCATTACACCAAATTAA
The DNA here is from genome assembly GCF_030272615.1 of Cryptomeria japonica. Taxonomy (NCBI): domain Eukaryota; kingdom Viridiplantae; phylum Streptophyta; class Pinopsida; order Cupressales; family Cupressaceae; genus Cryptomeria; species Cryptomeria japonica. The sequence continues at coordinate 658,951,163 of NC_081411.1, read as the reverse complement.
AGCATTAAAAGAGGTAAGCAACAATTACTATACTCATCTATCAAACATGACAAGAAAAACCTGCCGAGAAAGCATGCCATCATGATCAATTTCTTTTACCAATACATCTTTTTCTTAAAATTTTATCACATAGAACTAGCTTCAAATATCAAATTCTACAGCCATGTTAACTTTCATGAAATAAGAGCAACATAAATAACTCAATTGTTTACACTTGTCAGGCATATAAAAACCTTTCCAAAGACTACGTCCCATAACATAGTGACAAGTTAGCACAATTTACTCCATGATTACACATAATAATCATCCACATAACTGGAATGCACAACACAAAAGGCCACATGTGAGCATGTCTAATGCTCGGTCAAAGATAACATGCACGATCAACATCTCTATGCTTGATCTCAGAACAATAATATGATCATAAATATCCAACATCTCACTCAAAGGCTTGATGGTGCTAGGACACACCATAGCGGTGCTACCTTCCATACAAGACCTTCGTGAACATCCCTTGTTGAGTAAGGTGGTTAGCCTCCAAGAGATAGTCACCACACATAGGTAGGTAGTGGATACTAGCTGCATCACAGCCTCACATACCCCCATCCTCAAGGTTCCTTACGTCTACTTCCTCGTACACACTCAACCAAGACTGTCTCATACATCCTTGGAGAGGAATTTCACATTTAAACACAAGACCAGCATACGAAAATAATAAGGACAAATCAGTTTAGCCACCAAAGTACAGAAGAATAAAGATAATAAATCACCAATTCCAACAGAAAGGCAATAAAATAATCCAGAATTTGCAACACCAAATCAAGTATGTAAGAGATCACAAGATCGTGGCTAAACTTTCAAAGTCTAAATAAAATAAATTGCTGGCCCACAAGGAAATAAAATAAAATAACAATATCACAATTGCACATAACATCACTATGTGACTAGAATCTAGCCACCAATGAGGAAGGAAGGAACAATCATCTAGCTAGCGCAGTAGCTCATCATGTGGTGCGACATAGTCACACTACCCACATGGCATGGTGGTGTGCACCTTGACATCACCCCGCATCATGTCATCACGCGGCATGGCTCTACCCTAAAAACTGTCGGTAGGCCACATGGAAATGTCTACTACATCCCACATCGTGTCTCAGCACGGCATAGAAATACTCCAAGTGGTAAGGACACACAATGGACGTATCCCGCATGGCAATGTACCTTGTGAAAAAGGGCACGCGCAGGTCACACCCCACATTGTGTCTCAACACGACATAGAAATACTCCAAGCGGCAAGGACACACAATGGACATATCCTGCATGGCAATGTTCCTCACGGAAAAGGGCACGCACAGGTCACACCCCGCATCGTGTCTCAACATGGCATGGCAATACTCCAAGCGGCAAGGACACATAATGGACGTATCCCGCATGGCAATGTACCTCGCAGAAAAGGGCATGCGTAGGTCACACCTCGCATCGTGTCTCAACACGGCATGGCAATACTCCAAGCGGCAAGGACACACAATGGACGTATCCCGCATGGAAATGTACCTCGCAGAAAAGGACATGCGCAGGTCACACCCTGCATAGCGATGTACCTCTCAGGATACTCACTGTAAGCCAGAGGTATACATGGCTAAGGTCTACCCACATGTCTACCAACGCTAGACAATTGGCAGCTCATGTGAAAAATAACATACCTTTCATGGAGACAAGGCAAAATAACATACCTTTCATGAAGAAAAGGCAAAATAACATACCTTTCATGAAGACAAGGCAAAATATCCTCTAATAAAAACATCATTCTGCTCAAGAACTGACATCAATATGCTCAAATAAGGATAGGAATAGGCTGGCACACATGAACCTTATAAATCAGTTCATCACAAGGGAAAGTATTGAGCACACCTATAATACAGTTTCATTAAAAAACTATATTTTTCCTCGAAATAGAGAAGCTAAAGGTCGCTTCACGTTGACATTACTCATATGCCGTTCCATACTATTCAAGGAATGGTGACTTCTAATACTACCCCTACACATACTGACTTATCTACAATCCTGTGGGTTGGCTGTCAGTAAGGAAACAAATAAACAACATCACATAAATAACATGGTTTCCCATACTCATAAGTAAACATATCCTCCATGGTTGATTACTTCACCATCCCATGGGCACACATAGCAAGCACGAGTTTCTTACAATACACAAGGAATAGCACCATTACTGGTTTGGTCACATTTACGGGGAGTACTTTTTGATACGCTATCATCTACTCAAGAAATATTTTACCTATGCTTTCCACATGAATCACTAAATAAAGTTTACTCTAGATACCAATACTGAAATTCTTAACAATTCACTATTACATAAGGAAATAACATCATTCTGATATCTTTTCTAAATACATTAAGCATTCACAACCACATTACTAACTATGCAAATTTCATTATGAAGCTCAAGACTTTCATCTTTCCATAAAAAGACAAAAATGCAAAAAGTACAATTTCACATGTTTTATAAACACTCTATTTAAATCAATGCACTCTTTAGTAGCATTACATTAATACACTCTCAAAGCTACTATAACATGTTCCCTTTTGATACTTCTTTTACAACCAAAGTAGTTTCACAAAATTAACTATTTGCATATTAATGCACCTTAATTAAGATAGAATTTAATTATATTACTCCTACGAAACACATGGAGAATTCTTTAGTGTAAACATACAATTTTTTTTTTTTTTTCTCAATATCCAATATGCACTTTCAAACCAAAGCCCTTTTATAATCTAAAAAAAAACATAAGCGTTATAAGGCTCACATAAGGGCTCAAGAAATCGCAACCTTTCTCTTGCAATAAGAAAACTCACATAAGAGAGAAATACACATAAAACAAAAACATTTAATTTATATATATAGAGAGAGAGAGAGAAGAGGAAGGATGATAATCATTCATTTTACTACAAAATAAGCATTCAATACTTACCATACAAGTCCTTCAAGTGGACAACACTAAGCTGGATCATACTCTTAAACATGCATGTTTCATACTTTTTGATTCAAGACAACACTAACCAACCCAAATGGATTAGTCAAAAGAGTACAACAATCAATAAGGAAGGTACATACGACTCTCCTTCAGAATAAGAGAAATCATAAACCAAGACCTCAATATGAAGACAAAGCACATACAATCACTCCAAAACACCCACATCAAGAAGGTGAAAACAAGGTGTGAACACACACGTTACACAAAAGTTAAGATCTGCTCAATCACAAACATAGAAATAGGAGAACAAGCATACACATAAGGTCGATACACCACACACCAACTAAGGGTACAAGCGAAACCAGAGATCCCAGTGTTTGCAACTTGCGCTCTAATAATAAATGTAATGCCCCGCCAGGAAACCCCGAAGGGATAAAGCTAAAACACACGAATGGAGTGCAATAATTTTTTTTAAAAATAAGACACAACACAAATATAAAATAAGATATCAAAGTACAGGTTACACAGTGGAAGACATCAACTAACACCTAAAGAGTTTCCCAACGTGATTACTTAATTACACAATTAACTTAACTCACACAAATTAATCCAATAAGTCGACTGTCTTAATAACGAGATAATTCTTAAATAAGGTTAATTTCTTTCAGTAAGACAAAATATAGATCACAAGATAAAGTTCATCCATTAAGGTTTATTCATACCCTTCATCCATACTTTTCATTAAAATTTTAGTCATGCATCTAATTTAATAACACACTTGAATTTCATCATAAACTAACGAGATCTTTCCATGCATACTTAATTTCCTTAACAATTATAGAATACATTCTACAAATCAACTATAGTCTTTCATGAACCACATTATTGCATAAAGAGACGATTGAAAACATGCATTACAATTAATTTCATCTAATCCACTTACACATTCTATCAAAATGCCATCCATACATGCTAACACTAAAACATGACATATAAGAACAAACGCAACACATAACACCAAAATGATCTCGGAGTTCACCTCTAGAGGGCTACATCTCCGAGTCTGCTCAACTGCAAGACCCCTCTGATAATTAAATAAGTTAAGGGTACATAAGTTTCATATCATTTACATTCCTGCCATCAAGGCGAATCATACCAACAAACAACCGACCACATCGGTCAATAATTACATATATGATCCTTACAAAGAAATGGATCCAACTGAACATATCAAAAGCTAATACAAGGTCCATTGCCTGACGATACTCTAACTAGAGACCTGACTTGCTATGGCCAACCACAAATCACCACTTGACACCCGCATAAAGGACAAGACCAATTAAAACACCATCATAAGGCAACAACCGAACTAGAAACCGAAGACATAAACATGTACCCCAAATCAACTAAACGACAGGGTCCAAACAAACATATCAAGGCCTTGCCATTACTTTAAACAAAAGCGAATACAAAAATTAAACTTGCATAGGCAATAAACAAAAAAGGACAATCTTCTTTCCTATTGGTTTAAACAATAAAAGTCGATCAAGTTTTCTAAATGATCTAAATTTTCAAAATACATTAACAAAAAATTCACCATAACGAGGAGAATACAATACCACAATTGCAATCCATTTGTCTATGTCTCAATACAGAGGAAAAATATAAACTAACCATTTATTTTACTAAATGAAAATCTCATTAACTTACCAATTTTCCAAATGATACATTATTAAATTTCCAATAATTCTAATAGCATATTGTATAATATATTCCTGAATAAAATATTATTTAAAAATTATCAATTTAATAAATATATTTCATTTCAACAATTTTCCAAATAAAATAATATTTTATCTTTTTCCCAAAAAGATACTTCCTCAATAAAACAGATACCAAAATTAAATATTAATTATTATATATTTATTTATCCCCAAAAATATAAACAATTAATAATTCAATAATACACAATATTAACGAATTATATATATATATATATATTATCATGATTAACATATATTTAAAATATATATTAATTAATAATTAATAATTAACATATAATAATCAAATATTAATTAATATTTACTAAAACAATTAAACATTTTAAAACCCACTTTAAATTTAATATGTTATAATATATTATTATTATTATTATTTATTTATAATTATTTTTTAAATTTTTATTATTATTATTTTTAAAATATGTAAATAATTTCCAAATTCATTAAAACCCCTTTGACAGAATTTACATAGAAATAAAATTCCCAACTCAATAAAATTCATTCACATAATTTTATTCGAATTACTTTTTCTTTAAACTAGATAAACCAATAAATTTAATTCACAATTAATTTATTTCTAAAGAAATCAACTAATTTCACAGAGATTTATTTAAAGGACTATTAGAACAAATCAACAAGAGAAAATAATTTTTTTCATAATAATTTCCCTAATTTTCTCAAAATTAAATTACTCCCATTAACTAGAAAATTAACATAAGGCAAGAATTTCAAATCAAAACCTGAATTAACCAGAAGAGGGTTTTGGATCTGACAAATAATTTACACACACACCATTCAGAGAAAAATAGAATTATTTTCTTAAAAACCAACAAATCAAAAAGGCCACCCAACCTGGTATAGCTTTCTAGGTTCAATAGCTTTTTCTCAAAAAAACCTAAATTTAGAATAAAAGTAATTTTATTTTATATTCTAATTTTATAACAAAAGATAAGCTAACATGCAATAATTAAAAATCATTATTCTTTCTTTTCTTTTCTCATGCAAATTAATTAATTTTCTAAATAAAGAATTAAAACAATACTTTAATTCCAATTAATTCTTTTATTCATTTTTTTTATATTCTTTTATTTATTTATTTAAAATTCTAGGAACAATAAATATAATTAATCTAATTTATATTTCCACTAAAATTTAAATAAAAATATATTTCTAATATCATGCAGCTTGCAACTTAATTTAATTAATTAATTAATTAAGTTTATGGAATTATCTCATAGTTGAATTGTTTATGCATTGAGATTATAAATTTATTTAATTAAAAGAAATGCTTTTCTCCCTCATTTAATTTTTAATTAACAAAGCTAATAGTTGCATTTCACAATATTAATGAGGGTAAAATATTTTTAATTAAATTAAATTCTCAAAATCAATCTTACACACTATATAAAATAAATATGAATAAAACTCACTTTTCTAGTCAAAATTGATTTTCTTAAATAATTAAAATTAATCTTTCTATTCCAAAAAGAAAAAGAGATTAAATTATTTCTATTTTGAATAAATTTAAATCTTTCCTTTTTAAAATGCATAAACTGAATAAATTCATTATTTAAAATTAACCATTAAATTAAACTCACTACAAACATAAATAGGGCGATCTTTTTAATTAATGATTAATCACATAAAAGAAACCTATTTATTTTAATTCCTCAATTACTAATGTGTAAATGAACACATTAAATCAAAATAAATACTTAGGGTTAATTACTCTATTTACCACACACCAAGCATGCAAACCAAGTAAGCCAACCAATTACCCGACCCGCAAACCCAAATGAAAAAAAAACCGATGGAACACAAGCGACGCTCATTTGAGTATGACTAGGGTAAACTGAAGGTTTTACGACCACCTAACCCAAATTCTAAGGATGAAAGAGGTATACTCAACCCTGCGAATCCAGGTGAAGACGAACCTTACACCTAGGTGGTACTATACCTGCAATCTCCTGCAACCAAGAGTCAGACAAGCACACACACACACACACACACACACACACATATATATTTAATGAAGATGTTAGCTCGAGATTAATAACAAGAATCAGGAGGAAAGTTTAAACTTACATAAGAATCAATGTGAAAGCACATTAACAGATATGCACAATGATCATAATATCTGACTAAACATTACCTCATGGTAATTCAACCATTCAAGATTGCCACATAAAAAGTCAACCAAGGTCAAACTGGTTTTACAAAGCTGTCTAGGGTAGGGGTACTACACGATGCTAGCATGACACGTCCTCCGGCTCCACGTGAAATGATTTTGACTTGGAGCTATGAATCGGTGAGGCTACAAATGGGGGACCTCATCCCCACACTTCACTTGTTCAAACCCGTGAGTGCAACAACCCAGTGAAGACACAAGGCTTGCAAGCATAATGGCCCAACATGAGTTTGAACCTTGTTGGCTACTTCACCAACGAAGTGTTTTAACTGCGACACTACACGTCCAAAGACAATTTCTTTGATTTATCTTAGGATCTATTAGTTTAATGAATTATTTTGTTGAATTGGTAGATGAGGACCTTGAAATGATTCTTCTATGCTCTAACATGTAAATATATGAAAAAATTCACAATGACCCTCCAAGTTCCACTTTGTTGATTTGGTTGTTAGTCACATTAAAACATAGATAGATTTCTACAACACCATCATATCTTTCTTGAAAGATGATCAAATTCACAAGGGAATCTTATATGGCTTCTATCGTCAAGCATTGACTCATTATTTCTTCTCAAGGCTCATTATACTTTTACTATTTATCACAAAGAGGCTTACACATGTAGATTTTACTCATTAGAATCTTAAATGATAAATCTTTTAGGTTTCATTGGACTCCCACATTACTAAGTGAATTTATATAATTAAGGGATAACTTTAATGAATTATTCAAAAACTATCTCCTCACCTATTATATTCTTCAATTTCAAAAGAATTATAGACAAGGATTTGAAAGACTTATTATAACCCACTTAGATTTTATCTAACTCTCATAGGTTATCAATATTTTCAAATAATTTCTCTTAGACTTCAAGATTCTTCAAAAGTTTCAAAATATTTTATCCTCATCATCTTTAAATTGTGAATTTCTGAATAAATTAGAAAAAAAAAAGATAAAATGCAAGGGAAAGAAAGAAAAGGTTGAGGAATATTTTTAAATCTCTAGATATTAAACATGAATATCTTGAAAGAGTAGAAAATCAAAGTATAAATTTTATGTATTTCACTAGAATCTTTCACTACATACATACAATGCAAATTTGAATGGAAAATTGACCATTTCATCATTGGTTCAAACACACCCAAATATCTGTATATTTATTTTATATTCCATAGTATTGAATCAATTATAGTCATGTAAAATTTACTATAAGGAAACAACCTTTAAAGGGGCTTTGATTTTGCCAATCTTCATAGAACATGCAAATGTTTACTGAATTTGCATAGAAATGATGAAGAAAACAAAAAATTGGCAATTCTCCAACTTGAGTATGACAAGTATTAACAATTTCTAATCCTCTAAAAAGACTAACTTCACTCCTTTTATAAATTCAAGGAGCCAAAAAATAGTTTACAATAAAATTGTTGGTCAAAATCTCATCAGGAAAAATCAATGGTAGCAATTAGCTTATGGCATAGGGGCGATATCATCAATCCATTCATTGGAACAACTAGTAGCAACTATTATGTAGAATTTATACTTTAAGAAAATTTAAAACTTTTCATTCAGATAGATGAAGAGAGTGATATTCTTTCCCAGATGCAAACCTTTGCAATATGATGACAACTAGCAATGATCTACTAGAACATTAAAAAATTAACTTATGACCGAGCAAGGGGAATAAATTGAATACTAGGGCTCCTTTTCATTTGATTAGGAATGACTATATTTACTCACTATCATCTTCACTTTCCTCATACATATTCATGGAAAGAAATGAATACTTCATTAAAACATTTTTGATTCACCTTTTAAGATACTTTCTAGTGAACTTTGGATTCCTCAAACGTTACTATAGTTTCTTTTATTTAATCATATGGTTCTAGTGGCATTCCTATAATATTTGATAAATTTTTTATTTTTCATCACATCTTCATCAAGATTAAACACAACTGGATTCTTGAGTACATTTGTGAAAACTCCTTCAAAATTCACATCATACTATTAACATCTTTTATTTTCAAATCTACAGTTTGTTTTGATAGGTCTTTAAATTTTTTTTGGTCGATTATAGAGTTGTATTTTATTGATTCAAAAGGAAACATTACATATATAGAAGTTTTAAAAATCATCATCTCCCATGATAAAACAACTTGTATAAGAGCACCATGGCTACCCTGCAACTACCACCATGACCATCATACATTGATCATCATACATTACAACAAAATGACAATTTTTAGCTTGTCAAATCTACCCTTACTATATACCATCCTTTCCAACACTACCTAAACTACCTATTAGCCATAAAACAAAACCCTAAAGATCTTGTTTCATACCAAATTGCATTTAGTATTAACAAAGTTTACAAGGTGAACAAAGGTACATTACTTAAACAAAATTATATAGCAAAACTATACAAAATTTGAACAATATCATTTTTTATTTTTTGACCCAAGAGGGTTGTTCACCAAATAGTCATTTGGGTAAAAAATCAGATGTTTCTTGCTCCCTTTTGTTGTTGCATCCCCAGATGGAGCCAACTTTGCTTCCTTCTCACACAAAAAGTATTTGAGGGTACTCCACCCTATCTGAGATTTGGTGCATTGTTATTATTATTTTGACATTGCACTCTAATGGATAAAGGGCCAAAGTAGAGGCTCAAGGCCCCTCACTTATAACTATTCCCCATTTTGAGCTAGAAATCCAACAACTGGTTGAGCCATAGCCAAAAATGATTTAATCCCATACTTCTAGTCATCCTTTACACATTTCTCCATCATGCAATGAAACACATATTTGTCACCCAAATCTAAACTTCACACCGTCACTAGTGAGACAATATCAATGTTGCATCGGTAATAGTATTGAGACCTCATGAACTACTCACCCAACAAAATGTCCCTGATTTGCAAAAAAAAATGGCTCATTAAATTTAAACATTCTCTTCATCCCCATCACCTGGACAAGAAAGGCCAACTGTTTCTTTGGGGTGAATCAAAGTGAATTTCGAAGGAACGCAAATGGACCACTAAGAGGTGGGGTGAATCGGTGGTAATAAACACTTAGACTCACTAATGAATTAAAACATTAATAACAAAGATCAAGATAATCTAAGTAGAGATATCAAGCATAGTAACACACATAGAAAACACATGACACAAGATATATGAAGAAAACCCACAATGGGAAAAACCTTGGTGAGAAATGCTGCTAGAGTCTACTACTCTAACCCAACCTTACAATGAAAATATTTTGGTTACAACATTTATGGGCACGAACCCAAAGGAGAACCAACCCCCATCTAAGCACCAACTCAAATGATTACAATTGCAAATTAAGCACCTTGTTACAAATGAAGTTTTGTAACTCACTATTGTTTTGCTGCACTTGAGATTGACTTAACTCTTCTCAACTCTCAATCTCTATCCTCTTCTCTATGATCTCTGCTATCAAAATTTGTCCTCTACTCTTTATCTCCTTATCTCTACACACAAATCTTTGATCTCTTCTTAGTTCAGTCCTCTTTCTCTTCCCCACTCTGTGTGAATAACCTTTTGTGTTATCTGCCTCTAATCTCTACTTATCTGGTCTCTGGTCTTGACACTTCACTCTATTTTCTTCTTTGTCTAATTTCTAGTCTCATTTATCTACTTTGAAGTCTTTGTCCTCTGCTCTCTTTCTTTTCTTTACTCGGTATGCATTTCTTCTATGTTCTTCACACCTTCTATGCAACCTTCTTTTCTTCATGCTTTCTTGTTTCTTCTCACCTAGCTATTCAACACACACACCCTCTACACATTCTCCACTCAACACACACATTTCACACCTAACAACTAATCCTTATCTCTTTTTTCTCTTATCATTTAGCATGCAGCCTTTTCTACAGTGTTATGCCTGCACTGGCATCGTGTTATGCACTCGTTCTAAAACAACTTCTCTACAAACTTCTACTTTTTCTTTTGTTCTGTAACCTCTATTTTTGCAGAGCTTCTTCACTTTCATGCCAACTAATAACTCACACTTCATCCACTTACTTCACTTAGTGGTAATCTATGTTCACCCAACTTTTCCCTCAAAAAAAGGTATTTCAAAATTAGTTCCAGCCATTAAATAATATTTCTTGTCTCTTATTCTTAGTTTGTTACTGTACAAATTAAATGCGACCACTTTGCTCTTCGCCAACCTCTAATTTCTTTTGACTACTCTCTGTCTTGAACATTTGATCTTTTGCCTTTTCTCTATAGACTGATTGGCCGCCATTATTAATTGCATCCATTCCCTCTTTGGATTACTCTTTGCATTCAGATTACTACTTTTAGTAATCTTCACCTTCCCAAGGCTATGGCATCTTGTCTATTGAATATTATCTGATGTTCTCAAGCCTCACAATTATCTGTTTTATAGTAGTTACCATTAAATATATTTGCACTCTTAAATCTTTCATTCTTCAAAAATTAGATTTGATCAAACAGACAACAACCATTTCTTGATGACGATATTTGATTTCCACATTCTCCACATCATCTTTATCATCAGGTCAAACTTGGTCAACCACCTATGTGGACCACTTTTATGTTGGCATCCACTTTTCCCTTTATCGCCTAATCGTAGACTAGAAGAATGGGTGAAATACACATATTGTAAAATTGCGATAGCCGCTTTCTCTCCTTGTCATAAAATTGCAAAAAGTTTGGTAGTTCTTGTCGATTGACTAACACTACAGGTCATGTGCTTTTGTGGTTTCGTAGAACCTTGGTCAACGCAAAGAGTTGACCTGCAAAATAGAAAAACTATATGTTATGCGCTTATTAATGTATTGTAGCTCCCTTTGGTCAACGTAGAGAGTTCATTACAAAATAGCAATAACATTCTCTACGTGTTATGCACTTTCACAGTATCAAAACTTCCTTTGGTCAGCTCAGAGAGTTGGTTGTGAAATAGCGAGAACATTACCTACATGTTATGCACTTGTCGTAGTTTCACAACCACCTTGGTCAATGCAGAGTGTTGATTTGCAAAACAAAAAAACTATGTTATTCACTTATCGCGGTTTTGCAGCTCCCTTTGGTCAATGCAAAGAGTTTACCACGAAATAGTGATAGCATTTTCTACGTGTTATGGGCTTATCGTAGTTTCACAGCTACCTTGGTCAACATAGAATATTGACCTGCAAATTAACGATAATCCCAAACATAGTGAGTTATGTGCTTCTCCTGTCTCCTATCACAATTTCATAGCTACCTTTGGTCAATGCAGAGAGTTGACCATGAAACAACGATAGCGATAACATGATGTGTTATGCTATCCCTATAATAGTGTATGACTAACATTGTGTGTTATGCATTACTACAACTGCACTTTTTCCCAGTCTTCACTATTCACCCAAAACTTTCACCACTCTATATTTTGTGTCTTCTTTATCTATTTGTAAGTCCAAGCTAACTCCAATTGTATTCTTTTTCTTCTCTGTGGCCTTTGACTAAATGCCTTTTCTAGCTCCATGCTTTTACAACTTGCATACATACAATGAAATCTACTCAACTTCCCTTTGTGAGTTATCTATTGTGGAAACCTTGATCTTTTCCCTCTAGATCATTATATAGCATTGTTGTAACACCTAGGACTGTCTAGTCTAAGCTTCCATACCAAGATTATTTTACCTTGAGTACAACATCTCATTCCTTGTGAACTTCTTGTCCAAGATATAGACCACACCAACTCTTTTTCATCTACCCAAAACTCATTGGGCGGCTTCACTTAGCTTTATCAATCTAGACATTCTCTATTAGGCTGATCTTCAATTTGAGACACTCATCATCTTTGCATATCTATCCAAAGCATCTTATCGACCATTGACATCAATGACAATTTAATGCCAACAATTCCCCCCTTTGGAATTGATATCAATCATGCTCATATTCTCCCCCTTTGACAACAATGGCGAAGGGCAGGACAACCAACTGTCAACTGTGCATTTTATCCTTCTTTGATCTTCTTCACTTAGTTGGAAATACATGTCACTCCCCCTGTGACAACAACACTGTACCTCTGGTAGATAACCCATCACTTTGTACACTAATTTTACTTCTCCTTCTGTGCCTATGCATCTGCAACACTTGCTATCATTTTGCTGACCCCTTTTTGAGCAATAGTCTCACCCTAAGAATCACACTTATATCTTCTCCCTTGTTCACTACACATTCGCAATACCAGTTATTATTCTGCAAACTCTATTGACTCCCTTTGAAAAATAATATCTTTATGCTCCATGTTTCTTTTCTTTGTTGAAAAAATCTGACTAGACTTATTTTTTATTCCACATATGGTGAAATTCTTCTTTTATGACTTGAACCAATCAACACTCTAGCTAGCCTGTCCTCTGTTCTCTTCTATTTTCTCTTCCACATAACACATTGTGTTATACATGTAATCTCAACTTATCTTCTTTGTTCTACTACTTTTTGTTTTTGGCTCTGGGTCATCTCTTTTCTGCCTCCACTATCCATTCACTTAATAACCTTATGTGCAATCTTCCCATGTGTTTATGCACTCACTAGTTGCATTACACTTTTGAACTTTGTGGATTTTGCACATTAATCTTCTAAACCTTTTCCACATAGCATTTCATTTCTTCATATCCACACAAACATACTTCGCTCTATGCGGTCTATCATTCTTGCTCCATACTCTTTCTTCTAAAACTCTTCCTTATGTCCTTAATGTGTTGTTGCTACAAACAAACTACTTGCACTCTATGTTCTTGTAAGCAAATAACACAACATAAATAGTTCCATACAACCAACTATTTCACCCATGTGCACTATCCTTTTAGCCTCAATATATGTTATCTTTTCTTCTTTTCCTCTTGGATATGATTCACTTCTTCACAACAAATGGTCAACATAAACATCTTGCATCACTATGATTCACTTTAAAGCAATAGTCGACCTTTCATGGCCAAGTGACGGGGATGAAAAGCATGTTTAATTTATGGCCAAGAAAGACCAACTATAAAATCTTAACAATGGCCTTAACAATGTAGTTGAAGTAGTGTAAGCGACAGGGATGCCAACTTTTTGCAATCTCAACAAGTGACCTTGATGAGGGTGGGAGTCGGGAGACATATCTTGATGACCACCCTCTTCTTTGAGATTTTGTGGTTGCATTTTAAAGCAAGATCCTAGGCATGCCGCCTAAATGTGATATGGACTTATGCATTGATCTTGTTCTAGGAGATGAGTCTATTTCTAGGGCAGCATATCACATGACCACTTAGGAGTTTAGTGAGCTTCACTTGCAGTTAGAGGAGTTGTTTGCTAAATGATACATTCATCCTATTGTTTCCCCATAGGGAGCACCTATCATCTTCGTTAAAAAGAAGGGAAAATATCTTTGCTTGTGCAATGATTACCGCAAGTTGAATAAGGTGATAGTGAAGAACTGATATCCCTTGCCAAGGATAGATGATTTGTTTGATTTGATGAAGGGAGCCAATGTGTTCTCCATGATTGATCTTAAGTTATGGCATAACCAGCTATGCATTGATGAGGCTGACATTTGTCAGACTGATTTTTGTACCTGCTATGGACACTATGAGTTCATGGTTGTCCCTTTTGGGTTGACCAATGCACCTTTAGTATTTATGAGTTTGATGAATGGAGTGTTCCGCACCTACCTTGACTAGTTTGCCCTTGTATTTTTTGATGACATTTTGGTGTACTCGAGGATGATGGAGGAACATGAGGTCCACTTGCATTAGGTGTTGTAGTGTCTTAGAGATAATCAACTATATGAAAAATTAGCCAAGTGTGTGTTCATCTAGACTGAGGTGAGATACTTGGGCCATATCATCTCGAGAGAGGGTATCTCAGTAGATCCCTTTAAAATTCAGGCTATTGTTGATTGGCTAGTGGCAACCAATATTTATGAGGTTTGTAGCTTCATAGGATTGGTGGGATATTATTTTTGTTTCATGCAAGAATTTTCTAGATTGGCACACCCTACCACTTCTTTTCAAAGGAAAGGGAAGGAGTTTGTTTGGTTAGAGTGGTGTGAGGTATCTTTTTAGGCTTTTAAGGAGTGAATGACATGTGTACCAATCTTGCTAGTGCCAAATCTAGTTGGAGAATTCGTTGTGTGTACTAATGCATCTTTGGAGGGTTTGGGGGCAGTTCTCATGTATCCTGAAGGATGTGTAATTACATATGCATCTCATAAGCTCAAGGATCATGAGCTGAACTACCCCCACCCATTATTTGGAGCTATCGACAGTTGTACATTCACTTGTGCATTGGATACACTTTCTTTTGGGTCATCATTTTGAGTTGCATAGTGATCATCGCAGTCTGCAGTACATCTTTACTCAACTAAACCTGAATGATAAACAACACCGACAGATGGATTTTCTTTGTGAGTATGATTTTTATGTCCACTATATTCAAGGCAAGGATAATGTCATATCAGAATCCTTGAGTAGGAGGAGACATGAGATTTTGGTGATGACTCTTGCTATGGATTTGTAGAGTCGCATCCTTGAGGGACTCCCTAGAGATGCATTATATCAATAGCTGAGGGTAGAGATCGAGTCAAGGGGAGCCTTATAAGGCCGATTCTTAGGGTATTTTTTGGAGTCAGATGGACTATGACAACATCTTGGTTGTATTTATGTCCCTATTATGTATGGTCTTCGTACCTTGATTCTGATCGAGGCACATTGTGCTCCATATTTTGTGCATCTTGGTGTCAAGTAGATGCACTCAAACATTCTACAGTTGTAACATTGGGCGAGGATGATGCATGATAGTGCATATTTTGTGTCTAGGTGCCTATAGTGTCAGAGGGTGAAGGTAAAACATCCTCATTTAGCAGGTCTCTTGCAACCACATTTCATTCTTGAGTGGAAGTGGGATATGATTTATATTGATTTTATAGTGGGGCTACCTATGTCTTCTCATTGACATGATGCTATTATGGTTACAGTGGATAGGTTATCCAAGGTAGCACACTTCTCCCCCATCCAATCATCGTACATTGTTGCTTTGGTAGCACACATTTTCATGGAGGATATTGTACAATGAAATGGGATACAATGTAGGATCATATTAGATCGGGACCCAATGTTTAATTCTACATTGTGGACATCTCTATAGCATGCATTGGGTGCCCAACTTAATTTCAGTTCTGCATACCATCCTAAGACCGACAGTCAAACTAAGAGAGTTAATCAGGTATTGGAGGCCATGCTTCACATGTATGTGATGGATCATCAGTCTCGTTGGGAAGACTTTTTGTACTTGGTAGAGTTTTTTTATAATAATGGGTACCATAGTTCTATTGGCATGCCACCTTTTTGTTGGCATTTCAATAAGGATATTGAGAAGGTTGTTGGAGATTGTTGATATAACTGAAGAAGGATGATTACTGTCTTAATAATATTATTTTGTCATTGATGTCAAGAAATTGATTTTCTGATTCAGTATGATGTTGCCAGATCTTGAGAAGTATGTTTTGATGAGTATTAAGAGGTCGGTAAGTGACATAGAAAGAATGTGATAATAAAGGGGAAATATAAGTTATTCAATGGGCAACTATTACTGAGTTAGACAATGATGAGATCATGTTGTTTTGATATCCTACACATGTTGTTGATTATAAGTTTAATACTGTATTATGTCACCGAGCAAGGTACCTAGTCGGTAAACCCTTAGGTTATTGATATCGGTTAACAAAGGCAGAATGTCTACTGAGCAAAGTTCAGTATTAACCGAGTAACAACCGAGTTATAATAGATTGCATTGGATGGATAAAAACATTATTTAATGAAGGATACTGATGAGCTGGAGATGAATAAATGATTTGTATGCCGCACAAGAAGTTTGTTAAGAATCTACGACAATGAAAATACAGGAGGAAGATCTACAGCACAGATTGAACTCAATAACCTAGCACAAGTTCCTAGGAAGGAATGCACGTTCCAAGGTGAGGTAAAATGTTTTCAGATCGAAGGATACATTGAACCTAGTCAAGTTTGATGATCTGATGGCTAAGATTGATCATGGGAAATGTGATCAAGGAGATTAAGTGGTTAGAAAATTGTTTATAAATAAGGAATTGTTGATAAACAATGTATGCGGGCAAATGTATGCACAATTATGCTACAGGAATGTTTACCGAGCTCAGAAGCTTGAAGAAAAGATTGAGTAGCCCAACAAGCCCATCAAGGGATTAGACAAGTCTTATGACAAAATTGTTTTGAGCAAATAAGAATCCGCTTTAGCATTTCAGATGTGAAGGTGCAGATATATTTTATTACTATTGTTTATTTTGTAAGTGACAGGAAATCTCTTAACTGAGTGGACCTAACAGTCTTATTTGTAAACCCTCTAGCAAGGTAACATTCTAAATGAGTGTTTGAAATCCTTTGACAAGGTCACTTCTAACAAAGTGCAAGACTCTAACAATTCTGAGGGAAATCCCTTAACCGGGTCACATCTAGCAATGTGTTTATAATCTTTAACATCATTTGCTTTTAACCGAGCATACTCTAGAAGGGTATATTTCTTAGTGGGTCCGAAATCCCACAGTGGTTTTTCCCTATTTGGGTTTCCACGTTAAATCTGGTGTTATATGTGTTGTGATGTTATTTGTTCATGTGTTTGAATGTTTTACAGTTTTGGTTATGTATTCTGAAGTATAAGCTATTGAGGTTGAATCTGTTGAATATATTGAAGATTAAGTTTGTATGATTCACCCCCCCCTCTCATCTTGTTTACTATTAGCATAAGAGCTTTACACTTTTCAGGCATTGTATGGTTGGTCATGTCATACTCCCTTGAGTTGGGATCATTTAAATAATCGTGTTATTTTGGGTCCTCAGATGCTTCAAGACATGGAGTAGCAGGTAGTTCGTATCAGAGAGCATTTGACCTCAACTCAAGATCGATAGGAGAAGTATGTTGATGCACATAGAATAGATCACTAGGTTTTGGTAGGTGATCATGTATTCTTGAGGGTGCATCCTTGAAAGAGCCCCATCCAATATAGAAAGGGCTCTGAGTTGGCACCATGTTTTGTTGGAGCCTTTGAGATTATAGAGAGGATTGGTTTTGTTTCCTATCACCTTTCTCTACCACCTATCCTATCTCACATCCATGATGTTTTCCATGTTTTAGTGCTCAGACAGTATATTCCTGATGTGACTCATGTTCTTAATTGGGGTGCTTTATAGGCCGAAGATGAAAAAATTTCTTTGGATCCCCACATCCTTCAACATTAGAGTTTGACCCTCAGGGCTTAGATATAGAGAAGGTAAGGGTCCAATGGGACTTGAGTGATGAGACTTCAACCACATTGGAGGATGCCATACAGTTGAGAGATTTGTACCCCTATCTTTTTGCAGGCTTCTAGGAGTAAGCCCAGTCCTTGGAGGGGGAGGATGTAATGCCTCCCATGTTTTTCTTCCATTGGTTCCTTATTTTGATTTGAGATTGACTTATATTTTTTTATCATGACTATGCATATATCATTCTTTTTTATTGGCATCCATGAGGTGCATCCTTCTTGCAATTATATTCTTTTGTTCATATGTTATCACTGTGGATGTGGATGTTAGGTTATACTAGTATCTTAGTGATGATCATATATGCATGATGACTCTTGAAAATTTGGAGATATTGATTTCCATGATAATATATGCATGTTAGGTTATATTGGTAGCTCAGTGATGATCATATATGCATGATGACTCTTGAAAATTTGGAGATATTAGATTTGGATATTTTGATTTTGGAGAGATTGGTTGCTTGTGAATTTGTGGGTAGGAGCTTGAAAAATTTGTGTTTCTCATTCCCTTGTGCCTTCCGGATTTTTTGAGCTCCTTCGAAGGGACCACTCTTCTTTTTCATTTTCAAAATTGCAATTTGAAGGTGAGTTTTGCTAATTTCTCCCTCAATTCTTAATATTTTTGTTTGCTTGATGTTTGGAATGGAATTTAGTCTTTTCCCCAGTTGAAATTTTGCATTTTCATTAAATTTTAAATTTGTTGTTTCAAAATTTGAAAAACATGATTTTATAAAAAGAAACTATGCTTAATTTGAGAAATGTGATGTTGTTCACCCGTAGGACAATGGGTTTTGATAGAATTTCAATTAGCCAAGTTTGAAAATTTGAGCTCTTGGGGGTCTATCAATGGTGGATGACCTCCAAGACTGGTTATTGGGCTTTATGGTCTTTTTCTTAAAATGAGAATTGGATGCTAAAATCATGTTAATATTATGTGGAGTACTTGCAATATATATTCAAATTTTATTTTGGGACCAATTGGGATTTGTTTTCATGCCATTGTGTTCACTTGAGTATTTCGCTCAATATGTGAAAATACATCATCGTATGAGTTCTTTGTGTTGATTTATTTTGTCTTGGATTTGGTATGCATTTTTTCTCATTGTTAATGAGATGAGCTTGGGTGTGGGTAGCTAGAGTCAATAAAAATGGTGGCTCTCAATGGGGGTCGGAGCCCAAAGTGGTCACCAGGATAACTCATTCAGAGTTGGATTAATAAGTGAAAACATAAATAAAACTAGGGTAAAACAATAGAAAGATAATTGGATGCCCCTTGCATGCCATGAGTGCTTGTAAAGGCTACAAATGTATTGGGAAGGCCTGACCATCTGTGGGGTGTTGATCTGGTAAGACCAAGTCTCCCTGTCTTCACAAAGGGATTATTCAATTCCACATAAGCCATCCCTTCGAGCTATGCAATGACACTCTTGTTTATTGGTCTCTACTATCCAACCCCGTGCAGATTAAGTAGTGACCCTTAGTGGAATTCATAACTTGGTATCATCCCTATCCTTGATTATATATTACACCCTTTTATGCTCGAGATGACGTGTATGCTTCGTGTGTGATGTGAGTGTAAGTTATTATGTTCTTGATTTCATTGCTCAAGTGTCCGGACCTTGTGACTATCTCCACAAGCATGGTGGGGTTGGAGCCTATGAGTTCCACATGGTCAGGTGCATTGCCAACCATCGTTAGGGACTGATGGACTTGATTGTGAGCATCTTTGAGGACTTCTTCACCTTCCTCAATGTTTAACCATCTTCATCTCCTTTTATTTGAAAATGTTATGTATGTTGTAAATTTAGAGGAATTGATTATGTGTTGCATTGATGGCAACACCGACTATTTTGGTTGTTTACTAGTTTTCGGTAGAGCGGTTGGATTATGATATTGATCTGGTATGCTCCGGTATGCTTTGGTTTGTAGAATTGGTTTGGATCTGTCATTCATGCTACTCAAATGTGTATCACGATCAGTTGGTTCGGGATTTGATAACTTAGGAGCTAAAATTTGTTCTAGTGAGCGTTTTAGTCACCGATAAGGGTTTTACCGACAGAGCTTTATTAAAGATCTTTTGATGCACTTGATAAGTGTGTTGGTATGGCTTCTAGATGGCTTTCGAGATGTTGTTGGTTATCATATTCATGTTCTTGTTGATCTATAGTGTTGCATTTAGGACCAGACCTAATGCTACCTTATTTGGCTAGGTTATGGAGCGATTTATGTAACGTGTTGGTGGATGATCCCAATGCGTTATCAATTGGATTTATTGATTGGATTATGTTGTTTCAATCTTAGGCTGACTTGGTTGATCATTGGATTGTAGGTTCATGTTATGAATTTATTGTATTATCTTTTAGGTGGCCGACCTAATTGTTTAGGTCTCGAGTTGGTATAAATGTGATGTAAGATCTCTTTGTAGATTATATGTGATAGGGTTTAAGGGTTATGCGATTATCTGTGTGCAAATTGTTAGATTCTGCGAGAAGCGAGAACTGAATCAGGATCTGATGTCAGTCATAGATCACATCTAACTCCCCAAGCAACAAATGATCGAAGATCAAAATAGTTGAATGAAGATAATTATGATATGAGACAAAAATAGAGACAAAGAAGAGAATTTGGAAAAGACTCTCACCAAGCTATCACTGAACTAGTGAAGGTGAGAGTATAATGATTATTATATAAAAAAATATAAGCATATACATCCAAGGGGTACATTAACTCCTATTCCCCATAAAAAGTGGGAGGTTTTATCTTCTTGGTAAATGCCAAAACATGTGGCATAACCTCCTTACAAGAAGATAGGAAAGGAGTTGAGAAAGTTGGCACATAAGGCCAAAAGAGAGTGAGAAACCCAACTACCCCATAACCCACTTAGGAAATGATAAAATAGTAGTTATGAGAACAAGCCAAACGAGAGTGTGTAACTCAACTACCCATGTGAGGTGGAGAGTTACACATGTAGCTAAAGTATTTCACCATGTGTCCTCATATAAACCACTCCTATTAACCTAAGCAAGATTAATTAATATGTGTAGGAAAAATAAATACCCCCTAACATAAGGAAAATAAAAAACTTACACTACCACTCCCCCTTAAGCGTAGCTTAGGTGGGTGAAAAGATGGGTCTTAGCAAATGAGGCCATGTTAGGTACCCATGTACATAGATATCCCCCCAAAAAGAAGAATCCCCCCATAAGAGGACTAAAACCCCCCTAAATAGAGAGAGAAAGAATAAAGGACTAAGAAGTTCATATAAATATTACAAGGTTGTCACTTTATAATTAGTGCGTTTACAAGGCCTTTTTTAATCAGATTACAATGCTTTTAAGGCTCCAAAACCAAAAAGTAGAAATTTTTAATACAAATAATTTTGAGACAAGATCTGAAAAAAAATTAGACTTATAACTACATAATTTATCTCAATACCTTTCCAACAACTATTAGTTTTTGAAAAATAGAGTTGTGAGGTGAAATATATGACCAGTTGAAGAGAAAAAGAAGTAGCTGATGCAACCTGCAATATCTGATAGAAAAAGACAAATTTTTTCAATTATACCTACAATAATGGAGAGTTCTCATTTCTATCTTTCTGTCAAGTATTCGTTTGCAAAGATCTGACACCCGAGGCAAAAGTTGTACAACTTTTAAGAGAGGTTACCGAATTTGCATGCTAGAAAAACGGCCTAGGCCCTGTTCAAACTCGATTTATGCAAAAACTATTATCTTTATGGAAATACCATCAGAAACCCAGATTTTTATTGGTGCTGAAAAGAAAACCCAAAAATCATTTTTCCTGAAAAATTAAAGTTGGAACATTAAAGCAGAAATGAAAACAACTTCAGTAAAAAGATTTTTATGTGATTTTCTTTTACTGTGTCCTCCAAACTCTGGTTTTGGTGAAGTAAAAGTCACTTTTGACTTTCTCAAGCCTTTTGGACACTTTGCAAATGCTTATTAAGCTTCCAATATTACCAAAAAACTTCAATCACCCATATCTTACAAGAACACATACATATAAACCAGATTTAACTAGAAGCTATTTTCTTATAAATTGTTCTGATTTTCCAGGTTACATGAGAATGTAGGAGAATAACATACTTGGTTTTTAAGGAAAATATTAGCTATCTAAAAGTCTCAAATCCATTAAATAAAAAATAAATAAATAATGAGCTATACTAGACAACATGACTCTGATACCATGTTAGATTCTACGAGAAGCGAGAACCGAGCCAGGATCTGATGTCGGTCGTAGATCACATGCAACTCCCCAAGCAACAGATGATCGAAGATCAAAATAGTTGAATGAAGATAATTATGATATGAGAGAAAAATAGAAACAAAGAAGACAATTTGGAGAAGACTCTCATTGCGCTATCATTGAACTAGTGAAGGTGAGAGTATAGTACTTATTATATAGAAAAATATAAGTATATACATCCAAGGGTGCATTAACTCCTATTTTGCATAAAAAGTGGGAGGATTTACCTTCTTGGTAAATGCCAAAACATGTGATATAACCTCCTTACAAGAATTTAGGAAATGAGTTAAGAAAGTTGTCACATAAGGCCAAAAGAGGGTGAGAAACCCAACTACCTCATAACCCACTTACGAAATGACAAAATAGTGGTTATGAGAGGTGACACAACAAGCCAAAAGAAGGTGTGTAACTCAACTACCCACGTGAGGTGGAGAGTTACACATGTAGCTGAAGTATTTCATCACATGTCCTCATATAAACCACTCTTATTAACCTAAGCAAACTTAAATAAATACCCCTTAACATAAGAGAAATAAAAAACCTACACTAACACACCCCCTTAAACGTAGTTTAGATGAGTGAAAAGATGGGTCTTGGCAAATGAGGCCATGTTAAGTACCCATGTACATAGATATCCCCCCCAAAATAAGAAGCCCCCCTAAGAGAGGAATAACCCCCCCTTAAATAGAGAGAAATAAAAGACTAATAAGCCCCTCAAAATATTACAAGGTTGAGACTTTATAATTGTTGCATTCACAAAGTTTTTTTAATCAGATTACAATGCATTTAAGACTCCAAAATCAAGAAATAAAAAATTTCAATATAAATAAGTTCGACACAAGATCTAAAAAAAAATTAGCCTTATGACCACTTAATTTATTTCAATACCTTTCCAACAACTATTAGTTTTTGAAAAACAGAGTTGTGAGGTGAAAGATATGATTAGTTGAAGAAAAAAAGAATGAGCTGATACAACCTGCAATATCTGATAGAAAAAGACAAAATTTTTCAATTATACCTATAATAATGGAGAGCTCCCATTTCCAGCTTTTTGTTAAGCATTCGTTTGCAAAGATTCGACACTCGAGTAAAAGTTGTGCAACTTTTAAGAAAAAGTTGCTGAATTTGCCTTCTAGAAAAATGGATTATGCCTTGTTAAAACTCAATTTATGAAAAAACTATTAAGTTTCTAGAAACACCATCAGAAACCCAGAAGTTTTTTGGTGTTGGTAAGAAAACCCAGAAATAATTTTCATTGAAAAATGACAAAAGTTGGAACATTAAAGAAGAAAAGAAAAAAATAGTTTTAGTAAAAAGATTTTACTCTGATTTTGGTGAAGTAAAAGTCACTTTTAACATTCTCAAGCCTTCTAGACACTTTGGAAATTATTATTAAACTTCCAATATTACCAAAAAGTTGCAATCACCCAGATCTTACAAAAATACATACATATAAACCAGATTTAATTAGAAGCTATTTTCCTTTAAACTGTTTTGATTCTCTAGATCAAACAAGAATGCAGGAGAAAAACATAATTGGTTTTTATAAAAAATATTAACTATCTAAAAGTCTCAGATCCCTCTAATAAATTAGAAAAAAATAATGAGCTATACCAAACAACACGACTCTGATACCATGTTAGATTCTGCGAGAAGTGAGAACCGAATGAGGATCTGGTGTCGGTCGTAGATCACATGCAACTCCTCAAGCAACAGATGATTAAAGATCAAAATAACTGAATGAAGATAATTTTTGGAGAATACTTTCATCGAGCTATCGCTGGACTAGTGAAGGTGAGAGTATAGTGCTTATTATATAGAAAAATATTAACATATACATCCAAGGGGTGCATTAACTCCTATTCCCCATAAAAAGTGAGAGGTTTTACCTTCTTGGTAAATGCCAAAATATATGGCATAACTTCCTTACAAGAAAACAAAAAAAGAGTTGAGAAAATTGCCACATAAGGCCAAAAGAGGGTGAGAAACCCAACTACCCCATAATCCACTTAAGAAATGACAAAATAGTGGTTATGAGAGGTGGAACAACAAGTCAAAAGAGGGTGTGTAACTCAACTACCCATGTGAAGTAGAGAGTTACACATGTACCTGAAGTATTTCACCACGCGTCCTCATATAAACCACTCCTATTAACCTAAGCAAGCTTAAATAATATATGTGTAGGAAAAATAAATACTTCCTAACATAAAGAAAATAAAAAACCTACACTAACACCCCCCTTAAGCGTAACATAGGTGGGTGAAAAGATGGGTCTTAACAAATGAAGCTATGTTAGGTACCCATGTACATAGATATCCCCCCCAAAAGAAGAAACCCCCTCCATAAGAGGAATAACCCCTTACCCCTCACCCCCCCCTTTTAAATAAAGGGAGAAAGAATGAAAGACTAAGAAGCCCCTCCAAACATTACAAGGTTGACACTTTATAATTAGTGTGTTTACAAGACTTTTTTTAATCAGATTACAATGCTTTTAAGGCTTTAAGGCCAAAAAAAATAAAATTTCAATACAAATAATTTCGAGACAAGATCTGTAAAAAAATAATCCTTATAACTGCTTAATTTATCTCAATACCTTTCCAACAACTATTAGTTTTTGAAAAACAGAGTTGTGAGGTGAAATATATGACCAGTTGAAGAGAAAAAAAAGAAGTTGATAAAACCTGCAATATTTGATAGAAAAAGACAAAATTTTTCAATTAGACCTGCAATAAGGGAGATTTGTCATTTCTAGCTTTTCGTCAAGCATTCGTTTGCAAAGACCCAACACCCGAGGCAAAAGTTGTGCAACTTTTAAAAAATGTTGCTGAATTTGCTTGCTAGAAAAATGGCTTAGGCCCTGTTCAAACTTGATTTCTGCAAAATCTATTAAGTTTCTAGGAACACCATCAGAAACCCATAAGTTTTACGGTGTTAGGAAAAAAACACAGAAATTATTTTTTCTGAAAAATGACAAAAATTGGAACATTAAAGCAGAAATGAAAACAACTTCAGTAAAACGATTTTACTCTGATTTTGGTGAAGTAAAAGTCAATTTTGACTTTCTCAAGCCTTCTAGACACTTTGGAAATGCTTATTAAGCTTCTAATATTACCAAAAAACTGCAATCACCCAAATCTTACAAAAAAACATATATATAAACCAAATTTAACTAGAAGCTATTTTCCTTTAAACTGTTCTGATTCTCCAAGTCACACAAAAATGCAGGAGAAGAACATACTTGATTTTTGAGGAAAATATTAGCTATCTAAAAGTCTCAAATCCCTCAAATAAATAAAAAAATAATAATGAGCTATACCAGACAACACGACTCTGATACCATGTTAGATTTTGCGAGAAGCGAGAACCGAGTCGGTTGTAGATCACATGCAACTCCTGAAACAACATATAATCAAAGATCAAAATAGCTAAATGAAGATAATTCTGATATGAGAAAAAAATAGAGACAAAGAAGACAATTTGGAGAAGACTCTCACCGAGCTATCACTAAACTGGTGAAGGTGAGAGTATAGTGCTTATTATATAGAAAAATATAAACATATACATCCAAGGGTGCATTAACTCCTATTCTCCATAAAAAGTGGGAGGTTTTACCTTCTTGGTAAATGTCAAAATATGTGGCATAACCTCCTTACAAGAATTTAGGAAAGGAGTTGAGAAAGTTGGCACATAAGGCCAAAAAAGGGCGAGAAATCCAATTACCTCATAACCCACTTAAGAACTGATAAAATAGTGGTTATGAGAGGTGGCACAACAAACCAAAAGAGCGTGCGTAACTCAACTACCCATGTGAGGTGGAGAGTTACGCATGTAGCTGAAGTATTTCACCACATGTCCTCATATAAGCCACTGCTATTATCCTAAGTAAGCTTAAATAATGTGTAGGAAAAATATATACTCCCTAACATAAGGAAAATAAAAAACCTACACTACCACCCCCTTTTAAGCGTAGCCTAGGTGGGTGAAAAGATGGGTCCTAGCAAATGAGGCCATGTTAGGTACCCATGTACATAGATATACCCCCAAAAGAAGAATCCCCCCATAAGAGAAATAACCCCCCCTAAATAGAGAGAGAAAGAATGAAGGACTAAGAAGCACCTCTAAATATTACAAGGTTGACACTTTATAATTAGTGCGTTTACAAGACTTTTTTTAATCAGATTACAATGCTTTTAAGACTCCAAAATCAAAAAATATAAATTTTCAATACAAATAATTTTGAGACAAGATCTGAAAAAAAAATAGACTTATAACTGCATAATTTATCTCAATACCTTTCCAACAACTATTAGTTTTTGAAAAACAAAGGTGTGAGGTGAAGTATATGACCAGATGAATAGAAAAAGAAGCAGCTGATACAACCTGCAATATCTGATAGAAAAAAGATAGAATTTATCAATTAGACCTACAATAATGGAGGGTTCTCATTTCCATCTTTTCGTCAAGTATTCGTTTGCAAAGACCTGACACCTGAGGCAAAAGGTTTGAAACTTTTAAGAAAGGTTACTGAATTTGCATGCTAGAAAAATGGCTTAGACCTTGTTCAAACTTGATTTCTGCAAAAAATATTATCTTTCTGGGAATACCATCAGAAACCCAAATATTTTTTGGCGCTTAGAAGAAAACCCAGAAATCTTTTTTCTTGAAAAATGAAAGTTGGAACACTAAAGTAGAAATGAAAACAACTTCAGTAAAAAGATTTTAATATGATTTTCTTTTCCTCTGTCCTCCAAACTCTGATTTTGGTGAAGTAAAAGTCACTTTTGACTTTCTCAACCTTTTGGACACTTTGAAAATGCTTATTAAGATTCCAATATTACCAAAAAACTTCAATCACCTAGATCTTACAATAACACATACGTATAAACCAAATTTAATTTGAAGCTATTTTCTTTTAAACTGTTCTGATTCTTTAGGTCACAAGAGAATGCAAGAGAAAATATTTGGTTTTTAAGGAAAATATTAGCTATCTAAAAGTCTCAAATCCATCAAATAAATAAATAAATAATGAGATATACAAGACAACACGACTCTGACACCATGTTAGATTTTACGAGAAGTAAGAATCGAGCTAGGATCTAATGCCGGTCGTAGATCACATGCAACTCCTCAAGCAACAGATGATTGAAGATCAAAATAGCTGAATGAAGATAATTCTAATATGAGAGAAAAATAGAGACAAAGAAGACAATTTGGAGAAGACTCTCACCGAGCTATCACTTAACTAGTGAAGGTGAGAGTATAGTGCTTATTATATAGAAAAATATAAGCATATACATCCAAGGGTGCATTAACTCCTATTCTCCATAAAAAGTGGGAAGTTTTACCTTCTTGGTAAATGCCAAAACATGTGACATAACCTCCTTACAAGAATTTAGGAAAAGAGTTGAGAAAGTTGGCACATAAGGCCAAAAAAGGGTGAGAAATCCAATTACCTCATAACCCACTTAAGAACTAACAAAATAGTGGTTATGAAAGGTAGCACAACAAGCCAAAAGAGGGTGTGTAACTCAATTACCCATGTGAGGTGGAGAGTTACACATGTAGTTGAAGTATTTCACCACATGTCCTCATATAAACCACTCTTATTAACCTAAGCAAACTTAAATAAATACCCCTTAACATAAGGAAAATAAAAAACCTACACTAAAACCCCCCTTGAGTGTAGCTTAGGTGGGTGAAAAGATGGGTCCTGACAAATGATACCATGTTAGGTACCCATGTACATAAATATCCCCCCCAAAAGAAAAAGCCCCCCAGAAGAGGAATAACCTCCCCTTAAATAGAGAGAGAAAGGACTAAGAAGCCCCTCCAAATATTACAAGGTTGACACTTTGTAATTAGTGCATTTACAAGACTTTTTTTAATCAGATTGCAATGCATTTAAGATTCCAAAACAAAAAAATAAAAAAATTCAATACAAATAAGTTTGAGACAAGATCTGAAAAAATTATCCTTAAAACTACTTAATTTATCTCAATACCTTTTGAGTAACTATTAGTTTTTGAAAAATAGAGTTGCGAGGTGAAATATATGACCAGTTGAAAAAAAATAAAACAACTGATACAACTTGCAATATCTGATAGAAAAAGACATAATTTTTCAATTAGACCTACAATGATGGAGAGTTCTTATTTTTAGCTTTTCGTCAAGTATTCGTTTGCAAAGATCCGACACCCGAGGCAAAAATTCTATGCAACTTTTAAGAAAATGTTGCTGAATTTGCCTGCTAGAAAAACGGCTTAAGCCCTGTTCAGACTCGAGTTATGAAAAACTATTAAGTTTCTTGGAACACCATGAGAAACCCAAAAGTTTTTCAGTGCTGCGAAGAAAACCCAAAAATCGTTTTTCTTGAAAAATGACAAAAGCTGGAAAACTAAAGCAAAAAAGCAAAAAAACAGCTTAAGTAAAAGAGTTTACTTTGATTTTTTTTACTGTGTCCTCCAAACTTTGATTTTGGTGAAGTAAAAGTCAATTTTAACTTTCTCAAGCCTTATATACACTTTGGAAATGCTTATTAAGCTTCCACTATTACCAAAAAGTTGCAATCACCCATATTTTACAAAAACACATACATATAAATCAGATTTAACTAGAAGCTATTTTCTTTTAAACTATTTTGATTCTCCAGGTCACACGAGAATGCAGGAGAAGAACATACTTGGTTTTAAAAAAAATATTAGCTATCTAAAAGTCTCAAATCCTTCTAATAAATCAGAAAAAAAATAATGAGCTATACTAGACAACACAACTCTGATATCATGTTAGATTCCACGAGAAACGAGAACCGAGCCAAGATCTAGTGTCGGTCGTAGATCACATGCAACTTCCCAACCAACAAATGATTGAAGATCAAAATAGCTGAATGAAGATAATTTTCATATGAGAGAAAAATAGAGACAAATAAGAGAATTTGGAGAAAACTCTCATCGAGCTATCACTGGACTAGTGAAGGTGAGAGTATAGTGCTTATTATATAGAAACATATAAATATATACATCCATAGGAAGCATTAACTCCTATTCCCCATAAAAAGTGAGGTTTTACTTTCTTGGTAAATGCCAAAATATGTGGCATAACTTCCTTACAAGAAGACAAGAAAGGAGTTGAGAAAGTAGGCACATAAGGCCAAAAGAGGGTGAAAAACCCAACTACCCCATAACCCACTTAGGAAATGAAAAAATAGTGGTTATAAGAGGTGGCATAACAAGCCAAAAGAGGGTGTGTAACTCAACTACCCATGTGAGGTGGAGAGTTACACATGTAGCTGAAGTATTTCACCACGTGTCCTCATATAGACCACTCCTATTAACCTAAGCAAGCTTAAATAATATATGTGTAGGAAAAATAAATACCCCCATAACATAAGAAAAATAAAAAACCTACACTAACACCCCCTTAAGCGTAATTTAGGTGGGTGAAAAGATGGGTCCTAGCAAATGAAGCCATGATAGGTATCCATGTACATAGATACCCCCCCCAAAGAAGAAACCTCCCCATAAAAGGAATAACCCCCGCGTTAAATAGAGAGTGAAAGAATGAAGGACTAAAAAGCCCCTCCAAATATTACAAAGTTGACATTTTATAATTAGTGTGTTTACAAGGTTTTTTTAATCAGATTATAATGCTTTTAAGACTCTAAGACCAAAAAATTAAAATTTTCAATACAAATAATTTTGAGACAAGATCTGAACTTTTTTTATCCTTATAATTGCTTAATTTATTTGAATACCTTTACAACAACTATTAGTTTTTGAAAAACAGAATTGTGAGGTGAAATATATAACCACTTGAAGAGAAAAATAAGCAGCTAATAAAACCTGCAATATTTGATAGAAAAAGATAGAATTTGTCAATTTGACCTTTAATAATGGAGAGTTCTCATTTCTAGCTTTCCATTAAGTATTCGTTTGCAAAGATCCGACACCCGAGGCAAAAGTTGTGCAACTTTTAAAAAAGGTTGCTGAATTTACTTGCTATAAAAATGGCTTAGGCCCTATTTAAACTCAATTTCTGTAAAATCTATTAAGCTTTTGGGAACACCATCACAAACCTAGAAGTTTTTCGGTGTGTGGAAAAAAACCCAGAATTTTTTTTTTTTGAAAAAGGACAAACGTTGGAACAGTAAAATAGAAATGAAAACAACTTCAGTAAAAAGATTTTACTCTGATTTTGGTGAAGTAAAAGTTAATTTTGACTTTCTCAACCCTTCTAGACACTTTGGAAATGCTTATTAAGCTTCCAATATTACTAAAAAGCTACAATCACCCAGATCTTACAAAAACACATACATATAAACCAGATTTAACTAGAAGCTATTTTCCTTTAAACTGTTCTGATTCTCCAGGTCACACAAAAATGCAGAAGAAGCACATACTTGATTTTTAAAGAAAATATTAGCTATCTAAAAGTCTCAAATCCCTCAAATAAATCAGAAAAAAATAATGAGCTATACCAAACAACACGACTCTGATACCATGTTAGATTCTATGAGAAGCGAGAACCGAGTTAGGATCTGATGTCAATTATAGATCATATGCAACTCTCCAAACAATAGATAATCAAATATCAAAATAGCTGAATGAAGATAATTCTGATATGAAAGAAAAATAGAGACAAAGAAGAGAATTTGGAGAAGACTCTCATCGAGCTATCAATGAACTAGTGAAGGTGAGAGTATAGTGATTATATAGAAAATATAAGCATATACATCCAAGGGGTGCATTAACTCCTATTCTCCCCCAAAAGTGGGAGGTTTTATTTTCTTGGTAAATGCCAAAACATGTGGCATAACCTCCTTACAAAAAAATAACAAAGTAGTTGAAAAAGTTGGCACACAAGGCTAAAAGAGGGTGAGAAACCCAACTACCATATAACCCACTTAAGAAATGACAAAATAGTGGTTATATGAGGTGGTACAACAAGCCAAAAGAGGGTGTGTAACTCAACTACCAATGTGAGGTGGAGAGTTACACATGTAGCTGAAGTATTTCACCACGCGTCCTCATATAAACCACTCCTATTAACTTAAGCAAGATTAAATAATATGTGTAGGAAAAATAAATACCCCCTAACATAAGGAAAATAAAAAACCTACACTACCACCTCCCCTTAAGCACAACTTAGGTGGGTGAAAAGATGGGTCCTAGCAAAATGAGGCTATGTTAGGTACCCATGTACATAGATATCCCCCCCAAAAGAAGAATCCCCCCATAAGAGGAATAAACCCCCCCCTAAATAGAGAGGGAATGAATGAAGGACTAAGAAGCTCCTCTAAATATTACAAGGTTGACACTTTATAATTAGTGCATTTACAAGGTTTTTTTTTAATTAGATTACAATGCTTTTAAGGCTCCAAACCAAAAAATAGAAATTTTCAACGCAAATAATTTTGAGACAAGATCTAAAAAAAAATTAAACTTATAACTGCATAATTTATCTCAATACCTTTCCAATAACTATTAGTTTTTGAAAAACAGAGTTGTGAGGTGAAATATATGACCAGTTGAAGAGAAAAAGAAGCAGCTGATGCAACTTGTAATATTTGATAGAAGAAGGCATAATTTTTCAATTATACCTACCATAATGGAGAGTTCTCATTACCATCTTTTCGTTAAGTATTCGTTTGCAAAGATCTGACACCCGAGGCAAAAGTTGTGCAACTTTTAAGAAAGGTTACTGAATTTTCATGTTAGAAAAACGGCTTAGTCCCTGTTCAAACTTGATTTCTGCAAAAAATATTATCTTTATGAAAATACCATCAAAAACCCAAAAACGTTTTGGTGCTGAGAAGAAAACCCATAAATCATTTTTCCTGAAAATTAAAGTTGGAACATTAAAGCAAAAATGAAAACAACTTCAGTAAAAAATTTTTAATCTGATTTTCTTTTACTGTTTCCTCCAAAGTCTGATTTTGGTAAAGTAAATGTCACTTTTGAATTTCTCAAGCCTTTTGGACACTTTGGAAATGTTTATTAAGCTTCCAATATTACCAAAAAGCTTCAATCACCCAGATCTTACAATAACACATACATATAAACCAGATTTAACTAGAAGCTATTTTCTTTTAAACTGTTTTGATTCTCCAGGTCACACAAGAATGCAGGAGAAGAACATACTTGATTTTTAAGGAAAATATTAGCTATCTAAAAGTCTCAAATCTCTGAAATAAAAAAAATAAAAAAAATGAGCTATACTAGACAACACGACTTTATTACCATGTTAGATTCTACGAGAAGCGAGAACCGAGCCAGGATCTGATGTCGGTCATAGATCACATGCAACTCCCAAAGCAACAAATGATCGAAGATCAAAATAATTGAATGAAGATAATTTTGATATGAGAGAAAAATAGAGACAAAGAAGAGAATTTGAATAAGACTCTCACCGAGCTATCACTGAACTAGTGAAGGTGAGAGTATAATGCTTATTATATAGAAAATATAAGCATATACATCCAAGAGGTGCATTAATTCCTATTCCCCATAAAAAGTGGGAGGTTTTACCTTCTTGATAAATGCCAAAAAATGTGGCATAACCTCCTTACAAGAAGACATGAAAGGAGTTGAGAAAGTTGGCACATAAGGCCAAAAGAGAGTGAGAAACCCAACTACCCCATAACCCGCTTAGGAAATGACAAAATAGTGGTTATGAGAGGTGGCACAACAAGCCCAAAGAGGGTGCGTAACTCAACTACCCATGTGAGGTGGAGAGTTACACATGTAGCTGAATTATTTCACCACGTGTCCTCATATAAACCACTCCTATTAACCTAAGAAAGCTTAAATAATATATGTACAGGAAATATAAATACCCCCTAACATAAGGAAAATAAAAAACCTACACTAACACGAATAAGGTTGTAATCATATGTAGAGGTTTTGGTCGATCATAGGTGATCGAATTGGGTTGGTGAAAGAGGTTTAAGACCTTCGGTACTGAGTTTAACCAGAACTGTACTTAGGCATAAGAGATGCTATTCTTGTAGTTCACTCTTCTTTCCGAATTTATGGATTTATTTTGTAGTCAGTGAGGCTCCTTTTGTGATGAGCAGTGCACTCTAGGCTGTTGGCTTTCCTACATGTGCAGACCCCTCTTTTTATAATCACATACTGTATAAGTATTATCTGATTGTGGGTAGGCTTCCCACTTTGGTTTTTCCCCTTACTGGGTTTTCCACATACAAATCTTGGTGTTGTCTTTTGTGGATGGTTGGTAAATGTTCTGCGGCTTATATTTGTGCTTAACGGTTATATCTGATAGTCCATTTTTTGGTTTATGTATTCCGATAATAAGGTTTTAATGTTTAAAGTGCTTTAATCTGTTGAAAATTGATTCACCCCCCCTCTCAGTTGTCCACCGGTTATCTGAGTTGTCTAATAATATAAATATAATTTGATTCAAGATTTGTAATTATTGACCTATTATGTATTGAGAAACTCCCATTGGAGATTGATGTAATTAGATGAATAGAGATGTTATAGAGTGGACTTTAGTGGTCTCATGTTCGGACCAGCCATTTCTTGTGAGTATGAACACTTTACATTGAATTCTTGCATTCGTTGTAGTGTAAATGGATACTGCATTTGTGTTTAATATTTTAGTTTTGAGTGTTCCTTGTTGTGGCAACATTGGTTTTATAACCCTTGGTAGGGAGTAGATTTGTGCTTTAGTCTTGGGAACTATTTAGCGAAGACTCGATCAATCCACTTATTTCTATGGGAAAAAATCCTAGATCGACATCTATGGCTTTCCTTTGGTGTGTTCACCTCTAGATTGGCATCTTCGTTTATTGGATCAACATCTCAGTCTCTCTAGTCTAAGAGAGTTAGCCACTGATTTGGCATAACTATAGTTTGTCGTCTCTATCTATAGTTCAACATCTCTGCCTGTAGAATGTCATCTACACTTTGGCATCTATGGTTGCCCTTCAGCATCTCTGCTTATCTAGGTAATGTGCTGGTTTGCTTGTCTCATTCTAATGCAGGGTGATGCATCATTTGTTCTTAGGGATATATCATTGGGTCATGGTTATGTTTTAGTGTATTTCTCATGATGGATCACTCATGTGTGTGTCATAGGAACACTTCAATTGGTGCTCTAAATGAATATTGTAGTAGTATCACTTGAGTAGATTATGTTGGGTACCTCCTAATTGGTTATGAGGTTATGAACCCTATTTAGATGTCTTATGAAAGTAACTACGTTGGGGAACCTTGGAGGAGATATTTAGAGTTGTAAAGTATTTTTTTGCTTAATATGACTATTAGTGTGTTAGCAACCTCAACTTGAGGTCTAAGATTGGTTCTTTCTTATGTTACACATGATCACACTTAATTACTTTTAATTTGTTTTCCATGTTTACCCCGTGTTTTGCTCATATCTTCTTGGGTTCCTTGGTGGGGCATTACAATAACTAAAAAAATATAAGATTCTTACACACAACCTCCATCTCATGCACCTAATATATAGGAAATATGATACATGAAACCATCAAATGATATTTAAAAACCATGGGGGTGAAACCACCAAAAAAGTGGCCCCATCTTATCTCCAATCCAAGATGACCTATGTTGCGTCAAAACACACACCAACACATGTAGCTCCCTTTCTATAGCTCATTTATGTGTCCCACACTTTTTTATATTTCCTATTTTAGGAGACCAAACTTCTAGAGGCCATAACTTTGAATCAAGTGTCTGATTGATGAACCATTCAAAGCTTAAAAAATATTAGGATGTGATCTATCAAGATATAACTTGCTCTTCTATTTACACACACTTTCAAGCCATTTCAGAGCTTCTAAGGCCTTCAAAAATGGCTTCAAAATTTTAATTGACAACATCTAAAAATAAAAACTTTAATATCTTAAAATCTAGACATGATCTTGCAACAAATATTTATTAGCATGCTTATATAGCCAATCCAAAGCTCAGGGGAAAATTTCAGACCAATTCTTATTATAAATAGTAACCTTATGTAAATGCAAGGTTGAGATACCATTTCTCTAACACTTTAGAGGAGAAGGAGAAGGAGATGAATCTTACTATGGGGGAGGAGCTACTTGCTCTCTCTTTACCTTGTTCTTCTTTTGTAGATAAATTTCTTCTTCTTCCTCTTCTTCTGAACTTGAGATATCAAGTTTCCTCTTCACAATCATCACTCTTTTGTAAGTCTTAGACTCTGTGGAGATACTCATTCCTTTATCCTTGGATGCCACTATCTCCTCAATTTCTTTTTTTTCATAGTTTGTGCTTATTTTACCTTCTTTATAGGAGAAACATGATTTGATGACCACTGAGCTTTAGAGGTCCCTCCTATCTTGCCTTTAAGTTTTGCAGTTGTGTTATTGGCTAGTCCCTAGAATAAATAAGATCATCTAGTCTTATAAGACTTATTCGTTTGGTGGAGAGTTCTCCTTTATCTCTTGCAGGTCTAGCATTACATATGGAGCATCAAACCACACTTTGGTTGATTTTACCACTTTCTTTTCATGTTGGTCCATATATACAACCTATATTATTTAAGGATCAATATTGAAGATGGTATACTTGAAGATTATTCTTGTATTATAAATAGAGTGCAACCTTTTTCCATCCTCTTTTAAGCCTTTTGGTATCATTATTCCAATAACTTATTTTACCATGTATAGTTTGATTTTATATAAGTCTCTTACTCTTCATACTCAATTAGCTCAATAATATTATACTATAGGATCGTGCTTATAGAAGGCTCCTATGATTGGGCTAATATTCACAGTTGGGTCAAATTTGCCTCTTATCACCAATAATGGATGCATGATGAACATTTCTATCTCTACTTCTACTGACTTGTTCATGTCAAGACATGAATAAGAAACAATTTGATGAATGGGTAATGTAAAGAAAGACTTATGTTTGCTAACAATAAATTTATGAGCCTCTCCAACCTACTTATAGATTTCCAAAATGATTGTTTTGTCACTGGGATATCTAGGGAGTTTCATAGGAGCTTTGTTGATTTGATTTACCATTCGTGAAGAATATTTTAGCAAAGTAATCCTCAAACAATTCAATGATGGAAATAGAGAATTCATCATTTATCAAATAATAGTCCTTTCATTTCTCTCTAGTGCTAGTTGAGGGTAATATTTGTATATCCTAGTATTTAGGTTCTTCAAAGAACCTACTCTATCTAGTCCTGGAATGTGGCTTAGGTAGCAAGAAAATAGACTACATATGAGGTCATATATGTTAGGTCCTAGAGACAACTGAGAGGGGGGGTGGGTGAATCAGTTGTCTAATAAATTCAAACCAAAAATCAATTAACCAACTTAATGCTTAATACCAGTAAACTAGTTAAGTATGTCGGTAGACAGTGTTAACAGTAAATTGTTATACCGGTAAATATTAATGCATGAAACACAAACATAAAGTAATCCACAACACATAAGACCAATATTTGTACATGGAAACCCTGTAAGGGGAAAAACCACGGTAGGAAACCTTACCCACAATCAAACGATACTACTGCATATAGTAAGTGTACATAAATGGGGTCTGCACATGCAGAAAGGCCAACAACCTAGAGCTCACTGCTCAATCACAAAATGGGAGTCACACTGACTACAGTTGGATGGTTAAATCCAATAAGAATGTACTACAAAATAGTATCTTCATATGCTGAATTCAGTACCGGTGTAATGTTGATATGCTTATACAAAAACCTAGCTTCACCTTCAAATGATGTCTTCATGTATACCTCTGCTTGATCTCGCTTCACCTTCAAATGATGTCTTCATGTATACCTCTACTTGATCTCGCATATACCTTCACTCAATTCTTTTTCGTATTCCACACTTGATCTTACAAATAAGATCTTAAATTTATACCATACCCTAAGACCAATTTTAGTAGGTCGGCTCTACAAGATATTACAAAAAATCATTTTACAAACAATATAATATCTGATGCAATAACCGATTAAACATGTCGACTTAATGCATTTACATCAATAATAAATCATCTCCATAGTGTGCCATGCTGATTTGGAAAAGATAAACCTACCGGTGTAACCCTAGATAACCTGGACCTATTTGCCGATAAAAGCAAATATGCAAATATGAATATACCAATGATTAATTCTTCAAAACAAAGTGTCCACACGATGTTTTTGACATTACCAAGTGTCTTCCATATCATTCCAGATACCGGTGAACATTATATCCTGCCGGTGAACCATATACCAGTAACTGTGCAATAGTTACTTGCTTGCCGGTGACTGATGCTGGATCTCCAAAGTGCTTGTTTTTAGTAGGTGTTGACATCAATGACAAAACCATACCAAAATACCAACAATCTCCCCCTTTGGCATTGATGGCAACACAAGATGGAAAAACCATCAAAGTGCCAAAACAGAATTGCCAAATACCAAAAATCAACAATCTCCATTTCTCCCCTTGGGAGCAACATGTGTTTATCCAGAGATTTGTTTTCAATACCAATCTCTTCTCAAAAGATAATGTGTTTTTCCATAGATATATCTCCCCCTTTGACATCAAATGCCAAAGCTACAAAATTCAAGTCCATACAAAATACAAACTACTCCCCTTGAGAAGTAGCTTCCTCATCAAATACCAGAATAAAGATTTGTCTTTTTAATTCTGCCGGTTGATGACAATCATCAACTGTCTAAGTCTCTGCCGGTGGTGGTATGACTCTAAGCTGATCTCTGAGATATTCAAAAGTCTCTTTAGGTAAAGGTTTTGTAAAAATATCTGCAAGCTATTCTTTAGTATTCACATAAACCAGTTTTATCTCCTTTTCTTCAACTTTTTCCCTTAGAAAATTCAGTTTGATAGAAACATGTTTTGTTTTAGAATGTAATACCGGATTCTTAGATATATCAATTGCTGCAGTGTTATCACAATATATAGTAATGGGTACCTTGCATTTTACCTTTATGTCTTTCAGCATTTGCTTAAGCCATATTACCTATGTACAATTAGTTGCTACTGCAACATATTCTGATTCTGCTGTCGATAAAGATGTACAACTCTGTTTCTTACTCAACCAAGAAACTAATATCTTTCCAAGAAAGAATGCTCCTCCAGTGGTGCTCTTTCAATCATCCACATCTCCCGCCCAATTTACATTTGTGTATGCACATAGGTCAAAATTTTCATCTTTAGGATACCATAATCCAAGATTTGCTGTGCCTTGTAAGTACCAAAAAATCCTTTTCACTGCTGATTCATGATTTTCCCTAGGATTACTCTGAAATCTAGAAACAATACATACTGCATTTATAATATCAGGCCTGGTTTGTGTCAAATACAATAAACCTCCTATCATAGATTTGTATCTAGTTGGATTAACAGGTGAAGATTCATCCCTTTGAGATAATTTGTCATTTGTAGTCATAGGTGTGCTTACTAGTTTAGAGTTCTCCATCCCAAATTTCTTTAGCAATTCTCTCAAGTACTTGGATTGACTAAAAAATATACCTTTATCAGTCTATGAAATCTGCAATCCTAAAAAGAATTTTATTTCTCCAATCATAGACATTTCAAATTCTTGCTGCATTTTAATAGAAAATTCCTTACATAATCCATCTTCTCCTCCAAAGATTATATCATCAACAAATACTTCAATAATCAAGATGTCATCATTAGTTATTTTGTAATATAAATTCCTATCTGCATTTCCTTTAGTAAAACCAATCTTTAGAAGATACTTATCCAACCTTGCATACCAAGCTCTTGGGGCTTGTTTCAATCCATATAGAGCTTTTCTTAACCTGCAAACCATATCATTGCCATCTGTTAAAAAAAATCCATCAGGTTGTTCAATATTTACTTCTTCTTCAAGATCTCCATTCAAAAATGCACATGTAATATCCATTTGATAAACTTTGTAGTCCTTGTGAGCTGCAAAAGCCAAGAATAATCTGACTGCCTCAATTCTGGCTACCGGTGCAAAGGTTTCATTGTAATCAACTCCTTCTTTATGAGAATATCCCTTACACACTAGTTTTGATTTATTTTTGACAGCCTTACCATCTTCATTAAGTTTATTTCTAAATACCCATTTGGTTCCAATTACATTTTTATCTTTAGGCCGGGGAACTAATGTCCAAGTATTATTTTTCTCAATTTGTCCTAATTCTTCTTCCATAGCTTTAATCCAAAATTTATCTTCACATGCCTCATTGATAGATGATGGCTCAATTTGAGAAATAAGACATACCTCTTCATTTGCCAATCTTCCTCTTGTCATGACTCCTTTAAATTTGTTTCCAATTATCTAATCTTCAGAATGATTCAATCTTACATACCGGGGTGTCTTAGTTTGCTGTTGTTCTTCAATTATTGTGGAATCCTCTGATGATACCGAAGTAACTGGATCTTCATTCTGTACTGGTGGATTTAGTATAGGTTCATTTGTCACAATTTTTGTTGCCGGTTTAGAGTCTATATACCTTGAAGTTCCTTTGAATTGTTCATCAATCTTTACATTTGTACTCTCAACAATTTTCTGCAATCTCTTATTAAAACATCTATAAGCCTTGCTCTTAGATG
Organism: Cryptomeria japonica; assembly: GCF_030272615.1. Lineage (NCBI taxonomy): Eukaryota > Viridiplantae > Streptophyta > Pinopsida > Cupressales > Cupressaceae > Cryptomeria > Cryptomeria japonica. The sequence continues at coordinate 658,911,016 of NC_081411.1, read as the reverse complement.
AATAACCAAGAAATATTCCTTCATCACTTCTAGGATCAAATTTGCCAATATATTCATCTCTTCTAATATAACATTTACTTCCAAAAATTCTGAAATACTTAAGAGTAGGAGTATTACCAAACCATAGTTCATGAGGGGTCTTACCGGTTTCACCTTTGATGTGGACTTTGTTGAATGTATAGACAACAGTGCTAACTGCCTCTCTCCAATACACATTTGGTAGATTTGCTTCTAATAACATACTTCTTTTTGCATCCAAGATAGTTCTCTTTTTTCTTTCAACAACTCCATTCTGCTATGGTGTCCGAGGTGCTAATAATTGTCTTCTGATTCCATTCACTTCACAGAATGTATTAAAGTCCTTAGATGTGAATTATCCTCCTTGATCTGATCTTAAACATTTTATTTTCTTACTAATTTCATTTTCAACCATTGCTTTGAATAGTTTGAACTTTCCAAGTGCTTCTAATTTCTCTCTGAGAAATTAACCCAACACATTCTAGAATAATCATCAATAATTAGCATGAAATATCTATCACCTAGTAAGCTTCTAGTTCTAGCTGGACCACATAAATCAGTGTGAATTAAATCAATAGCATTATTGGATTTTTCTGGAATACTTTTGAAACTAGCTCTAACTTGTTTTCCAAATTGACATTCCTTACAAATTGTATTTTGAGGTTTCACAATTTTAGGTAGATCTCTAACTGCCTTAGAAGTACTGATTTTTACCATGCAATCAAAGTTTACATGACATAGTCTCTTATGCCATAACCAACTTTCATCTATATGTGCAATTAAGAATGCCTTTTCACTATTATTCAAATGAAAGATATTGCCTCTAGTCAGATTACTGGTTGCAATTTCCAAACCAGTTCTATTTATGATTTTGCATTTTCCATTTTTAAATTGTAACTGAAATCCCTTCTCAACTAATTGACCAACACTTAAAAGATTATGCTTTAATCCTTCAACATAGTAGACATTGTCAGTGTTATGCTTACCATCAAGAGATATTGAACCCTTACCTTTGATTGAACAGGCTTTGTCATCTCCAAATCTTACTAAACCTCCATTATATTCTTGAAAGTTCAAGAATTTACCTTTGTCTCCAGTCATATGATGTGAGCATCCTGAATCAATGATCCATTCATCCTTTGCTTCAACTTTAGCTGCTAGGGCTTGTTCTACCGGTTGAGCAGTAGGTACTAGTTGTTCTTCTGTTATAGCAACAAAAACCCATCCATTGTCTGCTGGATCCTCATCAGAATCATTAGTCTCACCTTCATCAACAATGTAACAAGATTTGTCTTTGTTCTTCTTAAATCTGTATCTCTGATATTCAGGATTAGGCTTGTATGTTCTTCTAGCTTCTTCTCTTAGTCTAGCATGTCTATCAGGGAATCTTGAAGCCATATGACCAATCTTATTGCATTTAAAACATTTAAAGGGTGCTTTACCTTCATACTTACTTCCAACTGGACCTTTTGGCATTTTTCTTGCAAATAGTGCTTCAAGTTCTTCAAGTTCTCTTGCATAAAAGGCTCTCTAGTCTGATTTGTCAAATGATGGAGCAGATGATGTTGATGCTTTAAAGGCCAAATCAGTTTTTATAGTAGCAACAGGACCAAATTCCTCAATTTCAAAGGCTGAAAGTTTTCCAATCAATGTATCCCTAGTTACTGATGTATTAGGCATTGTTCTCAACTCATTTATAGCAGTAACCTTCATTTTATATGCCGGTGGAAAACCTCTTAATATTTTTGAAACAATTTCATCTTCAGTCAGAGTTCCTCCACAACATTTAATACCCAAAACAATTTCATTTACTCTTTCCATAAAAGCAGAAATCCTTTCATCTTCTTCCATTTTCAAATATTCATACTTGACTCGGAAGCTTTCAAGTTTTGCAATCTTGACTATGGAATCTCCTTCATTTAGTGTTTCCAAATGATCCCAAATAGCTTTAACAGTAGACTTATCTGATAATCCCATGATTTGTTGATTTGATAATGCGCTCAAAAGTGCTTCTCTTGCTTTGCAATCATTTTCTTCATCTTTAGCTAAGGTAGTTGGAGTAGTCTGACTAGCTACAACAACAATATAACCATTCTTTGTAACTTCCCAGATGTCTTTACCAATATAATTCAAATGTGTCTCCATTCTGATCTTCCATATCCCATAGTTGGTTCCATCAAGTTTAGGACTGTCCTTCCTGAAATAATTAGTAGACATTGGATCTCCTCAAGTTGTTAAACTTTTGCAAAAGAGGACTAAGCTCTAATACCAATTGTTAGGTCCCGGAGACAACTGAGAGGGGGGGGGGGTGAATTAGTTGTGTAATAAATTCAAACCACAAATCAATTAACCAACTTAATGCTTAATACCGGTAAACCAGTTAAGTATGCCGGTAGACAGTGTTAACAGTAAATTGTTATACCGATAAAGATTAATGCATGAAACACAAACATAAAGTCATCCACAACACATAACACCAATATTTGTACGTTGAAACCTTGTAAGGGGAAAAACCATGGTGGGAAATCTTACCCACAATCAGATGATACTACTGCAGATAGTAAGTGTACATAAATGGGGTCCACACATGCAGAAAGGCCAACAACCTAGAGCTCACTGCTCAATCACAAAATGGGAGTCACACTGACTACAGTTGGAACAATAGCAATTAGGACAACCACAAAACCTAAAGCTGCTATGAAAGAAATCCCAATACATGCAATAGAAGAAGGAAAATCAATATTTCAACATAAACATGCAAACCATATGAAGAAAACTCCTTCCTTGACCTCCATTGTTCTCCTTTCTCCTCCAAATAGCTGATTTATGTGGATCTCACCTACAAGTGCAAAAACATGAAGCAAGATTGATTTTGATAGCACGAGGATACTAGAAGCGTGGTTGATTGATCTTTTCATTGAAGAAAATCATCCAATTTATAGACAAATTGGAGAGAAGACAAGATTAGCATGAAGAGATTTGAAAGGAAATTCAATTCAAGAATGGCAAAATTATGACAAATGTATGACAATTTGCTATGCAAGGTGTATAACAAATTATGAAAAATTATGACAAGATTGAAATGCCATTCCCATGACAAAAGGGAAGAGAGAAAATAGCTTCCATGATTGCAACAAATGGAAGCAGAAACATAGGAGAAAATGAGGGAATGAATTTAGAGGAAATATTAGAAAAATTAAAGAAAATAGGAGAAATAGAAATTAGGTGAACTAATTAATAGGTTTTCATCCATTAATTAATTCATGAAAGAGACCTAGGACTAAATAAATAGATTTATTTAACCCACAAAGAAGAAGAAAAGGATTAAATGAACTAATCATAAAACCCTAGAAATAAGAGGACAAGGAATTAGGTCAAGACAATAAGAAATTAATGTAGGTTCGATCATGATTCTGATTGACAAAGGACCAATGTTGATAAATGATTGAGATTGGTTGACAAAAATCAATGACAAATTGACCAAGATTGGTAAGGAGATCAAATTGATAGGCGCCAATTGACATGATTGAAAAGGACAAGGATCGACGAATCGATCGCAAAATGACGAGATTGACAAGGACAAGGATCGATGATGAATTGATCGCAAAATGATGGGATTGACAAGGACAAGGATTGATGATGAATCGATCGCAAAATGATGAGATTGACAAGGACAAGGATCGATGACAAATCAATTGCAAAATGAAAAGGCTGACAAGGACAAGAATCGATGACGAATCGATCGCAAAATGATGAGATTGACAAGTTGATAATCACAAATGATTACTAACAAGCTAAAGATGATTGAAAGATTGACAAGAGGACAAAACCCTAATTCTATCATCGATTAGGATTGACGATGTCCAAAAATGATGATAATTGAGCACGCACCATGATGCGACAGGATAAGATCGACCAAAATCATGACTGAAGATTGCTATTGACAAGACCTAGTTCGAAAGTAAGAAAAATGAGGAATGCAGAAGAAGGACTCGATGCTCGCAAATGATAAAGACCAAGTGCGCAACATAGAAGAAATGTTAATGCGACGCAAGAACCCTAAAATAAGGCAATGCGCAAATGTTAAAGTATGACTCCACAAGCGTTGACCATTTTTACACGTCTACATTTTGCCCCTCTTTGAGACAATGCGATTCTAAGCGTTGTTTCAAAGAACAATAATGAAAATGCCCCAGACAATAACAATGACATATGCATGCCCCCTCGAGGAATTGGCTAGAAAAATCTAGAAAAGAGGCCAAGTGATCGATAAGAATGATAGAAGACGATAGGTTCGAACGGATCAAAAATTGAAGGTCGGATGCACAAAGGACAAGCAGTGGAAGGCGCAAAAGACCGCAACCATCATAAGATGGAGAGCATGCACATCCATCTAGGTACTGACAAAGATCTATATAGGAGACAAGGAGAAGGAAAAGAGTTCATTTGCACTGGCCAAAGTGGAGGAGTTGTTGCTTGGGAAAAAGGACCCTTGCAGAGAGATGGCAAATATTCCAATGGAAAATCACCTTGGGGAATGTGTACACACCTACAGATGATCAGATGATGTGGGAGCAACGGTATGTAGCTCAAAAATCCATATATTCAATTTCATTGATTTTGCTTGATTGCGGGGCCCACAGGGGAGGGAAAAATGCAGATCTGCGCCTGTGTGGGCGCATTCTGTGCCTGTGTAATGATGTTCTGTGCCTGTGTAAGGTACACAGGTGCATCTTGATGCTGCACAAGTGCAAGATAGTGTGCACAAGCGCAATTGTGCACTTATGACCGAACTAGACCGAATGGACTGCCAAGACTGACGGAAGAAATGTTAGTAAGAAGAAATTAGATAGAGGACAGTTAGAGATGAAGGAAAACTTGCTTTCACAAATGCACATAAGTAGGTGAGAACCTTTATTTATTGTAGCAAAGTGGATACAGAGCATCATGGCATTGAAGGCCAGAGCTGGAACGCAACCCCTTTTGCAAAAGACAGACACATCGCACACAAGGAATGAGTGAAGCATCCTAGGGTGCATACATCAAGGGTCAAGGTCTGTGCGGCATTCACAAAGCGACTGTACTTATCACAGACACCCAATGATATAGTTGCCCCTGTTTGTGACAAACATTCCACAAACAACAAACACAACAAAAAAAGGAAAGAGACCATGAACCATCCCGGTCACTCTAAATCACTCAGTGACATCATTGAGCAACATAGGAACATGATCAAAGCCAAAGATAAATCAGTAAAAAGATAAGACATACAAATTCAACCAAGTCAAACAAATAGACTGACAGTCATTGTCAAAAGTGGAAAACAAGAATGATCATGCCGTCTGGTTTCAGGGAATGCGGTACCCCATCTAAGACAGGACATAGTCTGGTTTCGAGTATACCACACCCTATATAAGACCCATGATAATGTTGACAAGGACCAATGGTAATGTTGATGCTATTTGGATTGATGTGACAACTATGATCAGGTTGAATGCTTGCTTGGTCAAGCAGTTCATCTGTTAATGCGTGATTTCATTAAAGCACAATGTTTGATTTGATTGTCATTGGATGTATGCTCAACAATCTGTCTATGCACAAAGGGGACCATTTATTGACAAAATGTAAAATGCCAAAGAAATTGTTTTTGGATTTCGATGCTTTTCACTTTGTAGGAATTTCAAGTTTTTTACAATTTTTTTGTTTGTTTTTCAAGACTTTATTTGACTTTTTAGGAATTTTTTCAAGACATTATTTGATTTTTAGGGATTTTTTTTTTTCAAGACATTATTTGATTCTTAGGGATTTTTTTTTTCGAACATTTTATGAATGTTTTTGAATTATTTCAGGACATTTTTCAATTTTTATGATTTTGCCCCCAGTGTCTAGCAAGGCAAGGAATATGACAGGTGAATAAATAGGCTTGCTAAAATGTTGGTGGATAGAGGGAAGACAAAGGCCTTTTATTATGGAGACAATACAGATGCAATTTTCAAGGGCTATTGCATGATGGGACAAAAGATTGGATATGACAATGTAAAGTAGTGACATGGCATGAGGGACATGTCAAGAGGTTTTTGAAACCATGTTAAAATTTTGCGTCCTTATGTCAGATCAAGATCAAGGAATAAAAAAAAAAGAGTGTATGGATAGTGATAAGATATGGATAGGATATGCAAGACCAAGAATGGATAAGGGACATGGACTGAAGGTCGGGTAGGCTAAGGGATAGTGGCAGAAAGTTGCAATAAGACAGGGAATATGGATGAAAGGTTGTAATAAGCAAATAGATAAAGACCAAAAGCTATGATGGACTAAAAGTTGCAAACAAGATGCATGATTCTCATGATGATCTTCAGCCTTGTCAAGATCAAAGGTGGAAAGGGAAATTGGACATGAGGGACAATAGGATATGAAGGGTAATGACAGGGGTTCGATAGGATAATGGAATAATGAAGGACAAAAGGATATGATAGGATAAAACCTATCCCCAAGTATGGTATGCAAGAAGTTTATAGATTACACATGACACCTGTTTGCCAGGTTTTCATCACGGTACTTGCCCAAGGTGCCTGTTTGCCAGGTTTTCACCAGTGGACGAATTATTTTTGCTTTACTTTTTTTCTTTTTTCTTTTTTTTTTCACTTTTTTTTTTGTATTTTGACTTTTTCAATAGAAGATGGACACATGATAGGGGATGGAAGAAGGACTCAAACATCTTTTTGTTTGGATAGTAACCTTGAAAAAAATGGACCATGACCTTTAAAAGTATGCTCAAAGTAGGATAAGGACACGGAAAATAAGATGAAACTAAGGCGATGATTTATGCAAAGGATTGGATCAAAGGGAGCGAAGGATGGAAAATATGCATTGGATAATGGATAGGGTATTGGAAGAATTGGGATTCATTGGATGGAAATGAAGGCAAGATCAACATTGGAACACACCTTGACGGGTGGTGGATTGCTGGAGAAAAAATGGATCTCAGATTGTGAGATTTGGATGGAGGAATAGCTTGGGATATTGGGACATAAGGGCCCAAAATGGATGAAGAAGGTGATGGAGGAACAAATTTGAGAGGGTTGGATGGAGGAATAGCAACTTTGGATGCCAAGTTGGATGTTTCTTTAGGCTTTTGTGCTTCAAGGAGCCTCTTAGGGATCCACATGGTTTTTGATTTTTCATGCTTTTGTGGTTCATTGGAGTGCATTGCTTGCACAAGGGATTTAGGAACCCATATATTATTTGAATTTTGTTTTTGAGCAATGGGCCTTTGTGACCTTTTGGATTTTTCCTTTTCTTTTTAGATCAAAATTTTCTTTGCTTTGACATGTTGATTAGATTGGACATGTTGATCCTTGAATACATGTGGATTTTTAGACTTATGACTTTTATGCTTGGCATCCAAATTGCTTGGAGGGGGAAAGGAATGCATGGATGGATAGGAATGAAGTGGAGGTCTTTTTCATGGATAAAAGTTACTCAAATATGTGTTCCTTTGTTGACCTTGCATACAGGATGCAGGGATATTATAAGGACCTAAGATGGATGGAAAATATGATGGGGAAGGTATATGTTTGGATTTTGAAGGGATGTTGGGTTTAGTAGGGGTACCCACATCTTGAGGAATTTCACTGAGGCCATGACCCTTAATATTTTCTTTAACATGAAGGGATTCTTGCTTATGGAGATCTACTCCTTTGCCTTTATGAATATCTTGACTTGTAGAATACTCTTTTCTTTGGGAAGAAGACGCGAGTCCATTATGAGGTGGATATGATATGAGAGAAATAATGAGATCTTGAAGTGGATCGGATTGCACCAAAGTGGAAGAACCCATTATGCATGTCGAGGGTTCATGAACATCTTGCACTAACACGTTAGAATCATGAGGGGGATTAGGATCATGAGGGGGACTAGGATTGTGTAGTGGACATGGTTCAATGATAGGCTCTTCAAGAGATGGAATGGGAGAAATAATGGGATCATCAAAAGAAATGAGATCTTGGAGTGTATATGGAGCATTAAGACAAGGAGATGGAGGAACAAAAGGATCTTGTGGAGGATTTAAAGGAACAATTTGATCTTGAAAAGGAGGAAGATCATTGGAATCCTCTTTAAAGGTGCTTTGCTCTTGACTTTTAATGGGATCATCGGAAAGGATGGAAGGGATATCTGGAATGTCAATGGGATTTGAAAGGACATTTTTTTCATGAAATGGAATGGGATCGTTTGGGATTGGATGGATTGGGATATCTTGATCTTTCTCAGGGAATGGAGTGTCAATAGGACTTTGGATAGGATGGACAAGAATAGGGGAATTGTCATGAGTGTCTAGGAAGATGGGGTCCTGGTCAAAAATTGGATGGGATGATAAGGTTTCAAGATCTTGATCTTGATTTGTTTTAAGACATGTTTCTTCATGCTCTAAATTATCCTCTTGACATGAGGTTGGACTTTGGATATGCATGGGGTATTCTGACAAGGAATCAATGTTTTGGGATGAAGGAAATGCACTTTGAACATTTGTGATGGATTCTGGCAAGGAATCAATGCTTGAACATGAGGAAGAGGGACTTCGAATGGGGTCCTCTAAAACAGGTAATGGCAATAAAGTGCATGGTGGCATTGGGTCTTGTATTTCTGAAACATGACAAGGATGTGCATCATGAATTGGATTATCTTGGCAATCACCTATGGATAGCCCTTGGATAATTTCATCCTTGGGTGTATTGTTTGATGAGGACAATATGGAAGGTTCTTGGGAAACTTCTAAAGGTGTAGGGATAGATGCCACTGGAGAGTCAATTTGTTTGTGGGGGGGTGAGGCATTGCTAGACATAAGTGTATTATCTTGATCTTCCTCAAAGAACTCACTTGGTAGTTTCCTTAAGATCCTTGCAATAAGGCCACCTTTCTTTCGAGGTTTTGACATGGTTGTATCTAGAATTTGAACTTGTTTGGCAAGGAGTTGGTTCTAGTCTGATGTCATGTTTTGATTTCGAACTAGATGTTGATCAAATTGGTTTGACATGTTCAAAATTTGGCTTGGTGTGTGCTACAACCTTTGTTTTTGAATGTTTGGTTGTGGTTGTTGACATTGATATGTTGATTGAACTTGTTGATATTCCACCATTGGTTGAACTATTTGTGGACATTGTATAGTTGGTTGGACATATTGTTGAAATTGGACCATTGGTTGTGTTGGTTGAAAATGTGATTGATAGTAAACACCTTCTTGTTCTTGTTGTGGAGGCACATAATGTTGTTGACTCTTTTCTTGAAATTGTTTCATCATCTCTATTTGTGAGAGGAGATCTGGTATGTTTGATTGTTCAATAAGAGATATTACATCAATTGGCTCAATCTTTGGATTTCAACCTGGAAATTTTTGAAACATTTTGGACATTTGTGATCTATTCTTCTCAATGTTTTTCACTTTTTGTTCCAAAATCTCCTTTTCTTGAGCCAATTTCTCCTCTAGTTTTTGTATTTGGACATTTACATCATCGAGATAAGTTTGATCCAAGTTTTGAGACATGTAGAGATTGGATTGACATGATTGATTTCTCAATTGTGATGACATGGCTTTGTAAGAAGGTTGAGACCTCATTTTAACAAACATGCCACTATGCAATGCAACTAATGGGATTGACAAATGCAACCTAAAAGGATGACAATGCAACTTAATGTTTTTGTACCTTTTGAATTTTTGGAGACAAACTTTTGAAATGCAAAGCTAAAGACACAACCTTGGGAAATTGAAATGAAGTCAAGACCTTAAAGGACAAAGAACCAAATGACAATAGGACAAATTGACAATGTCTCACCTATATGCTTGGATACTAAGCTAGGTTTGACAAAAATGACATTAATGACAGGACAAATTTTAGACAAGGTCAAGACTCCCTAACAACAACTTAGGGTATCATCCAAAGTTTTGATTTTTCAAGTTTGACAAACCAAATTTTTGAGATTAAATGCAAGAAGGCAATGATTATGACAATGACTTAGGATATAACATGAAAATGATCTAAGGATATGATATGACAAGATGAAGCCAAGACAAGATGACAATACAATGATAAGGATATGCGAAGACCAATGACTTGGAATATGCAAAATGCAGCCTAGGCAAGACCTAATTTTAGCATGACAAGAATAATGCACGAATGTCACCTAAATGGAAATCTATCTTGGATATGACAATGAAATGCAAACTTAGGGAAATGATTTTGAACCTAAGTGCAAAATGATGACGCTTGCAATGAAAAGGACTAAAATGAAGGGAGATGACAATATGTCCTAGGACCTAAGTTGGACTATGCAAAACCTAGCCTAAAGTGACATGAATTTTGAAACAAAGATATTCAATGTCTTGACAAGCCATGTTCAAATGTTGGATGAATACTTGGACAAATTTGGACTTTTGTTTGGATTTTGTTTTGAATTGAAGGTTGTTGATTTTGAAAACCCAAGTTGATTATGAGTACTTTTGAAAGTTTGTTTTTGATTTAACTTTTGACAATCACGGAAGACAAAAATATTTGTTTGACTTTGACTCAAGACAATCAAGCACATTCACAACAAATCCTATGGTTGGCAAGGGCAATATCTGTTGAATCCTCTAACCATAAAATACAACACTCAATTGGATAGCTAGATGCTTGGTAGCACTGGCTCCCCCTTACAGTGCACTCACTTCTCAGGCATACCAAGCTTCGAGTTCAAGGGGCATCACTTCCCAAGAACTTGCTATCTCTAACTGAGGAGTACATGAGAGGTGTCTTCGGCATGCATGTATCACAATGCCTGAGCCAACAGATAGAAGGATTTTGGCATCTAAAAACAAGAGATTCTAGTAAGGGCATCCATTCGGGTGGGTATTGATTCGGTGAATAAATCATCGCAATTCCATTCCAGCACCCATTGTCTACAACTTTCATTGCATCCATAGTTATTTAGAGTGGTTTGGAAGAGCTTGGCTTTATCCTATCACCACTTTGGGTCGTTCCCTCTCACCAATGCCTGTGCGAAGTGCCAGGCAAATCGGGAGGCAGGCCCAATTCTAAGGGTTAAAACATGCAATCAAATTAAAAACAGACAAAGCATGCATGGTGTTCATTAACCTTTAAGAAATGAAATGTGCAACTACTTTAAAAATCACAAGCAAGATGTTTTAATGAGAGTCTTTGACCGCGTCTTGCATAAGATTCGTTAGTAGTTGCATATTTAGTCTTCGTCACATGTAACGCCAAGATGCTGCACAGAGAATTAGTACCAAAGAAAAACCAGAATGCAAGAAACAGAATGAAAACAAACAAATTTACAAGTGAAAACAACTGATTTCACCTCTATTTCTGGCCTTGCACAGGCGCAGAATGCCTCAACATAGGCGCAGAATGCCTCAACACAGGCGCGGAACCCATCAACATAGGCGCAAAATGCCTCAACATAGGCGCAGAAACCATCAACACAGGTGTAGAAGTGCCCAGAGAGCTCTGAGTCTCCTTGTTTCTTGAGTTTTTCACTTGCAAACAGCTCAAAAGCACTCAAAACAAGGTTAAGGGGTTAGTTCACGTCGGGTTCACCAGAAAATGTAATAGGGAATTTGAAAATCATCAAAACAATAGCAATTAGGACAACCACAAAACCTAAAGCTGCTATGAAAGCAATCCCAATACATGCAATAGAAGAAGGAAAAGCAAGATTTCAACATAAACATGCAAACCATATGAAGAAAACTCCTTCCTTGACCTCCATTGTTCTCCTTTCTCCTCCAAATAGCGGATTTATGTGGATCTCACCTACAAGTGCAAAAACATGAAGCAAGATTGATTTTGATAGCACAAGGATACTAGAAGCGTGGTTGATTGATCTTTTCATTGAAGAAAATCATCCAATTTATAGACAAATTGGAGAGAGGACAAGATTAGCATGAAGAGATTTGAAAGGAAATTCAAATCAAGAATGGCAAAATTATGACAAATGTATGACAATTTGCTATGCAAGGTGTATAAAAAATTATGACAAGATTGAAATGCCATTCCCATGACAAAAGGGAAGAGAGAAAATAGCTTCCATGATTGCAACAAATGGAAGCATAAACATAGGAGAAAATGAGGGAATGAATTTAGAGGAAATATTAGAAAAATTAAAGAAAATAGGAGAAATAGAAATTAGGTGAATTAATTAATAGGTTTTCATCCATTAATTAATTCATGAAAGAGACCTAGAACTAAATAAATAGATTTATTTAACCCACAAAGAAGAAGAAAAGGATTAAATGAACAAATCATAAAACCCTAGAAATAAGAGGACAAGGAATTAGGTCAAGACAATAAGAAATTAATGTAGGTTCGATCATGATTCTGATTGACAAAGGACCAATGTTGATAAATGATTGAGATTGGTTGACAAAAATCAATGACAAATTGACCAAGATTGACAAGGATATCAAATTGATAGGCGCCAATTGACAAGGAACAATGACTAATCGATCCAAATTGACATGATTGAAAAGGACAAGGATCGATGACGAATCGATCGCAAAATGACAAGATTGACAAGGACAAGGATCAATGACGAATCGATCGCAAAATGATGAGATTGACAAGGACAAGGATTGATGATGAATTGATCGCAAAATGACAGGATTGACAAGGACAAGGATCGATGATGAATCGATTGCAAAATGATGAGATTGACAAGGACAAGGATTGATGACGAATTGATTGCAAAATGTCAAGGCTGACAAGGACAAGGATCGATGACGAATCGATTGCAAAATGATGAGATTGACAAGTTGATAATCGCAAATGATTACTAACAAGCTAAAGATGATTTAAAGATTGACAAGAGGACAAAACCCTAATTCTATCATCGATTAGGATTGACGATGTCCAAAAATGATGATAGTTGAGCATGCACCATGATGCGATAGGATAAGATCGACCAAAATCATGACTGAAGATTGCTATCAATAAGACCTAATTCGAAAGCCAGAAAAATGAGGAATGCAGAAGAAGGAATCGATGCTCGCAAATGATAAAGACCAAGTGCGCAACATAGAAGAAATGTTAATGCGACGCAAGAACCCTAAAATAAGGCAATGCGCAAATGTTAAAGTATGACTCCACAAGCATTGACCATTTTTAGACGTCTACAGGATGGTTAAATCCAATAAGAATGTACTACAAAATATAATCTTCATATGCTAGATTCAGTATCGGTGTAATGCTAATATGCTTATACAAAAACCTAGCTTCACCTTCAAATGATGTCTTTGTGTATACCTCTGCTTGATCTCGCATATACCTTCACTCAATTCTTTTTCGCATTCCACACTTGATCTTACAAATAAGATCTTACATTTATACCATACCTTAAGACCAATTTTAGTAGATCGGCTCTACAAGATATTACAAAAAATCATTTTACAAACAATATAATATCCAATGTAATAACCGATTAAACATGTCATCTTAATTCATTTACATCAATAATAAATCATCTCCATAGCATGCCATGCTGATTTGGAAAAGATAAACCTGCCGGTGTAACCCTAGATAACCTGGACCTATTTGCTGGTAAAAGAAAATATGCAAATATGAATATACCAATGATTAATTCTTCAAAATAAAGTGTCCACACGATGTTTTCGACATTACCAAGTGTCTTCCATATCATTCTAGATACCGGTGAACATTATATCCTGCCGGTGAACCACATACCAGTAACTGTGCAATAGTTACTTGCTTGCCAGTGAATGTTGCTAGATCTCCAAAGTGCTTGTTTTCAGTAGGTGTTGACATCAATGACAAAACCATACCAAAATACCAACAATATAAAATTTAGGATCCTTATTTATTGATATTAGGTGTTCATATAAAATTTCACTATTGATTGATCCCCAATCAATCTTCTCCTTCCTATTGAACTTATGAGCATTAGGTTGCCTTATGGGCATTAACTTTTTAAGAACAACAGATGCCAAGGTAATCAACTCATTGTCTTCCATGTGAGATTTCAGCAAATCCTCATTGGCCTTGGCCTGAGCAAATGAGGCTAATTTAAGCTTCTAAATGGGAGATAAAGAGGTGAGGTTGATTGGGCCTTGGACAAATTATGGATCATCAACGTTCTACTTACTTTTCACTATCCCTATAGTGTCTCTTGCTTTAGTGATTTTTCCCTTAGTATCATCTTCAACTTTAAATTCAACCTTCTCCTTCACTACAACCTTCTCTTCATCAACCTTAGGCGGGATTGCATCCTTCTCAGATGTTTTAACAGTGCCAACTAGAGGATTCTCAGATCCCTAAGCTGCATCCTCATGCATGGATTCATCATCTTTCTTTTGCTCTCCTTCTCCCTTATCCACTACAGCCTCATATCTGGCATCTTTCAGATCATTCACCTCTAGCTGATCAACTGTCTACACTTCTGGAATAGAAGGAGTATCAAACTTTATCTGATCACCTTGGGATGGCATGCTCTAAGTTTTCAGACCAGATTTAGGAGCCGCATCCTAATTTTTTTTAGGTATAACCTCATATTGATTCTTCAGCAACACTGATCTAAAGATATATTTTTTTTCTCAATAACTTCTCCAGTCTTACCAATCATGATCTTATTTACTCTAGTCTTTCTCTTGAACTTATTCTTGGCCTCCTTGAGGATTCTAGTAATTTCCTCATTTGAAATAACAGAACAAAGTTGTACAAACACATATTCTCTTAATCTTTCTTCTTCTACTCTAGTAGTTTCTCTCCTCACATCCAAAAAATCATATAGACTCTTAGGAATTTTTGACATTATCTCTATGAGTGCTCTATTAAACTTATTCAAATACACAATGGTGGATTCTTCTAATTTCTTCTTACCAAAATCATCAAGTAACTCATAATACTCATTAAGTGTCTTGAGATTACCTTGTTCAATGATGGCTTCCTTCACTTTTGTAATGGTCATATGAGATTGATTTGAACTAGTCTTTGGTTTATTACTAGGCTTCTGACTACCAGAGGGCTTGTCTTTGGTAAATTTATCAGATTTATCACTATTTTGCTTTACTTCCTTCATAGCTTCATCTGACTCTATCTCCTCATCGTCAGGAGCTGTAACATAGATTCTTGTTCCCATTTATTTCTTCCTCTTCCCTTCACCACTAGATGGTTTGGCTTGGGGTTTTGGAGATCTTACTAGTTTCTGAGGACCAGAGGAGGGTGCAAAGATCCTTTAATGCCTTGGATTTGGAGCAAAGGCTTTTGGTTTAGCTTTCTTTTCCTTAACAATTTGCTCTTCAGATAGGATATTCCTTTTTCTTGCCTCTCAGACCACCTCTTTGGTGATCCCAATGCTTTTAGCTATTATTCCACTTCCTTTCTCACTTTCTTTTGGATTTCTAGTTTCTTGAACTAACTATGCAGTTTCAAGCTCTTTTCTGCATAAGTTCCAAATCTCTCCTCATAGGGATCTACCGGTTTGCTCAGGAGATGTTGTGTGTATAGCTCAAGAATTTTCTCATCTACCTCATACCCTATGGGCATGATCCAAATATTTATCGGTGCATCTTCTTCCACCAAACATTGATCTATATCTACTATGAAGCAAATTGTATCATGTGATACTTCTCAACTATAGTCTTGGGGATCCTCTCCCTACCATGCATCTCACTTTGAAACTTTTTGAATTAACCCTAGAGAGTGGCATTTCAGACCTTAGCATCACCAATGTTATGCAATATCTCTCTGATTTGAACTCCCATAGGTCTATCATATGCCCATTGGACCTAACCTACTCAAATAACTTCATTCATGGAGTAAAATTATAGGCATATAATCAAGGTGCCATACTTGAATGCATTCTTTTTGTCCTGCTTGATCTTCTTCAGGTTAATCATCAACTCACTTCAGAGTAGTTCACACAAGTCATATTTCTTGTTTCCTTAATAATTTCATAAGAAACATAGATGGATGTTCCAGATATAGAGTTATCCATGCCGGAGTGGTATACCTTATACCTATCACCATAGAAGCAAACTTAATGTCATACTCTAGAATATCATTGATTGTTATGGATCTTCGATCAAATTTTGATCCGGTAGCATCTATAACCATCTGGTTCTTCACAACCTTCAATGTGGGTAAGTCACCGATTGAGCACATACTAATAAGAACCCTAATAGAAATCTTTGTGATCTTGAACAACTTTCTCAACCACATAAATTCATCATGCATCCTACTAAGTACATATTTGACCCATTTGGGTTCATCAAACATCTAAAATTTGACATACTGCACAAAACCCTTTTCCTCCACAACTTTGAATTCAATTTTCAAGCTACCAACCTCATCTATCATCTACTTGGTGTATAAATTCAACATTTGTGTGCTTCCAAGATCCTCAATATTGGCATGGGCATACACCCTAATATCCTCTACATGCAAAACACTGTGTGGCACCGAGAACTCTTCGGATCATCTTCCATGGATATAAATGGGTGTTTCTTAAACTCTGGTTGAGCTCTCTCAATGGTATCTAAGACTAGTGGGGTTTCAGTTCTAGAGGCAGCCATTTCAGAAATTTAAAACTTCAAACTTGAAAGGTTTCACGAAAAAATACCTTGACCACTGGATTAGGAAATTGAAACACACCAAATCTTCTTTATGCTTTGATCTTTGAAAATTCTACTTGTAGAGCTCTCTTCTCTACTTCTCTTCAAATGCAAAGTGAGAAATGAAGTGATTAAGTCACTTTTTTTCTTCCACATACCTAACTTTTAGGTGTAATAAATGTACTTTGCCCTAATACTTCCGGATACCCTGTATACATAGACAGTTCTTCTAAAAATCTTCTGTGGCTCTTCAATCTTGTCAAACTCTTTTGGAAATCCTTCAAAAATATCTTCACCACCATAATATAGGTTTTGACAATCTTTCAATCTTCCAACACCAACATTTGGTAGGGGAGAAAATATTTGCATGAAGACTCCCCTTAGGTTGAAGGCCTCAATTTAATTCCCAAAGTAATTTGCAGCACTGGAATCAGGTGCAGACCTTTTTCCAGTATCAAAATCACTCTTCTTTACCCATGTCTTCTTCATCTGATCTTTGATTTCTTTGACTTTCGCTTTCCCCTTTTCATCTGCCTGCACACTCTTATTCTTGTCTACCGGACCATTTCTATTCACATTTCTACTTCTGCAGAATTTTGCAATGTGACCAGATTTGTTGCAATTGTAGCACACCACATTTCCTAGTCTAGGCCTGAAATTTCCTTGATTTCCTCTTGATCTGCACTAGTTAGCAACATTTCCAAACCTACCACATGCATAACATTTTACATTTATTCTATTTGGAAAGTTATTCATCATATAACATTTGACATTTCTTCTATTTGGAAATTTATTCATCATACTTCTGCATTCATTTTCCTTATGCCCATACTTGTTGCATTTAAAATATTGTCCAGAGAAAGATGGACCATTTGATTCACTCTATTTCTACATTGACTAGCCATATGACCAAATTTATTGCAAAGAAAATAGTCACCATTGAACTTATGAGCATTAGGTTGCCTTACTCAAGACCTTTTAGTTTTGTTCTTTAGATATTGAGACTTAGGATTTCTTTGACCAGATCTAGAGCTTTCTCCTTTTTCAAATCCAAGACAATCATCACCAGAGGCTAAGACTCGGGAATAAGGTACTCTAGACATCTATCTATCTTCTTCTAGCTCCGCAATACAAAATATTTAACCGAAATGAAATGCCAACCAAAATACTACATCCTACCAGATGCTCTATTCTAGCTCACCGGACAACCAAATTTGCATTCTGACTTCTAGTAGGATTAGATCACACACAATAGATGGAATATCTTACTTTGGTTGCTATCAATGACAACATCAGATAACCTGTACAATGTCTCTTTCCAACAAAGTTATGATGTGCAAGAACCTAAATTTATGACTTTGTTGGTTTTTGAGGCATTTTTGCCACCTCATTGGTCCTTGAATACTTTGTATTCATTTTTAAAATCTTGTTTTGCTAGTTAAAATTCAAAATTTTAACTTAAAATAAGTTTTTCATATTTTGGTGTAGAATCAAATTCTAAACCTGATTTTACACCATCTTTGGCTTCCTAGGTGTAAAGTCAGATTAAGAACTCGACATTGCACTTAGTAGTCATTTTTAGGTGTATTTCAAAACTAACAAGTCCAACTTACACCTCTTTGAGTCTCATGGTGCAAATCAGACTTGTAAGTCTGAAATACACCATAATGAAGCATGTGTTTGCAATTAATGTTTTTGAGTGTTTGTTTTTTGTTTCGATTTCTTTCCTGTTTTATTTTGGACATTCTTTTTACTCATTTTCTTGAGGCTTCAGAGGTGCAAGGATATTTTTTCTCAAAGGCCAAAATTATCCTCAACTGGTATGTGTTTTTCTCCCTTTTCTTTTAGGTTTTTATCAATTCTATGGCTTTGTTTACCCAATTGTGTAAGTTGGGTTGATACTTACAATACACACTAAAGTTTTTTACTTTGGTGTATATACTGAGTATTCCCCCTACTTTCACTGTCATTTGTCTTCATGCACATTGGTGTGTGCCATGTTTTAAACCTCAATACACATTATACCTTTGCTTGCCCTAGTTTTTGGTGTGATTCATGATTGAAAGCCTGAAACACACAAGAGCCTTAGTTGTGACGTGTGTTAGGATTTTACTTGACTCCCATTATTGTTATTTTGAGTGACCTTCCATAGTGGTAGATGGCGGGGTTACGACCCTTCCATGCATTAGAACATTGCTCCATGGTGCATGTTGGGGCCATGGGCCCATCATACATTGTTCCTCTCTACTTTCTTTTGGTAAAGTGCTTTCTTGGGTGCAAGTTGGGGATACAAAACCGACTAGCACCAAAGACTATTTTCATTTCTCGTGCTCTAAAAACATAGATGCATATCGGGTTTGCAACACTGCTATGCACCTATATTATTTTTTACCTTCCTGAAGAGAATATTAGGGTTGTAAGCTTGATATGTATGCCTTTTTATTTTTTGATCTTCTATTAAGTGCAGATCAAACTTTTAAGTTCGATTTGCACTGAACGCACACACTTGAAAATTGAGAATACAAATTCAATTTGTGCTCAATCAGAGTCTTTTGTTCTATCAATTGACATTTTATAATCCTTGTAAGGAGACTAACTGGCTCGAATATTGTGATGAACTTTTCAAGTATGATAATGCAATCATATTCAAATGATAGAGCCATCACCGAGCAAAAGAAAAATGAAGTTCAAGAAACAGGATCCACATCCAGTTTTTCCTCCATCTGTATCATCCAACATTAATAACATAAGAGATACATAAATAGGGCATGTTGATCTAGATGAATTCTTGAAAAGGGTTAAAGAGCTGCCAGTGTCATACAAAATGGAGCCTATTATCAACAATAGAATTCATCTAGTTGTAGACTTTCCTATGTTAGCACAAAACCCTAAATTTGTGTTAGCCTTAGCTAGCCAGTATGATCCAGTAAGAAGGCCAGTAAAGGATGTAGAGGGAAAGAAGACTCTCATTAGGCTTGATGATGATTGCTTTGATATTATTTTGAGTGTCTCCATATAGATCAATATGCCAATATTGACATGAAATGAAAAATAACATATTATGATAACAACCTAGACAAATGCAGAAGGAATATCAATGAGAATTGGTTGAGGAATCTAAGGCCTACAATTGCAAGGTGACTTGAGACCATTCATAATAGTGATTTTATTTAGGATTTAAATGATTTGATTACTCTTCTTAGTAGAGTAAAGGGACTTCAAACTTTTGATACTTATTATAAGTGGATGTATCACTACATTCACATAATATGGAAAAATAAGAAAAAAATCTATTGGGGTAAGCAGATTGTTGATCCATTGTGTGAGCAGTTAGCCAAAGTTCCTACCACCTTGAAGTTATACATGACTTCATATATTGTATATGTAACTACGTCAATGAGTCATTTTCCAAGGTTATCTACCACAGGAGACATGAGTCAAGTTCTTGTTTATCAGTATTTCACACAGTTGACTCTCAAGAAGAGTTTGCATCATTTTAGAAGAGTCAATGATGCTTTCTTTTCTCATCACATGTGTATGTTTGACAAAGACCTTCAGAAGAGGAGAGTATAAAATGAGGCCTATAATGTTGTGAATCAGTATGGATGTATTTTTTGTAATTCTCTACATTCACATATCTCAGGATTGGATGCTTCTATGGTGAACCTTTCATTCTTCTTAGGTACCCATCTGATAAAATAATTCTCATGGAGATGGCTCATCAAATGATAACAGTGGATGAATGCCAATTTGGGGCTCACAAAATTGGTCTTAAGTTCTTCATCACCATTATGAGATATTCTATCAATTCTATCTATAAGGCTCAAGCCATGGAAGAGGAAATGAGGAGGGTAACAATGAAATTATGTAAGGCCAAAAAACATTTTGACTAAAGAGGCATGAATAATAAAATCAAGAAAATCTATAATCATGTTCACTTGATAGAATACACGTGGATTGATTGTAGAATTGAAGAGGATATCAGTAGGCTTGACTATTTCTATTTAACAATAGAACAAAATGAGAACTTGAATCTTGTCGATATCCCTAAGGATCTCAAGGATGATGGAGACATCCTAGATCCCATGTATGAAAAGAATAAGGTTTCAAAATCACCTTTGCTTCTTATCCAATGGTCTCAAAAGAAAAACATTTCAATAAGGGCTAGGTTCCAAAACCTTCTTGCCAATACCAATGTTTGGCTAGCTCAACAAGGTATTCAGTTGAAGCCTTTCCAGACTAGATTTGAAGATGACACTACAGGGCCTATGGGAAAGACTTTTGAGTTGAGAACAAAGAATAGGTAGGAGACGACAGCTCCAAAGGCTCCTAAATTCAAATTCACATTTGGGAAAGGTAAGAGTCAAGTAGAATCATAAGCCCAAGAGACTCAAACTCAAGATGGAGCTCATGAAGAAGATGAAGAAAGTGAGAAACAACAAGAAGAATTTGATGAGGAGGGGTTACTAGAAATCCCAAGTACTTCCCAGTCTCAAGAGACACAAGAGGGTGTTCCTCCTACATCATGTAATATTATAGGTACTACTTTAGTTTTAGTTTTTCACACTATTCCTTTTTGTTCTAATATCTCATATTCATCTCAGGCTCCTGTGATTCATATCATTCCTTCTACAACTACTAGTGAGTCCACCTATGACAAACCTCTTGATTACATTGAAAGTGTTTTCCTTCCTAATCTATCTAAGGTAAATTCTTCTTGTTGGAAGATTTTGATAAGTTTATATTAGAAAATAAAATTCCTCTTAAAGTTTCTGTTGCTCAAAATCCACCTGCCATTGTTACCTCCACCCCACCCATAGGCATTCAATCTCAAGAGATGACATCACAAGTGTTAACCATTGGAGTAGATGATGATACACCTTTGCCACCTTGGATAGAGTCTAACACTCCCAAAATAAAAAAAGCAAGCCATCTCTCCAGATGACTTTGAATTCACTCAGTTAGTTCTTGTGAAGCTTAAAGGTACAAAGAAGGCCAATACTTTATCCAAGGTAAAGGTGGATAAATCAAAGAACAAATATGTAGAAATGAAAATTCCTCCTACAGACACACATTTGGATAAAGTGCAGCCCATAGATTATGTCATCAACAAAATTGACTTAGGAAAGTAGACACATGAAGGAATAGTGGAAGATGCTCAAGCATCTTTCAAGCATGTTGTGGCAATGTTTAATGAAGAAAAGGTAAAGAAGGATAAATTGAAGAAACAAGTGGATCAACTTACCAATGTATTGATCAAAATAACCAGGTCATCAAAAGTAATTGAACCAGTCGCCTCATTAGTGGATTAAGATATCATCAATTAGGCTAAATAGGTCAATTCATGTGGGAGAAAAATTGGTGATTGGATGGATAGGTTGTTGAGTCAATTGAATCATCTCTTATGTTCAACAGTTACCCTAATCAATAATCTATAGGATGTAAAGTTTTAGATAGATAAAACTTTGGATCTATTGTCAAATGAATTGGAGACATATAAAAATAACTTCGACTCTTGGTAGAAGTTAGAAGATTTCCAATTATATGTTCTGGTTGACAATGGAGTACTTCCTTCAAGAGATATGTATATTGAACAAAGGGAGGTACTATAAAATTAAATAAGCACCCTAGAGGTACTTATCAAAGATATAAGAAAAACTCAGAAGGAATGTAATGATAAGGGAAAGGACATCATCAAGAAGATATTGACACTTCCTTTCACCTTCCTTTATGAAAACCAAAAGCCTCTTCATGAAGATTCCATTATCAAAGAATTTAGTTTGCTTGTTGGTGAAGAAGTTGATAAACATTTGTTCTGATTATCTTTAATTGATAAGCTGATAGACATCCAAGTTAACCTAGATGATTTAGCCTCTCTTCTAAAAAAGCACAAGAAATTCTACACGAGCCTTGGAGATTCCATCGCTTGGGTCAAATTCATCACAAGACATACCAAAGGACCCGATGAAGAACAAATGAAGGCAATTCTACAAAAATTCAAGGAATTCATGAAACAAGACCAAAATGGAGTGTCTAGTGACACTTAGTAGTTTTCACATTTTAGAAGTTGTAGATGCATTTTTGTAATAAGACTTTGACACCTTAAGTGTCATTTTGTATCTAGGTTTTTACATCTAGAGTATGCACGAGTTCTAAGTCAAATAGGACTCTTCTTTGATTTAGTCAATAATTTTTCCTAGATTATCTCATTTCAACTCACCTATATATATGAGGTTGCTTATAGTAATATTTATCTTTAATCTTATGCAACAAAACTCTACTGAAGTGAAGAGCAAAAGTGAAACTTTGTGTTCCTATTGCTATTTTGCAAAATTGATCAAACAAGAAGAAATCTTTGGAATTCAAACTTTGTGTTGGATTCATTGTGTTTATGGTGAGAACATTCTTACTAAAATTTTCTTTTGATTAAGTAAAGGTCATGGAAAGATATTGTTAAAGAGTAGAATAAGTGTTGGCTTGTGACCTTTGTGTCATATTTCAGCTCTTGTTTATTAGGATTAGTAATTAGTGAAAGAGATAACATTTTGAAGACTTTGAGATTCACCTTGTTATTTTGAATCCCAAAGATAACATTTAGCTGAATTATGACACAATAACATTTCAAAGACTTTGTGATTCGTTTTGTCATCTTGGTAGAAGGAGATTATAACTTGAAGACTTTGAGCTTCATATTGTTATTTTGAGAAAATATTATCAAAAGTTGTTATAAGGGATCAAGATAAATACATTGTGCTTTGATTTGATTTTCTTAATTGACATGGTGGGTTACATAAGTTATTTGAAGAAAGGTTTATAAGATAATAGTGATTGGAAAGACTTTGAGCTTGAACACTATTTTCTCATCCCAGAGAAGCAACGAAGGACTTTGAGCCTTCACAAAAACTTTGCTTCTTTATTTTCATTTTTATTCATATACATTAAGTTATTTATTTGTAACTTTGAAGTTCTATTAATCATTATCTCTCTACATTGTAAATTCTTTCCTAAAAAAAGAGGAGAGAATAATGTCTATTCAAAAGAGAGAATAGGATGATGTACCACCCATGTTTAGATTAGAAATCATAGTGTGTATTGTATTCTAGATTAAGAGAGTGGTAAACAAAAAGGGGGAGCCCTCCCTTATAAATTAGGAGAGATTTAATCTCACATACTGTGGTTGAAACCACAATTTTTTAAACTTCCCTAGTTTGCAAAATTTTCAACCAACATTATCAATGTCTTGTAATTTATATGTTTATAGATAATACAAAGTGATATGATTTTGGAATTTGGATTTTTATCTTGAAAGGGTTTTCACCATGTATATCGTGTGTTCACTGTGTTAATATTTATGCATGTTTAATATCTCTTTTTGTATGTGTTTCTTTTACTATATCAGTTATGATTTATAGAAAAAATTTACATAATCTCACTAACTAGGTTAGGGTTTTTAAGCTTTTTATACACTTTTCTTCCTTTCAATTTGTATGAAAGCCTAGCCAATTTTGGTCTTGTTTTGGGTAGGGTTTTTTATATTGATATTAATTTGAGTGGGATATTTTATAGAGTATTTTTTAAAATAATGTTGTAGGAAGAAAATGATAGAGACATCTAGAAAAGTTGAGATGAAGAAGATGAAACTAGTAATATTGAACTATGGAAGTTGAAATTAGATGATAATGCTTGTATATTGAGATCTATGGGCTGCGGTATTTAAAGCTTAGATAGTCATGATGGTTTAGGATGTTTGGGATATGATGAATTATAAAGCTAAGGGCCTACTAGGGATTTGTTTGACATATTCTATTTTATTAAATGTCCATGGAGAGAAGACAAAATAATTGCTTTGGAAGAAGTGTGGAGATATTTATTAAGCTAAATCCATGGTAAACAATATATTACTAAGAAATAATATGTATTCTCTAAACATGGAAGAAGGAGGATATTTTTCCAATCATATCAATGCATTCAATAGGACAATTTCTCAGTTGGGTTTTGTTGGTGATAAAATTGAGGAAGGGGATTATTGCATGCTTCTGTTGTGTCCTTTATCAAACTCATGGGACCACATTGTTATGGATATCAAAAGTAAAACCACCAAGTTCAAGATGGATAAGGTGTTAGCATCATTACTTTCTAAAGAGATGCATAGGAAGACTTCTGCATCAACTAAGGAGGCTCTTGCCATTCATGGTAGACCAAAAGGGAAAGGTAAGAAGGGAAAGAAAGGCCAAAGAAGATGTAAATTTCATGGAATATTTTTCTCCTAAAAATTCCAAGTTGAAGTGTTGGAATTGTGGAAAAATCAATTACTTCTAAAAATAATGTAAGGAGGAGAAAAGAAGAAGAAAATAAATTCCTCCAATTTAGATTCAAACAAATCCTCTTAGGAGAATTGTAAAGCATTTGTTGTAGACTTGGAAATGAATGCATCATAAGATGTGCGGCTTATAGATTTGAGTGCATCCTTCCAAATGAGCTCACAAAGAGGTTGGTTCATGAAGTATAAAGAATATGATGGTGGGAAGGTGTGTCTTATTGATGACTCTCATCTAAATATTATTGTCCGTGGAAGACTCAAGATCACATTTCTTGATGGTAGAGTGAAGGAGATGAATGGTCTTTTGTACATCTCAAGTTTAGCATGGAACCTAAGTAAATTGAGTGATGAGGGTGTGCAAGTTATTTTATTGCAAGGTGGATGGAGATGACTAGAGGGGATATGGTGCTTGCAAAGGGTGTTTAAATTGGAACCTTGTATAAGATGGATTCATGCACTATACATTGAAATAGTACTTGTATGGAGCAAAAGAAGATGGGTCTAGATTCTTTACCCCCATTGTTAGATTAAGATACGAAGAGGTCTATTCATTCTACATCTAATGGTTATGTTTTTTGGGCTCCTAAGGGTGCCAATGCTTTGGAGATGAAGTTTCCAATAGGGAAGACAATGTTATGGCACCTACAACTTGGTCACATTGGTGCGAAGGGTCTCAAAACCCTAACAAATTAATGCCTCATTGAGAGGATTGGTGATTGTAATCTTGAGTATGAATTTTATGAACATTTCATATATGGTAAAAAATACCACATTCAATTTTACTCGAGTTCTCACAAGTCTTCAGGTTTGTTGGATTTGGTACATTCTAATGTTTTTGGTCTAGTAAATGTTCCTTTGATTTTTGAATCTGTGTACTTTGTTTCATTCATTGATGACTATTTTATTTTTGAATCTGTGTACTTTGTTTCATTCATTGATGACTATAGTAGAAGAACATTGTTTTATTTTCTCAGAAAGTATGACATTTTTAGTCTATTTAAGGAGTTTAATGCTCTTATTGAAGATTAGACTAGTAGAAAGATTAAGTTTTGAAGACTGACAATGGTGGTGAGTTTTTATTGGAAGAATTTGACATGCTCAGAATATGAAATTGATGGAGAGGGCTAAAGATATGCTTAGTGGTGCTGGCCTTAAACATAATTTTTGGGCAAAAGTTGTAGCTATTGTCTGCTATTTGATTATCATATCTCCTAAATCAACACTTGTTGATAAGACACCTATAGAGGTGTGGTCAAGAAATAAGCCTTCAATGAGACATCTTAGATTATTTGGTTACAAAGCTTATTCTCATGTTCTAAGTGAAAAAATATCTCTTTATTGGCTATGGTGTCAATGTAAAAGGGTATACACTTTAGGATCCGATGATAGAGAAGGTTCTCTACATCAGAAGTGTTATTTGTAAAAGATTAAACCTTCCATTATCAAGCTGTATCCAGAGAAAAAGGAGAAACATAACAAGGAGGTAGTTTAGGTTCATTCTACCCCTAAGAAAGAATAACTATGATCTCTTGATGGACCTAATGGTGAGTAGAGCTCTAGTAACTCTTAAATTTTAGAAGAAGAAGAAGAAGAACCTCAAACTTAACCTTTGAGGGGGTCTATGAGAATTAGGTGGAAATCATTGGTTCAATATTAGATTTCATTTTTTTTCTTTAATTGCCAACACTAATGAGCTTAGGGCTATTAGTGAGGCTATGGTTTTGAATGGTACAAATTCTTGGATGAAATCCATGGACAAACAGATGGCTTATTTGAATTAGAATAATACTTGGGATCTGGTACCTTTTCCAAAGGACATAAACTCATGGGATGTAAATGGGTGTTGAAGAAGAAGTTAGTTCCTTAAGGAAGTTTTGAAAAGCATAAAGTATCTCTAGTTGTGAATGGGTATTCCCAAGTTGAGGAAATATATTATGGTGAGATTTTGTCTCTTGTTGCAAAGATGAAATCCATTCAATTCTTGTTATCACTTGTTACAACTCATGAATGGGAAATTAAGTAGATGGATGTGATGACAACATTCCTTCATGGTGATTTGGAGGAAGAAATATATATGTCATATCCAAGGCATTTTTTTTGTAAAAAGTAAAGAAAATCTGGTTTGAAAGTTGAAAAAGTCTTTGTATGGTATGAAATAGTCTCCTAGGATGTGGTACCAAAAGTTTGATACCTATGTGTTGTGTTTGGGGTTTTAGAGGTCTAAATATCATCACTGTGTTTACTTTAAAACTAATAATGGTTGAATTCTCATTATTTTATTATATGTCTAGATGATATATTACTATTTGGGAATGTATATTTCATTTCTAACTTGAACTCTCAGTTGTTAGCGTACTTCAAATGAAGGATTTGGGTGTAGCTAGGTACATTTTGAGATTGGAGATCAAAGAGACATAACTAATAGAAAGAATCAGTTAAGATAGAGTATGAGAATCCAATGTTGGAGAGATTTTATATGACATGTTGTAGATCTATGATGGTAATTGTTGCACAAGGAACAAAGTTATCTATAGAGGATTGTTCAAAATATCCGACTAAGGTGGAGGACATGGCTAGAGTACCTTATGGAAGTGTTGTTCGCACTTTTATGTATGCTATGGTTTGTACTAGACTGGAAGTTTCCCAAGCAATGAGAGTCTTGAGCTGATACATGGCTAATCCTAAACGGGTGCATTGGGATGTAATCAAAAGAGTGTTTATATATCTGAGGGGTACTTTGGAGTATTCCTTGTTTTTTCATGGTTAACTTACTAGAATTTTTCATTATATGAGTATTTGTGGATATGTGGATTTAGATTTGGTATGTGACATTGATAGAAGAAGATCCACCAGTGGTTATATTTTTACTATGTTTGGTGGTACTTTATTTATAGATAATACAAAGTGCTGTGATTTTGGACTGTGGGGATTTCCTCCCAAAAGAGTTTTCTCCATGTATATCATGCGGTCATTTTGGTAATCTTCATGCAAGTTTAACATCCCTTTCTGAATGCGTTTCTTTTATTGTAGTTGTTAAGATTTGTAGGAAAAAATTGCATAATCTCCCCCATTAGGATAGTATTTGGAAGTGTTTTCCACACTTTGCTTCCTTGCATTTCCATGAATTTATCAACAAATTGTATTTGAAGTACTCTACCATAGCTGGGGAATTGGTATAATAATCCATTACACCCTTGACATCCACATCTATATATTCCTCATATGTACATATACTACACTTTTTCAATCACCTTTGGTGTGATATCCAAAAAATATCTCTTGATGACCCAAATATGTGTCTTCTCTTAGGCTTCTAATTATTGGCACAAGCTAGTACCAATTCAGAAGACTACAAAGATATTGGGAATGAAAATGCTTCTACCTATATTAACTATGATAAAGTTATGACCCAAGTTGTCCTATTTCTTTCATTTTTAATCCTCTTCAAGAACTCCCAGAAATGAATGTGACCTAGATCTATATCAACAACCTCATCATATGGTGAGATTAGCTTTGAGGGAGGGTTGTAACCTTTGAATTGGTATCTCATCCCTTCTCATTCTTCTATCATGATATCCTCTACAAGATAAATAGGTCTTGTTAAGTGGATAAACAAGGAAATAGTCCTTCATATTCTTTAGCAAAGATTCCAAAATAAGGGTTAATCATCATCATTGAGGAATGTCAAAATAAACATAAATCCATCTTATATCAACTTAACTTTTATCTTTGCAAGTTTAGAAGATTGATTGTAACTTTCCTAGTCAAGGATTAGGGTTTGGAGGTAACATTTTTCATTAATTTAAGGCTTAGTTACCTATAACATTGCATCCCTGATGTTATAAGTTAGAATAAGGATTTGAAATAATGCTTTCATAGTTCGAGGTTCAAGGGTTAGGTTACATGTTGCCTCTTTAGATGAAGAATGTGAAATCGACATTCATGGTCACTAATGTCTAACAAGGGGTGAAAATTTCATGCATTTTAGGAATCAAGGGAAACAATCAAATATTCTATTTTGAAAGGAAAATGAAAATGTCCTCTTACCAAAGTTTGACATCTAACAAGAAGGGTAATGTGTTAAAAAAAATTTAGGGGTAAAGGTTCAAGGTTTGCTATATGGATTTTGGTTTGGAAATAAAGTTTAGAATCCAAGTTTGATTCTTCCTAAAGTGATTTCCTTTAGGGATTTAGGGTTATTCTTATTAGAGGTATGCTACAAAGTCAACTTTGGAAAGGGAAATCTTGAGGCTAAATTTTCAATACTTGGCTGATTTAGTGGATGGGTAGAGTTCTCTTTTTGGGGATAAGGGATTGAGGGTTCTTATGTCAAGTTTCTTAATCTTGTGAGAAAATACTAAGTACACCCTTGATTTTTGAACCTTTACAAGACTTAGTCTCTTCAAAGAGCCTTTTTGTCATGATCAGGGGTTAGGGAGTGGAGTTTGTTGGCATTGCATGAAGATTGCATTAATGAATTATAGTGTTGTCATTGATGTCAATAGTAACTGGTAATGAAGTTGTATTACAACCAATAATGATGCAGTAGTGCAACCAGTAGTAAAGCAGTGAAGGAAATCAATACTAGTATTTCAAGCAGAGTGATGAATCAGTACCCTAACCGGTTGATAGGCAGAACCCTAATCGATGGAGCTTGGTGAATTGGTTGTGATAATCTATGATCAAATGGTGATCAGAGATGAAGATGCCACATATGCATGATGCATGTGATGAGGTTCAAAGTGGTTTTGGTGCATGAAGATAACTGTTTATCTTGGGAATGAGCAAATGCATAGCATTAAGTGATAACCGTGTGATGAGTTACATGTTTTGATGTGTGGTGATCCAGGAGCAGTTGATGTTGTCTAGAACAATGTGTAGTTGATTGCTATGTAATCCAACAATTATGATTGAAGTGATATGTTTGTAATCTCTATGAGATTTGTAGGTTTTGTGATGTGTTACCGACCTATTATATTTGTATTTAAGGTCGATGAGTTGTTTGTAATTGTGCTGGCAATTTGGTTAAGTGTGGTAGTGTGATTGTTGTCGAACTAGAAGGAGTGTCTGCAAAATGTTGGGAAGGTAGATAGGAGCAGAAAAGGATTCGATTAAGCAGAGCAGTGCTATTACTAGATCAACAAAGACCCTGTTGTTCTCTAACCATTACAATAGTTAAATCCCCTAACCAGGTAAGCTTTAACAAGCTTGGTGTTGTTTAAATCTTCTAACCAGGTGATCCATTAGCTTGGATTTGAAATTCTCTACCGAGGTTACTCCTAACAGGGTATTGCCTTTAACAGGGTATTGTAGTCATTCCCTTAACCGGGTGGTCCCTAACCAGATCTATTCTTAACAGGACATTATTGTATAAGCTTCTAACAAGGCTTGGCTCCTAACAGGGCAAAATTCAGAAGAGTTCAGAATACTTGTGGGTATTCATCCCCACCGTGGTTTTTCCCATTTGAGTTTCCATGTGAAAAATCATTGTGTCAAGTGGTGAATGATTTTGTGGATATTTTTTGATATGGTTAATATGATTAACTGGTAAAGTCACTTAGATATGTTTAGATGATCAGAAGTGATCCGAAATGAGCTATTACTAATGTTAGTAAAGTGTTTTAATGTTTTGGTTAAATGGTATTTGAGTTTCAAATCTATTACATTGTATCATATTGATGTTTTGGTCAATCGGTAAAGTTTAACAATGTAGTTGTAGTTTTTGTTACAGTGACTAAACCGGTTAAGTTTAACAAGTTGTTTATGAGTAGGGATTAAGTTTGGTGAAAGTTTAGTATATTTTCTATCTACTTATTCACCCCCCCCTCTCAGTAGTTGATCAGATCCTTATTGTTTCATCATATTATCAGAGTTTCCAATGCTTAACTTTCTAAGTTTATATAAAAAGTATAATTAAGACCTAAGTCTAAACATTGAACTACTAATAGATCTAAAATTTTGTTAATAGGGGTTTCCATAACTATTTGGGGCTTGAAGGTCCTATTATTGTATTTTATTCATAAGCCTAAATGGAAAACTCTTAACCTCAATTCTAGAAGTTTGAGGATTTCAAAATATTATTTAACTGCTCTCAATCTTAGACAAATATTTTTTAATATTAAATTCTATTAGGATATTTTAGGAAAAGACATTTCAAGGAAAATCTAAGTGGATTTCTAGCCAATTTTAGATTTTTAAGGTGAAGCCGCTGAACACTCGTGGGTTGGCCAGACATAACAAAAGTGCAAAAATAAAAAAATTGGTCCTATTTCAAAGGAGGATGGGATTTCAACTTAGGGTTTTGGTGCAAAACAAAAAGGAAAGAAAAACCCCAAATCAAGCACAAACAAGAGAAAATGAAGCCAAATAACCCAAGGCTAAAACCCTACATAGACATAAAAGGACAAAG
The DNA here is from genome assembly GCF_030272615.1 of Cryptomeria japonica. Lineage (NCBI taxonomy): Eukaryota > Viridiplantae > Streptophyta > Pinopsida > Cupressales > Cupressaceae > Cryptomeria > Cryptomeria japonica. The sequence goes on along the minus strand of NC_081411.1, from coordinate 658,879,651 downwards.
AAAAGCAAAAAATGGAGAAAGAAAAAGGAAGAAAAAACCCTACCCAAGACCAAGATGGAGAACAAGACCGTAACATTGTCTACACTTCTTTTGCAACCTTCAAATTCACTTTGTGCTCATACACACTCTAAATTTGACCTAGATATCCTTTGGGGCATGATAGACTTTGATTTCTAGTTGTAGAGATTTGAGAGATTCCTATAGTGTTGTGTTTGAAATGATTCACTTATAATGCCCAGAGGGTATTTTAAAGGGAAGGGGAATCCACATGCCAAATATGCATTAAGGCTTCACCAACCCTCATAACTACATAGTACAATCAATGTACTAGTGATAGGAATTAGAGAGCATAGGAGTTGGGTTTGAATATATGCACAAGGTACAACCAAGGAGAGGCAAGGGGAACATCAAGCATTGGTGTTGGATGTCTCATATTTTAGCTTCTATAAGGAAACTAGAAACCCCCAACATTCAATCCCCAAATAGAGTACAAAGGGAGATATCGACAATTGGGGGTCTTTGTTTTTAACTTGAAACAATGAAATTAGAAGGCCTGATCAATGAAAATATAGAGACATGAAAAAAAACAAAAAGAAAAAGAGCGAAACAAAAGGAAAATACTATGAGGACAAAAATCCTAGGGGAACAAAAGAAAAGAATGGGTCCCAATTTTTTCAAGTGACAAAATTGGGCGTGAGTGTGAGACACAACAAGTTTATTCATGTTTCCTTGCATGAATCTATTCTTATATTTCTAATCCAAACACTTCCATTTCTATTCACCATAAATCCAAGATAGGTTCATCATATATTTTATATAATTCATAACTAGTATCTAAAGTCATGCCATCCTCCTTCAATTCTAAAGGGTCTTTGTGTGTGCCAAGGGTTCTTATTGTCTATATAGGAAATATTTTGTAGCTTCTCTTTTTAACTCCATAGTCATTAGAATATTCTACTTGAAAGTCCTCATCATGAGGCTCATGCATTAAGTTGACAAACAATTTTCTTTCCATCTTCCCATATTGGTTATTTATTTTTCTTTGCCACATCAAATAGTTCTAAACTATGATTCTACAATTCATTTTGTATTCCTTGGTAAAATTTCCATTATCACATTCATACCATCGAATATGAATGGGGAATTGAGCACCAAATCTATTTTTTGACTCCATTAGGTAAATAGATTCAATAACATGCCTCATATTATCCGAATAATATAATATTGTCAATGGGTTACTTGGGGATATTTAATGGTTGTCTTGAAAAACCTCCATTCTAATGTAGGAGAACTTAGGGAGTATGATGGATCAACTTATCTTTCATTCAATTTTTGTTGCGCTTTAGGATATAGTCTTTTAGCCTTATCTCCTTCCATTATTTTGACCAACCACATGGAGAATGCATTGTTCACCATTCTATAATGTTCCACTAACTATTTTTCCTCAAGTTGTGGGTAGTGATCATATGTAAATACCTATCTTGGACCATTTCCTAGGGTTACAACTCTTTCCAACCCATTGAATGTGCCTCGAGTTGCCAATGAATATACTAGATAAGAAGTCATGTAAAAGGTCCTCAATATTTCAAAATAAGTAATCTAGTAATATAGTCTACCAATAATAAATATAAGACAGTGCAACTTCTATTGGACTTCTGGAATGGTCTCAATATATGGATACATCTAATCCTCTAAAACTACATTCATAGGTAACCTAAAAACTTTGTTGAGTAAGAACACCATATGTATAGTTTCTTCTATGAAGTCACTCCTTTAGAGTGTCTTAGGAAATTTAGAGAGTGTTTTATAATGATCCACTGCAGCTTGATTATTCTCCTAGCTTCTTGACCAAATGGCTCTATTGCAACTAATTCTTCTATGATGGTTACCTTTGTGTAAAATGGGATGTTGAAGACATTCCCAATAGCATCTTCACTGAGGTAGACATATACTCTACCACCGACTTTGATTTTTCATATCTTTTTATCAAAATTCTTTACACATTCCAAAACCACCACTAGACAATGCATATCTATAGGGAACGTTGCCACCTTATCTAACCCATTTAAGATGATTTTAATAGCACATGGTATTATATCAAGATCTTCTAACCTTTCATGGAAATCTTCCATATTGTTGAATCCTAACTTTAGGTTCATGATCTCCACATAATTTGGTTTGATCTATGATGGGAGGAACATACCCTTGAATTCCTCCTCCATTCTCTTAGCTCTTTTGATCATTGATCTAGTAAATATACACAAAATTTGATATTAGTAATTGAATAGCTAAGATTTTAACATTAAGATATTGGATTAGGGTACCTTTTACTCCAACCTAGGTTACATTTGCATTTACTTTCACATGCAATTTGAAGCAGGTATTACATATCATATATCATAACATATTTTGTATAATTAAAATTCACTTAATTATTGTCGAACATATTCAAATAATTAGGCATTTGTAGAGAGTTCATGGTTGTACATACCTCTAAATTATTTTGAAAAATCACGTCTTTGTGATTAAGTTGCTTGCAAATGTTGGGTCACCAAATTGTCACTCAAGAATAATTGCCTTAATTGCAGTAAAATTATTATTTTCTCAATTGGAAATAGCTTTATTATGAAATTCATGGAAATCAATCTCAAATAATGCTTGCATGATGGTTGATTGACATTTAATATAAAGGGTATGAGTATGAATTTTTTTGAATGGCTTTTCCCATGCGAGAATTCATAAGTGAACCAAATGCATAATATTTCTTTGAGTTCAGGTTTATATAGAAGTTATTTTCTTGTAATAAAAAAATTAACTTTCAATTATTACATGAAAAACTAATGTGAACTAGTCTAGTTAGCATTAAAGTTCAATTTCGAATAGAAAGCTCAAATGATGATGCCATGAAAATGAGGATAATGTGATCGGGACATATGAAGGTTGGAATTAGGGTCCGAGTAAGTTGTTGTTAGCAAGAATTTAACAATGGATGGATGTTTCAATCAACTTAGAATGAATGCTGTTAACATGATGTTATGCTAATACCATGATGGTATGATATGTTGATGATGCCTTGTGAATTGGTATTTGTAAGTACACTTGAAAGGAGAAGTTCGATAAGACACATAACTTCTACAAGGGTCAGATGAAGGCCTCTTGTAAAATAAGCCAAGTGAACAATCAAATTTTTAAAAAAGGTATTCAACATTGGGTGAAACTTCCGCATGTAGTTCACTATGATTGATAAGTGTAAATGTGGAAGCAAGTGAAGTCAAGTGAATTGACATGACAATGCTATCTAGGGATGTTCAGTAACAAATATGATGTTTGCAAAAGTGAAGGTTTTGCAAGGAAAACATAATGAAATGACCTTGCCATTTTTTTTATGGAACCAAATTTTGCAAAACAAATGAACTAATTTTGGATCAGATGGCTAGACAAAATATGCAAGAGGAGAACTTGCCAATTTTTTTTTTTTTTGCAAAAGAGCAAAATGAAACCCTGTGCTATTTTAATGTGTTCTTTCCGTTCATGGTGAAATACACCCATTCAAAAATTTGGATGCATAAATTCAAAGGGTCTAAGGGAATCACCTAGAACTACCAACACGAGCTAAAGAAAAGCAAAAGAGCAGGGTCCTTACTTTGTTGAAATCAAAATGAGGTGTGTTATAAGAACACACAATAGTGAGTAGTGATATGTAGTTGCACAAGCAATGCTATGCAATAATGCAAGCACTACGTTCTACACATTGCATAATGCCAAATCCATGAATGAAATTAACACATGAGGTTACCCTTAAATTAAAAATCAATAAAACTAGTTTTTTTTCTTTTTTTAAAAGAAGGGTGCGGGTGAGAGGTTAGGGAAAGGGGTTTTGTTGTAATTGATCTAAGGTGAAAAGTGTGGGAAGGGTGTTGGGAATGCCAATAAAATTTGAAAGGTAGATGGAATTTTGAAGTAGGAAAGGGATATGGTAGGAAATAACAAGGAGAAGGGAAATGTGTTAATTAGTTGCTTGGAAGTGTAATAAAATGTTAAATGTTAATTGCAAGAAAGAGTGTTGTTCTTATTGTGTTTTTTATATGTTTAAGTATTTTCCTATTTATGGTTTTTTTTTTTTGTTTTGGGGGGGGGGGGGGGGGGAGGACATGTTCACTAAAATAAAAATAAAAATATACCAACAATCTATTTTAAAATTTGTCGCAACAATGTTTTTATTTTATTACCTAATCTAGAATAATAAATAACATGGTAGAAAAAATTCAAATTCCAACAATAAATAACACAAAGATCATGCCTATTTTTTGTCTTGAAGCATGTGTGATAGTTTGAATGAATTGAAAAGAAGGTAGCAATATTAGGATTATGTCTTATTTTCTATTTTTTAGCACTATTTTGTCAAAGACGTCACCGACAATAGCAATGTATGATATTATGTAATCTTGTTTATATGAGCACATTCATATCCAATCAAGCATGTTGAATAATTCTTTGCACTTTTACTTGTCACTACTAATAAATTCACTTACACCAACTTGTGCAGTTAGAATGTTTAAATGAGACAAAAATACTTGAGGAATGCTTGGGGGTTTAACCTACTCAATCTCCAAGCTGATTCAATAGTTGGATTAAAAAATAGGTTATAGGTGTGTACAAACTAACCCTATTTGCGAAGTGTAAGTTGTTGCAACAACGAGGAATCACTAACCATATGATAAGTGTTCTTCAAACAACCTTAGATATCTAAACATGTACCCTAGATCCATATGAAGTGTACGAGGAGTACTTGAGAATCCATTCCCTTAGATCCCCCTTTCTAGACGCACCCTAAGCTTTGTTTGACCATTAGGTTTTATTTTGGGTGTGAAAAGATAAGTGCTTGGATGGAAAAATAGATGTTTAACTCAAGAGATAATAGCAAGCATGATCTTGTGTGAGAGAAGCTTATAAAATGTATTCTTCAAACAACCTTATGATAAGTGTTCTTCAAACAATCTTAAATGTCTAAATACGTACCCTAGATCCATATAAAGTGTGTAAGAAGCACTTGAAGATTCATTCCCTTAGATCCTCCTTTCTATACATGCCACAAACCTTTGTTTGGCCATTAGAAACAAATTGCGATTTTCATTAACCTTTGGTTATCAATTAGAAACAAATTAGGCTTATTTTGAGGGACGCGTCTATTCTGGCTCCAAAACAGTACAAATGTACATCGTGTTAGTGACCCCTTAGAAAATCGCAACCATTTAAAAAATGACCAACCGTATATAATGCGCAACTAACTTTCATGTTCGTTGATTTTCTGACGCGGGTGGGGGATGAACAGATAAATGCTTGGATAAAACATAAAAACAATAGATATTAAACTCAAGAGACACTGGCAAACATGGTCTTGTTTGGGAGAAGCTTATGAAGTCAGCAATCATGTTGCACAAGGTATCCAAATGAGTTTCCCAACAGAAAAGGAAAATATATTTCATTAGACAATACGATGAAGACAAAGAACAGAGAAGACAACAAATAAAACTTACGTGTACTACATTGCTGTACTGCTAAGCTAACATTATCCCTTGCTCTGTTGGAAACAGCTGCCAGCCAAAAAAAATTATAAGCAATAAAATTATACCCAGTTCAAGCAATCCAGACAATACATTATTTATTCGCTACCCAACTTTAGCTTTGGCAGCTATTCACTTATTTTAGTTAGCTATGAATCTGTCAATCTGTCAGCTACTTCTGAGTATTAAATCAGAGCCTTATTTTGTCCTTTATTCTCAGTTTACGCGTGAAACAGAAGCCTGTCACTTTCCTTGTAATTTAAAAAACTTAGATGCATTGTCCATGGACATACATTTTGTAAGTAATCTGTACAACTCTTTCTTCTTTCTTTTACTGGAAGGGAGGAGAAAATTAAATGTCTCAGTTGGATATATTTTAAAGTTTTCATATGGCAAAAGAGACAGTTGTATTTTCATGTGCCAAGGTAAGTCAAAACTAATAAAGATAATGACAGTCTTATTGTCTTCCTCTTCGCAGATGAGCTATTTAATTTATTGGTTGGATGATTTGACTCAGTCCTTTGAAAGGAGTGACAGTTAAAGCATAAATGATTGAATATTTAGGAATTAATAGCTATGTAAGGAGACGAACATGGTTTAGGTACACTTAACGAACAAGGATGATAGCATGATTTTGTTGTAAATGGACGATTTTGGGACAAGGATGATAGCACGATTTTGTTGTAAATGGTAAATTTTGGATTGTGTGTTTTGGAGCTAGAATAGCTGAGGCCGTGTCTATTTTGGTTCCAAAACGGATTTTTCGTACAACATGTTAGCGACAGGTTAGTCAATCGCAGCCGTTAATTGTAAAATCAACTGTGTAAAAGACGCGACTAACACGCGTGTTAGTCAATCCGTACTGTCGTTTTGGAGCCAGAATAGACGCGCCCTAAATTTTGATTGTTTTAGGATTCAAAATGGATCTTTTATGTTTGTGGTTTGAAATTAAGATATTTTGTCAATTTTATGTGTCTCTGAGTTTGTGGGTCTAGAATACTTTCGTGGTTATTGATCTAATCTCTAGTTGTTGATTTGATCTAAGTATATTCTACAATTGTGTTTTGTGTTCTAATTTGTTGTTGTTTACTTAGCTACAAAGAATGGTGATATTTAAAAAATAAAATTGAGGGTTGTTAGATTAATAAGAGAAAGTTCTCCTAGGTCAACCCTTAGAATGCACCAAGACATCATTCTCCTTTATACATTATAAATACATTCTAATAGATGTTTGGTGCATTCTAGGGGCTGGATAGCCATTCCTGAAAATATTGACAAGTTGCAATCATGCAAATGGTCAAGGACAATAAGCTTCAAATATATGTGCTTCTAGGACGATTATACAAATTTCTTATTTGTTTTAGTGCTCCAAAACAAGTGTTCATAGTATGCTCATTTAAATGATATGTAATTAATGCTCACATGTGTGAGAATGGGATGAGATGTGCATTCAATATTTGACGCTCATCTAATATTTAATTAATGATAAGTTGCCACATGATAATACAGATATATCCCAACTGATTCCACTATCATTTTAAAGAAGACACTCAGATCTCAACTACCAAGATTTGATCCTAAGGTGGCTGCAATTGAAGAAGGTAAAATATATGAATAAGCTAACCATAGATGAGTCGCATGGGTCCTTGAATATTTATGAGATGAGATTTGACAATGACATATTCTCAAGGAAGGATACTACTTTCAAGGTTCCTAAGAAGCAAGATGAGTCAAATTATAATGATGAATCAAATCTTGAAGAAGAAAACTTCGTAAAAATATTGCAGAGAGGTTTTAGTAAGTATAAGGATGAGTTGCCTAAAAAAAAGTATAAGGGTGTGTTTCCTTTAATTTTTTCAATTGTGGTGAAGTAGGAAAATTTATTCCTAAGTGTCCCTATAAAGATTCTAACAATGAAGGTCAAAAGAATGGGAAGAAGCCTTTCAATAATAAGAAGAAATTCAGCAAGATTCAAAAGAGTTTCTTTGCAAATAAGGTTAGTGGATCCTTTGATGAAGAAGTTCAAGGCACTTCTAGGACTAAGGGTGAAAGATCTCTATTCATGTCAATGGAGACTCCTATTAGCAATATTGAAATTAAGTTTGGAGATGATGATGATGACGATGATGACGACGACGACGACGATGACGACGACGACGACGACGATGATGATGATGATGATGATGATGATGATGATGATGATGATGATGATGTCAAAGAGATAAAGAGATTAAAGAAGAGGATATAAAAAGAAGTGAATGTTTCAATAAATTTACTCAAAAAATTGAAAAAGCAAAAAGGACAATCACTGAAATGAAAGTTGAAATTCAAGAAACAAAAAGGTTTCTTGAAGTGTTGATAGAGAGATTGCTTAATAGAGATAAGGATTGTGAGAAACTAGAGGAATTTTTTTTTGCATTGAGAAAAGATCTTGACATTGCAAATAATTAGTTGAAAATAAAATTTGGAAAACTACATAGATGCTAGAGTAGATTATTGGAAGTTAGAGATGATCACATATCAAAACTAGCATTGGTTTCATAGAAGAACAAAAGGAAAAGAATGTAGAACAACCTATGAAGATAGTAGCATGGAATTTAGAAGAAAAGGGATTTAAAAGTTTAAAGTTAGATCAAATTGTGACAACTAAAGAGAGAAAGAAGATAGCTAATGGTTTCACTCAAGTCTGGAGATAGAATCAGAGATCTGAAAGGCAATTACAAAGATGACATACTAGTTCCAATCATTCCTTTTCTAGTTATTATTTTAATTGCAATCGTTTTGCTCATAAAGTTATGGATTGTAGGAAAGATCCAATTGGAAGGAATACTATTATTAGTAGAAATGTGTTTGCTCCATTATTTGATTTTAATGTCATTTTTTAAAAGTACAACAACTATGGACATATTGAAAGAAACCATAAAATCAATTTTGTGAGTTCTTCTATGTCACAAATCAAAGGAAACAACTCCGTTAGTCAAAATAGTGACTCCATAAAGGTCTGGAAGAAGAAATCAAAAGAGGAGAAGACAAAGAATTCTTTGGTGGCTTAGAATACACTTCATGCACAAGAGGAAAATAATTTATGGATCATTGATAGTGGATGCTCAAATCACATGACCAAAGATAAGAGTAAGTTCATGAATTTTAAAAACTTTTATGGGGAAGATGTTAATATTGGTAACAATTATGTTCCTAGGATTGTCGCTAAGGGTATCTTGATTCTTGATGGTGGTAAGATAATAACCTACAATTTCCTATATGTAAAAGGCTTGAAACAAAATATTTTGAGTGTAAGTCAGATGTGTGACAATGGCTATAGTCTCTCATTTAATGGGAAGGGTTGTGAAATTAAGAAGGATACTAGAGAGTTAGTTCTGGAAGGAAGTTGAATTGACAATAATGTATATCACCTAATTGAAGTAAATGGAAAAAAAATGTTTTACCATATAGAGAGAAGAAAGTTGGATCTGACACAAAATATTGGGACATATCAATTGATGAGCTTGTGAGAGTTAGCTCAAAGGGAATGGTGAGAAACATGCATAAGATCAAGACACCTCCATCTTTTAGTTGCAAACCATGTCATGAAGCAAAACAAATGAAGACTAAATTCCCTAATAAGGAGTATTCTACTCCATTTAGTCATTATATTTGATTCATGTTGATCTATGTGGTCCTATAAGGACAAAAAGCTTACAAGGTGACATATATTTTATTATGCTTATTATTGATTTTTATAGAATGTCTTGGATTGGTTTTACAAAAGAGAAATAAAACACCTTTGAGAAGTTTTAGGCCTTTAGGGATTTGGTAGAAAATAAAATTAATAGAACAATCAAGTGCTTGAGATTAGATAGAGGTGGAGAATTTAATTCTTATGAATATGAAGAAAATTTTCCAAAGCATGGGATTCAAAGACAATATTAAACATATAGAGCTCCTCAACAAAATTGAGTGGTGGAAATAAAGAACTAGATAGTTCAGATATGTCAAGAAACATTTTGAAGTGATCCCAGTTACCATATACGTACTAAAGAGAATCTTGTTAGGCTTGAGTTATATTTTGAACAAAGCTCAAATCTAGTCAAGGACTACAAAGATAACATATGAACTGTGGAATGAGAGACCAACATCTATTAAGAATTTTAAAATATTTGGAAGAAAGTGTTACATTAAAAGAGATGACAATAATTTGGGTAAGTTTGACTCTAGATCCGATGAAGGTATTTTTCTTGGTTATTCCATGACAAGCAAACCATACATATGCTATAACAAGAGATTGAAGAAAGTAGTGGAAAGTGTAAATGTATGATCTAGAACTATTCAAGGATGATCTAGAGAATGTGAGGAGTGTGTCCCGGTGGATGGGTGGTGCCGATGTGGCTTGCTTCTAGGGAGTTGTTGTGTCCTATGTGGCTCACACTGCTCGGGACTCGGTAGGGCGAGGTTCTAGGCTTGGCAAAGCACCAAGTTCTTCCAGCTCTGTCTATTGGAGCTAATGTGGCCCTTGCAGTGGATGTGCTTGGGACTCATCCAAGTGTGCTTTTCTGTCTGCCTGAAGGCCAAGTGATAATGACTTGGTCAACACGTTGGTAGCCCTTCCATTGGCTTATGGGTGACATGGCCTTTTGGGCCAGTGCTTTGGACTCAGTGAGGGCCCTCTTCCTATCTGGCTAAGTGCTGAGTATTTTTGATGCCAACGCGCCTGCTAACTTGGATGCTTCTTCGGCTACTATTTTCCCTTGTGGGGTCCCCATTCTCATCTGACGGTTTGCATGGCATGATATCGACCACCCATTTTCACTTGAAAGATGATCAGACGACTATGTTTTAATCTTTTGTTGGGACCTTTTGGTGCGCATGTGGCGAGATCTCGCACATCCATTTGCGCACGAGATCTCTTGATCAATGACCAAAATTCAAATCTACAATGGCTGTTAGCGTTTAAATCTTCCCTCCAATGTTGGTTGTCAACCTGATGGTCGAGACATTCTTTCTGCTCAGTCGGTGCTCGATCTTTAATCCTTTTTTGCATTCAACCACCAGGATTTTTGTCATTACTCCAGACACAACCTTGCAGGATAATTTTTTGATGTCACCATGCTCATTCAGTGCAGAATGAAGACTTTTTTTTTCTCCTACATACACCATCTCAAACACATCATTTGTAGAGATTTCCCCTTTCTGTAGGGATATTTTTCTTTTCTCTAGGACGATGGACCTTTTCTCAGACTATACTCACACACCATTAGATGATTCTTTGATCTGATCCCCCTCTGAGATATTTTGTAACCTAACCCTAGGAAGGTTAGGGTTTCCAACTATAGTTTTCCATTTTGAGTTATGCCTCAACTATAAAGGCAGTTTCTGTAAAAAATTGTACGGATATTTTTCTTTCTTTTTCTCTTGAAGATTTCTTATGTCTCTCTGCAACTGTAAATTTTGCCTTGCCTCTATATTAATAGAATTAGCTTGTTTTGCCTCCTTTCAGTTCTCATAATCTATGTAATGCTTTTACCTCATTATTTGAATGAATTCTTGTCTATTTTCTTAGTATGTGTGGTTGTGTTAACTCCTCTTAGAGCTTCATTTGTGAGCTAAGTGTACCTCCTTTTGATTTTCATAAGAATCCTAACCTTCACTGATGCTTGTGGAAGATAACTAGGATAGAAATCTGTGCATTTTTTAGGTAGTTTCTATTGATGTTTTGTGCAGTCATAGGCGGGCAGATCACAATTTCAGTTTGGGTGCAAACCTTATTTCCCTTCTTTCATGCATTCCCCCTTTCTCCCTCTTCCTTGTCATGCTAGTAGAATAGATTTATCAATATTGGGTTGGTTCAACACTTGCATTGGATTGAAAAGGAAGCCGACCTTCTTTGGAGACTCAACCTCACTTCTGCAAGTCCCACACTTGGGAGGTTGTTTCCATGTTGCATAAGGTTGATGACCAGAATTATTCATCAAGCGGGTGAACTTTTGTGACAACAGTTTTTTGGCATGCCTGGTGGGACACAAGTTTCAAATGCTTTGCTGAGGATTTAGTGTTACTCTTAGCAAACCAGCCTTTGGAGGCAATCAATCAAGCACTTGGCAACTCTGAGGATCAAATTCACTTCTTGGTGATGACAAGTTGCCACTTTCATGCCAAGAATTAAAACCAGAGCATCTTATAGAGGTAATTTTCAATTCTTTGAGATTTCAAGTTCTAGTTCAAGAAGAAGAGGGGGTAGATGTTCATTATCACTTGTTCGAGGAACTCAAGGAGAATAACCTACATCCTTAAGGTCTCTTTCTACCCCACCATTCCTAAGATTAACACAACCTAAAATCCCCACCATCCATATAAATAGACCCCTATTTTCTATGAAAGTGCCACGAGCACATGTATTTGTCACCTTTAATGGTGGCAACCCCTTAGTCCTAACTCAAAAAGATAACATTCCAGTAGAAACCATGAAAGATTTACCCTTTTTTAATGGAGAGACATCTACCTCCCCGGAGGAACACATCCAAGATGTTGCAAGCATCTGCATGGTTTTTAATGTCATAGAGGACAACATTGCAGTGGGGCTCCTAGCCTCTTCATTGAAGGGAAAAACCTTACAATGGTATAGGGGTTTTCCCTCTGGTACAATCCATAAATGGGATAAATTAGGGGAGAGATTGTGCAAGCATTTTGAAGACAAAAGTGACCATTTGTCACTTATGGAGCAACTAACTACAATCAAAAGAACACCGCATGAATTCATGGGTGATTTTAACTACAGATTTCAGAAGACATGGGATAGAATCACATCACTGGTAAATCCTTCATCAAACCATGCTTTTCTATATTTTTTTAAGGCTTTAAACAATGGTATTGCTGCTATGATTCAATCTATGGGAGGAGATAACCTTCCAGGGGCATATGATGCTACCATAAGGGCAAAATATTGCTTAATACAAGCAGGAAAGTTGTCTCCTAGGTCTCCAATGCCCTTATTTCCAAAGGCTCCTACCCAACAGTCTATTTTGGCTCCTATTCCATTGGCATCAACAAGCCTTCTACTTACACCTACACCTATTCAACCACCATCATAGTTGCAAGAACTTAAGAATCTAGTGCAGGGACTTAGTAATGAGTTGGTGCCAATGAAGATGCAACAATTTCAAAACAATAATCCTTACGAGCAACAAAATCAAAACTATCAGCATCTGAGATCCAATTTTCAAGGGCAGAACCAATGGAATAATGCTAGGCCCTTGAATAACTCGAATCCCTCAGTTGCAAGTACCTCAAAGGCTATAGTGGCACTTCAGAACAATCTTGGTGAGGAACAATATTGGTGTGTCCCATGCAATCAATAACATAATCAGGCCGCATGTCAAAATGGTGAGTTCTCTCAGACCTTAGTGGCACAAAATGAGCCAACAATATCAAGGCAACAACAATTTTCTGATTGTTCTAGTCATCCACAAGGAGATACAACTTTTATGAATTGGTAGGAGGCTAATTTTTGTGGAATAAATCAAACAAGTGGGGACAATGTGGCTAGCAATACAAGATCAAAAAAGAGGACCATAGAACCTAGTGCTTCTTCTACCACAATAGCTCAGACTCCATAGGTTTCCATGAAGACTATAATGCCAAAGAACCCTGATAAGGTGGCTAATCCAAATAAAGAGTAGGATTTGACTCAAAAGGTCATGCAAGGGGAGTCACCTAAGGCTCCTATAATATCAAAACCGATCCTCCTTGTTACAAGGGTCCTTGCTAAGGCTACCATCCCCTTTAATATTGTTGAACAAATGAAGAGGGCCAACATCAATGTATCTATGTGGGATACTCTTTCTATTCCATCTCAGAGAGACCTACTTCAAGAAGCAATAAAGGGGATGGATGTTGCAGGGGATACCGGTCAAGGTTGTAGCTCTTCAATTTCTACAAGCTTGGTGCATCCTTTGGAGGTAGAGAATCTAAAGAAAATCAGTAAGCTTCCCCCTTTTTATTTATCATTAATCATAGGAGATAAAATTGTTCATAATTGTATGATAGATAGTGGGGCTAGTAGTTCAGTTATGCCTAAGGGAATAGCTGACCGCCTAGGTATCAAATATGAACCTATCACAAGAGGAGTTGTACAACTTGATGGCACATCAATTCAAATGGTTGGGATTATTAAGGAGTTAAATCTAACCTTGGATTCTTGCTTGGTTTGTAGTGTGTTGCAATACATCTCAGTGATTGATCTCCATGCTTATTTTTCTATTTGTTTATCTACAAAATTCACTGCTAAGATAGGTGGTTGCCTATCTTTCGATTGGTCTCACATGTTGTTTAGGATAAGATATGGTACCAAAGTAACCATTTAAGTTGAGCCTATTTCCAATGTTCATATAGAGCCCTATACCCCAAGTCATATCAATATGAATTGTACCCTCCATGAGGAGAAATAAAATTTTTTAGTAAGAGAGCCAACAACTCAGTTGGAAGAGGTTATCGATTGCCTACTTTATGAATGGACAAATGCATTTTAGTTTGATCCCATTGATGAGATCAAAGATAGAGGCCTGTGTACCTATTACATCCACGAGGAGGATGCCCCTATCCCCAATCTCTCAAGAGAAGACAGTGACATGCATGGACTATGGGATATGTTCTTTGATGGATCAAGGAACAAAAGTGGTGTAGGGGCCAATGTGCTACTGATTTCTCCTAAAGGGGAGAAATATTACTTTTCTTCTAGACTTCATTTTGGTTGCACTAACAATGTGGTTGAGTATGAAGCTCCAATTTTGGGTCTCCAAACAACACAAAGGAGAGGGATCAAATCCTTGAAAGTGCATGGAGACAATGAGTTGGTTGTAAATCAAGTCAGAGCTTAGAGTACCACCAAGAACAACCTTCTCAAGTCCTACAAGCATAGAGCATGGGATCTAATTGAAGGTTTTGAGGCATGTTGGCATTTTTTGTGCCAAACCTTGTAGGGCTCAGATCCAGGATTTCACTGTGGCCAACATTTCATGTTAGTCAATATTGGTAACATGTTATGTTATTGGTCTCAACAAAGTTAGATGCTTCTTCATAGTTTTGAAAAGTCATATAACATGAGGGTTATATGATGTGTCAATAACAAGTCATGTTATTGACCACCGGCTGGAGGGGCTCCTGGTCATCAATGGGATGGTTTCCCCCTTCCTCTTACTGGTCGTAGGATTTTCAAATGCAGCAAGTAGAGGGCATGGGATAAGAAAGCTAAGAGAAAGACTTTCATATTATCTCGCAAGGTTAGAAAAATGCACAATTGATGCCACAAGATAAGATACAAGGGGAACAAAGGACCCTTATACTGCAAAGGAAAACAAAGATAAGAGAGATCTTGCAGGACAAAAGAAAACCAAAAACTATAAAACATTTTGCTTATCCCGCGGGGTAAATTCAAGGACACAAATGGTCCGCGGGATAAGAACAAAGCAAGAAAATACCTTACTTTAAGGACTTATCCTGTGAGGTTGATAAACGACATCAAAGGTCCTGCGAGATAAGGAAACTAGAGTAAATCAAAGGGACTCTTATCCCATGGGAGGTAACAAAGATACAAGTGGTCCCACAGGATAACAAAAGCAAAGCAAAATCAAAGAAAAATTCTTATCCCGCGAGGTTAAAAGGGACTTGTACAAATGCTGCAAGGTAAGAATAAAGTGCAGTCAATGGTCAACACAGCCAAGGATACGTGGACCCGGGGTGCCATGTTGACCAATTGTGGTGGTTGGATCTTCATAAAGGCCCGATCTGATAGTCATGTCTTAATCATTGATTGGGCCTGTTGGAGGCCTAGATAGAGAGATCTCACACGTTCATCTTCGCATGAATCTCTTAGATCAATGGTCAACATTTGAATTGCCAGAGGCCATTGGCATTTGGACTTTTGCAGATGAGTTATTGTCGACCTGACTATTGAGACATTCTTCCTGCTCAAGTCGATGCCTCATATTTGATCCGATCGCCCTCCAACCACCAAATTTGCTCGTCATTACTTCAGACGCGACCTTGCAGGACTTTTTCAGATGCCACCATGCCCTCTTTGGGTGAACTCACAATACTGGTTCCCACTTTTTGACCAACTTTGACACTTAGATGAACATTTTACATAAAACCTTCACTTTCCGACACCTATAACTTTTAAATCGTTAAGAATTTGAAGATGATGTAAACTAGTGATTTGTAACATCCTTTTTGTAGATTCTAAATATATTTTTTTCAAATTTTTTTGAATAAAATTTTATTGATTTTTCCATCTCCCTCAAAAGTAGTTTTTTACAGCAAACAACATTTTTTAAGAGTGATGTGCATCCTGAAACGTATAAATTTTGTTCTATAAATGAAAAAAACTTATCTCTTTTAAATTTTGGTTTGTAACATCAATACCCAGGGCATGCAGTTGGTTTGATAGTGATATGTTGAATATTTTTTATTTTATTAAGTTTTGAAGTCCGACTAATTATAATTTAGATATAGGTGTACGTTTGAACACATAACTTGCTCTATATATATCAAAATTAAGTTTTATTTTTTCTTGTTAGAAAGAAGACATCAATACCTAGGGCATAGATATTTTTCAGAATTTTTTTGGATTAGTTTACTATTTTTCCCAATGCATTGAACAAAGAAGTTCATGTTCGGTGAAAAACCTACATTCATAAAAAATAAAATAAAAATATATTAATGAACTTAAATATATTAAAAATTATACTATTTGGAAAGCTTATAATAAGGACTAAATCCTTAAGAAAACAAAACTTCTAAATGAATTCGTTTGACCCCTCAAAAGCTAACGTAAAATTGGGTTTTTATCAGCATTTGATAGATGCAAAGGAGACTCCATTGCAAGTATGATTTAGAAGTAGAGAGGTTCTATCCAAGAAATTTTGATCTAAGAGCCTTTGATCTAACTCTCTTCTATTAATTACTTCAAATGGGACTTCTTAAAGCTTAAATAATTATATTTTCCAAAAAATGTATGATTTCAGCAAAAATAAGGATGTACCAAAAAGTGGGAACCAGCTTTGTGAGTTCACCCCTTTAATGTAGGACAAAGACTTTTTGTCGCTGCAAGTGTGCTCAACCATGGTTGTTGGCATGGATTACTTCACCGAGGGGTTTTTTTTTGCACTTCCAGAGGTAGGAACGCTCCTAGAGCTAGTTGTAGCACACCATCAGATCTCAGATCCGATCTCTCCCTCTCCTCTGATATTTTTATAGCCTAACCCAAGTGGGGTTAGGGTTTTCTCAAATGTAACCATTTGAGTTATGCTTGAACTATAAATGTAATTTTGTACATTTTTCTCATCATCTTCTCCCTTCTTTTCTCATGCAAAATTCTTATGTTTTTTCCACATCTGTAAATTTGCCTTGCCTCTGCATTAATAGAATCTACTTCTCTTACCTAGTTTCAATTTATGCAAATGAGTGTATTTTCTTACTTGTTTGTATGAATATATCTTTTTCTTATTTTCTTAGCATGTGCGATAGTGTTGACTCCTCTTAGAGTGACATCTGAGAATATTGTTTGGTCCTCTGCCATTGTTAAGAATTTCAACCTTGACTCAGTCTTAGAAAGCTAGACTTGGATAGAAACTTTTGTATCTTTTAGGAGGTTTTATTGATGTTCTGTGCAATTATAGGCAGGGGAGATCATCATTTCAGTCTAGGTGCAAACCCTTTTCCCTTCTTTCATGCAACCCTTCTCCTTCTTCCTTTTCCTTGTCAGACCATAGATTAGTTTTATCAGTGTTGGGTTGGTCCAATACTTTGTATTCAGATTGAAGAGGAAGCCAAACTTCTCCAAAGATTCAACCTCACAATAACGCAAGGTCCCACACTTGAGAGGTTGATTCAATGTTTCACAAGGTTGGTGGTCAAGCCTCATCACTAGGGGTGTAAACTTTTGTGTTAACAATTTTGACACACTTGGTGGGACCTATCTTTAAAGCATTCAAGAAGAAATATAGTTCCATTCCAAGCCACCGACCATACCAAAGTTTTTGGCATGCCTGGTGGGACACAATTTCAACATTCTTGCTACGGATTCAGTGCTGCTCTTAGAAAATCAACTGTTGGAGGCAAACATCAAGTACTTGGCGACTCTCTTAGGGAGAAATTCAGTCTCTTGGTGATACCAGTTGTAGCTTTATGCCAAGGAGATACACCAGATCATCATCTAGAGGTATTTTTCAATTTATACAGCTTCCTTATTCAAATTACAAGAGTAGAAGAGGTAGGCTTTCTTTGTCATCAGTTAAGGGAACTCAAGCAAATGCATATACATCCCCTAGGTCTCAGTCTACCCCTCCTATTACAAGATTAACATGGCCTAGAGGCCCTTATTTCAGATGGCAATCCCAAGAGCACATACCTTTTTCACCTTCAATGGTGCTAGTCCCTTAGTCCTAGCCCAAAAGAATTACATTCTAGTAGTAGCCTTGAAGGCTATACCATTTTTAACGGAGAGACATCTACCTCCCAGAAGGAGCATATGCAAGATATGACAAGCATTTTCATGATATTTGATGTCACTGAGGACACTATTGCAGTGAGGCTTCTTGCTGCCTCATTCAAGGGAAAGGCCCTTCAGTGGTACAAAGGACTAGCTCCTAACTCTATTCACAATTGGGATGAGTTAGGGGAGAAATTGTGCAAGAATTTTGAGGATAAAAGTGACCATCTATCACTTATGGAGTAGCTAACTACAATCAAAAGAGCACCCGATGAGTTCATGGGTGATTTAAACTCTAGATTCCAAAAGACATGGGAAATAATCCCATCATTAGTAAAGCCTTC
This sequence comes from Cryptomeria japonica, assembly GCF_030272615.1. Lineage (NCBI taxonomy): Eukaryota > Viridiplantae > Streptophyta > Pinopsida > Cupressales > Cupressaceae > Cryptomeria > Cryptomeria japonica. The sequence goes on along the minus strand of NC_081411.1, from coordinate 658,861,262 downwards.
ATCAAACCACGTTTTCTTATATTTTCTTAGGGCTTTGAACAACGACATAGTTGCAATGATTCAATCTATGGGAGGAGATAATGTCCCAATAGCTTATGAAACTACTATAAGGGCAAAAAATTGCTTAATACAGGCAGGGAAGTTGTCTCCTATGCCTACAACCCTTATTTACAAAGGCTCCTACCCAATAGCCTGTTTTAGCTCCTATTCTAGTGGCTTCCACAAGCCATTTGCTTACACCTGTGCCCTCTTCCTTATCTTCTGAAATTAAGGAATTGTGGGCCTCTCTTGAGACATTGATGCAAAAGATGATAAGTCCATTACATCAACAACTGTAGGGACATGGAAATGAATTAGTCTCAATCAAGAGACAGTTACCATAGGCTAACAATAGGCCTTATCAACCCCAAAACCATAATTATCAACAACAAAGATCAAATTTTCAAGGGAAGAACCAATGGAGTAATACTAGGCCCTTGAATAGTTTGAATCCCACAATTGCAAGCACCTCAAAGGCTATAGTGCCAGTTCATAAAAATCTTGACTAGGAACAAGATTGGTGTGTTCCATGCAATCAACCCCATAACCAAGCCTCATGTTAGAATGGTGCGTTTTCTGAAGCCCTAGTAGCACAAGAGTAGCCAACAACATTAGGGCAACAACAATTTGCAGACTGTCTTAGTCATACACATGGAGATACAAATTTTATGAATTGGCAAGAGGCTAATTTTTATGGAATGAATTAGACATGTGGGGATAGTGTGGCTGACAACACAAGATCAAAAAGGAGGGCCATAGATCCTAGTGATAATTTTGCAACACTCAGACTCCATCCGTAGCTCAAGCTTCACAACTTGTCCTACAATCTTCAATGCCAAAGTCATTTGGTAAGGCGACTTCTCTAAATAAAGAGAAATACTTGACACATAAGGTCAAGGAGAGAGAGCCACCTAAGGCTCCTATAATATCAAAACCGGACCTTGCTGCTACAAAAGTCCTTGCTAAGGTTGCCATCCCCTTTAATATTGTTGAACAGATGAAGAGGGCCAACCTCAATGTATCTATGTGAGATGATCTTGCTATCCCATCTCAAAGAGACCTACTTCAGGAGGCCTCGAAGGGGATGAATGTTGTAGAAGGTACCAATTAGTATTGTAGCTCTTCAACTTCCACATGCTTGGCGAAACCTTTGGAGGTAGAGAGTTCAAAGAAAATTAGTAAGCCTCCCCCTTTTTATCTGTCATTAATCATAGGAGATAAGCTTGTTCATAATTGCATGATAGAAAATGGGGCTAGTAGTTTAGTTATGCCAAAGGAGATAGCTGACCACTTAGGTATCAAGTATGAACCTATAACAATGGGGGGGGGGGTACAACTTCATGACACATCAGTTCAGACTATGGGAGTCATTAAAGATTTAAATCTAACCTTGCATGCCTGCCTAAGTTGTAGCATGTTACAAGACATATCAATGATTGACCTCCCTGCTTATTTTGTTATTTGTCTATCTAGGGAATTCACTGCCAAGATAGGTGGCTACCTATCTTTTGACTGGTCTCACATGTTGTTTAGGACGCGATATTGTACTAAAGTAACTATTAGGGCTGAACATGTTGCCAATGATCATATAGAACCCTATACCCCAAGTCCCATCAACATGAATTGTACTCTCCATGAGGAGAAAGAAGAAATTTTAGTAAGAGAGCCCACAAATGAGTTGGATGTGGTTCCTAATTGCCTACTTGATGAGTGGGAAAATGCATTTCAATTTGATCTCATTGATGAGGTCAATAATACTAGTCTGGGCACATATCATATACATGAGAAAGACACCCCCATTCCCAATATTTCAAAGGAAGATAATGATATGCAGGGGTTATGGGACATGCTCTTTGATAGTTCAAGGAACAAGAATGGTGCACGGGCCAATGTATTGCTTACCTCCCTCAAGGGGAGAAATATTACTCTTCTTTCAGACTTCACTTTAGTTGCACTAATAATGTAGTTGAGTATGAAGCCTTGATTTTGGGTCTCCTAATGACACAAAAGAGAGGGATAAAATCCTTAAAGGTGCATGGAGACAACGAGTTGGTTGTAAATCAGATTAGAGCTCAGAGCATCACCAAGATCAACCTTCTCAAGTCCTACAAGCATAGAGCATGAGACTTAATTGAGGGACTTGAAGCCTTCAATATTTGCAGTGTCCCTAGAAATCAGAATAAACATGCTGACCGATTAGCAGCAATTGGTGCCCAACATGACATTCCATCTCATGTTGCAACTAAGAAAGAACAACATATCAGACTTGTGGTGAGACCTGTAGTGCCTAATAACCAAGTAAATTGACAAGTCTTTGATTCTGATCAGCAGATTGTGAACTTCCTGCAAGATGAAGCATAGTTCTCCAATAGGAAGCAAGGCATGCTATAGGACTAGTATGGAGATCAAATCATGCAACTCGGCTCTAACAAGCTACCCAAGGGGCTGATCACCTTGGAGGGGATCTAAAACCATGATGATCAAATGAAATAGAAAACAATGATCCTGGCTGCCAAGAAAGGAGACTACAAATCAATAGCCATGACAAAAGGAAATGCTCTCAATTTGGGGAAGGTATGTTCCCAATCAGATCAAAATACCTTTGTAAATCTCTGTCACGAGTATAGTGATATTTTTGCTCTTACATATGAGGATCTAAAAGGGTTTGACCCTAGTTTAGCTCAACATACCATAGAGTTATATCCTAATGCTAAACCAATTAGATAAAAGAAAAGGACTGTAAATCCCAAAATTGAGCCTTTGATGAGATGAGAGCTATCCAAGCTTATAGAATATAATATTATTTTTCCAATTAAGCATGCCTCTTGGGTAACCAATCTTGTTCCAGTTAGGAAGAAAAAATGGGAAATCAGACTATGTGTGGATTTTGGGGACTTCAATAGAGCCTCCCTTAAGGATCATTACCCCCTCCCTTCCATGGAACAAATTTTAGCCAAAGTCAGTGGATCTAAAAGATTTTCATTCTTGGATGGATACTCGGGGTATAGCCAAATTTAAGTCCCAGAGTCTGTGTAATTCCCTTTTAGGAACCTTGAAGGAAAACCCACAACAAGGGTGAAACAATTTTCTTTTTTTTAAGTATAAACATCATAAGTGCATTTACAAAACATGCATGATAATACAAGCAAAAGACTTAAACCATAATTCCTTAAGGGTTACCAATGAAGAATTAAATTCAAGAATAAATTTCACAACATCATAAATCCACATATGCATCATTAACTCAATGATCACAAGAGGCCATAAGCAAATAAAGATTCATCATAGAAAGGTTGAAAGGATGCAACATAATTTCCACTCCAATAAGCATTTACTAACATCATCAAAGAAACTAATAAAAACATCCAAACATAGGATTACATTGCTCTTCCAATACATAGCTTCTCAATAAACATAAAGGTTAGATCTCATCCAATTACAAGGTTACATAAGATCAATATTACAATGATACATTGACCACATAGATCTACCAATACCAATAATCTACAAAACATGAGATAAAGCATGAGTCACGAACCACAGGAACACCTACGAAGCCAATCCTTGCATGAAGGTACAAATCCAAACATCCGATGGCAAGTGGCAAGTGGCACTACCATGTAATTCCAAAAATGGAATCACCCCAGCATGCTAGGAGATAGCTGAGGACCCTCAAACAAGCATAAGCATGACATGGTCGACAAAACAATACGACTCCATGACAACACAATAAGACTCCACAAGAATCCAAGTGACTCAACTTCACAAACACAAGTGAACCAAATGAGAGAGTGTCATCACATAGCTTAAGATGGTTACCCTGGTACAACCTCCATAGGTCTCAGCTCACTGTCCAGCTCCAACTAAGTCTCATGCAGACCCTACTAGCCTTTCATGAAGACAAGGTGGTTGGTTTTCCATTCCAGGCCTTCTCGCAACATTATGAGCCTTGTACTAGCACTCACCTATGCATGAGGTACAATTATCTTTATTAATGTTATGATACTACCCACCTAATCAATTCATTAGATTACCAGTTATTATCTGACTTTCACTGGGTCGTAATACCTACCACTTTGGGTGCAACCCCCAAGCGAAAGCCACTCTCTCAAAGGACACTACACAAGCATGGTCACTCCCCGCGGACCCTATGGTGAAGCAGACAACCATAAAATCACTATCAAAAACAAGTGGTCAAACAAGGACATAATGACTCTTGGCTAACCATAAGGCAAAGACACTACATGGTTAAGACAACAGAGCCACCATATATCACTTGGTCAAGGTACCAATTACACCACCACAGGATGACTGAACCACAGACCAAAATATCACAATAAACACTTGCAAGGATAGCTAAATAAATCAAATCCGCACTCAAACAATTTTTAAAAATATCAGCATCATAAACACTTACAACATCATTGATTGAAAATTAAATAAAACACTCCTTTCTAGTAGTCACATCTAATGAATTTCCAAATCAATATTCCAAATCTACCCATTTGAATTTCTAATTCATGTCTTAATTTTCATTGATAAATTTATCAACCACATAATAAAAATCACATGAAAATCACATTACATCACACAATACCACTTTAAACATTCCATTTATAAAATTTAAGTTCTTAACACAAACTAGTTTGGAGACCTATGAGGGCTCAGAACCAAACGGGGGTCAAACCAACCCACGGTTGTGCTGCTGCCAGGACAACAAACACCACTTACCGGTAGTGCTGCTACCCCTGGTAACATTGCCGCTACCAACCGGTAACACTACCACTACCAACCGGTAACACTGCCGCTACCAACTGGTAAGACTACCACTTCCAACTAGTAACAATTACCACTTCGAACCGGTAACACTTCCACTTCGAACCGATAACACTTACCACTTCGATTTGGTAACACTTACCACTTCAAACCGGTAACACTTACCACTTTGAATTGGTAACACCTACCACTTCGAACCCATAACACTTACCACTTTGAACTGGTAACACTTACCACTTCAAACCGGTAACACTTACCACTTCCAACCGGTAACACTTAACACTTCGAACCGGTAACACTTACCACTTCTAACATTCCATTTCCAGAATTATTTCACTGGCACACACATACATTGCCAATTTCCAAAATTTCAAGAGTTTACCAGCAAGGTAAATGGTGAAATAAACACACTGGAAAGAACAGCTAGCCAAATCATGATAGAATAGAAACAAGGATGCACCCAGTAAGCCCAATATAAAATTCTTTCTTTCCAAGAAGAGGTAAATCAAGAAATTGTTTGCTATGAACAAATAACACACAACAAAGAAGAAATGAACAAATTCCTTTCCTAAATGCAACCATATGCTTATAGCATCACACAATCAACTATATCAGGCAATCTTTCTTCAATTTTGACATTCCAAAAAGAATCTACAGGCAGAATACATAAATTTCCATACACAGGAAGCAAACTGAAAATTTCCAAAACAAATTCAAAACAAGAAGGGAACCTCCAACCTTGAAGCAATTAGCAAGCAAAAGGGATTAAGAAACTCCAGTCTTGCAGCCAGGTCAAATTTCCAGCTCCTTCAGGAAGTTTTTCCAGAATTTTCTCTCCAAAAATCCTCTTCTTCTCCTACCATGAATCCCCAGAATGGATGCCCAAAATATCTTTTAACCCAAGCTTCTAGGTTAAAGTTTTCATCCAATCAAATTTAAATATTTTAAAACTAAAAAGGCAATTAGATTTATCTCTTTTTTCATAAATACTTCCTTCAACATAAGCATTTAACCTTTTTAAATGACTAGGTAATTTATTTATTTCACAAAAATATTAATGCAACTTACACAATAAATTAAGCCACTTAACCATTTAATCTAGCAATCATTAATTTAAATAAAACAATAATCACAGAGCATATTAATGATTACGCCAATGCAAGATAGAATCATCCATTTAAATTAAATGACCATTTAAATAAACAGAAACATGCAAAACCAAGACAGATCAAATGACAACTCTCAAATGACCAAACCAAGGCACCGTGACATGCATAACAACCAGACGAGGAAATAAAACCGACTGACAACACTCACACGAGTGTAACTGCAGTCAAGCTAGGGTACAACAACTATCTCCTCCACTCCCATTGGATATATAAGACATGCTCAGACCTATGAAACTAGGTGGAGTCAATACCTCGTACCTATGCAGTAGTAGTACCTGCAATGTCCTACACCAAAGAACCACACATGCATATAGACGCATATATATAAATATAGACATGCCACTCACACCGATGAAGGAGAATCATGACGTTACCTGTATTACCAGAGTGAGTGAAGGAAAATCATCCCCTCGCATCCCAATATACTTGTAAACATGTAACGTATAAATAATGCATCACAATAGAAGGGAAAAGTGTCAATCCATGATAATGATCCATAAAATAAAATTAATCATAAGCATTGAGTTACTGCATAAAATGATACACCATAACTCCAGATAAAGCATGAAATAACATCGCATAATATCCAAATCAAAATACAAAAATGTTCCATAGAATAGTCACTGAAGTAACTCAAAACATACAAAAGAAGCTGATCGAGGAGGGGTACTACATCCTCCCCCCCAAGCCTAGGCTTACTTCTGGAAGCCTAAAATAGATAAGAATAAAGCTCTCTCATCTTCACTGCATCTTCCCAAGTCACAGAGGACTCATCACTGGGGTCCCATAGGACCCTTACCTACTTGATGGTATGACCCCTGAGGGTTAAATCCTGATGCTGAAGGATGTGCATGAGCTCCATGGAAAGCTACCCATCCTCGACCTGCAAAGAATTCCAATCAAGAACATGGGTCACATCACAATGATAAGGATGAAGAACAGAAACATGAAAGACATCATGGATGTGGGATAGACTCGGTGGCAAGGCAAGATGATAGGCAACAGGTCCTATCCTCTCAAGGATCTTAAAAGGGCCTACAAAATGAGGTGCCAACTTAGAACCCTTTCCATAATGGATCAGACTCTTCTGTGGACGCACTCTCAAGAACACACAGTTGCCAATCAAAAATTGGTGATCAACTCTATGAGCATCGACATACTTCTTCTACCTATCTTGGGCAACAACCAAATGCCCATGAATCTACTCAACTTGCTGCTCCATCTCACGAAGCGAATCTGGGCCTAAACACACCCTATCCTCCAACCGATCCCAACTCAAAGGGGTACGGGAAGGATGACCATACAATGCCTAGAAGGGTGACATGCCTATAGAGCTGTGATATCCATTATTATAAGCAAAATCCACAAGGAAAAGATATTCCTCCCAACACAACTACTAATCCATAACATACATGTAAAGCATGTCCTCCAAGACCTGATTCACACGCTCAGTCTGACCATTGGTCTCTAGGTGATAAGCTAAACTGAAGTTCAACTGGGTCCCCAAAGCATGCTGAAGTGAGGTCCACAAGGCCGATGTAAAGATAGGGTCTCTACCAAAAATGATCCACCTTGGGATCCCATGCAACCTCACCACATCTTCCAAGAAGACTTGTGCCACCGTTGCTGCAGTATAAGAAGATCAAATAGGAACAAAATGAGCAACTTTAGTCAATCTATCAACAATGACCATGATGGAATCATGACGCCATGAAGAAACAGGCAACCTTACTATGAAATCCATGGAAATGATATCCCATTTCCAATCTGGTATCAAATTCGGCTGTAAAGCCTTGCATGATGCCGATGCTCCGCCTTCACCTGCTGACACTCCAAGCACTTGGACACAAAATCAGCAATGTCACATTTCATACTAGCCCAATGATAAATCTGTCTAAGATCTGTGTGCATCTTCTTGACACCAGGGTGTGCCGAATAAGGTGCACGATGGGCCTCAATCATGATCAAAACGTGAAGACCCTCCAAAGGAGGTACATAGATCCATCCAAGATGTCTAAGAAGACCATCTAACTCAAGAGTATATCCAGAATATCTACCCTCCAATGGTCTTCTAGACTCCGCCACGGCTCTAACATTATGATACCAGGTGTCTTGAGGAAGATCTCCAAGAATTATCTCACTCAGGTCCACACCAAGGGACAATGCTAGAACCTCATGCCACCTATGGATCAAAGAATCAACCACTACATTCTCTTTTCCCTAAATATAATGAACCTCAAAATCATACTCGTAAAGGAATTCCATCCATCTTCGCTGTCGAGCATTCAAGTTTGGCTGCGTGAAAATATACTGCAAACTGTGGTGATCACTATGCAACTCAAACCGATGCCCCAATAGGAAATGTCTCCAATGAACCAACGCATGCACTACAATAGCCAACTCCAAGTCATGAACTAGATAGTTCAACTCGTGATCCTTGAGTTTGCGAGACTCATAGGAAACCACACATCCATCCTGCATAAGCACCACACCTATACCTTCTAAAGAGGCATCTGTGCATACCATGAAATCTCTGGATAGGTCAGGAACTACCAAAATCGGAGCACTAACAAGGAGTTCCTTCAAGGTATGAAAAGCCAATTCACACTACTCCGACCAAACAAACTTCTACCCTTTCCTCTAAAGAGAAGTAATCATATGGCCTATCCGAGAAAAGCTCTGAACAAAGCGATGGTAATATCTGGCCAAACCCATGAAAATTCAAACTTTAGAAACATTGGTCGGTGCTAGCCAATCAACAGTGGCTCTGATCTTAGAAGGATCCATGGACACACCTTCTTCCAAAACTATATGACCAAGATATCTCACCTCTGACTAGAAGAAATCACACTTTGCCAAATTCGCAAAAAGTTGATTCTCCCTCAAGCACTGCAATACCTGATGCAAGTGACCCTCATGCTCTTCCATGGATCTAGAATAAATCAATATGTCATCCAAAAACACAAGAACAAAGTGGTCAAGGTAGGTGCAAAAAACCCCATTCATAAGGCTCATGAATACTGAAGGCACACTCGTCAACCCAAATGGCACTACTATGAAATCATAGTGACCATAACGAGTACAAAATGTCATCCTATGAATGTCTGCATCATGAATGTGCAACTGATGATACCCAAACTTTAGGTCTATCTTAGATAACACCTTGGCTCCCTTCACTTGATCAAAGAGATCATCAATTTGAGGCAACAAATATCGGTTCCGGATGGTTACGTTATTCAATTATCGATAATCAATGCATAATCGAAGAGAACCATCCTTCTTCTTGACGAAGATAACTGACACACCCCAAGGAGAAACACTAGGATGAATGAATCCCTTGGCCAAAAAATTCTCAACTTGCAACTTCAACTCACTCAACTCCTGAGTAGTCATCTGATATGGTGCTCTCGAAATAGGTTCTGCACTAGGAACCAAGTCAATGCAAAAATCTATGTCTTGTTTCGGAGGCATACCAGGAATATCCAAAGGAAACACATCCACATACTCTTGAAGAATAGGGTGACCATCAAGAGAAATTTCTTGACTCTCCCTCATCCACATCCTCAAGAGAAACTACAAAAAGCTGACACCCTTGATGCATGCACTACCTAAGTTCCATAGCAGAAATCATACATAAGGATATCGATCGCTGAACTCCAATGATCCCCACTCTTCTGCCATGGTCATCTGCACACTCTACTGTCTTCTGACAATAGTCTACATGAGCGCTATGAGATGATAACCAATCCATCCCCAACACAACTCCATAGGACCTGAAAGGAATGACTCGAAGGTCAGCTAAAGTGACAAAGGGTCCTAGGTCCAACTCACAACTGGGAATGAAGGCATCTACACACACTCGCACACCGGTAGCCAACTCTACTTGCCACCTATTTGCCTGCTTAGTAGACATGAGCCTGCACTGCTCCATAATGGATGAAGAAATAAAAGAATCAGAAGCACTAGAATCAAAAAGTACAGAGATAGGGGTACTGCGCAACACACCTGTGGTCTCAATCATAGTACTTTGATGCTCAGCCTGGCGGTCATCCACCATTGCAAATACTCTATGGGATCTACCTATATCCCCCACTATCGCCTTTGATGCGGCTGGCCTCTGACTAACCGACTGATGTGAATGTCGAGGATACTGAGCGACCTTCTGGCCAAACTGACCACAAGTGAAGCAAGCTCCACTGCTAATTCCTCTACTTCCAGACAGTCCACTAGACTGTTGAAAGCTCTCCCCACTAGGGGCCTATGATGCTCCCTAAGAAGACTGCCCTGGAAAGGTCTGCCTACCCCTCAGCCATCTCTTTCTCTTTCGGGATTGAGAGATGCCATCCTGCTGGCCCTGAGACTGCTTCGGTCTTGGCAGCTGTTGCTGCCCACCCTTGGCGAGTGCTTGAGGACCCATAAAAGGTGCAACAGTCTAGGAATGATTCCCTTTGCCTCTAGATCCATTGAAAGGATCACTCCCTATTTGAACTCTAGACTGGCTGCCATGAGCACGACTAAGGTTCTGCTGTACCAACCTGGGTTTTGCCATGGCTACCTCTACTGAAGTAGGCTAAAAAACTCTCACTCCTCCACTAATGAGATCATTAAGACCCCTCAAGAAGTGCTGCACAAGCATAGCCTCATCATTGCCGATCCTGACATACTATTTGAGCTCATAGAACTTGTGCTCAAACTAGTCCACTGACAACCCAAACTGGCACAGAGCATAGAACTCATCTGCTCGCGATTGCCTCCACTAGGGTGAGAGGAATCGTGCCCTAAACCTCTCCAAAAATATCTCCCAAGATGTGGTGTTAATGCTCACACCAATCCTCTCCTCCTCTAATCTCCACCAGATAGATGCGAAGCTCTCAAGATGCATGATTGTGCATCTCATCTTAGTGTTGCTACTGTAAGGATACATAGCAAAACACTGGTCTAAACTAATAAGCGAGGTCTCTACCTCAAGACCGGTACCTTTTCCATCAAAGAAGGGAGGATTGGACCTCATCAAGTCCCTCATGTGCCCTAAGATAGCTGGATCCAGGTCCACTGGGACCTCTCTCCTTATAGGAGATCTCTCTCTCTCTCTGGAATCCCCTGAAGTGACTCCTCTACTTGGCCATGGATGGGCTGATCCATCTCGGGTCTGGGACCTAGTCTAGATAGCACCTCCTGAAACATCTGAGGTAGCTCCTCCCTTTCGAGAACATGCTCTATTGAATGCGGTTCCTCCTAATGAACTGACTGATCTCTATCCACACTCACATGAGTGGGTGGTGGTGAAGAAATATGGTGGTCATAACCTTGACCCCTTCCTCCTTGTCTGCCTCTGGTGTGGCCACCAACATGGCCACCTCCCTTGGCTTTCCTAGCCATGACCTAAACATTGCACAAGAGAAAAAGGTTCACATCAAAGGCAAAGAAAGACACAAGGAAGTCACACCACAAAACCTACACACAAAGGTCAAGGAAAATGGGCTCACTACAAACCCAGAGTACCTAGTGTTGAAACATGGGCTCTGATACCAAATATAATGGCCCGCTAGGAACCCTGAAGGAAAACCCACAATAAGGGTGAAACAATTTTTTTTAAAATTATAAACATCATAAGTGCATTTACACAACACGCACAATAACACAAGTGAAAGACTTACACTAGAATTCCTTAAGGGTTACCAATGAAGAATTAACTTCAAGAATAAATTTCACAATGTCATAAATCCACATATGCATCATTAACTCAATGATCACAAGAGGTCATAAGAAAATAAAGATTCATCATAGAAATATTGAAAGGATACAACATAATTTCCACTCCAATAAGCATTAACTAACATCATCAAGGAAACTAATAAAAACATCCAAACATAGGATTACATTGCTCTTCCAATACATAGCTTCTCAATAAACATAAAGGTTAGATCTCATCCAATTACAAGGTTACATAAGATCAATATTACAATGATACAATGACCACATAGATCTACCAACACCAATAATCTGCAAAACATGAGATGAAGCATGAGTCATGAACCACAGGAACATCTTTGAAGCCAATCCTTGCATGAAGGTACAAATCCAAACATCCAATGAGAAGTGGCACTACCACCCAACCATGTAATTCCAAAAATGGAATCACCCCACCATGCTAGGAGATAGCTGAGGACCCTCAAACAAGCATAAGCACGACATGGTTGACAAAACAGTACGACTCCATGACAACACAATAAGACTCCATAAGAATCCAGGTGACTCAACTTCACAAACACAAGTGAACTGACATCACAAAACACAAGTGAACCAAATGAGAGAGTGTCATCGCATAGCTTAAGATGGTTACCCTGGTGCAACCTCCATAGGTCTCAACTCACTGTCCTTGTAACCTCTCCCCACCATCTGGCTCCAACTAAGTCTCATGCGGACCCTACCAGCCTTTCATGAAGACAAGGTGGTTGGTTTGCCATTCTAGGCCTTCTCGCAACATTATGAGCCCTGTACTAGCACTCACCTATGCACAAGGTACAATTATCTTTATGAATGTTATGATACTACCCACCTAATCAATTCATTAGATTACCAGTTATTATCTGAATTTCACTGGGTCGTAATACCTACCACTTTGGGTGCAACCCCCAAGCGAAAGCCACTCTCTCAAAGGACACTACACAAGCATGGTCACTCCCCGAGGACCCTATGGCAAAGCAGACAACCATAACACCACTATCAGAAACATGTGGTCAAATAAGGACATACTAACTCTTGGCTAACCATAAGGCAAATACACTAAATGGTTAAGACAACAGAGCCAACATATATCACTTGGTCAAGGTACCAATTACACCACCACAGGATGACTGAACCACAGACCAAAATATCACAATAAACAATTGCAAGGATAGCTAAATACATCAAATCCACACTTAGACAATCTTTTAAAATATCAACATCATAAACATTTGCAACATCAATGATTGAAAATTAAATAAAACACTCCTTTCCAACAGTCACATCTAATCAATTTCCAAATCAATATTCCAAATCTACCCATTTGAATCTCTAATTCATGCCTTAAGTTTCATTGATAAATTTATTAACCACATAATAAAAATCACATGAAAATCACATTACATCACACAATACCACTTTAAACATTCCATATATAAAATTTAAGTTCTTAACACAAACCGGTTTGAAGACTTGTGAGGGCTCAAAACCAAGCGAGGGTCAAACCAACCTGTGGTTGTGCTGTTGCTGGGACAATAGACACTACTTACCAATAGTGCTGCTACCACTGGTAACACTACCACTACCAACTAGTAACACTACCACTACCAACCGGTAACACTACCACTTCCAACCGGTAACACTTACCACTTCGAACCGGTAACACTTACCACTTCCAACCGATAACACTGCCACTTTGAACCGGTAACACTTACCACTTCGAACCGGTAACACTTACCACTTCGAACCGGTAACACTTACCACTTCGAATTAGTAACACTTACCACTTCCAACTGGTAACACTTACCACTTCCAACCGTTAATACTTACCACTTCCAACTGGTACCACTTACCACTTCGAACCGGTAACACTTACCATTTTGAATCGAGAACACTTACCACTTCGAACTGGTAACACTTACCACTTCAAACCGGTAACACTTACCACTTTGAACATTTCATTTCCAAAATTATTTCACGGGCACACACACAGTGCCAATTTCCAAAATTTCAAGAAAGAGTTTACCGACAAGGTAAATGGTGAAATAAACACACTGGAAAAAATAGCTAGCCAAATCATGATAGAATAGAAACAAGGATGCACCCAACAAGACCAATCTAAAATTCTTTCTTTGCAAGAAGAGGTAAATCAAGAAATTGTTTGCTATGAATAAATAACACACAACAAAGAAGAAATGAACAAATTCCTTTCTTGAATGCAACCATATGCTTATAGCATCACACAATCAACTATATCAGGCAATCTTTCTTCCATTTTGACATTCCAAAAAGAATCTACAAGTAGAATACACAAATTTCCATACACAAGAAGCAAACTGAAAATTTCAAAAACAAATTCAAAACAAGAAGGGAACCTCCAATCTTGAAGCAATTAGCAAGCAAAAGGGATGAAGAAACTCCAGTCTTGTAGCTAGGTCGAATTTCTAGCTCCTTCAGGAAGTTTTTCCAGAATTTTCTCTCCAAAAATCCTCTTCTTCTCCTGCCGTGAATCCCCAGAATGGATGCCCAAAATATCTTTAACCCAAGCTTCTAGGTTAAAGTTTTCATCCAATCAAATTTAAATATTTTAAAACTAAAAAGGCAATCAATTTTATTTCTTTTTTCATAAATACTTCCTTCAACATAAGCATTTAACCTTTTTAAATGACTAGGTAATTTATTTATTTCACAAAAATATTAATGCAACTTACACAATAAATTAAGCCATTTAACCATTTAATCTAGCAATCATTAATTTAAATAAAACAATAATCACATAGCATAATAATTAAATAATTACGCCAACACAAAATAGCATCATCCATTTAAATTAAATAACCATTTAAATAAATGGAAACACGCAAAACCAAGACAGATCAAATGACGACTCTCAAATGACCAAACCAAGGCACCATGACACGCATAACAGCCAGACGGGGAAACACAACCAACTAACAACACTCACACGAGTGTAACTTCGGTCAAGCTAGGGTACAACAACTATCTCCTCCACTCCCATTGGATATATAACGCATGCTTAGAACTGTGAAACTAGGTGGAGTCAATACCCCGTACCTACCCGGTACTAGTACCTACAATGTCCTGCACCAAAGAACCACACGTGCATATAGACCATAGACACCTAAAACTGTCTCATTGATCATGTACTAATTATTCCTCTAATTGATTAAATAATCTTTATTATTTAATTAATTTAATTAATCTATTTCTTCTAATTTCATATTTCCTCATCATCTTATTAATTATTCTATTCTTCTATTTCTATCATCATTTAATCATTTTCTAAATATTAATTAAATATTTATTATTTAATTAATTCTAATTAATTCCCCAATTTAAATAATCTTTATTATTTAAATAAATTGCTAATTATTCAATTTCTATCTCTAATCATCTAATCATTTAACCCTCTTCTAAATATTAATTAAATATTTATTATTTAATTAATTGTGATTTAATCCTTTAAATTAAATAATTTTTATTATTTAATTAAATTCCATTTTTAAATAATTAAATAGTTTCTTTGAATTATTTAATTAACTAATTAATTCTTCTATTTCCAAATTCTAATTTCATTTCAACTTCATATTCTTCTAATTTCTTCCAAACTCAAATACATGTGCATGATTTCAAAAACCAAATTGAAAATCAAAGTCAAGTCCTAAATATATTCAAATACTAAATTGAATTAATAAATTCAATATTTGAATTAAAATCTCATGCAAAGATTAAATTAAAAATCTAAATCTAAATGCAAGCACATGCTAAATTAATTAATTAATTCAATCAATTAATTAATTAAATCATTTATCTCTCCAATCTCTATTTCCATCTTTCAGTTAGCTTTTTCTAAATTGAGCTCTCTGTGTCATCCTCTTTATTTCCTCCAATCATTCTTTTTCTTCCTTCAGTCAACTTTTTCTCAATCAGTTAACTCAATTAATCTATTCAATCTATTGAGTTCCACTCCTACAATCAACATTTCAACTATCAATTTTCATGTGAGCTCACCTGAGTTCCACCTCTTGATCAATCTGTTCCACCTTTCAATCAATCTTCTCCAATTTTCTATAAATTGAGCATTCAATCTCCATTTTCAATAATCACGAACTTTGAATCTTTGTGTCACTTGTAGGTTACTAGCGCAATATCTAAGAGCCATCATACCACAAAGAGGAGAAGAGCAATGGAAGTTCTATGCAGTCACAGAATAGGGAGTTTTTATTGATTTCATTTATAATTCCTATTTTGCTTGGTTGTATCATTTCATTGTTAGTTTGTTAAATTCTTTGATTAGAATGGATTCATGATTTCCCTTTTTCTTCTAATTGATTACTTGTTTTGAATAAGATGAATTTTACATGCACACATTTTGGTGAACCTGATGTGAACTAACAACAATTTAACCTTTTCTGTATTCTATGTGATTTTTGCAGATTGGGCGGATTTTTTCATTATTTTGCAGGTTGCACAAATTTTGAGAAAAGATATTTTTGTCACGTAATCAAATAGACAGAATCACACATTCGACCCTTCGGGGTCACACATTCATTCTGGCATGGTCACGCAATCGCCCTTTCCAGATTGCGCAATCGCCCTTTCTAGATCACGCATTCGCAGGAAGCTTTGCTATTTAATTTTTTCTTCCATCTGTTATCTGTTTTATTTAATTCTATCTTAAATTTAGTTAATCTGGGATCAAATTTTTTTTATTTCATGATTTGATTAACACAGTTTATGGCAAGAAAAGTTTAGTTCAGGATTTCAGGTGCAAGAAGGATGAAACAACAAAGGAGGGAAGCCAAATGCTATCAAAAGGTTCTCCAGGTAGAAAAATTGATACAGGATTCAGAAGAACAATTGGCCTTAGATAGATATAATAGCCTAGTTCTTTCTTATACAGTTAAATATGATGTAATCAATATTGAATGGATGATGAGGGATTTGGCTAGGGCTTCACAATTGGTTTCGCAGGTTCCCGATCGGGTTTAGTTTTCTTATTTTTTTTAGTTTTTAATTTCTTTTGTTGTTTGCATTCTATCACGCAATCAACCTGTTAATGCTACATAATCGACCAGATATCGTCACACATTTAGTCTGTCAGATTTACGCATTCGGGCTATCAGATTTACGCATTCGGGCTGTAAGTATCACGCATTCGCTCAGGTAGTATTACGCAATCGCCTCTGTCAAGTTTTGAGTTTTTGTTTTCTATTGGTTTAATTTTACTACTAATCTTCTATTTACAGCCTGTGGTGGATTTGCATGGAGGATTAGATTAGTAATTTTGCATGCACATCTCACACTTCAATTTTTAGTGCTTAAAATCAACAACAGTTAAAAATGGACATGCATGGATAATCTCACACTTCGTTGTTGGTGTTTAAAATGAACATGGGCTAAAATGGACATGTGTGTATCTCACACTTGGTTTTTGGTGCTTAAAAATCAACAAATGGTTAAAATTGACATGTATGCCTTCATACTTGGATTTGGTGTTTAAAATTGACATGCCCATGCGTATCTAACACCTAAATTTGGGCTATAAAACGAACGTGAATCAGGTTGCATTAGATTAAATCATTTTTTCATTTTTTTAAGGAAAAGAACTTTTTATTGTGTCTAGGGTGGACCTACTATTGCACTAACTGACTTTCTACCCGCCGTTGGGCTCTTGGGAGAAAGAAGGAAGGTGACAATGACATCCAAATTTTCTTTTATTCTGTGTAGTGAGGGGTATCTTTGACTGGGGATTTCATCACCCCACAGAGATACTTCGAATTGGGATGCGTTGGGGATATCATCTCTACCAGCGTAATCTCAAGCGGGTTTTTTGAGCCGCTATATAAATACATTGGTCAGGCGGCTAGAGTGTTAAGTGAAATCGATGTATGTGGGGGCCTTCCCTACACCGATAAGATCAACTAAAGCCTTAAGTGGCTTGCTTTGAGAATCTATCATTGGATTGGGACCCCTCGAAACCTAATACTAAGAGCCAATTTAGTTGCCAAAAATCCTACATTCAGTGGTTTCGGGAGTGCGGATCGTACCCCATAGATACCCTTCATGTACCTTACACTATGATACAAGAATCCCTCGGCTATAAGATCCTCGGATCTTCGGGGTAAGAGAGACTGGCATGCCTAAGAAGTGTGTGCCGTGGAGTGGAACCAGTGCTGCCAGACTCTCTATCTGTTCATTTTGTCTTGGTATTTTGTAAGGGCCTCATTGAATGGTGTCCACTATCCAGCCTAAGATTTTATTTTGTTCTTTTTTATGTATCATTGTGATAGACTAGTATTGAGTTAGTCCTTTGGGCTATTTCAGGCCCTATCCCACGTATCTCCAAATTTTCTGAGATTGTATGAAAATTGAGTCAGTCAACTATACATACCTACTAACAATTGTTCTCAGATTTGGAAAACTACAAAACATTGTCCCATACACGAAGTTACAAAAAACAAAGTCCATTTTGAAACCAAAACTCAAAATTCCTTACATACTTGTGACCCTAGGCAGTCTTTTACATAGTCCCACTTACATCCTCATTATCATCCTACATCTTTTGCATAGTCCCACTTACATCCTCATTATCATCCTAAGTCTTTGCATAGTTCGTACTTACATCCTCATTATCATCCTAAGTCTTTTCATAGTTCGCACTTACATCCTCATTATCGTCCATAGTCCTTGCATGGTTCTGATTCACATCTTCATTATCATCCATACTCATTGCATAGTCCTAAGTTTGAGTCCGCATTATCATCCTCATATACGTCTGTATTAGTTCATCATCATTTGCATAATCATCCTAGCAAGTCATACCCCAAACATCCAAATCACAATCAGAGGATCAATAAAAGTCAATGTCAACTCAAACAAGTTGGTCAAGTTCAATCAAACATTGTCACATTTAGAGAAATGGAGAAAATATCTTACATGTTGTGATCCTAGGTCCAAACCAAATGAGAAAACATCATGGATTGGAATTATACATTTCATAGGGAAGGTGGAGGATTCACCCCTTCCATTCCTATTCCATCGCCATCCATAGAAACCTTAGCTCAACAAATCAAAATTTGCAACAAGAAGTGACTGACATGACTAGTCCTGACAACCATAGGGGCTGGTTGAAAAACATGATGAGAGAAGTGATAGCCATGAGAGGATCAGTATTAGACCAACCTTCTTATTCTTGTGAGACCATTCAAACATGCCAACTTTCATTCTTCAACAAAATCGTTCCTACTGCAGTTCAACCAACATTAGAGTCATGTAAACCTTCTTTTTCTTTCAACCCACTACATCAATCTTACCAATCACATCAACCCAACATTCAAACCTCTTTCAACCAAAATCAAACCCCCTTCAACCAAAGTCCAAATCAAAATTCATTTAACCAAAATCAAACAACTTTCACCCAAAATCAAACATATTTCACCCAAAATCAAATCCCTTTCAACCAAAGTCCAAATCAAAATTCACACCAACCCAACATTCAAACCTCTTTCAAGAAAAATCAAACCCCTTTCAACCAAAGTCCAAATAAAAATTGATTTAACCAAAATCAAACAACTTTCACCCAAAATCAAACATCTTTCAACCAAAATCAAATCCCTTTCAACCAAATCTTAAATCAATCACATCTATCCACCATGTCATCACCCCCTAAAGTCACACAAGACCAACCTATTCCATCTCTATCTAATAACACAACCTCCCAAGAGCTATCCATCATACAAAACCAATCTAATCCAAGTCATGATTAAGAGAATCTCATTCGAAATCCTTCTTCATCAGGCCAAAATGTTGAAACATTCCAACAATCTCCCATGCATTTCCAAACTCCTTCCCTGTGTCAAGAGGATGATCCAAAATCAAAAGAAATGAGTCCTGAAACAAATAAAGATCAAGAACAACCACTTCCATCCTACCCAATATTTGATCAAGATCCCACCAACCAAGAATCTTATGATGATCCCCTTGCTCTTTTCTATTCCATTCATAATCAAACCCTTCCATCTCAAGAACAAAGTGTCCTTTCAAGTCCCATTCAACATCCACCTCCTAAACAAGATCGAGACATCCCTTCCATCCTTCATAATAATCCTTTTCCAAGACAAGATCAAAGCATACCTTTACCTTCATGTCCTAAACAACAAGATCCCATTATTTCTCCAAAACCTAATCAAGATCTCTCAATCCCTTCATCTCCATGTCATATTCCTCCATGTTCTTCACAAGATTTCCTCTCAAATAAACTTGTCATTTCTCCTCATGATCCCAATCCCTCTACACAAGTTGTTCATGAACCCCTTATTAATGAAATCACCAATCCAGATCATACTACACAGAACAACTTGTCAACAATTGTTTCATCATCTTGTTCAAGCACAATCATAACACTAGTTAATGAGATCAACACCCGGTTGACTTTATCATCCTCTTCAAGTGAATCAATAAAAATAGGCATAACACCCGCTCATGTCACAACTTCAAAGCTAGAATCAATTTTCCTCATACACCCACACTTGATAGACTGGGGGCAAGAGAACCTACCTCGATTGGATTTCTTTGAAAATGATAAGGCTATACCTGAATTCATGGGTTTTAGAGCTAGATTTCCATTTGATGATCCACAAAATCCAAAAAATAAGAAAATTAACATTCGAGATGCTGAACATGTACACCCAGCCGAGTCCTTATATCCTATTGAAACAGACGTCTTTATCCGACTTTTCAAACAAAGACCAATGAACTACCTACACGATATTATACCTAAGGGCTATGTAGTTTAGGTTTTACTTTCTACATTGCATATCATATCATTTAAAACATTGCATTACATATAGTTTCTTTTTTTGAAAAATGCATTGCATTCTCAAAATTTTTTGCATTTTCATATAGAAGCATCAATAAAACAAGGCAACTTTTCGAGTTTATCATTCATTTGCATCTAAGGAAACAAGGGTCATTTCCTTTCTTAGATATTCTGACATGAAGTCTTTGAGGTTCTAAAGTCATTCATTCTCAACATTACCCTGTGATGACGCTTTACTTATGGTTGGGTAGTGATTTCACTATTTGATACTTGTTAACCCAAAATCTATCAATTGCTATATCTCAAACACAATAAATCTCTAATTCATTCGAGACACCTAGTTGATCATATGACTAGTGAAAAATCTAAAATTCTACTTCAACGCCGCTGTAATTATCACACCCAAGTAGGTTTCATTACTTACAAGTCAAGGCAAGAAAATAAAAAAGAAAAAGAGCTATGCCAAGAATCCATTTCAAGGTAAAAGAGAAATGATATATAACTGAAATATCACACATACAAAGTGCGACAAAAAGCTTGACTAAGGGAACATGCAAATAACTCCATCAGGGTTATGAATGCCTACTGGCAATGGAGCAATATTTGAGAAATTACAGTCTATAACCTCATCAGTGCTCTCAAGGCTTGCTAGCAGCAAGGCTCTATTTGGGATGCTTTTGAAGTTAGGATGATCCACGTGACTAGTCATATAGGATGCTAAGGATCTTTAGTGAACACAAGAGCGGGAATTAACACATTTGCACACACATGGGCAAAAGAAGATCAAAGTTTCAAGAACCAATGGAGAAATTTTTCGCATCTCCATTTGTAAATCCTAGTCACTAAGTGTGCTGAGATGAATGTTCCAAAGGGCCTTAGAGATCGATTGACTGCTTATCTATGAAAGGTTGTGCACCTCTATTTCAATTGTGTATTACAAATGCAAAAACAAAGATAGTCAACCTTGTTCGAATAGGAAATGCATCTTCATCCTGCATATTGCATTCACATGGGTCATGTTAAAAATTAATTTGTCTCCACATACATTCTATAGATTATTATGTCATATAGGTCTGCACACTGGGGTCATAACTGAAAAAATACCAAAAACATTCAAATATCGATCTACATAATCCAAAAACATCGAAAAAGCTCTTGGAAAAGAACTAAAAATCGAAAATTAATCAATCAGAAAAACTTGCAATAAAATGTCTTGTGAGAAACAAATGCCCTAGCAAATATCCAACAAACACTTCGCACGAAGTTAACAAAGGATACGACTATCCAGTCAAACATCTGTAGTTAACTAATCAAACTATCTTATCAATCGTATCATATCTATATCAACGTGATCATTATCTTGTCTTAAAGAAAAGAGGATACACTTGAAATCAGATAGGTCTGTCTTAAACGGGGTCCGCAACTTTCTAAGATTAGACATTATCAACCATCACATCAAACAAATGAGAATGAAGGCACAAGGTTAGTATAGCTACTGAATTTTGTCTGGGTCAGTCTTTATCTTTTTATCATTTGGTGACAGATTATGTTTCTATGCTACTCAGGGATGTCCACAAGTGACTAGAGGAGACATGATGGGTGTTATCTTTTTCTTTGTTTGTTGCTTGTCTGCTACGTGTTTGTTTCTACAATGAGATATCTTTACATCTTGGTTCCTTATACCTTGATGTCCTAAGCTTCATTGTTCAATAATAAGGCTCAGTGATGAATATATATTGCGAAATAAAATGACACAGGTTCGTGATTCATTCAATTTCATTCTCATTTCATCTCATTTGCTTATTGCTAGTTTGCTGATTCTTTTCTCATCATTTCTGTATAAGTCATTTTCTATCATCTAACATCATTCTAAGGTTCATTCTCTCATATTATATTTCAATATCATATTCACATCACCTATCTCTATCTCTAATCAACTAACTATTCTTTCATCTCACATTCTTCTTTTTTCTGAGAGATCATTCATGTCTTTAATGCACAAACAATCTCTCGAGGGGGCATTACACCCTAAGTATCATCGGGGCATATTGGGGCAGAATTTTTCGTTTTCTTTGAAACAACATCGTTCTGACATTGTCTCAAAGAGGGACAAATATAGACACCTAAAACTGTCTCATTGATCATGTACTAATTATTCCTCTAATTGATTAAATAATCTTTATTATTTAATTAATCTATTTCTTCTAATTTCATATTTCCTCATCATCTTATTAATTATTCTATTCTTCTATTTCTATCATCATTTAATCATTTACTAAATATTAATTAAATATTTATTATTTAATTAATTCTAATTAATTCCCTAATTTAAATAATCTTTATTATTTAAATAAATTGCTAATTATTCAATTTCTATCTCTAATCATCTAATCATTTAACCCTCTTCTAAATATTAATTAAATATTTATTATTTAATTAATTGTGATTTAATCAATTAAATTAAATAATTTTTATTATTTAATTAAATTCAATTTCTAAATAATTAAATAGTTTCTTTAAATTATTTAATCAACTAATTAATTCTTCTATTTCCAAATTCTAATTTCATTTCAATTTCATATTCTTCTAATCTTCCAAATTCAAATACATGTGCATGATTTCAAAAACCAAATTGAAAATCAAAGTCAAGTTCTAAATATATTCAAATACTAAATTGAGTTAATAAATTCAATATTTGAATTAAAATCTCATGCAAAGATTAAATTAAAAATCTAAATCTAAATGCAAGCACATGCTAAATTAATTAATTCAATCAATTAATTAAATCATTTATCTCTCCAATCTCTATTTCCATCTTTCAGTTAGCTTTTTCTAAATTGAGCTCTCTGTGTCATCCTCTTTATTTCCTCCAATCATTCTTTTTCTTCCTTTAGTCAACTTTTTCTCAATTAGTTAACTCAATTAATCTATTCGATCTATTGAGTTCCACTCCCACTATCAACAGTTCAACTATCAATTTTCATGTGAGCTCACCTGAGTTCCACCTCTTGATCAATCTGTTCCACCTTTCAATCAATCTTCTCCAATTTTCTATAAATTGAGCATTCAATCTCCATTTTCAATAATCACGAACTTTGAATCTTTGTGTCACTTGTAGGTTACCAGCGCAATATCTGAGAGCCATCATACCACGAAGAGGAGAAGAGCAATGAAAGTTCTACGTAGTCATGGAATAGGGAGTTTTTATTGATTTCATTTATAATTCCTATTTTGCTTGGTTGTATCATTTCATTGTTAGTTTGTTAAATTCTTTGATTAGAAGGGATTCATGATTTCCCTTTTTCTTCTAATTGATTACTTGTTTTGAATAAGATGAATTTTACATGCGCACATAGACCAATATATAAATATAGACACGACACACACACCAATGAAGGAGAATTGTGATGTTCCCTATCTCACTGGAGTGAGTGAAGGAAAATCATCCCCTCACCCCAATACACTTGCAAACACACAACATATAAATAACACATCACAATAGAAGGGAAAAGTGTCAGTCCATGATAATGATCCATAAAATAACATTAATCATAAGCACTGAGTTACTACATAAAATCATACACCATAACTCCAGATAAAGCATGAAATAACATCGCATAATATCTAAATCAAAATACAAAAATGTTCCATAGAACAGTCACTGAAGTAACTCAAAACATACAAAAGAAGTTGATCGAGGAGGGGTACTATAGTTTGACCAATACAAGATTGCACTCACTACTAAATTGGGCACTTATGCCTATTGTAAGATGCCTTTTAGACTAACCAATGTAGGTGCAACTTTTCAAAGGGCCATGGATATGACTTTTAAGGGAGTATTAGCAGAATTTGTGCTAGTATATCTTGATGATATTACTTTATACTCAAAGCATGCAGTAGATCACTTTGCTCACCTTGAGAAAGTATTCAAAAAGTGCAAGGAATATGGCATGTCCTTTAATCCGAACAAGTGTGTATTCACCGCTGATTAGGGCAAATTACTTGGACATATTATATCCAAAGATGGTATGGCAATAGACCTAGAGAGAGTGGAAGCCATTGTGTCTTTTCCACTTCCACATCACAAGAAAGGACTTCAAAGCTTACTTGGAAGATTCAACTTTGTTAAAAGGTTTATCCCAAACCTTGCAGCTTTGGTTAACCCTCTTACATCCATGCTAAAGAAGGAGTTACCCTTCAAATGGACCAGTGAAGGGAAGGAGGGCTTTGATCAGATCAGCAGGCCATTGCTCAGGCTTCTACCTTAGATAGTCTAACTATGAGAAGGATTTCATCCTTTATATATTGGAAGCAGATGCAAGTATATCTTCTATCCTAACACAATTAAATCAGGATGATTTGGAGCAACCCATGGCCTTTTTTAGTGAAGGCCTAAAGGACTATGACCTTAGGTACAACTATGTGGAAAAATAAGTCATCACAGTTGTGAGAGCACTAAAAAAGTTTAGACACATTCTCTCAAACAATAGGAGCTAGCTCCTAGTCTGACATGCCAACTTTAAGGATTTCCTTCTCAACAAGGATATAGGTGAGAAGAGAGCTGGGTGGACTAATTAGGTCATGGAGTATGACCTTGACATAAAAATTACCAAGTTAGTGAGAGGAAGAGGATTCTGTGAGCAGTTCAATTCAACTTTTGGGAAAGAGTCAGAGACCTCCCTCTTGTTGTAGGAAGAAGAACCAGTTGATAACCAGAGAGATGCACAAGCCGGTTGGTTGGAGGTTATGTTTGCCTTCTTAAGGAATGGTAGCTATCCTTCTCACTTTGATAGAACCAAGAGAAGGCATATCAAATTGCGGTCCATCCCTTATGCCTTAGTGGATGTCATATTATTCAAAAGAGACCTGGATGGTGTCTTTATAAGATGCATCCAGGGAGATTAGACCAATAGGCTGTTAGAAGAAATTTATAATGGGCCCTCTGGTGGCCATTTCTCAGCAAGAACTACAACTATGAATATCATGAGAGCAGGCTATTATTAGCCTTCTCTATTCAATGATATTCACAAGTGGGTCAGGAGGTGCAAGGAGTGTGCGCTTTTTGCAGGAAAATAGATATTAGCAGCCCTGGCCCTTCATCCCATTTCAATTGATCAACCCTTTGCACAATGCGGGCTTGATTTCATTGGCCTCATCAACCCAATGTCAAGTGTAGACCACAAGTAGATTTTGGCTGCCATAGACTATTTCACAAGGTGGACAAAGGTTGTTTCTTTGAAGGATGCAACTGAGAATTTAGTGGTTTAATTCCTTGAGGGGATTGCAACTAGATTTGGAGCCCCTTCCACCATAATATCAAACAATGCCAAGGCTTCAGTGGGATCTGATATCGATCTATGGGTAGTACAACATGATGTGTTTATGAAAACATCATCAAATTACTATCCCCAAGGAAATGGCTTAGCTAAGTCCTCCAACAAAAATCTCATTAGAATTATCATGAGGACTCTTGAAGACAATCAGAGGTTGTGGCACCTCAAATTGGGAACAGACTTATGGGATGATAGGATTACTCCCAAGAGAGCTTTGATCATCTCACCTTTCATGCTAGTGTATGGAAAGGAAGCAAGGATCCCCTTATCCCTTGAGTTTCCATCCTTGGACTTGGCCCATCAGTTGGAGTTTCTAGAAATGATACCTTATCAATGAGGTATGCTAAACTTACAAAGCTTGAAAAGGTCAAGGAGAAAGCCAAGCAGGATTTAAATGTAAATCAGGGGTAGGTAAAGAGATGTTTTAACAGGAAGGCTACTTTTAGGACTTTTAGGGTTGGAGACCTTGTCCTAAAGTGGGATGCCAACAAGGAAAATCCTAGCAAACATTAAAATTTGATGCAATATGGAGTGGTCCCTATGTGATCATAGGTCACAAGGAGGCTAATGCTTTCAATTTGGCTACACTGAGTGGCGAAGACCTTTCCATTGTAGGGAATGACATTCACCTTAAAACATGCACTTAAGGCAAATTTAGTTTGTATATACTTGTAATTTATGTTCTTCTTCTTTCCAAGAAGTGTGCGTGCACAAGCTATTCTCTAGAATGGCAAAGTTTATACCTTTTGCGAGGGTAGAGATTATCTTTCTGCTTCAGGTTTTGACTTTGTGCCCAATGGACATCTAAGGCTACTAATAAATGTGCCAAGCAGGCTTTCCATCTCCTCCAAGTTTCTAGAAATGTTGGCATTTTTATGCCAAACCTTGTAGGGCTCAGATCAAGGATTTTAGTGTGGCTAACATTTCATATTAGTCAATACTGGTAACATGTCATGTTATTGGTCTTAGTAGAGTTAGCTGCTTCTTCATAGTTTTACAAAGTCATATAACATGAGGGTTATATGATGTGTCAAGAATAAGTCATGTTATTGACCATGTCATGTTATTGACCATTGATACCGAAATGTGTTATTGATCACCAGTTGGAGGGGCTCCCGGTCGTTAGCGGGTTAGTTTCTCCCTTCCTCTTACCATTCGCAGGATTTTTGAATGCAACAAGAAGAGGGTGCGAGATAAGAAATCTAAGTGAAAGGCTTTCATCTTATCTCACGAGGTTAGAATAATGCACAAATAATTCCATGGGATAGGATACGAGGGGAACAAAGGACCTTTATCCCTTGAAGGAAAACAAGGATAAGAGAGATCCCGCAGGACAAAACCAAAACAAAAACTATAAAGAATTTTTCTTATCTCGTGAGGTAAATTCAAGTACACAAATGGCCTATAGGATAAGAACAAAGAAAGAAAAGACCTTAAGGCCTTAAACCGTGAGGTTGAGCAAAGGCATCATAGGTACCATGGGATAAGGAAACAAGAGTAAATCAAAGGGACTCTTTGTTGAACACTAGATGCCGTTGAGAGGGGGGGTGAATCTGTGGTTTCCAAATCTTTTCCCTTTTCTATCCTGTGTATATATACTAGTTAGCTGATCTAACATAAAGCAGACATACCAGTTAGATGGGAAGATAACAAAAATGCAACCACGCATAAAAGGGACATCTCATAACACTAGATGTACAAGGAAAACCCAAGATGGGAAAAACCTTGGTGAGAAATGCTGCTGGAGTCGACTGCTCCAATCTAGCCTTACAACGAAACACTCAATTACAATATTTAGGGCGCCAACCCAAGGAGTTCCACTCCTTCTTTAGGGCACCAAACCAAGGAGCAACAACCCAAGGAGCACCATGTTGGAAACCAATAACACTGAGACGGGGGGGTGAATCAGTGTTATACCAGGATAGTAGATTTTAGCCTTATTAAACCATGCATACACCAACTGGTATACTAGTACATACCAAAATGAAAGAAGTAAAGAAACCAATAAGATAAACACTTAAATAAGAATCATAACATAGAGATTTATATGTGGAAAACCTCAAAGAGGAAAAACCACGGTGGGATTTGTGATCCACAATATCAATCCACTGGCCATATAAAGAGATATTACAAAAATATGAGGCACCTGCACTTGCAGGAAGGCTTACAACCTAGAGAACACTACTCAATCATAATAGGAGCCTCACTGACTACATTAAATTCCAGACTACAATTCAGAGAAGTGTGAACTACTAAGATATCATCTTCTATGCCATAATATAGATCCGATTTAAGCTCTGTCTGTTCTGGTTTGAAACCCTAAACCCCTTTACCAGAATAACCCTTACAATAAATTCCTCACATACATAATCTCTCTAAATAGTTTCGCATCATATTACATTCATATATCAATAATCTCCTATCTCATGTCTATATATCAAAATGATCTTATCAAACCGACCTATATACCCTATACAACTTTTATACCTTATGCGGCTTACAAAGATATATACAATATCATATTACATGCCGGCCAGATAACATAAATGTATAGAAATTAAAAAAAATTGTCGATGTCGGATCTAAGATATTTCGGCCTCCAATACCAATAACCTTTACAATACCATTTTGCCCTACATTGCCGATGACCAAAGAAATCTTTTGGACCTGCCGTTGTCGGTGTCGGTGTAGAATCTGTGAAGTGTCTGCCAGTACACCATAGAATCAAAACATGAAGCCAGAACACAAAATCATGTTTCCATCAATGACAACATAGTGAAACCAACCAATAGAGTGTCAATTGCCAACAATCTCCCCATTTGGCATTGATGGGAACACTCATGTGAAAACTGGTCAAGGTTTCATCTATCAATTTCATCCTGCCCTGCTCCCCCTGAGTTGAATATGAAAAATACTCCATATCTCCAAAAAACTTCAAAACTCTGTAACTCCCCCTAATGTATGCAACTCTTTTATTATTTTCACATCTATACTACTCCCCCTTTGACATCAATTTCCAAAAAAAATGTCAAAGAATAAGAATCGTACAATGAATATCCCCAAAAATGTCTTACTGGAGCTTGACCAACTTCAAAATTTTTGGATAAGCTTTCTCCAGTAACTCCACATAAGTATCCTAGTCAGTTTTGAATGTGCTAGAAATAGATACAAGTCCGCTCAATAAATGTGCAAAAGACTCTTTCTCATTTACCTCTGTCAGTGTGGGCTTTCCCACCATATCCATGCATTCTTTCTTGTGTACACACAGTGAATCCAATTGTGGACTCACCGGGCCTCTCAGACTTCTGGCTCTTCAAATTATTTTGTCTCTTCCTTTCTCAAGAGAAGAAATTTGGTTCTCCAAAATAAAAATTAGACCATGAATTGATGTGGTTAATGAAATCAGTCCGTCAAAAAAGTTAGCAATACTTGCAATTTTCTCCTAAATCTCTTTTATCTTTTTATCTACATTTGTAGTAAGTATTAACTTCTCCTCAATCTTTTTCTTCTCTATTTCAATTACCTAATCAAAAGTAGCTCTCTTAGCCTGAGTAAATATTTCTAGTGCTTGTTGGTTTGATATTTGTTGTAAGGATTGAAAGTGTATATGGTGAAAATGGATAACAATAATAACGATATTGAAAGGCTAAATGAATTCAACCACAAAACCCTAGCCTAACAACAAAAAAGATCCACCATAACATATGAAGATTACGTAAGACAACGCAAATCAAATGAAATCAAAAAGATTATACCATCACATGTCCAATAGGGTTTGGATCTCCATTCTTCCTATCTCCATTGATCTTGTTTGATATATTTGCTCTCAGATTTTATGTGCACAAGAGCTCAATAAAGAATGGAATGCGGTTGCAAGTAGGATCGTAGTGTAGTCAAGTGCATAAAATTCATTAGCCAGGGTTGATAATGAAGGAAGTATCCTCTTATATAGAAGACACTATATGAAATGGAGGGATAAGATTGAGAGGTGTAAAAGGAGGTCGGCTATGATTAGAGGGTAGGTAGAGGAAATAATAAAATAATGAAAGGGGTAGGTAGTGTATGAATTAAGAGATGAATGACTTGTGTCATGGGTAGAAAAGGTTAATGAATTAATTAAATAAATAAAGATTTAATTAATTAATAGAGGAAGTGGGATCAATTAAATAAATAAGATATTTATTTAATTTAGGAAAAGGATAATTTAAATAAATAAATGAGAAATAAGGCTAGAAGAGGATAAATGAATTAATTAAATAAATAAGGATTTATTTAACTAATAGAAGAATTAAGCTTAGATAATTAAATAAATAAAATATTTATTTAATTAGACTGGACAATTTTGGGTGTCTACATTTTGCCCCTCTTTGAGACAATGCGGCTTGTCGCGTTGTTTCAAAGAAGATAATATGAACTGATACAGAGTTGCCCCAAGATGAGAATGATATGCCCCCTCGAGAGATTGGATGAAAATGTCTGAAAAGATCGCAGACAATCTCTCGATAAGAAAGAGAGGCTAGAATGGACTGACTGGATAAAGTGACAAAGTCACGGGATAAAGAAGACTGACTCGGGAGACGAGGGCTAGGGCTAGGGTAGTCTATAAGATAGACCATGGGGGAAATACATCCACATTGTCATCTACACATCCATGAGAGCAGAGTGTAGAGCGAAAATAGAGTAGCAAAAGTCAGCAGCGATGGCCTTTGTTCACAGATTCGACCGCGTTCGTCGATTTCAGAGGCCAGCAGAGGTAGGAGAGCTGGTAAGTACCGCAAAGCCTCCTTGTACTTTGATGCATTTATTGTTGTCATTAATGCATGGTAGATAGGGAAATAAATGCACTTTAGGTTAGGGTCCAAAAATGTCAAAAAACGTCCAGGCACGTCTACATTGGTGCCATGCGCGTCTGTGTTGGTGCCAGGTGCGTCTATGATGGAAAACGCATCTGTGATGTGTAGGCGTGTTTATGCCAAGAAGGCACGTCTGTGTAAAACAGGTGCATCTATGCAGTCTTCAAGTGCGTTTATGTCAGGTAAGCGCATTTGTGTCCAAAAAATGTGAATTTGTGTCTTCTAGGTCAAATCGGTAGTTCTGTGATGAACATACGCTGTCAATTGGATAAGCTGCTGAGAGGATACACTCAAGTAGGTCCTCTAGGGAAGACTAGGATAGATCAAGGCACTTTGTGATGAACAGTGAGTACCAAGATAGAGTACTTTGTGATGAATAGGGAGTATTAAAATATGAGTAGCACTTTGTGATGAACAGTGAGTGCAAATGTTAGTAGCACTTTGTGATGAACAGGGAGTGCCAAACATGTAGTACTTTGTGATGAACAGGGAGTACCACTAGGATAAATAGCAACACTTTGTGATGAACATGGAGTGTCACTAGGATAGATAACCATATGCACTTAGATAAAATGTAGCATTTTGTGATGAACATTGAATGCCACAATGACTGACATGATTGATTTGCTTGACTGCAGGAGTATTTGCCTATGCTAGAGTCACGAGAGAGATTCCCGTTGACTCAGAGGTTGCGACCTGAGCTGACCATCGAGGAGTGAGCTGCGATTGAGGCTATGGGTTTGAGACATATTCTGTATGTGCCTGAGTTTCGAGCGAACATGGGACTGCTGACTGCACTGGCAAAGAGGTGGCACTCCGAGACTTGCACATTTCATTTGCCGATGGGTGAGATGATAGTCACCCTTGAGGATGTATACAGGATCCTGAGGATACCGATCGATGGGGAGCTGATTTTGTACGATCGAGATGGAGATAGGGAGGCCCTAAGATGAGTGTTCCAGGACCCAGGACTAGAGATGAGGGCTGGACATGTGGCTTGGGACATCATGACTACTACAGGATTGGCGCTGCCAGTAGTGATAGGAGGAGCGATCAGTGGGTTCTTGTGTCTTGATAGAGCGACATGAGGGTTGGCTGTGGATTGGGGAGGTGCACTAGTGACAAAACACACTAGATATGCCTAAGGACCGTGTGTGCTAGCACACCTGTATTATGAGCTGCATCAGTTTGTGTACCACGGGTCAGTGGGATTGGGCTGCGAGGTGACATTGTTACAAGTGTGGGCCTATGAGTATCTGCCAGTGATGAGACCGATACATTTCAGAGGTAGAGGTCATGGGCATAGTTTTGTACACTTGTATGACATGATCACCTCGCAGCCATAGATTGGCAGGTTAGAGCACTGGCGGCGGGTGATTGATGATATTGACATGGTCATATGGAGGCCATACCTGGGATGTGAGCAGTGGGAGGATGATGCTATAGAGCTTCCCTACACCTTTCGGAGTAGGTACCTGATTGGACAGATGCCCTATGTGCTGGAGAGGTAGCTAGTGGACAGGGTGGGCAGGTAGTTCGACAGGATTTAGTGGATGCCACGGGGTTCAGGCATGTATGCACAGACCGTTAGGGATCAAGCGCAGTTTAGGCCCCTATTATCAT
Source organism: Cryptomeria japonica (assembly GCF_030272615.1). Classification (NCBI taxonomy): domain Eukaryota; kingdom Viridiplantae; phylum Streptophyta; class Pinopsida; order Cupressales; family Cupressaceae; genus Cryptomeria; species Cryptomeria japonica. The sequence continues at coordinate 658,828,900 of NC_081411.1, read as the reverse complement.
ATGATCAGGCTATGACACAGCTAGTAGAGATGATGCCCCTACCTTGGGACATGTGGCCAGAGATTGAGGATGTCGGCATGGATGCCGAGTACACAACATACTAGGCCAAGCATCCATTCCCATGCCTAATGGATCTCAGAGAGCTACTAGATGGAGATGGTGGTGGGGATGGGGATAATGATGGAGATGATGGGGGTAGAGGCCGATGGAGGAGGAGGGGGGCAGTTGGAGAGAGGAGGGTGGCGCCACGGAGGGAGGGTGGAGAGGACACAGGGGCTCGGGTGGTGAGGGGTCACGATGGATTACCGCTACAAGTGCCAGCAGCACAAGGTCCCAGATAGGTGCAGGTATAGGGACAGATACAGGGATAGGTACCAGTACAAGCACAGGCACAGGGGCAGGCACCCGTACAGGGGGAGCCACATGTAGAGCCATAGGGGGCTGAGGCAGAGGAGGATGAGCTGATGGAGTTGAGGGAGATATGCCAGGGATAGGCAGATGAGATCCAGGAGTTGGAGAGAGAGAGGGATAGGCTCAGGAGGCGGCTCAGAGATACTGAGCGGGAGCGGGATCAGGCCATTTAGTGCTACACAGAGGCCGAGATAGCACTGAGGGTTGGGAGGCAGGTGGTAGAGGACACAGGGACCAGATATGCCTATGTTCTGCGGCCAGTGGAGGAGATCGGTTACTGGCGGGATCTCTATTATGGTGCGGTGCCAGCTGATCAGCGGGCGAGGAGCTTCCATAGACCATCACGGACAATGACAACTATGGGAGGGAGCCGAAGGAGACAAGCATCTAGTGGTGGGGTTATGGGTCCTCCACCACCACCAGATAGAGGGAACAGGAGGGATGATCATGGGGTGGGTCCTTCGGGGGCTCAGATTCCATCGAGGCTAGGCGACTCTGAGGGAGGGAGTTCATCATAGCCATAGAGGGCTCCCTATGTATCAGTATTGTACCATTCTTGTATGATGATGTAGACACCTTCGGGTGCTTTGTAGCCATATGATTTTGACATCATTGTATCATGACACTTTATATATATATATATATATATATATATATATATATATATATATATATATATATATATATATATATATATATATGAGATGATTCATCTTTGCGGCAGCTATATGCATGTGTACCTATGTGACGAGATGTTTCATGATGTATGTTTCTATGTGATGCTTATGATATGGATGCAAATATGTATATGATGCAATGCAATATATATATTTTTTTGTTCTTTTATGTTTTACATGTGTATGCATGATGCAAATGTGAATGTATGAAATGCAGATGAATATGATAATGCAAATAATTATTTACATGATGAGAATATAATATGTGCTAACATGTGTTGTGTGCAGGATGTGATGCAATTGTGATATTTATATGTATGTATGAAATGCTTATATGTGGTAATGCAGGTGCAACTACATGAAATGCAAATGTTTTTGGTGTGACATTATACTCAGTCATGTGATAGAAGGCTACGAGGACTCGAGAAGGACGATGGAAGTCAATCAAGAAAGGGGGATGGAAGATAGAAGATATGAAAGTGAAAGAGCTTCTTTTGCATTATCATCATTGAGCTTTATTATGGCAAGTAGGTTATGACAATCGAGGCATATGTTCGACCCAGAAAGTCATTGTACCTGTTTGCATGGAGATAAGACAGTCACAACAAAGAATGCCCCAGTTCATACTAGACTCACAGTGTCCTCATATCCTTGGACAAGTCATAGCATTACTAAGAGACAATCCACAAACAACAAATAAAAATAGGTGACGATACCCCATCCTCACCTTTCTAGTCAAAGACATCCTGGAGATAGAATCTCTAGTCAGAGACATCCCGAAAAAGCTAAAAGACATGTCACCAAAAGATAAAATCACAAGAAAACCAAGACTCGACACCAACATCCACTGTAGTCCTCAAGTTTAGTGTCTCTTGTCACTTGTATAAGTCTTATTTGATTGTGGTCACAATGTTTACTTTCACAAAAGGATACATAGCACCGAACCATAATGTTGTCTGAGTCTGTTGAAAGATTTGATTTTGTTGAAGCCCATTGTTGCTACTGTCTCATCTGAAACTGACTGAATCCATGAAATTGATACTTTATTGCAGAGAAGATGAAACTTTATTGCGGATCTGTGATGCAAATGTTGCTTTATTGCGGATTGTGCACGGATAGACTGAAGGAAGCTGGAAGAAACTATACTCCTCGAAACATGTGATGTTCTTAGTTCCACACCCATCACTAGACATAGGATTTGCCTTAGCCACAGATAGGATCTGATTCATTATGGATGGAAAGGGAGGTGAAAAGGGTGATTTATTATGAATGGCTAACCAATCTTGGGTAGATCAATAACAAGCCATGATGGGAATGGGTAAGTTTATTGTGGATGAATAGGTTGTGAGTGTGTGCAAAGTGAAAGGATGAAAGTGAATCCTGAAGGAGGGAGGAGCAATGTCTCTACGCATGGCACTGGTAACCCAATTTTCACCATGGTACTTGCCCAGGGCACCACCGAAGTGGTTTTCACCGTTGGACGAAATTATTTCTCTTTACTTTTTTTGATTTTTCAATGTTTTTTTTTTTTTTGGTGTCACAAGGCGCCTATTTGCCAGGTTTTCACCAAGTAACGATTTTTTTTGTTTTATAATTGTTTTTTGTATTTTTGAAATTTTTGATTTTTTTTTTTTTTATATTTTTGAATTAGGATATTCCAAAGAGCTATGTGTAGAACCTGCGAAGGTGCATGCTATTGATAAGATCCTCTAAAGGTTCACCTTCTGTAGTTGAGAGCTAATATGCACCAGATCCATATGCTGCTGTGATGATGTAAGGACCAAGCCAATTTGGTTCAAACTTGCCCTTCTTCTCTCTGTCTTGCTGATTTTTGGGGTTTTCTTTGAGAACCAAATCACCTACCTCAAATGTGTGAGGCTTGACCTTGTGATTGTAGCTGTGACTCATTCATTGTTGGTAAGCCTTGAGATGATTAAAAGCAGTTTGTCGTCGTTCATCCAGTAGTTCCAGTTCTTGTAAGCGAGAGACCCTATAGTCTTCATCACTGATAATGTTTTGCAAAGAGACTCGTAAAGAGGGTAGCTCAACCTCAACAAGCAAGATGGCTTCACCGCCATAGACAAGTGAATAGGGTGTAGCTCCTATAGGTGTGCGGACACTTGTGCGATATGCCCAAAGTGCATGATTAAGTTGGATATGCCAATTACGGCCATCGTCATCGACTGGCTTTTTTAGGATTTTAAGGATTGTCTTATTAGACGCCTTAGCTTGATCATTACCTTGGGGATAATATGGTATGGAGAAACGATGGGAAATATGGAAGCGGTCACAGAGTTCATGAACATCCTGATTTTTGAAGGGGCGCCCATTATCAGTGATAATGGAAACAGGAATACCGTATCGGCAAATGATATAGTTGAGGATGAACATAGCAATCTGTTTTCTAGTGACTTGTGTGAGAGGCACGACTTCAATCCATTTTGTGAAATACTCTATGGCAGTGATAATGAATTTATGACCATTGGAAGAAGGAGGGTGAATCTTGCCTATGAGATCGAGTCCCCACTGACAAAAGGGCCAAGGAGATGCAATTGGTTGAAGTTCTTGTGCTAGCGCATGTATGAGGTCTCCATGAATTTGACATTGCTTACACTTCTTGACAAACTGATATGAGTCTTTTTCCATATTGGGCCAATAATATCCAGTCCTGATGAGTTTCTTGGCCAAGGTAGGACCACTAGCATGTGGACCACATATCCCTTCATGTACTTCATGTAATGCAATCTGAGCTTCATCACTTTCTAAACATCTAAGAAGAGTGCCATCTAGACCTCACCGATATAGGATATCAGCTAAAATGACATATCGAGAGGATTGGCGAATGAAAGTGCGACATTGGTTATTTGATAGATCAGGAGGTAGTGTATTGTCACGAAGGTATGTAAAAATGGAACCATATAACTGGGACTTGGGACCGACAACACATATCATCTTAGTAGGAATGATTTCATATAAAGGAACCAAAAGGTTATCCACCAAGAACTCATAGCGGGTCTCATTTGGAGGTAGATCAATCAGTGAAGCAATTGTAGCCATGGCATCTGCGGCGCGATTCTGCTCGCTTGGTATCTGCTCAAAATCTATCTTTGTGAAGTGTTGTTTCAGGTCATCCACCATTTGTTTGTAAGGCATTAATTTTTCATCTTTTTTTTGGTAATCATCAGTTGTTTGACAGATTACAAGTTGAGAGTCCCCCAAAACACGAAGTTCCTAGATCTTCCACTGAACTGCAATCCGTAATCCAATTGTTAATGCCTCATATTCCGCTATATTGTTAGTGCAAGGAAATGATAAGCGGTATGATTTTGGTATAGAATACCCTTGAGGAGTAATGAAGAGGATGCCAGCTCCTGCCCCATGCTATGTGTATGAGTCATCGAAGTACAGTTGCCATGGCTTTGCATGTGAAATTGTTAAAATGGATTCATCTGGAAATTCTAAACTTAGAGGAACATCATCTATCATGGGAGCATCTGCTAATTGATCTGCGATGGCTTGTCCTTTTATAGCTTTTCTATCCACATACTCGATGTTGAATTCACTTAGGATCATTACCCATTTGGCTAGTCGCCCAGTAAGTGTTGCTTTATTGAGAAGGTATTTTAATGGATCGATTCTTGCAACCAACTTAGTCTTATGAGTGAGCATGTAATGTCGTAATTTCTGCGAAGCAAAGACCATGGCAAGACATGCATGCTCAATTGGTGTGTATTTTAGCTCATATCCCACCAATGTGCGACTGATATAGTATACTGCTTTTTCTTTGCCCTCAGCAATTTGTTGTGCTAAGAGTGCCCCCAGTGCTGTTGGAGTAGCTAATATGTATAGTAACAAAGGCTGATCTGGAACTGGTGGCATTAGAACTGGCAGATTCAGAAGATAATCTTTGAGTGTCTGGAAAGCCTATTGATAATTATCATCCCATTTGAATTTGATGTTTTTATGTAGCAAGTGCTGAAAAGGATTACACTTATCTGCAAGTTGTGCTATGAATCTTCATATGGACTGGAGTCTGCCTTGTAAAGATCAAAGTTGACTGATATTTCTGGGTGGTTGCATCTCCAAGATGGCTTTGACTTTTGCTGGATCAACTTCGATTCCTCTTTTGGATACAATGAATCCTAGGAGCTTCCCGGAGGTTACTCCAAAGACACATTTCTTGGGGTTTATCTTACTTTGTATTTTTCCAACCGATCGAAGATGACTGAAAGTATGTCTAAATGTGTATTTCTGTCTATTGATTTGCCTAAGAGGTCATCGACATAATCTTCCATAGTTATGTTCATGAGATCATGAAAGATATTAGTCATGGCTCTTTGATATGTAGCACCTGCATTTTTTAGCCCGAAGGGCATGACATTCCAGCAGAAAGTTCCCCATGGACAAGTGAATGATGTTTTGTGTTGATCCTCGGGCGCGATCTTTATTTGATTATAACCAGAGAATCCATCCATCAATGATAACATTTCATGACCTGCTGTGAGATCAACAATCAGGTGAATATTTGGTAATGGGAAGTCATCCTTTGGACAAGCTTTGTTGATGTCTCTGAAATCTGTACAAATTCTGATGCTCTGATCTGGTTTACTGACAGACACTAAGTTAGAGATCCATTTAGGATAATCAATTGGGCATATGAATCCGACATCCAATAATTTCTCAAGTTCTGCTTTGACTAGTAATGCGACTTGTGGATGCATCTTTCTTAATTTCTGTTTCACTGGTTTTGCCCCCGGTTTAACTGTCAAATGATGCATTACCAAATCCAGATCTAGTCCAGGCATATCAGTGTATGACCATGCAAAGTTGATTTGTCATTCTTTGAAGAAACTTATGAATTTTGACCTTTCTGACTCTGTTAACGATTGAGCCAGGAATATGTTGTGTGGAACCTCTTCTGTACCAATGTTTGTTCTGATAGTCTCCTCTACCAACATGGATGACTTTTCCTCATACGATGTTGGGAGAATGTCAAGCCTTCCATCTTCAGGTGCCTCAGAGAGGTTTTCACCCTCAGATACATCCTTTCTTTTTACTTTTTTGGGGTCAGACAGCGCCACAGTGTGGTTTTCGCCATAAGACCCTTGGTTTGTTCTTATTTTCACATTTTTGCGACTGGAAGGCCTGATGCCCTCTCCAAAATATGCCCCCCTATTCAATTCTATAGTGTATCCCATTTTATGGTCCCCAGGGGGAAGATCATCTCGTATTCCAAGATAGTCAATAAAAGCTTCATCATTTTGGAATGTGTCAAACTGTGCAGGTCCTTCATGATCCCAGTCAATGAGTTGGTGGTGAACAAGGGGAAGGCCATTAATGTCTTCGAGGTTAGCGGGGCTAAGAGTGAAGATGCAGTTATATTCGGGTATGTCAAGGTAATTATCAAGGTCATCGATGACACTCTCCTCATCAGTCTCGATCGTGAACGAATCCAAATTATCATCACTAATAGCGTATTCTGGGACAGGTGTTCTCATCCTATGTGATTTCAACCTAGGACCTTGAGACAAGGACTATGTGGAATCCTCATGGGTTGTTTCTTGACCAACTTTGAAATTTTTATAAAATTCCTCTTCTTCCGTGGGTTCATCTGGTTCTCTGAATATCTCGGTGAGCTCGTAGTCACTGGAAGACTTGTCTGAACCCCATTGCCATTCGTTGGAGTCTGTGGAATAGTGATCCTCTTGTTGAATTTTGGTAGCTTTGATTTGTAAGGATTCTTTTGCCCTTTGAGTGTGGACCTTAGAAGTCAAGAAACCAACTCCCTTTGAGCGTTCCTTTTTGAAAGTCAATTCAAGTTGTAAAGGTTCAATGATGCCTTCCTTTCGTAACCCCAGAGGGCTTTTTCCATCATACCCGAATTTTTGTAGAATCTTGAAGCCTTTGCCATATTTCTCACATGGTAAACTGATGTGATCTTGTGTGTCATCTTCAATGTCTTTGTAAAGAATTTTGTATAATTCTTCCTCTTCTAGTTTGCCCCATCTTTGAAAGGTAGTAGGGTCCCATTTGAGTACCATGATGGATACTTTCTTGTTAGGATGTGGTCTTCCATATTCTTTTGGGGAACTCATGACTTGTCATAAGTACATGGTCTGATTTAAAGTGTATTCCCCCATGCCCTTGTCCTAAAACTTGCCTTTAAGCTCACCTTGTTTTGATGTCAAAGGTTTAAATGACTCAGGATCAATGTATGCCGAAGAAGGAACAGCTTCGCGATTACTGGGAATGATGGTCTCAGTTTTTGATCTCAGGTTATTGCAGTATATGAACAGATTAGGATCACCAGTAACTATTACTTCTACTCCATTGTGAGGAAACTTAATGCATTGGTGATATGTAGATGGGACTGCCCTCATTTCATGAATCCAAGGACGCCCTAACAATATGTTGTAAGTGAGATCTAGATCTAGGACTTGACAAACCACATCCTTCGTAACTGGCCCAATTCTGAGAGGTAAGGTGACTGTGCCCTTGGATGAATGCTCTTCATCATCATATGCCTTGATAGTGATTTGATTTGTAGAATTCACAGCTTTATCAGAATATCCCAATTGTTTAATTGTGCTCAATGTACAAATTTTTAGACCTGCTCCTCCGTCTATCAGGACTCATTTTATTTGATGTTTGTGAATGAAGGCTTCAATGTGTAGTGGTGCATTATGTGGCTGACTTACGAAGGCGTCATCGGCTTCTGTGAATGTAAGAGAGTGTGGAATGGAAAGGTATCCCACCATGGCTTGAAATTGGTCCACGTTCAGATCAGTAGGAATGATAGTGTCTCTCAAGGTTTTGTCAAGAATGGCTTTATGTGTGGGGGATATGCATAAGAGCTCAAGGATGGAGATGAGCACGGGTGTCTTCCCTAACTGTTCTACAAGGTCATACTTAGGTTTGGTTGATGAGGAAGCGGTGTTCTTGGCTGGAGTACCTTGCAAAGTGATTTTACCTTGATGGGTTGTGACATTACATTTAGAGGTAGGTTCAGAAGAAGATCCAACACCTTTTAGGACAATTCTGGGTCTCCCGGTAGAATTCTCAGGGTTTTTGTCCTTGATGATAATGGTAGAGACGTAATTGTCCATTGAAATGTGATTGATAGTTGAATCATAGTTATAGGTTGCTCTAGTATAGTTGGTTTGGTCATCTGTGGCTTTAGCTTTTCCCTTGTCATGTTTTGGGAATGGTTCCTTAAACATCTCATGTTCTTGATTGGATGAGTGTCCCTCAATCTCAATGTCACCTCTGTCAATGAGATCTTGTATGATGTTCTTCAGTCGATGACAATTTTCTGTCTTATGACCCTTGCTCTTATGAAATTCACAATACTCATCATCATTCCACCAATTTGGTTTAACCTTTGGTTCATATGGAGGAAAATATGGAACTGTGATTACCTTGTTTGCCACTAGATGTTTGAAAACTGATTCAAGTGGTTCTCCCAATGGGGTATACTTCCTTCATGATTTAGAAGTTGTTTGAGTATTCACCTGATTGTTTGTAGAGCTTGATCTAGAAAAAATGAATTTGGGTCGCACTGTGTTGGCATCAACAACACCATCATTAACTATGTTCTTGTTTCTATTCCAAAATCTCGACTTGTCTTTTCCCTTAAAGTCATCTTTGTTTTCCTTGAATATCTTAATGACTCCTTGTTCAATTAGGACCTTCTCTGTTGCTAAGCCTTTTTCAATGATGTCCTTGAAGGTGGACAAACAAGCTTTCCTTAGATCATAGCCAATGTCTTTGTTAACATTCTGGGTGAACATTTCTACCATTTGTTTTTGTGGAATTTCACAAGAGCATCTGCTGGCTAGATTCCTCCATGTTTGTAAAAATGATGCAAAAGACTCTCCCTCTTTTTGCTTGGTGTTGCACAAAGTAGTGACTGATATGTCTGTCTCTATGTTGTAGGAGAAATGTTGAATAAATGCCTTTGCTAGATCACCCCATGACTTAATACCAGGTGGGAGTTGGGAGAACCATTCCATAGCTTGATCACCTAAGCTTTGTGGGAATAATCTCATCAAATATGTCTCTTCTGCTACTACCTCAATGCAAGTTGTGAAAAATTGTCTTATGTGTGCCTTAGGATCCCCTTTTCCTCTATACTTATCAAATTTAGGCGTCACAAAGTGTGTAGGAAAAGGAGGCATTGGAATGCTCTTGTCAAATGGATAAGGACATATGTCTCTCATTGTGTATGTTGGCTTCGGTGTATTTATGTCCTCCATTTTCTTTTGTAAGTCCCTAATTTGTTGCTCCAAATTGCTCTTAGGTGGAGATCGACTTCTTGGACCATACCCCATGCTTGAGGCACCAATAGGAAGAGGAGCATGTTGCATATATGGATGATATTGATCATACACATGTTCATATGGAGGAGGTCTATAATGATGCTGCTTATATGGACCACTTGGTATAGATTCATGTTGAGGAACGCCATATCTATTTTGTCCTTGTATACCATACTCTACAGACATGTCATGTTCTAATGTGTTGCCCCCAAATTTGACACGGGGTTTCCTTATGTCCAAAGTTTGAGCATGCCTTTGAATATCCAATTGCTTTGGTGGTTGATCCTTAGCATTGATATGTGATTGAGCATATTTCTCTGCATAAGGCTTCCATAATGGTCTGTGAAGGTGAGTATCATATGCTTGACCATGTGTATGTGGGACCTCTAGTTTTTGAAACAAAGATGATGGTGATTTAGGTACCATATGTGGTCCTCTATTTCCTCCACTATTAGGCCTCCTTTGATCCATGTTGGAGTGAGTTTGTTGCAAAGGTCAATTTTCCATTATTTGAGACATGTCAAAATCATGAGGTATCTTGGCTCCACTTTGTGCCATCATTTGTAAGAAGTATTGTCTATCCCTCCTCATTATTTCCTCAACCAATCGATTGAAATGGGGATTCATAATGGATTCTTCCACATTTGCTGAATGTAAGAAAAAGTTGTCCATATTGTCATTATGTGTAGCAATGTTGTTTGTAGTGTCCATGTTCTCAACATTTGGAATGTTTCTATAGGCATCCATGTCAGGTAATGTAGTATGATCAGAATTGAAAAAGATATCATTTTCATACTCATAAGAACTCATGTTTGCGGACTCTTGAGCCTCTTTAGTTTCTCTCCTAGTTTTTTGGGAACGGGTTTCAACCATGAACTAGGTATTGATTGAGATGTGTGAGACTAGATGAAAATGGAAAAAGTATGGAAGACCAAGGGTTGGATGGAATCTAAATGAATCTGAAGTGTACTTGCAATGTCCAAAGTGTAAGACCAAGTATGTATGTAGTAGAGTAGGTGTGACTTCCAAAGAGAGGATAGTTTCTCTTGATGAGGTAAGTTGACCTTGACTCTAAGTAAGACCAAATGAGACCCAAAGGCGAGAGACCTTGATGAGGGACCACTTAGCAAAATGTTGTTGTATGTAGTGTGTTGAAAAAGTATGATGAGGATAAGCAAGTGACCTTTTGACTCAAGTTTAGACAAATGTGAATGTAGTGTAAGGTGTAAAGCAATGATGGACTGTGTGAGACCCAAAGACAGGTTGAATGCTAGATAAAACCCTGGAGAAATGACCTAGGAAGCTCAAGAATTCCAAAACTGACTATGTTTGTTTGCTGGACTATAAAAGTTTTTCAATTCTGAACACAAACGTGCCTGTATACTTCACAGATGTGATTTCCTGACACAGACGTGGTTCTGTTTAACACAGATGCGCTTCTGATATTTTTGTAAAATACACTATTTATTCTGGAAACACAGACGCGGTTATACAACACAGACGCTATTATTTCAGACACATACGCGTTTCTACAAAATTTGTGCAATTTTTTCCAATCTGTGAAGTTGTTTTGTTGTGACCAAATCTAACTATTTGACTATTTTTCGTGACAAGAGGAAATAGTGTTGATGAAGACCCAATGTTTGCAAGTGTCTAGACTCAAAATGACTCCAAGAAAAGTGTGTTGTTTGATGTAAAATTGTTTTGCATACACTTGAAGACACAAAAGGCACAATGTTTTGTTGTTTGGTCTTGAATGTTTGAATGTTTAAAATAAGTCAAGCACAATTCTTATGGCTGGCGAAGACAATAGTTGTTGATCCCACATGGGATTTTACCCCTGAGGCTATGCTATTCAGAGCGGATACTTAGATGTTTGACCTCACTGGCTCCACCCTCGGCACTCACTTCTTGGGTCAGCCAAGCATCAATCCCCACGAAAACTCCCCGTGGTGAACTTTGTATCTCTACTAAGAACCGTATATGTGTGGACCGCTACCAGTGGTCCGACCTCCTGCCCCAACAACTAGAAGGATTTGGGCTTCTAAAACAAAAAGGTGCTAGTAAGGGCATCCGTTCGTGTGGCCATACATGCGACACTTTCAGCTCTATAAATACAGAAGGCTCCCAACCAGTAGGGGTTACGCCCTACAACTAATCAAATAAATTTGATCAAATGGGTTTATGAGGAGACATAGTGTCGGTATGAACTAATCAGCACACGTTATCCATAGTTTTCACCATGAATACAGTTGTTTATAGTGGTTCGGAAGAGGTGGGTTTTCCTCGCTACCACTTGGGTCGTTCTCTTCTCACTAGTAGTCCTAATGACCGCACGGGAAGACAAGCCCTCTAAAGATTAAACAAAAAGAGTCTATTGCTCAAGACACAAAAGACAATGATTCAATTTTAGTGCACTAATTGAAGTGTTTGCTAGTCTATGAAAACAAGGCACACAATAAAAATCCAAAAACCCTTGCCAAGGACCTGCAACAAAGAGTTGTTAGTAGTTTGGATTGTTTGAAATAATCACCCCTTCTTGTAAGCACACAAGTTAGGTAAATTTTAGATCCAAAAGACTTTGTGAAAATAGGGGCCTTCAACCAAACGATTTTGCTTTCAAGACAAGCTGCACCAATTTCGTTAGATCTAAAAATGTTAGCTCGAAATAAACCAGATCTGAAACCCTAAATGCAAAAACCCAAAACTAAATCAATAACTCAAAATTTGAAATCGGTGCACACAAACGCGATTACCCTCGACACAGACATGACTTCATGACATAGATGTGGTTCTGTGAGACACAGACGCAGCTCCAGAACGCAGACGCGACCTCTAGACACAGACGCGGATAAAAACACCGCAGACGCGACTAAGGAACTCAAATGCAATTTCTGGAACCTGCAAAAATAAAATACTGCCGATAACACAGACGCGATTCCAGATGTCGCAGACTTGCTAGAAAATAAAAAATGTGATCCGAAAGTATGCAGACGCGAGAATATCAAAATGTTGTCGAAAACGTCAGATCTGTAACTTCAAAATACAAAATCTGCAACAAGGATGTTAAATTCAAAAAGGGAGAAGAGTCCCACCGGGCGTGCCAAAATGTATATGGTGAAAATGGATAACAATAATAACAATATTGAAAGGCTAAATGAATTCAACCACAAAACCCTAGCCTAACAACAACAAAGATCCACCATAACATATGAAGATTACGTAAGACAATGCAAATCAAATGAAATCACAAAGATTATACTATCACATGTCCAATAGGGTTTGGATCTCCATTCTTCCTATCTCCATTGATCTTGTTTGATATATTTGCTCTCAGATTTTATGTGCACAAGAGCTCAATAAAGAACGAAATGTGGTTGCAAGTAGGATCGTAGTGTAGTCAAGTGCATAAAATTCATTAGCCAGGGTTGATAATGAAGGAAGTATCCTCTTATATAGAAGACACTATATGAAATGGAGGGATAAGATTGAGAGGTGTAAAAGGAGGTCGGCTATGATTAGAGGGTAGGTAGAGGAAATAATAAAATAATGAAAGGGGTAGGTAGTGTATGAATTAAGAGATGAATGACATGTGTCATGGGTAGAAAAGGTTAATGAATTAATTAAATAAATAAAGATTTAATTAATTAATAGAGGAAGTGGGATCAATTAAATAAATAAGATATTTATTTAATTTAGGAAAAGGATAATTTAAATAAATAAATGAGAAATAAGGCTAGAAGAGGATAAATGAATTAATTAAATAAATAAGGATTTATTTAATTAATAGAAGAATTAAGCTTAGATAATTAAATAAATAAAATATTTATTTAATTAGACTGGACAATTTTGGGTGTCTACAGAAAGTATTTTGATATGTGCTTAGTGATTACCTTAAACTTGCCGAAAGGGCTCGCTTCATTTTCAATCTTACACTCTAGGACCAATTTATGTAGAATAGTGATTGATTGATCTATAATCCCCTTGTCTGTGGATGCCTCCTTCATCGGTTTTTGAGAAACCATCATCATCAGTTCAGTGGGACTCATCTCTATGATGGTTTTCTTTTCTACCTGAGAAGTGTCAATTGACAATAATGATGGGCCAACAACCGGTTTCCTGTCGGATTCCCCTATTTTCTCCTTTGATGTTTTATCCTTTATAACCTCCTCACTTGCACTAGTGGCTTCAGCACTTGGTGCAATCTGTGTAAGTGTCAGTTCCTCTGTAGGAACAATATCCTCAACCTGTACATTTGTATCCAGAGGACAATTGTCCTCAATATTAGTATCCTATACAATGTTAGCTTGTTCATTCTCAGTATTAACCGGTATCTCTGTATTTGTTTGTACATCTTTATTTACCAGTGGCTGAATTTCCACTATCTTAATATTTTCCAAAACTGATGGTGAACTGCCCATAATCCCATTTCCTTTTCCTTCAATCGAGGTATCTACAATGTCTGTCTTGGTTTCCGGTGAAGTAGAGTCCTCTGTTTTCTCCCAAAAATTTAATCCATGCTTTTTGAGTTTCCTTTAGTACTTCATTCACTCTCCCTAGCCTCAGACTAGTTATCCTATGTTTTCTATTAAAAACTTTTCTGTTTGCCACCTCAAGTATCTTTTTCATTTCATTTGGAGCTGTAGTAACATAGATAGATAATAGCTCTTGAATTTAGTGTGTTTATCTTCTTACATAGCAGATAATATTCTAGCATCTAACATGTTATATAACTCAACTGGTATTTTATTTTCTATCTCTATTAAGGCTTTCTTATAAATGTCCAAGTATAGTAGGACTGCTTCCTCTACCTCTCTTTGTTCATCATCCTCTAAGTTTTCATAATAAAATTTAACATTCTTCAACATGCCATCTTTAGTTATTTCATCTACCAATTCTACACAAGTTTTAGGTGGTATGATAGTTACACTATCAGTTTCAATTGCTAAGTCAATGTCACTCTTCTTCTTCCTCTTGGCAGTACTGGATGTAGCTACAGGTGTAGCTTTAGGTGCTTGCTTATGTGCCAGTAGCTTGATTGTGACCTTCGTAACTGGTTTCATCTTTGCTTCCACCTTTTTTTCCTCCGGTTTCTTCCTCTGATTCAAATTCTGCAGTAACAGATTCAATATGAACTTCTGGATCCTTCATCTTTCCGCCTTTCTCTGGGACAACATCAATTAGTGCTTTGATGTCCTTTGAGACCTTCTGCACAAACTTACTTGCTTTTTCTTCTTGTTTCTCTCTTTTCTTCCAGTTGAACTCTGTTTCAACCTCTTGAGTTTTCTGCTGTGTAGTACCACAAGGATTCTCTACCTCATCAATTGGTGCATCAATTAGCATTTTTGCATAGGCATCAAGAATCTGTGCATCTACCTCATAAACCATTTCCTTAATCCAAATATTTCTGGGCTTAACTACTTCCATGAGAGTCTCATCCTTCTTTACCATGAAGAAAATATCGATAGAGTATTTCTGTACAATATGCTCAGGTACTCTTACCCTAGACCTCATAGATTTTTGAAATGCCTTCAAATACCCCCATATATTATCATCTCTTTGGCTTCCTAATGCAGCAATTGACTGTTTCAATTGTCTTCCTACCAGAATGTCAAAAGCCCATTGCCTCTTACCAGAATCAGGTGTAGCATTCAGAAAATATAGCATCAAGCAGACTAACAAGTTCCCATACTAGAATGTACCCTTCTTCTCGCCCTTAATCTCCCCTAAGTTTATTATCAATACATCAAGAATCCAACCACATAGATCTAACTTTACATTATCTCTCATCATTTTGTATGCAGCCAAAATGCATGAATTGGAAACAAAATTCAGTTGGTTTGATTGAGTTACCTTATATCAAATAATCATGCTACCAAATTTGATGTCTGTATCAGTGATAGTTCTCACTTTCATGGATCGTTTTTCATATGTAGCATCGACGATCTTCCTCATGAAGTCATTTGAAACTTTCTTGTTTGGATGTTTCCCTACCGATGGTAAGCCAGTAATGTCCCGGATGGCTTCCTTGGTGATTTTGTAAGGTCTGTTCAACCATATGAATTCCCCATGAACTCTTCTCAGTACATATCTAATTATCTCATCCTCAAACTTTGGAATATCTAGAATGTCTGTAAACCCTAGTTCTTGAATATGTTGATATGCCAATTTGATATTTCCAGATTCTCCCATTATCTCACTCATATATATGCCCTTAATTTTTGAATTTCCCAAGTCCTCGATAAGATAGTGAATATATGCCCTAGCATCTTGTACATACACAACTCCCTCCAGAATGCGAGAAAATGCTCCAACTGAGTCTTCCAAGGTAGCCACATTGGATACCACTTGAAAATTGGCCTAGGGCAGTCCTTGACCTCTATGACAGTTGGGTTTACAATAAAAATGGGAATAGAAGATGACCCCACTTCCATGTTTTAAGAAAAATACCTTTTTATTGCTCTTGGTGAAAACCTTCAACAAATTCTTCTAGACGTCAGTGAGATCGCTCAAGAAGAAATCTGATTGCCTCTGAATAGCCTCTGATCACACTTAGTCACTCTAAATCGCTCTAAAAGCAGGGTGACTAACAATGAAGTGTATTCAACCTTTCATCCTTTGAGAAAAACCCTAATCTTCCATTGACATAAATGACTACAGGTGAAAGATACCAGATCTCGCTCAGAACATATCCATGTCAAATAATCCTCTCCAATATCTAGAACATCTTCTAGAACCTCTTCCCAAAGCATATGCAACATCTTCATGAATTTTTCCTACCCCTAAGGCATCTGCCTTAGTTACTAGATGAGATTCCTGCTGGTACAGGAGCAACCTCTTCTACTGGATAAGTAACTGGGACATTCCCATCTGATGATTGTTCTTTAGTCTTCCTAACCCATCTTTGAGTATGATCTTGCCGGATTTCACTAACGTTCTCTTTTCCTTTTTCATTTGATCCTCCATTACTAACCGGTAGATTTATGCTTCTATAGAACTTAGCAATATGTCCAACTTCATTACATGCATAACATGTAACATTGTTCTTTTGAATTGCTTTTCTAAAATCGGTGAAATTGCTTGACTTGCACTGATTAGCCATATGTCCAAATTTTCTACAAGCATAACATTTAACATTCATTTTGCAATCTTTTGTCTTATGACCAACCTTATTGTATTTAGAACATTTACCAGGAGCAAAATCAGGGTTATGATTTGCTATGTGACCAAATCTATTGCAAACAAAACATCTACCATTGAATTTATAGGCATTGAATTGTCTTACCGGTGCCTTATGGTTTTGATCTTCATTAGTAGTACCAGAACTCTGTTCTTGCTCAAATCCAAGTCCATTGGAATCTCCAATCTACCTCTATCTCTTCAATAACTCATCAAGCTGTGCTGAGCCGATCTTGAATTTTTCTTTGTACCCACTTGCAACAGTTAAATTTTCTCTTAGTACTATCATTTTTCTATCAAGCTCTTGCTCATTACTTTGGGATTGTACCAAATTAGTTCTCAACATATCATTTTCATGAACCAACCTACCACATTCTTCAAACTTGTTCTTTAGGGATACAACGAGATTTTCTTCCTTTTTCTTTTTGTCCTCAATCTCCTTAGACATCCTCAAAGTTATAACTTGCATTTCATTCTTCATAATCATGTTCTCCTAGCTCAATCTATAACATTTCTCCTTAAGTGTATTTTTCTCTTCATCATCTTGATTTTGCAAGAGTTCCTTCCTTCTAGCTTGAACAGATGATAGCCTCTCTTATAGGATAAGAATGAATTCCTTAGAGAATTCAATTCATCTTATAGCTTTAAGTTCTTCAACCTTTCAACATCATAATCTTCAAGTGCCATCTCAAGCTTCTTCTCCAAAGCCATATTCATGGATTCTAGTTTCAAGATCTTCCTCAAGCTATTAAACTTCCTCCAAGGCACAAGTCTCTGATACCAATTATCAGAAACCAATAACACTGAGAGGGGGGGGGGTAAATCAGTTTTATATTAGAATAGTAGATTTTACCTTTATTAAACCATGCATACACCAACCGATATATCGGTACATACAAAATTGAAAGAAGTAAAGCAACCAATAAGCCAAACACATAAATGAGAATCATAACACACAGATTTATACGTGGAAAATATCAAAGAGGAAAAACCATAGTGGGATTTGTCACCCACAATATCAATCCACTAGTCATATGAAGAGATATTACAAAAATATGAGGGGCCTACACTTGCAAGAAGGCTTACAGCCTAGAGCACACTACTCAATCACAATAGGAGCCTCACTGACTATATTAAATTTTAGACTACAATCCATAGAAGTGTGAACTGCTAAGATAACATTTTCTATGCCAAAATACTGTTCCGGTTTAAGCTCTATCTATTCTGGTTTCAAACCCTAAACCCCTTTACCAAAATAACCCTTACAATAAATTCCTCACATACATAATCTCTTTGAATAATTTTGCATCATATTACATTCGCATATCCATAATCTCCTATCTCATGTCTATATATCAAAATGATCTTATAAAACTGACCTATATACCCTATACAACTTTTATGCCTTATGTCGACTTACAAAGATATATATAATATCAGATTACATGTTGGCCAGATAACATAAATGTATAAATATTAAAATAAATTCCTGATGCCAGATCTAAGATATGTCAACCTCCAATACCAATAACCTTTACTATACCATGTCGGCCTGCATTGTCGGTAACCAAAGAAATCTTTCTGACCTGCAAGTGCCAGTGTCGGTGCCGATGTAGAATCTATGAAGTGTCTTCCGATACATCATAGAATCAAAACATGAAGCCGGAACACAAAATCATGTTGCCATCAATGACAACATAGTGAAACCAACTAATAGAGTGTCAATTGCCAACACACCAACCCCTTCACCGAGCTCCAACTCAGTGATTACAAGATCATATAATAAATACAAAAGTTATCTCCTTGTTACAAAATAACTTTGTAACTCTCATGCAAGTCTCTCCACCGGTTCTCCTCTATCCAATTCTTTGCCGGTTCCCTACTCACCTCTTTCTGCTGCAACCTTATCTCCTGCTACAACCTTACTGGTTTAACCTTTGCTTCTTCTTTGTCGATACTCTTCTCTTTATCGGTTCTCTTCTCTCACACTGGTGCTAACCACCACCAGTATTCTTCACTTAGTTAGTTGTCTGCTATCTGATCACTGCCAGTTCTTAGCTTGTATGTTCTTTACTGACTCTCATTGTGCTCTTATCTTCTCTACAATCTTCTCTAGCTCTTCTTGGCTGGTTCAATCACCATTTGTGCACTCCTTTGTCAGAATTAAGGGAAGACTATCGATTACGTCACTCTTGCCAGTTCACTTCTTCTAACCAGTTAACTCTCACATACTCAGTCTCTTCTATGATTGTTGATGAGCACTTGACTGATTAACTCCCTGGTTTCTACTCTCTTCACCAGATTTTCTCACTCATTTAGCAGCACAATTTACATCTTTGGTTCACATACTTATAACCATGATTTCCCACCTAAACATGAGTTTGAATATTGGCATGCTAGGGTTTCTTCCATGCATTGAATCTGCACCCAATCTCATCTCTGATAATTGTGGCACATCATGTCCAATCGGATCTCTTGTCCTTGATTGATGATCTGTAGCTCATCAATCAACATTGCCATACTCTTTACCTTTGAATGCACATCTTCTATCTTTAGCTATCTATAGCATGATTTTTGGCCTTATGTCTGGTCAATCACATGCATGATACGACTTCCTTCACCCACTTCAATTTGCAAGATCACTCTGTCCTAGATCCATGTTGTTTCCTTGATCTCGAGCCTCAATCCTCTTCCATCATACCTCAAGCTTCGTAATCATCTTTAAATGTTGGACCAACTACCAACAACCTCACTGACACACCACACTAACTTGTGCATGCATGCCACTTCACCTTCATGTGGCACCTTTGTCGGTATCCACATTGGCTCACTATGTCAGTTTGACTTGGTCACTGACCAATAACACACAACTAGGTTCATCTACTAGTTCACAAACCTTGCCGGTTATACCCTAACCGATCTACCTTCAACTTTGCACTTTGCTGCTCTTCTAGTGGAACACTTAAAGTGGTCTGCATAATTGCCAACCTATCTCATTCACATCTTCAATAGATGGGAGCCTTTCACTTCTGCACCTTGTCAGCTTTACCGATGGACATACTTACCAATAATCACCTTGATAACACCATGTCATCAACCCTACTAACTCCATCTTCAATCTGACAACATTGTCTATCTGGAGTTGTTCCAACTTTGCCTTCATAAAAAAACCTGCTCTCTTATCAACTAATTTATCAAAGTGACAAACATATCCTTCCTTCTTTGTACTAGAAACTCACCATGTCTGCCCTTGTAGATCCGATGCATATCTCTGATCTCATGCACCTAAGGCAACATAGTGTTTTACTAGTTGATCCTATGTGAGTCTTCAATCACCTGCCTTCTACTCTTCTATCTTATCTTAGAGGACTATGATGCATTCCATGCATAATAGGAGATAAGCTCCACTTACCAGTGGGAGTGTATCCTTGTCATCTACATCTGACATTGCACCAATATGGCTTCCCTGTTTGAGTAGGCATATCATCAAATAGGCACATATGATCCGATTGGGAACACTCTTTGTGAGTCTTCACATCATCTGGTGACTGCATCTTTATCCAGTGGTCTTACTATTTTACATCCAATCATCCATCATCCAACAACATACCGGTTGCCACTTCTTTATTGGCTCACCCTCCTTGCTCACTTGCTAGTTGGCAAGAGTGCACTACCAACATATCACTTACCAGTTGTTATCCAATACCAGTCTCCAATTCTTATATCTTCAACACAAGACACCACTAACTTGTGTACCAATGAGTCCAATGACCATTATGCTGGATGACACTCTCTTCCTTACTAGTGACCTGCTATGCTAGTTGACATCAATGACAACATTTCTGGTATGCATCATTGATAACACTACTCATCAATCTCCCATATCGGTTGCCATCCTTTACCAGTTGACATCAATGACAACACAATACCAACAATCTCTCCCTCTGGCATTGATGTGACCACATGTAGTATCCAGTATACTACAGATTCTCTCTCCCCCTTTGACAACAATGGAAAAGGGGACTGATAGGGTTTCTCTCCTCCTTGTCTTTACCATGCACTGATAGATTTTTCTCTCTCCCTTTTTGTTTACTGGATGCTTCTCCTCCTTTTACTTTCATACTTTGCAACCTCTCAAATCACAACACTTAAGATAGAGGGCTCAATCACCAACTGACACCAAATGCTTAGCAACCAAGTGTATATACAAATTGGATGCTAATTGCATATACAAGTCTGAAACCAGTTGAAGGAACACATGTTAGTGAATAAAAATTACTTGCCGATTAGAGTGCATCATCTCCCCTTTGATATGAAGAAGCTATTATGACCCCAAATTGCTGATACCAAGTGTTGAAGCTAACACTGATACCAATTGTATCTCTTTCGATACCAAATGCATGTTCTCTTGTGCAAGTAACTCTCATGGTGGTCCAATTGTGATTTCAATTAAGTACAAATTGGATGGACATTGAAATACCCCACAACCCCAAATTGATGAACACATCCCAAAGTCTCAATCAAACCGCTACAACCATAGACACTTGCACACCCTCTATGTCTAGCAAGTCTGATACAAGTCAAAAAACATGGTTGTCAACTCCCCCTGAGTCATACATCTCAGGTCTTCATTTGTTTGTTAGGTTCTAAACTGGAGCCAACCTGCCTCTTATACTAGTTGAGATGTGCATATGTGATCAATCTGATGATCTATCAACTCCATAATTTCCACCACAACATATGCATGATCCTAGGCGTTCAAAATGCCATACAATATCACTATCATTCCACATATCAAACCGGTTAGCCCACAAAGATGCATGTGCACATAATCAACTACTGGGCCATCATGTGTCATTCAAATATTTTCCAATACCACTGGAGACAAAATCACTTCAATCCATGCAACCAGAGTTACTAAAATGATCTCAGACCTCATTGACTTACATAACCTGCACTACCTGTTAGTATACATACTAGTTACATACTGCACATACCGGTTTCCTACACTGGTCCATTATCTCTACCGGAGTACCTTCCTCTAACTCCTGTCTTCTTGTGTCAATTTTCTTCTGATCCCAATTGCAAATTTTCCATCCTTTAACATATGCAGTAGTGATCCATCTCTCCTCTGTATGTGTGTAGCCAAGGCGACCACTACACACACTTGTCATCTCATTTCCTTCCTTTATGCTAACAACAACCTATTCTTCCATTTGTCCTCTTCCACTGAGGGGGGAAATTATATGGTCAATGTGCTACTCCCCCTAAGGTCCTACATCTCCTTTAAGCCTTAGGAGATATCACCTATGTATTGAATGCACAATGTTGGTCCATGGTCCTACTGTCTTCCTTCTTCTTCCATACCTTCTTGGTCTCATTCTTATTCCCATTTTCAGTCTTGGGACTAGGCATTACTTTCTTTTTCTGACTAGTTATTTCTTTACCAGATTCTACATTACTACCAGAAGTATTGCTGAAGAAGCAAACAATGTTCATGCCATACGCATGAATGGAGGACCTTCTGTTAAACTAGTTTGACCATATTCTTGTAGCGTCATAAATTGTACGCACTTGCTACGGTGGTACAATTTCACACCTAGTTTAGCACCCGCCTTGGCGCATTTTTGCATTTTGCATCGCATTTCCCCTTTAGCACTTAATTAATCAAATTAATTAGGTCTAAGGTTCTATTTCATCATCTCCCACATCATAAAGTTGGGCCCTTTCATTAAAGTGTGCCCTTTTCATTTTATTCCTCCAATACATCATTTAATCAAAAACCCTAATTAGGTCCTATTTTGAACTTGGGGGCTTGATTTCGGGGGTCAAAACATCTTGAAATCACCTGTAACTTTGGGATTCTCTCTAAAATCATCATATCCGATAGTCCTAAAAATTTGGTGAAAAGTTGTCGGGACCATGGCGCCCGGAGTGCAACATGGTCCCAGACATTTTTCTCAAAATTTTAGGAGCACGATCCAATCATAAAATAAAGCTTAACCCCAAGAAATTGGCGGGAGATTCAATCTCTAAGTCGGCCTAAAGTTGAAATTAAGACCTAGGGTTTCATACATAAGAGCTCTCTTTCTTCATTTGAAAGGATGGGATTTGTGGCTTTCAAGGACCTTCTATGCAACGAAAGAGCAGATCTTTGAAGGCTTCAACAACATTCAACATTCATCCATCAAGCATTCATCAATTTCATTCATCCACTTAGGGCTTGGAAGACATTGAAGAGCAATAGGAGATTACCGACTGAAGATTGGCTTGTACTCCTCCCTTGAGGGTTGGGTATGATTTCATGTTGTTTTCATGTCTTTGCATAAGCTTCAATATATCCTTTATTCATGCTTTAGATTACTTTGCATCTTGATTTAGAGCATTTACATTATCATTTACAAGCAATTAGGGTTTACTTTCTAGGTTGCTCTAGTTTGCTTTCTTGGATTTAAGGACCTTGCACACACACTAGGTCTGCACACACAATACATTTTACAATACAACTTGGCTATTCGTGGAGGTGGAAATCACCAAAGCGGGGGTTTGACTAAGGCAAAACCCTATATAGCTGCCCAAACACCTTTTCAGATATAAGTGCAGGTTTCGGGATTCGGACGACGCCGCAAGTTACAGATCCGGAAGAAGCAGACGGAGACCAAACAACACACCAAATTGCAGAGCAGAAACCCAGGACAGGGGCGTGGGGTGCCCTGGTCCTGCCAGGACAAGGGTGTTTGGTGCCCTGGTCCCTGGGACAGGGGCGCTGGGCGCCCTGGTCCTCCTGACAGACAGCAGTTTTCAGCATTTTTGACAGCTTTCCAGGTTGCAAAATAGCAGTTTTCGGAGCAGTTTCAGGGGCAGAATCAGGATAGTGGCGCCCGCGCCCCCGTCTCGAACATTTTCAGTCAGATTTTAACTCTGGGTACGCATTTTCATTCTTGTCTTGTCCTTGTGTTTACAGCTTTCCATTATTAAAGTTCAATTCTGCAATCTTGTTATTAGTTCATACTTGCACTTTGGGGTTAGGGATTGAACTTGCATCATTTTATCTTTCAATTACAACAAAGGAATAGAAATCCTAATAGGTAGCCTGTGGCTCTCTCTTCCACAAAAAGAAGTAGCCAATTGTGTGATACCTCTAGGCTCTTTCGTATTCCACAAGTGTGTGGTTGAAAGTGAGATTAGGGCATGTTTGCTTAGTGTCACTTTTTCTCCCACACATTTTGGTGAACCCGACGTGAACTCCAATCTTCTCTAATTCTGATTTGTGTTTTCAAATTTGAGTGTTTATGCTATTTCAAATTCAAATTGGTATTTACAAGTTTCAATTTCTTGCAAGATTCAAAAATTTAGAGGAAATTTTTGCTAAAACCCTAAGTTTTTCAATTCAAAGTTGAACTTGTGGATAGCTTAATTGGGATCAATAATTTCAAATCTGATTTAGGAACTCATTTGAATCATAAATTTCATTTTCTAAATCTACATTCTAAGTGCTTGCATTGGTTAAAATTAAACATTTCCTTCTATTTTGCATGTGTTATCATTTGAAAGAGGAAAATTGTTGTCATGATGCATTCATTTCATAGATGTGATAATGGGTTAGCTTCCCTTGTTTCAATTTTTCCTTCTCCTAAAGAACCTCCCTCCATCTATAACAACATTTTAGTGCCTAAAAGAGTTGCTAACAATCCCTTTGAGACTCTCCCATGCTTTAAGGATGAAGACTTTAAGAGTGATCTTAACAACTCTCCTAAAATGTGCCCTTCCTATTTAGCTATCCTAGAGGAAGAGAATGATATCATAAACACCTTTCTTAAAGTTACTTCACCTTCCCTCCATGATGCCTCTGTAAGTGAAAAGGTATTGATGGACATTGAATTATTTTCTCCTAAAGTTGGTCCTTCCAATGGGGGCATGTTAGTGCAACAAGAGGTTATGAACACTTCTTTCAAAGATCTCCTTCCTAAGCATGAATCTTTGGAGAAATATGTTCATGTTCCTCCTAAAAAACACTCCCTTCATGAGGATCCTTTTGTGCAAGAAGATGACATTATCCCTACATTTCCTAGTGATGGCATTTCCTTTTCCAACAAAATTCCCACTAGAGATGATGAATTAATGATAAATGCTTACCCTTCTCCTAAAGTTTGTCTTACCCATAAGCATCCCTTAGAGAAAGAAGATGAAATAATAAGCAATTTCCTTAATTCTCTCTCCCCTAAAGATCATATTGAACATATTTTGAGGAAAGAGGATGAGTTTAACACATCTATTGATGCTCTCCCTCCTACGGATGAGGAATTAATAAGCAATGTTATCTCCTCTCCCGAAATTGACAATACTTCAAACATTCCTTTCAACAACTTCACTATCTGGGATGAACCATTAGAAGAAGGTGTAGATTATTCTCTACCCTGTGAGAGAACCCTAGCCAAAGGGGATGAAATCAAGATTGAAAACTCCCTTGATAGTTTCTCACCTTCCTTGAATCTCAATTATTCTCCCTCTCCTCAACTTGGTTCTACTCGTAGGAAAACCCTAGTTCAAAGCAAGATGGTTAACATCTCTTTTAGAGATCTCCCTCTCAAAAGTGAGACTTTAGAGAGAAATGTTGATCCTTCTCCTAGAGAGTTTATTCCCCATGTAGATCCTTTGATGATAGAGGATGATATGACCTTTCCTAGTATTACTTTTCCTACTAGAACATCAATGCCTACCCCTTGTCTCTCTCCTAAAATTGATTTAATCTGTGATAAGATTTTAGTGCAAGAGAAGACTATCAATAATTCTTCCAACACTTTTGTTCATTCCTCTAAACCATCCTCAATCAATTTGATACATGTGAATGAGACACCTAACAAACCTCTCTTCACTGTCCAAGGTGCTTGTCCTTCTCAAAATTCTCAACCTTTAAATAAGCCTATCTTAGTGGTTCAAGGTGGTTATGCTAATGATTCTTTTTGCACTCCTAAGAAACCTATTATTACTGTGCAAGGAGGTTATTCTTCTAAGAGCCCTTATGAGTATGCTAAGCAATTGACTAGAGAGAGTTATCATGCGGTTGCCCATACTTATAGTACTAGAAACAATAGGCAACCTAATCCTCCTCCAGTTATCCCAACTTCACTTCCTCCTTCCCAACCTATTCTTCCTCAAGCTCCACGTATTTCACAAGTTCTTTGTAAGGAATATGATCTCATAGAACAACTTAAAGCTACCCCTGCTAAGATATCCCTTTGGGATTTGATCCAAACTTCTTCCGCTCATCATGGAATGTTACAAGATGCCTTGAAAGATTTGAATGTTCCTCCACCGAATACATCTAGTAATATAGCATCTTTAGTTAACTCTGTGATGAATCCTAAAGCTCAAATTGTGTTTACCCAAGATGAGTTGCCTACTAGTGAAATTCAACATCAATATGATCCCTTGATGATTGTGGTTATCATAAATGACACTGCTATAAGACGAACATTAGTAGATAATGGCTCTAGCCTTAATGTGTGTAGCATTAATCTATTGCATAAGATGAATGTGGATACATCCCTTATTGAGCCTGACTCTTGTCCCATTCGAGGCTTTGATAATGTGGCTAAGTCTTCATTAGGTATTATCACCTTACCCATCATAGTGGGACCTGTTACTTTGCCTACTCCTATCCATGTTATGTCGGGAAATCTAACATACAACTTGTTATTAGGGAGACCTTGGATTCACAGTATGCAAGCTGTCCCCTCTACATTGCATAGACAAGTTAAATTCATTTATAATAATAAGACATATACCTTGATAGGTGATACTAATCTTCAGGCTTGTTTGTAAACATCTACTTCCAAAGGGAGTTCTTCTAAGCCTTCCTCTTCTATTGATGACTCGTTAAACAAGATACCTATGGATGAATCCTCACTCTCTAATGATCAAAATTCTTTGGATGAGCCTAAATCTCCTGAAGAAGATCCTTCTCGACTTGAGTCTACACATGAAAAGGCTTTTGATCCTGAGAAGGTTCTCGCAGAAGACGATTGGGGATCTCTTGATTTTAATCCCACCTTTGTAGGTGAGTATAGGGTTCCTCCTAGAGTGCTTAAAGTTAAAAAGAAGGAAGAAACTAGAGATCAATCAGTCTTACCTGAGCTTATGAGCAATAATTTTGTGGCCACTTCTCAAACTTCTTCTCCTCACACCTCTAATTATGAAGAGTTTGATTCTTTGTCTTATGAAAAACCACCTTCTCTTCCTGAAATGGCTGATCGTTATGGTCGTGGTTTTCGCATTTTTGCTAAGCATGGGTATCATGGAAATGGTTGTGGCGCTCATGAACAAGGGATAAAAGTTCCTCTAGAGACTAATTTTCACAATTATGCCTTTGGACTCGGCTATAATCCCTGCAAACGTACCAAAGCATCTAAAAGACCATCTCTCAATGTGAATGCTATATTTAGTAGTGATGATGATCTCACTTCAACTAAATCATCTTCTACTTCTATCAACTCTCATTCCCCTCATAAGGAAATCTTGGCGATGAACAAAACTCTTTATGAATCCCCTCAAATTTCTAAATCCACTTATGAATCTTTATCTCCTATTCATCACAAAGTCCTTTCCTCCAGGGATGAGGCTCTAATAAATTACACTCATCCCTCTTCTAAGATTTCTTGTGACTTTTCTTCTTCAATTTTTATCATTTTATACATGTTTTTGATCTCACTTATAGTTGAGCATTCAACATGTCATATTCAAATACCTCATTCAGTCTATCATGTCTTTAAATAACATTAATGGCTATTATGTTGCTCATCACTATGTGACATTGGTAGCTCATTTACTGGGGGCTCATTGTCATTCATGATGGTACAATTTCAAGTGCAATCATATTTTTTTTTTTGAAGCAACATAATAGCCTAATTTTCTTGTTCCTATGGGGACAAGAGTGATTTCATACATCTCTTCTTTTGCTTATGTCCAAATCTCTCCCTAGAAGATTGTGTAAGTCCTTCTCATTGTCCTTATCCTTGGGAGGCAATGATCTTTCCTTATTTTTATCTAAGGATCCACTTTTTCCTATTTTGTGGATGGTGTGGACTTTATTACTTGATGTTATGCCTTGTACGCATTTGTTGTTGTTTGTTCAAGGATTCTCTCTTACAAGAGGTGTAAGTCCTTGACTACAACCTCTTTTGCACTTGGTAAAATACATCCATAATGCATTCACTCTCCTAATTGGGTTAAAAAGAGCGTCATCCTTCATTAAGAATCACTTTCACCTCGCAAAAGATGGAAGTATTGCATTCTTATTCTCTTCTTTGTCTTATTCTAGAAGATGTTATATTTGTCTAAGACAATTCCTCTTGGGGATAGGCATCTTTTGTACAAAGATCTCTTCTCCTCTAAGGATCTCCTTTACACATACTACAAGATATCCCTTTTCAAAAATCTTATCCTTGCTTAAAGAGTGTAAAACTCTCTTGCTTGGATCTATGACATTGTTGCATTTTTGGGGTATCTTCTTTTGTGATGAAGGTAGGTATCCTTGTTCTACTTTGCTTATGACATAAACATTACACTTTTTGAGCAATGGGTCATTCTCGGAACCAGAGCACAGACTCTTAGAGCGAGATGTCTCCATTTTTCTTTTATGCAAGGTGATTATTCTCAGAACTAGAGCACAGACTCTTAGAGCGAGATGTCACGCTTTTGTACTATACATATACAGGTTGTAGCATACTCGGGCATAGACTCCTATGAGATGCTTCTAACCTCACTTACACACACATGCACGAGGTTGAGTGGAACTAGCGGCATAAGGCTAGACTTTCTCACTTTCCTCCCTTACATGGATCACCTAAACAGACTCTAGGGGCTAGTTTTCCATGTCCTTTTTCCATGGATCACCTAGACAAGATCTAGGGGTGAGAAGTCCATGTTTTCTCTCTCACTATTCTTCTCATGGATCACCAATGTGTGTATTCATGCTTTTTTCCTTTCTTTTCTTCTCTTTGCATTTTGTTTCCATTTACATCCTTCATCTTGTGTTAGAGAACTCTCAAATCCTCACACTCTTTGTTGTGTTGGAATTGAGATTTAGTCCTCTTTCTTACCAAATGATTCTCCATTATTTTTTGATCTCATATCAAATCTTCTTGTGAGCATTTGTCATCAACATTCTTTAACAATTCGAAGTGGTAAACATGATACCCTGTTTCAACTCACTAAAATTAGCAAGCCGAAACAGGGGGGGGCATATAGTTACCCTCGAATTTTCATCACCTTCCTTAGTAAGCATTAGGTGATTTTGTGATCTAACATGTGTTTTGTAGGGTGCGGTTCCTAACTGTGTACTGCAGATACCGCTGGGGGCTTTGTTCGACAGACTTATGGATATATCCTTTTTCAAATAATGTTTACTTTTCTGTACTTTAGCTTGCATATGCACGTAGTGTTCATATGACCGCTAAAGTGGGGGCTAAATGTAGCGTCGTAAATTGTATGCACTTGCTACGGTGGTACAATTTCACACCTAGTTTAGCACCCACCTTGGCGCATTTTTGCATTTTGCATCGCATTTCCCCTTTAGCACTTAATTAATCAAATTAATTAGGTCTAAGGTTCTATGTCATCATCTACCACATCATAAAGTTGGGGCCCTTTCATTAAAGTGTGCCCTTTTCATTTTATTCCTCCAATACATCATTTAATCAAAAACCCTAATTAGGTCCTATTTTGAACTTGGGGGCTTGATTTCGGGGGTCAAAACATCTTGAAATCACCTGTAACTTCAGGATTCTCTCTAAAATCATCATATCCGACAGTCCTGAAAATTTGGTGAAAAGTTGTCGGGACCATGGCGCCCGGAGTGCAACATGGTCCCGGACATTTTTCCCAAAATTTTAGGAGCACGATCCAATCATAAAATAAAGCTTAACCCCAAGAAATTGGCAGGAGATTCAATCTCTAAGTCGGCCTAAAGTTGAAATTAAGACCTAGGGTTTCATACATAAGAGCTCTCTTTCTTCATTTGAAAGGATGGGATTTGTGGCTTTCAAGGACCTTCTATGCAGCGAAAGAGTAGATCTTTGAAGGCTTCAACAACATTCAACATTCATCCATCAAGCATTCATCAATTTCATTCATCCACTTAGGGCTTAGAAGACATTGAAGAGCAATAGGAGATTACCGACTGAAGATTGGCTTGTACTCCTCCCTTGAGGGTTGGGTATGATTTCATGTTGTTTTCATGTCTTTGCATAAGCTTCAATATATCCTTTATTCATGCTTTAGATTACTTTGCATCTTGATTTAGAGCATTTACATTATCATTTACAAGCAATTAGGGTTTACTTTCTAGGTTGCTCTAGTTTGCTTTCTTGGATTTAAGGACCTTGCACACACACTAGGTCTGCACACACAATACATTTTACAATACAACTTGGCTATTCATGGAGGTGAAAATCACCGAAGCGGGGGTTTGACTAAGGCAAAACCCTATATAGCCGCCCAAACACCTTTTCAGATATAAGTGCAGGTTTCGGGATTCGGACGACGCCGCAAGTTACAGATCCGAAAGAAGCAGACGGAGACCAAACAACACACCAAATTGCAGAGCAGAAACCCAGGACAGGGGCGCTGGGCACCCTGGTCCCTGGGACAGGGGCGTTGGGCGCCCTGGTCCTCCTGACAGACAGCAGTTTTTAGCATTTTTGACAGCTTTCCAGGTTGCAAAACAACAGTTTTCGGAGCAGTTTCAGGGGCAGAATCAGGACAGTGGCACCCGCGCCCCCGTCCCGAACATTTTCAGTTAGATTTTAACTCCGGGTACGCATTTGCATTCTTGTCTTGTCCTTGTGTTTACAGCTTTCCATTATTTAAGTTCAATTCTGCAATCTTGTTATTAGTTCATACTTGCACTTTGGGGTTAGGGATTGAACTTGCATCATTTTATCTTTCAATTACAACAAAGGAATAGAAATCCTAATAGGTAGCCCATGGCTCTCTCTTCCACAAAAAGAAGTAGCCAATTGTGTGATACCTCTAGGCTCTTTCGTATTCCACAAGTGTGTGGTTGAAAGTGAGATTAGGGCATGTTTGCTTAGTGTCATTTTTTCTCCCACACAATTCTTCTGGTCATGTTGTTGTAACTGGGTACTAGAACCGGTGGACCTCTTGATCCTGCAGGGACATTTCTCCTTTGGTTCCATGTAGGTCTCTGACTTCCATATGCTCTATATTCATTTCCATGTTGAGCATAGTTGCTATACCAAATGTCATGTGACCAAACTTTCCTGTTCCCGTATTCATGACTTCTATGCCCAAATCCATTGCAATTATAATATACATAATTTGTATTTCTTGAGGCAACAAATGGACTCTTCTTATTATGCATAGGAGAAGATCTATGCCTGTTTCTACAACCTGACATACTATGGCCATAAGCATCACTTCTTGGACATGATACATTCTTATTTCTAGACCTTTTTATGCATTCACCTACCCTATGACCATAATCTTTGCAAGAGAAGCAGTAACTGGAAAAGAATGGCATATGACTTGCAAATTTATTTTGCCATGCATGTGGAGATCTTACTGATTTAATATCTCTATGAATGCTTCTCTGAGGATGGATATTGGGATGTTCATTCTCTGTAGTTCTTCAATTTGATCCCTTATTTTCTTACACTTGCTTTGTCTTATGGGTAGTAGCGTTTCCTTGTCTTCTCCTGGTAGGAGGTCTTCTATTATTGCTTCTGGTGAAGCTTCCTTCTCCCATCTTTCCTTTTCCTTTGGGATCTATATTGTTTCTCTTTTATTGAGGCACCGGTCTTCATCCTTGATTCCATGTCTTCACCGATTGTGGTTAGATCAACCTTCTTCCAGGGAGAGTTCTAGACTGTGAAGATCTGTCTCTTGTTATATCCATTAGAGGAGAAAAACAAAGTGTCATTGTGGGGGACATTATTGTTGGTGGAGCATTCACCAGCACCACTTCCTAATCCTCCAGTGTCCTTGGAGTGCTTTTTCTTCTTCAACATTTTGTCCAAGGCATCACTGCAGCCATCAAACCAAATTCTTACCTCGAGCTCGTCCTAACATTTCTCAAGGTCATTTAAGAGATTCCCCATTTCTCCTTCTAGCTGCTGATACTCTTTATCCTTGGCCTCCAGCTCAGACTCTAGATCTTTACACAAACACTCATTGGTGTCTTCTTGTTGAGTCTTCAACTCTGAGATACAATTCTTAGATTCTTCAAGGCATCTAATCAATCAGTTTTGTTCCACAATTGTAGCATTCTTGAATAAATTGTATTCATTTCTCACTCTACTAAGTTCTTTGAGTGCACTTACAAGTTCTCCTTCAAGATCAACTTCTGCTTCATCTTCTTCTTCACCTTCACTATCACTGCCAAACACATCTTGCCGATAGGAATGATCTGCATGATCACTCACAAATTTTTGGTTCTCATCATCTGATTCTTGAGGCATGAAGAGGTGGGTTCCTTCTTCATCATTGGTGTTGCTACTGCTCACTAATCTATCTTCATCTACAAACCTATGTGATCCATTTCTTTTCTCGCTCTCACAAACCCATTTTGCAAAACAAGGTTCATTGCCATAAAGTTTCTTGAATATATACCATAGGCTTTTTGCTGATTTGCATCTTTCCACATGTGAGGAAACATCATCTGATTGCCCATAGAGTATAGCCTTCATTGCCACATCATTTCACTGATATCTTCTTTCTTCTTTTCAATTGGTGGGAAGACTTACTTTACTAGGGCAACCATTAACAACTGACATCCACACATCAAACCCTAAAGAGGATAGGTATACTTCCATCCTACAACTCCAAACATAAAAGTTTGCACCATCAAATACAGGAGTAGGGATTGACACTAAACAAACCATTGTGTTCAAATACCAAAATCTACCCAAGCTGGAGAAAGCTTATCAACTGGGAACCTAGGCTCTAATACCAATTGTTGAACACTAGATGCCACTGAGAGGGGGGTGAATCAATGGTTTCCAAATATTTTCCCTTTTCTATCCTATGTGTATATACTAATTAACTGATCTAACATAAAGAATATATACTAGTTAGATGGGAAGATAACACAAATGCAACCACACATAAAAGGGACATCTCATAACACCAGATGTACGAGGAAAACCCAACATGGGGAAAAAATTGGTGAGAAATGTTGTTGGAGACTATTGCTCCAATCCAGCCTCACAATGAAACACTCAGTTACAACACTTAGGGCACCAACCCAAGGAGCACCAACCCCTTCAATGAGCTCCAACTCAGTGATTACAATATCATATAATAAATACAAAATTTATCTCCTTGTTACAAAAGAACTTTGTAGCTCTCATGCAAGTCTCTCCACCAGTTCTTCTCTATTCAATTCTCTATCGGTTCCCTAATCACCTCTTTTTGCTGCAACCTTATCTCCTGCTACAACCTTACTGGTTTAGCCTCTTCTTCTTCTTTTCCGGTACTCTTCTCTTGTTGGTTCTTTTCTGTCACATTGCTTCTAACCACCACCAGTCTTCTTCACTTTGTTAGTTGTTTGCTATAAAGATCACTACCAGTTCTTAGCTTATAGGTTCTTCATTGACTCTCATTGTTCTCTTCTCTTTTATGCAATCTTCTCTAGCTCTTCGTGGCTAGTTCAATCATCACTGGTGCCCTCCTCTGTTAGACTTAATGGAATACTACCGGTTACCTCCTCTTGTCAGTTCTCTTCTTCTAACCAGTTAACTCTCACATACTTAGTC
Source organism: Cryptomeria japonica (assembly GCF_030272615.1). NCBI lineage: Eukaryota > Viridiplantae > Streptophyta > Pinopsida > Cupressales > Cupressaceae > Cryptomeria > Cryptomeria japonica. The sequence goes on along the minus strand of NC_081411.1, from coordinate 658,795,540 downwards.
TCTTCTATGATTGTTGATGAGCACTTGATTGATTAACTCCTTGATTTCTACTCTCTTCACTAGCTTTTCTCACTTATTCAACAACACCATTTACATCTTTGGTTTGCATACTTATAACCAAACTTTCCCTCCTAAACGTGAGTTTTAATATTGGCATGCTAGGGTTTCCACCATGCACTGAATCTACATCCAATCTCATCTCTGACCATCATGGCACATCATATCCAATCAGATTTCTTGTCCTTGATTGATGATTTGCAGCTCATTAATCAACATTGCTATACTCTTTACATTTCAATGCACATCTTCTATCTTTAGCCATTTGTAGCATGATTTTCAACCTTGTGTTTGGTTAATCATATGCATGATGTGGTTTCCTTCACCCACTTTGATTTATAGGATCAGTCTATCCTAGATACTTGCCGTTTCCTTGATCTCGAGCCACAATCCTCTACCATCATAGCTTGAGCTTTGTAGTCACTTTTAAATGCTAGACCAATCGCCAACAAGCTCACCGATACACTGCACCAACCCATGCATGCATGCCACTTTACCTTCATGTGGCACCTTTGTCAGCATCCACCTTAGCTCACTATGTCAGTCTAACTTGGTCACCAACCAATAGCACACAACTAGGTTCATCTACCGGTTCACAAACCCTTCCGGTTATGCCCTAACCATTCTGCCTCAACTTTGCACTTTGCTTCTCTTCTAGTGGAACACTTAAACCGGTCAGCATAATTGCCAACCTACCTCATGCACATCTTCAATAGATGAAAGCCTTTCACAATCTACACCTTGTCAGCTTTACCACTAGACATACTTACAGGTGATCACCTTGATGACACCATATCATCAACCTTCAACAAACTTCACCTTCAATCGAGAAACATCACCTGTCTGTAGCTTTTCCAACTTTCCCTTCTTCATCAATAGAATGGTTCTCCTATCAACTAGTTTGTCAAAGTAACAAATATATCCTTCCTTCTCTATATCGACAACTTATCATGTCTACCCTTGCAGATTCGGTGCATATCTTTGATCTCATGCACCTAAAGCAACATAGTGTTTCATCGATTGACTTGGTGTGAGTCTTCAATCACCTGCCTTCTACTCTTTTGTCTTATCTTAGAGGACTATGATGCATTCCATGCATAATAGGAGATAAGCTCCACTTACCAGTGGGAGTGGATCCTTGTCATCTGCATCTGACATTGCACCAATATTGCTATTAGACAGTTCAAATAATCGGAAGACAATTGAGAGGGGGGGGGGAATCAGTTGTCACTAGATTACTAGAACCTTAAGCAATTAAAAATTTAATACCAAAACCTAAAAAATCAATACCAGAATGCATAAACCAAATACTAAAATATCAGATAAACCAATTAAGCATAAACAACAATCTGATAATAAATACCATCCACATGACACCAAGATTTTTACGTGGAAAACCCAGTGAAGAGAAAAACCATGGTGGGAAGCCTACCCATAGTTAGATAATACTTTTGTAGTAAGTATGTGATTACAATTGAGGGGTCTAAACTTGCAGGAAGACCAATAGCTTAGACCACACTGCTCATCACAAAAGGAGTCTCACTAACTACATAGAAATCTAGACTACAATCTAGATGAATGAATGAATTGCAAAGATAGCATCTCCTATGCCTGAGTACAGTTCTGGTTAAGCTCAATATCAGAGGACTAAATCCTCTTACATAAACCCAACTCGGTCACTAATGATCGACCAAATCCTCTACCTGAATGATTATTACATTATTCACTCCATTACATTCCATATCACTTTCCTATATGATCTACAATGAGATCTTACATCATATATATACAAACCCTTGACCACAAACAATAAGGTCGGCCACCAGACAATAAAACAATCACATAATTACAAAACATGTCAGCCTAAGACCAAATAAATAATATCCAACCCATTAGACATCCGAAAAACACATCGAGAAGTCCAATCCACACGTTAGATTAAGTCGGTCCATAACCTAGATAATACCAGGACCCAATATAGGTCGACACACGCTAAAGCAATGATCCCAATCAACCAAGTCTCAAATATGATCACCATCAGCATCTTGAATCTCCACTAGAAGCTGCACCGACACCACTTATGCATATCATCAAAGATCTTCAACAAAGCTCTGCCAGAGAAACCCTCACTAGAACAAAAAACCAAGGTTGCCAGTAAGAAGGATAGAATCCGATCACCAAATCAAAACCAACTGACTAAATATGAATTTGAGTAGCATGAATGATCCAATTCTATAACCCAAACATACCGAACCATAATGGATGATCATGATCTAATCCAACTAGAAACCAAACATCTTACTAAGACCAAAAGGATACTGGTAAAGCAACCAAAACAACTAGTGTTGACATCAATAACTAAACATCAATGCAACACATAATCAATTCCTCCAAATGGCCAACAATCTCCCCCTTTGGCATTGATGGTAACACTAGATGTGAAAAACATCCAAGTGCCAAGAAATGCCAAACAAGTCTCCCCCAATGGAAGACATCCAACAATATCCTATACAAAGATATAACAATAAAGTTTTGAAAGAAAGACCAAACTCCCCCAATGAATGATATCTTTGTAAAGCTCTATTTTTCACATATATCTCTCCTCCTTTGACATTAATGCCAGAAATTTGATAAAAATATCAAAGCAAAAACAAAAACCACTGAATCACTAGGCTAAATACTCCCCCCTAAGCAGTAGCATCCCCACATCAATCTAGAAAGAATGATATCTCTGATAATGCATACTAGACTGATGCCAAATAACATCAATCAGTTCTCTACCAGAGGGGCTGAAACCCCTAATCTGTCTTTGAGGTACTCAAATGATTCTTTAGGCAAAGGTTTAGTGAGAATATCTACAATCTTCTCTTTAGTGTTCACATAAACCATTCTAACCTCATTTTCTTCCACCTTCTCCTTCAAAAAGTTATACTTGATAGATATGTGCTTTGTCTTAGAGTGAAATACTAGATTATTTGATATGTCTATAATAACAGAGTTATCACAATGAATAACTGCTGGTCCAATGCAATGCACTTTAATATCCTTCAACATTTTCTTCATCCATAAGACTTATGTATAGTTAGTAGTAGCAACAACATACTCAACTTCAAGAGTAGATAAAGAAGTACATGATTGTTTCTTTCTGATCCATGAAACCAACTTCTTTCCAAGAAAGAAAGCTCCACCAAAAGTACTTTTTCGGTCATCAACATCACTTGCCCAATCTGCAGCTGTATATGCACATAAAGTAAAGTCATCATCCTTAGGGTACCACAAACCATATTCAGATGCACCTTCCAAGTATCTAAAAATTCTTTTCACCGCACTCTGATGATTTTCTCTAGGATCACTTTGATATCTTGATGCAATACAAACAACATTCATTATGTTAGGCCTAGTCTGAGTCAAATATAGAAGACCTCCAATCATAAACTTGTATCTTATAGGATTTACCAGTGCAGATTCATCTTTCCTTGTCAATTTCTCACTTGTAGCCATAGGAGTACTTATCGGTTTAGAGTCTACCATACCAAATTTCTTCAACAATTCCCTAGCATACTTAGTTTGATAGATAAAAATACATTTATCAGTCTAAGTAATATGCAAACCTAAGAAAAATTTCATTTCCCCAATCATTAACATTTCAAATTATTTCTCCATATTTTTAGAAAATTCCATGCACAACTTATCTTCACCTCCAAAAATAATGTCATCAACAAAAACTTCAATAATCAATATATCATCATCAGTGACTTTATAATATAGGTCAGCATTACCTTTAGTGAAACCAAGTTTCAAAAGATATTTGTCTAACCTTGCATACCAAGCTCTAGGTGCTTGTTTCAATCCATATAAAGCTTTCCTTAACCTGCAAACCATGTTTTTATCATCTGAAAGTGAAAAACCATCAGGTTGTTAATTATAAAATTCCTCATCAAGATCCCCATTCAAAAAGGCACACTTAACATCCATCTGATAAACCTTGTAGTTTTTACTTGCAACATAGGCAAGAAATAATCTTACAGCTTCAATCCTAGCTATAGGTGCAAAAGTTTCACCATAATCAATTCCTTCCTTTTAAGAATATCCTTTACAAACCAATATAGCTTTATTCCTTACAAATTTTTCATCTTCATTTAATTTATTCCTAAAAAACCCATTTAGTGCCAATAACATTCTTATTTTTAGACCTGGGAACTAAAGTCGATGTGTTATTCTTGTCTATCTGATCTAATTCTTCTTCCATATATTTCATTCAACATTCATCTTTACATACTTCAATTAATGATACTGGTTCAACTTGAGAAATTAAACATACCTCATTTCTTTCCAATCTCCTTCTTGTCATCACTCCATTGTTCTTATCCGCAATGATTTGATCTTCTGAATGATTCATCCTTACATACATAGGAGTCTTATGATTCTCTTCTCCTCTTCCCTATTCTTAATTAACTGTTAAATTTTCTGATACTGTCGGAGTAACTGGTTCAACATTCTGTTCCAGTAAAGATTTTACTAGTTCAGTTATAATCATTTCCACTGTCGGTTCTTCCTCATAAAATCTGATTTGACTTCTATTCAGCTCATCCACCTTGACATTAGCGCTCTCCACAATTCTTTGCAATCTCTTGTTATAATATCTATATTCCTTGCTTTCATTAGAATAATCAAGAAATATTCCTTCATCACATCTAGGATCAAATTTTCCAATGATATCATCTCTCCTGATATAACATTTACTACCAAAGATTCTAAAATACTTAACTATAGGTGTATTACCAAACTATAATTTATAAGGTGTCTTACCGATTTCTCCTTTGATACGTACTCTGTTGAATGTATAGACTGTTGTGCTCACTTCTTCTCTCCAGTAGATATGAGGTAGATTAGCTTCCATCATCATTTTTCTAGTAGCATCTAAGATAGTTTGGTTCTTCCTTTCCACAACTCCATTCTGCTGAGGTGTCCGCAGAGCAAAAAATTGTCTCCTTATACCATGCTTCTCACAAAAGTTATTAAACTCACCGGATGTGAATTCTCCACCATGATTTGACCTTAAACAATTAATCTTCAGTCCTATCCCAGTCTAAACTTTAGCTTTAAATATTTTAAACTTTTCAAAAGCCTCATATTTCTACCTTAAAAAAGTAACACACGTCATTCTAGAATAATCATCGATGATTAGCATAAAATATCTATCACCTTGAAAACTTTTAACTCTAGAAGGACCACACAAATCAGTATGAATAAGATTAAGAATATCATTAGATTTATCTTGTATACTCTTAAAAGAGGTTCTGACCTATTTTCCCATTTGACATTCTTTACATACCGGATTATAGGGCTTCACAATCTTAGGTATATCTCTAACTACCTTAGTTGAACTAATCTTTACAATACAATAAAAATTCACATGACATAGCCTTTATGCCATAGACAACTCTCATCAATTTATGCAATCAAAAACGTCTTCTCATCGGAATTCAAATAGAATATATTACCTTTTGTCTGAGAACCGGTTGCAATCTACAAACTAGATCTATTAATGATTTTGCATTTTCCATCCTTGAACTATAATTGAAATCCCTTATCCACCAATTGACCTACACTCAAAATATTATTCCTTAAAACTTCAACATAATAAACATTATCAGTATTGGGCATATTATCCTTTTCCTTTGATCATACATACTTTGTCATCTCGAAATCTAACCAGACCGCCATTAAATTCTTGCAAAGATAGAAACTTCCTTTTATCTCCAGTCATATGATGTGAACATCCACTATCAATTACCCATTCATCCTTATCTTCAATTTTAGCAAAAAGTTCCTTCTCATTAGGTACATTGACTTCCAGTACCAGAACATCTTCCTTGATATCCAGGAACACCCATTCCTTTCCATTGCCGAAACCACTAGTAGAGTCTTGTGCCGGTTCATCATCAGAATCAGTCACACCTTCCTCATCCGCTATGTAGCATGATTTATTTCTATTTTTCCTATACTTATACTTCTTCTGATATCCAAGGTTAGGCTTAAAAGATCTTCTAGCTCTCTCTTCAAATCTTGAATTCCTTTCAGGACATCTAGATGCAAAATGACCTATCTTATTGTAGATAGGAATTTGGAATTCATCAAAGCAAATATAAACATTAAACTAGCTCAATCACAAAACCAGATTACAATGATAACAAAACCTACAAACATTCAATTCAAATGCAAACCATCACAAATGCGGATGTCTCCTCCATGATTCTCCATTGTCCTTCTTTCTCCTTCAAATTTCTTTGTTTTGTGGATCTCACCTTCAAGTGCATAAGCATAATGTGAAAGCAAGATTGACAAGATGGTAGCGCAAGAATACTAGAAGCATGATTGATTGATTGGGGGGTGATTGAAGAAATTCATCCAATTTATATATAAATTGGAGAAAAGACAAGATTAGCATGAAGAGATTTGAAAGGAAATTTCAAATCAAGAATGACAAATATGACAAATTATGACAAATTGACACTTTCTATGCAAAATTGATTGATTGACAAATTATGACAAATTATGACAAGATTGAAATGTCATTCCCATGAAATTAGGGGAAATAGGAGAAAATAGAAAATTAGAAATTAGGAGAAATTAGTAAATTGGAAAATTAGGTAAATTAATTAATAATTTTTCATTCATTAATTAATTCACAAAAAGAGAGAAGAATTTAGTTAGCCAATTAAATAAATATTTAATTGTGACAAGAAGACTTAGGATAAATAAATAAATTATTTAACCTAGAGGGAAAATGACAAACAAGATTAAATGAATAAATCATAAAACCTTAGAAGATGAATTAGAAATGCAAGGACGACAATTAGGTCTTGAAAAAAGATAATTGATGTGGATTTGATCATTATTCTGATTAACAAAGGACCAATTGCTGATAAATGATTTGATTGATAAATGCGCCAATTGACGAGGAACAATGACTAATTGATTCAAATTGACATGATTGAGAAGGACGACGATCGATGACAAATCGATCGCAAAATGAGAAGATTGAAAATGACAATGATTTATGACAAATCGATCGCAAAACAACAAGATTGACAAGAGGACAAGGATCGATGATGAATCGATCACACAATGACAAGATTGACAAGGACGAGGATCAATGACGAATCGATCGCAAGATGACAAGATTGACAAGGACGAGGATCGATGATGAATCGATCACAAGATGACAAGATTGACAAGAGGACAAAACCCTAATTCTATCATCGATTAGGATTGATGATGTCCAAAATGAAATCGAATTGACGATGTCCAAAATATGACAAATGAGCACGCACATTGATGCGACAGGATAAGATCGACCAAAATCATGACTGAAGATTATTATCAACAAGACCAAATTCGAAAGTGAGACAAATGAAGAATGCAGAAGAAGGACCTGATGCTTGCAAATGATAAAGACCAAATGTGCAACATAGAAGAAATGTTAATGCAACGCAAAAACCCTATAATAAGTTAATGCGCAAATGTTAAAGTATGACTCCGCAAGCATTGACCATTTTTAGACGTCTACATTTTGCCCCTCTTTGAGACAATGCGATTCTAAGCATTGTTTCAAAGAACAATAATGAAAATGCTCTAGACACTAACAATGACACATGCATGCCCCCTCAAGGAATTGGCCGAAAACATCCAGAAAAGAGGCCAATTGATCGATAAGAATGATAGAAAATGATAGGATCAAACAGATTGAAAATCGGGGATCGGATACACAAATGAAAAGCAATTGAAGGTGCAAAAGACCACAACCAACATAAGATGGAGAGAGTGCACATCCATCTATGCACTAACAAAGATCTATAAATGAGACAAAGAGAGTGAAAAGAGCTCATTTGCACTAGCCAAAGTGGAGGACTTGTTGCTCTGGAAAAGGACCCTTGTAGAGAGATGGTGAACATTCCAATGGCAGATCACCTCAGGGAATTTGTACGCACCTACAGATGACTAGATGATGTGGGAGCAGTTGTATGTATCTTAAAGACCCATATTGTCAATTTCATGAATTTTACTTGCTTGCAGGACATTGCGGGGCCCACAAGGAACGAAAAAAATGACTTCTGCGCTTGTGTGGGCACATCCGGCACTTGTGTGGGATGTCTTGCACTTGTGTAGGGTACAAAAGTGCAAGTTGATGCTACACAGGTGCAAAACAGGGTACACAGGCCCAATTGTGCACTGGGAACCCTAATTTGACCAAAAATAGCATGTGAATGATCCCGAAAAGGGGGATAAGGGTAGGATAGGTCAAAATAGATAAAGAACACCCTCATTTGTGGATGAAATGAGGAAATGCAACCCGTAGGAGCAAACCCTAAAACTAACAAAGTGTGCCCCAATTGTGATGCAGAGTCGACAGTATCCAGTGATTACGCGAGAGAACCGACCGGACTGCTTCATGTTATGACATAGACTCAGGAGCACAGACAAAGATACATTAGCAGGACTTGGATTATACTATATCACATTCATGCCTAAGATTAGGGCAAACATAGGACTGCTTACCACATTGGCAGAGCGATGGCATTCAGAGACTTCCTCTTTCCATCTGGCAACTGGAGAGGCGACTGTGACACTAGAGGACATATGGCGTATCCTCTGCATTCCAATTCATGGGGAGATGATAGAGTATGACCCAATGATAGGGAGAGATGCTTTGTGCAGATTATTGGAGTGCAATGTAGATGATCTTGATATCATAGAGAGGGAGATTTGCTGGGAGACCATGGCAATAGAGTACGATCAACGATATGTGGTGATAGCCATGGTTATAGCATGCCTATTAGCAGGGGACATACGAGGACATGGATTCCCTATTGGATGGGGAAGAGTGCTAGAGTGGATGGCAACAGAGGGGATGGGGTACGCATCAGGACCATGTGTGCATGCTATGCTATATTTTCAGTTGCATCAGATACCATACCAGGGGGTGCAGACATTGAGCTGTGGAGTCACACTGTTACAGGTATGGGCATTTGAGCACATAGCCATATGTCGACTGATTGCAGAGAGACAGGTATTGCCACATTGACCATATGTGTACTACTATGGGGGAGCACTGAGACAGGGTCCTTTCAGATACATATTGTATTGGCGACATGAGCTAGACAGATTGAGAGAGTTCACATGGAGGCCATATCTTGATTGCCCTGGATGGTCAGATGATAGTGATGAGCTACCATATTGCAGATAGGAGAGATACCTAATTGGGTGACCAGTGAATCACCAGAGAGTGATTGAGATGTACCTACCAGAAAGAGTCAGATGAAAGTTTGGAGAGAGATAGTATGTACCTAGAGGGACTGCACACTTTGCCCGATCTCACAGAGAGATGAGTCAGTGGGGGAGGATGATTTAGCCACACATAGCATATGCTGACTTCACATAGCTACAGTAGAGACATTGGGATTGGAGATCAGATGTGGTGGATGCTGGGATGATAGAGGAGTATGAGCGATGGTTTGCATGACGACGGCCAATGCCATTAACAGATCCTGATATTCCAGTACCTAGGAGACAGGAGGACTTTCCACTCACTGGAGAGGATGACAAGGGAGATGACGAGGATGATGAGGAGGACAAGGATAGAGGGGATGATGAGGATGAAAAGGAGGATGAGGACGGAGATGATGAGGATGAGGAGTATGAACCAGATTTGGCCGCTCAAGAGTCATTGCAGGATATACCCATAGAGCTGGAGACAGCTAGGATAGAGGAGATGGAGATGTGTAGAGCTACCATAGCGAGTCAGCATGATCACATTATGACATTAGAGAGACATAATGCTATCTTAAGGATAGAGCATGATCAGTTTAGAGTAGAGATAGCCAGACTTATAGCAGATCGAGATACAGCAATAGCCTAGGCACAACAAGAAGAGCAGAGAGTCACCGAGTATATTGGGTCGATTAGGGATGCCAGTGCACTTGAGATGGCACAGATGTTGGTAGAGACCGGAGAGGAGATATGCCATTGGAGGACACTATATGAGAGTGGAGTTCCACTAGAGCAGAGAGCAGTGTCATATCGGGCATGATCAAGGATAGAGAGAAGACCATGTTCTCGGAGGTTAGTGAGCAGCATTGGGGTGAGTTGACCTATGAGACCACCACAGCCAGGACCAGGGATAGGAGGGACATCATCCTTGAGACATGGCAGGGATGAGGAGGATAGAGGGAGCACCTAGTGATAGAGGCATGTACTCCTTATGACAAAGACATATGTAGTTTGACATTATGTAGTCAGCCTGCGGGCCATACTGAGGATAGACAGTCCAATTTTGTACTCTGATATTATTTTGATATATGATATGATATGCAGCTATATGATGGGATGCAATGTGTTATGACTTATGTTTATTTTCCATCTATAGATGGCATATGCACTGTTTATGTACCATTGTGGAACATGTATGGATGTATTTTTATGTGTTTTTGATGCATTTATAATATGAAATGGATAAAATGCTTGATGTGATGCTTGATATAATGCAAATGTACTAATCAATGAATGCAGGATGTAGCATATGTTTTTGGAGATCAGAGCACTAGATTGAACTGACTACCCAAACTAACGAAAGAAATGTTAGTAAGAAGAAATTAGACAGAGGACAGTTAAAGACGAAGAAAAACTTGCTTTCATCAATGCCCTTTGTAGGTGAGAACCTTTATTTAATGTAGAAAAACGGATGCATAGCTTCATGGCATTGAAGGCCAAAGCTAAAACACAACCCCGTTTGCAAAAATATAGACACATCACACACAAGGAATGAGTGAAGCATCCTAGGGTGCATACATCAAGGGTCGAGGTATGTACAACGTTCACAAAGCGAACGTACTTATCACAGACACCCAATGATATAGTTGACCCAGTTTGTAACAAACATTCCACAAACAACAAACATGACAAAAAAGGAAAGGGACCATGAACCATCCTAGTCACTCTAAATCATTCAGTGACATCATCGAGCAACATAGGAACATGATCGAAGATAAATCAATAAATGATAAGACTCGCTAATTCCAACAAGTCAAACAAACATCTTGATCTTCATTGTCAAAAATTGAAAGTGTTGATAGGATGATCATGCTGTCTGGTTTCAGGGAATGTGGTACCCCGTCTAAGACAGGACACAGTCTGGTTTCGAGTATACCACACCCTGTATAAGACCCATGATAGTAGTGACAAGGATAAATGATATTGATGTTAATTGATTGATATGACAATTGTGATCAGTTTGAATGTCTAATTTGATTGAAAATTTCATTTGTGAATGCATGATTTTAGTAAAGCGTAGTGTGTGATTGAGTGTCATTGGATGTATGCCAATCGATCTATCTTATGCACAAAAGGGATATTTGTTTTTCGAGTGTTTACAATGTTTTTGTTCATTTTTTTTAGGACTTTATTTGACTATTTAGGGATTTTTTCAGGACATTATTTGATTTTTTTGGATTTTTTAAGGACATTATTTGATTTTTATGATTTTTTCAGGACATTATTTGATTTTTAAGATTTTTTCAAGACATTATTTGATTTTTTTGGATTTTTTTCAGGATATTATTTGATTTTTATGATTTTTTCAGGACATTTTTCAATTCTTAAAGCTCCAGTAATTGATCATGACAAAGGGACATGCATCTAATGAGCATTTGAAAAACATATATAGAGACCAGGACCGAAACATATGCACAAGGACTAGAAACTGGAGTATGCAAGACAATGATGTTGACCACTCACAGGCCTGGAACAGAACATTGGGTTAGGACAAGGATAGGCGCGATAAACCTGCAGAGAGAAAGCATAGCTAGAGGTCATTATAGATGACGGAGCAATGATATTTTTACACATGGCGCCTGTTTGCTAGGTTTTCACCAAAGGGCGAATGATTTTTCTTTACTTTTGTTTGTCTTTTTCTTTTTTTTCCACTTTTTTTTGTATTTTTTGAGCTTTTTGATTTTTTTGTATTTTTTTCAGGATCATATTTGAAGAATGGTTGATAGAAAACTATGCCCAGTACTTGCGAAGGTGCATACTATTGACTGGATCTGACAAAGGTTCACCCTCTAGAGTAGCAAGCTGATATGCCCCCGAGCCATAGGCTGCAGTAACTATGAAAGGCCCAACCCAATTAGGTTCAAGCTTTCCTTTGATGATGTCAGTAGATTGTGCATTCTTTGGGTTTGCCCTTAAAACTAGATCTCCCACTTCAAGGTGTCACCCTTTGACCTTCTTATTATAAGAGCGACAGAGACAGTTTTGATATGCTTGCAAATGTGTCAAGGCTTTCTGACGTTTCTCATCTAACATCTCAAGCTGATGCAACTGAGAGACTCTGTGCATTTCATCATCAATCAGGTGTTGCAAGGAAACACGCAAAGAAGGAATCTCCACTTCCAAGGGTAAATTGGCTTCCGCACCATACACCAAGGAATAAGGTGTTGCGCCAGTAGGTGTGTGGATAAAAGTATGATAAGCCCATTTTGCTGGATTCAACTGTACATGCCAATCTTGACCAACGTCATTGACAACCTTTTTCAGGATCTTGATAATGGTTTTATTTGATGCTTTGGCTTGACCATTACCCTGTGGATAGTATGGACTGGAGAAACGGTGTTGAATGTGAAAATTTTCACAGAGTTCCTTGACATCTTTGTTCTTGAATGGACGGCCATTGTTCGTGACAATTGCAAGGGGAACCCCATATTTGCATATGATATAATTCAGTAGGAATTTTGAAATTTGCACACCAGTGATATAGGTCATGGGGATAGCCTTGATCCATTTTGTAAAATACTCTGTGGCTATAATGATAAACTTGTGTCCATTTGCAGATGTCAGGTGAATCTTGCCAATAAGATCCAATCCCCATTGAGAAAAGGGCCACAGAGATATGATAGAATGAAGCTCTTGGGCAAGTGCATGAATGTAATTTCCATGGATTTGGCATTTGTAGCACTTCTTAACAAAATCATGAACATCCTTTTCCAGAGTGGGCCAATAATACCCAGCACGAACCAACTTTTTGGCCAAGCTCAGACCATTGAAATGGCCCCCACATATACCATTGTGAACCTCGTGTAAAGACGTTTGTGCTTCATCAGAATCCAAACACCTGAGGAGGGTATGGTGAAAGGAATGATGGTAAAGGGTGTCGGCAATGATGACATATTTGGCTGTCTGTCGGATGAAGGCTCAACGTTGGTTAGTGTAAAGGTTAGGTGGTAAGGTTTGGGATTTCAAATATTGATAGATGTCATTGTACCATGGGGAGTTAGGACCAACAAGAACACACATCACATTTGTTGTCAGAATTTCAAAAGAAGGGACAAGCAACTGTTCGACCAAAAATTCACATTTGTCCATATTGTGGGGCATATTTAACATGGAAGCAATTGTAGCCATCACATCTACCGACTTGTTTTGAATTTGTCAAACTTGACTGAAATGGATAGCCATGAATTTTGTCTTGAATAAATCTACCATATGCTTGTAGGGAATAAGCTTTTCATCTTTTGTTTCGTAGTCATCATTCACTTGATGGATGACTAACTGAGAAACTCCATAGACTTGTAAATGTGTGATGTTCCAGTGGGCTGCTACTCAGAGTCCTGTGACCAGAGCTTCATATTCTGCAATGTTATTGGTACAATGGAAAGTTATTCTATAGGATTTGGGAATAGCATCACCTTGAGGGGTGACAAACAATATACCTGCTCCAGACCTGAATTTGGTATGGGATCCATCAAAATATAACTTCCATTCATTAGAAGATGTGAAAGCAAAGACTGATTCATCTTAAAAATTGGTCAGCATGGGATGATCATCATAAATAGGAGCCTCAGCAAGTTGATCCGCTATGATTTGTCCTTTTATTGCCTTTCACTCCATGTACTCAATATCAAACTCACTGAGAATCATAACCCACTTTGCTAGGCGACCCGTCAAAGCTACTCTGCTAAGCAAGTATTTCAAGGGATCAATTTTTGCAACCAACAATGTCTGATGATTTAACATATAGGGTCGAAGCTTCTGTGTTGCAAAGACCACTGCTAAACATGCCCGTTCAATAGTTGAATAATTCAGCTCATAGCCCACTAGTGTCCAACTGATATAATAAATAGCCCGCTCTTTGCCTTTCTCATCTTGTTGGGCCAAAAGAACTCCCAGTATCATTTCAGTTGCAGAAATATACAATATAAATGGCTTCCCTTCTATAGGAGGCATTAGAATAGGTGGTGACAACAAATAATCCTTAAGAGTTTGAAATGCTGATTGACATTGCTCAGTCCATTTAAAAGTGACTCCTTTATGCAATAAATTATGGAAGGGATGACATTTGTCTGCCAACTGAGCTATAAACTGGTGGATTGACTGCAGCTTTCCTTGCAGACTTCTTAGTTGATGGAGATTGGAAGGAGGAGGCATATCCATTATTGCTTTAACCTTGGCAGGGTCAACTTCAATGCCTCTGTGAGAAACAATGTACCCTAATAATTTGCCGGCTATGACACCAAAGACACACTTCTTTGGATTAAGTCTAAGCTTGTAGATTTCCATTCGGTCAAAGATTGGGCCAAGGATGGCTAAATGACTATCTCGTGTGACAGATTTGCATAATAAGTCATCAACATAATATTCCATCAAAGTATGCATGAAATCATGGAAAATTGTCATCATAGCTCTTTGATATGTTGTTCCAACATTTTTAAGACCAAAGGGCATCGCATTCCAGTAGTAAGTACCCCAAGCACATGTGAATGCAGTCTTATGTTGATCGTCAGGAGCAATGTGAATTTGATTATATCCAGAGAAACCATCCATTAATGATAGCATCTCATATCCAGCAGTCATGTCAACTATAATGTCAATATTTGGCAATGGAAAGTCATCTTTAGGGCATGCTTTATTGAGATCCCTAAAGTCTGTACAGATTCTGATGCCCCCAGTTACCTTGCTAACTAGTACCAAATTTGAAATCCAGTCTGCATAATCAATGGGTCTGATAAAGCCCACATCTAACAATTTTTTTAGTTCTACCTTGACCAAGAGAGCCACCTGAGGATGCATCTTTCTGAGTTTTTGTTTGATGGGCTTGGCATCTAATTTTAATGGCAAGTGATGAAGGACTAATTCTAGATCAAGGCCGGGCATATCTACATAGGACCATGCAAAGCTGATCTTCTTCTCAAGGAAGAAATTGACAAAATCTATCTTTTCCTATTTTGATAGAGAAGCAGCAAAATGAATGACCTTAGGATTGTCAGGTGTACCCAAATTTATCTCTTCAGTCATTTCCACAAGCAATGTTGATTTATCCTAACTTGACGAGGGTACGTCCAATCTTCCACCTTTGGGTGCCTTAGAGAGGTTTTCACTCATAGGTACGTCTTTTATTTCTACTTTTTCATGATCAGAGAGTGCCTTACGGTTTTCACTCAAAGACTCATTCTTTTGATTTTTTAATTTTTCTTTTTTTTCATTTTTATGACTGGAAGATGGAGTTGACTCCCCAAAATATGCTGTGGAATCCAGATCAATAGAAAATCCTGCCTTATGATCACCTTGTGGTATGTCTTCCTGTAGTCCAAGGAATTCTGCAATTGCTTCATCATTTTGAAAACAATCCAATGTGAGTGGTTCTTGTTGGTCATGTTGGATAAGCTGTGGATAGACAAGGGGCATGTCATCATCAGTTTTTAGGAGAGAGAGAGCTGAGATGGTAAAAATGTAAACGTCCATGGTATCACTGTCAAAATTGCTCGTATCTAATTTGGAGCTGGGGTCCCAAAATGACTCTATCCAAGCATTAGGACATGTTTTAGGAGGGGGAGTTATTTCATGTTTGTCCTCCATGGGCAAATCATCAAGGTCAAGGAAAACATTGTCAAGGGCATAGGAGCTAGAAGAAAAAGAACTCCATTCCCATTCATTGGAATCAGTTTCAGGTTGGGTATCCTCAGGTGTCATTTCATCATCAGAGTCATGCCCATTTCCACACGTAGTCACTTTGGTAGACGAGGGTCCAATTCGCAATGGTACAAAACCTAACCCTAAAGTTGGAGGTCACATCTTGGGTATAATAGGTTCTAGTCTTCCTTTCTTGTCAGGGCCCAGGCCACTGCAACCATCATATCCTTTCTTCTATAGCAGAGTAAATCCTTTTCCGTACCACTCCACCAGCAACCTAACAGGTGGTGTCTCAGTGGGATCCTTATAAAGCCAGTCTATGACATCATCATCCAAAGTTTCTTTGTCAAGTTCACCCCATCTTGTGAATGTAGTGGGGGGCTGATATTGAATGACTATCTTAGGTTCCTTTTGCAACAAATGTGGTTTACCGTGTGATTTTGGAGATATTGGTAAATTCCCATTGAGGAATGTTTGAGCCATTGAATACTCTCCACATCCTTGGTCTTGTATCTTCAATTTTCCTTTGATAGCATCTAACAATTCATTAGGGTCCACATAATTATGTGAGTGAGCCTCTCTATTGACTGGGACTTGTTGCTATGGGGAATCCTTTAGATTAGCACAAAATTGAAATGGATTAGGATCTCCTAGAATTGTTATCTCAGTCCCATTGTAAGGATATTTTAAATATTGATGATAAGTGGATGGAACTGCTTTCATTGTATGGATCCACGGATGACCAAGAATCATATTGTAAGGGAGATTGAGGTCCAGGACTTGCAGGAAAGTGTTTTCTATCACTGGATCGACTCTGATAGGCAATGAAATTAGCCCTTTGGATGGGTGCTCAGCATCATCATATGCTTTGATTGTTATTCTTCTGGAAGAGTTGATATCACTTTCTGTATAACCCAGACCAATGACCACTCTCAAGGTACAAATATTAAGACCCGCCCTGCCATCTATCAAGACTCATCGGATTTTGCAATTATGGACAAAGACTTCGAGATGTAATGGATCATTATGAGGGAGCTTATCAGGAGAAATATCATTATCAGAAAAGGTGACATGTTGGGAGATGGCTAAATGTCCAATTCGGGCTTGAAATTGGTCAACATCAATGTCTATCAGGACAATGGACTCAATTAAAGCTTTATCTAGGACTGCGCGATGCATAGGGGACATTTTCAACAACTCAAGGATTGATATTTGTGCAGGTGTTTTCCCCAGATGATCTAGGAGATTGTACTGACTCGAAGGAGTTGATTTGGGAGGAACTATAGGAGCTCCTTTTAAGACTATTTTGGATCGACGAGTGGTGACTATGCAAGAAGGATCTTGTCCCTTTATTCTTATGGTGGAAACATACTCATTTGACACTCGAAAACAATTGATGACATTGTTATAACCAGTATTCGCATAATTTTTTGTTTGGGTAGAGTTCGAAGAAGATGCTTTACCCTTGTCATGATCAAGCAAAGGAGTTTTGAAAATTGTATGATCAGTGTTAGAGGTCACGTTGGGTAGATCTACCTCAATTACTCCTTTCTCTAACAAGTCTTGAATCATATGCTTCAATTGAAAACATGATGTAGTTTTATGTCCTTTTGACCGATGGTATTCACAATATGCATTATAATTCCACCAATGCGGCTTTACCAATGGTTCTGCCTTGATATCTGGTAACTTAATAAATTTTGCTTGTATTAATTATTTCATTACTGACTCAATAGGCTCTCCCAATGGCGTGAATTGTCAAGGAGGCCCATTCCTTGATCGGAAAGGTTTTCATTGCTGGTTTTTTCACTGACCTTGTTGTTGATTATATTGTTGAGTGTATTGTTGAGTATGTTGTTGGTATTGCGGCTGTTGAGTAACATTGCTTGCTGGTGTTTGATTTTGTTCCATAGTTGACATATTAGGAGCACCCAATTTCTTTGTTGTGAATGGGGGTTGATTTGCATTCACCACTCTTGCATCAACAACTCCATCATTAGTGACATTCTTATTTTTGTACCAAAATCTATTCCTGTCTCCTGAATTGTTTGTATTGTCACTGTCTTTGTTGAGCTTAATGATTCCCTTAGCTACAAGAGTGGTTTCAATGTTCATCCCTTTCTTAATGATTTTCTCAATGGTACCAGGACTTTTCAATTTGAGTTCATACATCATTTCTGGGACCAAATTTTGAATAAATAAGTTCACTTGTTGTTCTTCAGGTATATCTAGGGAAGAATGACTATACAAGCTTCGCCATCATTGCAAGAAAGTCACTAATGGTTCACCTTACATTTGCTTGGTGTTGCATAAATCTGACATGGTCATGTCATTGTCAATGTTGAATGCGAAGTGAGATATAAACTTTTGAGCCAATTCCAACCAAGTCTTTATATTTCCTGGTAGATGTGAATACCAATCCATGGCTTGTCCTGTGAGACTTCATGCAAATAAGTGCATTAAATATGTTTCCTCATAACTTACTTTAGTACATGCCACAAAAAATGCTTGAATGTGGTCTTTTGGATTGCCATTTCCTTTATATTTCTCAAAATTAGGTGCCTCAAAATGCTTAGGGAAGGGAGGCATGTACAAGCTCTTGTCAAATGGATTAGGACATAAATCTTGATCTGTGTACAACTTCTTTGTTCCTTTGGTTTCCAATGCTTCGACTTGTCATTGCAATTTCTCAAGCTGTTGTGCAAATGCATTAGGTAGTGAAGATTTTGGAAGTTCATCATTTACTCTTGGGTGTACACTTTGTCGATACATCTTGTTTCCCATCGGTTGTTGATGCTCTGAAATTGCCATCTTTGGTGTCTCTGGCATATAATGTTCTCGGTACACCTCTTGCTGCTGTGGTTGTGCCATTCCTTGATATTGACCTTGTTGCTGTGCTTCTTGTGGTGGAATCATCATTTGTAGCCTAGGTTGATATTGCAATTGAGGGTGTTGTTGATATTGCATAGACGTCAATTGCAGTTGTAAAGTATGATAACTTATTTGTCTTGGCACATATTGAGGCACATGTTGTTGTTGATGCTGACGGATCAGAATTTGCTGACTTTGTGCCAATTGTTGTTGTCTTGATGTAAATCCCATCATTTGCAAAAAACTTTGTTTGGGAGGTTTTTGTTGTTTCTCCTTGAAATGGGGTATGGCACTTGCATTGACTTGTTGTGTTGTTTGTCCAATCCATTGTGGTGGTTGCAAGTTTGCATTAACTTGTAATGGTGCGGAGGGCGCTGCAACTTGTTGTCGAATGCGATATTATTGTTGTTGTGTATTGTTTGTTTGCACATTCGATTGTACCTTTTGTGTATTACTCAATTGTTGCAACATTTGCTGCTGGTGCAAACCACTATCTGTAGCTCTTTGTGTCACCATTATCGAAGGATCTGTCACAATAGTTTGCATAACAGGTACTTGAGCATTTGGCAAATATATTGAACTTAATGGGACATAGGAACTTTGTTGCATTGTGGAATTGTTTTGGACATTGGTGAGATCAGGCATTCCAATCATAAAGCTTTCTTGCATCTTAGATTTTGATCCAATTTTATGCATGCAAGGGACCACTTCTTGTTGAGGGATAGCTGTCAATATTTGTGTGGCCCTCATTTGATCTTGTGTTATAGGCATTGTATTAAATAACGGATTATTTATTGTTTCAAATGGGGAATTTTGAGGAATAGTCACTGTCAATGCTTTTGAAGAACGTTTACTCATCAAGGTAGGTTGAGTTTCTTGTTGCACATTTTCTTCATTTGGATGTGGAGAGAAACTTAACAACTCACCACCTTGGTTTTTTTGCGCATTGATTTGTTCACTTGAGGAGGTCAAATTACTCATCATGTCAAGGTATATTTGTGGGAACATCTTAAAGACCTTGTTCAAGAATTTATCCATCTTTTTTTGTCAACTTAGGATCTTTAAGGAACATATCAAGATCATCAGAAGCATCAGAATTTGATGAAGAATCTGGTAAAACATTGGGATTTATTTCTTGTTGAATGCCTTGATTTGAACCAAATCCTTGTGAAAGAGTTTGTTCTTCATATAATGTTTGAGTTTGAATGTCATGTTGTAGGTTCGGTTGATTCCAATCAAAAGGTGCATTTTCTCTTGGTGTTGGTGGAACACTCCCATATCCTGGTTTCATGGGTACAAACACTGGTTCATATAATGGAGGTGGTCGAAGTTGAACCATTCCATATTGTGGTAATGATGTGTTCGACGAACCTTCAACTTGCAATGTTTGAGTAGGTTGCAATTGTGAGTTTGATATGTTGTCTATGGGTTGATACGTCGGTTCACCCATCTTCTTCAATTTTGACATTGTCTCAACAGGCATATCACTTATGCAAATGCAATATTTTTGGAATTTTTCAAAGATAATGTATGATATGCAACTAAATGCAAACTAAATATATGAAAATGCAATCTATGGCAATAATGCAACCTATGTTTTTGTTGTTTTGAAGATTTTGACAAACTTTTTGGAATGCAAATCTAAAAATGAGACCCTTAGGAAATTGGAATGATGTCTAGACCTCAAAGGACAAAATGACAATGTCTCCCCTATATGCTTGGATACTAAGCTAGGTTTGACCAAAATGACTGCAATGACAAAAAGACAAAGGTTTGATAAGGTCTAGACTTCTTAACAATGACTTAGAGTTTATTCAAAGATTTGGATTACTCAAGTATGAGAAAACCTAGTTTTGACACTATATGCAAAGGGACAATTACTATGCAAATGACCCTAATATGATATGATAATGACCTAAGCTTAATGAAGAGACCTAGGGTATGCAAATGTGACCTAATGTTATGAGAACAAGGATGCAAATGCAAATGTATGACAATGTCAACCTAAGGCCAAAACTTAAGGTTGAATTATGAAATGGTATTACTCTAATGCAAGAGGACACATGCAAATGGATGACCCTTATTGATATGCAAAGGAGTATGACCTAGGTGAAACCTAACCTTGGTAGTTGACAATGAATTTGCAAAATGCAAACCTAGGATGAACCTAAATCTAAGTGACATGAATGTTGAGGCAAGATTTTGAAAAATGTTTGACAACCATGTTTGAAGGTGTTTTGAACTTTGTTGAATGAAATACTCTTGTGTTTAACCTTGTTTTGAATCAATTTGTCTTGGTTTTTGAAATGAGACACAACTCAACTTTTGACAAGAAAAGAAGACAAGATATTTTAACTTAGACTCAAGACAATTATGCTCATTCACACATTTCTTATGGTAGGTAAGGACAGTAGGTACTTGAGAGGTAGATTCATTATGATATTCAAGGAGAATACATAGATGCTTGACCCCACGGGCTCCCCTCCACGACACTCACTTCTCAGGCCAGCCAAGCATCAGTCCCTATGGAAATCTCCCCATGACGAACTTAGTATCTCTTCCAAGTATCCGAACTTGTCCTTCTCAAGCAACTAGAAGGATTTTTGGCCTCTAAATACAAGGTGTTTAATAAGGATTTCTGTTAAGCATTACTCCTTGGTGTCACGCAAGCGTGATTGAGACATAGGCCCACCAAGATACCAAACAAATGTAGTCACGCAAGCATGATTGAGACCATGAAGTCCTACTTAGATGTTGATATGAGAAAGAGTCCAAGGGTCATCACTTCCCAAGTAACTACAATTCCCATGTAACCCTTCCTTCAAAGCTTTCGCCCATCAGGTATTTATTTATAGTGAGTTAGAATGCCAAGGTACTCTGGCTGTGCTCACTTTGGGTCGTTCCCTTCTCACAATTTGTCACTTGCTTGTAAAAGAAAGAAAATGGTTAGGAAGGCAGGCCCTCTAAAGGTAACAAACAATCCAAAACATGAGAATGGTATCGAAGATCTGGATTTCTGATCACCCTAAGAAGGACGAGAGCATACTCTCCTACTCCAATGTCAAACTCAACAAGCAAAGTGAACACATATTCATTCCATCCTACTTAGAAAACATACTAGGTGCCTAATTATGAATCACAAACACAAAGTTTGGTTGGAATATAAGGCAACTTGCAAAATCACCAAGTTAGAAGTTTGATTTGTTTGGTCTTTGACTAGCGAACCTGCATAAGATTTGTTAGTAGTTTCATTCTTAGTCTTCGTCAAATGTAATGCCAAGGTGCTGCACAGAGAATCAGTACCAAAGAAAACTAGAATGCAAGAAACAAATTGCAAACAAACAAACTTGCAAGCAAAAACACTGATTTTCACCTCTGTTTCTGGCCTTACACAAGCGCATAATGTCTTGACACAGGCACAGGATGCATTGACATAGGCGCAAAATTCCATGACATAGGCGCAGATCCCTTTGACATAGGTGCAAAATGTCTCAACACAGGCACATAAGTGTCCAAAAAGGTCTGAATTGCTCTGTTTCTTGAGTTTTTCACCTGCAAATCAGCTCAAAAGCACTCAAAAACACAGTTAAGGGGGGTAAAAGTTTCACGTTGGGTTCACCAATTAATGTAGGTAGGAATTCAGAAATCATCAAAGCAATATAAACATTAGCCTAGCTCAATCACAAAACCAGATTGCAATGATAACAAAACCTACAAACATTCAATAGAGATATGGAAATAAAACCTTCAATTCAAACACAAACCATCACAAATGCGGATGTCTCCTCCATGATTCTCCATTGTCCTTCTTTCTCCTTCAAATTTCTTTGTTTTGTGGATCTCACCTTCAAGTGCATAAGTATAATGTGAAAGCAAGATTGACAAGACGGTAGCACAAGAATACTAGAAGCGTGATTGATTGATCGGGGGGTGATTGAAGAAATTCATCCAATTTATAGATAAATTGGAGAAAAGACAAGATTAGCATGAAGAGATTTGAAAGGAAATTTCAAATCAAGAATGACAAATATGACAAATTATGACAAATTGACACTTTCTATGCAAAATTGATTGATTGACAAATTATGACAAATTATGACAAGATTGAAATGTCATTCCCATGAAATTAGGGGAAATAGGAGAAAATAGAAAATTAGAAATTAGGAGAAATTAGTAAATTGGAAAATTAGGTAAATTAATTAATAATTTTTCATTCATTAATTAATTCACAAAAAGAGAGAAGAATTTAGTTAGCCAATTAAATAAATACTTAATTGTGACAAGAAGACTTAGGATAAATAAATAAATAATTTAACCTAGAGGGAAAATGACAAACAAGATTAAATGAATAAATCATAAAACCTTAGAAGATGAATTAGAAATGCAAGGACGACAATTAGGTCTTGACAAAAGATAATTGATGTGGATCTGATCATTATTCTGATTAACAAAGGACCAATTGCTGATAAATGATTTGATTGATAAATGCGCCAATTGACGAGGAACAATGACTAATTGATTCAAATTGACATGATTGAGAAGGACGATGATCGATGACAAATCGATCGCAAAATGAGAAGATTGAAAATGACAATGATTGATGACAAATCGATCACAAAATGACAAGATTGACAAGAGGACAAGGATCGATGACAAATCAATCGCAAAATGACAAGATTGACAAGGATGAGGATCGATGATGAATCGATCGCAAGATGACAAGATTGACAAGGATGAGGATCAATGACGAATCAATCGCAAGATGACAAGATTGAGAAGAGGACAAAACCCTAATTCTATCATCGATTAGGAATGACGATGTCCAAAATGAAATTGAATTAACGATGTCCAAAATATGACAAATGAGCACGCACATTGATGCGACAGGATAAGATCGACCAAAATCATGACTGAAGATTATTATCGACAACACCAAATTTGAAAGTGAGACAAATGAAGAATGCAGAAGAACCTGATGCTCGCAAATGATAAAGACCAAATGTGCAACATAGAAGAAATGTTAATGCGATGCAAAAACCCTAATAATAAGGCAATGCGCAAATGTTAAAGTATGACTCCGCAAGCGTTGACCAATTTTAGACGTCTACACTTATTACATGCAAAACATTTAAAAGGTGCTTTTCCTTCATACTTACTTCCTACAGGTCCTTTAGGTACTCTTCTAGAAAATAGGGCTTCAAGTTGCTCAAATTCTTCATCTTCTCTCTTCATATCATCCAATTCCCTTTCATATAAAGCTTTCCAATCTTGCTTGCCGGTTGATGATGTAGATGCATGGAAAGCAGGTTCCAATTTCACAGTTTGAGAAGATCCAAATTATTCAAGCTCAAAAGTAGATAATTTACCAACCAAGGTATCTCTATTGGTAGAAGTATTAGCCATTGTTAGAAAAGATCTCAGAACTTTAGAAACTATCTCATATTCACTTAGAAATCCACCACAACATTGAATTCCCATAACAATCTCATTTACCCTTTCCATGAATGCAGTAATCCTTTCATCTTCTTCCATCTTCAAGTTTTCATATCTCACTTGGTAACCATCAAGTTTAGCAATCTTCACAGTAGGGTCACCTTCATTAAGAGTCTCCAACTTGTCCCATATAGCTTTTACTGATGATTTGTCAGTTAATCCCATTATTTGTTGATCATAAAGTGCGCACAAGAGGGCTTCTCTTTCTCTACAATCATTCTCAGGCTCCTTATCCAAGTTTTCCAGAGGAGGATTTCCAGATGTCGTATTATAAGATGTTACACCATTCTCCATGATCTCCCAAATTTCCTTACCGAGACATCTCTGATGAGTCTCCATTCAAATCCTCCATACTGTATAATTTGTTCCATCAAGCCTAGGAATATCTCTCCGAAAGATAGTAGCAGATGAACTAGATGAACTTGAACTATTAGTCGCCATAGGATCTTCCTTAAGCGGTTAATCTTCTATAGAGAGGACAAGAGTTTTGATACCAATTCTTAGATAGTTCAAATAATCGAAAGATAACTAAGAGGGGGGGGGGTGTGAATCAGTTGTCACCAGATTACCAGAACCTTAAGCAATTAAAACTTTAATACCGGAATCCAAAAGATCAATACCAAAATGCATAAACCAAATACCGAAATAGCAGATAAACCAATTAAGCATAAACAACAATAAGAGAATAAATATCATCCACGTGACACCAAGATTTGTACGTGGAAAAAATAGTAAAGGGAAAAACCACGGTGGGAAGCCTACCCACAATCATATAATACTTCTGCATGTAGTATGTGATTACAATTGAGGGGCCTGCACTTGCAGGAAGGCCAATAACCTAGAGCACATTGCTCATCACAAAAGGAGTCTCACTAACTACATAGAAATCTAGACTACAATTCGAAGGAAAGAATGAACTACAAAGATAGCATCTCCTATGCCTGAGTACAGTTTCAGTTAAGCTCAATACCAGAGGACTAAATTCTCTTACATAAACTCAAGTCGATCACCAATGGTCGACGAAATCCTCTGCCTGAATGATTATTACATTATTCTCTCCTATTACATTCCATATCACTTTCCTATATGATCTACAAGGAGATCTTACATCATATATATACAAACCCTCGACCACAAACAATAAGATCGACCACTAGACAATAAAACAATTACATAATTACAAAACATGTCGGCCTGAGACCAAAAAAATAATATCCAACCCATAAGACAACCCAGAAACACATCGAGAAGTGCAATCCACACATTACATTAAGCCAGTCCATAACCTAGATAATACTGGGACCCAGTATAGGTCCACACATGCTAAAGAAATGATCCCAATCAACCAATTCTCGAACATGATCACCATCAGCATCCTGAATCTCCACTAGAAGCCGCACCAACACTACTTATGTATATCATCAAAGATTTTCAACAAATCCCTACCGAAGAAAACCTCACCGAAACAACAAACCAAGCTTGCCAATAAGAAGGATAGCATCTTTCACCAAATCAATACCAACTAATTGAACATGAATCTGAGTAGCATGAATAAGCCAATTCCATAACCCAAACATACCAGAGCATACCGGATCATCATGATCTAATCCAACCATATACCAAGCATCTTACCGGGACCAGAAGGATACCGATAAAGCAACCAAAACACCTACTATTGGCATCAATAAAAAAACATCAATGCAACACATAATCAATTCCTCCAAATGTCCAACAATGGCTTCCCTACTTGAGTAGGCATATCATCAAATAGGCACATATGATCTGGTTGGGCACACTCTCTATGAGTCTTCACATTATCGAGTAACTGCATCTTTATCCAGTGGGAGTCCTATTGTTCTACATCCAATCATCCATCATCCAACAACATACCGATTCCCACTTCTTTATTAGCTCACCCTTCTTGCTCACTTGCCGGTTGGCAATAATGTACTGCCAACATATCACTTACCGATTGTTATCCAATACCGGTCTCTAGTCCTTATGTTCTCAACACAAGACACAACTAACTTGTGTACTAGTGACTCTAATGACCATTATGCTAGATGACACTCTCATCCTTACTAGTGACCTATTATGCTAGTTGACATCAATGAAACCATTTCCAATATGCATCATTGACAACACTACTCATCAATCTCCCATACTAGTTGCTATCCTATACTAGTTGACATCAATAATAACACAATACCAATACTCTTATTCCGTGGGAGGAAAAAAATATACAAGTAGTCCCACAGGATAACAAAAACAAAGCAAAATCAAAGCAAAATTCTTATCTCGTGAGGTTAAAAGGGACCCATAGAAATGTTGTGGGGTAAGAATACAATGTAGTCAACGGCCAACATAGTCAAGGATACATGGACCCAGGGTGCCACATCGACTAGTTGTGGCCATCGGTTCTTCATAAAATCCTAATCTGACGACCATGTCTTAATCATCAATTGGGCCTATTGGAGGTCTAAATGGAGGGATCTCACATGTCTATTTTCACATGAATCTCTTAGATCAATGGTCAACATTTGAATTTCTGGAGGCCGTTGGAATTTGAACTTTTACAGGCGGGTTGATGTCGACCCAACTATCGAGACATTCTTCCTTCTCAAATCGACGCCTCATATCTGATCCGATCACCCTCCAACCACTAGATTTGCTTGTCATTACTTCAGACTCGACCCTGCAGGCCTTTTTCAGACGCCATGATGCCCTCTTTAATGCAGAACAAAGATTTTTTTGTCCCTGCAAGTGTGCTTGACCATGCTTGTTGGTAGGGATTACTTCATAGAGGGGGGTTGTTTCGCGCTTCCAGAGGTAGGGGATGCTCCTAGAGCTAGTTGTAGCACACCATCAAATCTCGGATATGATCTCTCCCTCTCCTCTAATATTTTTGTAACCTAACTCAGGTGGGGTTAGGGTTTTCTCAAATGTAACCATTTGAGTTATGGCTGAACTATAAAGGAAATTTTGTACATTTTCTCATCATCTTCTGCCTTCTTTTCTCATGCAGAATTGTTATGTCTTTTTTGCATATGTAAATTTTCCTGGCCTCTACATTAATAGAATCTACTTGTCTTACCTAGTTTCAATTTATGTAAATGTGTGTATTTTCTTACCTATTTGTATCAATACATATTTTTTTTGTTTTCTTAGCATGTGCGATAGTGTTGACTCCTCTTAGAGTGGCATTTGAGAATATTGTTCATTCCTCTACCATTGTTAATATTTCCAACCTTGACTTAGTCTTAGAAAGCTAGACTTGGATAGAAACTTGTGTATCTTCTGGGCAATTTTATTGATGTTCTATGTAGCTATAAGCAAGGGAGATCATCATTTCAGTCTAGGTGAAAACCCTTTTCCCTTCTTTCCTGCAACCCTTCTCCTTCTTCCTTTTCTTTGTCAGACCATAGATTAGTTTTATCAGTGTTGGGTTGGTCCAACACCCTGCATTCTGATTGAAGAGGAATTCGACCTTCTTCAAATATTCAACCTCACAACAACGTAAGATCCCACACTTGAGAGGTTGATTCAATGTTTCACAAGGTTGGTGGTCAAGCCTGATCACGAGGGGTGCAAACTTTTGTGTTAACAAGGCCTTCAATATTTCTAGTGTGCCTAGAAATTAGAATAAACATGCTGATCGATTAGCAGCAATTGATGCTCAACATGACATTCCATCTCATGTTATAGTAGAGAAAGAACAATAGATCAGATTTGTGGTGAGACTTGCAGTGCCTAATAATTAAGTAAATTGGTAGATCTTTGATTCTGATCAACAGATCCTGAGCTTTCGATAAGATGAAGAAGAGTTGTCACATAATAAGGAGAGCATGCTGCAAGACCAGTATGACCCAAGGGACTGATTATCTTGGAGAGATCTTCACAACTGATGATCAGATGAAAGGGAGAGAAATGAACTTGGTTGCAAAGAAAGGAGACTACAAATCAGTCTCCTTATTTGATGGGAGAGCTCTCAACTTAGGAAAGATATGTTCCCAAAGTGACCAAGGTATTTTGATCAATCTTTGTCAAGAGTACAATGATTATTTTATTTTTATATATGAGGATCTCAAAAGGTTTGACCCTATCTTAGCTCAACATACCATAGAATTATATCCTAATGCGAAGCCAGTTAGACAAAAGAAAAGACCTATAAACCCTAAAATTGAGCCTTTGATAAGAAAAGAGCTATCCAAGCTTATAGAATCCAGTATTATTTTTCCAATCAAGCATTCTTCTTGGGTAGATAATCTTGTTCTAGTTAGGAAGAAGAATGGGGAAATCAAATTGTGTGTAGATTTTAGGGACCTTAATAGAGCCTCCCTCAAAAATCATTATTCCCTCCCTTCTATGGAACAAATTATATCCAAAGTTAGTGGCTCACATAGATTTTCATTCTTGGATGGATACTTAGGTTATAATCAGATCCTAGTCCAAGAATTAGAGAAACTTAAGACTGTATTTACTACTAAGTGGGGGACATGCCTATTGTAAAATTTCCTTTGGACTAACAAATGAAACTTCAACTTTTCAAAGAGCCATGGATATGGAATTTAAGGGATTATTAACAAAATTTGTACTAGTATATCTTGATGATATCACTGTATACTCCAAGCATGCAACAAACCACTTTTCTCACCATGGGCAAGTATTCAAAAAGTGCAAAGAGTATGGTGTGTCTTTGAACCCCAACAAGTGTGTATTTTCCATTGATTAGGGATAACTAATTGGATACATTGTATCCAAGGATGGTCTAGCCACATACCCAGAGAGAGTGGAAGCCATTGTGTCTCTTCCACTCCCATATCAGAAGAAATACCTTAAAATATTTTTGGGAAGAATCAACTTTGTTAGAAGGTTTATTCCAAACCTTGCAACCTTGGTCAAGCCTCTCACCACCATGCTCAAGAAGGATCTACCCTTCAAATGGACCAATAAAGGAAAAGAGGGTTTTGATAAGACCAAATAGGCCATTGCTTAGGCTCCTACCTTAGTAAACCCAAACTGTGAGAAGGATTTCATCCTCTACACCTTGGGAGGAGAATTAGGTATATCTACTGTCCCAACACTTTTAAATCACGAAGGATTGGAGTAACCCATAGCTTTTTTTAGTGAAGGCCTAAAAGAATATGAACTCAGGTACAATTATGTGGAAAATAAAATCATCATAGTGGTGAGAGCATTAAAAATGTTTAGGCACATGATCTCAAACAAACAGGATTCAGCTCCTAGTTCCACATGCCAATATTAAGGACTTCCTTCTCAACAAGGACATAGGTGAGAAAAGAGCTGGATGGATCACTAAGGTCATGGAGTATGACCTTGACATCAAAATTACCAGGTTAGTAAGGGGAAGAGGACTTTGTGAGCAGTTCAATTCATCTTTTGGAAAAGATTTAGAGGTCCCCCTTTTTCTAGAGGAGGAAGAACAAATTGAAAATAAGAAAAAATATGCAATTTGACTGGTTCTAGAATATGATCGCCTTCTTAAGGGATGTTAGCTATCCTCCTCACTTTGATAGAACCAAGAGGAGATATCTCAGGTTGTAGTCCATCCCCTTTGCTTTGGTGGATGAGATTTTGTTCAAAAGGGACCTAAATGGTGTTCTTATAAGGTGCATCTATGGGGATTAGACCAATAGGCTGCTAAAATAATTTCATAATGGACCCTCAAGAGGCCATTTCTCAGCAAGGACCAAAGCTATGAAAATCATAATGACAAGCTATTATTGGCCCTAATTATTTGTTGATGTCCACAAGTGGGTCATGCATTGCAAGGAGCATGCACTCTTTGGAGGCAAATAGAGATTAGTATCTTTGCCCCTTCATCCCATCTCTGCCGATTAACCTTTTTTACAATGGGGGCTTGATTTTATTGGCCCTATCAATCCAGTATCAAGTGTAGGCTACAAGTGGATTTTGACCATCACAAACTATTTCACAAGGTGGACAAAGGTTGTTTCTTTGAAGGATGCAACTGAAAATTTAGTGGTTCAATTATTTGAGGGGATTGAAACTATATTTGGATCCCATTCCACCATTATATCAGACAATTCTAAGGCATTTGTGGGATCCTAGATCAATCTATGGGCAGTCCAACATGACGTGTTTATGAAAAAATTATCAAATTACTATCCCCAAGGTAATGGCTTAGCTGAGTCCTCCAACAAAAACCTTATTAGAATCATCAAGAGGACTCTTGAAGACAATCAGAGGTCAGGACACCTCAAATTGGGAACAACCCTATGGGTTGACAGAATCACTCCCAAAAGAGCTTTGTGTAACTCACCCTTCATGCTAGTATATGAAAGGGAAACAAGTCTTCCCTTGTCCCTTGAGTTGCCATCTCTAGACCTATCACATCAATTGGTCTCCTAGAAAATGATGCCAAGTATAGATTAAATGTCCATCAAGGACAGGTAAAGAAATATTTTTACAAAAAACGCTATTTTTAGGGCCTTCTAGGTTGGAGATTTTGTCCTAAAATGGGACACTGACAAAGAAAAACTAAGGAGGCACTCAAAGTTTGATGCCATTTGGAGTGGTCCCTGTATGATCACAAGTTGCAAAGAAGCAAACTCCTTCAACCTAGTGAGGCTAAATGGTGAAGGTCTGCCCATTGCAGTCAATGGAATACATCTCAAAGCATGTGCTTAAAAGATTTGGAGCCCTTTTTGTCAATATTGTGAATCTCTTTAATTTATGTTCTTCTTCTTTCCATAAGTGCTCATGCAAAGGTCGGTCCCTTCAGATTGGTCGAGTTTTGATTCTGCTGAATAGGGGTAGTCTCTTTCCTTACTTTCATATTTGACTCATGCCCAATGGATATTTGAGACATCTAGTCTCGCCCTAAGAAATCTTAGGCCCCCCTCCGAGTCATTAAAAATGTTGGCATTTTTTATGCCAACCCTTGTCGAGTTAGCTACTTCTTTTATCAGTGTACATGGCATGCAAATTATGTACAGGTCAATAAGACATTGTGTTATTCACCATATTGTGTTTGTGCCACAGGTTATTTGGTTTGTGGGCTCCTCTTTTCTAGTTTTGAGTTGACCTCTTCTGCCAGTCAAAGTCACTTAGGGTGACCGACTGGAGGGTCTCGTATCATCGGCGAGATAGTCTCTACTTTTGTATCTATCAACTTATGGTTGATCCTGACGTGACCAGTTGCTCAGGACTTAGTGGGATGAGCTTCCCTCTCCCACCGAGTTCTGAGTTCTTTTTTACATGTGCCCTAGTGGATGGGTGGTGTCGATGTAGATTGCTTCCAAGGAGTTGCTATGTCCTATGTGGCTAGGTGGCTCGCGTTGCTTGAGAATTGGTGGGGTGAGGTTCTAGGCCTAGCTGAGCATCGAGTTTTTCAAGTTCTCTTTGTTGGAGCTGACGTGGCCCTCATGATGGATGTGCTCAAGACTCAGTCGATTGTGCTTTTTTGTTTGCCCGAGGGCCAAGTGAAAATAACTTGGCTGACACATTGGTGGCCCTTAAATCATCTTTTAGGTGACGTGGCCTTTTAGGCTAGTACTTGAGACTTGGTGAGGTCTCTCTTCCCATCTGGCTGAGTGCCAAGTGCTTTTTGATGCCAACGTGCTTGCTAACTGATGCAACCATAACCGGTAAAACCCCCAAAGAGAATTAACCGGTTTATGCAACAGGAGTAACACAATGAAAGAAACAAGAAAACATAGCAAGATTAAAGAAATAGATCATTTTATTGTCTTAGAATATTTTGCAACCAATCGGTTATCATCATACAATCATCTTAGAACATCTGGTAGTTAACTGGTTACATGCAAGCTACAAGCCAGATACAATCCAACTGGGACTCTCGAAATCAACTAGATCACGAATTACCAATCTTAGTTCTTATTTTTGTTTGTACTTCCTCTACCCCACAAATGATTACATAGTTCCATATATATACCCTCCAAAACATATCCGGGTCGGCCACAAAAGATTACATTTACCAATGCAGGATAATGAAATGGGCAACTAGGTCGGCCCTAAGAATGAAATAAATCTTTCTAGAAAAATAACCAAGAAGTGTGATTTAATAGGAAGGTTGACCACATGCCAAAGAACATCAGACAAGACCCAAAATAGATCCACACACCAAGAACCACTCTGATAATGAAGTAAAGTTAACTAGTAAGAATAAGAACTATCCTGGAACCCAGAAACAGTTAACCAAGAGTGATAACTAGCCGGAAAAAGAATTCAAATGGACTGAAAAATCTAGAATTAAGAACATGAACCAGTCTGGAAACCAAAAAAAGGATCTGCAATGAAAAGTAAGTAACGACAGGTACCAACCGATAAGAACACAAAAAAATGCACACTGAACTGAACAAGAACTAAAATGAAAGGAATATTTTTGGTTGATGCAAGATTGCTCAGAGATTGGGGATGCTCTTGCATCACTGACTTAGATGCTTCTTTGGCTACTGTCTACCCTTATGGGGTCCACTTTCTCATTTAAAGTTTGCGTGGCATGATCTCAGCTGCCCATTTTCTCTTGAAAGCTGATTGAATGGCTGCATTGTAATTTTTCGTTGGGACCTTTTTGCGCACATGTGGTGAGATCTCTTGATCGATGGCCATAATTAAAATCAGTGGTGGTTGTTAGAATTTAAATCTTCCATGCAGTGGTGGTTGTCAACCCGGTGGTCAAGACATTCTTTCTGCTCAATCGACGCCCGATCTTTAATCCTCTTTTGCATTCAACCATGTTAGGATTTTTTTATTACTCCATTCACAACCCTGCAGACTGATTTTTTGATGTTGCCATACTCATTTTTTGATAGACACCATCTCAGACACATCATTCATAGAGATTTCCCCTTTCTATAGGGATATTTTTCTTTTCTTTGGGATGATGGACCTTTTCTCATACTACACTCACATACCATTAGATCATTCTTTGATCTGATCTCCCTCTGAGATATTTTGTAACCTAACCCTAGGAGGGTTAGGGTTTCTAGTTGTAGTTTTCCATTTTGAGTTATGCCTCAACTATAAAAGCAATTTCTATAAAAATTTCCAAGGATCTTCTTCTTTCTTTTTCTCTTGCAGAATTCTTATGTCTCTCTACAATTGTAAATTTTGCCTTGTCTCTATATTAATAGAATTAGCTTGTTTTGCCTCCTTTCAATTCTCATAATCTGTGTAATGCTTTTACCTCATCACCTGAATGAATTCTTGTCCATTTTTTGATTATGTGTGGTTGTTTTAACTCCTCTTAGAGCTTCATCTATGAGCTAAGTGCAACTCCTTTGATTTTCATAAGAATCCTAACCTTCACTTATGCTTGTGGAAGCTAACTAGGATAGGAATCTATGTATATTTTAGGTAGTTTCTATTAATGTTATGTGCAATCATAGGCAGGAAGAACATAGTTTCAGTCTGGGTGCAAACCTTATTTCTCTTCTTTCATGCACCCCCCCTTTCTCCCTTTTCCATGTCAAGTCAATAGAATATATTTATCAATGTTGGGTTGGTTCAGCACTTGCATCATATTGAAAAGGAAGCTGACCTTCTCCAGAGACTCAACCTCATTTCTACAAGTCCCACACTTGGGAGGTTCTTTCCATGTTGCAAAAGGTTGATGACTAGAATTGTTCATCAAGTGGGTGAACTATTGTGACAATAGTTGTTAAAAGTGTGGTTGTCATTGCACCAAAAGATTGACCTATTAATGACTGATACAAACACTAGACTTATAGAAACCACAGGAGGTGGTTAAGCCATGTCACAAACTTGAGCGTTGTGCTGCACAACATAAGGAGACAAATGGTGCACACCTTGCAACAATCCTCCCCAGTGCAAGCGAGGGGTTTGAATCTGTGACCAAGCTCTGATACAACTTGTTACAAGTGTGGTTGTTGTTGCACCAAAATATCGACCTATTAATGTCCGATACAACCACTAGACTTATAGAATATATAGGAGGTGGTTAACCCATGTCACAAACCCAAGCGTTGCATTGCACAACACAAAGAGACCAAGGGCGCACACCTTGCAACAACAATTTCATATAAGAACAAAAGGGAAAGAATTCACAATAACCTATGAAGATAGTATCACAAAATCTAGAAGAAAAGCGATTAAAAAGTTTAAAGTTAGAACAAATTATGACAACTAAAGAGAGAAAGAACATAGATAATGGTTTCACTCAAGTCAAGAGATGGAATAGGAGATCTGAAAGGCAAGCACAAAGAGGAAATACCAATTTCATTCATTCTTTTTCTGGTTATTATTTTAATTACAATTATTTTGGTCATAAAGTTGTGGATTGTAGGAAAGATCCAGTTAGAAGGATTAACTTTATTAGTAGAAATGTGTTTGCTCTATTATTTGAAAGATCTAGTTAGAAGGAATAACTCTATTAGAAGAAAAGTGTTTGGTCTATTCTTTGATTTTAATATCATTTTTCATAAGTGCAACAACTATGGACATATTGCAAGAAACGATAAAATCAATTTTGTGAGTTCTTCTATGTTGCAAATAAAAAGAAACAACTATATTAGTGAAAATAGTGGCTCCAAAAATGCTTGGAAGAAGAAATCAAAAGAGTAGAAGGAAAAGAAGTCTTTTGTGGCTTAGTGTACACTTCATGCACAAGAGGAAAATAATTTATGGATCATTGGTAGTGGATGCTCAAGTCACATGACCAAAGATAAGAGTAAGTTCATGAATTTTAAAAACTTTGATGGGGAATGCATCAATATTAGTAACAATTATGTTGCCAGGATTTCCGCTGAGGGTACCTTGAGTCTTGATGGTGGTAAGACAAGAACCTACAATTTACTATATGCAAAAGGCTTGAATAATATATTTTGAGTGTAAGTCAAATGTGTGACAATGGATATAGCCTCTCATTTAATGAGAAGGGTTGTGAAATTAGGAAGAAGGATACTAGAGAGTTAGTTTGGGAAGGAAGTAGAACTGGCACTAATGTATATCACCTAATTGAAGGAAATGGAAAAAAATGTTTTACCATATAAAGAGAAGAAAGTTGGATCCAACACAAAATATTGGGGCATATCAATTTTGATGAGCTTGTGAGAGTTAGCTTAAAGGGAATGGTGAGAGACATGTCTAAGATCAAGACACCTCCATCTATTAGTTGCAAACCTTGTCATTGTTAGGACCTAGAGGCAACTGAGAGGGGGAGGGGGGTGAATCATTTGTCTGTTAATTTCATCCCAAATACAACTTAACCAAACTTGATACTTAATACTGGTAAACCAAACTTGATGCCGGTAAGCAGATTAACAGTTAATATTAATACTGGTGAAACTTAATGCATGAAATAGAAAGAGAAACAACATCCACAACACATAACACAAATATTTGTACATGGAAACCCCATAAGGGGAAAAACCATGGTGGGAAACCTTACCCACAATCAGATGATACTACTACAGATAGTATGTGTTTACAAATGAGGTCTACACATGTAGAAAGGATAGCTACCTAGAGCTCACTACTCAATCACAAAATAGGAGTCACACTGACTACAATTGGATGATTAAATCCAATGATAATGTACTGCTCAAAGTAGCATCTCCAATGCTGGATTTTGTACCAGTTAAGCTCTGATTGTATTCTTCAAACCTTCCTTGAATCTTCAAATGATGTCTGCATGAGTAGCTCTTCTTATATTCACATATACCAAATATCACAACCTTATTACATATCACCTCCACAATCTCACAATAGAGATCTTACATATATACCAAAACCTAAGACCAAATGTGTAGGTCTCCTTACTAATAATAATACAATAAAATTTATTACAAGTAAGTCAAGATGTGATGCATCATGTCGGATCAACAACAATACCAATTAATTAAACCACCTCCATAACATGCTGTGCTGATCTGGAATAGATAATGCATGCCGATCCATAACCTAGACCAATTTACCGGTAACAATAAATATGTTTAGACCAATAACCAAATCTCCAAAACCAAGTGTCCAAACCATGTCTTCGACATAACCAAGTGATCTCCAGATGATAACAAGTCATCCTCAACGCCGGTGAACAATATAACTTGCTGGTGAACCAAATACCCGTGACTACATAAGTCATTGAACTTGCCGGTGAACATAACCAAAGATCTCTAGAAGGATAAGTGTTGATAAGTGTTGACATCAATGACAAAACCAATACAACATATCCATAATACCAACAATCTCCCCCTTTGGCATTGATGGCAACACAAGATGGAAAAACCATCTAAGTGCCAAAGCAGAAATGCCAATAAACTAAAAACCAGCAATCTTTAGAATAGATCAATACCAGAAATTAAAATACAAATGAAAAGAGTAAAATTCTCTCCCCCAATGAATAATCTCTCACCAATGGATAATGTTTTAATTTTCTTCCATAGATATCTCTCCCCCTTTGACATAAAATGCCAAAGAAATACAAATACCAGATAAAACCAGTTCATAGAACCAAAATACCAACTTATCCAACTACTCCCCCTAAGAAGTAGCTCTCCTCCATCAAAGATGGAAAAAGGTTTCTCTATAAATTCTGTCGATTTGATGCCAAGAATCAACTGTCTAAGTCTCTACCGGTGAGGGTATGACCCCAAGCTGCTCTCTGAGATATTCAAAAAATTCCTTAGGCAAAGGCTTAGTAAAGATGTCTCCAATCTTCTCTTTAGCATTCACATAAACCAATCTCACTTCTTTTGCTTCAACATTCTCTTTCAAAAAATTGTATTTGATAGAAACATGTTTAGTTTTAGAGTGAAATACCAGATTCTTAGATATATCATTTGCTACTAAATTATCACGATATATGATTATAGGTTCTTTGCATTTTACCTTTATGTCCTTCAACATTTTCTTAACCATAATACCTGAGTATAATTGGTTGCTGCTGCAACATATTCTGATTCTGCTATTGATAATGATGTACAACTTTGTTTCTTGGTCAACCATGAAATCAATCTACTACTAAGAAAGCATGCCCCTCCAACGGTGCTCTTTCTGTCATCTACATCTCTTGCCCAATTAGCATCAGTGTATGCACATAACTCAAAATTTTCATCTTTAGGATACCATAAACCAAAATTTGTTGTTCCTTGTAAATACCAGAAAATCCTTTTTACTGTTGATTCATGATTTTCTCTGGGATTACCCTGAAATATTGAAACAATACACACTGCATTCATTATATCAGGTCTTGTTTGTGTCAAATATAGTAAACCTCTAATCATAGATTTGTATCTTGTCGGATTAACAAGAGCTGAATCATCCTTCAATGATAGTTTATTAGTTGTAGTCATAGGAGTACTTACTGGTTTAGAGTTATCCATACCAAATTTCTTCAGTAATTCCTTCAAATACTTTGATTGACATAAGAGTATACCTTTATCAATATGTGAAATCTGCAATCCTAAAAATAATTTTATCTCCCCAATCATAGACATTTCAAATTCTTCCTGCATCTTGTTAGAAAAGTCTACACAATCCATCTTCTCCTCCAAAAATGATGTCATCAACACAAAATTCAATAACCAAAATGTCTTCATTAGTCACTTTGAAATATAAGTTGTTGTCAGCATTACCTTTAGTGTAGCCAAGCTTCATAAGATATTTGTCCAATCTAGCATACCAAGCTCTAGGAGCTTGTTTCAATCCATATAAAGCTTTCTTTAATCTGCAAACCATATCTTTATCATTTGTCAATGAAAATCCCTCAGGTTGTTCAATGTAAACTTCCTCTTCAAGATCACCATTTAGGAAATGTACATTTAACATCCATTTGATATACTTTATAGTTTCCATGTGCTGTAAATGGAAGAAATAATCTGACTGCCTCAATTCTAGCTACTGGTGCAAAGGTTTCATTGTAATCAATTCCCTCTTTCTATGAATATCCCTTACACACTAATCTTTCTTTATTTCTAATTACCTTACCATCTTCATTAAGTTTATTTTTGAATACCCATTTAGTTCCAATCACATTTTTATTTTTAGGCTGGGGAACCAATGTCCATTTATTGTTCTTTTCAATTTGTTCCAATTCATCTTCCATAGCCTTAATCCAATGTTTATCTTCACATGCCTCAATGACAGATGCTGGTTCAATTTGAGAAATTAAACATACCTCTTCATTTTCCAGTCTTCCTCTTGTCATAATTCCTTAATACTTATTCCCAATTATCTGACTTTCAAAGTGATTCAATCTTACATACCTGGGTGTGTTCACTTGCTGCTTTTCTTCGGTCACTATGGAATTCTCTGATGATGTTGGTGTGACTGGATCTGCATTCTATACCGATGCACTCTGTATATGTTCATTTTTGATTATCTTAACTACCGGTTAAGAATCCATAGACCTTGAATTTCTTCTAAAGTGTTCGCCAATCTTCACATTTGCACTCTCAATGATTTTTTGCAATCTCTTATTAAAACATTGATATTCTTTTCTTTTAGATGAATACCCAATAAATATTCCTTCATCACTTCTAGGATCAAATTTACCAATATACTCATCTCTCCTAATGTAACATTTGCTTCCAAATATTCTGAAGTACTTAAGAGTAGGAATATTACCAAACCATAATTCATAGGGTGTCTTACCGGTTTCACCTTTGATGTGAACTCTGTTGAAAGTGTAAACCAATGTATTCACTGCTTCTCTCCAATAAACATGAGGTAGATTTGCTTCTGATATCATGCTTCTAGCTGCATCCAAAATAATTCTATTCTTCCTTTCCATAACTCCATTTTGTTGAGGTGTCTGGGGTACTGATATTTGTCTTCTGATTGCATTCACTTCACAAAATGTATTGAACTCCTTAGATGTAAATTCACCTCCTTGATCTGATCTTAAACATTTGATTTTCTTGCCGGTTTCATTCTCTACAAGTGCCTTGAATAATTTGAATTTCCCAAAAGCTTGTTATTTCTCCCCGAGAAAAGTAACCCAACACATTCTAGAAAAATCATCAATGATTAGCATAAAGTATCTATCTACTTGTAGGCTTCTTGTTCTTGCCGGACCACATAAGTCAGTATGAATTATATCAAGAACATCATTGGTTTTCTCAAAAATACTTTTGAAAGTTGTTCTAACTTGCTTTCCCATTTGACATTCCTTACATACCGGATTATGAGGTTTTACAATCTTAGGTAAATCCCTTACTGCCTTAGATGAACTAATCTTCACAGTGCAATAAAAAATTACATGACAGAATCTTTTATGCCATAACCAACTTTCATCAATGTGTGCAATCAAGCATGTCTTTTTGAAGTTATTCAAATGAAAGATATTACCTCCAGTCTGATTACCGGTTACAATTTCCAAACTAGTTCTATTCATGAGTTTCCATTTACCATTCTTGAATTGTAACTGAAACCCTTTTTCAACTAATTGACCAACACTAAAAATATTATGCTTCAAACCTTCAACATAATAAACATTGTTAGTATTGTGCTTACCATCAAAATATATAGTGCCTTTTCCTCTGATCAAACAAGCTTTGTTGTCTCCAAATCTTACTAGACCTCATTATATTCCTGAAAAGATAAGAATTTACTTTTATCACTAGTCATATGATGTGAACATCCAGAATCTATAATCCATTCATCCTTTTCTTCAATTTTAGCTACCAGGGCCTATTCTACCGGTGGAACAGTAGGTGTTGGTTGATCTTCTATTATTGCAACAAAAGCCCATCCACTGTCTCTCGGTTCTTCATCAGAATCAATAACTCCTTCATTAGCATAGTAACAAGATTTGTCTCTATTTTTTTAAAATCTGTATCTCTAATATTTAGGGTTAGGCTTATATGTTCTTTTAGCTTCTTCTATCAATCTTACATGTCTATCTGGACATCTAGATGCCATATGACCAATTTTATTACAGTTAAAACATTTAAAAGGTGCTTTACCTTCATACTTACTTCCAATAGGACCTTTAGGCATTTCCCTTTCAAATAGTGCTTCAATCTCTTTGAGTTCTTCATTTTCCCTCCTGATGTCTTCAAGTTCTCTTGCATAAAGTGATTTCCAATCAGATTTATCAGCTGATGATGAAGATGCTACAGATGATGATGATGCTTTGAAAGCTAAATCTATCTTAATTGTAGCAACATGACCAAATTCCTCAAGCTCCAATGTTGAAAGTTCTCCAACCAAGGTATCTCTAGACACTGATGTATTAGGCATGGTTCTTAACTCATTAATAGAAGTTACTTTCATTTTGTATGCCGGTGGCAATGCTCTTAAAAATTTAGAAACAATTTCATCTTCACTTAAGGAACCTCCACAACATTGTATTCCCAAAACAATTTCATTAACCCTTTCCATAAAAGCGAAAATTCTTTCATTGTCTTCCATTTTCAAATTTTCATATCTGACCCAAATTCATTCCAGTTTTGCAATTTTGAC
Organism: Cryptomeria japonica; assembly: GCF_030272615.1. Classification (NCBI taxonomy): domain Eukaryota; kingdom Viridiplantae; phylum Streptophyta; class Pinopsida; order Cupressales; family Cupressaceae; genus Cryptomeria; species Cryptomeria japonica. The sequence continues at coordinate 658,754,722 of NC_081411.1, read as the reverse complement.
AGTGGTATCTCCTTCGTTCAATGTTTCCAATTTATCCCAAATAGATTTAGTAGTAGATTGCTCTAATAATCCCATGATTTTCTGATCTAACGAGGTGCTCAAGAGTGCTTCTCTTGCTTTGCAATCATTCTCTTGATCCTTAGCCAATGTAGGTGGATTAGGTTGACGTTGTGTAGGACCAACATAACCATTTTGTGTAACATCCCATATGTCTCTTCCAATGCAATTCAGATGTGTCTCCATTCTGAACTTCCATATACCATAGTTAGTTCCATCAAGATTCAGACTCTCCTTGAAATAGTTAGTTGCCATAGAATCTCCTCAAGTTATTAAACTTCTACAAAAAAGAAGACTTAGCTCTGATACCAATTGTTAGGACTCGGAGACAACTGAGAGGGGGGGGATCAGTTGTCTAATAATTTCATCCCAAATACAACTTAACCAAGCTTGATACTTAATACCGGTAAACCAAATTTGATGCCGGTAAGCAGATTAACAGTTAATATTAATACCGATGAAACTTAATGCATGAAACAGAAAGAGAAAAAACATCCACAACACATAACACAAAGATTTGTACGTGGAAACCCTGTAAGGGGAAAAACACGATGGGAAATCTTACCCACAATTAGATGATACTACTGTAGATAGTATGTGTTTATAAATGGGGTTTGCACATGGAAAAAGGCTAGCTGCCTAGAGCTCACTGCTCAATCACAAAATAAGAGTCACCATGACTACAATTGGATGATTAAATCTAATGATAATGTACTACTCAAAGTAGCATCTCTAATGCTGGATTCAATACCGGTTAAGCTCTGATTGTCTTCTTCAAACCTTCCTTGAATCTTCAAATGATGTCTACATGAGTAGCTCTGCCTATATTTGTATATACCGAATATCACAACCTTATTACATATCACCTCCACAATATCAAAATCGAGATCTTACATATATACCAAAACCTAAGACCAAATGTTTAGGTCGCCTTACTAAGAATAATACAATAAAATTTATTATAAGTAAGTCAATATGCAATGCATCATGTCAGCTCAACAACAATACCAATTGATTAAACCATCTCCATAATGTGTCGTGCTGATCTGGAATAGATAACATGTGTCGGTCCATAACCTAGACCAATTTACCGGAAACAACAAATATGTCAACCCGATTAGACCAATAACCAAATCTCCAAAACCAAGTGTCCAATCATGTCTTCAACATAACCGAGTGATCTCCAGATGATAACAAGTCATCCTCAGTGCCAGTGAACAATATAACCTATCGGTGAACCAAATACCGTTGACTGTGCATAAGTCACTGAACTTGCCGGTGAACATAACCAAAGATCTCCAAAAGGATAAGTGTTGATAAGTGTTGACATCAATGACAAAACCAATGCAACATATCCATAATACTACCAGTCATGAAGGAAAAAAAATGAAGACTAGATTCCCTACTAAGGAGTATTCTACTCCAAAGTCATTAGATTTGATTGATGTTGATCTATGTGGTCCTATAAGGACAAAAATATTACAAGGTGACTGATGGTATGATGATTCAGTAAGGATCTAGACAACTACTGAGATGGGGGGGAGGTGAATCAATAGATGGAAAACTGACTAAACTTTCACCAAACTCAAAAACAATCTCTCAAGTCAAACTTAGAACTAACTAGTTCAAACATTGAACTAGAAATTACAATATCACTATCAAGTATACCGGTTGATTATCATAACAGAATAACACTATAACAACTCTGAAACTCTCAAAACCTTTTAACAAAATCATTTAAATACTTTACTAACAATAGTAAAAGAACATTTCAGATTATTGTCGGTCATCTTATCATATCTAAGTAGATTTCGTAGTTAAGCAAATTAACCACAACAAACATAACCACAAAAACCATTCACCACTTGACACAATGATTTTGACATGGAAACCCAAATGGGAAAAACCACGGTGTGGATGAATACCCACAAGTATTTTGAAATCTTCTGAAGTTTGCCCTGTTAGGAGCCAAGCCTATTAAATCTTTACAAAAAGTCCTGTTAGGAACAAATCTTGTTAGGGACCACCCAGTTAAGGGATTGACTATAATGCCCTATTATAAGCAATACCCTATTAGGAGTAACCTCAATAGAGGATTTGAAATCCAAGCTAATGGATCACCTAGTTAGAGGATTTAGATAGCACTAAGCTTGTTAGAGCTTACCCGATTAAGGGATTTGACTATTGTAATTGTTAGAGAACAACATGGGTTTGCTAATCTGGTGAATAGAACTACTCTGTTTGATCAGATCCTTTTCATGCTTCTATCTGCCTTCACACATACCGCAGATACACCTGCTGGTTTGAAAACCAATCACACTTACACTTAACCAAAATTTCCAACACTACAACAAAACAACTCCATCGACCTTATAAGAAAAACAATAGGTCGATAACACATCACAAACCTAAGATCTCATAGAGATTACAAACAAATTGGTTCAAGTATGACCGTTGGATTACATAGCAATCATTGCACATTATTCAAGAAACCTTGACCACTCCTTGATTACCGCTTCATTGATTCTTGCAACTCATCACACGGTTTCAACTTCATACAATGTACTCGCTCATTCCCAAGATAAAACCATTATCTCTACATGCCAAAACCATTTGAAACTCTTCACATACAACATGTATATGTGGCATAATTATTACCATTCATCATTTGATCATAAACCAATACAACCGATTTACCAAGCTCCATTGGTTAGGGTTTAGCACATCAACAGGTAGGGTTATCAGTTGATCTCACTACTTCTCAAGTAATATTGGTTTCCTTCACTAGCTCACCTACTGGTTGCAAAACAACATCATAACAACATTATTACTAGTTATAATTGACATCAATTACAATACAATAGTTCATCAATGCAATCTTAATGCAAATACAAACAATCTCCCACTTTGGCATTGATGGCAATACAAGTATCAATACCATTTATTGTGATGATTGAGAGTAATGCACATATACAGGTATAGGAATCTTGGTTTACATTTTACCATGTTGGTAACTAGCTATAGATATTTTCTCTATCAATCATACAATTCTTCTCCCCATAATCTTCTCCCCCTTTGACAACAATGTCAAAGTGAAAGTAAAACATGCAGTGTCATACTTCACTGTTCTGCATCAACAATCTACAACTTGATGCTCCCCCTGTGGAATAACTCCACTCTACACCAATCCTGCTTCAAGATTCTTCAATTAGCTCCAGGACTAATGTATTCCACATCTTCTCAATTGACCTCATGTATGGGCACAACCCCTAGCTGACCTCTAGGGTACTCAAAAGTACTCTTAGGAAAAGGTTTAGTAAAGATATTTACTAGCTGCTCCTTAGTAGATACATGCTCTAGTAACACATCTTTACTCTGCACTTTCTCTCTCAAGAAATGATATTTTAGCTCAATATACTTGGTTCTAGCATGCAATACTGGGTTCTTTGAAATATTTATTGCACTGGTGTCACATAAAATATCTACTAGTTCTATAATCTTCAGCTTGAATCCTTCCAGATTGTGTTTCATCCAGATTGTCTGGGTACAATTCATATACACTGCAACATATTCAACTTCAGCAATGGATTGTGATATACAACTCTTCTTCTTGCTGCTCCAAGATACAAGTCTTTCTCCAAGAAATAATGCACCACCGATTGTGCTCTTCCTATCATCAACATTACGTGCCCAATCTGCATCTGTATAAACCTTCAAATCAAAGTTACTTGCATATGGATACCATAATCCATAGTCAATAGTACCTTTCAAATATATGAATACCCTTTTAGTTTCTATAAAGTGTGTCTCCTTTGGATTCTTCTAAAATCTCGCAACTAAACCAACTGCATGAGCAATATTTGGTCTACTATGAACAACATAATGTAGTTTCTCTATCATTGATCTATACTCCTTTTCATCAACAAATGTGGCATCCTCCTCCTTAGATAGTTTAGAACCTATAACCATTGGTGTCCCAACTAGTTTATAGTCACTCATTCCAAATGTCTTCAATACCTCTTTCACATACTTAGACTATGTGATAAAAATACCACTCTTCATTTTTTGAATTTGCAAACCTATGAAGAATTTTATCTCTCCTACTAGAGACATTTCAAATTCACTTTTCATCTCATTTGCAAAGTCATCACTCATGTCATCATTGCCTCCAAATATGATATCATCTACAAACACTTCACTAACCAGTATCTTGTCTCCTTAAGATTTGAGATATATATTGTTGTCTTCACTGGTTCTCTGAAAACCTATCTTCATCAAGTGTGAATGTAACCTTTCATGCCATGCTCTTGGTGCTTGCTTCAAACCATATAGTGCCTTGTGCAGTTTACACATCATATCCTTTGCATCAGTCAAAGCATAACCATCTAGCTACTCAATGTATACTTGTTCTTCCAGTATTCCATTTAGAAATGCTGACTTCACATCCATCTAATATACTTTAAATCCCTTATATTATGCAAATGCAAGTAGAGTCCTACCATCTTCTAATCGAGCAACTAGTGCAAATTTCTTGCCATAGTTTTCTCCTTCTTCTTGTGCATAACCTTTGCATACCAATCTAGCTTTGTTTCTGACTACTACTCCATCTTCGTTCAGTTTATTCATGAATAACCATTTAGTGCCTATATTTTAATTCTCTAGTCTAGGTACTAGGGTCCATGTATTGTTCTTCTTAATCTGGTCAAGCTCTTCTTCCATAGCTTTAATCCAATGATCATCTCCAAATGCTTCCTTAGCAGTTCTAGGCTCAATAGTGGAGATCATGCAAGAATTCTCTCTAAATACTCTTTAGGTTAATACTCCAACATCTTTATCTCCAATAATCTAGTCAGGATTATGATTGAGTTTCACATACCTTGGAATAACATGATCATTATCTTCAGGTTCTTCTTCCTCACTATCATCATCTTCTTCTTCAAAATCTACCTATTCCGGTTGAACTGGTACTACAACATTCACTTCACCATCTTCTGGCTTTACCGGTTCTGGTTCCAAAATTAGAATGTAAGCTTCATCTTCCTTTTTCTCCTCACTAGTTTCTCCTGAAACTTCAAGATACTCATCCACTTAGACATCAATGCTCTCAATGATTCTCTTTGTCCAGTTGTTGTAACATTTGTAGGCCTTACTCTTGGTGGAGTAACCAAGAAATATACCTTCATCACTTTTAGCCTCAAACTTACTAACATAGTCACCTCTCTTGATAAAACATTTACTGCCAAAAATCTTAAAATAACTGACATTAGGTGATCTACCATACTAGTATTCATAAGGAGTTTTATCCTTACCTCTCTATACCAATACCCGGTTCATAGTGTAGACAGTTGTGCTGACAACTTCTCTCTAGAAAGTTTTTGCTACACCTCCTTGTATTAGCATCATTCTAGTAGCTTCAACAACTGACTAGTTGGTCCTCTCTGTAATACCATTTTGTTGTGGTGTCCTCAATGTAGAAATCTTCCTCTTAATTCCATTGTCTTCACAATATCTAGTGAATTCCTCTGAAGTAAATTCACCACCTTGATGAGTCCTCAGACACTTTATCTTCTTACCACTTTCCTTTTCAGCTAAGGCCCTGAATGCCTTGAACTTAGTAAAGGCTTATGTTTTATCCTTCAAGAATGTGACCCACATCATTCTTGAGCAATCATGAGTGAAGATCATAAAATATCTATCACCTTGAATACTTTTAGTCCTTATTGGTCCACATAGATTTGTATGAACCAAATCTAACAAATGTTCTGCTGAGAAAGATTTTCTCTTAAAAGTTGAGGATGTCATATTACCTAATTGACATTCCTTACACAGAGCATTCACCGGTTTGTCCAACTGAGGCAAACCTCTTACCGACTTGGACTTACTGACTTTGACAATGTTATCAAAATTTATATGACAAAATATCCAATGCAAAAGCCAACTATCATATACTTTAGAAATTAAACAGTTGTTGATTTAGGATTTAAATGAAACAGGTTACCTTTTGTCTGCTTGCCGGTTGCAATTACCTCACCTTTTCTCTCATAGATTTTGCACATTCCATTCTTAAATTCTAATTGATAACCTCTATCATTGAGTTGAGCTACACTCAAAAGATTGTTCTTTAATACTTCAACCCAGTAGACATCATTTATATTGCTCTTTCCATTAAGAGAAATGGTTCCCTTTCCCTTTACCATGCAGGGTGAGTCATTTCCAAATCTCACAACTCCATCAAATTCCTTCAAAGTAAGAAATTTACTCTGGTGACCGGTCATGTGGTGTGAATAACCACTATTTATGATCCAATCATTAGAACTATCCATGCAAGAAACTAATGCCTTTTGATCATATGTCTCCTCTTTAATGGAAACAAAGACAATGTCTTCTTTAGAATCTCCCTTAGATTCCTCATCAGTGATACCGCCATCAACTACAATGAGACAATCTCTTTTGCCTTTTCCTTTGTACTTCTTGTACTTCTCATGCTTAATCTCATTGTCACCATTAGGACATTTAGATGCAATGTGTCCAATCTTGTTACATGCAAAACACTTCAAAGGTAATTTACCTCTGTACTTACTCATACCTATGGGCAACTCCTTGGCCAACAAAGCTTCAAGCTCAATTAGAATATCTTCATCGTCAACTTCTCTACTGGATCTAGACTCATAACTGTGACTAACATCTCTGCTTTTCCTCATAGGTGGATTAGAAACTAAATCTCTAAATGTAGATTCTTATTTTTGAGCACTACCATTGTAACCATTTAATTTAAATGTAGTAAGTTTACCAATGATGGAGTCAAGAGTTACCTTAGTTCTATCAATAGACTTTAGCTCATGAATGGCTGCAACTCGGATAACATAGACCAATAGAAGGGTTCTCAACACCTTACTAACCACTATGGAATCCTCCACTTCACCACCAACACTCTTTATCTCACCAACTATCTCCTTGATCCTCTAACCATACTGTTGAATATTCTCATCTTCAGCCATCCGCATGTCATCAAACTTACCTGTCAAACTCTCTTCTTTGGCAATCTTCACATGCTCATCACCACTATAAATTTTCTCAAGTTTCTTCCACACATCATAAGAAGTCTCTAGACCATGGACATCAACATACTCTAAATCAGACAAAGAACTGATAATAGCCTACAATGTTTGATTATTTTCTTGTTGCTCTTTCTTTTGATCATCAGACATAGTCCCACTAGGTGCAACATATTGAGTAACAACATGTTCCCAGTATTGACTTCCTAGACTATTGATATATATTTTCATCCTATCACTCCATATTCTATAGTTTTCCCTATTAAAATTCAGATCTTCTTTCTTCATCACTTTCTTCAAGATCTTTACCTCAAGCTGTTAGGCATAGACACTAGAGGACCTGAGATGCTTGATACCAATTGATGGTATGATGAATAAATAAGGATACAAGAAACTAATAAGAGTGGGGGGTGAATCAATAGATGGAAAAATGACTAAACTTTCACCAAACTAAAATACAATCTCTCAAGTCAAACTCAGAACTAACTAGTTCAAACACTGAACTATAAATTGCAATATCACAATCAAGTATACTAGTTGACCACCATAATAGAATAATAGTACAATAGCTCTGAAAATCTCAAAACCTTTTAACAAAAACATTCAAATACTTTACTAACAATAGTAAAAGCACATTTCAGATTACTGTCGGTCATCTTATCATATCTAAGTGGATTTAGCAGTTAAGCAAATTAACCATAGCAAGCATAACCACAAAAACCATTCATCACTCGACACAATGATTTTGATGTGGAAACCCAAATGGGAAAAACCACGATGGGGATGAATACCCACAAGTATTCTGAACTCTTCTAAAGTTTGCCCTGTTAGGAGCCAAGCCTATTAAAGCTTTACAAAAAGTCCTGTTTGGAACAGAACCTATTAAGGACCACCTAATTAAGGGATTGACTATAATGCACTATTAGAAGTAATTCCCTATTAGGAGTAACCTCGGTAGAGGATTTGAAATCCAAGCTAATGGATCACCTGGTTAGAGGATTTAGATAGCACTAAGCCTATTAGAGCTTACCTGTTTAAGGGATTTGACTATTGTAATTGTTAGAGAACAACAAGGGTTTGCTGATCTAGTGAATAGCACTACTCTACTTGATCAGATCCTTTTCATGCTTCTATCTACCTTCACACATACTGCAGATACACCTTCTAGTTTGGCAACCAATCACACTTTCACTTAACCAAAATTGCGAAGACTACAACAAAACAACTCATCGACCTTATAAACAAAACAATAGGTCAGTAACACATCGCAAACCTAAGATCTCATAGCAATTACAAACAAATTAGTTCAAGTATGACCATTGGATTACATATAAATCATTACACATTATTCAAGACCACCTCAACCGCTCCTTGATCACTGCTTCATCGATTCCTGTAACTCATCACGTGGTTTCCACTTCATGCAATCTACTCTCTCATTCCCAAGATAAAACCGTTATCTCTACATGCCAAAAACCATTTGAAAATCTTCACATACAACTTGCATATGTGGCATAATCATTACCATTCATCATTTGATCATAAACCAATACAGCCAATTCACCAAGCTCCATCGGTTAGGGTTTAGCACATCAACAGGTAGGGTTACCAGTTGATCTCACTGCTTCTCAAGTAATACCAGTTTCCTTCAGTAGCTCACCTACCAGTTGAAAAACTACATCATAACAACATCATTACCAGTTATAATTGACATCAATGACAACATAATAGTTCATCAATGCAATCTTCATGCAAATTCCAACAATGACATATATTTTATTATGCTTATTATTGATTTTTATAGAATGTCTTGGATTGGTTTTCCAATAAACAAATCAAATACCTTTGAGAAGTTTAAGGTCTTTAGGGCTTTGGTAGAAAACAAAATTCATAGATAATCAAGTGCTTGAGATCAGATAGAGGTGGAGAATTTAATTCTTATGAATATGAAGAAAATTGTCCAAAGAATGATATCCAAAGACAATATCAAACACATAGATCTCCTAAAAAAAATAGAGTGGCGGAAAGGGATAACTAGATAGTTCAAGATATGGAAAGAGCCATGTTGAAATGGTCACAGTTACCATATACATACTGGAGAGAAGTTGGTTAGGCCGGATTTATATTTTGAACAAAGCTTAAATATAGTCAAGGACTACAAAGAGAAGCATGTATAGCAGAAGGTTGGCTTTATTGAGACCTCCAGGGATAAAGGGGGATGACAAGAAGTTAGCTCCTTAACAAGTTGCCCCTTATAGCATAGATCTATTTGCAAGATACTTCACAGATACATACCATGCTCTATGTGAGGTATGTGTTGTAGATGCAAAATATATGATTCCTAATTGGATGTTGATAATATGCATGGATATACAAAGTAGAGATATCAACAATCCATTTAATTTTTCTTCCTTGGTGGTTGATGGCCTTCAAAATGCTCTATGTGACTTCAAGACTAGGATATCATCAAATTTCGACTATTATTCTTTACTAATGCATATCTTCTTGTATAAGGGCCTAAAAGTTTGGAACTAGAACTTGAAAATTACAACTGCAATTGGAGGAGAGCAACTCCCAGTCTAGGAATGGACTTACATCTAGGATGCTCATATGAATGAGTCTAATTATTTGGTTTTTGAAAATATTTTTGTTACAAAGTTGTTAAGTATCCTAGAAGGGGATGTTAGATGAGGATTAAGTAAAATATCTAAATAATTATTGAGGCCTAAGGATCTTAGGTCTGATTTACAGTGTAATGCCCCTACCCTAGTCGACCTTGTAAAACTAGTTTGACCTTGGTCGACTTCCTATGTGGCATTCTTGGATGGTTGATTAACCATTATGTAATGTGGTAGATTAGGTAATATAAATAATCATGCATGCCTATTATTGTGCGTTTGCATCGATTCTTGTGTAAATGTAATTGTTTCCCTAATTCTTGTTATAAATCTCAAGCTAACACCTTCATTGAATATGTATACATATGTATGCTTGCGTGACTCATGGTTGTAGGAGATTGCAGGTACAATACTGCCTAGTTGCGAGGTTCATCTCCATCGAGATTCACAGAGTTGAGTATACCTCCTTCATCCTTAGAATTTGGATTAGGTGGTCATAAAACTCTCGTCTTGCCTTCACCATGATCAGGTGAGCATCGTGTGTGGTCCGTCGGGTTCCTTTTTCGTTTGGGTTGCGTGTGGTAAATGGAGTATTCTATCCTAAGTATTTAATTTAATTTAATGTGTTCATTTACGCATTAGTAATTGAGAAATCAAAATAAATAGGTTTCTTTTAGGTGATTAATCATTAATTAAAAAGACCGCTTTATTTATGTTGTAGCGAATTTAATTTAATGGTTAATTTTAAATAACAAATTTAATTAGTTTATGCGTTTTAAAAAGGAAATATTTAAAGTTATTTGAAATATAATTAATTTAACCTCTTTTGCATTTTGGAAAAGAAAGGTTAATTTTACTTATTTAAGAAAATCAATTCTTATTAGAAAGGGCAAGTTTTATTTATAAGTAAATTTGATATAGTGTGAAAGATTGATTTTGGGAATTAATTTAATTAAAACATTTTACCCTTGTCAATATTGTGAAATATAAATGTTGGCTTAGTTAATATTGAGAAAATTAAAGAATTTAAAAGAGAGAGAAGCATTTTAATTAGAAAATCAAGTTAAATTATTTGAATAGTTGAAAAGAATTTTTATTTCCTTTTTAATTAAAAAGTGCTTAAATTTCAAAATTAGAAATTAGGTCAGAATGTGATTCATTTAACCTAGGTTGGGAAAATATTTTGGGGGGTTGTTGAATTTTTGGAAAAGAAAAAATATGGGGATGGATATTGGGGATTTTTTTTGGCAAGGATGGATTTCTACAGCTGCAGGTTGGGGGCTCTTATTCGAATCTTACCAGGAATGCTAAAGAGGTAGGATCCCGGTTTTCCCTTTTGTTTCTTTGCTAAATAAAAAAAAAAAATGGAATTTGGTTGATCATCAGAAAATGTTGGTTTTAAAATATCCATGAATGCTCTTATATTTAAGTTTTAGTTGTGAGAATATTGTTTGTTTTGGGTCAAGATTGTAAAAAAAAAGTAGATAAATGGGATTAAATCCATTTGTGTATTTGAGAATCATGATCTAGTTGAGAAAATTTCCCAAATCATTGTTTTTGGATCATTCTGGAAAAAAAAATACAGTTCAGTCTATGTTGAATCTTTTATTATTTTCTTGTTTTGGGAATCATTGATTTGATTTAAGAAAACAAAAAAGGGAAAGAATAAATGTTTGGGTTTTTAGACGGATTTGATTTAATTTCTGTTTTGCCTCAAAAAATTATTTGTTTTTGATGATTTCAAAATGAAAAAATATTTCCCAGAAAATGACTAGGAAATTTCTCTATGACTGCACATTTGGGGGGTAGTTTTGTTTTATGTGTTTATTTATTGTTTTTCTTTAAAAAAAAATTTCTGCAAATTAAAAAAAAAAAATTATTGCGTGGGATGGGGGAGCCAAGGCTCGACCCCAATCCTCATGCCCTTGGGCTGCCAAGGGAGGGCCAGGCTAAGGAGCCATGGCGTGGCCTCCACATAGTCGTGACTGTGTGGAGTCCACGACATGGACTCCACATCCCTTCCCTTTGGGAGGGAGCCCACGTGGGTGGCCTTATCTTGTTTTTTCTAAATCAAACAAAATATAAAATAATAAAATAATTAAAAGTTATTTTGTTTTAAAATTTGGTTTTTAATAAAAGTTTTTCTAAAAATAGTTTTTATTAATAATTAATTATTATTAATATATATTTAATGATGAAGATTTATATATATTAATTAATTTGAGATTTGAACGTTATTAAATATTATTATTAATGTATTTTTTTAAAGGAAATTAATATATATGTATTGTATAATATTTAATTGGAATATGGTGTACTATTTATAATTAATTGTGTATATTGTATTAGGCATGGGCTAATAAATATATATTGATTAACATTTAATTCTGGTATCAGTATTAATGGAAAAATATTTTCTTGGGAAAAGGATAGAATATCATTTCAATTGGAAAACTATTGAAATTATATATATTTAATAATTGAGGATTTTTAAATAAAACATTATTCAGGAAACACATTGTTTTTTTGATTGATCATTTCGAGAACTTTAGAAATAGAATACTAAAATATATAAGTATTTAAAAAAAAAATGAAATGAAATGTTCATCATGGGATTCTCTGAAAACTCAAATGATATGCTGGTTAGGACCCCAACGTCTGGTGGGTCAAGTTCCTAGTTAGGGTACCATCAGACAAGAGACCTTTGTAATTGCTTTTGATGTGTTTAGTTAGATCTGCTTCTAGGAAGGGATCATTTATGTATTTATTGGCCGAAGTGGTCGTTGTATAGTGGTTGTGTTCGCCTATAAGGCAGAGATGTAAATAACATGAGCCTTATGTAATCTTAACTTAAATAATTGCTAGAGGGGTCTTGCAGTTGAGCAGACCCGGAGATGTAGCCCTCTAGGGGTGAACTCCAAGATCATTTATGTGTTATGTGATGCTTTTGTCTCTCATGTTTCATACTTAGTGCTAGCACGCATGGATGCTTTATGTAAGTATATAATGGGGGTTTAATGAAGTTAATTATTTGAATGCACAAATATGGTCATCTTGTTAAATGCAATAAATGGATCATGAAGGAATGAATTTTGTTATGGTTAATGAAAATAAGTAAGCATGGAAAGAACTCACTAGGTTATGAAGGAATTAAAGCATGTAATGAATTAGATGCATGATATATGGTTAAGGAAAAGTTTGAACGTAATGAATGGATAACAATTATTGGATTAACTCTTCATATCACCTAAACTGTATTTCTAAATGGATGAATTTCATGTTGCCATCTAGATTTTAATCTTAATAAATGAACTTCATCTTGATAGTTATAATTGAACTAAAATGGGTGGACACATTTAGTTATTTATATCTTAATCTTAGCAAATGTATTTCTTCATATTAACTTTATTTTAACTATAGTGAGTGAACTCATTAAGTTATCTATATTTTAACCCTAATGGATGAACTTCATTATGTTAATTACAAATTATCCTTAATAAATGATCTTCATCTTATTAGTTACATTTTAACTATAATGGAAGAACTCATATGGTCATATTATATTTTCACCTTAATGAATGAACTTCATCTCTTAGCAATAATTTAACTACAATGGATGAACTCATTTGGCTATTTACATTTTAACCTCTATAAATGAACTTTGATATACTAATTATATTGTATCTAAAATGGATGGACTCGCCAAGTTAATCATATTAAACCTTAATGGGTGAATTCTTAAGTTATCTATGTTTTAGATTCATTGGGTAAATATCCTCATGTTAGCCTCATCTCCAACCATAATAGATGAACGCTTCCTAAATTCTAAAATGTCAATTCATCGATTATATTATATCCATGTCTTAAGTATTAGCTTGTAATTAAGATATCCAGCTCAATTGGATCAAATATCATGAGTTGAGTAAGGTGTAAGGTTACGTAATCATGTTGGGAAACTCCTTAGGTTCATTTAGTCTTCCGCTGTGTTATCTAAGCCTTAGATAACTCTAATGCATCTTAATGTTGTATCTTAATAAATTAAAAAGAAAAAAATATTTACACTCCATTTGAGTGTTTTAGCTTAAACCCTTTGGGGTTTCCTGGCGGGGCATTACATACAGATCCCACATAATTGGGGATCATGGTTCTATTTCAAGGATCATACAATTATTAGGGTATTTGGTAGCCCTTTCACTCCTCAAAAATTGCCTATTACTATCCAAGTTAGGGTTGCCCTATTAGAAATTATGCATCAATTGGTTGAAACTAACAAATCTTTGTTTGGAGGAGCTCATAGGAAAGGGTCAATGATCCCATTAGAAGTTGTGATTGAGATGTATCATTTCTTGAATAGAAAGGCATATGAGATAATTAACTCCCTGTTGAACAAGTATAGGCTTCCCTGAGTTGTATACAAGTTTTATGACTCTAAGGGTTTTATTCAAAGACTTGGGAAGGCAAAAATACCATCACATGAGTGACATGATGAGATAGAGATCATTAGGAATGTTGAAGACTACAATGATATCTTGAAGAGAAATGAAAGATGGTATTGTGTGTGTGAAAAAGTGGTTTGTAGCTGCAAACACAACACTTAAATTAAGTCATTATATGCATGGTTAGTAATCAATAATCAATAAGTAATAAACCATAACAAAGCGACTAATTGCCTTCTAAAGGATGCGAGTATAAGATTGCTCTCATATTTTTATAAGCAATACTAGTGACTAGACTACACCAAGAGGAAGGATTTAATCTATATGATATTAACTATATGGATGCAAGATGGATGAATAATTCAAGCAAATAATCAATTCAAGCAATAGTGGATGTAAGCAATGATGGAAGAGTAAAATGGATGCAAATGTAGCGTAGAAATTAGGAATCATCAAAGCAAGTAAGTAGATCAAAACACAAGACATGATAACTTAATCAAAAGAACATTCATTGCAAATGAACCTAATTCTAAGTACATTCAATAGAGGTATGAAAACAAAGCATTTAAAAGAAAATATCATGCAAACCATATGCTTCTTCCATGTGGCTCCATTGTTGTTCTTTCCTCTTCAATGGGTTTGTGGATCTCACCTACAAGTGCACACACAATTGAAAGCAAGATTGATGAAAAGCTCAAGAGTACTAGAAGCGTAAGTTCGGTAGTTTGATATGAATTCGGATTCGGGATTCAAGGATTAAGGGATTTGATTGATGAAGATCATCCAATTTATAGAGAAATTGGAGAAATGGACAAGATTAGCATGATAATGATTCGAATGGAAATTCAAATCAAGAATAGCAAAATTATGACATGTGTATGACAAATTGCTATGCAAGGCTTATGACAATTCATGACAAATTTCTATGTCAAGAATTTATGACAATTTATGACAAATTCTATGACAAATTTCTATGTCAAGAATTTATGACAATTTATGACAAATTTCTATGTCATTTCCATAAATTTAGGAGAGAAATAGGAGGAAATTGAATTTAAGAATTAAGAAATAGGAGGAAATTGAATTTAAGAATTAAGAAATTAGAAAAATAGGGAAAAGAGGAATTAAGAAATTAGAAATTAAGTAAATTAATTAATAATCTTTCATTTATTAATTAATTCACAAAAGAGGAATAATTAGCCAATTAAATGAATATTTAATTGTGATGAGAATACTTAGGATAAATAAGTAATTTATTAATCCTAAAGGAAGAAAATGATAAGCAAGGTTAAATGACTAAATCATGAAACCCTAGAAGGCGAATTAGGTCTTGATGAAAGATAATTGACTTGATCATGATTTGATTTTGGATTGATAAATGACCAATGTGATAAATGATTTGACTGATAAATGCACCAATTGACGAGGAACAATGAAAAATTGATCCAAATTGACACAATTTGAGACAGATAACAATCGATGACAAATCGATCGCAAAATGACAAGATTGACAAAAAGACAAGGATCGACCAAAATCATGACTAAAGGTTGTTGTCGACAAGACCAAATTTGAGGACGAGATGATTGAAGAATGCAGAAGAATGACTCGATGCTCGCAAATGATAAAGATCAAGTGCGAATCATAGGAGAAATGTTAATGCGATGCAAAAACCTAAAATGA
The DNA here is from genome assembly GCF_030272615.1 of Cryptomeria japonica. Lineage (NCBI taxonomy): Eukaryota > Viridiplantae > Streptophyta > Pinopsida > Cupressales > Cupressaceae > Cryptomeria > Cryptomeria japonica. The sequence goes on along the minus strand of NC_081411.1, from coordinate 658,738,875 downwards.
GGCAATGCGCAAATGTTAAAGTATGATTCCGCAAGCGTTGACCATTTTTAGGTGTCTACATTTTGCCCCTCTTTGAGACAATGCGATCTTAAGCGTTGTTTCAAAGAACAATAACTAAAATGCCCCAGACAATAATAATGACATATGAAAATGCCCCAGACAATAATAATGACATATGCATGCCCCCTCGAGGAATTGGCCAGAAACATGCAGAAAAGAGGCCAATTGATCGATAAGAATGATAGAACATGATAGGATCAAATGGACTGACAATCGGAGATCGGATGCAGGAAGGACAAGCAATTTATGGTGCACAAGACCGTGACCAACATAAGATGGAGAGGATGCACGTCCATCTATGCAATGACAAAGAGCGATAAATGAGACCAAGAGGGTGAAAATGACTCATTTGCACTTAGCTAAAGAGGAGGATTTGTTGCTCTGGACAAGGACACGTGCAGACAGATGGTGAACATTCCAATGGCGGATCACCTTGGGGAACGTGTATGTACATTCAGACGACCGGAGGACGCAGGAGCAGCGGTATGTATCTCGAAAACCCATGTTTTGAATTTCATGAATTTTAATGGCTTACGGGACATTGCGGGGCCCACAGGGGATACCAAAATGGACTCCTGCGCTTGTGTGGTCTAATCCTGCGCTTGTGTAGGATGTTCTGCGCTTGTGTACAATGAGATACAGCTATAGCTTAGGCACAGCGAGAGGGATAGAGAGTCACTGAGTTCATTGGATCGATTAGGGATGCCAGTGCATGGGAGATGGCACAGATGCTAGTAGAGACCGGAGAGGAGAGACTATATTGGAGGACACTATATGAGAGTGCAGTTCCACCGGAGCGGAGAGCACCTTCGTATCGGGCACGATCGAGGACAGAGAGTAGGTCACGCTCTTGGAGGTCATTGAGCAGTATGGGGGTGAGTGGACCGATGAGACCACCACAGCCAGGACCAGGAGGGACATCATCTGCGAGACATGGCAGGGATGAGGAGGATAGAGGGAGCACCCAGTGACAGAGGCATGTACTCCTTATGATAGACAGTGGACATTATGTAGTTTGACATTATATAGTCAGCCTGCGGGCCATACTTTAGGACAGACAGTCCGATTTTGTACTCCGATATTATTATGATATGTGATATGAGAGGCATCGATATGATGGGATGCAATGTGTTATGATTTATGGTTATTTTGCATGTATGGATGACTTATGTACTTGTTTATGTACCATTGTGGAACATGTGTGGATGCATTTTTTTGTGTTTTTTGATGCATTTATAATATGAAATGGATAAAATGCTTGATATGATGCTCGATGTGATGCAAATGTACTAACCAAATGGATGCAAGATGCAGCATGTATGTTTGGAGATCGGAGCACTAGACCGAACTGACTATCCGACTGGACAGAAGAAATGTTAGTAAGAAGAAAATGAGACAGAGGACAGTTAGAGATGAAGAAAAACTTGCTTTCAGTAATGCACTTTGTAGGTGAGAACCTTTATTTTTATGTAGCAAAATGGATGCGTAGCATCATGGCATGGAAGGCCAGAGCTGAAATGCAACCCTTTTTGCAAAAGACAGACACATCACAGACAAATGATAATCACAATCAAAAAAAGAAAAGGGATCATGAACCATCCCGGTCACTCTAAATCACTCAGTGACATCATCGAGCAACATAGGAACATGATCGAAGCCAAAAGATAAATCAATAAAAAGATAAGACTCACAAATTCAAGCAAATCAGACAAACATCTTGATCTTCATTGTCAAAAGTTGAAAGTGCTGATAGGATGATCATGCTATCTGGTTTCAGGAAATATGATACCCCGTCTAAGATAGGACACAGTCTGGTTTCGAGTATACCACACCCTGTATAAGACTCATGATAGTGTGCCAAGGACGAATGATGTTGATGGTAACGTTAGATTGATAAGACAATTTTGATCAGTTTGAATGTCTGGTTTGAATGAAAAAGTTCATCTGGTTAAAGCATGATTTCATTAAAGCACAGCGTGTGATTGCGAGTGTCATTGGATGAATGCTCAGTGATTTGTCTATGCATAAAGGGAATACTTTATTGCAAAATGCGTGTTTTTTGGATTTTGAGTTTTACAATTTTTTTTGTTGTTCATTTTTTTCAGGACTTTTTATGATTTTTATGAATTTTTTCAGGACATTATTCGATTTTTAAGACTTTTTTCAGGACATTTTTCAGTTTTTTAAGATTATTTCAGGACATTTTTGAATTTTTATGATCTTTTTTCAAGACATTATTTGATTTTTATGAATTTTTTCAGGACATTTTGAAATTTTTATGATTTTGCCCCCAGTGTCTAGCAAGGCAAGGAATATGACAGGTGAATAAATAGGCTTGCTGAAATGATGGTGGATAGAGGGAAGACAAAGGCCTTTTATCGTGGAGACAATACGGATGCAATTTCCAAGGGCTATGGCGTGATGGGACAAGAGACTGGATATGACAATGTAAAGAAGTGACATGGCATGAGGGACATGTCAAGAGGTGTTTGAAACCATGTTTAAATTTTGCTTCCTTATGTCAGATCAAGATCAAGGAATGAAAAAGAGTGTATGGATAGTGATAAGATATGGATAGGATAAGCAAGACCAAGAATGGATAAGGGACATGGACTGAAGGTCAAGATTGGCTAAGGGATAGTGGCAGAAAGTTGCAATAAGCTAGGGAATATGGATGAAAAGTTGTAATAAGAAAATGGATAAAGGCCAAAAGCTATGATAGACTGAAAGCTGTAAACAAGATGCATGATGCTCATGATGATCCTCAGCCTTGTCAAGATCAAAGGTGGAAAGGGAAACTGGACATGAGGGACAATAGGATATGAAGGGTAATGACATGGTATGATAGGATAATGAAGGGCAATAGGATATGAAGGAGGAAAACTGCCCCCAAGTGTGGTGTGCAAGAAGTTCATAAATTACACATGACACCTGTTTGCCAGGTTTTCATCATGGTACTTGCCCAAGGTGCCTGTTTTCCAGGTTTTCACCAGTGAACGAATTATTTTTCTTTACTTTTTTTCTTTTGTTTTTTTTTTCTTTTTCACTTTTTTTTTTTTTTTTGTATTTTGACTTTTTCAATAGAAGATGGACACATGATAGGGGATGGAAGAAGGACTCAAGCGTCTTTTTGGTTGGATAGTAGCCTTAAAAAATTGGACCATGACCTTTAAAAGTATGCTCAAAGACGTTGGTAGGATAAGGACATGGAAAATGAGATGAAACTAAGGCAAGGATTTATGCAAAGGATCGGATCAAAGGGATCGAAGGATGGAAAATATGCATTGGATAATGGATAGGGTATTGGAAGAACTGGGCTTCAGTGGATGGAAATGAAGGAAGATCGACATTGGCACACACCTTGAGGGGTGATGGACTGATGGAGGAAAAATGGATCTCAGATTGTGAGATTTGGATGGAGGAAAGGCTATGGATTTTGGGACATAAGGGCCCAAAATGGATGAAGAAGGTGATGTAGGAATAGATTTGAGAGGTTTGGATGGAGGAATAGCAATTTTGGATGCCAAGTGGGATATTTCTTTAGGCTTTTGTGCTTCAAGGAGCCGCTTAGGGATCCACATGGTTTTTGATTTTTCATACTTTTGTGGTTCCTTGGAGTGCATTGCTTGCACAAGGGATTTAGGAACCCATATATATTTTGACTTTGCTTTATTTTTCTTAGTGGGCCTTTGTGGCCTTTTGTATTTTTCTTTTTCTTTATAGATCATATTGTTCTTTGTTTTGACATGTCGATTAGATTGGACATGTTGATCCTTGAATACATGTGGATTTTTAGACTTATGATTTTTATACTTGGCATCCAAATTGCTTGGAGGAGAGAATGAATGTTGATGTGGATGGGAATGATATGGAGGCATGTGGGATGGATGGAAGGTTCTCCAAGATGTGTGCCTTTGCTGACCTTGCATAGGAGATGGAGGGATATAGGGACCTAGAATGGATGGAAGCGATGATGGCGAAGGTGGACATTTGGATTTTGACTTTGAAGGGATACCAATGCCTTGAGTGTGAGCTCTATAGCCATGACCATTAGTATATTCTTTGATATGAAGGGGTTCTTGCTCATGGAGGTCTACTCCTTTGCCTTTATGAATATCTTGACTTGTAGGATACTCTTTTCTTTGGGAAGAAGATGCAAGTCCATTATGAGGTGGATATGATATGAGAGAAATAATGAGATCTTGAAGTGGATCGGATTGAACCAAAGAGGAAGAACCCATTGTGCATGCCGAGGGTTCATGAACATCTTGCACTGACACGTTAGAATCATGAGGGGTATTAGGATCATGAGGGGGACTAGGATTATGTAGTGGACATGGTTCAATGACAGGCTCTTCAAGAGATGGAATGAGAGACATAATGGGATCATCAAAAGAAATGCGATCTTGGAGTGTATATGGAGCATTATGACAAGGAGATGAAGGAACAAGTGGATCTTGTGGAGGATTTAAAGGAATAGTTTGATCTTGACAAGGAGGAAGATCATTGGAATCCTCTTTAAAGGTGCTTTGCTCTTGACTTTCAATGGGATCATCATAAAGGATGGAAAGGATATCTTGATCTTTCTTAGGAAGTGGAATGTCAATGGGATTTGAAAGGACATTGTATTCATGAAATGGAAGGGGATCATTTGGGATTGGATGGACTAGGATATCTTGATCTTTCTCAAGGAATGGAGTGTCAATAGGACTTTGGATAGGATGGAAAAGAATAGGGGAATCATCGTGAATGTCTAGGAAGATAGGGTCCTGGTCAACAATTGGATGGGATGATAAGGTTTCAGGATCTTGATCTTGATTTTCTTGAGGACTCATTTCTTCATGCTCTAAATTATCCTCTTGACATGGGGTTGGACTTTGGATATGCATGGGGGATTCTGACAGTGAATCAATGTTTTGGCATGAAGGAAATGCACTTTGAACATTTGTGATGGATTCTGGCAAGGAATCAATGCTTGAACATGAGGAAGAGGGACTTGGAATGGGGTCCTCTAAAATAGGTAATGGCAATAAAGTGTATGGTGGCATTGGGTCTTGTATTTCTGAAACATGACAAGGATGTGCATCATGAATTGGATTATCGTGGCAATCAATTATGGATAGCCCTTGGATAATTGCATCCTTGGGTGTATTATTTGATGAGGATAATATGGAAGGTTCTTGTGAAACTTCTAGAGGTGTAGGGATAGATGCCACTGGAGAGTCAATTTGTTTATGAGGGGATGAGGCATTGCTAGACATAAGTGTATTATCTTGATCTTCTTCAAAGAACTCACTTGGTCATTTCCTTAAGAGCATTGCAATAAAGCCACCTTTCTTTCAAGGTTTTGATATAGTTGTATCTGGAATTTGAACTCGTTTGGAAAGGAGTTGGTTCTGGTCTGATGTCGTGTTTTGATATTGGACTTGGTTCAATTGTTCTGACATGTTTGAGACATGGGTTGGTGTGTGTTGCAACCTTTGTTTTTGAATGTTTGGTTGGAGTTGTTGACATTGATATGTTGATTGAACTTGAACTTGTTGATATTTCACTATTGGTTGGACTAGTTGTTGACATTGTATAGTTGGTTGGACATATTGTTGAAATTGGACCATTGATTGTGTTGGTTGTATATGTTGAAATTGTTGAACAATTGGTTGTGATGGTTGAAAATCTGATTGATAGTAAATACCTTCTTGTTCTTGTTGTGGAGGCACATAATGTTGAAATTGATGTTGTCTCTTTTCTTGAAATTGTTTCATCATCTCTATTTGGGAGAGGAGAGCTAGTATGTCTGATTGTTCAAGAAGAGATCTTACATCAATTGGCTCAATATTTGGATTTCGACCTAGAAATTTTTGAAACACTTTGGACATTTGTGATCTAATTTTCTGAATGTTTTTCACTCTTTGTTCCAATATCTCATTTTCTTGAGCTAGTCTCTCCTCTAGTTTTTGTATTCGGAGACTTGTTTCATCATAAAAAGTTTGATCAATATTGCCTTGTTGTTGGGTTGGATAGAATTGTGATTGCATTGTCGGTTGATATGTCAAACTTTGTTGCATCATTGGTGCTTGGAACCTTGTTTCAATAGACATGTCACTATGCAAATGTGATATTTTTGGAATTTTTCAAGGATAATGTATGATATGAAACTAAATGCAAACTAGATAGACGAGCATGCAATCTATGGCAAGAGTGCAACCTATGTTTTTGGTTGTTTTCCAAGATTTTGACAAACTTTTTGGAATGCAAATCTAAAAGAGACCCTTAGGAAATTGAAATGATGTCTAGACCTTAAAGGACAAAAGGACCAAGTGACAAAAGGACAAGATGACAATGTCTCCCCTATATGCTTGGATACTAAGCTAGGTTTGACGAAATGACATTGATGACAAAAGGACAAAAGGTTGATAAGGTCTAGACTTCTTAAAAATGACTTAGGGTTTATCAAAGATTTGGATTACTCAAGTATGACAAAAACCTGATTTTGAGACTATATGGAAAAGGGACAATTACCATGCAAGTGACCCTAATATGATATGGTAATGATCTAAGCTTAATGAAGAGACCTAGGGTATGCAAATATGAATGTATGACAATGGTATGACTTTAATGCAAGAGGACATATGCAAGTGGATGACTCTTATTAATATGCAAAAGGAGTATGACTTAGGTGAAACCTAACCTTGATATTTGACAATGAATTTGCAAAATGCAACTTAGGATGAACTTAAATGTAAGTGACATGTGTGTCGAGACAAAATTTTGAACAATGTTTGACAACCATATTTGAAGGTGCTTTTTCGAATCTTGTTGAACTTTTGTTGGATAAATGTCTCTTATGTTTAACCTTGTTTTGAATCAATTTGTCTTGTTTTTGAAATGAAATGCAATTCAAATTTTGACAAGCAAAGAAGACAAGATATTTTAACATAGACTCAAGACAATCGTGCTCATTCCCACATTTCTTATGGTAGGCAAGGACATTAGGTACTTGAGAGGTAGACTCATTATGGGATTCAAGGAGAATACATAGATGCTTGACCCCACGGGCTCCCCTCCACGGCACTCACTTCTCAGGGCAGCCAAGCATCAGTCCCCATGGAAATCTCCCCATGGCGAACTTAGTATCTCTTCCAAGTATCCGAACTTGTCCTTCTCAAGAAACTAGAAGGGTTTTTGGTCTCTAAAAACAAGGTGTTTAGTAAGGATTTCTGTTAAGCGTTACTCCTTGATGTCACACAAGCGTGATTGAGACATTAAGCCCATCAAGATACCAAACAAATGTAGTCGCGCAAGCATGATTTAGACCAAGAGGCCCTACTTAGATGTTGATATGAGAAAGAGTTCAAGGGTCATCACTTCCCAAGTAACTGCAATTCCCACGTAACACTTCCTTCAAAGCTTTCGCTCATCGTGTATTTTTTTATAGTGAGTTAGAATGCCAAGGAATTCTAGCCGTACTCACTTTGGGTCGTTCCCTTCTCACGATTATCACTTGCTTGCAAAAGCAAAGTGGTCGGGAAGGCAGGCCCTCTAATGGAGACACTCAATCAACAACACAAGCATGGTATCGAAGATTTGGATTTCTGATCACCCTAAGAAGGATGAGAGCATACTCTCCTACTCCAATGTCATACTTAATAATCAAAGCAAACAAAGGTTCATTTCCACCTATTTATAAATCACTAAGTGCCTAATTAAAAATCTCAAACACACAAGTTTGGTTGTTTCTCCAAGGCAACCTGCAAAACCCAAGTTAGATGTTTGATTTGTTGTCTTTGACCATCGAATCTGCATAACACATGTTAGTAGTTTGATTTTTAGTCTTTGTCATGCATATGTCAAGATCCTGCACAAATAATCAGTACCAAAATCCAAAGCATAGAAAACAGAGTGCAAAAACACCAAAGATTTCAAGTAAAAACTACATTTTTCACCTCTGATCTGGACTTTACACGGGCGCAGAAGTCAGGACACAAGCACAGGATGTCTAACACAAGCACAGAATGTTTCAACACAGGCGCAAGATGTCTCAACACAGGCGCATAATGCTTCACACAAGTGCAGAAGTTTCCAGAATGCACTGCACGGCTCTGTTTTTGAGTTTTTGACTTGCAAATCAACATAAAAGCACTCCAAATCATAGTTAAAGGGTTAGAAGGTTAGTATTTCACGTCGGGTTCACCAGTTAATGTAGCATAGAAATTAGGAATCATCAAAGCAAGTAAGTAGATCAAAACACAAGACATGATAACTTAATCAAAAGAACATTCATTGCAAATGAACCTAATTCTAAGTACATTCAATAGAGGTATGAAAACAAAGCATTTAAAAGAAAATATCATGCAAACCATATGCTTCTTCCATGCGGCTCCATTGTTGTTCTTTCCTCTTCAATGGGTTTGTGGATCTCACCTACAAGTGCACACACAATTGAAAGCAAGATTGATGAAAAGCTCAAGAGTACTAGAAGCGTAAGTTCGGTAGTTTGATATGAATTCGGATTTGGGATTCAAGGATTAAGGGATTTGATTGATGAAGATCATCCAATTTATAGAGAAATTGGAGAAATGGACAAGATTAGCATGATAATGATTCGAATGGAAATTCAAATCAAGAATAGCAAAATTATGACATGTGTATGACAAATTGCTATGCAAGGCTTATGACAATTCATGACGAATTTCTATGTCAAGAATTTATGACAATTTATGACAAATTCTATGACAAATTTCTATGTCAAGAATTTATGATAATTTATGACAAATTTCTATGTCATTTCCATAAATTTAGGAGAGAAATAGGAGGAAATTGAATTTAAGAATTAAGAAATAGGAGGAAATTGAATTTAAGAATTAAGAAATTAGAAAAATAGGGAAAAGAGGAATTAAGAAATTAGAAATTAAGTAAATTAATTAATAATCTTTCATTTATTAATTAATTCACAAAAGAGGAATAATTAGCCAATTAAATGAATATTTAATTGTGATGAGAATACTTAGGATAAATAAGTAATTTATTAATCCTAAAGGAAGAAAATGATAAGCAAGGTTAAATGACTAAATCATGAAACCCTAGAAGGCGAATTAGGTCTTGATGAAAGATAATTGACTTGATCATGATTTGATTTTGGATTGATAAATGACCAATGTGATAAATGATTTGATTGATAAATGCGCCAATTGACGAGGAACAATGACAAATTGATCCAAATTGACACAATTTGAGACAGATAACAATCGATGACAAATCGATCGCAAAATGACAAGATTGACAAAAAGACAAGGATCAACCAAAATCATGACTAAAGGTTGTTGTCGACAAGACCAAATTTGAGGACGAGATGATTGAAGAATGCAGAAGAATGACTCGATGCTCGCAAATGATAAAGATCAAGTGCGAATCATAGGAGAAATGTTAATGCGATGCAAAAACCTAAAATGAGGCAATGCGCAAATGTTAAAGTATGATTCCACAAGCGTTGACCATTTTTAGGTGTCTACAGCAAATAATCTAAAAAAAGAACAATGATCTTCAATGACTCCAGAGTGAAATTAGCATGATAATAATCTCCAAGTGTGTTCTCAAAAATCTCTGGGGTAAATTGGAATGAGAGCTGAAGACTAAATTTATAGAGAATCAAAAAAGAGAAAAGCTCAATTTAGAATTAATTGAAAATAATTGAGAAATCAGGTTTAGTTAACCTTGAGATAGATTCCAATTATAGTTTAATTGAAATGCATTCAAATTAGAAGTCCAAGTTGCATTGGAAATAATAATAAATTAATTCCATGCATTTGTGATAAAAATAGATAGTTCTTTTATTTATTCAAGAAAAGAGTCTTTTCAATGCAACTGAACTTCTTTTTCTGAAAAGCTTTGAGTTCCAATTTTAGAGAACAATTCAATAATTCAATTAATTGATTTTTTGATTTCAAGTTCTAAATTTAGAAAAAGAAATAATATCTCAAGTTTGATTTCTCTCTCAATTCAATTCTTTTTTTGTTTTCAATTCAACTCTTGCTTTGTAATTAATTCCTTTTGCATGATTAAATGGCAATTTTATTAATTAATTAAATATGCAAGGATATTTAATAAATTAAAATGAGATAATTGATCAAAACGATATTCTTGGAAATGATTCAATTAATTAAATGAATATTTAATTAATATTGAGTAATTGATTTGCCATGTGATATTTGATGATTAAAGAATTAATAATATGCTCAAGGCTGATTTAATTGCCTTTGGTTAGGACCTTGGTGATGTTGTCGAGATTAGGAGCCCATGGTTTAGATGACCATTTTTAGGGTATTACAGGTATAAGATTCAATATGAGAAGCATAGAAAGAAAAGGGAGGATAGTACATATTCTCCATCATGGAAGATGCTAGTAGTTCTAGAAGTTAGAGTAAGGGCCATATTTCAAGCGTATTTGGATGTTGATAGCATCCCCTTGCCTCATGACAAGCCTAAATTGGAATTTATGCATCTATCTTAGATAGTAGATGAGGAGGAGCCAAAATACCCTCAATAGATTGGTTCTCCCATTGATCCTACATCTCCTCCATGAGGCCTTGATGATCCCCTTTCAACCTCTCTTGATATTCCTATGGCACCAAACCCTTCTCTCTCCAAGAAATTACTTGCAAAGGTCACTAAAAAAAGACCCATGATTGCATTATCCTTGAGTGGCAAAAGTCCAAGGGTTGTAACTCCTCTGCATATGTTATACCCAGGGAGAGAGATTCCTTTTCTGTATTATGAGAGTTTTTAGTTTCAAGGAGATGAGCCTTTACCCCCTCACAAATTTGACACAAGATTAGGTTTCACAATCCAATATCCTCTTAAAGAGTGGGCCCTTTGATGCTTTCAAACTCAGAGGTGATCTTAGTGATGATGTGAGGATAAATGCATGTGAACAGTTTATGAGTGATGATATTTTTTTTAATACTAGGGAGTTTAGGCATTTTGTGATAAGAAATTTGACCCATGAGATGGAAAGGAAGAGAGGCATTGATTTTGATAGTCTAGGATAGGAAGAAATATTGAAGATAAAGGATGAGATATTAAAGGCTGTAAATCAATAATTGGCAACCATGACTCCTGAGGTGGGGAGGGAGATTGTAAAGAGAAGTGGAGGAGGCCTCCTTCTAGAGGGTTGGGACATGTCTTCTACAATTGTTTTTGATGAATTGAGAAGAAGGCATGCCATTGATCTAGATACAATAGATTTGGACCAAAGAGAGAACGTGCTTAATGGGGTGATGTTTGATGATCACCTGGATCAACTAGTAATCCGGTGCCTTCTTTGAGTCACTAGGAAACCAAGAATGATTTATGAGGTGGATTGGTTATTTGGAAGCCTAGTTGTCAAAAGAGTGACTAATACTTCAATCATAGAGGCAACGAGCATGAGTTTGAATGTGACAAAATTTTCACACAAAGTGGCCATAAATGCAGAAGAGGAGGTTCTCATCTTGAGAGAAAGAGAGACTACTTTGTAGGAGCAACTATATGTAGGATCCATATACAAACCTCCTAGCATTATTAAAAATTCTTTTGATGAAATGATGGAACTGAGAAATGATTTATCCCAAGCCAGACTAAACATAGAAAAATTGAATAATGAGGTGGATGTGCTGAGGGCTAATACTTCACAAGTAGAAAAAAGAGTAAAGGTGGATATGGTCAAAAAATTTCTTGAATAAAAGATTAATGAGATTTTGGATCATGTAAATATGGATTGGGAGGAGCACAAAGAGCTGCTGAGGGTTGGTGGTATGATGAAAGAATAAGGATCTGGTCAAATACTGAGAGGGGAGGGGGGTGAATCAATAGATAGAAAACTAATATAAACTTTCACCAATCTCAGAATCAACCTCACAAAGTAAACTCTAAACTGACAAGTCAAAATAGTGAGTTACAAATGCAATATCACTGTCAAGTTTAATCGGTTGACTATTATAACAGATTAATAGTAAACAACTTGAAAGTTACAAACATCCAAATAATTTACTGACATAAGTAAAACCTCATTTCAGATTGCTGCTAGTTATCATAACATATCAAAGTGGATTAAGTAGTTAAGCAATTCAACCATAGTAAACATAACCACAAAAACATTCACCACTTGACACAATATTTTTAACGTGGAAACCCAAATGGGAAAAACCACAGTGGGGATGAATACCCACAAGTATTCTTAACTCTTCTGAAGTTCGCCCTGTTAGGAGTCAAGCCTATTAATGCTTTACAAAAAGTCCTATTAAGAACATATCCTATTAGGGACCACCCAGTTAAGGGATTGACTATAATGCCCTATTGAAAGAAATACCATGTGAGGAGTAACCAAAGTAGAGGATTTGAAATCCAAGCTAATGGACCACCTGGTTAGAGGATTTGAATAACACTAAGCTTATTAGAGCCTACCCGGTTAGGGGATTTTAACTGCTGTAATTGTTAAAAAACAACAGGGGTTTGCTGATCTATTTGAATAGCACTACACTTGCTTGTTCAGATCCTTTTCATGCTCCTATCTGCCTTTACACAAACTGTAGATACATCATCCAGTTCAAAAACTACACACAACTAGAAATTTGCCAACTCTGAAACAAAACAACTCATCGACCTTATAAACAAATCAATAGGTCGGTAACACAACAAAACCTAATTCTCTCATAGAGATTACAAACAAGTCGGTTCAGGTATGACCATTGGATTACATAGCAATCTCTACACATCATTCAAGATAGGCTCGACTGCTCCTTGATCACTGCTTCATCAAACTTAGTAACTCATCATGTGGTTTCCATTACATGCAATATACTTGCTCATTCCCAAGATAAAAACCATTATCTCAACACACCAAAAACTATTTGAAACTCTTCTCATACAACATGCATACGTGTCATAATCATTACCACTCATTATCGAATCATAAACCAATACAACTAACTTAATCAGTTAGGGTTTATCATATCAACAGGGAGGGTTTACCGGTTCAACTCTCTAATACTTAGCAATACCTGTTCACTCCACAAACTCACCTACCAGTTATAGTTCCCTTCAGTAGCTCTTCCTACTGGTTACAAAACAACATTGTAACAACATCATTATCGGTTATAATTGACATCAATGACAACATAACATTTCATTAATGCAATCTTTATGCAAATGCCAACAAGGGTTTCTTAGGAACATTTGAAGTGGTAACATTTCATGGTATGCTCACTATCTTATACGAGCAAGAGGATTACAATATTAGAAATTTTACTAGCTGGACCCCTCCATGATCAGTTGTTTAGAATCATTGTGAACTTCAAGGCCAAATTTAAGGTGGTCAAGCATGTTTTCATTATCCATAGAATGTATACACAAAGAATTGTAGATGAAACCAGAGGTTTTGAATTCTTGGTAACTAGTCATATGCCTACATTGTTCGATAGAGAAAAGAGAAGAGAAGAAGATTTAAGGGTTTTGAGATCAAAATCAGAGTGGAAGATGGATCTCAAGAAAATTCAAGGCCATATATTTCCTGATATTGTTGTGGATGATGCACAACTCATGAATAAATTAGGATCATACATGGATGCATTATCAAGGCTTGACAGTGGGATGACCAGAATAAAAGCAATCAGATCAGAGATAGAATATACAAAGTACCAACAACATCTTAAAGGACTCCAAGAGCTCAAGAAACACGGATTTGAATTTTCCTAATCCTTTTTCTCCTCTATTTCTAAGTTTGTTAAAATTTTGAAATTTGTATTTTCCCACCTTTTTTATTTTCATTACTTTCTCTCCTTTTTGAAATTGATGATCTTGAATATCTTCCTAAAGATATTGATCTTTATCCTTCTAATTAATTACATATCTTTAAGAAGGATTTGTAAGAAGCTATTTTCCACCATGTATTAAATAGGTTTTCAAGGTTAGCACACTTTTCAACATGATAAGGGAGATCGAGAAAGGAAAAAGGAGGATTTTAGATCATCTCTAACACCTACCACCTATGGAGTAAAGAAAAGGAATGTCTATCTATGTTAGGAGATCCAAAAAGTTGTTTGTCTTTTTCATGTCAGGCGCTTATCTACACTTCTTAATATTGTAAAAGGCCTAAAGCTTGTTGCATCCTCAAGTTTCCTATAAGAGGATAATCAAGGCCTTGTTTTTTCTTCTTCTTCTTCTTCCTCGAGACAAAAATATAGATAATACAATTTGATTGAGAGGGGCTATTGTATTATTTTTCACCAAGGGTGAATAGTATGCAATAGTGTTCAAATGTTTTGTATTGTAGTATTATGATTCTATGTCATGTCTTAGTTGTAGTAAATTCTTGCAAAGGATATGGACACGTGTTATAAAAAATATAAACATATGGAAATCCAATTCTATGATTTCTGTGTCGTTTCTCTTTTCTTGTTATCTAAAGTCTTATATGAATCAATAAAATCAAGGGTTTTTGGTTCATATCTCTTCACTATGTTGATCAGTCTGAGTGATTTTTAGCTTCTTCTAAAGTAGTAGATTAAACTTGCTAATTTTATTGAAAGAGGCTCCATGTAGAGAGTAAGAATTGAGATATAACTGAGAAATGCATTTCATGTTGTGATTGGTATTAGGTATCAATTATACAAGGAAAAAGATGGTGTAGAATATGCATATTTTATAAGTTGTAATAATGGTTCTTATAGCATCTAGCCCAATGGATGGGGCGCTGATCATAACAATGTATTCCTAACTATGTTAGGGAGAAGGTTTTTCAAACAATACAATAATCATTTTGTGTTTGTTTATTTTTTTCTTTCAAGTACATATGATAATTAAGATCTCATTGTGGTCATTACTTTGTTAGTTGGCTCATTGATCCAAGACCTTAAAAATTAAAGTTGGTCTTTCATAGAGTAACTTTGGAGAAATCAGTTGGAAACACCAACATGGTCTATGGTGGTCTTTCATTTTGGGGCCATTATTACTCACTAGGGTTTTGATTTCCTTTCTCCTTAATACACAAAAACCCTATGACCGCCCTACTAAAAATTTTCAGACAGAATTAAAGAGCCATTGGTTGCCACTGTTACTTAAGTTTGTATTCTCAAAGTTTTTCTACACAATTCTGTCACTGTAAATTCATTTTTAGTCTCTTGGAACTCTTCTTTGCTTGTTCTCTTGAATGTTGGGTGAACAAATGAATTGTAGAAATTGGCTTAATTTTTTCATAGGCAACACAAAACTCATCTGCCATTAATTGTCTTCATGTGAATGTTGCGAGTTGTTAGCTTTGAAATTTTAACTCTACAATTGATTTTGGGATGAACAACTAAGATCTAAATTTGACCCCTTTTGCCTTGATGAAGTGGCACCCTTTAATCCTCGTCATCCCTACATTTTTATTTCTCTTAAATCATCCCACTAGCCCTCACCATCTTTCTTCTCTTTGATTTATCATCATGAGGTAGAGGGGAGCACTCTCTTTCCTTAACAATTCTCCCCATTAGCCTGTAGGGTTACTTTACCCTTTGTTTATATCCCATAGGATAGAGGGAAATCATTTTCTCTCATTTATGCTCCCCCTTCTAGCCCAAGAGTCTATTTTCCTTTTATCACCATCCTGCGGGGCTAAGGGGAAATAATTTCGTTTACTTTGGTTTTCCCTCCATCCCATAATGTTACATGCTCTTTATTTTCTTATCGTGCGGCCATGGGAAGACTTCTTCCTTAGTTACTTTTCTATTTTCCCTACATCTCATGACACTTTTTAGACTCAAATCAAAGCTATGAGGGGATGAGGGGAAAACCCATTACTTCATAATATATCTCTCCTTGCTATCCCTTGGAATATTCCTTATGCTTTTGATAACCTCCCAGGATAGGGGGATGACATTAAAAAACTCAACAATATGTGTTTTCCCTCCAATCCACGACATGATTTGGACCATGTAGATGACCGAGTGGGGACAGGGGGAATATTTTCTCATGACATAAAGTATTTCCCCATTGTGCCTCATGGTTTGTTTCACCACTCAGATATCCTTACGGGGTAGAGGGGTGGACACATTTTGAATAGAATAGGCAATGAATGTTTATTCTACACCATTGGATAGTCTTATCCCTAATATCACTACATCATTTGAATTACCAAGATGGTTGCGACAATCCAATGATCCTTTGCACATTGTTTAAAGGAAACATAAAAATTTGAAAACTCAATTGGTCTTCTACCCTAGGATCCAGGTTCTTCCTCCTACTATGCGTCTTTATTTCAAAGCTTAGCTACAACTCAAGCCCCAATAGTTCAATCCTTTGTTGTTTCACAAAGCACAAGCCTTGCCTAACTTTTGTACCCCAATTAATTGATGATGATTTGAACATACAAATCCAATCTTTTAAAGACCAAGTAGAAAGGGTTAGGCTTGAGAAGGAAAAGGAAGCCCTTTCTCAGCAATTGAGGGCCTTTCTCCCTAGAGGAAATACAAATACTAGTGTATCTTTTCCTAATATATCTATTCCCTTGACCCAAAGTACTACTTATGTGGGGAATACTCAACCCAAACCTTCAAATGTACTAGTCTGTACCTCTTCAATTATGTCAACCTCAGTTGGAATTAGTACTCAAGGATGGCCTACTATTTTTAATCATTTCACTTATTCTAATTAGTGTTCTACATCTGCCCCGATCTTTGCTAAAATCAAAACATTCAGACCACCATTGCACCTCTATGCACTATTGGTTCCCAAATCAGATTCTAAGTTCTAAAAAAATAGCCACTGACTTATCAACAAACTCAGAATGGGGCTTGGCCAACAAACAAGTCTCAGTTGGAAACTAATGTATTCTACACTTTAGGCTCTGCAAATCCTAAGTGGGTTTTCCTATAGAGTGTCCAAATAATTCTCAACCTTTTAAGCTTGTGGCACTATAGAAAAAAGTAGATTTATCAATAAAAATATACCAAGGAAATACAAATAAACATTTGGTTATGGATTTAACCTCAGTTTATGTCAGTCTTGCATACATTGAGAATGATTTTTAAACTAACTACTCCTATTTCCAGAAAAATAAAAGGCAGAAATATAAAAGGTGAAATACGAATGATTCTGGATGGGTAATATGATTAGTGCCTATCCTAAAGAAGACAGAGTCAAACTACAAATCATTGTCAAACAACACTATGATAACTCAACATTTTAATGTTATCTCAAACATCTCATGTCTAGCATAAAATATTCAAGTGACTACTCCTCATTTCTTCACTCCATCTTACAGACTTGCCACAATGTTCTTTGAAAAAAATTTAATTCATTTTCTTGAAATGAAACAGATCATGAATACATACATTCCCTCCTTAAGAGAAAACAAATCATATCATCATTAACACTATAATTCATACAACATGAACACAAGAAAGTAGGAGCAAACTGAAAGTGATCTTCTTTATTGATTTCTAGAAAATATGAGACACATCACAAAAGAGTTTCTTTTCAAAAAACTTGTAGAGAGAAACTATCTTCTATTGCTATGAACTTCTAATATTTTAACACCACGAGTTTCAAAATCCTTCTTACTTGGCCTTGATTTTCCTTTTATAGGACAAGGGAGCTAAAACAAGCTTCAAGCCAAGTAAGACACTTGTCAAAATTCTATTGCCTATAAGCTAGATTCTACTATAAGGCAACTTTACATGTACATCTCAAAACTTCTAGATATCATTAATGATGGTGGCAGAGTTGACATCTTCTGGAGGCTGGAGTGGCAGGCTTGATGTGACTAGTGTAGGGGCGTTCGTTTGCAACATCCTCTGTCAAGGTCAAACTATACTTGGGCACTAGCTCTATCAAGTACGTTGGGAGATGATGAGTGAAAAATGAATACTCTTATCACCTCATCCAAAATAGGAAACTTGTCCAAAAATGTAGGAGGTGCAAAAATGGAAAAGACTCAGACTAGTCCTCCTCAGGCTGATCCTCTTCTAGAGAACAATACTTTTTGTGTCATATGTCTATTTCATCAATTGTCTAGGTAAATGTCTTCAAGCCTTGCAACTTACTCATTACTTCTTTTGTCCTATGAGTTGGCACAGTTGCGGCCTCCAAATTGAACTTGTGATACATTAATTAAGTCTCCATAATTTTGTTGATAATATTGTGATATGTATTACCTTGGGCAGGATATGAAGCCAATGAATTCAAAACCATATTAATGGCATCTTGGAATCCCTTCTTCCATACATCTTAATCCTTGATCTGTTCTTCCCCTATCAAAATAGTGGGAATATCCCACTTCTGAAGGCCCTTGAATGATTCCAGCTTGTCACCCAATGCTTTATTTTTTTCCTCAACATGGGGATGCTCTTTAATCAACAAATTATAATTCTTCCACATTGTCCCCACAACCTGGGGTGTAAATGGCACATTCTTAACTACCAAAAGAATCTCCTTTAGTATTTGACTTTTGGGGAACCAAGTAACCCTAATAGGTTGAAAGAATAAAAGAATCTCATCCAATTGGTTAAGGAGTCGTGACATCAAACAATAGGAAGTATGAACCTCACTCAACCTATCAATGACTTTATTAGAAATTTTCACAATTTTAAATTTCCTTATCTCAAAATAATTATTTCCCGCATCCTCTTTTGCCCTCTGTAAATATTCTTTTAATTTTTTGCAAGTCCTCTGGCTTGGGCCTAGTCAAAGACTTAGTGTCCCTATTTGCCAACTCTTTTGTTAACCTCACATTTTCAATGAATAACTTATTGTGGTCATGTGTGAGGGTTACATGTCTATTCCTCAAAACTTCATGCCTCTTCTCCTCTTCTTCTGCTGCTATCTTTGCAAAATGTGCAACATGATAAGTAATTATTGTTTCCTTAACAAATGACGTGTTAGCCAAGGTCCTGATTATTGCATCCCCAAACTTCTTCTCAACCCCATATAATACAAATGGACTATTTTTTTTTGGGGCCTTTGACCAAAGTGCAAAATCCTTTACACTTGGATTAATCCTTGACCCATGCTCACCAAATTCTTGAGCATAGATTGGGTCCTTCTGCTTCATGACTTGGTCCAGTAGGAAAATATTCTCTAGGTCCCACCTCGGGATAAGCTCATCCTTAGATAAATATTTCAACTTCTCCCTTATCCAAAATGACTTAAACTCAGGGGTGTTGACAAAGTCATCATTTGACATAAATTGCATAGAAGCAATTATTCTTTGATCTGCCGCTTCCTTTAATAGAGTGGTGCTTGTGATGAGAGAATCATTAAGGTATACAAGTACTTCTACTACTTCATCCTCTTGCAAGGTATCTCTTGGTGGAGAAGGTGGTTAGATACTTGTATCAAATTTAGGCTCAATGACCTCTACACAGTCAAAGAGCCTTTCCTTTTATTTCTTTACTTTCCTTGGTGGACTTGTTGTAGGGGTTTCCTTTTGTGGAGTAGGCTATGAGGGAATAGTGTGAGAGGATTCTCCAATGAAGACTGCCTTTCCCTTGGGCTGTGAAGGCTCATAAGTCAGCCTTTCTTCCAATTTATCTTCTACCTATTCATCCTCTCTTATCTTCAACTCAGTAACAAGTATCTCATGAAAATTCATCACCTTGCTCATCATCCTAGCATGGTCATTTTTAAGCTTGGAACAAAAACCTTTGAAACTAGGGTCCTTTTTGTTCCTCTCCTTCTCTAATTTTTGGAGATAATCCCATTTTCCCTTCCTTTGAATAGTTTAGAGGGACTAATATTTCTGATTAGGTCCTCCCTCTCATTTAATTTATTAGAGCACCCCCTCACTTTCAACCTTTGGGTTCTTAAAGCATTATGTACCCTTTGGGGTCAAAATTTATGGCCTGGCCTACCTTAAGCCTGGAATTGCTTATTATAAAACTTTGCACCTACTCTAGTGTATTGCTGCCCACTCAAAGGTCTCCAAACATTGTCATCCTTGGGAGGTGCTACCCCTTCTTTCTTATTCTTACTATCTCTTTCTCCATCCACATTAACCGCCACATGAATTCAATGAAGGAAAGTCTTAGGAGGATTATCCATGGCATGATATGTGGTGGCTGGGGGCATCCATAAACCCCGATCATAGTACAATCTAAATAGAAGAAAAAATCTCCAAAAATTCTGGGAGAAGGTCCCCTCTGGGTATTCAATATCCTTTTCCCTGACATTCTTCATTCTTAGGATCTTTTCTCTATGCATAGGGAATCTTGGCATCCTTACTCCAAACATTCCGAAGACCTTCATAACAAAATGGTCACAAAACACCTTGTAATCCACAAAATTGGACCCTTTATCCCAAATTTGGGTCCACCTTTGGACTGGCCACCTTTCCTTTGTCCTTGGGTCAAATTTGTTTATTTGCAGGGCATCATACCAATCTGTTCTATTCTAGAAAATAATCATGTGACAAATCAAAGAATAATGTTTGAATTTTAAATTTTCCTTTTGATTTCTTGCCCCCAATAGGACCTCATGCAGCTCACCTTCAAGATATGAGACAAAATTGTAGAGCTCACTTGTCTCAAGGAGTTGAATCTTCATTGCCATTACCATGAAATCTATTGACATTTTGGTCAGCTCACAGTCATCTCCTAGTACCTGACACAAGGCATAGTAGGTCCTTACAAAGTAGTCCTTAAAGATTTTCAGCTCAAAGGGCTTCCTCTCAGAATCGAATAAATAATTTTTTGATCCCTTGTAAATTTTCTTCATGTAAAGGGGTAGAATCTTTCCCTTACATAGTTTCTTCTTTGAAGTATAATCTGCCTCTAACATGTTCTTAGTGATCTTAGTTAGGGCACTCCTATCTAGATCAAAACATTCTACTATGGCCTCCTTGGAGACATCCAGGAGAATATATCCATTGGCTTCTCTTATAGTCATGTTCTCTGGATGGTATCATTTGGCCAATTCCCTGATTAGCAGTGGCTCCACAAAAACATTCAAAACTACCAACTTTCCCAAGTTGAGGTTCTAGGGGTTTGAAATAAGTGCAACCTTATCCCTATTTCTATAGAAGAAATATCTCATCCCCCTCTTAGTGGTGAGAGCATCCCTACATTGGGAGCTATTGTCTCCAAAGTTTTCTTTGAAATTTTCCATCATATTGGACCCCTTGAACATCTCCAAAAGATCTTGGCTGAGACTGCGAGGTTCCTTTTTCTTTTTTTGCTCCACTTCCTCCAATTTTTCTACTAACTCCATAGCAATTTCCTCAAGAGTCTTGTATGGGATAGATGAGGATGGAACTTCCTCCATTTTTTCCTACTGAGCTTCAGCTAGATTTTCAGTAATAAGAAGCGTGGGTTCTATCTCAGCTTCCTATTCTGATGTTGTTGTGGTTGAGGATGTGGCTTTCTTTGTAGGAGCCCTTCTTCTTTTGGGCTTGGCAACCTTCTTTTGAGCATTGGACCCTTCCTCTTGTGGATTCTCTATAGTTGGGGGAGCCTATGTGGATGATTGAGTAGATGGTTCTGTAGGAGAAGCCTTCCTTCTCTTGGGGATAGGTTTTCTTTCTTTTGGAGAAGGGCTCAACTCTTTAGAATGTTCATTGTTAGAGGGGTCTAAAGTGACATCCTTGACTATTCTCTTTCTCTTTTATTTGACAACTTCCTTCAGCAGTGATATGCTTGACTCACCAGCTTGAGAAGTTTGAGCAACAATTGGAGGGTTTTGCTTTTCTGAGGGTTTATCAGCAATGTCACGGATAGGTGGAATAGCCACCAAAGGGATTGCATGGGTAATATCATGTTGAGAAGAGCCTATTCCCACTTTAGGAATATCTTAGGAAGTAGTGAGAGTGGTTTTATCAGCTGGATAGGCCATTACTATATCTGAGAATATCAAACCCTTAAAACACCTTATACAGACAAACCTCTTCCTACAACTAGGGCAAATCTTAGACAAATTAACACAAATGATCACAAATTTCCCTACAAAAGTACATAGAGAGGCTTGAAGTGTTAACTTACTGGTTTGGATACAAATGGGTGCTATTAAAAACTCTAGAGATGCTTCAATTGCCTCTAGTTTGTTTTTTCTTTCTCTATGCTTTTCTCTTTAATCACAGGGTGAGAAACTACACTTTGAATTTTTCCTTTATTGCTCGTAGATGACTAGTCATTACTCCATATGTGCAAGCTTCAACTGGTGGGTGGCTTTCAAAATTCAAATTCTACCATTGATCCTCAAATGAATGACTCAGATTGCATGTTGACACTTTTGACTGCTGACATGGCCCTCCTCTCATATTACTCTGCCACCTTTGAAAATACACTGAAATTCATAACCTTAAATTGCCACTTTTATGAAATTATGACCTCTATAGGATGGTGGGGTCCCCATGTTTCCTTGTTACTCTATACCCCACACAGTCATCATTACACCTTGCTTCTGGCTACGGGATAGCAGGAGTTCACTAATTCCCTGTTACTTGCTATCCTGTAGTGTCCTCTCCTTATCACTATTCATCCTGTGGGATAGTGGAGCTTCATTGTTACTCTACCACTTTGTTGTCTCGTAACATCCCTTCTTTACTTCTAAAATATCTATGGGAAGGTGAGGAAGGAAAAATACTTACCTCGCTATCCTGCTTTACTTTACATGATACTCCTTTAAGTCTGCGAGAAACCCCTTTCTAAGAATCTTGACTCTTTCCCGCTATCCTGCATCACATGTCTTTACTATTTATTTTCTTTTCCGTCTTCATGCTTTCCTCCCTGTAGGATAGTGGGGCCTTACTTATTTGCACGTGAAATTCATCCCACGGGGTCTTAAATCTACTGCCTTCAACATAGTGGGATGGTAGGGTCTTCATTTTGTTCCTTCAGTACTCTCTCCCACTATCTCGCGTCACATGTCTTTTGTCCATTAGGTCTTTGCGAGGGGAGTGCTATGTCTTTTTTTATTTGTATCTTACTATCCCATAATTGGTTTTACCTTCTTGATAACACCTCATGGGGTAGCAAGGCTTCATTTCTTTAGTTCTCGCTATCCCTTGTGAATATTTCCTGCCTCTCGTACTTCTTGTAGGAATCTATTTTCTTGGCTTCAATGAACATCCTTCTATCCCACATGCCAGAGATGACCATACCAAACACATTACAAGATAAGAATTCTATTATTAAATGAGATTCTTGCTATCTCATACCTTCTAAAAGCTCAAAAAAAATGACCTATGGGATAGGAACTAAGGGCCCCTAAACAACAATCCTGCAATGACCAAGAACGCAAGGGCAGACTTAAGTGAATTTTTTTCAACACATTCACTTACTGAGGGGGAAAGGGATCATAATGTAGGCACACCTAGGACACTTAGTCTTTTAAAACATAGGACTTACATGTGAATCACTGAATGTTTTAAAAAATACAAGCAACCGACTCGAAAGGTAAAACCTAGCATGCAGGGCTAGTATACACACAACTTAAAACCCTTTGATGAATAACTTAAGACACAGATACTAGCTACTCATAGTTTGTTGGTTCCCCAAAGGGTTTATACTCCAAGAGGCAGAAACAAAGTTGATTCTTCAAATATCTATGGAGAAGCCAATTCTAGATATCAATATCTTCTAGAACTTGGACCAACTATGACAAGGATTCTACAAATCCTTCTACACTTTGGGCTCTGCAAGATCCGAGAGGGTGATCCCTTGGTGAATCTATAATCTTTTCACCATACTAACAAATTACACCAAGACTAAGAAGATAATCTCATATATAGGCTCAACAATAGGGAGAAGTCTCAAGAATGGAAAATTCTTCAGTGATCCTCAACCTTATTGGAGCATGAGATGGATAAAACATGAAATAACATACATAAACTAAAATGTATTCTGATAATCAACAATTTGTAACAAATACAAATGAATAGAGCATAAAATTGACTGTAAAGACTTAAGACAAGCTGGGATCAGTGCATTATTCCATTTGGGTGCTTGAATTCAAAAGGCATAAAATGAATTATAACATAATTCTATCTAATAGCATTCAGATCTAAGATAATATTGCCTTACAATATTTCTTATCTGTAATCCTAGCCCAACCTACTTATCACATCCATGAACAAGTCCTATCACTCTGCAATTTTATTTTAGCATTTAATTGATGCCTTAGATCAAAACATAAACAAAAATTACATATATCATAACAATGCACTAAATGAAAGAAATCCTTGATTATATTTAATTGAAAAGATGATAGAATTGTACAATGGAGAGAAATAGATCATAATTGTATTTCTATTATACAAGACTCTTATCTATTGCTTTGTAGAATCTTTACAATTTGCTCATTTTCACCTAAAACTTGCTACAAGAACCTATGACTCCGATTTTAAAAGAACTGAGTACAAAGATCAAATTCAGAAACCTGTCTCTTGGCCTTGAATTCCCTTTTATAGAAAATAAGGGAGCAAACAAGCTACAGGCCAGAGGAGACACCTGTCATTAAAAAATGACCAGTTACACATGATTCTTTTACAAAATATTCTTTTAAGTAATGTCACAACCAACACCAAATATCTGTAATTGGTTCATCATGACACTTTATGCACTTTATCCCTTTTTGTTGTTGTCGATGAAGATCTAAAATGGGCCCACCTTGTTGTTGCTCACATCTAAAAAAGTAACTGCTACAAGAAAACAAAACTGCTTGCCAGACTATCACATCAAAAAGTTAGATAACTAACTGCTTGCAGTCCTTACTCCTCCTTCAAGTAAGTATTACTCCATTCACCATATTCTTCATCTAATGGCCATTTAAAATTCATGAACTCATCAGCCTTTTATCTATATGGAGTATATTTGATGGTTACCTGATTTACCTCTCTTTCAAAAGACTCAAAAAATGTCCTTGTACATATTATATTGTCCATGTTGTCCTCCAACATGCTAGTATCCAGCTCCTCACAAATCAGTTCTACTTGGGTGTCGATGACTCTTTTTGCCTCTTCTTTCCAAAGTTTTAAAGGCTTAGTTTCCCCATTTTCATCCACAATACCTGGTAGAAGTGTTTCATTTAGCTCATTGAAGTTACTCATCAACTCCCTTATCTTCCTTTCTATACTTTTTGGCAAAATCTAGGCTTCTTGCATTGACTTCACCAAAAAATGGGTTGCTTGAAGCATAGGTGGTCTCTTAGCATGGTATTTGGAAGCCATTGACATTATTCTAACTTCATTTCCTCTTTGTAACCATTTTGTAAATAAAGGAATTGCCACTTACTTATCTCTGTCAAAAAATTGAACAACATTAAATAACAAAGAATATAAAGAATGAATTCTATTTAACCTACTATTCACCTTCTCATTCAAATGAGTTAGCATTGAGATAACTATATCTCTTTTCTTGGATGTAGATTGATCCTCTAACTCCTTTAGCTTATTCTCCAACTCAGTGACCTTCTCCAAAAGTTGGGCTCTTATTGGATCAGTTGATCTAGTAGGTTCTTCATCATCAACATATGGAAGTAATGATGTGCTTGGGAGATCAGTCTCACCATCAAATTAAACTAGTGCATTTACGTGAGTAATAGGTGGAGACCTATATGTTGATGGTGCTGATGCAATTGTAGGAGTGGAAGAGGATGCTCTTATCTGTCCCTGCTCAAGAAGTTGCTTTCTGGTTTGCAACTCCACACATCTCTTTTAAACTGCATTATAATCATTGAAAAGCTTTTCAAAATTCTTCATAAGTTCTTCTTTTTCCATGGGCTTCCTCTTAGAAGTTGTTGGCATTTTGGTGCATTTTGTTTGACCAGTGAATGAAATGGTTTTCATTGTTTACAACATCATCTTCTAAGTCTTCATAGTCCATCGGCAAAGAATTAAAGGATAACCGGTAAATAACAAGAGTTCTTATTCCTATTGGTGGTGAGTAGACTGATATACAGAGGTTAACTGGCTAAGCAGAGTATAGACCGGCTAAGCAATGTGTAAATAAGGTAAGCAGAGTGTAGACCAACTAATCAGTGAGTAGACTGACACACAGGAGGTCAACTGACTAAGAAGTGAACAGATCGATACATAGGAGGATAATTGGCTAAGTAGATAATAGATCGGCATATAGGAGGTAATCAGTTATGCAAAATTTGATCGATACTTTGGTATAATAGGAGTTTCAACCAACAAACCAAGAAACGTCCAGTTGACATCCAGTTAAATCGACAGTCTTCTTGAGTTAACCAATGAAATTATCGACATGAACGACTGTCGACCGATATTCCTGGAATGATTTCTGGAGAGTGATTTATGTCATGGTAACAAAATTTTGAATTTGATGTTTTGGAGGGAAAGTTGGTGTCAGAACCAAAGGCTAATATATTCACACAATTCATTCAACGAAGGTTGTTGTTCATGTGAAAAGAGATCAGTGAAAGTGATGATAGGTGGAGTAGAACAGAGTATAGCAGATACATGTATAAATTAGTGAAGTCAAGACCGATCATTTGAACAAAGCATGCAAAGTGGATCTATGAGACAAAGGTAGTGTCATTAGAGAGATATTTCATCTTTGTTGCCTTCTAATAATTGCAGCATTGCAAATCCCTTAATAGGGTGAACCTTAACCAATTCTTTATGTAAAATCTCTTAACATAGTTACTTTAAATATGAAGTTGTAAAATCCTCTAGCAAGGTGAACTTTAATAGGTTCTAAGGTATTCTTAACTAGATACTAGTCACTCCTAACAGGGTGATGTTATCAAAAAGAACATATTGCATGTTCTTAACAGGGCACTCTTTTTCACTGCACTAAGAGAGAATGTGGGTTAACCCCACCATGGTTTTCTTTCTCTAATCGAGGGTTTCCACGTATAATTACTTCTGTTATGTGATATTTATGTATGCATGCAAATCTCCTTTCTATCATGTTATTTGATTTCATGACTTACACAATGTTTAAGACAATGAAAAGGATAGTTGTAGATCAATTATTTTGATTGGTTGAATTATGAATAAATTACTTTAACTGATTCACCCCCCTATCTCAGTCATCAATTAAATACTAACAATTGGTATCAGAGCTCTGATCCTCTGAAGTAAAGCTTGACAGCTTGAGGAAAAAGATCATGGAAGAATACCGGTATGAAAAGCAGATTGATGAAGCAAATGAAATTATTGCTTAGTTGAAAGAGAGACTAAGAAAATATCTTGCTAAGAGAAAGGAACTAGCTCAACAACTAAATGAGAGTCAGGATATCATAGATCAACTCTCTAAATAGAGTGGATCTAAGAAGCAGAAGAAGAAGTCTTAGAACTCATGGGAAAGAATAAGAAGCCGACTAAAGAAATCACACATCTCAAAAGAGAACATGAAAGTTAGGCCCTAAGAATGACTTAGATACTGGAAGCCAACAAAAGTGTTGATGAAAGAAAAAGAGATGTGGAAGAAGCTTTGTCAAAAGCTGAAAGAGCCAATAGGCTTGTTGAAGATGAATTGAGAGAAAATGATGCAATCATGATTGAAAAAGATGAAGAAATCCAAATTCTCAATCAGGAGAATGAATACATACATAAGCATCTGCATGACAACACGGAGGAAAAGCAGAAGATGATCAAAGAGATTGAACAACTCAAGAGTGAGTTAAAAACTACAAATGAGAGAAATGAGAAGTTGAGGAAATTTAATGAAAGATCTGAGAAGATAGATGAACTATTGAAAGCTCAGAGAAGAACAAAGGAAACAACCGGTCTTGGTTACTCTGGTACAAGTCCTATGGAAACTAGAGAATCATCTAAATCCAAAAAGATGAAGGATGATAAAAGGAACCATTCAGAAGTGAAAGGTATGAAGTTTTCTAAATCTTCTTGTAATCATTGTGGTAAACCGGGTCATAAGTGATGTCTATAGAAATAAACCGGTTAGTCAAAAGAAGATTTTCACCTTTGATGATTACTACCATAATTGTCACAAGTATGGTCACACTGCTTATGAGTGTAGATCTCAATCTAGTAGTATGTCAAATAGAAGAAGATTCAATGGACATTTCTTTACATGCAAAAAATTTGGACACAAATCTGAAGAATGCATGTTCAAGTCAAATGTATTAAGATCACCATTCAAACTAGTTAGTCCTAATAAACGGAGTAATCAGTTCAATGCCACCTGTTCTACTTGTGGTAATTTTGGTCATGTTGCAGTAAATTGCAGAATGAGAATGGGTCAGAGAAATAATTCAAGACAATGGCGAACAACTGGTATGACATGTTTCAATTGCCATAAGATCGGTCACTTAGCCAGAAAGTGTAGGAACTGATCCTATAACTGATTTAAACACAAGAACCAATTTGGCAAGAAGAAATGGCAAAATGACGTGAAAGGAAAGAAGACAATTGAAGAAGTGAGAAATTAAATGAAAAAGACATGGATTAAAAAGGAAGAAAGAAAATAAGGAGAAAGTCATTCTGAAACCAAGTCATCATCCATCAGTGATGAGAGTTCCTCTTCTAACTAGACATACTGATGCTCAGGGGAGCACATATGGTAAGATTATTTTTTGAATCCCCTTAACCAATATAAGGTTATGTCTATCTACACAATTGAGATGCATAAAAGTTAGCCTAAAGTTCTTGTTTGAGAAATGTCTTGTGAGTTAATTGTTTGTGTATCGGTATCGGTAACAAACAACCAGTAAAAGGTAAATCAACGTACTTTAAGTTGTAAGTCTCAATACTAACCGTTGTATCATAAAACTGATAAATCTCAATGGATAAATAATGAAATGTCAAAACATTTCACTTACCTTGATGTCTTGTGAACTTTCTTGAGCTCTTGTGCAACCAAAGGCGATTGAAATCTTTCTAGTGATATTTGTACAAAAAGTTCAAGCAGAGTGATAGTGGTGTTTGGTATTTTTGAGGAGAAGGTATTCTAACCCATTTGAATAAAAAAAATTGTTTGAAAGTCATCATGGCAGTGCCTATATCAACTCTTGTGTTGGTTGAAGCTATTAAAATACCTCAACCTAAATTCAAGCTGCATCCAACGAAAGCTGGTGAGATCGACATGACCGTTGCCTTATCATCTATTCCCTCTGGTGTATTATTGGCTGAAGATATTCACTCCTATATTCATTGCAAGCTTGAAGAACTTGGAGACAAATTCATTCGAAATGCATTTAAAGGGTTATGTGTTAATGATCGGTTGAAGGCAGAACATTTACCTCTGAAGACCAAGGGTTTGTCAAATGCTATTGATTTTCCCGATCATTTTCATGCAGACTAGGTTAGGTATGTATTAAGAAGAGTACATGATCAATTTTTGTTGTTGGAAGCGCAAGAACCGATCAAGATTACAAAGGATGTGACTCAAAGAGTGACAGGGTTTAGCACAACTGGTGAAGCACTAACCCTAAGAACAATTTCATCAACTGAAGTCACTCAGTTAACCAAATCCTGATGTGTTAGTAGAGCAATGACAATCCCTCAGATTAAGGATGCTGAAGTAAGATTTGGTTATGCAGTACTGGGTTATAGGGTCTATCAATCGAGCCAGATGAATAGTGTGCCAAGTGGTGCTATACATGTTGCCTATCGAATTATCAAGGAGGATGCAACCTATGATATTTGTGAGATGACCAGAAGCCAATTTTTGGTAAACATGGAGAGAATCAAGAAGGATAAGAAGGAATCTTTCAAATATGGCTCACTACTGGTATGTATATTTTTTATGTGTAAAACTTTCTCGGTAAGGGTAATATAGTATTGTCTAAAGAAAAACCTATCATGGTTCAGATAGGTGAAATGATTAGGGATTTAGGAGATAGGTTTGGAGAAACAATGTAGGAATATTTTAAGGAATTTCAAATTAGGATGCACAAAAGGGAAAGAATACCAACCTGTATAGTGCAGAAGTACAAAGACGACATTTGCTTTCTTGTAGACATAGACTATTGCACCATTCAATCCATTCAACCCAAAACCTTTTGGGTTCCACCTATGGGTTATGAGGTCAGAGTAGACATTGTTAAAATTTATGTAAACATGCTACTGTCCAAACTGGTAGGCCAGAAGGAAAAGAGATTTGGAACTTGTGAGGAGGCAAGCTCCAAAATAAAAGAGGAGCTTCAGGTGCCAATCATGAAAAGAAAAGTAAGAAGAATGATTGATTACCTTGACAAAAAATATGGAGGTGACGCATCTAGTGCCACTACCTTCATTGGTACTAGTGAACAAATAGGGGCCAAACCTAATAAAGATGATGAACTAACAGGTGAAAAGAAGAAAGTGTCAAGACAAAACCCAAAGGGTCTGCAGCTACCAAGCTAACAAAATATACAAAAGAAAAGGACATAGGTACTCTTGTATCTTCCCCAAGTAAATATAGACTGGTAGGAGTAACTTATACTAGAAATAAGAAGAGTGAAGGAAAATTTTATATAAAGGATGAAAAAGAGGGTGATAACATTGACACTCAATTAGATGTGGAGATTAAAGAGGTTAGAAGAAGTGGAAGAAACATAGCTCCAATAGTTGATGAATTGATCCATGTGATCAAAGAATTTGGAGGTCTGTCTAGTGTTGGGAAAACATATTACCTCTATAATGAAGAAGACAAAAGGTAAATTGAAGAAGTCCTGATCTGGAACTTGCACAAGTTTTGTAGAAATCCCAGTGAATTATATGGAATAATTCCCTTAGATTTGCAGGATCAAATTGAAGGGAGATGGAAAACAACTCTAGCTATTGAGAAAGAGCACAAGATAAAAGAACTCATGGAAGTGAAACATGATCTAGATCTTGATCAAGCTTCACTAGTGGCTGAAGCATGCATTAAACATTTTAAGATAAGAAATAGAATAGGGAGAGTGGTTGTAGGTGAAGTTGAAGCTGTGCATGGAGAAAGTGTAGCTTTGTGGAAAACAATCATAAATCAGCAAAAGAAAGCTGAAGAAGAAACAACAAAGGTAAACAAACAGGATCGGAGTGCAGTTTCCCTTCACAAAGAGAAAGGTAAAGAAAAGGCTCTATTGAAGGTTTTGATGTTTTCTCAGTTGATGAGATCATAGGAAATGTTGTGTCAAACATTCCCAATTTGATAAAGGATGTCGAGAAACCGATTCATACTACACCAGGATGTCGAGAAACCGATTCATACTGCACTAGTAAAGGAAGCTGATCAAACTAAGGATCCCGGTCAAGATGAAGTGACAATTGAAGACATTCCTTATGAAGTTACACCCCACAAAACTTCATTGACACCAAATCCTATCCTGTTAGAAAAGGGCAAAGAGGAAGAGAAGAAAGCAGAGGATAAGAAAGAAGTGATGGATACTCCTTCGACAAAGAGGAAGTTAGACTTAGAAGAGGAAAGTGAAAAGAATAAAATAAAACTCACCACTGTAGCCAGCTCTGAGGTTGAGACTGTAGAAAAGGAAGATGAAACAGATGAGGAAGAAGAGGAAGAATCAGTCATTGATATAAAGAAAATGACTCCCAAGCAATTGATGAAAGTCTCAGAAAAACTAAAAAATTCAAGATGAAAAGGCTAAATTGAGAGCAAAGAAAAAGAAGGCAAGAATTCTCAATTCTGCCAAGATAATTCTATCAGACCCAATTCTTGATATTGTTGTTGATGACAATGCACCCATCATTGATCAGCTGGGCACTCTTGTAACAACAATCGGTTCAGAGGCAACCGATTTGGAAAAGGTTGCAGTAAGAAAATATGAATCAAAGAGAGGAGAAAAATAAATGGAAGAAATATCAGTTGGAAAAGTTGGCCTCACCAACTACACAAAAGAGGTGAAAGATATATTATAGAAAGTTGGCCAATTATTGGTCAAATATTCAAGTTTTACTGATTTATTCAGAGATCTAGAAGATAAAAGAACTCAGACTCAAAGAGAAATTCAAGATCTGATAGGTTCTTTTGATCCTCTTAACAACTCAGTAGCAATTTTTAGTGGCAAGGTAAAACAACTCAATCATGAAATCAAAAGGTTAAAAGAAGAAGAGGACAAATGAGGTTTTAGTTTGTTAGAGCTACAGTGCTAT
Source organism: Cryptomeria japonica (assembly GCF_030272615.1). Taxonomy (NCBI): domain Eukaryota; kingdom Viridiplantae; phylum Streptophyta; class Pinopsida; order Cupressales; family Cupressaceae; genus Cryptomeria; species Cryptomeria japonica. The sequence goes on along the minus strand of NC_081411.1, from coordinate 658,706,810 downwards.
CTGACACCAATTATTGATTTCATGCAAAGGAATGTTAAAGAAGCAGAACATCTCATAAATGAACCTGACTGTAAAATAGTTGATGATATGGAGAATTTTGTTGTAGTTTTGCATGGACACTTCACCATCATGAAATAGGTAAAGGTGTTGGACACAATGGATCACTAAGAAGGGGGTGAATCAATGATCTAAACTCTTTTTCTTCAATAAGGAGATACCAGTAATAAATAAAATAAATTGAGGTCTAACCAGTAACTTAAACAATGCAAGTAGTATGTGTGAAAGGAATTGCTAAAACATTAACATAACACATGCACAAGAATACATCGCATAACACTAGATATTTATGAGGTAAACCTAATGTGGGAAAAACCTTGATGAGAATAGCTGCTGGAGATCTTTTGCTCCAATCCAGCCTCACAATGAATCTCCGATTACAATATTTAGGGCACCAACCCAAGGAGCACCAACCCATGATTTATGAGCACCAACTCAAAGGAGCACCAACCCTTGCACAATTTATAGGCTACAACCTAAAGGAGCTACAACCCCTCCACTAAGCTACAACTTATTGAAAATAATATAAAACTCTGATATACAAATGAAATCACTGTTGCAAATGAAGTTTTGCAACCTTACAATATTCTCCTCTGCTGGTTTTAGCCTTACCAATTTGTATTCTCTCCACCCACTCTGCAACTTGACTTTGCTGATCACTTTTCTAAATCCCCTCTCACAATGTCTTTCCTTTTTCAACTCATGCTTGATCACTCTTACTCAGGCACATCTTCTACTAGTTTGTCACCTCTATGTTTAATGCACACTCCACCTGTTGTTCCTTACACTGGTTTACTTTTCTTATCCTTATCAATCAATTCTTCATTCATAAACACTTCATGTGTTTATCTCTTCGACTCTCAGATATCAATTTCATACTTGTCTTCACTCTGCAGTAGCAACAGTCATAGTCTCAAATCAACATATTTAAACTTGAGCTTCCCCACCAAGAATCAATTCAAACTTGGGGTGGTTAGGGTTTCCTTCACTCAAAAAAATCAGCATGAGATCTGATCTAGTCTATCTTGGCTTGATCACCTGTACTCGAGGAATGGATCTATATATGTTTTCCATTATCCAATGCATACTTGCTAAAGATAGCAATCTCGTACATGATTTTCTACCTTGAAATCGGTTGACTCATAAAAATCTCAGTTGTTTCCTTCTGGATATCTATGTGCAGTTTGATTTCTTTGCTTCGATCCAAGTGCCAACTACTCCTTGATCTTTCTCTGTAATTCTTCCTTCCTTCAGCTGCAACAATCAGTTACCATCCCATGATTTTTGGTTGTTTCATTAATGTCGACTAGTTGTTTCAATAACCATGTCGATGGAGGCTTCACAGAACTTTGCATGTTTGCCACCTCAGCTCCACATGGCATCACAATGGTCATACACTCATCTCACTGACACAAGATTAGTGTACACTTGAACATTCAAAAGATTCATACCGGTACAAACTTTTACCGGTGAGACCTTCTCCTCCTGCTAACTAGTAGTGCACACTATATCGGTAGCACATCTTCACCTCCGGTTTGTGATTAATTTTTTATTCTTCCTCATCATCATAAACAAGTAGCCAACCTCTAGACTGGTTTATGCTCTATCGGTTATCACTCAACATGCTAACACACACATGCATCATACCTCATACTGGTGAAGTCATTGATAGTCTCAATAACTACTTGTCTTCCACCATACTAGTTGACAAGCCTTCATGTTAATCTTCTCAATACCTTTTTTGTCTTTCACCATACCGGTACACTCTTATTCATACTAGATGACATACCTCTATTGGTAGCTTGCCTTCAATGCCAGTTGACATCAATGGAAATCAATCCCAACAATCTCCCCCTTTAGAATTGATGTCAACATTTTCGTTTCTGGTTTCTCTGCCCCTTTGACAATAATTGCAAAGGGAACCTTAGTCTAGCACCAATAATCTCTCCCTTGACTGCATCCAGTTAAGACACAATCTCCCCCTGTGTCCATGCATCATGATTCAAGATTCATAAGATAGTAGAAATGGTTGAATCCCCCTGAATCATGCAATCTCCTATGCATTTAAGTGTTGCCAGGTGGTGGGACAACTCCCATCTTTTGTCTCAAATACTCAAATGGGCCCAAAGGAAGTGGCTTGGTAAATATGTCAACAATCTTCTCATCAGTTGGAGCATATTCTACAATGACCTCCTTGTCTGCTACCTTCTCCCTCAAGAAGTGATACTTCATTGCAATGTGTTTTGTTCTTGAGTGCATTACTAGATTCTTGGAGATGTTGATTGCACTTGAGTTATCACACCGGATTGGAATGGGTTTTGGTATCTCCACCTATATGTCTTTTAGTGTTTGCTTCATCCATAAAACATATGAACAACATGTAACAGTTGCTATGTACTCTACCTCAATAGTAGATAGTGACACTAAATCTTGCTTCTTAATATGCCATGATAATAACTAGTCTCTTAAGTAGAAAGCACCTCCACTTGTACTTTTCTGGTTATCAATACTTCTTGTCCAATCTACATCAATATAAGCTTGCAAAGATAAGTCTCCTTTCTTTGGATACCACAAACCATAGCTGATAGTTCCTTGCAGATACCTGGAGATTCTTCTGACTACATTTAAGTGAGATTGTTTAGGAGCAACCTAGAATCTTGCTACCATGAAAACAAATTGTACAATATCCGTTCTAGATGTTGTTAAATACAACAGACTACTGATCATAGACCTATACCATGTTTTCTCAACTTGCGGTGATTCATCTAGTTTGCTCAACTTACAACCGGTAACCATGGGAGTACTTACCAGTTTGCTATCCTCCATTTGAAATTTCTTTAGCATGTCTTTCACATACTTGGTTTGGGAGATGAAAATTCTTTTCTCCTTCTATGAAATCTGTAAATCAAGAAAATAGGACAACTCACCCAACATGGACCTCTCAAACTCTATCTTCATCTGATCTGCAAATTCTTTGCACATGATGTCATTGTCTCCACCAAAGATAATATCATCCATATATACAACAACTATAATCATGTGATCTCCATTTACCTTGACACACAAGTTGTTGTTTGAATTCCCTTTCTAGAATCCTTTCTCCTTCAAGTATTTGTCTAACCAGGAATACCATGCTCTAGGAGCCTTATTCAAACCATATAGGGCTTTCTTCAACAGACATACAAAACTCTCATCTTCATGCAACAAGTACCCTTTTGACTATTCCATTTACACCTCTTATTCAAGATTGCCATTTAGAAAAGCAGATTTCACATCCATTTAATATACTTTATATCCCTTGTAGGCTAAGAAGGCTAAAAACATTCTTATGACCTCTAACCTAGCAACTGGTTCAAAGGTTTCTTCAAAATCAATACCTTCCACTTGAGCACACCCTTTGCAAACTAAACTTTCCTTATGTCAGACTATCTTACCTTCTTCATTCATCTTGTTCTGGTAGACCCATTTGGTACCTATAAAATTCTTGTCTCTTGGTCTAGGAACAAGTTCCCAAGTCTGATTTTTCTCAATTTGTCTCAATTCTTCATCCATGGCATCTACCCACTTCTCACTTTTTCTAGCATCATCAAACATTTTGGGCTCTACTTCAGTCATGAGACATAAATTTACCTACTCACCTTCCTAGGCTAATCTCCTTCTAGTCTGCACACCTTCATTCCTATCTCCTATGATTTGTTCTTCCAGATGATTCTTCTACATATACTAGTTGGGGATCTTGTTTGGTGTATCTTCTACTGGTCCATTGTCAGATTGTTCTTCATTTTCAACATCTGAATCATCAATGTAAGGTGCCGGTGAAAATTTTCCTCTATGTGAGTCTTCATCTATTCTCACATTTACACTCTCAACCACCCTTATCAATCTCTTGTTGTAGCATTTGTAGGCTTTATTGTTGATTGATTATCCCAAGAATATTCCTTCATCACTTCTGAATTCAAAACTTCCTAATCCATAAACATCTCTCTTGATGAAGCACTTACTTCCCAACACTCTAAAGTGCTTGAGTGATGGTTTCCTTTCATTCCATAACTCATAAGGAGTCATTCTACTATTCACTCTTAACTGTACCTAGTTTAAAGTGTAGATAGTAGTATGGACTGCTTCTTTCCAGTATACATCTGGTATATTGGCCTCATTCAACATAGTCCTAGCCATCTCCTTCACTATCCTATTTTTCCTCTCTACCACCCCATTTTGTTGAGGTGTCCTTATAGCTGAATATTGTCTTTGGATTCCATGTTTCTCACAGTATTCAATAGATTTATTGGAAGAGAATTCTCCACCCCGGTCTGATCTTAAGCATTTTAACCGGTGTCCACTTTCATTTTCTACCATCTTCTTGAAAATTTTGAATCTCTCAAATGCTTGTGACTTATCATGCATGAAGGTTACCCAAGTCATTCTTGAGTAATCATCTATGAACAACATGAAATACCTTTCTCCGGCCAATTCTCTTGTCCTTGTTGGCCCACATAAGTCTGTAATTATCAACTCCAAAGGTGTTGAGGTGTTATATTATTTTGTTTTAAAGCTAACCTTGGCTTGCTTACCTCTGACACATTCATCACAAAATGTGCTTGCTGATTTTATGATCTGAGGTATGTTTCTCACATATTGGTTCTTGCTTATCCTAACCAGATTATCAAAATTTACATGGCCTAATCTCCAATGCCACAACCAGCTTTCATCAACCTATCCCATCATGCATTAGGACTCATATCATTCCTTTAGATTGTAACCATTACCTTATGTTCTCTTTCCTTCTGCTACCACCTGACCGATACTCTTATTTCTTATTTGGCAACCGGTAGAGTCAAATGAGAACTTGTACCCTTTTTCATATATCTAACTTACACTCAGTAGGTTATGCTTTAGTCCTTCAACATAGTACACATCATGAGCCTTGAGCTTGCCATCAATATTCAGTGTACCCCTGCCTTTGATCTTGATGGAGGAGTTGTCTCCAAACCGGACTAAACCACCATTCCAATCATCAAGCTTGATGAACTTTTTCTTGTCTCCGGTCATGTGGTTTGAGCAACCACTATCAACTACCCATAAATTCCTCCTTTCAGCACGTAGAGCAATCTACACAATCAGGTTGGACTCTGTCTTGTTTTTCCCCTTCTCTACCCAAACCGATTTCTCTTCTTTCTTTTCCTCTTCTGTCACTTTGTGTTCTGGTTTTGTTTCCAACTTCTCATCCGGTATAATTCTCTTTTGTTTGTCAATTTTCAGCTAGCAATACCTCCTCTATGATCAACATTATGACACTTATAAAATTTCACATTAGCACTATAAGATGTACTCAATGCTTTCTTGTAGGACATTTGCATATTACTCCTACATTCATAACTCTTGTGACCAAACTCATTGCAATTATAACATGTGACATTTGTACTTTGTACTGCAACAAATGAGTTTCTACTCTCAAAACTAGAGTTGACATTCATTTTCCTACAATCTGCCATTCTATGACCGAACTTATTACATTGGTGACAATAACCATGAAAATTTGGAACATACCAGTTAGGTTGTCTTGAGCCTGCAAACGACTGCTTCACTGGGGGTCTTCTTTTCATGCTGCTAACCCTTGTGAATCCTTCATGATCAATACTTGCATTTCTCCTTGCATCTGCATGTCGATGCATTGAGTATGATCTCTGGTTTATTGATTGAGCATACCAGTTTGTGTGGTGGTTTCTAGTAGCATCTGCATATGTCTTCTTACCGGTATCCTTGCTTACCGTAAATGTCTTCTTGTCTTCACCTTCATTTGAAGAAGGGAATTGTATCTCCTTATCAGATGTGTCTTTGCTGTTTGGACTTTGACCTTCTTGAAAACCTAAGCCACCAATATCTTTAGATTGCTTCTATTTTTTCAGCATCTTGTCTAGGGCTTTAGTGTTGCCTTCATATTTGCTTCTCACTTTTATTTCTTCCTAAATTTTCTCTAAGTCCTTATGGAGTTTCACTATTCCTGCTTCCAAATTCTGATGTTCCTTTTCCTTTTCACTCATACCGGTACTAGTAAATTCACACAGCCTCTTGGCCTCAACTAGAGTTTTAGATCTGCAATAGTTTTCTTGGGCTCTTCAAGAGATTGCTCCAACAAATCTTGTTCTTCAGCTACAACCCTTTTTACCTTCTTCAAATCTCTTCTTGTCTTATTTAGCTCATCTAAGGTACTAATGAGTTCTGCTTCAAGGTCTACTTCTCCTTCTTTCTCTTCCTCTTCAGCTTCTTCAGGTACCAATATCTCTTGAACCATAAGAAGGTTTTCTCTAACTTCATCTGCACTGTAGTAGTCATCTGAGGCACTTTCCTCATCTATGATATCATCTTCATGTGTGTAAATATTTCTCTGCTTCTGGTAGCCTTTTCTACCATGCCGGTAGACATTTTTCTTCCTATCCTTACTATATGATCTGCTACCACTTGATTGATCATCTTCATTCTTATCACCATAAAGACATTTAGTAGCAAAATGTCTAATCTTTCCACAGTTGAAACATTTCAAAGGCAACTTGCCTTTATATTTGCTTGAACCTATCTTGAGTCTTCTGACAAAGTTTGCCATGATGTCATCAAAGTGTTCACCAGTTGCATCATGAGCAGATTCTTCTTTTCCTTTTCTTGAAGTCTTGAATGTAGCTTCTTTCTTCACAACATTAGTACCAACAGTCCTCATCTCATAAGCTTTTAGGGAGCCATATGACTCATCCATTTTAAAGACTTTCAGATCTTTTTCTTCTTCTATTTCTAAGACCTTTGTATCATACTTAGATGTAAGAGATCTAAGTACTTTCTTCACTACCATCTCATCTTTTATTTCTTCTCCAAGCCCTCTAATGGTGTTTGTTGTTTCATCAACCCTTTGGAGATAGTCAACAATATTCTCTTTATCTCTCATCTTCAAACCCTCAAGTTGTGCTCTCAATGTATGCAACTTGGCTTCCTTGACCTTAGCATCACCTTCAAATATCATTTGCAACTTGTCCCAAGTTTCCTTGGCTGAAGAGCAGTGCATAACTTTGATAAACTCATTATCAGACAACCCATTAAGAATGTCATTCTTAGCTTTATCATTGTTCTCATATTCCTTCTTAGCATATGGATCAGTAGGAGGATTATTAGGGACTGTATACCCATTCACAACTGACATCCATACATCACAACTTAGAGAGGACAAATAGGTTTCCATTCTTCTACTCCAAAAGGCATAGTTGATGCTTTTGAGGAGGTTGATTCATTTCTTTCCATTGTGAACACTTGACAAGATCTACCCAAGTTAGAGAATTATTTTGACAAAATAGGGTACCTAAGCTCTGATACCAATTGTTGGACACACTGGATCACTGAGAGGGGGGTGAATCAGTGATCTAAACTCTTTTTCTTCAACAAGGAGATACTAGTAATATATAAAAGACTAAGTGCTAACCAGTCACTTAAAAAATGCAAGCAGAGTGTGTGACAGGACTTGCTAAAACATTAACATAACACATGCACAAGAATACATTTAACAACACTAGATATTTATGAGGAAAACCCAAGGTGGGAAAAACCTCGATGAGAATAGATGCTGGAGATCTTCTGCTCCAATCTAGCCTCACAATGAATCTCTGATTACAATATTTAGGGCACCAACCCAAGGAGCACCAACCCATGATTTATAAGCACCAACCCCTCCACAATTTATAGGATACAACCTAAAGGAGCTACAACTTGGTGAAAACAATATAAAGCTTCGATATAAAAATGAAATCATTGTTGCAAATGAAGTTTTGCAACCTTACAATATTCTCCTTTGCTGGTTTTAGCCTTACCGGTATGTATTCTCTATACCCACTCTGCAACTTGACTTTGCTGATCACTTTTCTAAATCCCCTCTCACAATGTATTTTCTTTTTCAACTCACGCTTGATCACTCTTAATCAGGCACAACTTCTGCCGGTTTATCACCTCTATGTTCAATGCACACTCCATTGGTTGCTCCTTACACTGGTTTACTTTTCTTCTCTTTATCAATCAATTCTTCATTCATAAACACTTCAAGTGTTTATCTCTTTGATTCTTAGATAACAATTTAACACTTGTCTTCACTCTACAAAAGCAACAATCATAGTCTCAAGTCAAAATATTTAAACTTGAGCTTTCCTGCCAAGAATCAATTCAAACTTGGGGTGGTTAGGGTTTCCTTTACCCGAAAAAATCAGCATGATATCTGATCCAATGCATACTTGCTAAAGATAGCAATCTCATACATGATTTTCTACCTTGAAATATGTCAACTCATAAAAATCCCAGCTGTTTCCTTCTCGAGATCTTCTTGCAGTCTGATTTATTTGTTTTGATCTAGGCACCAACTACTCCCTAATCTTTCTCTATAATTCTTCCTTCCTCGAGCCACAACAGTCAGTTACCATCTCGTGATTTTTGGTTGTTTCATTAATATCGACTAGCTGTTTCAACAACTATGTCGATGGAGGCTTCACCGACCTTTGCATGTTTGCCACCTCATCTCCACATGGCATCACAATGGTCATACACTCATTTGACTGACACAAGGTCAGTTTACACTTGAACGTTCAACAAACTCATACCAGTACAAAATTTTATCGGCGAGACCTTCTCCTCCTGCTAACCAGTAGTGCACACTATATCGATAGCACATCTTCACCTCCGGGTTGTAATTACTTTTTTATTCTTCATCTTCATCATAAACAAGCAGCCAACCTCCAGACTAGTTTATGCTCTACCAGTTATCACTCAACATGCTAACACACAAATGCATCACACCTCATACTGGTGAAGTCACTAATAGTCTCAATAACTACTTGTCTTCCACCATACCATTTGACAAGCCTTCATGTTAATCTTCTCAATACCTTATTTATCTTTCACCATACCTGTACACTCTTCTTCATATTAGATGACATACCTCTATCAATATCCTTCCTGCAATGCTGGTTGAAATAAATGGCAACTCAATGCCAACAAAAGCCTTCATGGGAATCCTCTTTGACAACAGCTCAAGAAAATTTCAAAGAATTTTTTCCTTACTTTGATAAATTATTTTGTATATTCTTTGCCATTAATATGAAAAGGGGGAGTTTTGGAGATTTGCACATTATGAGTAACAAGGGTCAAAAATAGGGGCTAGAACTAGTACATTTTTATAGTGTTTGCCACCAATACCACCACCAATACCAAAGGGGGAGTTTGTTGGAATTTTGGTACATTTTGTATGACCAGTGAATGAAATGGTTGTCATTGTTGGCAACATCATCTTCAAAGTCTTCATAGTCCATCGACAAAGAAGTAAAGGATAACCGGTAAACAACAAGAGTTCTTATTCCTATCGATAGTGAGTAGACCGATATACAGAGGTTAACCGGCTAAGCAGAGTATAGACTAGCTAAGCAATATGTAAATAGGGTAAGTAGAGTGTAGACTGACTAAGTAGCGAGTAGACCGACACACAAGAGGTCATCCGACTAAGTAGTGAACAGATCGGTACATAAGAGGATAATCAACTAAGTACATAATAGAGCGATATACAGGAGGTAACTGGTTATGTAGATTTCGATCGGTACTCTGACATGATAGGAGTCTCAACTGACAGACTAGGAAATGCCCAATTGACATCCAATTAAATCGACAGTCTTCTCCAGTCAACCAACAAACTTATCAGCATGAACGACTATCTTGACCGATATTCTTGGAATGATTTTTGGAGAGTGATTTATGGCGCGATAACAAAATTTTGGATCTGATGTTTTGGAGGGAAAGTTGGTGTCAGAACCAAAGGCTAATATATTCACATAGTTCATTCAAAGAAGGTTGTTGTTCATGTGAAATAAGATCAGTGAAAGTGAACATAGGGGGGAGCAGAACAGAGTATAGCAGATACAGGTATGAATCAGTGAAGTCGACACTGATAAGTTGAACAGAGCATACAAAGTGGATCTATGAGATAGAGGTAGTGTCATTAGAGAGATCTTTCATCTTTGTTGCCTTCTAACAATTGCAACATTGTAAATCCCTTAACAGGGTGAACCTTAACCGATTCTTCATGTAAAATCTCTTATAGAGTCACTTCAAATATGAAGTTGTAAAATCCTCTAACAAGGTGAACTTTAACAGGTTCTAAGGTATTATTAATTGGATACCAGTCACTCCTAACAAGGTGATGTTCTTAGAAAGAACATATTGTATTTTCTTAACATGGCACTCTTTTTCATTGCAGTAAGAGAGAATGTGGTTTAACCCCACCATGGTTTTCTCCCTCTAACCGAGGGTTTCCAAATATAACTACCTATGTTATGTGATATTTATGTATTCATGCAAATCTTTTTTCTGTGATATTATTTGCTTTCATTATTTACACAATGTTTAAGATAGCGCAAAGGATAGTTGCAGATCGATTATTTTGGTAGGTTGAATTATGAATAAATTGCTTTAATTGATTCACCCCCCCTCTCAGTAGCTGGTTAAATACTAACATAAGTTTCATGGGCCAACTTGGCCACATCAATACCTAACTTTGAGGCCTCAACATTTGATGTATCAAAGGCTCTTTTTATGATGAGGCTTCCCCTCAAGTTTAGATTTATATCATTAATATTAGGCCTTCTAGGCCCCTTCTCTAATGCCCATATTGCCAAGGTTGTATAATTGTCTACAAATTCCGATCCTTTGAATTGTAACCTTGCTTCTTCCTCTGAACTGAATTATTGCTCTTTTGATTTCGTAATGGCATCAAAATCCACTGCATCTGCTATATCCCACTCAGGTAGAATTAAGACCCCGACCTGGTTTATGATGAGCTTGCCTTCATCTACAGTGGTTCTTTTGAATTCTTCCATCATTTCATTCTTGACTTCTTCTTGGTTTTCTTGATCAGGCCTTTCTGGCCTTTGGGCCTTTCTCTCAGTACTTCTCCTTTGGTCTTCCTCTATTTTCATTTTCCATATAAATTGCAAGAAGGCCGGGCTTCTCACAAAAGCCTAATCCTCAATAAATTTATCACATGCCTCCTTCCTTGCATCTTTGAAGTCTCTACCTTGAATATCTAAAGGAGTGAGGTCCAATTCTAATGCTTGTGGCATAGGAGGGATACCAATTTGCATATCTGCATCTATCACTATAATAGTATCATCCTTTTGTGGTTCTTCCATGTGTTGTTCCATTACTAGTTCTTCATCCTGCCTTGGAGGTAAAAGAGCCAAATGTGGTGGTGAGGGACTCTTGTTGGATTATTCAAGATCAATGATCTTGACCCCATTAAAAGGTTTTACTTGTATTTTTTGGGGTGGATCTGTCTTCATTATTTTCTTTGCTTTTCTCCTCACCAACTCTTCACTGTCACTGCTATTCTCCTCTTCACTACTTGTTTCTTCTCTTACCCTCTTCGGAGAAGGCTCAAAAATAGGTATGCCTTCTCACCCATCTGCTCTTTGAGGTGGAGGAGGTCATGGGCCTGGTGGTTTCATTCTCATTTGTTGAATCAAGGCTGCCTCTTCTGGTGTTATGGGTGTAGGTTGGTGTACATTTCTTCTCTCAACCTGCTAACCATGAAATTCCTCAAGTTGGGTTCTCTTTTCCTTTAATATAAAAATTAATTCATCAAAATTGTTCATCACACAATCAAATTTGGCATAAAGTGGAGTGAAATCTCTCAATGGATTATAGATTGGATCCATTTAATGTACTATAAACCATAGCTTCCTAAAAGCTATCCATTTCTCCTTCCTCTAATTTTGAGTCATGAAATCAAACTCATTCCTTATTATATCTTTAGAGAATTTATTCTCAATGGGCACTAGACCTCCTTTAATTCTTTCCTTGACCATATTATAAAACCCTTCAGGGTCACTATGCCTGGCTAAGCTGACCCCTAAATGATATGGTGCAAAATGTTTGTCAAAATATACATAATTACAAAATATGGAATAATAGTATAATCAGGGAAAATAGTTCCTTTGCCTCTCCCCTTCAAATCCTTATCATGTATGCAACCTATTTTCCGTATGAGTTTAGCAAAACCCAATCTTAAAGGAACATTATTTAAAGGTAATACATGTGGCTCACTAGGGAAGCCATAAACTTTGATTACTGTACTGATAGGATAAGGGATAATGTCCCCCCAATTGTGCTCAATCCTTAAAAGTGGCAGCTTGTCTTTAGGTCTTATAAAGTCATGCAGCTATGTGGGAATCCTTGGTAAATTCACTATTAATCTTTGCCTCAGCCTACAAGCAAAATTATTATCAAACCTTATAAAACTGGCCTTTGGCCTGTCCTAAGACATATTCATCTTCCAAAGTTGCACTTGTACCTCACTGTTGTCAATTGTTCTTCTGAGATTCATGGCACCCTGAAAGTAATCTTCATTTCTATATAAGAACATGTGCATTATTGATTCATACCAATAGAAATGAGTGCTAAATACACAATTATTAATATCTTGCAACCCCTCATGAATATTCTCTTCAAGGTATGGGGTAAAGTCAAAAACTACTATAAAATATGGATGCTAAATTTGTATATCCATATACATAAAATTAGGTGGCATGACTGTAATAGGGTTGAATCCTAAAATCTGATATAGAGAGAAAAAGGTAGCCTAAAAATATTTAAAAAAACCACCAATAGGAAAAGGCTCTTCTGAGCTAGGGGCAATATGGTAAGTTGTATCTCCTGCTTTTTCCAAATGAGCTGGAAGGGGGCTAGCTCTAATGAAACCCTTCATTCTATAATATTTTGCCTTTAACTCATTCAAATCTATCTGTAATAGGGTAGAAGAAGGTTCATATAAATTGAAAATCTCTCCCTCATTTCCCCTTATAACCCTCAAAACAGGGTCATACCTCTTTGTAACATCTTTGAGAAGGTCGACATCCATGAATATATTCGGTACTACCAACTTGTCGAAGTCATATTGCCAAGCACTTGAAAGTGGGGATTGGAAATTTCTTTATCCACACTGTTATTTGTGAGGAACCGGTTTGTTGGAAACAATAGATCACTGAGAGGGGGGTAAATCAGTGATTTAAATAATTTTCACTTAATCAGAGCTATACTGCTTCAATATGAAATAAACAAAATGGAGACCGGTTACCAAAGCAATACAAATAAGGTGTGTAGGAGAAATATCTAGAAATATTAATACAACACACACATGAAGATGCAACACACAACACCAGATGTATGAGGAAAAGCCAATATGGGAAAAACTTCGGTGAGAATAGATGTTGGAGATCTTGTGCTCCAATCTAGCCTCACAGTGAAAAGATCTGATTACAAATTTTAAGGAACCAACCCAAGGACCACCAAATCCTAATTTATGAACACCAAATCAAAGGAGCACCAACCTCTACATAATTTATAGACTACAACCTAAAGGAGCTACAACCCTTGCACTAAGCACCTACTCAGTGTAAAAAATATAAAAAACTCAAATAAACAATTGGGATCCTTGATGCAAATGAAGTTTTGCAACCTTTCAAAGCTTTGCACTGTCGGTTTCTATCTTACCAGTTTATATCAACTCAACACACATTGTAACTTAGCCTTGCTCCTAGTTCTAAATCTCCTTAATCTTCTCTCCCTCTATTCTGTTGAATTCAAATTACACTTGGTCACTCTTTAATAGGTACTGCTTCTTTCATTTTGTCACCTCTGCATTCTAGGCTTACTCCATCAGTTTGTTCCTTACACCAGTTTACTCTTCTTCTCCTTAGTAGTATAATCTTCCCTCGAAAAACACTTCAAGTGTTTTTCTCTTCGGCTTTCAGACAACAATTTCACTCTTTTCTTCGCCCTTCAACAACATCACTATCCATCTTAGGTCACCATATTTAAACTGAAGCTTTCCCATCAAAAAACCAATTCAAACAGAGGGTGGCTAGGGTTTCCTTCTCCTGACCAAATTTGCATCCAATTTGATCTGATCTACCTTGGATCACACACCTGCATTGGAGGAATAAGCCATCACGTGTTTTCCATCTGTCCAAAGTATGTTTGCCAAAAATAGCAAACCCGACCATGATTTTCGACCTTGAAATCTGTCAACTCATTTATGATGCAGTTGTTTCTTTCTCGAGGTCCTCTTGCAATCTGATTTCCTTACTTCGATCCAGGCACCAACAACTTGTTAGGATCCAAAGGTAACTGAGAGGGGGGGTGAATCGGTTGTCTATTAATTTCAACCCAAATATAACTTAACCAAACTTAGTGCATAATACAGGTAAACCAAACTTTAATGTCTGTAGATAGTTTAGTAGTTAATAACAGTACTGATAAAGTTTAATGCATGAAACAAAAAGACAAATAACATACATAACACAATTATTTGTACATGGAAACCCTGTAAGGGGAAAAACCATGGTGGGAAACCTTACCCACAATTAGATGATACTACTGCAAATAGTATGTGTGTACAAATGGGGTCTGCACATGCAGAAAGGCCAACTACCTAGAGCTCACTGCTCAATCACAAAATGGGAGTCACACTAACTATAATTGGATGGTTAAATCCAATGATAATGTACTTCTCAAAATAGCATCTTCATATGCTGGATTCAGTACCGGTTAAGCTCTGATTTGCCTTCCTCATACCTTCCTTGAATCTTCAAATGATGTCTGCGTGTATAACTTTGCTTATATTCACATAGACCTTATTACAATCCTTTTCACACCTCTCTACATAATATCACAAATGAGATCTTACATATATACCAAAACCTAAGACCAATTGTGTAGGTCGGCTCACTAAGAATATTACAATTAAATCAATTACAAATGAATCAATATGCGATGCATGATGTCGGCTCAATGCATTTACAATAATAACAAATCATCTCCATAACGTGTCATGCTGATTTGGAATAGATAATGCTTGTCAGTCCATAACCTAGACCTATTTGCTAGTAACAACAAATATGCAAACTCAATTGTACCAATAATCAAATTACCAAGACCAAGTGTCCAAACAATGTCTTCGACATAACCAAGTAATCTCCAGATGATAACAGATCATCCTCAGTGCTGGTGAACAATATAACCTGCCGATGAACAATATAACCTACCGATGAACCAGATACCGGTGACTGTGCATAAGTTAGTGAACATGTCGGTGAACATAATCAAGAATCTCCACAAGGATAAGTGGTGCAGAGGCACCTAAGCACACAAGCATACCAGGAGGTCAAAAGTCATAATATGAGCAGTTTTATTGTATTTGAGTCCATTGAATCATAATATGTAAGGCTAAATGAGAAATTTTGTCCAAACATGTCATATTTGGTGCATCTTGAAGTATTAAAAGTTTCCATGTAAGGGTTAGAGTTAGTTATGTCAAAAATGCAAAAATTGTAAAAATTGCAAAGTTGCAACATTGCCAAAAAGTGCAACAAAAATGTAAAAATGCAATTCATTGGTCATGAGGTGGTTAGAGTAGTTATGGAGGAGTTGGAAATGTTTTATAAAACCATGTTTGGTCAAAATCAAGGGGGTAAAGAAGTTTAAAGGGGATTTGACAAAGATTATCCATCAAACCTTCAAACTATCATAAGGTTTTAAGGAATCTGTGACTGTCATGGATCCATGGAGGATCAAATTTGGTGTATTTTTATATGTAGAGGTTTTTGACTGATATATTAATTAAATATATTTTTGATGAATCATTTCTTATGCATTTTTGTGGAGTATTTGGCAAGATATGTTTGTTTTACAATAATTGTCAAAACCTTGCCAAGGGTTACCCATTTTTGGGAAAATGCTCCTAACTATTTATTTTATCATTGGATCTGGATGAAATTTGGAAATAACTTGTTTAACTTAGTAATATAAAGTCTGACAAAAGTGATTTTATTTAGAATCAATATTTAAAAATTTATTGATGACTGTTTGTTACAGTTCATGGTGAAAGGCAGTAGCAATCCAGTTGCAGCATTTGGTGTGGTCATATGAGGGATCATAATGAAGAAAGGATATATGTTTTGGAAAGATCTATGAATCATATTTCCAGTTCTTTTTGTCCAACCTAATTTGGTTAAGAATTGAATAATTTATGATTATTTTGGTGAAAACAGTTTTTAAAGGATGAAACCCTGAACTAGGGTATTCCGTGGAAAATAAGAATTTGTTCTCTCATGTTATGGTGAATGTTATGATCTGAAATATTGAATGAAGGTCTATAGGGATGTAATATAACCTTTGAAATTGGTTTGGAGTTGAGAAGAATGTTCTATCTTTTTATATGCCTCTTGATTCAAGTTTAAAGTCTACCCTTGAATGAAGTTTTTGTGGTTTGTGATAGATGCTTTGCATCAAATTGGTATCAGAGCTAGAAGAGCCTGAGAGTGTGAGGAGTGAAAACTCACACCAAGACCTAGCTAATAAATCTTTGTTATTTTGTTTTTGGTGATGATTTTTTGGTTGCAAGGTGCTCATCCATCTAGCTGCAAGAAGGCAGACAAGGAAGGTCTGTCAAGGGTCAAAGAGATGGTCCAGGGCCATAGGATGGTCCATTGATTTCCAAAAGACTAGGGAGAGAGGCAAAGATGAGAACTCCTAGGTGAGGCACAAAGGTTGTTGGTGAGGTGATGCAACATGGAGAGGTGGAATTATGGTTGGTAAAAGCACTTGGATGGCAACCACTACAAACTCCATTGGTAGGAGTCACAAAGAGATTGTTTGAGAAGGAAGAATCAACATACAGAAGATGAGAGCAACATAAAGAGGCATAAAGAGGTAAAGATGAAGACAAAGGTGAAAAATTAACTCAAAATTTTACTTTTAGGTCATTGTACCAATGTTTACAAGGGACTTGGAAACTTTTCAAGGTTGGGAGTATGGTGCAGAGGCACCTAAGGACACAAGCATACCAGGAGGTCAAAAGTCATAATATGAGCATTTTTATTGTATTTGAGTCATTCATAATGTATTAAGGTTATTTGAGTCCATTGAATCATAATATGCAAGGATAAATGAGCCATTTTTTCCAAAGATGTCATATTTGGTCCATCTTGAAGTATTAAAAGTGTCCATGTAAGGGTTAGAGTCATTTATGTTAAAAATGCAAAAATTGTAAAAATTGCAAAGTTGCAACATTGCCAAAAAGTGCAACAAAAATGTAAAAATGCAATCCATTGGTCATGAGGTGGTTAGATTAGTTAGGAAGGAGTTGGAAATGTTTTATAAAACCATTTTTGGTCGAAATCAAGGGGGTAGAGTAGTTTAAAGGGGATTTGACAAAGATTATCCATCAAACCCTCAAACTGTCATAAGGTTTTAAGGAGTCTCTGACTATCATGGATCCATGGAGGATCAAATTTGGTGTATTTTTATATGTAGAGTTTTTTTAATGATATATTAATTAAATATATTTCAGATGAATCATTTCTTATGCATTTTTGTGGGGTATCTGGCAAGATATGTTTGCTTTACAATAATTGTCAAAACCCTGCCAAGGGTTACCCTTTTTTGGGAAAACAATCCTAATTGTTTATATAACCATTGGATCTGGATGAAATTTGGAGAGAACTTGTTTAACTTAGTAATATAAATTTTGACCGAAGATATTTTATTTAAGATCAATATTTAAAAAGTTATTGATGACTATTTGTTACAGTTCATGGTGAAAGACAAATTAGTGAAGGCAGTAGCAGTTCGGTTGCAGCATTTGGTGTGGTCACATGAGATATCATAATGAATAAATATTATATGTGTTGGAATGGTATATGAATCATCTTTCCAGTACTTTTTGTCTGACTTAATTTGGTTAAGAATTGAATAATTTATGATTATTTTGGTGAAAACGGTTTTTAAAGGATGAAATTCTGAACTAGGGTATTCCATGGAAAAATAAGAATTTGTTCTCTCATTTTATGGTGAATTTTATGATATAAAATATTGAATTAAGGTTTATAGGGGTGTAATATAACCTTTGAAATTGGTTTGGATTTGAGAAGAATGTTTTATCTTTTTATATGCCTCTTGATTCAAGTTTAAAGTCTACCCTTGAATGAAGGTTTTATGGTTTGTGATAGATGCTCTGCATCAATAAGTGTTGACATCAATGACAAAACCAATGCAACACATCCATTATACCAACAATCTCCCCCTTTGGCATTGATGGCAACACAAGATGGAAAAACCATCTAAGTGCCAAAGCAGAAATGCCAAAAACCAAAAACCAACAATCTCCCAAAGAGATCATTAAAATACAGATACAGAGAGTAAGAATCTCTCCCTAAAAGATAATGTGTTTTTCAATATATATATCTCCCCCTTTGACATCAAATTCCAAAGGAATACAAAATCAAATACAATCAATTCATAGAACTTATTACAAATACCAATTGTTATAACCAAATTTATTCAATCTACTCCCCCTGAGAAGTAGCTCTCCTTCATCAAAGCCGAAAAAAGATTTTTTTGTTTAATTATGTCAATCTAATGCCATGCTCCAACTATCTAGGTTTCTACTAGTGAGGGTATAACTCCAAGATTCTCTCTTAGATATTCAAAAGTTTCCTTAGGCAAAGGCTTAGTAAAGATATCTGCAATCTGCTCTTTAGTATTCACATAAACCAATTTCACTTCTTTTGCTTCAACATTCTCTTTTAGAAAATTGAATTTGATAGAAACATGTTTAGTTTTAGAGTGAAATACTAGATTCTTTGATATATCAATTTCTGCCATATTATCACAATAAATGATTATAGGTTTTTTGTATTTTACCTTTATGTCCTTCAACATTTGCTTAATCCATAATACCTATGTAAAATTAGTTGTTGTTGCAACATATTCTGATTCTGCTGTTGATAGTGATGTACAACTTTGTTTCTTGCTCAACCATGAAATTAGCCCGCTGCCAAGAAAAAATGCTCCGCCGGTGGTGCTTTTTCTGTCATCTACATCTCCTGCCCAATTTGCATCTATGTATGCACATAATTCAAAATTTTCTTTAGGATACCATATACCAAGATGTGTTGTGCCTTGTAGGTACCAAAAAATCCTTTTTACTACTAATTCATGATTTTCCTTAGGATTATTCTGAAATCTTGAAACAATACATACTACATTCATAATATCAGGTCTTGTTTGTGTCAAATACAGTAAACCTCATATCATAGACTTGTATCTTGTTGGATTAACAGGTGTTGATTCATCCTTCAATGATAGTTTATCAGTTGTAGTCATAGGTGTACTTACTAGTTTAGAGTTTTCCATGCCAAATTTCTTAAGTAATTCCTTCAAGTACTTTGATTGATTTATGAATATACCTTTATCAGTCTATGAAATCTACAATCCTAATTTTTTTTATCTCCCCAATCATAGACATTTCAAATTCTTCATGCATCTTATTAGAAAAGTCTTTACACACTCCGTCTTCTCCTCCAAAAATGATATCATCAACAAAAACTTCAATAACCAAGATGTCATCATTAGTCACTTTGTAATATAGATTGTTGTCAGTATTACCTTTAGTATGACCAAGCTTCAAAAGATATTTGTCCAATCTATCATACCAAGCTCTAAGAGCTTGCTTCAATCCATATAAAGCTTTCCTTAATCTGCAAACTATATCTTTGTCATCTGTCAAAGAAAATCCATCAGGCTATTCAATGTAAACTTCCTCTTCAAGATCACCATTCAGAAAAGCACATTTAACATCCATTTGATATACTTTATAGTTTTTGTGTGCTGCAAAAGATAAGAATAATCTGACTGCCTCAATTCTAGCTACCAGTGCAAGGTTTCATTGTAATCAATTCCTTCTCTCTGTGAATATTCCTTACACACTAATCTTGCTTTGTTTCTGATTACCTTACCATCTTCATTAAGTTTTTTTCTGAATACCCATTTAGTTCCAATTACATTTTAGTTTTTAGGTCGGGGAACCAATGTCCATGTGTTATTCTTTTCAATTTGTTCTAATTCATCTTCCATAGCTTTAATTCAATGTTTATCTTCACATGCCTCATTAATAGTAAATGGTTCAAATTGAGAAATTAGACATACCTCTTCATTTGCTAGTCTTCCTCTAGTCATAACTCCTTGATACTTATTCCCAATTATCTCACTTTCAAAGTGATTCAATCTTACATACCTGGGTGTATTCACTTGTTGTTGTTCTTCAGTCACTGTGGAATTCTTAGATGATGCCGATGTGACTGGATCAACATTTTGTATTGGTGTACTCATTATAGGTTCATTTGTGATTATCTCAACTGCTGGTTCAGAGTCTATAGACCTTCTAAACTATTCATCAATCTTCCCATTTGTACTTTCAATGATTTTCTGCAATCTCTTATTAAAACATCTATATGCCTTTCTCTTAGATGAGTAACCAAGAAATATTCCTTCATCACTTCTAAGATCAAATTTTCTAATATAATCATCTCTCCTAATATAACATTTGCTTCCAAATATTCTGAAATATTTAAGAGTAGGAGTGTTACCAAACCATAGTTCATGAGGGCTCTTACCGGTTTCACCTTTGATGTGTACTCTGTTGAATGTATAAACAACTGTATTGACTGCTTCTCTCCAATACACATGAGGTAGGTTTGCTTCTAATATCATGCTTCTAGCTGCATCCAAAATAGTTTTGTTCTTCCTTTCCACAACTCCATTTTGTTGGGGTGTCCGAGGTGTTGATAATTGTCTTCTGATTCCATTCACTTCATAGAATGTATTAAATTCCTTGGATGTGAATTCACCTCCTTGATCTGATCTCAAACATTTGATTTTCTTACCAGTTTCATTCTCTACCATCACTTTGAATATTTTGAATTTCCCAAAAGCTTCTGATTTCTCCCTAAGAAAAGTATCCCAGCACATTCTAGAATAATCATCAATGATTAGCATAAAATATATATCTCCTTGTAAACTTCTAGTTCTTGCTGGACCACATAAATCAGTATGAATTACGTCAAGAACATTATTGGATTTTTCTGGAATACTCTTAAAAGTTGCTCTAACTTGCTTTCCAAATTGACATTCCTTACATACTAGATTGTGAGGTTTAACAATCTTAGGTAAATCCCTTACTGCCTTAGTTGTACTGATTTTCACAATGCAATCCAAATTTACATGACACAGTCTCTTATGGCATAACCAACTTTCATCAATATGTGCAATCAAGCATGTCTTCTCATTTTTATTCAAATGAAAGATATTACCTCTAGTCTGATTACCGGTTGCTATTTCCAAACCAGTTCTACTCATGATTTTGCATTTACCATTCTTGAATTGTAATTGAAATCCCTTTTCAACTAATTGACCAACACTCAAAAGATTATGCTTGAAACCTTCAACATAGTAAACATTATCAGTATTGTGCTTACCATCAAAAGATATAGTGCCTTTTCCTCTGATCAAACAAGCTTTGTCATCTCCAAATCTTACTAGACCTCCATTGTATTCCTAAAAGGTTAATAATTTACTCTTATCATTAGCCATATGATGTGAACATTCAGAATCAATGATCCATTCATCCTTTTCTTCAATTTTAGCTGTCAGGGTCTTCTCTACCGATTGAACAGTAGGTGTCGGTTGATCTTATGTTATTGCAACAAAAGTCCATCCATTGTCTATCGGTTCCTCATCAGAATCATCAGTAACTCCTTCATCAACATAGTAACATAATTTGTCTCTATTCTTCTTAAATCTGTATCTCTGTTATTCAAGGTTAGGCTTATATGTTCTTTTAGCTTTTTCTTTCAATCTTGCATGTCTATCAGGACACCTAGATGCCATATGACCAATTTTATTGCAGTTAAAACATTTAAATGGTGCTTTACATTCATACTTACTTCCAAATGTGATGCAGAGTGCACACAACAGGAAGTGTCAAATAGGCTCATAGTCTTTCAGACTAAAAAGGTGACTATTCCAACCTAGTCTACCTTACCCACACTTGGTAAGGAAGTGTAAGACCACCCTCACACAATCCTTAAGACCTATCCAAGGCCAAACCCAATCCCTTATGGGTTACTCAACTTAGACACAAAAGTAGCCTCAGGGACTCAATCCCTTAGTGAAGCCCAAACAAGGAAAATGCCTCAAATCTATTGTCTGATGCTAAACAATAGTAGGGACACCTTCTATGACCCTAAACAACCCAAAATCCAACCACTAAGTGGCTGCCCCAAACCTTACTATGCCAACTTTACCTTTTGGGCTTACTTGGCTACTAGGTCTGTCAGCAAGGAACCAATCAAGACAAGACAAACTTTACAAAGGACATGGTACTATTTTTGTTGATTTGGAGCCTCCAACATATGGTTAAACATTCCCCAAGAGGGTAGAGCCTCACCTTACTCCTGCACTATCAAACTCTCACTTGGTTCACAGGCCTAATTGGCCAATTCAAGCTTGGAACACCAGCAAGCACTTGATGATGGGTTCATATTGGGAAGTTGTTCAACTTGTTTTCTTTCCTTTCAATAGCTTTCACCAGCCCCTTGGTCCTTCTACTGATCGACACACTTCAAACATCAAAGTGTAGGCTAAATACATGAGGATATTTAGCCTATGGCTTGTACAAATACCAAGCAATCTTCTTCACCAAGTCCTGAGCATTTAGGATGTTATAGTACACCATCATACCTTGAAAATTCCAAAGGGACTTGAATTGACACCCCTAGAATTGCAAGATATGTGCCATTCAGCAGTAAAAGCCCAAAGCCCTAGGGTTTGCAGTAGTTTAGAGGAAAAATTCAATAACTTCCTCAATTCAACACCAAAATCTATCAAACTAGAACCAAATGAAAGGTCTTTCACATGTTCATATGACTATGGCCTGTTTTAGGCTTTCAAATCCATACAGAACCGTACAGTCACGAGTTTTCTTAGAAAACTGGTTTTTTTTTATCAGAATTTTGTGCAATTTTACATCTCAATCACTTCCCACCCTTTGGAAGTTGAATTCAAAGCCTAAATAGGTTTCCCCTAATAGGCTCAACTGAACCAAGGTGGTTGGGAACCGTTGGAGCCTTTGTTTAACTAAATTTCAAAAAGTTGCACAAAACTGTCAAAAGTTGTCAATGCCATTTTTGATAGTTTTTGCATTTTTTTGCAATTTCAACATTTATGACCCCTAACCATTCCAAAATGGTTCTAACATGACCATATGGACTACAACACATCAAAATCACCCTCCTAATGCCAAAACTAATCACTACAAGAAAAAATGACTACTATACCTAATAGGATCCAAGTGGACTAAGGCAACTCTAGGTTTATAGAATGACCTAAGAGTCCCTTGACCACACAAAAAGGATCACCAAGACATGGATGGTCATCACACATCCTTATTACAAGCAAAACATGAAAAAGAAAAGAAAATTCCACAAAGACAAGTCAAGGTGCCCTACAACAAGGTGCCCTACACCATGCTCCACAGGTTCAAAAGAACTCAAGTCCCTTGAGTTGGAATGCTCTCAAACTGAAACCCTGCCTTTTCAATGGCCTCCTTAGTCATCCATGTGGCTTCCTCCAGGGGTTGGTGTTTCCATTTGACCAAGTATTCATAGTACACCTTCCTCCTTATTTGTTTAGTCACCCTCTTGTCAAGGATACTTTCAATCTCAAGAGTAGATGGCTGTGATATCTCCTTGAGTGATTCATCATGTTGCAACCTTTGCTCACCTACCACAAAAACATCATCTATAGATCCTTTATAAGGATAAAGGTCAGCAACATTAAAGAAAGGTGATAAACTAATAGATGAAGGTAGATCAACTTGATATGCATTATTCCCACACTTTTTGAGGATCTTACAAGCACCAAGCTTTTTCATCATCAACTTGGTGTACTTCTCCTTGGGAAATCTTTCCCTTTTCAGATGTACCATCACCAAATCACCCACTTTGAATTGCAAATCTCTTCTTTTCTTATCTACTACTGCCTTATACTTTTTTGTGGTATGGTGCAGTCAGTTCCTTACTTGATCATGCACATCCTTCATTACCTCTGCAAAATCTTCAGCCAAAGCACTCTTCTTCTCCAAATGACTAACATCTCTGAGTTCCATTATCCCTCTAGGGTGTACACCATAAACAACTTGAAAACGTGTCATACCTGTACTCTTGTTAATGGAATCATTGTAAGAAAATTCAGCTTGTGCCAAGATAGAATCCCAACTTGAATCATATTCTTGTGTTAGGAATCTCAAAAGGTTTCCAAGTGAGTCTAACTACCTCTTTAAAGAATAAACCTGCAACATGTGAAGCATCATGAGTGGTTTTGCAAGGAATAATGTGAGCCATCTTGGAAAATCTATCCACAACCACATACACACTGTCATAACCAGATTTGGTTCTTGGAAGACCAAGCACAAAGTCCATACTTACAGAATCCCATGGCTTTGAAGGGATAGGTAATGGTGTATATAATCGTGCATTAGATGTTTGGCCCTTGGCCCTCTAACAAATAAAACAAGTCTCAACAAACTTTCTTACATCAGTCTGAAGTTCAGGCCAATAATAAAATCTTCTTACCAACTCCAATGTTTTATCTATCCCAAAGTGACTTGCTAGACTCCCACAATACTTTTCCTTGATTATATTCTCCCTTATTGATCCTTTAGGTATACAAAGTAAACTACCTTTGAACAAAAATCCATCTTGTATCAGAAACTTAGGAAAATCAGTATGATACCTTGCTGTCCTATCCATGCATACCTTATAGATTTCCATGAAATCATCATCCATAGCATACATGTCCTTTATTGTGTGTATACCTGCACTTCCCGAATGAACTTCTTGGATGGTTAAACTCCTCCTGCTTAAAGCATCAACAACCTTATTAGCAGAACCTTTCTTATGTTTTATGGTAAAAGTATAGGATTGCAAGAATTCCATCCATTTAATATGTCTATGATGAAGTTTCTCCTGCCTATTTAGCAAACTCAAAGCATGATTATCTATGAACACAATAAATTCCTTAGGGAGTAGGTAGTGCCTCCATTTTCTCAAGGCTTGGACCATAGCATAGAGTTCAAGGTCATAGGTAGAGTACTTTTGTTTAGCCTCATTCAACTTTTCACTAAAGAAGACTTCTGGCCTCCCTTCTTGGCTTAGGACTCCTCCAAAAGCCCTATTGCTAGCATCACATTCTACCACAAAAACTTTATGAAAATCTGGAAGTACAAGGGTGGGAAGTGCTACAATCTTCCTTTTCAACATCTCAAATGACCTACTGGCTTCATTGGTCCATACAAACACACATTTCCTTCCACCTTTTATGGTATCTATGAGTGGAACACAAATTCCACTAAAGTTTCTAATGAACTTTCTATAGAAACTACACAAGCCATGAAAACTTTTTACCTCAGTTGCATTGGTAGGTGCTGGCCAACTAAGGATGGCTTCAACTTTGGATGGATCCATTTTCAAATTTCCTTTTGAGATGACAAATCCTAGGAAAACCAACTCTTCTTGCCTAAATGAACACTTCTCATGGTTGATTTTCAGTTGCTCTTCATGGAGTTTCTTGAGGACCATGTCTAGGTGTTTGAGGTGCTCCTCCTTGCTACTGCTAAACACCAAAATATCATCCATAGAGACTACAACAAACTTGTTAATGAAAGGTGCTAGGACTTCATTCATCAAGCGCATAAAAGTGCTAGGAGCATTAGATAAACCAAAAGGCATTACAACCCACTCAAACAAACCTTCATTGGTCTTGAAAGCTGTTTTCCATTCACCTCCTTGTCTGATCCTTATCTAATGGTATTCGCTTTTGAGGTCAACCTTTGAGTAGTACCTATCTCCTCCTAAACAATCCATGAGATCTTCCAATCTAGGCATAGGAAACCGATATCTGATGGTTATCTTGTTGATTTCTCTAGAGTCAACACATAATCTCCAAGTTCCTTATTTCTTAGGTGCAAGGACTACTGGTACAGCACAAGGACTAACACTTTTCCTTATGAAACCCTTCTCCAACAATTCTTGAATCTACCTTGCTATTTCTGCATTTTGTTCAGGGGTGAGTTTGTAAGCAGCCTTATTAGGCAAAGTGGCTCCTAGGATCAGATCTATACAATGACTGATCATTCTATTAGGGGGTAAGGTATCATTGGTACCATTTGCAATAATTCCTTTATACTGATCCAATAGATCAGCAATCTCCTTGGGGCCTACATTCTTCAAAAAATTCTGATTTTTCTCTTGCTTGGGTATGCTGTCCTTAGGCTTCACCACAACAACAAAACACATGCTCTGGTCCTCCTTTAGGCCTTTCATGAACTCCTTCTATCCAACCAGCATCACACTGCCAGTCGAGTTCTTTTCCTGTCCATTAGCCTGTAAGGAAGTCATTGTGAAATTTTCACCATTCTTCTTAATGTGATACACATTCTTCTTGCCATCATGTTGTGCACTCGTGTCATACTGCCAAGGTCTCCCTAGAAGAAGATGGCACGCATCCATATTCACTACTTCACACAAAACTTTGTCTTCATAACCACTGATTGAAAAACTGACCCAACATTGCTCATCAACTAATGTTTGCTGCTCCTTATTCAACCATGATACTTTATAGGGGTTAGGATAGGGTATTTTCTTCAATCCTAACTTCTCAATCATCTCAGTAGAACCAGAATCAACTATTACTCTACATACTTTACCATTCACCAAAGATTTGGTTCAGAACAAGGACTTTCTTTGTGGTGGTTCCTTGTTGATTGATGCCAAAAGTGTTCTATTGAACATAATACATTCTCCATTTACTGGATCAGCAAGTCTTGATGAGGTGGTGTGATATGATGTGGTACTTTGATGGTCATCATCTTGGGCTAGTTGCACCCTTCTTTCTCCTTGCTGGCATGAACTACTGCTTTCTTTCTCAGGACACCTAAATGATTGGTGACCTACTTGGTTACATGAGAAACATCTCCCAGTGAATACATTAAGGCCTCTACCTCCAAATCTGCCCCTTCCATTGCCTCTTCCACCTCTAGGATTGCTTCTATAACTGGAATCTTTCTCAACATCTTGCTGGCTCCTCTCACCTTGAGGTCTTGATGATGAACTTCTGCCTTGAAATCTACCTCTGCCCCTAAAGTTCTGATTACCTCTGCCACCCCTGTTGCTTTTCTCACCTCTCTTTCTTTGTTTTTCTTCTATTTTCAATGCCATTTGATGACACCTATGGACTGATTTAGGGTTAAATAGGCTTAATTCATCTTGAATATTGTATTTCAGTCCATTCAAGTACCTAGCCAACTTCTGATTTTTAGTTTTAGATTTTCTAGTCTTCAAGGTGAGTTTGTGAAATTCCTCTGTATAGGTATTGACATCCATATCCTTTTGTTTCAGGTTATGTAGCTTCTTGTGGAGGGCAACTTCATAGTCTTTTGGTACAAATTGCTTCTTTATCTCAGCCAACATCCTCTTCCATGTGGTGATAGGTGCCTTGTTGTTCTCAACCCTCTCATTCTGCAGGAAGTTCCACCGACTCAATGCTGGACCCTTCATCTTTGATTTGGCTATCTTCACCTTTGAACTCTCAGGTGTATCATCACACTCAAAGTAGTTTTCAAGGGCTTCCACCCTGTCCATGCATTCTTCTACATTCATCTTTCCCATAAACATTGGGACATCTAGTTTGCTATCCTTTCTTCCTACTCTTTCAAGAGCCTCCAAGAAATGTCTTTGGTCTGCTAGTATGTTCAACCTCTCCAACTGAGATATAGGTATCTCTTCCTCTTCTTCCTCATGCTCCTCTTCTTCCCTACTTCTTTCTTGTCTCTGCTCAAGTCTCTCCAACTCCATCTCCATCTTCTTGCTCTTTGCAAGGTGTTCCTTGAGCATCTTTGCCAACTCCTTATTGGTAACATTTTGAGGGAATTCATCCCCATCATTGCCTTCATTTTTTGACATCTTCCACCACCTGGGATCTTAGTAGGGCTCTTATATCACTTGATGCAGAGTGCACACAACAGGAAGTGTCAAATAGGCTCACAGTGTTTCAGACTAAAAAGGTGACTATTCCAACCTAGTCTACCTTACCCACACTTGGTAAGGAAGTGTAAGACCACCCTCACACAATCCTTAAGACCTATCCAAGGCCAAACCCAATCCCTTATGGGTTACTCAACTTAGACACAAAAGTAACCTTAGGGACTCAATCCCTTAGTGAAGCCCAAACAAGAAAAATGCCTCAAATCTATTGTCTGATGCTAAAAAATAGTAGGGACACCTTCTATGACCCTAAACAACCCAAAATTTAACCACTAAGTGGCTGCCCCAAACCTTACTATGCCAACTTTACCCTTTTGGGCTTACTCGGCTACTAGGTCTGTCAGCAAGGAACTGATCAATACAAGACAAACTTTACAAAGGACATGGTACTATTTTTGTTTATTTGGAGCCTCCAACATATGGTTAAACATTCCTCAAGAGGACAGAGCCTCACCTTACTCCTGCACTATCAAACTCTCACTTGGTTCACAGACCTAATTGGCCAATTCAGGCTTGGAACACTAGCAAGCACTTGATGATGGGTTCATAAGGCTTGGAAAGAGTCTTGGGAAGTTGTTCAACTTGTTTTCTTTCCTTTCAATAGCTTTCACCATCCCCTTGGTCCTTCTACTGATCGTCACACTTCAGACATCAAAGTGCAGGCTAAATACATGAGGATATTTAGCCTATGGCTTGCACAAACACCAAGCAATCTTCTTCACTAGGTCCTGAGCGTTTAGGATGTTATAGTACACCATCAAACCTTGCAAATTCCAAAGGGACTTGAATTGACACCCCTAGAATTGCAAGATATGTGCCATTTAGCAGTAAAACCCCAAAGCCCTAGGGTTTGCAGTAGTTTAGAGGAAAAATTCAATAACTTCCTCAATTCAACACCAAAATCTATCAAACTAGAACCAAATGAAAGGTATTTCACATGTTCATATGACCATGGCCCTATTTTAGGCTTTCAAATCCATATAGAATCGTACAGTCACGAGTTTGCTCAAAAAACTAGTTTTTTTTATCAGAATTTTGTGCAATTTTACATCTCAATCACTTCCCACCCTTTGCAAGTCAAATTCAAAGCCTAAATAGGCTTCCCCTAATAGGCTCAACTGAACCAAGGTGGTTGGGAATTTTTGGAGCCTTTGTTTAACTAAATTTCAAAAAGTTGCACAAAACTGTCAAAAGTTGTCAATGCCATTTTTGACAGTTTTTGCATTTTTTGGAATTTCAACATTTATGACCCCTAACCATTCCAAAATGCTTCTAACATGACCATATGGACTAAAACACATCAAAATCACCCTCCTAATGCCAAAAATAATCACTACAAGAAAAAATGACTACTAGACCTAATAGGATCCAAGTGGACTAAGGCAACTCTAGGTTTATAGAATGACCTAAGAGTCCCTTGACCACACAAAAAGGATCACCAAGACATGGATGGTCATCACACATCCTTATTACAAGAAAAACATGAAAAGGAAAAAAAAATGCCACAAAGACAAGTCAAGGTGCCCTGCACCAAAATGGACCTTTAGGCATTTTCCTTGCAAATAGTGCTTCAAGCTTTTCAAGTTCTCTAGCATAGAGTGCTTTCCAATCAATTTTTCAGATGATGATGATGATGTTGTAGATGATGAAGCTTTGAAAGCCAAATTTTTCTTAAATGTAGCAATAGGACCAAATTCCCCAAGTTCAAAAGCTGAAAGTTTTCCAACCAAAGTATCTCTAGATACAGATGTATTACACATTGTTCTCAATTCATTATTAATAGTTACTTTCATTTTGTATGTCGGTGGAAAAGCTCTTAAAACTTTAGAAACAATTTCATCTTTGCTTAAGGATCCTCCACAACATTATATACCCAAAACAATTTCATTAACTCTTTCCATAAAAGCAGAAATCCTTTCATCTTCTTCCATTTTTAGATTTTCATACCTGACCCAGAAGCATTCCAGTTTTGCAATTTTTATAGTGGTATCACCTTAATTCAATGTCTCCAATTTATCCCAAATAGCTTTAGCAATAGATTGGTTTGATGATCCCATGATTTTCTAATCTAACAATGCACTCAAAAGTGCTTCTCTTGCTTTGCAATCATTCTCCTGATCTTTAGCCAATGTTGGTGGATTAGGTTGACTTTGAGTAGGACCAACATAGCCATTCTTTGTAACATCCCATATGTATTTTCCAATGCAATTCAGATGAGTCTCAATTCTGATCTTCCATATACCATAGTTAGTTCCATCAAGCTTCAGACTGTCTTTTTTGAAATGGTTAGGTGCCATAGAATCTCCTCAAGTTTCTTAAACTTCTGCAAAAAGAGGACTAGGTTCTGATACCAATTGTTAGGACCTGGAGGCAATTGAGAGGGGGGGGGGTGAATTAGTTATCTATTCATTTCAACCCAAATATAACTTAACCAAACTTAGTGCATAATACTGGTAAACCAAACTTTAATGCTGGTAGATAGTTTAGCAGTTAATAACTGTACCGGTAAATTTTAATGCATGAAACAAAAAGACAAATAACATACACAATACATAACATAGTTATTTGTATGTGGAAACCCTGTAAGGAGAAAAAACATGGTGGGAAACCTTATCCACAATCAAATGATACTACTATAGATACTAATGTGTGTACAAATGGGGTCTGCACATGCAGAAAGGCCAACTGCCTAGAGCTCACTACTCAATCATAAAATGGGAGTCACACTGACTACAATTGGATGGTTAAATCCAATGATAATGTACTTCTCAATAATAGCATCTCCATATGCTGGATTTAGTACTGGTTAAGATCTAATTTTCCTTCCTCATACCTTCCTTTAATCTTCAAATGATGTCTATGTGTATAGCTCTATTTATATTCACATATACCTTATTACAATCCTTTTCACACCTCTCTACATAATCTCACAAATGAGATCTTACATATATACCACAACCTAAGACCAATTGTGTAGGTCAGCTCACTAAGAATATTACAATTAAATCAATTTCAAATGAATCAATATGCATTACATGATGTCGGCTCGATGCATTTACAATAATAACAAATCATCTCCATAACTTGTCGTGCTGATCTGGAATAGATAATGCTTGCTGGTCCATAACCTGGACCTATTTACTGGTAACAACAAATATGCAAACTCGATTGTACCAATAATAAAATCACCAAGACCAAGTGTCCAAACAATGTCTTCAACATAACCAAGTAATCTCCAGATGGTAACAGATCATCCTCAGTGCCCATGAACAATATAACCTGCCAGTGAACCAGATACCGGTGACTGTGCATAAGTCACTGAACATGCTGGTGAACATAATCAGGAATCTCCACAAGGATAAGTGTTGAAAAGTGTTCAAGTGTTGACATCAATGACAAAACCAATGCAACACATCCATAATACCAACACAACTCCCTGATCTTTCTCTGTCGTTCATTCTTCCTTGAGCCGCATCAATCTATTATCAACCTGAAATTTGTGGTTGTTTCATTTAATGTCGACTACCTACTCCAACAACCATGTTTATGGAAACTTCATCGACCTCCGCATGCTTGCTACCACAGCTTCATGTGGCATCACATTGACATACACTCAGCTCACTGACACAAGGTCGGTTTAAACTTGAACATTCAACAAACTCATACAAGTAGAAGCCCTTACCGGTGGGACCTTCTCCTACAACTAACTGATAGTATAGACTATATCGGTAGCACAACTTCACCTCTGATGGTTTTTGATCTCTTTGTCACTCTACCTCTTTATCATAAACATCATCATAAATAAATAGCCAGCCTTTATCCCAGTTACAACTTGTCATGCAAACATCCAAATTCATATCATCTCTTATTGGTGATGTCACTAACAGTCTCAATACCTACTTGTCTGCCACCATACTAGTTGACAAGCCTCATGTTAATCTTCCTTATGTTCGTTCAATATTCTTCATACTGAGTTGACATACCCTATGGGTAGCTTGCAATATCGGTTGACATCAATGACAACTCAATGCCAACAATCTCTGCCTTTGGCATTGATGTCAGTATTATCTTTTCTGGTTTCTCTCCCCCTTTGATAGCAATGGCATAGGGAACCTCAATCTGACACCAATAATTTGGTTACATCTGGTTAGGACACATTCTCCCCTCGTGTCCATGCTTCATGGTTCAAGAGTCATCCAATAGTAACAATTGTTGACTCCCCCTGAACCATGCATCCTTCCACACATTTAAGTGCTACCAGATGGTGGGACAACTCTAATCTAGTGTCTCAAGTACTCAAATGGACCTAAAGGAAGTGGCTTGGTAAATATGTAAACATTCTGCTCACCAGTTGGAACATATTCAACTATGACCTCCTTGTCTGCTACCTTCTCCCTCAAGAAGTGATATTTGATTGCAATGTGTTTTGTTCTTGAGTGCATTACTGGATTCTTGGAGATATTGATTGCACTTGAGTTATCACATCATATTGGAATAGGATCCAATATCTCCACCTGTATGTCCTTCAATGTCTACTTCATCCATAGCACTTGTGGGCAACATGTAGTGTCAACTATATATTCGGCCCCAGTAGTGGATAATGACATTGAGTCTTGCTTCTTGCTATGCCATGATACTAACCAGTCTCCTAAGTAGAAATAACCTCCACTTGTACTTTTCTAATCATCAATACTTCTTGCCCAATTTGCATCAGTATAAGCCTGGAAAGAGAAGTCTCCTTTCTTTGGATACCACATGCCATAATTGATAGTTCCTTGTAGATACCTAAGGATTGTTCTGAGTACATTTAGGTGGGACTATTTAGGAGTAGCTTGGAATCTTGCTGCCATGCAAACAACCTGTACAATATCTATTCTAGATGCTATTAAATATAACATAATACCAATCATAGACCTATATAGTGTTTTCTCAACTTACTACCAATAACCATGGGAGTATTTACCAGTTTGTTGTCCTTGATTTGAAATTTCTTCAGCATGTCTTTCGCATACTTGGTTTAGGAGATGAAAATTCCTTTCCCCTATTGTGAGATCTGCAAACCAAGAAAATAGGACAACTCACCCAGCATGGACATTTCAAATTTTGTCTTCATCTGATCTGCAAATTCTTTGCACATGATGTCCTTGTCTCCACCAAAGATAATATCATCCACATATACAACTACTATAATCATGTGATCTCCATTTACCTTGACATACAAGTTACTGTCTGCATTCCCTTTGTGGAATCCTTGCTCCTTCAAGTATTTATCCAGCTGGTAATACCATGCTCTGGGATCCTGCTTCAAATAATACAAGGCTTTCTTCAACCGACATACAAAACTCTCATCATCATGCAAAAGATAACGCTTCGGTCATTCCATATATATTTTTTCTTCAATGTTACCATTCAAAAAGGCAGATTTGACATCCATTTGGTAGAACTTGTAACCTTTATAGGAAAAGAAATCTAAGAACATTCTTATTGCCTCTAACCTAGCAACCAGTGCAAAGGTTTTTGTTGGAAATGTGCCTCTAATTCACTTGACCATTGTCCATACTAATCGGGTTAACTCTTGCCGATGAAACAATATGAAGGAAATCTATGAGCTCTATCAACATGACTCTTGCTGATGTATCCTCTTCCATTGGAGCTCAGAGTAGTAGTTATGACGTTATCTCGATGACCCGATGAAGTCGATTTTGATCATCAGGATAACTTCGGGTTTTCAGGAAGACTGCATGAGCGTTGTGTCGATGACCCAATGGAGCTATCTTAAGTGGTCTGGGTTGCCATCGGCTATCAGAGGTACCAGTTTGGAGTTAGGATGATACCCGATGAAGTCACCTTCAGCAATCGGGTATCGATTCGACGTGATGAAGACTAAGTTGATGTCCTGATGAGGTCTGCTCTTGTCTTTCAGAGATCGAGATAACATCTCAAGGTTGGTGCTGATGTCCCAATGAAGTCCGCTCTTGGTTATCAGAGATCAGAGTAATATTTTAGATGCTTTATCGATGACTTGATGGAGTCACCTTCGGAAATCGAGTATCATTGGGCAATTGGCTTTATTGTTTGAAAGCTATACCGATGGTCGATGGAGCGAAGACCAACTATGAGAGTGAGATCAAACTGAGATCCAAAAAGGTTAACTCTCAAACACTAAGGATGCGACTATCGGTGTAATTGAATACGAACCAACCCATCTCCTTGCTACATGTGGTATAATTGATGTCCATGAATGCAGATTGACACACGCAGACAATTAGACTTCAAGCCGTTGGTGCAGTTTCTCAGATGAACCATTGACCTATTTGGTATTTGAAGCCAAATTTGAACCGAATGTTGGGTTACTGGTAATGAGTTACGATAGCCATTGAGTATGCTATAACTGTTGTGTGATCTAAGTGTTGTATGTTAATCTGGAATGGTTGTATGACAAAGTGAAAGAAGTCTGCAGACTAGACTTTATTATATTGTTTTTGACATACTATTAATAAAGTTGATTATCTATTGCTAGTGGTTTTTTCTCTTGAAAGGGTTTTCCCACATTAATTCTATGTGTTATCTCTATGTTGTTTATCTGTGTATGCTTATGCTTGTGCCATATTTTGTAAATGTTGAAAAATTGTATACACTAGTCTATTATCCCCTGTAAATTGACATTAGGGAAGCAAATTTCTGCACTTGCTTTCCTTACAAGTGGTATCAGAGCTTGGCCCGTTTTGTTATCCTTGTTGGGTAGGGTTGGTTTTTTGTGTCAGTTCTGTTTTAGTGGAAGTCTTGCAGAGTGTCTACTTGTTTTATAGTTTGAGATGACAAGCACCTCAGGGCGCATAGACATGGAGAAGTTTAATGGTTCCAGTTTCAAACTATGGAAACTCAAGATGGAAGACTTGTTGGTCGATAGAGATCTCTAGGGTGTTGTGACTGCAACTTCTAAGCCTTTAGGCATGAAGCAAGAAGATTGGGATCTAGCTAATCAGAAGGCAAGGGGTCTAATCAAGTTATGTCTTGCTGATTTTGTTCTGTTAAACATCCATGAGGAGAAGACTGCACATCTTCTTTGGAATAAGTTGGGAGATATTTATCAAGGCAAATCCTTTGTGAATAAAATTTTCTTGAGGAAGAAGTTGTACTCTCTGAAGATGGATGTATGAACACCATTGGCAGATCACTTAAATGCATTCAACATGGTTCTTGCATAGTTAACTTTTGTTGGTATGTTCATCAAGGAAGAAGAACATTCCATGTTGTTGTTGTGTTCATTGCCTCACTCTTGGGAACACTTAGTGATGGCTATCGGTAGTACTACGACCCAGTTCAAGATGGATACTGTGGTGAATACTCTTTTGTTAGAAGAAATGAGGAAAAAGTCTTATGAGATGACAAAAGATGCACTCTCTATTCGAGGTAGACCGAAGGACAAAGATAAGAAGAAAGGAAAAAATTCCAAGTCTCAAGAGAGATTTAAATCTCTAGGCAAGAAGTCAAACGTGAAATGTTAGAACTGTGGGCATAAAGGGCATATCTGAAAGGATTGCAAGGAGGAGAAGAAGAAGAAGAAGTATTCTGACACTGAATCTTCTTAGAGTGATGCAGATACATTTGTAGTAGCCCTGGTAGTACCTACCTTAGATGACACCTGGTTAGTAGATTCTGGCATATATTCTCACATGACCTCCCACAAGGAGTGGTTCTTGAGGTATGAACAGTATGCTGGTGGAAAGGTACATTTGGCCAATGATTCTACATTGGAGATTGTAGGGAGAGGAAAAATTAAAATTCAATTCCCAGACGGTAGAGTGAAGGGGATCAATGGAGTTCTTCATATACCAGGTCTGGCAAGAAACCTTCTCTCTGTAAGTAAACTTAATGATGCTAGAGTACAAGTTACATTTGTGTTTGGTGGTTGCAAGATGACTAGAGGTTCCATTGTATTGGCAAAGGGTGATCGCATTTGTACACTATATAAGTTAAATGCTAAATCTATATGTTATAATGTAACTTTTGAAAAGTCTGTTAAGAAAACTCTAAGGATGCATAATGTTAATTCATTGGAAGCTAAACTTCCTGCTGAGAAAATAATGCTTTGGCATAATAGGTTAGGCCACATAGGTGAAAAAGGTTTAAAAGCCTTGAAGAATAAGAATCTAGTTGAAGGTCTGGGTGATTGTAGTTTTGAGTTTGATTTCTGTGAACAATGCATATATGGAAAACATAACCGAGTTTAGTTTTATTCTAGTTCTCATAAATCTCCTGACAT
Organism: Cryptomeria japonica; assembly: GCF_030272615.1. NCBI lineage: Eukaryota > Viridiplantae > Streptophyta > Pinopsida > Cupressales > Cupressaceae > Cryptomeria > Cryptomeria japonica. The sequence continues at coordinate 658,670,480 of NC_081411.1, read as the reverse complement.
TCTGGATTATGTTCACTCTGATGTGTTTGGTCCAATGGATGTTCCTTCTTTGTATAAGTCTAGATACTATGTATCTTTTGTAGATGATTATTCAAGAAGGGCATTTGTGCACTTTCTTAAAAGTAAATCAAAAGTGTTCAGTCGGTTTAATGAGTTTAAGAACCTTGTTGAAAATCAGACTGGGAGAAAGATTAAATGTTCAAGAACAGACAATGGTGGTGAATTTTGTAGTGCATATTTTGACAAGTACTGTGTTGATCATGGAATTAAGAGACATAAGACTATACCTTACACTCCATAGCAGAATGGAGTTGCAGAAAGGTTGAATCGGTCCCTAATGGAGAAAGCAAGAAGCATGTTGAGTGGAGATGGGCTGGAACAAAAATTCTAGGTTGAAACAGTTGCTACATCATGTTACCTACTAAATAGTTCTCCTACTTCAATATTGGTTGACAAAACACCTATGGAAGCATGGTCTGGTAAGAAACCTTCTTTAAGGCACCTTCGTATTTTTGGTGCAGAGGCATATGCTCATGTGCCTGATGTTAATAGATCTAAGTTGGATAACAAAGCGGTGAAATGTATCTTCATTGGCTATGGAGTTGGTGTGAAAGGATACAAACTTTGGAATCCAGTGACTGGTAAGGTTGTATACAACATAAGTGTGATTTTTCATGAGTTGAAGTCTATGCCACTAGATCATAATATAGGAAAGAGAGGAGAAGCTGAGGTTGAAATTCCTCTAACCAAAGAAGAGTCTCTAGAGATACTTGAAGATGAGGAGAGTTCAAGCAGTTCAAGTAGTTTTGAAAAAGAACGTGATGATGAGCCTCCTATGGAACCTCAAGAAGCCCCAACATCAGAGTTGAGAAGATCTACTCAAGAGAGGCGACAACCTAATAGGTATACACCTAATAAGTACAGTCATTCTATGTTGAATGTTAATTGTGCTTATGCTTTACTTGTAGATACTGATGAGCCTAGGACTATCAAAGAAGCAATTGAAATACCTGATTCAGATTCCTGGTTGGAAGCCATGAATGATGAAATGTCATCATTGGATAAAAATGAAACTTGGGATTTGGTGTCATTGCCTAAAGGCAAAAATCTTGTAGGTTGCAAGTGGGAGTTCAAAAAGAAGTATGGTCTAGATGGTAGCATTGACAAGTACAAAGCAAGACTCGTTGCAAAGGGGTATTCACAAAGGGAAGGTATTGACTTTGGGGAAATCTTCTCTCTTGTAGCTAAACTGACATCTATTAGATCTCTCTTGTCACTTGCAGCAGCATATGATTGGGAGATTGAGGAGATAGATGTGAAGACATCATTTCTTCATGGTGACCTTGAAGAAGAAATTTATATTTCCCAGCCTCAGCAATTTTTGGAAAAAGGTAAAGAACCTCTGGTATGCAAACTCAAGAAGTCTCTGCATAGTTTAAAACAATCTCCCAAAATGTGGTATCAAAAGTATGATACATTTGTTTTGTCCTTGGGATTTGTGAGATCAAAAGTTGATCATTGTGTTTACTACAAAAATGATGGTGATAGGATTCTTATCATAGCTTTGTATGTAGATGATATGTTGTTCATAGGAAACACAAAAGGTATGATCTCAGATTTAAAATCTCAGCTTTCTATGAAATTTAAAATGAAGGATTTAGGAACAACAAATTACATTCTGGGAATTGAGATCAAAAGAGATAGATTTAAGAGGAAACTATGGCTTAGCCAGAGAAAATATGTAACCAATGTTCTTGACAGGTTTCATATGTCTGATTGTAAACCATAAGTTGTTCCCATCTTGCAGGGAACTAAGTTGTCTATGCTGGATAGTCTGAAATATCCAAAAGAGATTGAAGACATGAAAAGTGTACCTTATGCAAGTGCTATAGCAGTCTGATGTATGCTATGGTCTATACAAGACCAGACATTTCCCAACCAATGGGAGTACTTAGCAGGTTTATGTCGAATCCAAGAAAACCACACTGGAATGCTGTAAAAAGAGTGTTCAGATACCTAAAGGGTACTTCAGACTTTGCATTGTGTTATCATAGAAATATGAAGGATTCAAAGAGAGCTCTCAACATTTGTGGTTATATGGATTTTGATTGGGTAGGGGATGTTGACAGCAGGAGATCCACTAGTGGATATGTTTTTGTCCTGAATGGTGGAGCAATTAGTTGGATGAGCAAGTGGCAAGCTATAGTCACTTTGTCCACTACAAAGGCAGAATACATGGCGGCCACACATGCTTGTAAAGAAGCAATCCGGCTTAGGTGTTTGAGTTCAGATATTGGTTTTGATGTAGGGAATGTTAAAATCTGGAGTGATAGTCAGAGTGCCATAGGTTTGGCAAAGAATCCTACTTTCCATGCTAGGTCAAAGCATATTGACGTTCAGTATTACTTCGTTCATGACATGGTGGAAGATGGAAAATTTTATGTTAAAAATGTAGACACTTTGGAAAATATTGTAGATGCGTTGACGAAACCAGTGAGCATGCACAAGTTCAGGTGGTGTTCAAATTCTATGGGTCTTGGTACCCATGTTCCTCAGTAACGTCTGAAATGAAAATTAGTCCAGTGAATTCCTTGTCAAGTGGGAGTTTATTGGAAATGTGCCTCTAATTCACTTGACCATTGTCCATACTGATTGGGTTAACTCTTGCCGATGAAACACTATGAAGGAAATCTATGAGCTCTATCAGCATGACTCTTGCCGATGTATACCCTTCCATCAGAGCTCGGAGTAGTAGGTATGATGTTATCCTGATGACCCGACGAAGTCAATTTAGGTCATCAGGATAACTTTGGGTTTTCAGGAAGACTACATCAACATTGTACCGATGACCTGATGGAGCTATCTTAAGCGGTCTGGGTTGTCATCGGCTATCGAAGGTACTAGTCTAGAGTTAAGAAGATACTCGATGAATTCGCCTTTGATGATCAAGTATCAGGTCAACGTGATGAAGACTATGCCAATGTCTCGATGAGGTCTGCTCTTGTCTATTGGAGATTGGGATAACATCTCAAGGTTGGTGTCGATGTCTTGATGAAGTCCGCTCTTGGTTATCGAAGATTGGAGTAACATTTTAGATGCTTTATTAATGACCCGATGGAGTCACCTTCAGTGATTAGGTATCATCAAGTGATCGGCTTTGCTATTTGAAAGCTATACCAATGGCCGATGGAACAAAGACCAACTACGGGAGTGAGATCGAATCGAGATCCAAAAAGGTTAACTCTCAGATACTAAGGATGCGACTGTCGGTGTAATTGAATATGAACCAACCTAGCTCCTTGCTACATGTGGGATAGTTGATTTTCCATGAATGCAAACCGATGTAGGCAGACGGTTAGACTTCAAGCTGTTGGTGCAGTTGCTTAGATGAATCATCGACCTATTTGGTATTTGAAGCCAAATGTGAATCGAATGTTGGGTTACTGGTTACGAGTTATGATAGCCATTGAGTATGTTGTAACTATTGTGTGATCTGAGTGTTGTATGTTAATCTGGAACAGTTGTATGACAGAGTGAAAGAAGTCTGCAGACTGGACTTTATTATGTTATTTTTGACATATTGTTAATAAAGTCGATTATATGTTGCTGGTGGGTTTTTCTCCCGAAAGGGTTTTCCCATGTTAATTTTGTGTGTTATATCTCTATGTTGTTTATTTGTGTATGCTCATGCTTGTGCCATATTCTGCAAATGTTGAAAATTTGTATACACTGGTCTATTCTCCCCTGTAAATTGACATTAGGGAAGCAAATTTCCGCACTTGCTTTCCTTACAGTTTCTTGAAGTCAATACCTTCCACTTGAGCATACCCTTTGCAAACTAACCTTTCTTTATGCCAGATTATCTTACCTTCTTCATTCATCTTATTCCGGTAGACCCACGATCTAGGAACAAGTTCCCATGATTGATTCTTATCAATTTGTGTCAACTCTTCATCCATGACATCTACCCATTTCTCACTTTTCCTAGCTTCATCAAAAGTTTTGGGTTCAAGTTTTGTTACGTGGAAAAAATTTACCTGCTCATCATTTCGGGTTAGTCTTCTTCTGGTTTGCAAACCTTCATTTTTATCTCCTATGATTTTTTCTTCTGAATGGTTCTTCTACACATACTGGTTGGAGTTCTTGCTTGGTGCTTCTTCTATTGGTCCATTTTCAGATTGGTCTTCATGCTCATTATCTGAAACATCAATATAGGGTGCTGATGTAGATTCTTTCTTATGTAGGTCTTCATCTATTCTCACATTTTTACTATCAACCATTTTTCTTAAATTATTGTTGTAGCATTTGTAAGCTTTGCTCTTGGTTGAGTAACCCAGGAAGATTCCTTCATCACTTCTAGAATCAAAACTTCCTAATCCATCTGAATCTCTCTTGATGAAGCAATTACTTCCAAGCACTCTAAAATTCTTGAGTGATGGTTTCCGGTTGTACCATAACTCATAGGGAGTTATTCTACTATTTATTCTTAGCTATACCGAGTTTAATGTGTAGACAACAGTATGAATTGCTTCCTTCCAGTATGTATCTAGTATTGTAGCCTCATTTAACATTGGTCTAGCCATTTCCTTTACTGTCCTATTCTTCCTTTCTGCACCACCATTCTATTGTGGTGTTCTTGTTGTTGAATTCTATCTCTGGATTCCATGTTTCTCATAGTAGTCAATAAACTCACTTGAGGAATATTCTCCACCTCGATATGATCTTAAACACTTTAACTGGTGTCCGCTGTCATTTTCAACCATCCTTCTAAAAATCTTGAATCTTTCAAATGCCTATGAGTTTTCATGCAAAAATGTCACCCAAGTCATCCTTGAGTAGTCATCAATGAATAGCATGAAGTATCTCTCACCAGTCAAAGCCCTTGTCCTTGATGGCCCACATAAATCTATATGCACTAATTCTACAGGTCTTGAGGTATTGTACTCTTTTGTTTTGCAACTTACTTTGATTTCCTTGCCTTTGATACATTCATCACAAAAGGTACTTGCTGGTTTTGTTATTTTTGGAATATTTCTTAAATACTGATGTAGACACCTAAAATTAATATTTAATTAATTTAAGCCTATCAACATGATTAATTAACTTAATTATGTTATCCTTATTCCTCTCAGAATCAATTAAATCTAATTTAATTAATCCTGTCACTATTGTCCAATAATTAATTTATCAAATAAATTAATTATTCCCCTATTCTTCTAAAGTGATCTCAGTAATCATTTCCTCTAAACCCACTCAGTTAATTAATTTTAATTAATTAACCTAGTCATGTGATTCCTACAAATCACTTTTCCTAATCCCACTTAGCCCAATTAATCCTTCTAGAATCTCTCATAATCATGCTTATCATTATTGTCCAATTTTTAATTCCCACTCATGTCACATCAACATTGAGTCTCTCAAAGAAATTCAAATTTCTTTGAATCTCTCAATACATCCTTATTTTGGAAATTTTAATTTCTCAAGTTTGAAATTCAAATTTCTCCCCCCTTTTTTCAAAGGAATTTTATATTCCTGTTTATTTTCCCAAGGCACCCCTAATCCATGTCTTCTATCTCAAATCAATCTCAACCCTTCATAATCAAATCAATCTTGGCCCTCCATTGGCCTCCTCCAATCTATAAATTAGAGCCTATTCTCCTCACAAATAATCCGCTTCTCATGCATTGTCATGTTGCTCTTTTCTCCTTTTCTTTCTCCAATCTTTCAATTCAAATCCATCCAATAATCCTATCAAATCCAATCTATCTTGTTGAGCACTTGGAGAGCATTCTGTGGGATGCAAAATTCATCTTCTATTAACAAAGTAATCAATTAGAAACAAGGGAAATCATGAATCCCTATCCTAATCAGAATTTAACAAACAATACAATGAAATAATGCAATTAAGAAATAGGAATTATAAATCATCAAATCAAATAAAAAACTCCCTATTTTGTGACTACGTACAACTTCCATTGCTCTTCTCCTCTTCGTGGTATGATGGCTCTCAGATATTGCACTGGTAACCTACAAGTGACACAAAGATTCAAAGTTCGTGATCGTTGAAAATGGAGATTGGATGCTCAATTTATAGAAAATTGGATGAGATTGATTGAAAGGTGGAACAGATTGATCAAGAGGTGTGAACTCAGGTGAGCTCAAATGAAAATTGATAGTTGAACTCCTGATTGTAGGAGTGAAACTCAATAGATTGAATAGATTAATTGAGTTAACTGATTGAGAAAAAGCTAATTGAGGGAAGAAAAAGAATGATCGGAGGAAATAAAGAAGATGACAAAGAAAGCTTAATTTAGAAAAAGCTAACTAAAAGATGGAAATAGAAGTTGGAGAGATAAATGATTTAATTAATTAATTGATTGAATTAATTAATTTAGCATGTGCTTTCATTTAGATTTAGAATATCAATTTAACCTTTGCATGATATATATTCAAATAATTGAATTTATTTTAATTCAATTTAGTATTTGAATGTATTTAGAACTTGACTTTGATTTTCAATTTGGTTTTTGAAATCATGCACATGTATTTGAATTTGGAGGAAATTAAAAGAAATAAAATTAAATGAAATTAGAATTTGAGGATTTGGAAATGGAAGAATTAATTAGTTAATTAAATAATTTAAAGAAACTATTTAATTATTTAGAAATGGAATTTAATTAAATAATAAAGATTATTTAATCCATTGGATTAAATCACAATTAATTAAATAATAAATATTTAATTAATATTTAGAAGAGGGTTGAATGGTTAGATGATTAGAGATAGAAATTGAATAATTAGTAATTTATTTAAATAATAATGATTATTTAAATTGGAGAATTAATCATAATTAATTAAATAATAAATATTTAATTAATATTTAGGAAATGATTAAAATGATTAAATGATGATAGAATAGGAAAATAGAATAATTAATAAGATGATGAGGAAATATGAAATTAGAAGAAATAGATTAATTAAATTAATTAAATAATAAAGATTATTTAATCAATTAGAGGAATAATTAGTACATGATCAATGAGACATTTTTAGGTGTCTACATTTGCCCCTCTTTGAGACAAAGTCAGAACAACATTGTTTCAAAGAAAATGAAAAATTCTGCCCCAATATGCCTTGGTGATACTTAGGGTGTAATGCCCCCTTGAGAGATTGTTTATGCATTAAAGATATGAATGATCTCTTGAAAAAAGAAGAATATGAGATGCAAGAATAGTTAGTTGATTAGAGATAGAGATAGGTGATTTGAATATGATATTGAGATAGAATATGAGAGAATGAACCTTAGAATGAAATAGAACAATGTTAGATGATAGAAAATGATTAAGGAAGAGACAATGAGAGAAGAATCAACAAACTGTGGGATGCAAAATTCATCTTCTATTAACAAAGTAATCAATTAGAAACAAGGGAAATCATGAATCTATGTCACATATTTTATTGTGTCAATATATATTCATCACTGAGCCTTATTATTGAACAATGAAGCTTTAGCACATCAGGGTATAAGGAACCAAGATGTTAAGATATCTCATTGAAGAAACAAACACGTAGCAAACAAGGAGTGAACCCTCCATTCTAGGAATTGTGTTAGGGGTCGAGGTATGTGCAGCGATTTCACCTTGATGTGAAGGCTCTTATCATAGACACCCACTAGAGAAATTTCCCTAGAATTTCATTGGTTCACACCACAAACAACAAACAAAGAAAAAGATAATGCCCGCCATAGCTCCTCTAGTCACTTTTGGACATCCTTGAGTAGCATAGGAACAATATCTGTCGCCAAATGATAAAAAGATAAAGACTGACCTGGACAAAATTCAATAGCTATACTGACCTTGTGACTTCATTCTCAGTTGTTTGATGTGATGGTTGATAATGGCTGATCTCAGAAAGTTGCAAACCTTGTGTAAGACTGACCTGTCTGATTTCGAGTGTATCCTCTTTTGTTTAAGACAAGATAATGATCACGTTGATATGGATATGATACAATTGATAAGACAGTTTGATCAGTTGATTGCAGATGTTTGACTGGATAGTCGTATCCTTTGTTAACTTCATGCAAAGTGTTTGATGGATATCTGCTAGGGTATTTGTTTCTCACAAGACATTTTATTACAAGTTTTTCTGATTGATTGATTTTCAATTTTTAGTTCTTTTCCAAGAGCTTTTTCAATGTTTTTGGATTATGTATATCGATATTTGAATGTTTTTGGTTGATTTTTCAGGACTTTTTGCAGATGTTTTTGATTGATTTTTTCAAGATCATATTTGAATGTTTTTGGTATATTTTAAGTTTTCACTGTTTTTTGGATTTTGAGTTTTTCATTGTTTTTGGATTTTTTCAAGACTTTATCTGATTTTTAGGATTTTTTTTAGGACTTTATTTGATTTTTAGGATTTTTTCAAGACTTTATCTAATTTTTAGTATTTTTTCAGGACTTTATCTGATTTTAAGGATTTTTTTAGTTATGCCCCCAGTGTGCAGACCTGCATGACATGATGATCTACAAGAATGTATGTGGAGACAAATGAATTTTTTACATGACCTATGTGAATGCAATATGCAAGATGAAGATGCATTTCTTATTCGAATAAGGTTGACTATGTTTGTTTTTGCATTTGTAATACACCAATTGAAATGGAGGTGCAAAAAATTTCATAGATAAGCGGTCAATCAATCTCTAAGGCCCTTCAGAACATTCATCTCAACACACTTAGTGACTAGGATTTACAAATGGAGATGCGAAAAACTTCCCCATTGGTTCTTGAAACTTTGATCTTCTTTTGCCCATGTGTGTGCAAATGCATTAATTCCCACTCTAATGTTCACTAAAGATACTTAGCATCCTATATGACTAGCTACATGATTTTTCTAACTTCAAAAGCATCTCAAATAGAGCCTCGCTGCCAGCAAGCCTTGAGAGCTCCGACGAGGTTATGGACTGTAATTTCTCAAATATTGCTCCATTGCTAGTAGGCGTTCATAGCCCTGATGGAGTTACTTGCATGTTCCCATAGTCAAGCTTTTTATTACATTTGTATACATGATATTTCAGTTATATATCATTGTGGGGGAGAAAAAGTGACACTAAGCAAACATGCCCTAATCTCACTTTCAAGCACACATTTGTGGAATACGAAAGAGCCTAGAGGTATCACACAATTGGCTACTTCTTCTTGTGGAAGAGAGAGCCACGGGCTACCTATTAGGATTTCTATTCCTTTTTTGTAATTGGAAGATGAAATGATGCAAGTTCAATCCCTAACCCCAAAGTGTAAGTATGAACTACTAACAAGATTGCAGAATTGAACTTAAATAATGGAAAGCTGTAAACACAAGGATAAGACAAGAATGAAAATGCGTACCTGGAGTTAAAATCTGACTGAAAGTGTTCGGGATGGGGGCGCGGGCGCCACTGTCCTGATTCTGCCCCTGAAACTGCTCCGGAAACTGCTATTTTGCACTTTGGAAAAAGCTGTCAAAAATGCTGAAAATGTTGTCTGTCAGGAGGACCAGGGTGCCCAGCGCCCCTGTCCCAGGGACCAGGGCGCCCAGCGCCCCTGTCCTGGCAGGACTAGGGTGCCCCACACCCCTGTCCTGGTTTTTTGCTCTGAAATTTGGTGGGAAGGTCGGTCTTAGTCTGCTTCTTCCGGATCTGCAACTTGCGGCGTCGTCCGAATTCTGAAACCTGCACTTATATCTGAAGAGGTGTTTGGGCGGCTATATAGGGTTTTTCCTTAGTCAAACCCCCGCTTCGGTGATTTCCACCTCCACGAATAGCCAAGTTGTATTGTAAAATGTATTGTGTGTGCAGACCTAGTGTGTGTGCAAGGTCCTAAAATGCAAGAAAGCAAACTAGAGCAACCTAGAAAGTAAACCCTAATTGCTTGTAAATGATAATGTAAATGCTCTAAATCAAGATGCAAAGTGATCTAAAGCATGAATAAAGGATATATTGAAGCTTATGCAAAGACATGAAAACAACATGAAATCATACCCAACCCTCAAGGGAGGAGTACAAGCCAATCTTCAGTCGGTAATCTCCTATTGTTCTTCAATGTCTTCAAAGCCCTAAATAGATGAATGAAATTGATAAATGCTTGATAGAAGGATGTTGTAAGATGTTGAAGTCTTCAAATATCTGCTCTTTCGTTGCATATGAAGTTCCTGAAAACAAAAATCCGATCCTTTCCAATGAAGAAAGAGAGTTCTTATATAGGAAACCCTAGATCAAAAATTCATATTTTGGCCGACCTAGAGATTGAATATCCCGCCAATTTCTTGGGGTTAAGCTTTATTTTATGATTGGATTGTGCTCCCAAAATTTCGAGAAAAATGTCCGGGACCATGTGCACCGGGCGCCATGGTCCCGACAACTTTTCACCAAATTTTCAGGGCCGTCAGATATGATGATTTTAGAGAGAATCCCGAAGTTACATGTGATTTCGAGATGTTTTGACCCCGAAACCAAGCCCCCAAGTTCGAAATAGGACTTAATTAGGGTTTTTGATTAAATAATGTATTGGAGGAATAAAATGAAAAGGGCACACTTTAATGAAAGGGGCCCAACTTTATGATGTGGGAGATGATAAAATAGAACCCTAGACCTAATTAATTTAATTAATTAAGTGCTAAAGGGGAAATGCAATGCAAAATGCAAAATGCGCCAAGGCGGGTGCTAAACTAGGTGTGAAATTGTACCACCCTAGAAAGTGCGTACAATTTACGACGGTACATTTAGCCCCCACTTTAGCGGTCATATGAACACTACGTGCATATGCAAGCTAAAGTATAGAAAAGTAAACATTATTTGAAAAAGGATATATCCATAAGTCTGTCGAACGAAGCCCCCAACGGTATCTGTAGTACACAGTTAGGAACCGCACCCTACAAAACACACGTTAGATCACAAAATCACCTAATGCTTACTAAGGAAGGTGATGAAAATTCGAGGGTAGCTATATGCCCCCCCCTGTTTCGGCTTGCTAATTTTAGTGAGTTGAAACAGGGTATCATGTTTACCACTTCAAATTGTTAAAGAATATTGATGACAAATGCTCACAAGAAGATTTGATATGAGATCAAAAACTAATGGAGAATCATTTGGTAAGAAAGAGGACTAAATCTCAATTCCAACACAACAAAGAGTGTGAGGATTTGAGAGTTCTCTAACACAAGATGAAGGATGTAAATGGAAACAAAATGCAAAGAGAAGAAATGAAAAGAAAAAAGCATGAATACACACATTGGTGATCCATGAAAAGAATAGTGAGAGAGAAAAACATGGACTTCTTGCCCCTAGATCTTGTCTAGGTGATCCATGGGAAAAAGGACATGGAAAACTAGCCCCTAGAGTCTGTCTAGGTGATCCATGTAAGGGAGGAGAGTAAGAAAGTCTAGCCTTATGCCGCTAGTTCCACTCAACCTCGTGCATGTGTGTGTAAGTGAGTTTAGAAGCATCTCATAGGAGTCTATTCCCGAGTATGCTACAACCTGTATATGCATAGTACAAAAGCGTGACATCTCGCTCTAAGAGTCTATGCTCTGGTTCCAAGAATAATCACCTTGCATAAAAGAAAAATGGAGACATCTCACTCTAAGAGTCTATGCTCTGGTTCCGAGAATGACCCATTGCTCAAAAAGTGTAATGTTTATGTCATAAGAAAAGTAGAACAAGGATACCTACCTTCATCACAAAAAGAAGATACCCCAAAAAATGCAACAATGTCATAGATCCAAGCAAGGGAGTTTTGCACTCTTTAAGCAAGGATAAGATAGTTGAGAAGGGATATCTTGTAGTATGTGTAAAGGAGATCCTTAGAGGAGAAGAAATCTTTGTACAAAAGACACCTATCCCCAAGAGGAATTGTCTTATACAAATATAACATCTTCTAGAATAGGACAAAGAAGAGAATAAGAATGCAATATTTCCTCCTTTTGCGAGGTGAAAGTGATTCTTAATGAAGGATGATGCTCTTTTTAACCCAATTAGGAGAGTGGATTCACTATGGATGTATTTTACCAAGTGCAAAAGAGGTTGTAGTCAAGGACTTACACCTCTTGTAAGAGAGAATCCTTGAACAAACAACAACAAATGCATACAAGGAATAACATCAAGTAATAAATTTCACACCATCCACAAAATTGGAAAAAGTGGATCCTTAGATAAAAATAAGGAAAGATCATTGCCTCAATGAGAAGGACTTACACAATCTTCTAGGGAGAGATTTGGACATAAGCAAAAGAAGAGATGTATGAAATCACTCTTGTCCCCATAGGAACAAGAAAATTAGGCTATTATGTTGCTTCAAAAAATATATGATTGCACTTGAAATTGTACCATCATGAATGACAATGAGCTACCAATGTCACATAGTGATGAGCAACATAATAGCCATTAATGTTATTTAAAGACATGATAGATTGAATGAGGTATTTGAATATGACATGCTAAATGCTCAACTATAAGTGAGATCAAAAACATGTATAAAATGATAAAAATTGAAGAAGAAAAATCACAAGAAATCTTAGAAGAGGGATGAGTGTAATTTATTAGAGCCTTATCCCTGGAGGAAAGGACTTTATGATGAATAGGAGATAAAGATTCATAAGTGGATTTAGAAATTTGAGGGGATTCATAAAGAGATTTGTTCATCGCCAAGATTTCTTTATGAGGGGAATGAGAGATGATAGAACTAGAAGATGATTTAGTTGAAGTGAGATCATCATCACTACTAAATATAGCATTCACATTGAGAGATGGTCTTTTAGATGCTTTGGTACTTTTGCAGGACTTATAGCCGAGTCCAAAGGCATAATTGTGAAAATTAGTCTCTAGAGGAACTTTTATCCCTTGTTCATGAGTACACAACCATTTCCATGATACCCATGCTTAGCAAAAATGCGAAAACCATGACCATAACGATCAGCCATTTCAGGAAGAGAGGGTGGTTTTTCATAAGACAAAGAATCAAACTCTTCATAATTAGAGGTGTGAGGAGAAGAAGTTTGAGAGGTGGCCACAAAATTATTGTTCATAAGCTCAGGTAAGACTGATTGATCTCTAGTTTCTTCCTTCTTTTTACCTTTAAGATCTCTAGGAGGAACCCTATACTCACCTACAAAGGTGGGATTAAAGTCAAGGGATCCCCAATCGTCTTCTGCGAGAACCTTCTCAGAATCAAAAGCCTTTTCATGTGTAAACTCAAGTCGAGAAGGATCTTCTTCAGGAGCTTTAGACTCATCCAAAGAATTTTGATTATCAGAGGGTGATGATTCATCCATAGGTATCTTGTTTAAAGAGTCATCACTAGAAGAGGAAGGTTTAGAAGAACTCCCTTTGGAAGTAGATGTTTGCAAACAAGCCTGAAGATTAGTATCACCTATCAAGGTATATGTCTTATTGTTATAAATGAATTTAACTTGTATATGCAATGTAGAGGGGACAACTTGCATACTATGAATCCAAGGTCTCCCTAATAACAAGTTGTATGATAGATTTCCCGACATAACATGGATAGGAGTAGGCAAAGTAACAGGTCCCACTGTGATTGGTAAGGTGATAATACCTAATGAAGACTTAGCCACATTATCAAAGCCTCGAATGGGATGAGAGTCAGGCTCAATAAGGGATGTATCCACATTCATCTTATGCAATAGATTAATGCTACACACATTAAGGCCAGAGCCATTATCTACCAGTGTTCGTCTTATAGCCGTGTCATTTATGATAACCACAATCATCAAGGGATCATATTGATGTTGAATTTCACTAGTAGGCAACTCATCTTGGGTAAACACAATTTGAGCTTTAGGATTCATCACAGAGTTAACTAAAGATGCTATATTACTAGATGTATTCAGTGGAGGAACATTCAAATCTTTCAAGGCATCTTGTAACATTCCATGATGAGCGGAAGAAGTTTGGATCAAATCCCAAAGGGATATCTTAGCAGGGGTAGCTTTAAGTTGTTCTATGAGATCATATTCCTTACCAAGAACTTGTGAAATACGTGGAGCTTGCGGAAGAATAGGTTGGGAAGGAGGAAGTGAAGTTGGGATAACTGGAGGAGGATTAGGTTGCCTATTGTTTCTTGTGTTATAGGTATGGGCAACCGCATGATAACTCTCTCTAGTCAGTTGCTTAGCATACTCATAAGGGCTCTTAGAAGAATAACCTCCTTGCACAGTAATAATAGGTTTCTTAGGAGTGCAAAAAGAATCATTAGCATAACCACCTTGAACCACTAAGATAGGCTTATTTAAAGATTGAGAATTTTGAGAAGAACAAGCACCTTGGACAGTGAAGAGAGGTTTTTTAGGTGTTTCATTCACACGTATTAAATTGATTGAGGATGGTTCAGAGGAATGAACAAAAGTGTTGGAAGAATTATTGATAGTCTTCTCTTGCACTAAAATCTCATCACGGATTAAATCAATTTTAGGAGAGAGACAAGGGGTAGGCATTGATGTTCTAGTAGGAAGAGTAATACTAGGAAAGGTCATATCATCCTCTATCATCAAATGATCTACATGGGGAATAAACTCTCTAGGAGAAGGATCAACATTACTCTCTAAAGTCTCACTTTTGAGAGGGAGATCTTTGAAAGAGATGTTAACCATCTTGCTTTGAACTAGGGTTTCCTTATGAGTAGAACCAAATTGAGGAGAGGGAGATGCTTTATTTTTAGAGGGAGAATAATTAAGATTCAAGGAAGGTGAGAAACTATCAAGGGAGTTTTCAATCTTGATTTCATCCCCTTTGGCTAGGGTTCTCTCATGGGGTAGAGAATAATCTACACCTTCTTCCAATGGTTCATCCCAAATAGTGAAGTTGTTGAAAGAAATGTTTGAAGTATTGTCAATTTCGGGAGAGGAGATAACATTGTTTATTAATTCCTCATCCTTAGAAGGGAGAGCATCAATAGATGTGTTAAACTCATCCTCTTTCCTCAAAATATCTTCAATATGATCTTTAGGGGAGAGAGAATTAAGGAAAGTGCTTATTATTTCATCTTCTTTCTCTAAGGGATGCTTATGGGTAAGACAAACTTTAGGAGAAGGGTAAGAATTTATCATTAATTCATCATCTCTAGTGGGAATTTTGTTAGAAAAGGAAATGCCATCAATAGGAAATGTAGGGATCATGTCATCTTCTTGCACAAAAGGATCCTCATGAAGGGAGTGTTTTTTAGGAGGAACATGAACATATTTCTCCAAAGATTCATGCTTAGGAAGGAGATCTTTGAAAGAAGTGTTCATAACCTCTTGTTGCATTAACATGCCCCCATTGGAAGGACCAACTTTAGGAGAAAATAAGTCAATTTCCATCAATACCTTTTCACTTAGAGAGGCATCATGTAGGGAAGGTAAAGTAACATTAAGAAAGGTGTTTATGATATCATTTTCTTCCTCTAGGATAGCTAAATAGGAAGGGCACATTTTAGGAGAATTGTCAAGATCACTCTTAAAGACTTCATCCTTAGAGCATGGGAGAGTCTCAAAGGGATTGGTAGCAACTCTTTTAGGCACTAAAATGTTGTTATATATGGGGGGAGGTTCTTTAGGAGAAGGAAAAATTGAAACAAGGGAAGCTAACCCATTATCACATCTATCAGATGAATTCATCATGACAACAATTTTTCTCTTTCAAATGATAACACATGCAAAATAGAAGGAAATGTTTAATTTTAACCAATGCAAGCACTTAGAATGTAGATTTAGAAAATTAAATTTATGATTCAAATGAGTTCCTAAATCAGATTTGAAATTATTGATCCCAATTAAGCTATCCACAAGTTCAACTTTGAATTGAAAAATTAGGGTTTTAGCAAAAATTTCCTCTAAATTTTTGAATCTTGCAAGAAATTAAAACTTTTAAATACAAATTTGAATTTGAAAACACTCAAATTTGAAAACATAAATCAGAATTAGAGAAGATTGGAGTTCACATTGGGTTCACCAAAATGTGGGGGAGAAAAAGTGACACTAAGCAAACATGCCCTAATCTCACTTTCAAGCACACATTTGTGGAATACGAAAGAGCCTAGAGGTATCACACAATTGGCTACTTCTTCTTGTGGAAGAGAGAGCCACAGGCTACCTATTAGGATTTCTATTCCTTTGTTGTAATTGGAAGATGAAATGATGCAAGTTCAATCCCTAACCCCAAAGTGTAAGTATGAACTACTAACAAGATTGCAGAATTGAACTTAAATAATGGAAAGCTGTAAACACAAGGATAAGAGAAGAATGAAAATGCGTACCCGGAGTTAAAATCTGACTGAAAATGTTTGGGACGGGGGTGCGGGCGCCACTGTCTTGATTCTGCCCCTGAAACTGCTCCAGAAACTGCTGTTTTGTACTTTGGAAAAAGCTGTCAAAAATGCTGAAAATGCTGTCTGTCAGGAGGACCAGGGCGCCCAGCGCCCCTGTCCTGGTAGGACCAGGGCGCCCCACACCCCTGTCCTGGTTTTTTGCTCTGAAATTTGGTGGGAAGGTCGGTCTCAGTCTGCTTCTTCCGGATCTGCAACTTGCGGCGTCGTCCGAATTCCGAAACCTGCACTTATATCTGAAGAGGTGTTTGGGCGGCTATATAGGGTTTTGCCTTAGTCAAACCCCCGCTTCGGTGATTTCCACCTCCACGAATAGCCAAGTTGTATTGTAAAATGTATTGTGTGTGCAGACCTAGTGTGTGTGCAAGGTCCTAAAATGCAAGAAAGCAAACTAGAGCAACCTAGAAAGTAAACCCTAATTGCTTGTAAATGATAATGTAAATGCTCTAAATCAAGATGCAAAGTGATCTAAAGCATGAATAAAGGATATATTGAAGCTTATGCAAAGACATGAAAACAACATGAAATCATACCCAACCCTCAAGGGAGGAGTACAAGCCAATCTTCAGTTGGTAATCTCCTATTGTTCTTCAATGTCTTCAAAGCCCTAAATGGATGAATGAAATTGATAAATGCTTGATAGAAGGATGTTGTAAGATGTTGAAGTCTTCAAAGATCTACTCTTTCGCTGCATATGAAGTTCCTGAAAACAAAAATCCGATCCTTTCCAATGAAGAAAGATAGTTCTTATATAGGAAACCCTAGATCAAAAATTCATATTTTGGCCGACCTAGAGATTGAATATCCCACCAATTTCTTGGGGTTAAGCTTTATTTTATGATTGGATCGTGCTCCCAAAATTTTGGGAAAAATGTCTGGGACCATGTGCACCGGGCGCCATGGTCCCGACAACTTTTCACCAAATTTTCAGGGCCGTCAGATATGATGATTTTAGAGAGAATCCCGAAGTTACATGTGATTTCGAGATGTTTTGACCCCGAAACCAAGCCCCCAAGTTCGAAATAGGACTTAATTAGGGTTTTTGATTAAATAATGTATTGGAGGAATAAAATGAAAAGGGCACACTTTAATGAAAGGGGCCCAACTTTATGATGTGGGAGATGATAAAATAGAACCCTAGACCTAATTAATTTAATTAATTAAGTGCTAAAGGGGAAATGCAATGCAAAATGCAAAATGCGCCAAGGCGGGTGCTAAACTAGGTGTGAAATTGTACCACCCTAGCAAGTGCGTACAATTTACGACGCTACAATCATTGCTCTATTTGCCTTTAGATGGATATCTAGCATAGCTCTTTTTCTTTTTATTTTCTTGCCTTGACTTGTAAGTAATGAAACCTACTTGGGTGTGACAATTACAGCAATGCTGAAGCAGAATTTTAGATTTTTTACTAGTCATGTGATCAGCTAGGTGTCTAGAATGAATTAGAGATTTATTGTGTTTGAGATATAGCAATTGATAGATTTTGGGTTAACAAGTCTCAAATAGTGAAATCACTACCCAACCATAAGTAAAGTGTCATCACAGGGTAATGTTGAAAATGAATGATCTTAGGACCTCATAGACTTCATGTCTGAATATCTAAGAAAGGAGATGGCCCTTGTTTCTCTTGAATAAAAATGAATGATAAACTTGAACAATTGCCTTGTGATCTTGATGCTCTAATATGAAAATACAGAAACTATATGCCATGAAATCTGTGAATATGATGTGCTTGAAAAAGAAACTAAATATAATACAGTGTTTTATTGATGTTATTCATAGGATTAGGGAGTTTTATGTAGGTAGTTCATTGGCCTTTATTTGAAGAGTTGAATAAAGATGTATTTTCCAATAGGACATAATGACTCAGCTGGGTGTATATGTTCAGCATCTCCAATGTTGATTTTCTTATTTTTTGGATTCTATGGATCATCAGATGGAAATCCAGCTCTAAAACCCATGAATTCAGGTATAGCCTTACCATTTTGAAAGAAATCCAATCATGGTAGGTTCTCTTGCCCCCAGTCTATCAAGTGTGGGTGTATGAGACAAATTGGTTTCGAAGTTATGACATGAGTGGGGGTTATGCCTGCTTTTATTGATGCACTTGAAGAGGATGATGAAGTCAACCAAGTGTTGATCTTATTAGCTGATGTTATGCTTGTGCATGAAGAAGTTGATGAAACAATTGTTGACAAGTTGTTCTGTGTAGTATTATTTGGATTGGTGATTTCATTGATAAGGGGTTCATGAACAACTTATGTAGAGGGATTGGGATCATGAGGAGAAATGACAAGTTTATTTGAGAGGGAATCTTGTGAAGAACATGGAGGATTATGACATGGAGATGAAGAGATGGAGGGACCTTGATTAGGATTTGGAGAAATAATGGGATCTTGTTTAGGACATGAAGGTAAAGGCGTGCTTTGATCTTGTCTTGGAAAGGGATCATTAGGGAGGATAGAAGGGCTATCATGATCTTGCTTAGGAGGTAGATGTTGGATGGAACTTGAAAGCACACTTTGTTCTTGAGATGGAAGGGTTTGATTATGAATGGATTAGAAAAGAGCAAGGGGATCATCATAAGATTCTTGGTCGGTGGGATCTTGATCAAAAATTGGGTAGGATGGAATTGTTTGTTCTTGATCTTTATTTGTTTTAGGACTCATTTCTTTTGATTTTGGATCATCCTCTTGACACGGGGAAGGAGTTTGGAAATGAATGGGAGATCGTTGGAATGTTTCAACCTTTTGGCATGATGAAGAAGGATTCTGAATGAGATCCTCTGATTCATGACTTGAATTAGATTTGATTTATATGATGGATAGCCCTTGGGAGGTTGTATTATTGGATAGAGATGGCATGGATTGGTCTTGTTTGACTTTAGGGGATGATGAAATGGTGGATGGATATGGTTGATTTAGGATTTGGTTGAAAGGGATTTGATTTTAGTTGAAAGGAGTATGATTTTGGGTGAAATATGTTTGATTTTGGTTGAATGAATTTTGATTTTGGTTGAAAGGGATTTGATTTTGGGTGAAAGATGTTTGATTTTGGTTGAAAGGGGTTTTATTTTGGTTGAAAGAAGTTTGAATGTTGGGTTGATGTGAATTTTGATTTGGACCTTGGTTGAATGGGGTTTGATTTTGGTTGAAAGGGGTTTGAATGTTGGGTTGGTGTGAATTTTGTTTTGGAATTTGGTTGAATGGAGTTTGATTGCTGGGTTGATATGATTGGTATGATTGATATAGTGGGTTGAAAGAAAAAGACGGTTTACATGACGCTAATATTGGTTGAACTGAGGTAGGAACAATTTTGTTGAAGAATGAAGGTTGGCACATTTGAATGGTCTCACAAGAAGAAGAAGGTTGAATCGATACTAATCCCCTCGTGGTCATCACTTCTCTCATCATGTTTTCTAACTGGCCCCTATGGTTGTCAGGACTAGCCATGTCTGTCACTTGTTGTTGCAAAGTTTTGATTTGTTGAGCTAATATTTCTATGGATGGTGATGGAATAGGAATGGAAGGGATGAATCCTCCACCTTCCCTGCGGAATGTATAATGCTGATCCATGATGTTTTCTTGTTTGATTTGGACCTAGGATCACAACATGTAAGATATTTTCTCTATTTCTCTGAATGTGACAATGTTTAACTTGAATAAATTGTTTGAGTTGAGGTTGAGTTTGATTTTGATTGATCCTGTGATTGTGTTTTGGACGTTTGGGGTATGAATTTCTAGGATGATTATGCAAATGATGATGAACTAAGGCAAATGTATATGAGGTCTAGATGGAGATGTATATGATAATGTGGGAGTATGTAACTAATATGGATGATAATGCAAAAGACTTAGGATGATAATGAGGACGTAAGTGGGACTATGCAAAAGATGTAGGACGATAATGAGGACGTAAGTGGGACTATGCAAAAGACTTAGGACGATAATGAGGATGTAAGTGGGACTATGCAAAAGACTTAGGATGATAATGATGATGTAAGTGGGACTATGCAAAAGACTTTATAAAAGATTGTCTGAGGTCACAAGTATGTAAGGAATTTTGAGAATCGGTTTCAAAATGGACTTTGTTTTCTGTAACTTCATGTGTAGGACAATGCTTCGTAGTTTTCCAAATCTGAGAACAATAGCCAGTAGGTATGTATAGCTGAATAACTCAATTTTCATACGATCTTAGAAAATTCAAAGATGTGGGATAGGGCCTGAAATAGCCCAAGGGACTGACTCAATAGTGGTCTAGCCCAACGATACATAAAAAGCATGGAATACAATCTTAGGCTGGATAGTGGACACCATTCAGTGAGGCCCTTATGAAATACCAAGACAAAATGAACAGATAGAGAGTATGGTAGCACTGACTCCACTCCACGACACACACTTCTCAGGCACACCAGTCTCTCTTACCCCAAAGATCCAAGGATCTTTTAGCTGAGAGATTTCTATATCATAGTGTAAGGTACATGAAGGGTATCTATGGGGTACGATCCGCACTCCTGGAACCACTAAATGTAGGATTTTTGGCAACTAAATTGGTTCTTAGTATTAGGTTTTGAGGGGTCCCAATCCAATGATGGATTCTTAGAGAAAGACACTTAAGGCTTTAGTTGATCTTATTGGTGCAGGGAAGGCCCCCACATATGTCGAATTCACTCAACACTCTAGCCGCCTGACCAGTATATTTATATAGCGGCTCGAAAAACCCACTCGAGAGTATGCTGGGAGAGATGATATCCCCAACGCATCCCAATTTGAAGCACCTTTGTGGGGTGATGAAATCCCCAGTCAAAGATACCCCTCACTATGTAGAACAAAAGAAAATTTGGATGTTGTTGTCACCTTCCTTCTTTCTCCCAAGAGCCCGATGGCGGGTAGAAAGTTAGTTAGTGCAACAGTAGGTCAACCCCAGACACAATAAAAAGTTCTTTTCCCTTAAGAAAATGAAAAAATGATTTAATCTAACACAACCTAATTCACATTTGTTTTATAGCCCAAATTTAGGTGTTAGATATGCATGTGCATGTCAATTTTAAACACCAAATCCAAGTATGAAGGCTTACATGTCCATTTTAACCATTTGTTGATTTTTAAGCACCAATAACCAAGTGTGAGATACACACATGTCAATTTTAGCCCATGTTCATTTTAAACACCAACAACGAAGTGTGAGATTATGCATGCATGTCCTTTTTAACTATTGTTGATTTTAAGCACTAAAAATTGAAGTGTGAGATTATCCATGTATGTCCATTTTAACTGTTGTTGATTTTAAGCATTAAAAATTGAAGTGTGAGATTATGCAAGCAAAATTACTAATCTAATCCTCTCTGTGAATCCACCACAGGCTGTAAATAGAAGATTAGTAGTAAAATTAAACCAAGAAAAAATAGAAACTCAAAATTAGACAGAGGCGATTGCGTAATACTACCTGAAAGATTGCGTGATACTTACAGACCGAATGCGTAAATCTGACAGACCGAATGCGTAAATTTGATAGACCGAATACGTGATGGTATCTGGTCGATTGCATAGCACTAACAGGTCAATTGTATGACAGAATGCAGACAACAAAAAAAAGTTAAAAACTAAAAAAAAAATAATAAAAACTAAACCCGATCAGGAACTTGTGAAACCAATTGTGAAGCCCTAGCCAAATCCCTCATCATTCATTCAATATTGATTAGATCATATTTACCTGTATAAGAAAGAAGTAGGCTATTATATCTATCTAAGGCGAGTTGTTCTTCTGAATCTTTTATAAATTTTTCTACCTGGATAACTTTTTGATATTGTTTGGCTTCTCTCCTTTGTTGTTTCGTCGTTCTTGCAGTTGAAATCTTGAACTAAACTTTTCTTGCCATAAACAATGTTAATCAAATCATGAAATAAAAAGCAATTTGATCCCAAATTAACCAATTTTAAGACAGAATTAAACATAATAGATAACAGTCGGAAGAAAAATTAAACAACAAAGGTTCCTACGAATGCGTGATCCAAAAAGGGTGATTGCGTGATCTAGACAGGGTGATTGCATGACCCTATCAGAACAAATGCGTGACCCCGAAGGGTCGAATGCATAATTCCATCTATGCGATTGCATGACGGAAATATCTTTTCTCAAATTTCATGCAACCTGAAAAAAAATGAAAAATCCGCACAATTTGCAAAAATCACACAAAACATAGAAAAAGGTTAAATTGTTGTTAGTTCACGTCGGGTTCACCAAAATGTGGGATGCAAAATTCATCTTCTGTTAATACAGTAATCAATTAGAAACAAGGGAAATCATGAATCCCTATCCTAATCAGAATTTAACAAACAATACAATGAAATAACACAATTAAGAAATAAGAATTATAAATCATCAGATCAAATCAAAAACTCCCTATTCCATGACTGTGTAGAACTTCCATTTCTCTTCTCCTCTTCGTGGTATGATGGCTCTCAGATATTGCATTGGTAACCTGCAAGTGACACAAATATTCAAAGTTCATGATCGTTGAAAATGGAGATTGGATGCTCAATTTATAGAAAATTGGATGAGATTGATTGAAAGGTGGAATAGATTGATCAAGAGGTGTGAACTTAGGTGAGATTAATTGAGTTAACTGATCGAGAAAAAGCTGACTGAGGGAAGAAAAAGAATGATTGGAGGAAATAAAGAAGATGACAAAGAAAGCTTAATTTAGAAAAAGCTAACTAAAAGATGGAAATAGAAGTTGGAGAGATAAATGATTTAATTAATTAATTAATTGATTGAATTAATTAATTTAGCATGTGCTTGCATTTAGATTTAGATTATCAATTTAACCTTTGCATGATATTTATTCAAATAATTGAATTTATTTTAATTCAATTTAGTATTTGAATGTATTTAGAACTTGACTTTGATTTCCAATTTGGTTTTTGAAATTATGCACATGTATTTGAATTTGGAAGAAATTAGAAGAATATAAAATTAAATGAAATTAGAATTTGGGGATTTGGAAATGGAAGAATTAATTAGTTAATTAAATAATTTAAAGAAACTACTTAATTATTTAGAAATGGGGAATTAATCATAATTAATTAAATAATAAATATTTAATAAATATTTAATTAATATTTAGGAAATGATTAAAATGATTAAATGATGATAGAATAGGAAAATAGAATAATTAATAAGATGATGAGGAAATATGAAATAAGAAGAAATAGATTAACTAAATTAATTAAATAATAAAGATTATTTAATCAATTAGAGGAATAATTAGTACATGATCAATTAGACATTTTTAGGTGTCTACACATTCCACATCCAAATCAAGCAAGCAACACATCAAGTGGAGCATCAAGGGTGCATCCTCATCATCCACTTCATCAAGCTCAATCCGAGGGAGAGGTAAAAATAGCAAGGTATAATTTGTTTATGTTTTTAACATTTTCATGTTTATTTCATTATGTTCTGATCATTTGACCTTCTAATCCATTTCCCCCTCTTCATTTTGGCATGCCCAATTGGGACCCTCATCCCGAATTTAACAAAAATTTGAGTTTTTTGTGAAGGTTTTTTCGCAACTTCACATATCAGCGTGAGCGCACCTAAATCATTGTGACTACCTATTAATTAGTACGACTACCTCAGCTTCAGTACGACCGTAGGAAATTTAAAAAAAAATTGGGCGCCTCACTATGCTTTAGCGAGTCTGCCCAGAAAATTCTTCTATCTCCTCATTCATTCTTCCTCTTCTATATTCTTCTATCTTTTAATTTTTGTTTCTCTTCTATTTCTGCTTCAGCGCGAGCATTTTTGTGTAAATTTTAAATTTGAATGTTTAGGTTCTAACTTTATTTGTTTTGACGTGAGCACCCACGTATCAGCGCGAGTGCCTGATAATCAGTGCGCTTGCAATTTTTCCTTTTCTATCATTTGCTCTGTTTAATTTTAATAATCTGTTTGTTAGTGCGACCGCTTGCGCATTAGCGCGACTATCTGCAAATCAGCATGACCATAGGAATTAATCAAAACTCCATTAGACCCCTCGCAATTCCATTTTGCACATTTCCTTCCTTGGGGACCTTATCCCAAAATCCACTTTTTGAAGCCTGAAATCCCACATTCCTCTATTTTTAGCGTTTTCCATAACTCCTTCCACTTTTATCCAATCACCTCCAAATTTTCCGATATTGTCTATCTCCAACTTTTTCTTCTTTGTCCCTCTTGGAATTTTTTTTCCATTCCTCCATCTCTCCTCCAAATCCCCATTTTATGCTTGCTTATCCCTTAGAAAGTGGCAAAAACCTAGTCAAACCCCATTTACCCATCAAATTTTCCTCCAAATCCACATTTGTCATTAGTAGAAAAGTTTTTGTTCTTGTTTTTCCACTCATTCCCAAAAAATAAAAATAAAATATTTTTTTGTCATTCTTTTGTCTTTTGCAGGACATTTGCTGAAGACTTCATTTTCAAACTACTAATCAAGTTGTTTTGTAGGTTGCCTAAGGAAATCCGACCAAACATTGTGTTTTTCTTAATCTTTTTATTCTAGGCACCTAGATTTTAATTAGGGGTAAAAGAACTCTTGCTTTTTGTGTTTGAGGAAAGTGTAGAGGTAGGAGAGTATGCTCTTGTCTGCATAGACAATCAGAAATCCCGACCCTTGAACCTTTTCTTGTTTGATTTGCATGCTCACCCTTAGTGGGACTGCCCTCCTAGCTTTCTCTTTGAGAAGGTAAGAGGGGAATGACCCAAGTGAGTACACCCAGACCTGGGGTTCCCAATTCACTATAATAAATAGGCCATTGAATATGAAAGGGTCAATGGTTGGGGCTATATGAGAGTTCACTCTCACATTGGGTTCTTAGTAGGATCCTAGAGATCTCAATCACACTTGTGTGACTACTAATTTCTTGGTGCTTCGTTGGGCTATAGGCCTCAATTGCGCTTGCACAACTAGGAAGGGTAGCTCCTAACGAGAAGCCATACTAAACACCTTGTTCATAGTGGCCAAAAACCTTCTAGTCATTGGTGTAGGAGGTCG
The DNA here is from genome assembly GCF_030272615.1 of Cryptomeria japonica. NCBI lineage: Eukaryota > Viridiplantae > Streptophyta > Pinopsida > Cupressales > Cupressaceae > Cryptomeria > Cryptomeria japonica. Next base: position 658,645,084 of record NC_081411.1, on the reverse strand, counting down.
GACCTCTGAAGCCACCCATATTTTTACAGCCCTTAGTAGAGACACAAAGTTTGCCATGAGGAGTTTTCATGGGAATTGATGCTTGGCTGCCCTGGAGAAGTGAGTGTTGTGGAGGGGAACCAGTGGGGTTAAGCATCCAAGTGTCCGCTCTGGGTAAGCGTAGCTGGGAAACCAATTGGGATCCATTGACTATTGTCTTTTCTTGCCATAGGATATGTTGTGAAGGAGCATGAGTGTCTTTTGAGTCTAACTTCTTTTGACCATTGTGTTTTCTTTACTTGACATCTCTTACCAAGTCCATCCCCTACAACCAATAAATCACCCCTCTTTCCAAATTCCATCTTTCCATCATCAAATATTTAATCCATTTCTATCTATCCAAGAAATTCTCCAATCCCCAATCGACTTTCATCCACTCAAACAATTATCCTTCCTCAACTAATATTCATTCTTCCTCCAATCCAATCAAATCTCCAAAATTTCAATTAATCAAATCCATCCAATTTAATTCAATCCAATTTAATTCAATCCAATCCAATTCAATCCATTCAACCAATCAACCAATCTAATCTAATCCAAAATCCAACCAAGTCCTAATCCAATTCCAATCCAAATCAAACCAAGTCCTAATCCAAGGACCAATCCAATCCAATCCAATCCAATTAAATCAAATCCAACCCAATCCAATCCAATTCAATCCAATACATTCAATCAATCAACCAATCCAATCAAATCAAGTCCTAATCCAAGGACCAATCCAATCAAGTCCTAATCCAAGGACCAATCTAATCAAGTCCTTATCCAATTCCAATCCAAATCTAATCAAATCTAATACATCATCTTCATAATCTTTCCCCACCAAAACATATTCATCCAATTCCAATCCAATCCTTCACTCTCAACATGACTACCCATAATTTCAAAGCTTGGTATGAGAATATGCTCATGGAAATTCATGAACCTTCCTACCAAGTTAATCCCATAATCTCCCACTCGCCTATCATACCTTCATCCATCCCATCTCAACACATTGCACCCAATCCCAATCTATACCATATCTCTTATCCTTCCTCTACCTTCGACAAGGGAAATCCATCTTATTCCCCATCCATAAACCCACCTTATTCCCCATCCATAAATCCATCTTATCCCCCATCCATATCCCCATCTTATTCCCCATCCATATCTCCATCTTATTCCCCATCCACATACTCCTCTAATCCAATATGTATACCTCCATCTCCCCCCCATCTACATCCCAATCCCCATCCTTCTACAATGCATTCATAACCTCTACTCCCCATCCAAATCCTTTACTCCATAGTCCTCCAATCATTAATCCTAATTCCCCAATCTATAATTCTAATCCTCCATCCAATTCCAATCCTAATCCTAATCCTCCATCCAATTCTAATTCCAATCCCAATCCCAATTTTCCATCTAATCCCAATCCTCCAAAATCCATATTATCCACATCCTCCAAATCCATCATCCATAATCTTATCCAAGACATGCTAGCAAAGGAGACAAAATTCTCACCTCAAAGCAAAATGGCCAAGTCTCCTCAAGTCCTCCATCCACCCCAATCACCTCCACCTCAAAAAAAATCCCAATCCCCCACACTTCATGATACCCCCATTTCCCCATCTACTCACATCAAAGCTTCCATATCTTCCTCCATCACACAATCTCCACAACTCCAAACATGCCAAAAGCTTGTTCCAAAGCATGCTACCATAGAAACCTCTCCATCTCATGATGCATCTCCCTCCACTCCATCTAATGATCCCATTCCCTCCACTTCCTCTCATGATCCTCTTCCATCTCATGGTCCAATCACCCCTCCCAATCCATCTCATGATACCCTACCTAGTCAAGATTAAAGTATCCCTTCATCTCCATGTCATGATCCCAATCCACCTAAAGATCCTAATCTTCCTTCCATATCTCATCCCCCTCAAAATAGACTCGCATCTTGTTTCTTAAATAATAAGGGTCCTCAAGATAATGCTCAAGATGTTGGTACTTCCTCTATTCCTCCTAAATCTTGCTATCCCTCATCTTCCATATCCATTTTGGGACCCTATGTTCCAAAGTTAAACCCTTCATTCCTTCCATCCATTTTTGGCCCCTATGTTCCGATGCTAAATCCTCCATCCCTTCCATCCATATTGGGTCCTTACATCTCTCCATCCACCACTCCATCACCTCAAATAATCCCTAAGAAAGATCAACAAAGGCACACATCCTTGGATTCCTCCCAACACTATCTTTCCACCATCCCATCCATAAAATCCATCAATCCTTCATCCTCATGCACCTATCCCATTGCTATTGGAAGAAATTTGGATGCCCAATCTAAAAATCATAAAGCTAAAAATTCACAAAAATCAAAGGATCAACATGTCCCCTCAAAATGACATCCTCAAAAGAAAAATATGATCCAAAAGAAAGAAAAATAAAAAAGGCCACAAAGGCCCCAAAAGAAAAAACAAAAAACTATGTGGATTCCCAAAGAAGCAATGCATCCCAAAGTAAAATCAAAATTGGCATCCAAACTTGCTAATCCAAAAGCTCCATCTAACACTCCTTCATCTTCAAAATCCATTTTGGATCCCTATGTCCCAAAATCCACCATCCCAACTCCATCATTCCCTTCCTCTATTTTGGGTTCTCATTTCCCAAAATCCACATATAATCCAAAATCCTCTCCTCCACTACTCCACCACCCTCCAAGGTGTGTTCCAATGTTGATCTTCCACAAGTTCTTCAAAACCCCATCCATTATCCACCATCCATTTTTCACAATCCCATTCCGTTAGTCCAATCCTTTCAAAATCCTTATCTTCCATCCCCTATCCATTTCATCTCCCCAATTATTGTTACCAACATCTATGAGCATACCTCCACTTCAAAGAAATACTAAGGGATACCATCTATGGAACTAGATTCTTGAGTCCCCCCTTCCTCCTTCATGCATCCACTCATCCTTATCCTTCTCCATCCAAACTACTCCAAAAATTCAAAAAATAAAAAAAATAAAAAATTCAAGAAAAATAGAAAAAAGTAATAAAATTAGAAAAAAGTAAAGAAAAATCATTTCATCCAATGGTGAAAACCACTTCTTGTGGTGCCTTGGGTAAGTACCATGATGAAAACTTGGCAAACAAGCGTCATGTGTAATCCCCTCATCCCCTTGCACTTTGCACTTTGGGGCAAGTTTCATCCACACAATCCTCCCATCGATCTGCATCATATCCAAATCCATTCTCCTTTCATATCTTTGATCTTTACTATCCTATCCATATCCTCCATCTCATATCCCTCATCTTATCAAAATGAATCCTCCATTCCTATCTTTCATCTTGATCATATAAGAGGCAAAATAATGAATCATACATGCATGCTTTGGAGCATTCAAGGCTTAATTGCCTTAATCCTCTACCATCCATATCCATTACACATTATCTTTCAAAACTCATACATCTTTATCCACCATTCTTTCATCCTTAATTCCACTACCCCTAGTGTGGGGCATTTCACTCCTTTGCAGCATAGTCCTTGGGTCTCCATCACCCTACCCTCCTTCCTTTATTCCTCCATATCTTATCCATATCCATCCACTCCATCCACCTATCTCATATCCAAACAATAACTCCCTCCTTCCATCCATCTATCCTCTTACCAATCCTTGGTTCTCCCTTGTCATTGGTTCCATTCAATTAAATCCTATCCACCAATCCACCCCATCCAATCTAATCCTATCTCATCCAATCATATTCTCCATCTCTTCCAATTCAATCAAATCCTATCCACCAATACAACCCATCCTATCCAATTTCTAATCCACTCCTATCTTATCCAATCATATTCTCCATCTCTTCCAATTCAATCATTAATCCCATCCTCAATCCAATCCTATTCAATCATCCATCTCCCTTTTCATCCTATCTAATCATTTATCCTTCTTCCAATCCATCAAACTGAGCTTTCCCCATCTACTCGAGCTGACATTGACTTGTGCCTAATCCAAGCACCCATCCATCCTTTGCTAATCAAATCCAAGCAACAATCCTCTCATCTGCAGATCTTGCACATCCAACTTGTCTTTTGTCATCTATCAATCAATCCATCACCTGCCCATTAGGATGCCTCCTTCCCTAGTCTGACAACTTATCCAAATCCATATCCTACTCTTGGCAAGAGATATCAGTTGGTCATGTGCATGTTGTTTGCATGCTTGAGCTTTTTGCTTTGTTTTCATCTTGTGTTCCAGGACTATACTTGTTTAGGACTGCCTTGATCATCCTAAATCTTGGTATATCTTGGTTGGTGTATAATAGGGCATAGTTTTCATGGCATGGTATGTTTGAAGGTCTTCCTTGTATGAACTAGCAATCTTGAATTAGTGTTTATCAACACTTGCATGATTGTGTGCAAGGCATTCCTATTTGAATGAGCATCAATCCATGCCTCAGATCTTCATATCATCCTTGTTCTTATAACCAGTGGTGTAGACTATCCATGGCAATATCAAATATAGGTTTTCTCTCTATACTTGCTCAACAAGAAATCCAATCCATTTATCATTTCTTTGTCTAATTTCATTCACAATACTCCAACTCATCCTACTTCCCTCTTTCATTATCTTCATCCTTTCATCACTTATTCTACTAGTTCCTTTTCCATAGCACACCCGTGTTCTTCAGACCTGCATGTCCTCTCGTGGGGACATACCACTGCTTCCTTGTCATCCTTCCTCCTCATCATTCTTCCTCATCTTATGACTGGGGCATTGTGCTACTAGCCCTTATCCTTTTCTTCATCTCATGACTGGGGCATCCTGCTACTAGTCCTTATCATTTTCTTCCACTATGTTTTATTTCTTCCTTGATATAACATCATTTCATGATGCTATATCAAAGAGGGGCAAAATGTAGACACCTAAAATTAATATTTAATTAATTTAAGCCTATCAACATAATTAATTAACTTAATTGTGTTATCCTTATTCCTCTTAGAATAAATTAAATCTAATTTAATTAATCCTATCACTATTGTCCAATAATTAATTTATCAAATAAATTAATTATTCCCCTATTCTTCTAAAGTCGTCTCAATAATCATTTCCTCTAAACCCACTCAGTTAATTAATTTTAATTAATTAACATAGTCATGTGATTCCTACAAATCACTTTTCCTAATCCCACTTAGCCCAATTAATCCTTCTAGAATCTCTCATAATCATCCTTATCATTATTCTCCAATTTTTAATTCCCACTCATGTCACATCAACATTGAGTCTCTCAAAAAAATTCAAATTTCTTTGAATCTCTCAATGCATCCTTATTTTGGAATTTTTAATTCCTCAAGTTTGAAATTCAAATTTCTCCCCCCTTTTTTCAAAGGACTTTTATATTCCTATTTATTTTTACAAGGAACCCCTAATCCATGCCTTCTATCTCAAATCAATCTCAACCCTTCATAATCAAATCAATCTTGGCCCTCCATTGGCCTCCTCCAATCTATAAATTGGAGCCTATTCTCCTCACAGATAATCCACTTTTCCTGCATTGTCATGCTTCTCTTTTCTCCTCTTCTTTCTCCAATCTTTCAATTCAAATCCATCCAAAATCCATCCAATTATCCTATCAAATCCAATCTATCTTGTTGAGCACTTGGAGAGCATTCCACATCCAAATCAAGCAAGCAGCACATCAAGTGGAGCATCAAGGGTGCATCCTCATCATCCACTTCATCAAGCTCAATCCGAGGGAGAGGTAAAAATAGCAACGTATAATTTTTTTATGTTTTTCATATGGTTTGTTGATGTTTCATGTCTTTAATGTGTTTGAATACTTCATTTGAATACTAACCACCTAAATCCATCACCTTGCTGGTTTTTCCCATCTTCAACCAGTTCTTGCTTATCTTCACCAGATTGTCAAAGTTCACATGACCTAATCTCTGGTGCCACAACCAAATTTCATCAACTTGTACCATAATGCATTGGGACTCATAGCATTCCTTCAAATTGTAGACATTACCATATGTTCTCTTTCATTCTGCCACAACCTGAATGGTACTCTGCTTTCTTATCTAACAACCGGTAGCGTCAAATGTGAACTTGTACCCTTTGTCACACATCTGACTTACACTCAACAAATTATGTTTCAGTCCTTCCACATAGTACACATCATGAGCCTTAAGGTTGCCATCAATATTCAATGTACCATGACCTTTAATCTTGATGGAGGAGTTGTCACCAAACGGACAAAACTACCATTCCAATCATCAAGCTTTATAAACTTTTTCTTGTCTTCGGTCATGTGATTTGAGTAGCCACCATCAACTATGAATAAATTCTTCCTTTTAGCATGTAGAGCAGTCTGCATAATCAAGCTTGACACTATCTTGTTCTTCTCCTTGTCTTCCCAAACCCGTTTCTCTTCTTTCTTCTCCTCTTCCATTATCTTGTGTTCCAGTTCAGTCTCTATGTTTTGATCCGATACTGTTTTATTTTGCTCACCAGTTCTCAGTTTACAATGCCTTGCTTGTGACCATAATTTTGACACTTGTAACATTTTACATTAGCATTGAAAAATGTATCCAAAGCATTCTTGTAAGACATTTGTACACTTCTCCTACACTCATAACTCTTATGACCAAACTCAATGCAATTATAGCAAGTGAAATTTGTACCTTGTAGTGCAACAAATGAGTTTCTACTCTCAAAATTGGGGTATACATTCATTTTCCTACAGTCTTCCATTCTATGATCAAACTTATTACACCAGTGACAATAACCATGAAAGTTTGGAACATACCGGCTAGATTGTCTTGGTCTTGCATATGTCTACCTCACCGGGGCTCAACCTTTAATGCTGCTAACTCTGGTGAATCCTTCATCATCATCTCTTGCATTTCTCCTTGGATCTACATGTCAGTGCATTGAGTATGGCCTCTAGTTTATTGATTGTATATATCAGTTTGCATGATGATTATTAACAACATCTGCATATGTCTTCTTACCAGTATCTTTTCTTACCGTGAATGTCTTCTTCTCTTCACCTTCATTTCAAGAAGTAAACAATATCTCCTTACTAGATGTGTCTTTTCTATTTGAGCTTTGACCCTCTTCAAATACTAAGCCACCGGTATCCTTAGATTACTTTTGTTTGCTCAAGATCTTGTCTAAAGCTTCGGTGTTGCCTTCATATTTTCTTCTCACTTTCATTTCTTCCTTATTTTTCTCTAATTCCTTCCGGAGGTTGACAATTTCTTCTTCTAGGTTATGATGCTCGTAACTTCACCTCTTGGCTTCTTCTAATTGAATTTTTAGATCTGCAATTGTTTTCTTGGACTCTTCAAGAGATTTCTCCAACATCTCTTGTTCTTCAGCTATAGCCTTTTTCACCTTCTTCAGATCTCTTCTTGTTTTCTTCAGCTCTTCCAAGGCACTAATGAGTTCTGCTTCAAAATCTACTTCTTCGTCTTTCTCTTCCTCTTCTCCTTCTTCAGGTACCAGAAACTCTTGGGCCATGAAAAGGGTTGCACTAACATCATCTTCACTGCAACAATCATCTGAGATGCTCTCCTCATAGGTGGTATCATTTTCATGTGTGTAAAGACTATTCTACTTTTGGTTGCTTCTTCTACCATACCGATAGACATTCTTCTTCCTACCTTTACCAAATTCTCTGCTACCACTTGATTGATCATCTTCCTTCTTATCACCATAGGGACATTTGGCAGCAAAATGTCCAATCTTTCCATAGTTGAAACATTTCAGGGGCAACTTGCCTTTGTATTTTCCTAAACCCGTCTTGAGTCTTCTGACAAAGTTTGGCATGTTATCATCAGAGTCTTCACTAGTTCCATCATGAGAAGACTCTTCTTTTCCTATTCTTGATTTTTTGAATGCAGCTTCTTTCTTCACAGCCTCAGTTGACAGTCCTCATTTCATAAGCAGTTAGGGAACCATACAACTCATCCATTGTAAAGACTTTAAGATTTTTTGCTTCTTTTATTGCATAAACCTTTGTATCATACTTAAGTGTAAGGGATCTAAGTACTTTCTTCACTACCACCTCATATTTTATTTCTTCTCCAAGCCCTCTAATGGTGGTTTTTTTTTCATCAATCATTCGGAGATAGTCAGCAATCTTCTCTTCATACCTCATCTTCAAACCCTCAAGCTATGCTCTCATTGTCTGTAACTTGGCTTCCTTGACTTTAGCATCACCTTCAAATATTTTCTGCAACTTATCCCAAGTTACTTTGGCAGATGAGCAGTGCATGACCTTCACAAACTCATTATTTGATAGCCCACCAAGAATAGCATTCTTTTCCTTAGAATTGTTCTCATATTCCTTCTTAGCATCTCGATCGATAGGAAGATTATTAGGGATAGTATACCCATTCACAACTAACATCCATACATCACAACCTAGAGAGGACAAATAGGTTTCCATTCTTCTACTCCAAAAGGCATAGTTGACACCATCAAACATAGGGGCTTTTGAGGAGGCTGATTCATTTCTTGCCATTGTGAACACTTGATAGGATCTACCCAAGCTAGAGAATGCTTTGACAAAATAGGGTTCCTAGGCTTTGATACTAATTTTTGGACACAATGGATCATTGAGAGGGGGGTAAATCAATGATTTAAACAATTTTTACTTAATTAGTGCTATATAGGTTCAATATGAAATAAACAAAATGCAGACTAGTTACCAAAGCAGTGCAAACAACGTGTGTAGGAGAAATATCTAAAAAGATTAATATAATACACACATGAAGATGCAACACACAACACCAGATGTATGAGGAAAACCCAATATGGGAAAAACCTCACTAAGAATAGCTACTGGAGATCTTTTAATCCAATCTAGCCTCACAGTGAAAAGATCTGATTACAAATTTTAGGGCACCAACCCCTGATTTATGAGTACCAACCCCTACACAATTTATAGGCTACAACCTAAAGGAGCTACAACCCCTGTACTAAGCACCTACTTAGTGTAAAAAATATGATACACTCAGATAAACAATTGGGATCCTTGCTGCAAATGAAGTTTTGCAACCTTTCAAAGCTTTGAACTGTCAGTTTCTATCTTATCGGTTTATATCAACTCAGCACACACTACAACTTAGCCTTCTTGTTGGTTCTAACTCTCCTTAATCTTCTCTCCCTCTGTTCTGCTGAATTAAAATCATACTTGGTCACTCTCTGTCAGGTACTGGTTCTTTCAGTTTGTCACCTCTACATTCCATGCTTACTCTGTCGGCTTGTTCCTTACACTGGTTTACTCTTCTTTTCCTTACTGGTACAATCTTCACTCACAAAACACTTTAAGTATTTTTCTCTTCGACTTTCAGACAATAATTTCACTCTTTTCTTTTCCCTTCAACAACAACACTATCTATCTTAGGTCACTATATTTGAACTGAAGATTTCCCTGCCAAAAACCAATTCAAAACAAAGGGTGTTTAGGGTTTCCTTCTCCCGAACAAATCTGCATCCAATCTAATTTGATCTGCCTTGGATCACACACTTGTGTTGGAGGAATAAGACATCATGCATTTTCCATCAGTCCAAAGTATGTTTTCCAAAAATAGCAAACCTGACCATGATTTTCGACCTTGAAATCTATCAACTCATTTATGACCCAACTATTTATTTCTCGAGGTCCTCTTGCAATCCGATTTCCTTTCTTCGATCTAGGCACCAACAACTCCCTAATATTTCTCTGTCATTCATTATTCCTCGAGCCACATCAATCTATTATAGACCCATAATTTTAGGCTATTTCATTTAATGTCGACTACCTACTCCAACAACCATGTCAATGGAAACTTCACTGACCTTTGCATGCTCGCCACCTTAGCTTCATGTGGCATCACATCAACATACACTTAGCTCACCGACACAAGGTTTGTTTAAACTTGAACATTCAACAAACTCATATCGGCACAAGCCCTTACTAGTGAGACCTTCTCTTTCTACTAACCAACAATATACACTACATCTGTAGCACAACTTCAGCTCCAGTGGTTTGAGATCTCTTTGTCACTCTACCTGTTTATCACAAACATTATCACAAACAAACAACCGACCTTTATACTGATTACAGCTTGTCATGCCAACACACAACTACATATCACCTGTTACCAGTGATGTCATTGACAGTCTCAATACCTACTTTTCTTCCACCATACTGGTTGACAAGCCTTCATGTTAATATTCCTTATGTCAGTTCAATCTTCTTCATACTAAGTTGACATACCCTATCGGTTGACATCAATGACAAATCAATGCCAACATGGTTTTTATTGAGTGGGGAGGTGAATCAGTAATAACAGTAAACTTTAAAACTTTTAACAACCACCAAAAAATTCTTTCAAAACAACTCAAATAGTATTGGTAATAACTGAAATCATACTGCTAATCAGATTTATCAAACTGTTCTTCTAAGTGTTCATCAACATGCATGCAATAGAAATATATCAACTCAACACATAATAAATCAAGCAACACATGAACACCAGGATTTTCACATGGAAACCCAAATGGGAAAAACCACAGTGGGAGTTGGTACCCATAAGATTTTTGCACTCTTTTGGAATGCACCTTGTTAGGAGCCTAGCTTGGTTAGAAGCTTACAAATATGCCCAGTTAGCAATAGATCTTGTTAGGAGTCCCCCGGTTAAGGGATTTACCTCAGCCCTATTAGGAGCTTTACTTTGTTATTAGTAACCTTGTGAAAGATTTAGAACCCAAGCTAATGAGTCACCCGGTGAAGGGATTTATACAATCAGGTCTATTAGGACCTACCTGGTTAAGGGATTTTAAGTTTGTTGCAACTGTTAAGGAACAATAGATGTATGATCTGAAAATATCACTCTCTCTTTTCTTGTACAGATCGTTTCCTTCTCTAATCTTCTTCTCTCTTGTAGAAACACACACAAAGGTTCATCCACACACTCTTCCTTTGATCACCGACATAGTAAATCATCACAAACTTACCCTAAATAGACTTTACAATTTAGTCGGTTACAAAACTCTAGCCTCATACTAATATTTACATCATAGATCATCACAAATCTTTACAAATCATTACAGATCATCATATCGATCATTACAACAAATTGCAAATCAATTACATCCGTTGAATGATCGTTGCACATCGATCTAATACAATTTCAAACCCTTAGCTCATTCTACTAACTACTTCGCTCATTCCCAAGAAAATTGCTCCTTGTATGTACCAAAAAAAACATCTTATCACTTCACATAGATTTAGCCACATCATCACCATCTTACAAACATAATCTAATACACCGCCAAACTCAAAATCATTACTGGTTATAAGATTTGAATACCAGTTCTTAAACCCTACTAAAACCCTGTAGAAAATACATCATTCAATCACAAACATGACTTCTGGCAGCCAAAAACATGATGTGGTTTTGGTAAAACCTCATTACAATGTTACAAACACATATTCCAAACCACAATGCCAAATTCCTCATCAATCTCAAGATCCAATTACTTAAGCATAACACAGTTTCACATTTACTGGTTAAAGTCCTATTTGCCAGTTAACTGTCATTCCATAGATTTCTAGTCAATCATAGATGACTTAGAAAACATGAAAAAACAATGTAACCATAGTTGCCATCAATGACAACACATACTGATCATCAAGTCATCAAACAACATCTCAACTATATCATCACCAATGGTCCTTATACCGGTTCATCAATATCATCAACAATTATGCCAATATGCCAACACAAACCACAATCTAAACATATCTACCCCAGTCATCGGTACCTTAGCACTTGTGATATTATATGCTTTATCGGTTAACCCTTCTTCTAGGGTTTTTCCATTTACAAGTCTCTACCACTGATATCTATCATTGGTTGAGGGTTTCAATTGATCGAGAAAATCATCAAAAAGGTCTCTTCAAATATTCTTTTTGTCCTTAGTGGTTTCGCAGGGGATCCATCTTACTAGTCTAGGGTTTCTTACAATTTCTCATAGAAGAAAGAAGAAAGCTAGGGCTTAACACGAGAATATCAACTATAACATAGAAAGGTGCGAATTCTTAATTCTTTATACTTAATTTTAAACCCTAGAGCAATTTATAATCTTTTCCCTACAATTTTCACACAATTCGCACTTCATCCTTTTTAAAAACACAAAAGAAAGATTGAGCAACTTATGACTTCGTATGCACCAGGTGAACCCTAATTTGGCATTTCAAGAACTCATTCTAATCTTCTCCATCTCAAAAATCACCTTCTGACCACTCTGAATTGCTTTGCGAGTCGAAAATGGCTCTAAAAATGTTTTTACCATTCTGGAATGAAGAGTCATCGTTACATCCACCATTATTTCTCACATGAACAAAGAAACAACTCCAATTTGCATTTGAATTAAGTTTGGATCTCCACCATTGATTAGTTCCATTCTGGTAGATTGCTCAAACAATATTGGTCAATCTAACATTGAACATCACATGTGGCAAGCAGGCTCATTAAAGGCAAGACGTAGCATATCCAACTCACCGTCACCTCACCAATGTCTCACCACTATCTCACCACCCACTTCATCTCAGTTAGTGGCCCCACCATTATCTCACCTTGGCCTTCCTTAGACACGTGGCATCTTCAATCACGGGGTTGCAAGGACCATTGAATCTATTCAGACATTACCTCCCAGCAAGGATATCCACCTTCTTTAGCTGCTTAACGATCAAACACCTTTTTGACTATGATTAAAACATCAATGCCCATTTGATGCATGTGCAAATTGATGAAACTTTAGTAGCTCAACCTTTATCATAAAGACACCGGAAAAATATTAAATCTTAGACTTAGGGAAAATAATAAAATGCCTACTGAAATATTAAAAGGGGACCCGCCTAGGACAATGAAGAAGACACAACATTAGGAAATAAAATGGTGTTGCCAACAATGACATGACCCTCATCTTTAAATGAAAAAGGTAATGCGAAATTATAATAGGTTTAGGGGTTTTAATAAAGACTTACTTAAAAATGCATAAAACCCTAAACCCCAAGCATGAAACATAAGACATAGAACCAAATTAATCCAAAATGACCAAAATTTTGACTAAGGCATGAAATTTTTTTGCACGGTCATATTTAGGACTATCATAGTCAACAAAGAATTAGAATAGAGCAGAGGATAAATCAAAGGCCACTTAGAATTTTTTTAAACCCCTCTAGAACCCTACCACGGAGGACATTTCAAAAACACAAAAGATTATATTATAGCAAAAATTAGCACCCGCAATACTGGCTCTGGTTAGGGATGTTTGATTCAAAGGATCAAAGCGAGAATTCAGATCTCTAGGAGAGTAGACCACTTCAATAAACATGAGAGATATTTACACAAACCTAACATATGTACAAAAACTACACCATTGTGCATGGAAGAAAGATTTAAGAAAATACATGCTTCAAGAACTGTCCATGCATTACCAATTCTTGTAGTTCACCATTTATGTTTTCAAGGAAATTAGAATCCTCACCATGTTTTTCTGCAACAACATACGAACCAAGACACAAAGCCTCAAACTTACCATGTTTTCCTTTATCTTGGACTTTTTCATTCCATTGCAAAACCAAATCATCCACCTCAAACTTTCTATCTCAAGCTCTTTGTCAAATAGATATTTGCTCCACTGCTATAGCTACATGTTTATTTTGTGGGCATCATTTCTGATTTCATCAAGCTTTACAAATTGTTCAATCCTTTCTTGCATTGGCTTAGGTATATCCCATTCATTTTACTGAATAAACTTATACACAGGCAAGAAGTTATTCATAGGCAACTTGACTTGTGTGCCATATACCAACTCAAATGGAGATTTTCCTATAGCTTTCTTGACAGTGATCCTATCAGCCCATAGTGCTATCTTCAACTTTGAATCCCATACCTTTTTATTCTTCTCAAGGGCTCTCTTGATGATTTTTAATAAACTCTTATTGCTAGAATCAGCTTGCCCATTTCCTTCGAGATGATATGGGGATGAATAGGAGATATTGATGCCATAAGTAATACAAAAATAAATAAACTCCTTAGGTCTGAAGCACATTGCATTGTCCATTATTAATCTTACTGTGACCCCAAACCTGGTGATAATATTGCTTGTCATAAAATCAATTACAACCCTACTGGTTGCCTCTCTAGTGGGGATAGCTTCCACCCATTTTATGAAATAGATTGTGGCTACAAGAATCCATTTGTGCCCTCCATTAGACTTTTCAGTCATTTCTCCAATAAAATATATACCCTATTGATGAAAAGGGGCTTCAACCTATATGGGCTTGAGAGGAAGAGCTCTTGAATACTTTAGCTTACCAGAGAACTTTTGACAAGGCTCACATCTTCTAACAAATTCATGGGCATCCTTGAACAATGTAGGCCAAAAATATCTAGGCCTTAACATCTTGTGGGAGGTAGTCTTTATTGTGTAGTGACATTCACACATTCCTACATGTTTCCTTAACAACTATCTGAGCTTGATGCTCATCATAGAATAATAGCAACAAACCATCTCTATCTCTATAATATAAATATCTAGAAATAAAAAACATACCTTTGGGCTTCCAGCTTCAAAGTTCTTTTCTGAGCAGTAGTGATTTCATCAGGGCACTTCATGCACTTTAGAAAATATAAAATGTTGGTAGACCATGAAGTATGATGTAAACTACATATGATATTGTAGACACCTAAAAATGGTCAACGCTTGCGGAGTCATGCTTTAACATTTGCGCATTGCCTCATTTTAGGTTTTTGCGTCGCATTAACATTTCTCCTATGTCACACACTTGGTTTTTATCATTTGCAAGCATCGAGTCATTCTTCTACATTCTTCATTCTGTCTCGCTTTCAAATTTGGTCTTGTCGACAACACTATCCAATCATGATTTTGATTGATTTTATCCTATTGCATCAATGTGCATGCTAATTTCTTATCATTTTGGACATCGTCAATCCTAATTAGGGTTTTGTCCTCTTATCAATTTGTCATCAATCTTTATCATTTTCAATCTTGTCATTTTGTGATCAATTTGTCATCGGTCGTTGTCATGTTCGATCTTGTCATATTTTTGATTGATTTGTCATCGATTGTGGTCATTTTTAATCTTGTCATCTTGCAATCTATTTATCATCAATCCTTGTCCTCTTGTCAATTTTGTCATTTTGCGATCATTTCGCTATCGATCATTGTCTGTCACAATTATGTCAATTTGGATCAATTTGTCATTGTTCCTCGTCAATTGGCGCATTTATCAATAAAATCATTTATCACATTGGTCCTTTGTTAAATCAAAATCATGATCGACATTAATTATCTTCAATCAAGACCTAATTGTCATCCTCGCATTGCTGATTCACCTTCTAGGGTTTTGTGATTTAGTCATTTAACCTTTCTTATCATTTTCTTCCTTTAGGATTAATAAATTACTTATTTATCCTAAGTCTTCTCATTACAATTAAATCTTCATTTAATTGGCTAATTATTCCTCTTTGTGAATTAATTAATAAATGAAAGATTATTAATTAATTTACCTAATTTCAAATTCCTAATTTTCATCATTTTCTTAATTCCTAATTTCAAATTCCTCCTATTTCTCTCCTAAATTCATGGAAATGACATAGAAATTTGTCATAATTTGTCATAATTGACAATCAATCAATTCTTGACATAGAAATTTGTCATAAATTGTCATAAATTCTTGACATAGAATTTGTCATAAATTGTCATAAACCTTTGCATAGCAATTTTTCATAGACATGTCATAATTTTGCTATTCTTGATTTGAATTTCCATTCGAATCACTATCATGCTAATTTTTTCATCTCTCCAATTCTTCTATAAATTGGATGATCTTCATCAATCAAGGCTAATTGGTAATTGGTAATTGATAATCAGGCTATCGAATCTAAGCTTCTAGTACTCTTGATAAAAAATTCCGTCTACTTGCTTTCAATTGTGTGCACTTGTAGGTGAGATCCACAACTATTTGGAGAGGAAAGAAGAACAATGGAGCCGCATGAAGGAGCATTCAAATCGTGTCTATGGTTTGCATAATTTCTAGTTTTGTATGCTTTGTTTTCATGTCTCTATTGAATGTGTCTTAGGATAGATTCATTGCAATGAATGCACTTGTGATTGATGATTATGTTTATCTTTGTCTTGTGATGATTTCCTATTTCCTAACATACATTAATTGGTGAACCTGACATGAATCACTAACCTTCTAACCTCTTTATGGTGTTTTGAGTGCTCTCAAGTTGATTTGCAGGCCAAAAAACCCAAAAATAGGGCCGTGCAGGGTATTCTGGAGACTTCTGCGCCTGTGTAAGACAACTTGCGCCTGTGTTGGACATTCTGCACTTGTGTAGAGGACATTCTGTGCTTGTGTCCTACATTCTGCGCCTGTGTCATGGGTTTTGCGCCTCTGTAAAGTCCAGAACAGAGGTAAAAAAATGCAGTGTTTACTTGAAATTTGTTGTGTTTTTGCATTCTATTTTCTGTGCTTTGGATTTTGGTACTAATTATCTGTGCAGAATCTTGGCATACGCATGGCAAAGACAATAAAACAAACTACTAACACGCTTTGTGCAGATTTTAAAGTCAAAGAATAAGCGTATTAAACTTCTAACTTGGGTTTTTGCAGGTTGCCTTAGAGAAACAATCAAACTTTGTGTTTGCATTTAATTTTTAGGCACCTAGTGGTTTCTAAATAGGTTGGAATGAACATTTGTTTGCTTTGATTGTTGAGTATGACATTGGAGTAGGAGAGTATGCTCTCATCCTTCTTAGGGTGATCAGAAATCCAGATCTTCGATACCATGCTTGTGTTGTTGATTGTGTGTCACATTTAGAGGGCCTGCCTTCCCGACCACTTTGCTTTTGCAAGAAAGTGATAATCGTGAGAAGGGAAAGACCCAAAGTGAGTATGGCTAGAATTCCTTGGCATTCTAACTCACTATAAACAAATACCCGATGAGCGAAAGCTTTGAAGGAAGTGTTATGTGGGAATTGCAGTTACTTGGGAAGTGATGACCCTTGGACTCTTTCTCATATCAACATCTAAGTAGGGCCTCTTGGTCTAAATCGTGCTTGCGCGACTACATTTGTTTGGTATCTTGATGGGCTTAATGTCTCAATCACGCTTGCGTGACATCAAGGAGTAACGCTTAACAGAAATCCTTACTACATACCTTGTTTTTAGAAGCCAAAAAACCCTTCTAGTTGCTTGAGAAGGACAAATTAGGATACTTGGAAGAGATACTAAGTTCGCCATGGGGATATTTCCATGGGGACTGATGCTTGGCTGGACTGAGAAGTGAGTGCCATGGAGGGGAGCCTGTGGGGTCAAGCATCTTTGTATTCTCCTTGAATCCCATAATGAGTCTACCTCTCAAGTACCTAATGTCCTTGCCTACCATAAGAAATGTGGAAATGAGCATGATTGTCTTGAGTCTAAGTTGCAATATCTTGTATTCTTTGCTTGTCAAAAGTTGAATTGCATCCCATTTCAAAAGCAAAACAAATTGATCCAACATAAGTTTAAACACAAAGAGACATTCATCCAACAAAAGTTTATCAAGATTCAAAACTCATCTTCAAACATGGTTGTCAAATATTGTTCAAAATCTTGTCTCAACATTCATGTCACTTACATTTAAGTTCATCATAGGTTGCATTTTGCAAAAGTCATTGTCAAGTACCAAGGTTAGGTTTCACCTAAATCATGTTCCTTTGCATATCAATAAGAGTCATCCATTTGCATATGTCCTCTTGTATTAAAGTTATATCATTGTCATACATTGCTTACCCTAGGTCTCTTCATTAAGATTAGGTCATTATCATATCATATTAAGGTCATTTGCATATTAATTGTCCTTTTTCATATAGTGCCAAAACTAGGTTTTGTCATACTTGAGAAATCCTTGTAGACACCTAAAAATGGTCAATGCTTGCGAGGTCATACTTTAACATTTGCGCATTGCCTCATTTTAGGTTTTTGCGTCGCATTAACATTTCTCCTATGTCACGCACTTGGTCTTTATCATTTGCGAACATCAAGTCATTCTTCTACATTCTTCAATCATCTCGTCTTCGAATTTGGTCTTGTCGACAACGTTATCCAGTCATGATTTTGATCGATTTTACCCTGTCACATCAATGTGCGTATTTATTTGTCATCATTTTGGACATCGTCAATCCTAATTAGGGTTTTGTCCTACTATCAATCTTATCAATTTTATCATCAATCTTATCATTTTGGACATCGTCAATCCTAATTAGGGTTTTGTCCTATTTTCAATCTTATCATTTGGCGATCGGTTTATCAATCTTGTCGATTTATCATCAATCCTTCAATCTTGTCATCTTGCGATCAATTTGTCATTGATCGTGGTCATTTTCAATCTTGTCGTCTTGCAATCCATTTTGTCGTCGATTCTTGTCCTCTTGTCGATCTTGTCATTTTGCGACCGATTTGTCATCAATCGTTGTCTGTCTCAATTATGTCAATTTGGATCAATTTGTCATTGTTCCTTGTCAATTGGTGCATTTCTCAATCAAATTGTCTATCGCATTGGTCATTTATCAATTTAAAATCATGATCGACATTAATTATCTTCAATCAGGACCTAATTGTCATCCTCGCATTTCTAATTCGCCTTCTAAGGTTTTATGATTTATTCATTTAACCTAATTTGTCATTTCTTCCTCTAGGATTACTAAATTATTTATTAATCCTAAGTTTCCTCATTACAATTAAATATTCATTTAATTGGCTAATTATTCCTCTTTGTGAGTGAATTAATTAATAAATGAAAAATTATTGATTAATTCACTAATTCTCTAATTTCCTAATTTCTTAATTCTTAAATTTAATTTCCTCCTATTTCTTTCCTAAATTTATGGCAAGGACATAGAAATTTGTCATAGAATTTGTCATAAATTGTCATAAAATTCTTGACATAGAAATTTGTCATAGAATTTGTCATAAAATGTCATAAAATGTCATAAATTCTTGACATAGTAATTTGTCATGAATTGTCATAAGGCTTGCATAGCAATTTGTCATAGATATGTCATAATTTTGCTATTCTTGATTTGAATTTCCATTCGAATCACTATCATGCTAATTTGCTCATTTCTCCAATTTCTCTATAAATTGGATGAATTTCTTCAATCAAATCCCTTAATCCTTGAATCCCGAATCCGAATTTCTATAAAACTACCGAACTTTCGTTTCTAGTACTCTTGAACTTTCTTGCTTTCAATTGTATGTGCACTTGTAGGTAAGATCCACAAACCCATTGAAGAGGAAAGAACAACAATGGAGCCGCATGGAAGGAGTGTTCAATTCTACATCTGATTTGCATAATTTTCATTTTGAATGCTTTGTTTCTATGTCTCTATTGAATGTGCTTTGGAATTAGGTTCATTTCAATGAGTATTCTTATGATTGAGCTATCATGTCTAGTGTTTTGATTGATCTACTTGTTTTGATGATTCCTAATTTCTATGCTACATTAATTGGTGAACCTGACGTGAAATACTAACCTTCTAACCCCTCTACTGTGTTTTGGAGTGTTTCTAAGTTGATTTGCAGGTCAAAAACCCAAAAACAGGGCCGTGCAGGGTATTCTGGAGACTTCTACGCTTGTGTGAAGCATCTTGCGCCTGTGTTGAAGAATCTTGCACCTATGTCAAGACATTCTACGCTTGTGTCAGACATCTTGCGCCTGTGTCCTGACTTCTGCGCCTGTGTCAAGTCCAGATCAGAAGTGAAAAATGCAGTTTTTACTTGAAATCTTTGGTGTTTTTGCATTCTATTTTCTATGCTTTGGATTTTGGTACTGATTATTTGTGCAGGATCTTGGCATACTCATGGCAAAGACTAAAAATCAAACTACTAACATGTGTTATGCAGATTCGATGGTCAAAGACAACAAATCAAACTTCTGACATGTGTTTTGCAGGTTGCCTTGGAGAAACAACCAAATTGTGTGTTTGAGATTTTTAATTAGGCACTTAGTGATTTATAAATAGGTGGAAATGAACCCTTGTTTGCTTTGTTTGTTAAGTATGACATTGGAGTAGGAGAGTATGCTCTCATCCTTCATAGGGTGATCAGAAATCCAGATCTTCGATACCATGCTTGTGTTGTTGATTGTTTGTCTCCATTAGAGGGCCTGCCTTCCCGACCACTTTTCTTTAGCAAGCAAGTGATAATCATGAGAAGGGGACGACCCAAAGTGAGTATGGCTAGAATTCCTTGGCATTCTAACTCACTATAAAAAAATACCTGATGGGCGAAAGCTTTGAAGGAAGTGCTACGTGGGAATTGCAGTTACTTGGGAAGTGATGACCCTTGGACTCTTTCTCATATCAACATCTAAGTAGGGCCTCTTGGTCTAAATCATGCTTGCGTGACTACATTTGTTTGGTATCTTGATGGGCTTAATGTCTCAATCATGCTTGCATGACATCAAGGAGTAAAGCTTAACAGAAATCCTTACTACACACCTTGTTTTTAGAGGCCAAAAACCCTTCTAGTTGCTTGAGAAGGACAAATTCGGATACTTGGAAGAGATACTAAGTTCGCCATGGGGAGATTCCATGGGGACTGATGCTTGGCTGCCCTAAGAAGTGAGTGCCGTGGAGGGGAGCCCGTGGGGTCAAGCATCTATGTATTCTCCTTGAATCTCATAATGAGTCTACCTCTCAAGTACCTAATGTCTTTGCCTACCTTAAGGAATGTGGAAATGAGCATGATTGTCTTGAGTCTAAGTTGTAACATCTTGTATTCTTTGATTGTCAAAAGTTGAATGTTATCCCATTTCAAAATCAAAACACATTGATCAAAACAAGATTAAACACAAGAGACATTCATCCAACAAAAGTTCAACAAGATTCAAAGATCATCTTCCTAAAACATGGTTGTCAAACATTTGTCAAAATCTTGTCGCAACATTCATGTCACTTACATTTAGGTTCATCCTAGGTTTGCATTTTGTAAGATCATTACCAAGGTTAGGTTTCACCTAAGTCATACTCCTTTGCATATCAATAAGAGTCATCCATTTGCATGTGTCCTCTTGCATTAAAGTCATACCATTGTCATACATTGCATACCCTAAGTCTCTTCATTAAGCTTAGGTCATTGTCATATCATATTAAGATCATTTGCATAGCAATTGTTCTTTTTCATATAGTGTCAAAACTAGGTCTTGTCATACTTGAGTAATCCAAATCTTTGATAAACCCTAAGTCATTGTTAAGAAGTCTAGACCTTATCAAACCTTTTCTCTTTATGTCATCAATGTCATTTCGTCAAACCTAGCTTAGTATCCAAGCATATAGGGGAGACATTGTCATCTTGTCCTTTGTCAATTAAGTCCTTTTGTCCTTTGAGGTCTAGATATCATTCCAATTTCCTAAAGGTCTCTTTTAGATTTGCATTCATAAGTTTGTCATAATCTTCAAAAACAACCAAAAACATAGATTGCATTTTCATTTATTTAGTTTGCATTTAGTTGCATATCATATATTATCCTTGAAAAATTCCAAAAATATTGCATGTCTATTGAAACAAGGTTCCAAGCACCAATGATGCAACAAAGTTTGACATATCAACCGACAATGCAATCACAATTCTATCCAACCCAACAACAAGGCAATATTGATCAAACTCTTTATGATGAAACAAGTCTCCAAATACAAAAACTAGAGGAGAAACTAGCTCAAGAACAAGAGATTTTCGAACAAAGAGTGAAAAACAGTGAGAAGATTAGATCACAAATGTCCAAAATGCTTCGAAAATTTCCAGGTCAAAATCCAAATATTGAGCCAATTGATGTAAGATCTCTTCTTGAACGATAAAACATACCAGCTCTCCTCTCCCAAATAGAGATGATGAAACTATTACAAGAAAAGAGACAACATCAATTTCAACATTATGTGCCTCCACAACAAGAACAAGGTGTTTACTATCAATCAGATTGTCAACCATCACAACCAATTGTTCAACATATGCAACCAACACAATCAATGGTCCAATTTCAACAATATGTCCAACCCACTATACAATGTCAACAAATGGTTCAACCAATGGTGGAATATCAACAAGTTCAATCAACATATCAATGTCAACAACCGCCATAAAACATTCAAAAACAAAGGTTGCAACATGCACCAAGCCGAATTTTGAACATGTCAAACCAAAATGATCAACATCTAGTTCGAAATCAAAACATGACATCAAATCAAAAACAGGTTCAAATTCCAAGTCCAATCATGTCAAAACCTAAAAAGAAAGGTGGCTTTATTGCAATGCTCTTAAAGAAATTACCAAGTGAGTTTATTGAAGAAGATAAAGATAATACACTTATGTCTAGCAATGCCTCATCTCCCCACAAGCAAATTAACTCTCCAGTGGCATCTATCCCTACACCTTTAGAAGTTTCACAAGAAACTTCTATATTGTCCTCATCAAACAATACACCCAAGGATGAAATTACCCAAGGGCTATCCGTAATTGATTGCCAAGAGAATCCAATTCATGATGCACATCTTTGTCATGTTTCAAAAATACAAGACCCAATGCCACCATGCACTTTATTGTCATTACCTATTTTAGAGGACCCCATTCGAAGTCCCTCTTCCTCATGTTCAAGCATTGATTCCTTGCTAGAATCCATCACAAATGTTCAAAGTGCATCCCCTGCGTGCCAAAGCATTGATTCCTTGTCAGAATCCTCCATGCATATCCAAAGTCCAACCCCATGTCAAGAGGATAATTTAGAGCATGAAGAAACATGTCTTAAAACAGATCAAGATCTTGAAACCTTATCATCCCATCCAATTGTTGACCAGGACCCCATGTTCCCAGAAACTCATGATGATTCCCCTATTCTTGTCCATCCTATCCAAAGTCCTATTGACATTCCACTCCCCAAGCAAGATCAAGATATTCCAGTCCATCCAATCCCAAATGATCCCCTTCCATTTCATGAACACAATGTCCTTTCAAATCCCATTGATATTCCACTTCCTTAGAAAGATCAAGATATCCCTTCCATTCTTTCCGATGATCCCATTGAAAGTCAAGAGCAAAGCACCTTTAAAGAAGATTCCAATGATCTTCCTCCTTGTCAAGATCAAATCATTCCTTCAGATCCTCCACAAGATCCACTTGTTCCTCCATCTCCTGGTCCTAATCCAACATATTCACTCCAAGATCGTATTTCTTTTGATGATCCCGTTATTCCCCCCATTCTATCTCTTGAAGAGCCTGTCATTGAGCCTTGTCCACTACACAATCCTAATCCCCCTCATGATCCCGATACCCCTCATGATTCTAACGTGTCAGTGCAAGATGTTCATGAACCCCCTACATGCATAATGGGTTCTTCCACTTTGGTGCAATCCGATCCACTTCAAGATCTCCTTATTTCTCTCATATCACATCCACCTCATAATGGACTCTCGTCTTCTTCCCAAAGAAAAGAGTCTCCTACAAGTCAAGATATTCATAAAGGCAAAGGAGTAGGTCTCTACAAGCAAGAACCCCTTCATATTAAAGAGTATACTAATGGTCATGGCTACAAAGCTCATACTCAAGGTGTTGGTATCCCTTCAAAGTCAAAATCCAAATGTCCACCTTCCCCATCATCGCTTCCATCCATTCTAGGTCCCTATATCCCTCCATCTCCTATGCAACATCAACAAAGGCACACATCTTGGAGAACCTTCCATCCATCCCACATGCCTCCATATCATTCCCATCCACACCAACATTCATTCCCTCTTCCAAGCAATTTGGATGCCAAGTATAAAAGTCATAAGTCTAGCAATCCACATGTATTCAAGGATCAACATGTCCAATATAATCGACATGTCAAAGCAAAGAACAATATGATCTATAAAGAAAAAGAAATATCCAAAAGGCCACAAAGGCCCACTGAGCAAAATAAAGCAAAGTAAAAATATATATGGGTTTCTAAATCCCTTGTGCAAGCAATGCACTCCAAGGAACTACAAAAGCATGAAAAATCAAAAACCATGTGGATCCCTAAGAAGCTCCTTGAAGCACAAAAAGAAACATCCAACTTGGCATCCAAAATTGCTATTCCTCCATCACCTTCTTCATCTATTTTGGGCCCTTATGTCCCAAAATCCCAAGCCTTTCTTCCGTCAAAATCTCAATATCCAAAATACATCTTTCCTCCATCAATCCATCACCCCTCAAGGTGTGTGCCAATGTCGATCTTGCCTTCATTTCCATCCACTCAAGCCCAATTCTTCCAATACCCTATCCATTATCCAATGCATATTTTCCATCCTTCCATCCAATCCTTTGCATAAATCCTTGCCTTAGTGTCATGTCATTTTCCATGTCCTTATCCTACCAACATCTTTGAGCATACTTTTAAAGGTCATGGTCTATTTTTTTTTCAAGGCTACTATCCAAACAAAAAGACGCTTGAGTCCTTCTTCCATTCCCTATCATGTGTCCGTCTTCTTCTGAAAAAGTCAAAATCCAAAAAAATAAAAAAAAAAGTGAAAAAGTGAAAAAAGAAAGACAAAAGAAGAAAAAAGTAAAGAAAAATAATTCGTCCACTGGTGAAAACCTGGCAAACAGGCGCTTTGGGCAAGTACCGTGATGAAAACTTGGCAAACAGGCATCATACGTAATCCACGAACTTCTTGCACACCACACTTGGGGGTAGGTTTCCTCCTTCATATCCTTTTGTCCTTCATTGTTCCATTATCCTATCGAACCCATGTCATTACCCTTCATATCCTATTGTCCCTCATATCCATTTCCTCTTTCCACCTGTGATCTTGACAAGGCTGAGGATCGTCATGAGCATCATGTATCTTGTTTGCAGCTTTCAGTCTATCATAGCTTTTGGTCATTTATCCATTTTCTTATTATAACCTTTCATCCATATTCCCTAGCTTATTGCGATTTTCTGCCACTATCCCGTATAATATCTCGACTTTCAGTCCATGTCCCTTATCCATTCTTGGTCTTTCTTGTCCTATCCATATCTTATCACTATCCATACACTCTTGTTCATTCCTTGATCTTGATCTGACATAAGGACGCAAAATTTAAACATATTTTTCAAAAACCTCTTGACATGTCCCTCATGCCATGTTCCTTCTTTACATTGTCATATCCAGTCTCTTGTCCCATCACGCAATAGCCTTTGAAAATTGCATCCGTATTGTCTCCATAATAAAAGGCCTTTGTCTTCCCTCTATCCACCATCATTTCAGCAAGCCTATTTATTCACCTATCATATTCCTTTCCTTGCTAGACACTGGGGGCAAAAATCATAAAAAAGATCATAAAAATTTAAAAATGTCCTGAAAAAATCCATAAAAATCGAATAATGTCCTGAAAAAAATCTTAAAAATTGAAAAAATGTCCTGAAAAAAGATCATAAAAAAATTGAAAAATGTCCTGAAAAAAGTCATCAAAAATCCAAAAATGTCCTAAAAAAATCCATAAAAATCAAATAATGTCCTGAAAAAAATTCATAAAAAGTCAAATAAAGTCCTAAAAAAATGAACACAAAAAAATTGTAAAACTCGAAAACAAAGCAAAACCCCAAAAACAAAAACAAGCATTTTGCAATAAAGTATTCCCTTTATGCATTGACAAACCACTGAGCATTCATCCAACGACACTCGCAATCCAACATCGTGCTTTAATGAAATCATGCATAAATAGATGAACCTTTTCAATCAAACCAAACATTCAAATTGATCAAAATTGTCTTATCAATCGAATATCAGTATCCAATTCATTTGTCCTTGTCACATTATCATGGGTCTTATACAGGGTGTGGTATACTCGAAACCAGACTGTGTCCTATCTTAGACGGGGTACCGCATTTCCTAAAACCAGACAGCATGATCATCTTATGAGCATGTTCAACTTTTGACAATGAAGATCCAGATGTTTGTTTGATTTGTTTGAATTTGCGCATCTTATCTTTTTATTGATTTATCTTTGGCTTCGATCATGTTCCTATGTTGCTCGATGATGTCACTGAGTGATTTAGAGTGACCGGGATGGTTCATGATCCTTTTCTTTTGATTGTGATTGTCGTTTGTCTGTGATGTGTCTGTCTTTCGCAAAAAGAGTTGCATTTCAGCTCTGGCCTTCAATGCCATGATGCTACGCATCCATTTTGCTACATTAAATAAAGGTTCTCACCTACAAAGTGCATTACTGAAAGCAAGTTTTTCTTCATCTCTACCTATCCTCTGTCTAATTTCTTCTTACTAACATTTCTTCCGTCAGTCTTGTCAGTCTGTTTGCTCCTATCGTTTTCTATCATTTTTATCGATCAATTGGCCTCTTTCCCGCGTGTTTCCGACCAATTCCTCGAGGGGGCATGCATATGTCATTGTCATTGTCTAGGGCATTTTCATTATTGTTCATATGTCATTGTCATTGTCTGGGGCATTTTCATTATTGTTCTTTGAAACAACGCTTAAAATCACATTGTCTCAAAGAGGGGCAAAATGTAGACACCTAAAAATGGTCAACGCTTGCGAGGTCATACTTTAACATTTGCGCATTGCCTCATTTTAGGTTTTTGCGTCGCATTAACATTTCTCCTATGTCACGCACTTGGTCTTTATCATTTGCGAACATCGAGTCATTCTTCTACATTCTTCAATCATCTCGTCTTCGAATTTGGTCTTGTCGACAACGTTATCTAGTCATGATTTTGATCGATTTTACCCTGTCGCATCAATGTGCGTATTTATTTGTCATCATTTTGGACATCATCAATCCTAATTAGGGTTTTTTCCTCCTATCAATCTTATCAATTTTATCATCAATCTTATCATTTTGGACATCGTCAATCCTAATTAGGGTTTTGTCCTATTTTCAATCTTATCATTTGGCGATCGGTTTATCAATCTTGTCGATTTATCATCAATCCTTCAATCTTGTCATCTTGCGATCAATTTGTCATTGATCATGGTCATTTTCAATCTTGTCGTCTTGCAATCCATTTTGTCGTCGATTCTTGTCCTCTTGTCGATCTTGTCATTTTGCGACCGATTTGTCATCAATCGTTGTCTGTCTTAATTATGTCAATTTGGATCAATTTGTCATTGTTCCTTGTCAATTGGCGCATTTCTCAATCAAATTGTCTATCGCATTGGTCATTTATCAATTTAAAATCATGATCGACATTAATTATCTTCAATCAGGACCTAATTGTCATCCTCGCATTTCTAATTCGCCTTCTAAGGTTTTATGATTTATTCATTTAACCTAATTTGTCATTTCTTCCTCTAGGATTACTAAATTATTTATTAATCCTAAGTTTCCTCATTACAATTAAATATTCATTTAATTGGCTAATTATTCCTCTTTGTGAGTGAATTAATTAATAAATGAAAAATTATTGATTAATTCACTAATTCTCTAATTTCCTAATTTCTTAATTCTTAAATTTAATTTCCTCCTATTTCTTTCCTAAATTTATGGCAAGGACATAGAAATTTGTCATAGAATTTGTCATAAATTGTCATAAAATTCTTGACATAGAAATTTGTCATAGAATTTGTCATAAAATGTCATAAAATGTCATAAATTCTTGACATAGTAATTTGTCATGAATTGTCATAAGCCTTGCATAGCAATTTGTCATAGATATGTCATAATTTTGCTATTCTTGATTTGAATTTCCATTCGAATCACTATCATGCTAATTTGCTCATTTCTCCAATTTCTCTATAAATTGGATGAATTTCTTCAATCAAATCCCTTAATCCTTGAATCCCAAATCCGAATTTCTATAAAACTACCGAACTTTCGTTTCTAGTACTCTTGAACTTTCTTGCTTTCAATTGTATGTGCACTTGTAGGTGAGATCCACAAACCCATTGAAGAGGAAAGAACAACAATGGAGCCGCATGGAAGGAGTGTTCAATTCTACGTCTGGTTTGCATAATTTTCATTTTGAATGCTTTGTTTCTATGTCTCTATTGAATGTGCTTTGGAATTAGGTTCATTTCAATGAGTATTCTTATGATTGAGCTATCATGTCTAGTGTTTTGATTGATCTACTTGTTTTGATGATTCCTAATTTCTATGCTACAATCCTAATCTTTGAAAAACCCTAAGTCATTGTTAAGAAGTCTAGACCTTATCAAATCTTTTGTCCTTTTGTCATCAATATCATTTGGTCAAACCTAGCTTAGTATCCAAGCATATAGGGGAGACTTTGTCATTTGTCCTTTTGTCACTTATGTCCTTTTGTCCTTTGAGGTCTAGGTATCATTCCAATTTCCTAAGGGTCCCTCTTTTAGATTTGCATTTCAAAAGTTTGTCAAAATCTTCGAAAATAACCAAAAACATAGATTGCATGCTCGTCTATATAGTTTGCATTTAGTTGCATATCAT
Organism: Cryptomeria japonica; assembly: GCF_030272615.1. Lineage (NCBI taxonomy): Eukaryota > Viridiplantae > Streptophyta > Pinopsida > Cupressales > Cupressaceae > Cryptomeria > Cryptomeria japonica. Next base: position 658,616,567 of record NC_081411.1, on the reverse strand, counting down.
ACATTATCTTTGAAAATTCCAAAAAAACATTGCATTTGCACAAGTGACATGCCTGTTGAGACAAGATCAAAATCTAAAAAGATGGGCGAACCAATGTATCAACCCATGGATGACATAGCAAATTCGCAGTTTCAAACCAGTCAAACAGTACAAATTGAAGGTTCCTCAAACACATCTCTACCACCATATGGAACGGTTCAACTTGGGCCACCTCCATTATATGAACCAGTGTTTGTACCTATGAAACAAGGACATGGGAGTGTTCCACCAACTCCAAGAGGAAGTGCGCCTTTCAATTTCAATCAACCACACCTGCAACATGACATTCAAAATCAAACATTGTATGAAGAGCCAACTCTCTCTCAAGGATTTGGTTCAGATCAAGGCTTTCACCAAGAAACGAATCCAAATGTCCAACCAGATTCCTCATCTGATTCTGATACATCTGACGATGTTGACATGTTCCTTCAAGATCCAAAGATAACAAAAAAGATGGATAAGTTCTTGAACAAAGTCTTTAAGATGTTTCCACAAAAGTATCTTAACATGATGAGTAATGTGACATCTTCAAGTGACCAAATCAATGTGCAAGAACGACAAGGTGGTGAGTTGTTAAGTTTTTCCTTGCATCCAAATGAAGAAGATGCACAACAAACAACTCAACCTACCTTGATGAGTAAAAGTGCTTCAAAGGCATTGACAGTGACTATTCCCCAAAAGTCACCATTTGAAATGATAAATAATCCACTATTCAACACAACACCTATGACGCAAGATCAAATGAAGAGCATGCAAGTATTCATAGTTGTCCCTCAACAAGAAGTGGTTCCTTACATGCATAAAGTGTGATCAAAATCTAAGATGCAGGAAAGCTTCACAACTGGAATGCCAATGTCACCAATGTCCAAAATAATTCCACGATGCAACAAAGTTCTTATGTTCCGTTAAGTTCAATATCTTTGCCGAATACTATTACGATAAATCCTTCAATAATGGCAACACAAAGAGCTACAGATAGTGGTTTGCACCAACAACAATTGTTGCAACAATTGAGTAATATACAAAAGGTACAATCGAATGTGCAAACAACCAATGTGCAACAACAACAATTTCACATTCGATAACAAGTTGCAGCGCCTTCGGCGCCATTACAAGTTAATGCAAACTTGCAACCATCACAATGGATTGGACAAGCAACACAGCAAGTTAATGCAAGTGCTATACCCCATCCTAAGGAGAAGTAACAAAAAGCGCCTAAACAAAGTTTTTTACAAATGATGGGATATACACCATGATGACAATTGGCACAAAGTCAACAAGTTCTGATCTGTCAGCCTCAACACCAACATGTGCCACAATATGTGCCAAGACAAGCAAGCCATCCTACTTTACAACCGCAATTGGCGCCTGTGCAATATCAACAACCTACTCAATTGCAATATCAACCTAGGCTCCAAGAAGCACAACAACAAGGTCAATATCAAGGCATAGCACAACCACAGCAACAAGCGATGTATCAAGAACTTTATATGCTGGAAACACCCCAAATGGCCATTCCAGAGTATCAACAACCAATCGGAAATGCGATGTATCGACAAAGGATACCAACTAGGATTAATGATGGACCTCTAAATTCTGATACAATTGCACAACAACTTGAGAAGTTGCAATGAAAAGTTGACGCATTAGAAACTAAAGGAACAAAGAAGTTGTATACAGATCAAGATTTATGTCCTAATCCATTTGACAAGAGTGTATACATGCCTCCATTCCCTAAGCATTTTGAGGCACCTAATTTTGAGAAATATAAAGGGAATGGCAATCCAAAAGATCACATTCGAGCATTTTTCGCGGCATGTACTGAGGTAAGCTATGAAGAGACGTATTTAATGCGCTTATTTGCACGAAGTCTCACGGGACAAGCTATGGATTGGTATTCACATTTGCTAGGAAATATAAAGACTTGGTCTGAATTGGCTCAAAAGTTTTTATCTCATTTTGCGTTCAACATCGATAGTGATGTGACCATGTCAGATTTATGCAACACCAAGCAAAAGAAAGGTGAATCATTAGTGACTTTCTTGCAATGATGGCGAATCTTGTATAGTCATTCTTCTCTTGATATACCTGAAGAACAACAAGTGAATCTGTTTATCCAGAATCTGGTCCCAGAAATGATGTATGAGCTAAAGTTGAAAAGTCCCAGTACTATAGAGAAACTTATTAAGAAGGGAATGAGCATTGAAATAGCTCTGGTAGCTAAAGGAATTATCAAGCTCAATAAAGACAATGACAATACCAATTATTCAGGGGATAGAAACAGATTTTGGTATAAGAACAAGAATGTCACTAATGATGGTGTTGTTGATGCGAGAGCGGTGAATGCAAATCAAACCCCATTCACAATCAAGAAATTGAGTGTTCCTAACATGTCAACTATGGAACAAAATCAAGCACCAATGAGCAATGTTACTCAATAGTCACAATATCAACAACATGCTCAACAGTTGCAATATCAACAACATGCTCAACAGCCACAATATCAACAACATGCTCAACAACAGCATACTCAACAATATAATCAACAACAAGGCCAACAACAAAATCAACAACGCAAACCCTTCCGATCGCGGGATGGGCCCCCTCGATAGTTTACGCCATTAGGAGAGCCTATCGAATCAGTAATGAAGCAATTAATACAAGTGAAATTTATCAAGCTACCAGATATTAAGGCAGAACCAGCGGTAAAGCCGCATTGGTGGAATGATAATGCATACTGTGAGTATCATCGGTCCAAAGGACATAAAACTGCTTCATGTTTCCAATTGAAACATATGATTCAAGATTTATTAGAGCAAGGAGTAATTGAGGTAGATCCACCCCATCCGACCTCCAACACTGATCATACCATTTTCAAAACTCCTTTGCTTGACCATGACAAGGGTAAAGCGTCTTCTTCCACCTCTGCTCAAACGGCCAATTATGCAAATACCGGTTATCATAATGTTATTAATTGTTTTCATGCATCAAATGAGTATGTATCCACCTTGAGAATAAAAGGACAAGATCCTTCTTGTGCGGTCACCACTTGTCGATCCAAAATAGTCTTGAAAGGAGCTCTTGCAGCTCCTCCCAAACCAACTCCTGCAAGTCAGTATAATCTTTTGGATCATCTAGGAAAAACACCTGCACAAATATCCATTCTAGAGTTGTTGAAAATGTCTCCCATGCATCGTGCAGTCCTGGATAAAGCCTTAGTTGATTCCATTGTTCCAACAGATATTGATGTTGACCAGTTTCAAGCCCAGATTGGATATTTAGCCGTTTCCCAAAATGTCGCATTTTCTGACAATGATATCTCACCCGACATGCTCCCTCACAATGATCCTTTACACCTTGAAGTCTTTGTTCATAACTGCAAAATCTGACGAGTCTTGGTAGATGGCGGAGCAGGTCTTAATATTTGTACTTTGAGAGTGGTTATTGGCCTTGGGTATATAGAAAATGACATTGATGCTTCTAAAAGAATAACAATCAAAGCATATGATGATGTTGAGTGCCCATCCAAAGGGATAATTACATTGCCTATCAAAGTTGGTCCAGTGATGGAAAACACTTTCCTACAAGTCCTAGACCTTGATCTCCCTTATAATATGATTCTTGGTCGTCCATGGATCCATGCAATGAAGGCAGTTCCATCCACCTATCATCAATGTCTAAAATATCCTTACAATGGAACTGAGATAACAATTCCTGGAGATCCTAATCCATTTCAATTTTGTGCTACTCTAAAGGATACCCCTCAGCGGCAGGTCCCAGTCAACAGAGAGGCCAAATCACATAGCTATGTGGATCCCAATCAATTGTTAGAGGCTGTCAAAGGTAAATTGAAGATACAAGACCAAGGGTGTGGAGAATATTCAATGGATCAGACATTCCTCATCGGGAATTTGCCAATATCTCCAAAATCATATGGCAAACCGCATTTATTGCAAAAAGAACCCAAGGTCATTATTCAATATCAGCCTCCTACTACATTTACAAGATGGGGAGAACTTGACAAGGAAACTGTAGATGATAATGTCATAGATTGGATTTATAAAGATCCAACTGAAAACCCACCTGTCAAGTTGCTAGTGGAATTGTATGGCAAAGGATTTACTATGCTGTAGAAGAAAGGATATGATGGCTGTAGTGGCTTAGGCCTGAACAACAATGGAAGGCTAGAACCTGTCATACCCAAGAGGCGACCCCCAAATTTAGGGTTAGGTTTTGTACGGTTACGAATTGGATCCACATCTACCAAAATGTCCACGTGTCGAAAAGGGCGTGATTCTGACGATGAAATAACACCTGAGGATACCCGACCTGAGACTGATTCTAATGAATGGGAGTGGAGTTCTTTTTCTTCTAGCTCCTATGCCCTTGACAATATCTTCATTGACCCCGATAACTTGCCTATGGAAGACAAACATGAAATAACTCCTCTTCCTAAAACCTGTCCTCATGCTTGGATAGAGACATTTTGGGATCCAAGCTCTGAATTCGATACAAGCAGTTCAGATAGTGACACTACAGATGTTCATATCTTTACCATATCAGCCCTCTCTATCCTTACAATCGATGATGACATGCCCCTCATTTATCCCCAGCTTATCCAACATGACCAACAAGAACCGCTCACATTGGATTGTTTTCAAAATGACGAAGCAATTGCAGAATTCCTGGGACTATGGGAAGGCATGCCACAAGGCGATCATAAGGCAGGCTTTGCTATCGACCTAGATTCCACAGCATATTTTGGGGAGTCAACTCCCTCTTCCAGTCATAAAAAAGAAAAAGAAAAAGAAAAAAATCAAAAGAATAGATCTTCGAGTGAAAACCGTAAGGCACTCTCTGATCATACAAAAGTAAAAATAAAAGACGTACCTGCAGGTGAAAACCTTTTTGAGGTGCCCAAAGGTGGAAGAGTGGACGTACCCCTATCAATTTAGGATAAATCAACACTGCTTGTGGAGATGACTGAGGAAATCAATCTGGGTACACCTGACAACCCTAAGGTCATTCATTTTGCTGTTTCTTTATCAAAACAAGAAAAGATAGATTTTGTCAATTTCTTTCTAGAGAAGAAGATCAGCTTTGCATGGTCCTATGCAGATATGCCTGGCCTTGATCCAGAATTGGTTCTTCATAATTTGCCACTAAAAGAGGATGCCAAGCTTGTCAAACAGAAACTTAGAAAGATGCATCCTTAGGTGGCTCTTCTGGTCAAAGTGGAATTAAAAAAATTGCTAGATGTGGGCTTCATCAGACCCATTGATTATGCAGACTAGATTTCAAATTTAGTGCCAGTTAGCAAAGTAACTGGGGGCATCAGAATCTGCACAGATTTTAGGGATCTCAATAAAGCATGCCCTAAAGATGATTTTCCATTGCCAAACATAGACATCATAGTGGACATGACGGCTGGATATGAGATGCTTTCATTAATGGATGGTTTCTCCAGCTATAACCAAATTTGCATTGCTCTTGAAGATCAACATAAGACCGCATTCACCTGTGCTTGGGGCACCTATTGCTAGAATGTGATGCCCTTCGGTCTCAAAAATGTAGGTGCAACATATCAAAGAGCAATGACGACAATTTTTCATGATTTCATGCATACTTTGATGGAGGATTATGTTGATGACTTGTTATGTAAATCTGTTACCAGAGATAGTCATCTAGCCATCTTGGGCCCAATCTTTGACAGAATGGAGACCTACAAACTCAGGCTCAATCCAAAAAAGTGTGTCTTTGGTGTTACAGCTGGCAAATTACTCGGATACATTGTTTCTCACCGAGGCATTGAGGTCGACCCCGCCAAGGTCAAAGCAATAATGGATATGCCTCCAGCTTCAAATCTCCGGCAATTAAGAAGTCTGCAAGGAAAGCTCCAGTCAATTCGTCGCTTCATAGCTCAATTGGCAGACAAATGTCATCCATTCCAACATCTACTGCACAAAGGTGTCGCTTTTAAATGGACTGAGCAATGTTAATCATCCTTTCAAGCTCTCAAGGACTATTTGCTATCACTGCCTATTCTAATGCCTCCTATAGAAGGAAATCCCTTTTTATTGTATATCTCTGCAACTGAAACAGCATTAGGAGTTCTCTTGGCTCAACAAGATGAGAATGGCAAAGAAAGAGCTATTTACTATATCAGTCAGACACTGGTTGGTTATGAATTAAATTATTCAACTATTGAGAGGGCATGCTTAGCAGTGGTATTTGCAACACAAAAGCTCTGACATTATATGCTAAGCCACCAAACATTGTTGGTTGCAAAAATTGATCCCTTAAAATATTTGCTTAGCCAAGCATCTTTGACAGGTCGCCTAGCAAAATGGGTCATGATTCTCAGTGAATTTGACATTGAGTATATGGAGTGAAAGGCGATAAAAGGACAAATCATAGCAGATCAACTTGCAGACGCTCCTATTTCTGACGATCATCCCATGTTGACCGATTTTCTAGATGAATCCGTCTTTGCTCTCACACCCTCTAATGAATGGAAGTTATACTTTGATGGATCCCATACCAAGTTCGGGTCCGGAGCCGGTATTCTATTTGTCACCCCTCAAGGTGATGCTATTCCAAAGTCTTACAGAATAACTTTCCCCTGCACCAATAACATTGCAGAGTATGAAGCACTGGTTACAGGACTTCGAGTAGCAGTCCACTGGAATCTCAAGCATTTGCAAGTCTATGGAGATTCTCAATTAGTCATCCGACAAGTGAATGATGACTACGAAACAAAAGATGAAAAGCTTATTCCCTATAAGCACATGGTAGATTTCTTCAAGACAAAATTCACAGCAATCCATTTCAGTCAAGTGCCAAGAATGCAAAACAAGTCGGCAGATGCAATGGCTACAATTGCTTCCATGTTGAATATGCCTCATAATATGGACAAGTGTGAATTCTTGGTCGAACAATTGCTCGTCCCCTCTTTTGACATTCCGATAGCTGATGTGATGTGCGTTCTTGTTGGTCCCAACTCCCCATGGTACACTGACGTATATCAATATTTGAAGTCCCAGACCTTACCACCTAACCTTTCCACGAACCAATGCTGAGCCTTTATCCGACAGACAGCCAAGTATGTCATCATTGTCGACACCCTTTACTGCCATTCCTTTGACCATACCCTCCTCAGGTGTTTGGATTCTGATGAAGCACAAACGACTTTACACGAGGTTCATGATGGTATATGTGGGGGCCATTTCAATGGTCTTAGCTTAGCCAAAAAGTTGATTCGTGTTGGGTATTATTGGCCCACTTTGGAAAAAGATGTTCATGATTTTGTTAAAAAGTGTTACAAGTGCCAGATCCATGGAAATTATATTCATGCACCAGCCCAAGAGCTTCATTCTGTCATATCTCCATGGCCCTTTTCTCAGTGGGGATTGGATCTTATCGGCAAGATTCACCCAACATCTGCAAATGGACACAAGTTCATTATTACAGCTACAGAATATTTTACCAAATGGATCGAGGCTATCCCCATGACTTATATCACTGGTGTCCAAATTTCAAAATTCTTGCTGAACTATATCATATGCAGATATGGGGTACCCCTTGCCATAGTCATAGATAATGGTCGACCTTTTAAGAATAAAGATGTCAAAGAACTCTGTGACAAGTTTCATATTCAACATCGTTTTTCCAGTCCGTATTATCCACAAGGTCATGGGCAAGCTGAAGCATCAAATAAAACCATTATCAAGATCCTGAAGAAAGTAGTCAATGACTCTGGTCGAGATTGGCACGTACAGTTAAATCCAACACTATGGGCCTATCGCACTTCTATTCGCACACCTACTGGCGCAACACCTTATTCCTTGGTGTATGGTGTGGAAGCCATTTTACCTTTGGAAGTTGAGATTCCTTCCTTGCGGGTTTCCTTGCAACACCTGATTGATGATGAGACACACGGAGTCTCTCGGCTGCATCAGCTTGAGATGTTAGATGAAAAGCGTCAGACAACTCTGACACATTTGCAAGCATATCAAAACCGTCTCCGTCGCTCTTATAATAAGAAAGTCAAAGGGCGACACTTCGAAGTGGGAGACTTGGTTTTAAAGGCAAATCCCAAGAATGCACAGTCTACTGACATCATCAAAGGCAAGTTTGAACCTAATTGGGTTGGGCCTTTCATAGTAACTGCAGCCTATGGCTCGGGGGCATATCAGCTTGCCACTCTAGAAGGTGAACCTCTATCTGATCCTATCAATAGCATGCATCTTCACAAGTACTGGGCATAATTCTCTATCAGTACTTATTCCAATATGATCCTGAAAAAATACAAAAAAAAAGTAAAAAATGAAAAATACAAAAAAAATAAAAAAGAGAAAAAAGGAAAAGAGCAAAAAAAAAGTAAAAATAAAAAAAAAAAAATGATTTGCCCTCTAGTGAAAACCTAGCAAACAGGCGCTTTGGGCAAGTACCATGGTGAAAACCTAGCAATCAAGCGCCATGAGTAATGAGATCATTGCTCCGTCATCTATCATGACTTTTAGCTCTACTTTCTCTCGGCTGGTTTATCATGCCTATCTTTGTCTCGACCCAATGTTCAGTTCCAGGCCTGTTATTGGTCAACATCACTGTCTTGCCTACTCCAGTTTCTTGTACATATGTTTTGGTCCTAGGTCTATGTGTCTTTTAGCTGCACATTGGGTTCCTTCCCCTTGTCATGATCAATCACTGGAAATTTTGAATCCAATAATGTCCTGAAAAAATCATAAAAAAAAAACATTTAAAAATGTCCTGGAAAAAAATCTTCAAAAAAAATCAAATAATGTCCTGAAAAAAAAAAAATAATTGAAAAATGTCTTGAAAAAATCTCAAAAACATTTAAAAATGTCCTGGAAAAAAATCTTCAAAAAAAATCGAATAATGTCCTGAAAAAAATATCTAAAAACTGAAAAAATGAAAATCCCTAAAAATCATAAAAAGTCCTGAAAAAAAAATGAACACAAAAACATTTTAAAAGCATTAAAATCCAAAACACGCATTTTGCAATAAAGGATCTCTTTTTGTGCATAGACAGATCACTGAGTATACATCCAACAACTCGCAATCAAACATTGTGCTTTATTGAAATCACGTATTAACCGATGAACTCTTTTTACTCAAACCAAACATTCAAACTGATCCAAATTGTCATATCAATTGAACGTTACCATCAAAATCATTTGTCCTTGTCTCTACTATCATGGGTCTTATACAGGGTGTGGTATACTCGAAACCAGACTGTGTCCTGTCTTAGACGAGGTACCACATGTCCTGAAACCAGACAGCATGATCGTCCTATTAGCACTTTCAACTTTTGACAACGAAGATCTAGATGTTTGTTTGATTTGTGGGAATTTGTGCATCTTATCTTTTTATTGATTTATCTTTAGCTTCGGTCATGTTCCTATGTTGCTCGATGATGTCACTGAGTGATTTAGAGTGATCGGGATGGATCATGGTCCTTTTCTTGATTGTGATTGCTATTTGTCTATGATGTGTCTGTCTTTTGCAAAAAAAGGGTTGCATTTCAGCTCTGACCTTCAATTCCATGATGCTACGCATCCATTTTTCTACATAAAAATAAAGGTTCTCACCTACAAAGTGCATTACTGAAAGCAAGTTTTCTTCATCTTTAACTGTCTTCTATCTCATTTTCTTCTTACTAACATTTCTTCCGTCAGTTCGGTTTAGTGCTCCGATTTCTCCACCCACATATGCTGCATCCTGCATCCATTTGGTTAGTACATTTGCATCACATCAAGCATCTTATCCATTTCATATTATAAATGCATCAAAAATGCATAAGCAAAAAAATATATACATCCATACATATTCCACAAAGGTCCATAAACAGTGCATAAGTCATCCATACATGGAAAAATAACATCAGTCATAACATATTGCATCTCATCATATCGATGCATTTCATATCACATATCATAATAATATCGGAGTACAAAATCGGACTGTCTGTCCTAAGTATGGCCCGCAGGCTGACTACAACATGTCAAACTACATAATGTCCACTGTCTGTCATAAGGAGCACATGCCTCTGTCACTGGGTGCTCCCTCTATCCTCCTCATCCCTGCCATGTCTCGTGAATGATGTCCCTCCTGGTCCTGGCTGTGGTGGTCTCATAGGTCCACTCACCCCCATGCTGCTCAATGACCTCCGAGAGCGTGACCTGCTCTCTGTCCTCGATCGTGCCCGATATGAAGGTGCTCTCCACTCTGGTGGAACTACACTCTCATATAGTGTCCTCCAATACAGTCTCTCCTCTCCGGTCTCTACCAGCATCTGTGCCATCTCCCGTGCATTGGCATCCCTAATCGACCCAATGAACTCAGTGACTCTCTGTCCCTCTCGCTGTGCCTAAGCTATTGTTGTATCTCGTTCTGTCCTCAAGCTAGCATTCTGTCTCTCCAATGTTGCAATATAGTCCTACTGACTCGCTATGGTAGCCCTAAATATCTCCATCTCCTCTGTCCTAGCTGTCTCTGGCTCTATGGGTATTGTAGCATCATAAATTGTACGCACTTGCTAGGGTGGTACAATTTCACACCTAGTTTAGCACCCGCCTTGGCGCATTTTGCATTTTGCATTGCATTTCCCCTTTAGCACTTAATTCATTAAATTAATTAGATCTAGGGTTCTATTTTATCATCTCCCATATCATAAAGTTGGGCCCTTTTCATTAAAGTGTGCCCCTTTCATTTTATTCCTCCAATACATCATTTAATCAAAAACCCTAATTAGGTCCTATTTTGAACTTGGGGGCTTGATTTCGGGGGTCAAAACATCTCGAAATCACCTGTAACTTCGGGATTCGCTCTAAAATCATCATATCCGACGGCCCTGAAAATTTGGTGAAAAGTTGTCGGGACCATGGCGCACTGCGTGCACATGGTCCCGGACATTTTTCTCGAAATTTTAGGAGCATGATCCAATCATAAAATAAAGCTTAACCCCAAGAACTTGGCGGGATATTCAATCTCTAGGTCGGCCAAAAGTTGGAATTAAGACCTAGGGTTTCATATATAAGAGCTCTCTTTCTTCATTTGAAGGGATCCAAGATTTTTGGTTTCAAGGGACTTTCTATGCAGCGAAAGAGCAGATCTTTGAAGACTTCAACAACATTCAACATCCATCCATCAAGCATTCATCAATTCATTCATCCATTTAGGGATTTGAAGACATTGAAGAACAATAAGGGATCATCAACTGAAGATTGGCTTGTACCCCTCCCTTGGGGTTGGGTATGATTTCATGTTGTTTTCATGTCTTTGCATAAGCCTCATTATATCACTTGTATTCATGCTTTAGATCTATTTACATCTTGATTTGGAGCATTTACATTATCATTTGCAAGCAATTAGGGTTTACTTTCTAGGTTGCTCTAGCTTGCTTACTTGTATTTTAGGATCTTGCACACACACAAGGTCTACACACACACTACTTTTACAATACAACTTGGCTATTCGTGGAGGTGAAAATCACCAAAGCGGGGGTTTGACTAAGGCAAAACCCTATATATCCGCCCACCACACCTTTTCAGATATAAGTGCAGGTTTCAGAATTCAGACGACGCTGCAAGTTGCAGATCCGGGAGAAGCAGGCCGAGACAACACTCCACACCAAGTTTCAGAGAAAAAGACCAGGACAGGGGCGTGGAGCACCCTGGTCCTGCCAGGACAGGGGCACTGGGTGCCCTGGTCCCTGGGATAGGGGTACTGGGCGCCCTGGTCCTTGGGATAGGGGCGCTGGGCGCCCTAGTCCCTCTGTCAGACAACAACTTTCAGCAGCTTTCTGACAGCTTTTCAGGTTGCAAAATAGCAATTTCAGGGGCAGAATCAGGACAGTGGCACCCACGCCCCCATCCCAAACATTTTCATTCATATTTTAACACCGGGTATGCATTTACATTCTTGTCTTGTCCTTGTGTTTACAGCTTTCCATTATTTAAGTTCAATTCTGCAAATCTTGTTATTAGTTCATACTTGCACTTTGGGGTTTGGGATTGAACTTGCATCATTTTATCTTTCAATAACAACAAAGGAATAGAAATCCTAATAGGTAGCCCATGGCTCTCTCTTCCACAAAAAGAAGTAGCCAATTGTGTGATACCTCTAGGCTCTTTCGTATTCCACAAATGTGTGATTGAAAGTGAGATTAGGGCATGCTTGCTTAGTGTCACTTTTTCCCCCACATATTTTGGTGAACCCGACTTGAATTCCAATCTTCTCTAATTCTGATTTATGTTTTCAAATTTGAGTGTTTATGCTATTTCAAATTCAAATTTGTATTTACAAGTTTTAATTTCTTGCAAGATTCAAAAATTTAGAGAAAATTTTTCAATTCAAAGTTGAACTTGTGGATAGCTTAATTGGGATCAATAATTTCAAATCTGATTTAGGAACTCATTTGAATCATAAATTTCATTTTCTAAAATCTACATTCTAAGTTCTTGCATTGGTTAAAATTAAACATTTCCTTCTATTGTGTTATCATTTGAAAAAGGAAAATTGTTGTCATGATGCATTCATTTCATAGATGTGATAGTGGGTTAGCTTCCCTTGTTTCAATTTTTCCTCCTCCTAAAGAACTTCCCCCCATCTATAACAACATTTTAGTGCCTAAAAGAGTTTCTACCAATCCCTTTGAGACTCTCCCATGCTCTAAGGATGAAGACTTTAAGAGTGATCTTGACAATTCTCCTAAAATGTGCCCTTCTTATTTATCTATCCTAGAGGAAGAGAATGATATCATAAACACCTTTCTTAATGTTACTTCACCTTCCCTACATGATGCCTCTCTAAGTGAAAAGGCATTGATGGACATTGACTTATTTTCTCCTAAAGTTGGTCCTTCCAATGGGGGCATGTTAGTGCAACAAGAGGTTATGAACACTTCTTTCAAAGATCTCCTTCCTAAGCATGAATCTTTGGAGAAATATGTTCATGTTCCTCCTAAAAAACACTCCCTCCATGAGGATCCTTTTGTACAAGAAGATGACATTATCCCTACATTCCCTAGTGATGCCATTTCCTTTTCCAACAAAATTCCCACTAGAGATGATGAATTAATGATAAATGCTTACCCTTCTCCTAAAGTTTGTCTTACCCATAAGCATCCCTTAGAGAAAGAAGATGAAATAATAAGCAATTTCCTTAATTATCTCTCCCCTAAAGATCATATTGAACATATTTTGAGGAAAGAGGATGAGTTTAACACATCTATTGATGCTCTCCCTCCTAAGGATGAGGAATTAATAAACAATGTTATCTCCTCTCCCGAAATTGACAATACTTCAAACATTCCTTTCAACAACTTCACTATTTGGGATGAACCATTAGAAGAAGGTGTAGATTATTCTCTACCCCTAGCCAAAGGGGATGAAATCAAGATTGAAAACTCCCTTGATAGTGTCTCACCTTCCTTTAATGTCAATTATTCTCCCTCTAAAAATAAAGCATCTCCCTCTCCTCAACTTGGTTCTACTCATAAGGAAACCCTAGTTCAAGGCAAGATGTTTAACATCTCTTTCAAAGATCTCCATCTCAAAGGTGAGACTTTAGAGAGTAATTTTGATCCTTCTCCTAGAGAGTTTATTCCCCATGTAGATCCTTTCATGATAGAGGATGATATGACCTTTCCTAGTATTACTTTTCCTACTAGAACATCAATGCCTACCCCTTGTCTCTCTCCTAAAATTGATTTAATCCGTGATGAGATTTTAGTGCAAGAGAAGACTATCAATAATTCTTCCAACACTTTTGTTCATTCCTCTAAACCATCCTCAATCAATTTGATACATGTGAATAAAACACCTAACAAACCTCTCTTCACTGTCCAAGGTACTTGTCCTTCTCAAAATTCTCAAGCTTTAAATAAGCCTATCTTAGTGGTTCAAGGTGGTCATGCTAACAATTCTTTTTGCACTCCTAAGAAACCTGTTATTACTATGCAAGGAGGTTATTCTACTAAGAGCCCTTATGAGTATGCTAAGCAACTGACTAGAGAGAGTTATAATGCGGTTGCTCATACCTATAACACAAGAAACAATAGGCAACCTAATCCTCCTCCAATTATCCCAACTTCACTTCCTCCTTCTCAACCAATTCTTCCGCAAGCTCCACGTATTTCACAAATGCTTAGTAAGGAATATGATCTCATAGAACAACTTAAAGCTACCCCTGCTAAGATATCCCTTTGGGATTTGATCCAAACTTCTTCCGCTCATCATGGAATGTTACAAGATGCCTTGAAAGATTTGAATGTTCCTCCACCTAATACATCTAGTAATATAGTGTCTTTGGTTAACTCTATGATGAATCCTAAAGCTCAAATTGTGTTTACTCAAGATGAGTTGCCTACTAGTGAAATTCAACATCAATATGATCCCTTGATGATTGTGGTTATCATAAATGACACTGCTATAAGACGAACACTGGTAGATAATGGCTCTGGCCTTAATGTGTGTAGCATTAATCTATTGCATAAGATGAATGTGGATACATCCCTTATTGAGCCTAACTCTCATCCCATTAGAGGCTTTGATAATGTGGCTAAGTCTTCATTAGTTATTATCACCTTACCCATCACAGTGGGACCTGTTACTTTGCCTACTCCTATCCATGTTTTTTCGGGAAATCTAACATACAACCTGTTATTAGGGAGACCTTGGATTCACAGTATGCAAGCTGTCCCCTCTACATTGCATAGACAAGTTAAATTTATTTATAATAATAAGACATATACCTTGATAGGTGATACTAATTTTCAAGCTTGTTTGCAAACATCTACTTCCAAAGGGATTCCTTCTAAGCCTTCCTCTTCTAGTGATGACTCGTTAAACAAGATACCTATGGATGAATCATTACCCTCTGATAATCAAAATTCTTTGGATGAGTCTGAAGTTCCTGAAGAAGATTCTTCTCAACTTGAATCTACACATGAAAAGGCTTTTGATCTTGAGAAGGTTCTCGTAGAAGACGATTGGGGATCTCTTCATTTCAATCCCACTTTTGTAGGTGAGTATAGGGTTCCTCCTAGAGAGCTTAAAGTTAAAAAGAAGGAAGAAACTAGAGATCAATCAGTCTTACTTGAACCTATGAGCAATAATTTTGTGGCCGCTTCTCAAACTTCTTCTCCTCACACCTCTAATTCTGAATAATTTGATTCTTTGTCTTATAAAAAACCACCTTCTCTTTCTGAAATGGCTAATCGTTATGGTCATGGTTTTCATATTTTGGCTAAGAGTGGCTATAGTGGAAATGGTTGTGGCACAAATGAACAAGGAATTAAAGTTCCTTTAGAACATAACATGCATGAATATTCATTTGGACTTGGATATAATCTTTCTAAGCCCACCAAAGCATCTAAAAGACCATCTCTCAATGTGAATGCTATATTTAGTAGTGATGATGATCTCACTCCAACTAAATCATCTTCTACTTCTATCAACTCTCATTCCCCTCATAAGGAAATCTTGGTGATGAACAAATCTCTTTATGAATCCCCTCAAATTTCTAAATCCACTTATGAATCTTTATTTCCTATTCATCATAAAGTCCTTTCCTCCAGGGATAAGGCTCTAATAGATTACACTCATCCCTCTTCTACGATTTCTTGTGACTTTTCTTCTTCAATTTTTATCATTTTATACATGTTTTTGATCTCACTTATAGTTGAGCATTTAGCATGTCATATTCAAATACATCATTCAATCTATCATGTCTTTAAATAACATTAATGGCTATTATGTTGCTCATCATTATGTGACATTGGTAGCTCATTTACTGGGGGCTCATTGTCATTCATGATGGTACAATTTCAAGTGCAATCATATTTTTGAAGCAACATAATAGCCTAATTTTCTATGTTATCTCTTGTTCCTATGGGGTAATAATGTGGAAATATTGATCATCTTTTTTTTAGAATCCTCTTTTCCTAGATATGGGAGAAGATGTGTATTCTCTTTCTTACCTTACCCACTTCCTGTGAGGAGCATTTTACAAACACTAATGTCTTGCTTGCATGAACTCATGTGAGTATGTATTACATTTTTCTTATGTCTAAATCTCTCCCTAGAAGATTGTGTAGTCCTTCTCATTGTCCTTATCCTTGGGAGGCAATGATCTTTCCTTATTTTTATCTAAGGATCCACTTTTTCCTATTTTGTGGATGGTGTGAACTTTATTACTTGATGTTATTCCTTGTATGCATTTGTTGTTGTTTGTTCAAGGATTCTCTCTTACAAGAGGTGTAAGTCCTTGATTACAACCTCTTTTGCACTTGGTAAAATACATCCATAATGAATTCACTCTCCCAATTGGGTTAAAAAGAGCGTCATCCTTCATTAAGAATCATTTTCACCTCGCAAAAGAAGGAAGTATTGCATTCTTATTCTCTTCTTTGTCTTATTCTAGAAAATGTTATATTTGTCTAAGACAATTCCTCTCGAGGTTAGGTGTCTTTTGTACAAAGATCTCTTCTCCTCTAAGGATCTCCTTTACACATACTATAAGATATCCCTTTTCAACTATCTTATCCTTGCTTAAAGAGTGCAAAACTCTCTTGCTTGGATCTATGACATTGTTGCATTTTTGGGGTATCTTCTTTTGTGATGAAGGTAGGTATCCTTGTTCTACTTTTCTTATGACATAAACATTACACTTTTTGTGCAATGGGTCATTCTCGGAACCAGAGCACAGACTCTTAGAGCAAGATGTCTCCATTTTTCTTTTATACAAGGTGATTATTCTCGGAACCAGAGCACAGACTCTTAGAGCGAGATGTCACGCTTTTGTACTATACATATACAGGTTGTAGCATACTCGGGCATAGACTCCTATGAGGTGCTTCTAACCTCACTTACACACACATGCACGAGGTTGAGTGGAACTAGCGGCATAAGGCTAGACTTTCTCACTCTCCTCCCTTACATGGATCACCTAGACAGACTCTAGGGGCTAGTTTTCCATGTCCTTTTTCCCATGGATCACCTAGACAAGATCTAGGGGCAAGAAGTCCATGTTTTCTCTCTCACTATTCTTCTCATGGATCACCAATGTGTGTATTCATGCTTTTTTTTCCTTTCTTTTCTTCTCTTTGCATTTTGTTTCCATTTACATCCTTCATCTTGTGTTAGAGAACTCTCAAATCCTCACACTCTTTGTTGTGTTGGAATTGAGATTTGGTCCTCTTTCTTACCAAATGATTCTCCATTAGTTTTTGATCTCATATCGAATCTTCTTGTGAGCATTTGTCATCAATATTCTTTAACAATTCGAAGTGGTAAACATGATACCTTGTTTCAACTCACTAAAATTAGCAAGCCGAAACAGGGGGGGGCATATAGCTACCCTCGAATTTTCATCACCTTCCTTAGTAAGCATTAGGTGATTTGTGATCTAACATGTGTTTTGTAGGGTGCGGTTCCTAACTGTGTATTGCAGATACCGCTAGGGGCTTCGTTCGATGACTTATGGATATATCCTTTTTCAAATAATGTTTACTTTTCTATACTTTAGCTTCCATATGCACGTAGTGTTCATATGACCACTAAAGTGGGGGCTAAATGTAGCGTCGTAAATTGTACGCACTTGCTAGGGTGGTACAATTTCACACCTAGTTTAGCACCCGCCTTGGCGCATTTTGCATTTTGCATTGCATTTCCCCTTTAGCACTTAATTAATTAAATTAATAAGGTCTAGGGTTCTATTTTATCATCTTCCATATCATAAAGTTGGGCCCTTTTCATTAAAGTGTGCCCCTTTCATTTTATTCCTCCAATACATCATTTAATCAAAAACCCTAATTAGGTCCTATTTTGAACTTGGGGGCTTGATTTTGGGGGTCAAAACATCTTGAAATCACTTGTAACTTCGGGATTCACTCTAAAATCATCATATCCGATGGCCCTGAAAATTTGGTGAAAAGTTGTCGGGACCATGGCGCCCGGCGTGCACATGGTCCCAGACATTTTTCCCAAAATTTTAGGAGCACGATCCAATCATAAAATAAAGCTTAACCCCAAGAAATTTGTGGGATATTCAATCTCTAGGTCGGCCAAAAGTTGGAATTAAGACCTAGGGTTTCATATATAAGAGCTCTCTTTCTTCATTTGAAGGGATCCAAGATTTTTGGTTTCAAGGGACTTTCTATGCAGCGAAAGAGCAGATCTTTGAAGACTTCAACAACATTCAACATCCATCCATCAAGCATTCATCAATTCATTCATCCATTTAGGGCTTTGAAGACATTGGAGAACAATAAGGGATCACCGACTGAAGATTGGCTTGTACCCCTCCCTTGGGGTTGGGTATGATTTCATGTTGTTTTCACGTCTTTGCATAAGCCTCATTATATCACTTGTATTCATGCTTTAGATATATTTACATCTTGATTTGGAGCATTTACATTATCATTTGCAAGCAATTAGGGTTTACTTTCTAGGTTGCTCTAGCTTGCTTACTTGCATTTTAGGATCTTGCACACACACAAGGTCTGCACACACACTACTTTTACAATACAACTTGGCTATTCATGGAGGAGGAAATCACCAAAGCGAGGGTTTGACTAAGGCAAAACCTTATATAGCTGCCCACCACACCTTTTCAGATATAAGTGCAGGTTTCAAAATTCAAACGACGCCGCAGGTTGCAGATCCGGGAGAAGCAGGCCGAGACAACACTCCACACCAAGTTTCAGAGAAAAAGACCAGGACAGGGGCATGGAGCGCCCTGGTCCTACCAGGACAAGGGCATGGAGCACCCTGGTCCTACCAGGACAGGGGCGCTAGGCGCCCTAGTCCCTGGGACAGGGGCGCTGGGCGCCCTAGTCCCTCTGTCAGACAACAACTTTCAGCAACTTTCAGACAGCTTTTCAGGTTGCAAAACAGCAGTTTCAGGGGCAGAATCAAGACAGTGGCACCCACGCCCCCATCCCGAACATTTTCATTCATATTTTAACACTGGGTATGCATTTACATTCTTGTCTTGTCCTTGTGTTTACAGCTTTCCATTATTTAAGTTTAATTCTGCAAATCTTATTATTAGTTCATACTTGCACTTTGGGGTTTGGGATTGAACTTGCATCATTTTATCTTTCAATTACAACAAAGGAATAGAAATCTTAATAGGTAGCCCATGGCTCTCTCTTCCACAAAAAGAAGTAGCTAATTGTGTGATACCTCTAGGCTCTTTCGTATTCCACAAATGTGTGATTGAAAGTGAGATTAGGGCATGTTTGCTTAGTGTGACTTTTTCCCCCACACAGGTATGTCCTGTAATGCCTCATGCTCGCCTGAATCTGGCTCATCCTCATGCTCCTCATCATCCTCCCCACCATCATCTCCCTCATCCCCATCCCCATCATCCTCATCATCCTCGTCATCCTCCTCATCCTCATCATCTCCCTCCTCTCCTATGAGTGGGAAGTCCTCCTGTCTCCTCGGTACTGGAATACCCGGATCAGTCAAAGGCACTGGCCGTCATTGTGCAAACCATCTCTCATACTCCTCTGTCATCCCAGCATCCACCACATCTGACCTCCAATCCCACTGTCTCTGCTGTAGCTCTGGAAAGTTGGCATATGCTATGTGTGGCTGAATCATACTCCCCGACTGACTCGTCTCTCTGTGAGATCGAGAAAAGCATGCAGTCCTCCTAGGTACATCCTGCCTCTCTCAAAACTGTCGTCCGACTCTCTCTAGCAGGTACATCTCAATCACTCTCTGGCAATTCACTGGTCACCCAATCAGGTACCTCTCCTGTCTACAATATGGTAACTCCTCACTATCATCTGACCATCCCAGACAATCACGATATGGCCTCCATATGAACTCTCTCAGTCTGTCTAGCTCATGTCGCCACTACAATATGTATCCAAACGGACCCTGTCTCAGTGCTCCTCCATAGCAATACACATATGGTCGGTGTGGTACTACCTGTCTATCTGTGGTCGGTCGACATATAGCTATGTGCTCAAATGCCCATACCTGAAGCAATGTGACTCCACAGCTCAAAGTCTGCACTCCCTGATATGCTATCTGATGCAGCTGAAAATACAGCATAGCCAGTACACATGGTCCCCATGTGTACACTATCCCCTCTGTCGCCATCCACTCTAGCACTCTTCCCCATCCAATAGGGAATCCATGTCCTCGTCTATCTCCTGCCAGTAGACATGCTATCACCACGGCTATCACCACGTATCGTCGATCATACTCTAATGCCATAGTCTCCCAGCCAATCTCCCTCTCGACGATATCTAGATCATCTGCGTCGCACTCAAACAATCTACACAATGCATCTCTCCCTGTCACTGGGTCATACTCTATCATCTCTCCATGAATCGGAATGCGGAGGATACGCCATACATCCTCCAGTGTCACAGTCGCCTCTCTAGTTGCCAGATGGAACGAGGAGGTCTCTGAATGCCATCGCTCTGCCAATGCAGTAAGCAGTCCTGTGTTTGCCCTAATCTTGGGCATGAATGTGACATAGTATATCCCCAGTCCTGCTAAGGTATCTCTCTCTGTGCTCCTGAGTCTATGTCGTAGCATGAAGCAATCCGGTCGGTTCTCCCGTGTGATCAACGGATACTGTCGACTTTGCATCACAATTGGGGCAAATTTTGTCAGTTTTAGGGTTTGCTCCTATGGGTTGTATTTCCTCATTTTCATGTCTAATTAGGGTGTTTTTCATCTCATTTGACCTATCCTATCCTTGTCCCCCCTTTCCGGAGCATTTGCATGCTGTTTTGACCAAAATTAGGGTTTCCAATGCACACTTGCGCCTGTGTCCAGGAACCTACGCCTGTGTCAGGTAACCTGCGCCTGTGTCTCCCTACACAAGCATAGAAGACCCTACACAAGTGCAGGATTCACCCTACACAAGCCCAGAAGTCAGTTTCTGCATCCCTTGTGGGCCCCGCAATGTCCCGCAGGCATTCAAAATTCACGAAATTGAAAACATGGGTTTTTGAGATCCATACCACGGCTCCTGCATCGTCTGGTCATCTAAATGTGCATACATGTTCTCCAAGGTGATCCACCATTGGAATGTTCGCCATCCCTCTGTAAGTGTCCTTGTCCAGAGCACCAACTCCTCCTCCTTGGCTAGTGCAAATGAGCAATTTTCACTCTCTTGGTCCCATTTATAGATCTTTGTCATTGCATAGATGGACGTACATCCTCTCCATCTTATGTTGGTCGCGGTCTTTTGCATCTTCAATTGCTTTCCCTTCATGCATCCGATCTCCGATTGTCCGTCCATTTGATCCTATCATTCTTATCAATCAATTGGCCTCTTTTCTGCATGTTTCCGGCCAATTCCTCGAGTGGGCATGCATATATCATTGTTATTGTCTGGGGTATTTTCATATGTCATTGTCAGCGTCCAAGGCATTTTCATTATTGTTCTTTGAAACAATGCTTAAAATCGCATTGTCTCAAAGAGGGGCAAAATGTAGACACCTAAAAATGGTCAACACTTGCGGAGTCATGCTTTAACATTTGCACATTGCCTCATTTTAGGTTTTTGCATCGCATTAACATTTCTCCTATGTCACGCACTTGGTTTTTATCATTTGCGAGCATCGAGTCATTCTTCTACATTCTTCATTCTGTCTCGCTTTCAAATTTGGTCTTGTCGACAACACTATCCAATCATGATTTTGATCGATTTTATCCTATTGCATCAATGTGCGTGCTAATTTCTTATCATTTTGGACATCGTCAATCCTAATTAGGGTTTTATCCTCTTATTGATTTGTCATCAATCTTTATCATTTTCAATCTTATCATTTTGCGATCGATTTGTCATCGGTCGTTGTCATGTTCGATCTTGTCATATTTTTGATTGATTTGTCATCGATTGTGGTCATTTTTAATCTTGTCATCTTGCAATCTATTTATCATCAATCCTTGTCCTCTTGTCAATTTTGTCATTTTGTGATCATTTCGCTATCGATCATTGTCTGTCACAATTATGTCAATTTGGATCAATTTGTCATTGTTCCTCGTCAATTGGTGCATTTATCAATCAAATCATTTATCACATTGGTCCTTTGTTAAATCAAAATCATGATCGACATTAATTATCTTCAATCAAGACCTAATTGTCATCCTCGCATTGCTGATTCACCTTCTAGGGTTTTGTAATTTAGTCATTTAACCTTGCTTATCATTTTCTTCCTTTAGGATTAATAAATTACTTATTTATCCTAAGTCTTCTCATTACAATTAAATCTTCATTTAATTGGCTAATTATTCCTCTTTGTGAATTAATTAATAAATGAAAGATTATTAATTAATTTACCTAATTTCAAATTCCTAATTTTCATCAATTTCAATTTTCTAATTTTCTTAATTCCTAATTTCAAATTCCTCCTATTTCTCTCCTAAATTCATGGAAATGACATAGAAATTTGTCATAATTTGTCATAATTGACAATCAATCAATTCTTGACATAGAAATTTGTCATAAATTGTCATAAATTCTTGACATAGAATTTGTCATAAATTGTCATAAACCTTTGCATAGCAATTTGTCATAGACATGTCATAATTTTGCTATTCTTGATTTGAATTTCCATTCAAATCACTATCATGCTAATTTGTTCATCTCTCCAATTCTTCTATAAATTGGATGATCTTCATCAATCAAGGCTAATTGGTAATTGGTAATTGATAATCAGGCTATCGAATCTAAGCTTCTAGTACTTTTGATCAAAAATCATGTCTACTTGCTTTCAATTGTGTGCACTTGTAGGTGAGATCCACAACTATTTGGAGAGGAAAGAAGAACAATGGAGCCGCATGAAGGAGCATTCAAATCGTGTCTATGGTTTGCATAATTTCTAGTTTTGTATGCTTTGTTTTCATGTCTCTATTGAATGTGTCTTAGGATAGATTCATTGCAATGAATGCACTTGTGATTGATGATTATGTTTATCTTTGTCTTGTGATGATTTCCTATTTCCTAACGTACAGATATCATCTGAGGCAGACAAGGTATTTATTTGGCCAACATCCAGGTTTTCTTTTGCCATGAGCTTCGCTAAGCCCATTCCTCAGACCAACTTGGTAATCTGGATGTCAATGTTAAATTCTTTTATTTTGTTAATCCACCTGCACTTGCAGTCTATTGTCTCAGATTAAACAAAATTGTCCTTAACTACTGCATTTGGTACATAAGCAATAACATGCACACCCACAAGATAAGGTCTGAAATTTTTCACAGCTTTCACCAAAGCATAAGCTTGTTTCTCCATGATGTCATATTTGAGCTCTGCTTCTTGAAGGGATTTACTGTAAAAAGCAATGAGCTTCTTGTACCCCTCATTGTTCTTCTGTAGCATAACTACAACTATAGTGTGAAATTAAGCAAAAGAAAAAATTGAAAAGGCTTACTAAAATCAGGAGCTTTCAAAACAGGGGCCTATTTAATTGCCCTCTTTATAGCTACAAAGGCCTCTAGAGCTTCATTTGTCCAATCTATCTGTACGTTAGGAAATAGGAAATCATCACAAGAAATATATAAAAGTAATAGCTCAATCACAAATGAATTCATTGCAATGATCTATCCTAAACAACACTCAATAGAGACATGAAATAAAAAAATTCAAAAGCAAAGATTATGCAAACCAAAAATGTGATTTGAATGCTCCTTCATGCGGCTCCATTGTTCTTCTTTCCTCTTCAAATGATTTTGATTGTGGATCTCACCTACAAGTGCACACACATAATTGAAAGCAAGTAGACAAGATTATTGATCAAGAGTACTAGAAATGTGATTGATTAGAAATTCAATAATCTAATTACCAATTATTAATTATGGGATTTGATTGAAGAAATTCATCCAATTTATAAAAGAATTGGAGAGATGACAAGATTAGCATGATTCAATTCAAATGGAAATTCCAAATCAATTATGTCAATTATGACAAATTATGACAAATTATGCACTTTCTATGCAAAATTTGTTGATTGATAATTTATGACAAATTATGACAACTTCTATGTCAAAATTGATTGATTGTCAATTATGACAAATTTATGACAAATTGACATGTCATTTCCATGAATTTGGGAGAGAAATAGGAGGAAATTGAAATTAGGAATTAGAAAATTAAGAAATTAGGAAATTGAGAATTTAGGAATTAGGTAAATTAATTAATAATCTTTCATTTATTAATTAATTCACAAAGAGGAATAATTAGCCAATTAAATGAACATTTAATTGCAATGAGAAGACTTAGGATAAATAAACAATTTATTAATCCTAAAGGAAGAAATGACACACACAAGGTAAAATGATTAAATCACGAAACCCTAGAAGATGAATTAGGTCTTGATGAAAGATAATTGACTCGATCATGATTTGATTTTGGATTGATAAATGACCAATGTGATAAATGATTTGATTGAGAAAAAGCGCTAATTGATGAGGAACAATGACAAATTGATCCAAATTGACATATTTGAAAAGGATGACGATCGATGTCAAATCGATCGCAAAATTGACGAGATTGACAAGTTGATAAGAGATTGACAAGATTGACCAAAATCATGATTAAAGATTGTTATCGACAAGACCAAATTTGAAAGCGAGACAAATGAAGAATGCAAAAGAAAGACTCGATGCTCGCAAATGATAAAGACCAAGTGCGCAACATAGGAGAAATGTTAATGCAACGTAAAAACCTAAAATGAGGCAATGCGCAAATGTTAAAGTATGACTCCACAAGTGTTGACCATTTTTAGGTGTCTACACTATCTTTTCTCCCTTTTTCAAAATTTTAGAGATAGGATTAACTATCTCAACAAAATTTTATATGAATTTGGGGACAAAATTAATTTGGCCAAAAAATGACTAAATGGCCTTCACAGTCTTAGGGACAGATATTTTGTCAATAGCTTCTACTCTCTCAAAGTCTATCATCAACCCATCCTTGGACACAATATGACCTAGAAAATTATCTTCAGTCACAAGGAAGTGGCATTTTTTAGGATTAAGAGAAATCCTATAATCTAAATCTCTTGTGAACACCTTTTCCAAATGTGAACAGTGATCTTATGCCTTTTAGGAAAATGTTGTTAGATCATCCTAATAAACAACCATGATGACATATATTAAGTCTTAAAAAGATACATCCATAGCTCTTTGAAAGGTAGCTCCAACATTTGTTAAACCAAAAGGAATTCTCACATACACATATGTCCCCCATTGAGTTGTGAAGGTAGTCTTATATTGCTCTGACTATTTGACTTTCACTTGGTTGTACCCTAAAAATCCATCCATCATGGATAGCAATTCACAACCTATAACCTTTTGTAGCATTGCCTCCATATTTGGGGGATAATATATTCAAGTTTTTGAAGTCTACGCACAGCCGTATATCACCATTCTTTTTTCTTACTGGCACTAGATTAGACACCCAAGAGGAATGTCTGATAGGATTTATAATTCCTCCTTCTTTGAGTTTCATTAGATCTTCCTACATTTTAGGCCTAAGTACTATGTTTATTGGCATTTTCTTCTATCTAAATGGCTTGGCATTAGGGTCCAGTGGTATTTTATGCTGGAATAGGTCTTCTTTGTAATCTTTTAAGTCATCATATGACCAAGAAAACACATGCTTATATTTTCTTAGGAAGGCAATGAGAACTGATCTACTTTGTGGACTCATCCTTTTGCCAATGTATATCCTCTCAAGTGATGACTCAGTCCCTAGATTTATCTCTTCTAGCTCATCCACATTAACTACAACTGTCTTCATAACTCCACTATCATTCCCATTAAATACCTAATCTAATGCCACAAGACCCTTTGGGATCTTATTTGTCCTTAACTACACAATTTTATTACCAAATATTGTTTTCTTTCCATTAGTTGTTTCAACAAAAGCATTGAAGTCAATTTCCTGACTTTCATATTCATCTACACAATGCAAAAAAATTAGCAAATGAAAATGGCCCCCCTCTCATATTACTCCACCACCTTTGAAAATACATGAAAATTCATAACCTTAAATTGCCACTTTTATGAGCTTATGACCTTTGCGAGATGGTAGGGTCCATGTGTTTCCTTGTTACTTAATATCCAGCACAATCATCATTACACCTTGCTTCAAATTGCGAGATAGTGGGAGTTTACTAATTCCCTATTACTTTCTATCTCGTAGTGTCATCTCCTTTTCATTGTTCACCTCGTGAGATAGCAAGGATTCATTGTTACACTACCGCTTCATTGGCTTGGAACATCCCTTCTTTACTTCTAACACATCCACACAAAGGTGGGGAAGCCAAAATACTTACCCCGCTATCCTTCTTTACTTTCCTTGATACTCCTTTAAGTCTACGAGAAACCCCTTTTCTAATCATCTTGACTCTCTCTCGCTATCTCGCATCACATCTTTACTATATATTTTATTTCTTGTCTTCATGCTTTCCTCCATACGGGTTAGCAGGGCCTTATTTATTTGCACGTGAAAGTCATCCCACGGGGTCTTAACTCTATTGCCTTCAACACAGCGGGATGGCAGGGTCTTCATTCTATTCCTTCAACACTCTCTCCTACTATCCAGCATCACATGTCTTTTGTCCATTAGGTCTCTATGGGGGGAGTGATTTGTCTTTTTATTGTATCCCATTGTCTTGCAGTTGGTTTTACCTTCTTGATAGCACCTTGTGGGGTAACAGGCCTTCATTTATTTGGTTCCCACTATCCCGCACAAACATTTCCTTCCTCTCACACTACTTGTAGGAGTCTATTTTCTTGGCTTCAAAGCACATCTCTCTATCTCGCACGCTAGAGCTGGCCATACCAAACACTTTGTGAGATAAGAATTCTATCATTAAATGAGCTTCCCACTATCCCATGCCCTCTGAAAGATCATAACAAATGACCTACAGGATAGGAACTAAGGGTTGCTAAATAACAATCCCGCTATCCCACAGTGACCAGCAACACAAGGGTGGACTTAAGTGAAATTTTTTCAACATGTGGTCTCTTACTAAGGGGTAAAGGGGTCGTAATGCAGGCACACCTAGGACACTTAGGCTTTTAAAACATGGGACTTACATGCGAATCACTGAACCTTTTGAAAAATACAAGTGACCAACTTGAAAGGGAAAACCTAGCATGTGGGGCTGATATACACATTACTGCGAACCCTTTGATGAACAACATAAGACATAGAGACTGACTACTCACAGTTAACAAAGAATTAGAATAGAGCCAAGGATAAATCAAAGGTCACTTAGAAAATTTTTAAACCCCTCTAGAATCCTACCACCGAGGACATTTTAGAAACACAAAAGATTCTATTACAACAAAAATTAACACTTCCAACATGCACTACACCATTTCCCATAAGGCAGGTGCCACAAAGTCTTGGTATGCCCTCTTTTGGTCATCATAATACTAGATACAATCCGTTTGGTGGCCAAAAAAATTGGTATAATCAAAATTGGCAGTAGATTCCCATCTCACAGCCCAAGTATAACAACAAAAACCTCAAGTTCAAGGAGGGAAGGAATTTCAGCAAGGGAAACCAAAGAATCAACAAAATCAAGGTTTTTATCACTAGCAACAAGGAGCAAACCAATTTGCTAGGGTTCCAATGCAAATGGACAAACATGGACAAAAAAAATTTCAAGGAATTCCTAGGTTCCCAAATGCAATCAGTTATGAGGTCAAAATGCAAGTCCCCAAGTTCTCTGCCAATAATGCTTGACAGGAGAGGATCATTTAAGAGAATTTAAAATTTTTATGGACAACTATGAGTTAGAAAATGAGGATGTGATAATGAAACATTTTATGAAATCTTTGGTAGATGATGCTAAGGATTGGTAAAAAAGTTTACTTGATAATTCTGTTATCTCTGTGAGAGATTTTAAGAATTTGTTTAAAGATCAGTATGGGGATCATTGTGACCCTAGTTTTTCCTCAAATGAGTTCACAAGTATTCAAAAAGGGGTTAATGAACCCGTCACATCTTTCAACACAAGGTTTCTCAAAATTTTCAATAAGATTCCACCTCTCTTAAGGCTTGTAGGTCCTATATGTCAAAAATTATACATAAGTGTATATGATCCTAAAACCGGATATGAATTAAGGAGTGTAAATATCCCTAATTTAAAGGAAGCTTTTAAGGTTGCACCGAACATAGAAAACAATAGAAAAGAATTTATCATTTTTGGAAAAAGAGAGGGTGTTAAGATATTGCAGAATCTTAAGCATTCACAAGTAAATCAACAAAATGATGATGATAGGCTTGATAGGGTGATGAAAAAATTAAGGAACTAGATCATAAGATTTCTAGGAATGAAAAGATAAATACTCATGAAAGAAATACACATTATGGATATTAAATACTGACATTGCATAGTATGCCTTACAATACAAATTGGAAACATGGCAAGCCTTTGCCTAATAATCAAAGGGAATCTAAAAATAGAGAAACTCTTGATCCACTAAAAGGTCCAAATGTTCACTTTGTTGAAGAGATTCCATGGTATTTGGCATGCCAATTACCTCATTCCTCAAACATGTGTGTTATAGTCCAATCTTTGGTATAATGGAATATGTGGATAATGAATATGGTCAACTTGACCACATTATAAACATGTTGTCTTCTAACTATTATCTCAAAGAAGAAGATGTAACTTCAGATGCTGATGATAATGAACTTGATGTAAATATGAAAAGGCACCAAAGTTAGAGATTGTTGGATCCAAGAACACTCAGAGGGGGGGCGAGTTAGTGTTCTATCGATAATATAAGATTTTACCTTATTATAACATACACATATAAACGAGTAAATGAAGAAACATATAACATAAGTAAATAAACTAGCCACATGAATGAACACCATAACACACTAAATTTATACGTGGAAAACCTCAAAGAGGAAAAATCACGATGGGATTTGTGACCCACAATATCAATTCACTGGCCATATGAAAGATATTACATAGCATGGGGGCCTGCACATGTAGGAAGAGACACTGCCTAGAGGACACTTCTCAACACAAAAGAATCTCACTAACTACAAGCTTCTGCTAAGATAAAATAGTAACGGTGAACTCACAAAATGCATCTACAATACCAAAAAGAGTTCTGGTTATAGGTCTGTTCTATACCAATTCATAAACCCTAAACCCTTCTATCAGTATCTCCTTTCCTCCAAGAATGCTTTAACAACCATCTATTGATCATTGCATGATATAAAATTTGCATATAAATGACTTACATACATATCCTTCACATCACCTTATTCTACTTCCTTTTCATATATCAAAATGACCTAACAGACTGACTTATATACCCTTTACAAACAATATGCCTTATGTTGGATTACAATACAAAAGATATTCAATGTCGGTCCTATACAATAATTACAAAATGATTTTACAAATAAAACCTTTCAGATCCTGGACTGATGTCAGCTTCACTGAAGTTTTGGGTATCAGTGCTGGTGCTTGTGATGACTCTGATTACTCCAATGCCAATATCTGCCGGTCTATGCCTCCAAATGTCGGTATCTACCGATATAAGCATTCCATAGAATCTTGTTGCCATAAATGACAACATATGATTCCAATGAGTATCAATTTCCAACAATCTCCCCCTTTGGCATTGATGGCAACACTCATGTGAAAAATGGATTCCCTGTCAGTTGAACTGAAACATGAAACATGCTCCCCTTGAGCTGATTGACTTTGTCTATAATATACTCTGTCTGATATCCTCCCCCTAGAATTATATATTTTTCACACAATATACACTCCCCCTTTGGCATCAATGCCAAAGACTGGTGAAAGAATTGAAAGAATTGTTACAGATTACTTTACCAAAGCTTGACCAACCTCAAGATTTACAGGTGAGCTTTCTCTAGCAACTGTACATAGGTATCCCAACCAGTTTTGAATGTTTCAGATATGGATACAAGTCCACTCAATAAATGTGCTAGTGTTTCTTTCTCAGTGACTTCTACCGGTGTGGGCTTCGCAAGCATATCCATATATTCCCTCTTATGTACACCAAGTGAATCCAATCTTGGACTCACTAAACCTCTGAGACTCCTTGCTCTCTGAATAATATTGTCTCTTTCCTTTTCAAAAGAAAAAACTTGGTTCTCCAAAGTCAAAATTTGTCCATCAATGGATGTTGTAAGTGAAGTTAGTCCATCAAAGGAATTAGCAATATTAACAATTTGTTCATGTAACTCCTTTAACCTCTTATCTACATTTATTGTAAGAATCTCCATATTACAACAGACCATGTAGATGTTAGTACACTATTTCAAAGAATTTTCAATAACTATAAGTTTCTCTTCAACCTTCCTCTTCTCTGTCTCAATAATATGGTCAAAAGAGGCTTTCTTGGCTAGATTAAATCTTTCAAGTGCTTTCTTGTTGGAAATTTGCTGCAATGTTTGAAAGTTTTTAGATATGTTCTCTATCAATGCCTTAAGCTTTCTGGAAGGGCTTGCTTCAACTTCAATGATACAATCAAGAATCAATCAATGCAAAATTGTTATTGGCTGATCTATTATTCCTTTGTCTGTAGATCCTTCCTTCATTAGCTTTGAGTAGCCATCATCATTAGCTCTGTGGGACTCATCTGTGTGATTGATTTCTTTTCAACTTGAGAAGTGTCAATTGCCAAAAGTTTTGTTGGGGAATCAACTGCCGGTATGGTACTAGGTGTCTTATCAGTCTCCTTCTCCTTATCCTCTTTCGGTGTATCCCTTTTCTCATCCTCTTTTGCACCGATGGCTCTACCACTTGGTGCAATATCTGTTACTATCGGTAGAGTATTATCCACAATGTTATCAGTATCCTATACATTATCTATTTTACCTTGCTCAGACTGTACAAATGATGTCTCTGCCAGTTTAGTCTGTACACTCTCATCAATTTTAGGTTTAACTATCGGTTCATTCAAAATTTGATCCGAACTTCCCAAAATTCCTTTCCCTTTAGATCTGTCCGGAATGGTGGGAGTTGTTGCCTTAGCAAATTCTTCTTGAGAAGTGAGAAAATCGGGATTCTTTTGGAAGAATTTAGCCCAACCATCTCTGGTCTCATTTGTTATCTCATTGAATCTACCCATCATTAAGCTTATTTGTCAAGATTTGCTGCTAAAGATTGTTCTATTTGAAACTTGTATACATCTATTCATTTCCTCATTATTTATAGAACCACACATACTCAAAAGTTCAACTTCTTTGATCTCTTCGTCCCTTCTGATTGCATCTAATCTCCTTGCATCTAACTTATTATACAATGATAAATGAATTTCCTTCAAAATCTCCACCAAAACCTTCTTATATATGTTTAAATGTAACAAAATTGCTTCTTCCATTTCATTTTTCTCATTATCATCTAAATCTTCATAAAAATTTGACACATTCTTCAAAATTCCATCTTTAGTTACCTCATCAATTAGCTTTACACAAGTCATATTACCAGATTTAGTTGCTTCATCACTCTTTTTCTTCTTGTTGGAGGTTGTAGGAGTGAATGGAGTAGGCTGCCTCTTCTGAGTAGGTTTCCTTGCTAGAGGTGTGGATGTAGTTGTTACCTTTCTTACTATCTTCCTCCTTGGTTCCACCTTCTGCTCTTCTACCAGAGGCTTGTCAGCTTTCTTCCTTTGTACCCTTCTGAATGCAAGATGTTGATTATCCTCTAGATCAGAGTTAAAAGTGATAGAAGAAATGAAAGTCTCGGGCCTCTTTACCTAAGGAGCACTAGCCGCTACCAGTTGATCTACCAGTTTAGATCAAGAACCTAGTTCTGTATCTATCCCATGAATTACATTTTGAACAAATGTAGACATTTTGTCTATCTTCTTTTCCCTCCTTTTCTTGTTGAAACCAATTTTGACCTCAAGAGCCTTCTCCTCTATAGTGCCAAAGTGTTCAACCTTATCATCCAAAGGTGCATCAATCAACATTTTAGCATATAGCTCCAAGATGTTGTCATCTACTTCATAACCCAATTCAGTGACCCATATATTTCTAGGTTCCACTACTTCCATCAGTGTCTCATATGTTTTTATCATGAAGCAAATATAAGTGGAGTATTTCTCCACAATGTGTTTGGAGATTCTTCCATCAGTCTCATGTTTTCTTGAAATTTTTTAAAGTAGCCCCAAAGCTTCTCATCCTTGTTACTACCAAGACAGGTGATTGCATTTTTGATCTGCATACCTACCAGTATGTCATGAGCCCAACATTTCTTTCCCAAACCCGGTAGATCATTCATGAAGTACAACATCAAACAGACAATAAGATTGCCAAACTAGAAAGTTCCTTTCTTAACACCTTTGATCTTGCCAATATTTAACATTAATTCACTCCTTAACCATTCGCACAAGTCATAATTTTCATTATTATTTATTATTTGATATGCAACATGGATACAGGAACTGACAATAGAGTTCAATAGACTTGATTGAGTAACCTTGTAGCCAATGATCATGCTAGAAAATTTCACATCTGTGTCTTGGATGGTGCTGACCCTCATTGATCTTCCATCATGGGTTGCGCCAGTGAGCTTCTCAACCGCAGTGTTGGAGATCTTCATTCTTGGTTCTTGTCCAAGTTTGGGTAAGTCGGTGACCGCCTAAATTTATTCTTTGGTGATCATGTGGGGCTAGTCCAGCCAGATGAATTCATTATGGACCTTGCTCAGAACATATCTAATCACTTCATCCTTGAATTCTGGTATATATAGGATTCTGGTTAACCCTAGGTCTTCAATGATTAGATATTCCAGCTTGATTGTTCTGCAACTACCTAGTATCTCAGACTGATACATTCCCTTCATTTCCTCAGTGCCTAAATCCTCCAAGGTGCACTGAATATAGTCCCTAACATCTTCCACATAAACTACGCCATCAGGAACCCAAAAAAATGTGCCAATAGAGTCTTCCTTCATAGCAATTTAGGGAACTTCCTTGAAAATAGGTCTAAGCCTATCCTTAACCTCAACAGTGGTGGGATTCACAATGAAAGTAGGAGTAGATGATGATCCAGATGCCATTTCAAAGAAATACTTGGATAACGATCGCCAGTTAAGAGATTTTGATTACTTCTTAGATAACTGCTGGAAATTATTTAGAATGCCTTTGCTTTCTCTTATTTGCCTATGATTTGCCTTTGCTTCACTTTGGTTTTCTCGAGTACTGGGTGAGTGAAAATGAGTTAATTTTCCTTTTTATCAGTGAGTAAACCCTAATTTGTCACTATCATAAATGCTTAGCGATGTGCCCTATCAGATGTTGGTTTCATAGTTTTATGTCGGATAAACCTCCATCAATCATCAATACCACTCTCCAGATCTCTTTTGGGGAATATGCAAGATTTACAATGAATTTTCCAACCCCTAAGGCGTATGCCTCAGTTACCAGTTGAATTTCTTGTCAGTGCAGAAATCCTCTATTCTACCGGTGGAGTTAATGGTGCAGTTACTGGTGTAGTTGCATCTCCACTTGGTTCTTCATAATTTCTAACCCATCTCTTGGTGTGATCTTGTTGTATTTCATCTACCTTCTTCTTTCCTTTCTCATTTGCTTTATCATTTCTAACCTTTGTAGTCTTGCTTCTGCAGTACTTAGCAATATGACCTATTTTGTTGCATGCATAACATGTAACATTGTTCTCTTGAATTACTTTGAAATATCCAGTGTCATTTCTTGACATACATTGATTAGCCAGATGTCCAAAATTTCCACATACATGACATTTAACATTCAATCTACAATCTTCTGACTTGTGACCATATTTATTGCAATTTGTGCATTGACCAGGAACTGAATTGTAGTTTTGATTTGCTCTATTTCTACATTGTCTAGCCATATGACCAAATTTATTACAAACAAAATATCTACCATTGAATTTGTAAGCATTATGTTTCCTTACTAGTTTCCTCTGGTCTAATGAGTTCTACAAATGGGGTGTCTGATCTTCATTTGTAGTACTAGAGCTTTCACCTTGTACAAATCCAAGTCCTCTAGAATCTTCACTCTGCCTTTGTCTTTTCAATAAATCATCCAACTGTGCAGCACTAATCCTAAATTTTTATTTATAATCACTTGCAGTAGTTAGATCATCTCTTAGAGTCATTATTTGTCTCTCTAGCTCTTGTTCATTATTCTGGGATTGTACCAAATCGATTCTCAATAGATTATTCTCATGAATCAATCTACCATATTCTTCAAATTTGTTCTTCAGACATATAGCAAGATTTTCTTCCTTCTTCTTTTTATCCTCAATATCTTTTGACATCCTCATAGTCAAGTCTTGCATTTCATTCTTCATGAGCATGTTTTCTTGACTTAGTTTATGACATTGTTCCTTAAGTGCATTTTTCTCTTCATTATCCTGGTTTTGCAAAAGTTCCTTTCTCTTAGCTTGAGCAAATGATAAACGTTCTTGCAAAACAAGAATGAATTCATTAGTAGAACTCAATTCATCTTGAATTTTTAAGTTCTTCATCCTTTCAGCATCATAATCCTCAAGTGCCATCTCAAGTTACTTCTCCATAGCCATGTTCAATTATTCTGGTTTTAGGATCTTCCTCAAGCTGTTAAACTTCCTCCGAGTTACCAAGCTCTGATACCAATTGTTGGAATCCAAGAACACGAAGAGGGGGGGTGAATCAATGTTCTATTGGGAATATAAGATTTTACCTTATTATAACATACACATATAAACTGGTAAATGAAGAAACATATAACATGAAGTAAATAAACCAACCACATGAATGAACACCATAAAACACTGAATTTATATGTGGAAAAACCATGGTGGGATTTGTGAGACACAATATCAATTCACTAACCATATGAAAGATATTACATAGAATGGGGCCTACACATGCAAGAAGGAACACTACCTAGAGCACACTGCTCAACACAAAAGAGTCTCACCAATTACAAGCTTTTGTAGAGATAAAATAGTAATGGTGAACTCACAAAATGCATCTGCAATGCCAAAAAGAGTTCCGGTTTATCTCTGTTCTATATCAGTTCATAAACCCTGAACCCTTCTACCAATATCTCCTTTCCTCCAAGAATACTTTACAAACCATCTACAAATCATTACATGATATAACATTCGCATACAAATGACTTACATACATATCCTTCGCATCACCTTATTCTACTTCCTTTTCATATATAAAAATGACGTAACAAACTGACTTATATACCCTTTACAAAGAATATGCCTTATGTCGGCTTACAATACAAAAGATATTCAATGTTGGCCCTATACAATAATTACAAAATGATTTTACAAATAAAACCTTTTAGATCCCAGACTGATGTCAGCTTCAATGAAGTGTTGGATGCTGGTGTCGGTGTCAGTGATGACCCTGATTACTCCAATGTCAGTAACTTCCGGTGTATGTCTCCAAATGTTGGTATCTAATGGTATAAGCCTTCTATAGAATCTTTCCATCAATGACAACATATGATTATAATGAGTGTCAATTGTGAATAGACATATCATCAACAAGTCTTTTTAGATGATGACTCATCAGAATTCAAGCGACCACTTTCTTCTCTCTTTCATGAAGATGAAAAACATAGCCTTGAGAAGACCTACTAATGATGAGATTAGGTCTCTCACAATAGCTACCATTCAATAAATAAAGAGTAATTACAATTTGAGGAATAGGATGGTAGGGAATGAGCAGGGAAATCCAAGAGGCTTATTCTTCAAAACAACTTCTCAACCAGAACATACAACTCAACATGGCAAAAAGACAACCTCAAAATTAGAGAAAGGTCCAATTTGACATCCCAAATGAAAATAAGAAGGAAGATAACATGTCCATGAAAAATCCTACCTCAGCTACTACTACCCAATCCATCCCTAAAGAAAAGGAGAAACATACAAAGCTAGAGGTGTGTAAGACATCTCCTACTCCCACTATGATTAATACACCTAGCTTTGACATGGCCCGAGAAATGAATCAAGTGAAGATCTCAGTTCCATTCCTAGAATTAATGAAGGTACAAGATCACAGAAATGTTTCTTTATCTTTGATAGCTGACACTATTGTGAGAGTTGATAAATACAACACCACAGGAGCCCAAAAGATCTTTGCAAGTTGAAATAAACCTGTTACAAGGAGAAGCAAGGAAGCAACAACAGAAAAAAAAATACACAGAAAATATGCTCAAAAATATGAGAGCTCAATATTCAAAAAATGTGTAATGTGATAATCAATCAATCCATGATACAAAGAAAAGAATTATCCTCTAATAGGTCAAGAAACCCTAAAAAGGAAAAACTAGGCTTGCACATAATAATTAATAAAAGAGTTAATTATTATGCACCTAAAGTTAGCTTGAGTGTAAAAGAGATAAAGGGAACTTAAATAATTAAACAAATGTTGTTTAATTAATCAAGTAAAGACCTGATTACTCTAACACCCCCCCTTAAGCTAGACTTGGGGAGAAGCTAAAACCTAAAACAACTATTGAAAGTAGGAAAGATGGATCCCGACAACAAGGCATGATCAGGTACCCAAATACAACCAAATCTCTATGAACTAGAGAAATAGAGAAAACCAAGTGGGAAAAAAAACTCTACTCCAAACAGAGATGGAAAAGGCAAGTGAAGGACTCAAAAATCCTCCAAACAAGAATGTTCCAAAAAGATCATGACTAGGTAGAGAAGACTGTAATCTATATGAGTGCCCTCAAATGACACTACTCAAATTAGATGGCAAACAAAGGCAAACAATTGAACTCGAAGATACAGATTGCATGAGAAACCAAAGCCTGAAGAGATGATCAATCGAACCAAGTAAGCATTAGAACCAATAGGACAAACCTCCCCATAATGCTGAAAAGGAAAGAGGGATAGGTACACTAAAAGAATGGCCAACAAGAACTACACGACGAAGAACCAGGAACATCGAAGGTGCTGAGAAAGTACATAGTTTCATGGAAGGAACACTCACTTGACACACATCATGAGGTGAATGTGATGGAAGGAACACTCATTGGACAAAGGTAGATGGAAAACAAAAGGCAAACATCAACCCCCTATGGTACTTTATAAATAATGCATGTACAATAAGGCACAAGATGTGAAAGATCCCAAGTAAACAATGCATGATGGCACTTTATCTCAATGTGTTTGCATAAAAGAAGCTACAATGATAAGAAGAATGGAAACAGAAAGAACAACCAAAACCAAGACATCCTACTCAGAGAACAGATCCTAGGACTTGAAACAACCAAGATATTTACTAGAGTGTTGAAAAGAAAAAAACTGAATAAAATATTTATAGAGTAGAATTTGGAAAGAAAACCCATATGGCTGCAAAGTACACAGAACAAGCTTTCCAACAATATAAAGTTTTAAAAAAATGGAGTTCGGATGCTCATTCTATGGTCCCGGAAGTGCAAAAAAGAGACCCCACTTTGACTGGAAAAAAGTACAGTAAAAAGAGTACAACAAAATTGGAAAAAATTCCAACACCACTAGGTTTGGCTTGGAACTAGCTTTTCGATAGCTATTCATTTTCAAAAAAATGACTTTGTTTGCCCAAGTTATGGAAAAACAACCAACCCCCCCTAAAAGAGGCAAGAGGGAGGTGCAATAGTGGCAGGGTCGGGCAGAGGAGGCCCATGGGCGATGCTCTGGTGGCGGGTGGGTGGCACGACGGTGGCTGGTAGACAGAGCTGCTGCAGCGGGTGGAGCTACAGTGGCTGGTGGCGGCAGGGAGAGCTAGGTTTCCAGTAGGAATGGGTGACAACGGAGCACATGCAGGCCATGGGTAGCGCTGCGGTGGCCGACGGGGGCTAGAGGTGGGGACCAGTGAAGAAGACACCGACAAGGGCTGTGAAGGCGGTTGATGAGGAGGGCGGTGGTAGCCAGCAAAGAAGGCACCAATGGGGGCTACGGAGGTGGCTGACAAGGAGGGCGTCGGCAATGGCCGAAGGGCAGGTACCGACGGGAGG
The DNA here is from genome assembly GCF_030272615.1 of Cryptomeria japonica. Taxonomy (NCBI): domain Eukaryota; kingdom Viridiplantae; phylum Streptophyta; class Pinopsida; order Cupressales; family Cupressaceae; genus Cryptomeria; species Cryptomeria japonica. The sequence goes on along the minus strand of NC_081411.1, from coordinate 658,578,509 downwards.
CCTGCTCTAACAGGGCAGAGTCCTGCGGCAGCCAGGGGGCCCCACTTGAGCTGTTTTGATTTTGTTGATTTTGTGCCTTCATTAATTCTAGGAATGGCACAAGAGCCCAAAAGATCTTTGCAAGCTGAAATAAACCTGTTACAAGGAGAAGCAAGGAAGCAACAATAGAAAAATAAATACATAGAAAATATGCTCAAAAAGATGAGAGCTCAATATTCACAAAATGTGTAATGTGATAATCAATCAATCCATGATACAAAGAAAAGAATTAACCTCCAATAGGTCAAGAAACCCTAAAAAGGAAAACCTAGGCTTGCACATTATAATTAATAAAAGAATTAATTATTATGCACCTAAAGTTAGCTTAACAGTAAAAGAGATAAAGGGAGCTTAAATAATTAAATAAATGTTGTTTAATTAATCAAGTAAAGACCCGATTACTCTAACAACTATTAGGGCTTCAAGTAGGATTGATAGTGGAAATGAGAAGAGTATGCCAATTGCTAAGATCAACCAAATTTGTGAAAATAAGAAAACAACAACAAATACTCCTGAGGTGTATTTAGGAACAACACTCTAGAGATTTCCTTCACAAGTAGACCCTTTTTACATCACACTCCTCATTAATAACAATCTAGTAAAAAATTTCATGTTGGATTTAGGAGAAACAATCAAAGTTATGCCTTTAGGTATCATCAAGCAATTAGGACTTTGGGTTGACACTACTTATGGAAGATGTTAAGCCATGGATAATAAGGTGATTCCTATTTTTGGTGTAATCAAATACTTGGAACTGAGATTTGTTGCCTATCCTGAGATTCCTTACAAAATGGATGTCACTGTGGCAGATATCCCTCCTCAATATGGCATGTTATTCTCAAGACAATAGGGAGTAGTTGTAGGAGGTCACATGTAATAATATATTTCCTTTCCCATAATTCTTATGGATGGAAGAGATGTCAAAATTTATAGGGAACCGAGATCTCAAATGGTCATTGAAGGTGTACCTCCTAGGGAGTTTGTTTGTTTTTGTGATGTTGATTTAGAGAACTTCAAGGTAGATAACCACAAGTACTCTTGAAAAATATTGATGCAATTAACTTCAAATTATAGTCTGACCAACAAGATTTGTGGAATATATATTTTGATGGAGCATGTTCTAAGGAAGGATCAGGTGCAAGTATCCTATTTATCTATCCTAGTAACAAAACCTTCAAGTATTAATTATTGTTGAGTTTTTAATGTACTAACAACATTGCAGAATATGAAGCTTTACTTATTGGGCTAAATATTGCTAAAAAACATGGAATTACGATGCTAGATGTAGTCGGAGACTCTGAGCTAATTGCATCACATGTAAGATCTAAGTGATGAATACTAAGAGGGGGGGGTGAATTAGTATACAAATAATTACTTAACTTAAACACTTAAACAGTTTAGCAATAAACCGGTATAACAGTTTTACTAACAAACCGGTTAATACAAATGCAAACCAAATAGAAAATAAGGCATTCACCCACAGAAGCACAATCACCATAACACAAGAGATTTTGATGTGGAAACCCATATGGGAAAAACCACAGTGAGATGAAACTCACAAGTAAATATCTACAGAATAGTAACCAGACCGGTTACGGTCACACAATGTTCTTCACCAGAACGGATCCTGTTAGGAATCTCAATCTTTGTTGGGAGATAAGTCTGATTAAAGACTACCTTGTGAGAGGATTTCAAATCCACAGTTGTGAACCACCTTGTTAGAGGATTTGCAAAGGCTTTTCTGGGCCTACCCGGTTAAGTGTTTCAGACTTGTTGAAGATGTGAGTAATCAACAAGTGAATGATCTAGCAAATAGCACAGTCTGCTTGGTTAGATCCATGATAGCTCATTGCTAATGCATTTCAGCATTACTCCAGTCTTCAGTAAATCCACACTCTGTTATAGCAGACAAACTCAATCTTCTCTTCTAAAATTGCACATCCAAAAACTCATCAACCACACAAAACCCTAACAACTACCACTACTAAGACCCTAGACATGATGTCCTTAAAAAAGGAATCTAATTTCATGTCATTCCAATAGGATTACATTGCAAGTTCCTAGGTTCAGTGCATATGGACACATTTGGTAACATGACACATAATCATCGTCAAAGTGTTGGTGGATGGTAACTCATCACAGAGTATTACCGATTCATACAACTTTACCGAATATCGGTTGGTAACTCATCATAGATTAATACTAGTTCAAACATTAAACTGATTACCAGTTGACAAAAATGAAGACTGGGAAAATGATAACTATTGCTTCAGTTCTTTCATACCACTTGAGATCCTCAAACTGTTTGAGGTCTTCATACCGCTAGAGATCGGTAAACACTTTCTGCAAAACACCGATAGTCTAAAGACTATAATACATAATACCGGTTTGGAACACATACCAGTTGAGCATAACTTATACATACACAAAGTGATCTTAAAGCAAGTGTGTGTCTATCAATGACCATCACAACATCATTATCAAAAATGCCAACAATCTCCCCCTTTGGTATTGATGGCAACACTTAGGAAAAATTTTGACATCTAAGTGTCTTACAACAAAAATATGCCATAATCAAAATTACTCTCCCTAAGCATATACACTACCCCTTTTGCAGAAAATACAATTTATACTACTCCCTTATAGAGATAAACATGAAAGTATACATAACATGCATCAAAATTTTAAATATAGAATACTACTCCCCCTTTGCCAATAATGACAAAGTACAACTGAATAACCCTTGTTTCCATTATCATTAAAATAATAAGTGTTTATGACAATAAAGACTGAAACTTGTCAAAAAATGATTTAAAGTCATGCATAAATGTCTTCATGGATAAGGACCATGACTCAAGCAATGAGGTAGCAACCTCACTTTCCATTTTCATCTGGAAAACCTGTTCCTCCATGGCATCCAAGGTACTCATCTCTTGAGTGACCATTAAGGCTTCTAGATTGAGATATCATTTCTGAAGTATTTGCAGTCTTGGTAGTAGAACCAGTTGAAGTTCCTGCAAATCTCGTGTCCGGTTGCTGATCTCTAACTCTATTCTTGCAGTCTGGAATTGAAACCGGTGAGCGGTTTGCCCATATGTGGTGAAGGAATCATAGGGCGTCTTGAAGGTGCTTATGTATGTTTACAGGTCAGATTGCAGCTTCTCCTTCTGTGCAAGCACATCATCACAAAATAGATGAGGTTGGCATATCTTACTGAGTAGTAGATTCCCCTCATCCATAGCATCTCTTATGTATTTTTGTGCCTTCTAAAGTTCAGACCAGAGCTCATTTAACTTCTTCACTAAGGCGGTGTTCAGTGCCTTTTGATGCTTCTTTTGAGCATTGGCTTCGATGACATCTTCCAAGAATTGCACCTGGTCCTCTACAACTATGGATAAGAGTTTTAGTTGGGCCAAAGAGGAATCAGTACTTGGGAGATTGGTACCGGGAATCAAACTAGTAAGAGTTTTCATCACAGTTTGAGTAACACATTCCTCCTTTTTCCTCCTTAGTGCTTCCAGTCTCTCTTGGGCAAGCTTAATGCTTTGCAGCAACTCCATTTCATTTTCAGATTGGAGGTCAATGGGACTACTAATATCAGCTAGTTTGGCTTGATTATCGGTTGCCTTTGGGGTCTCCACTTGTACGCTCTTTGCCACTTCCTCCTTGTCCTTGGCTTTTTTCTTTTCTTCCTTTTCCTTCTTTTTCTCCTCTTCTTATTTCTTTCTATTCTCTTCTTCCTTCTTCCTTTCTTCTTCTTTCTTCTCATCTTCCTTCTTCTTCTTCTCCTCTTCCTATTTCTTCTTCCCCTCTTCCTTCTTCCTCTTTTCCTCTTCTTTTCTCTTCTCCTCTTCCTATTTCTTTTCTTCTTCTTTTCTCTTCTCGTCTTCCTCTTTGCTCTTTTTCTCCTCTTCCTGTTTCTTCTTCTCCTCCTATTTTCTCTTTTCCTCCTCTTGCTTCTTTTTCTCATTCTCCACTTTCTCTTTGTCATCCTTTTCTTTGTCTTGTATCCGGGGTGACATTTTTTCCATCCAAAGCATCAATGTCAATAGGGTCCATTTGTTTAGTGACCGGTTCTCCTGCACTGTCATACACCTCATCCGGTTTTTCAATTTCCAGTTCTTTCTTAGCCTTCTTGTTGGCTTCGGACACTTGGTGCAACCTCAGAGCAACTTTGGCATGAGAGTGGGTATCTCTTACCACTTCAGGGACTTTCCCTTCTAGCAACAAGAGTCTCCTTCTTCTCATGAAGAAGAGGCCTTTATATTTTTCCATAAGTTCATAAAGTTCTGAATTAGACACATCAGGAAAATATTGTGCAAATATTTCTTCTCTTATTTCCTATTCCTTTTCTATGGAAATGCACCATTTGTTATCTAAAGAATTGTATAAAGAATCCGATGTCACAGATTTAATTTCTGATGGTGACTAGTCATTAATACATAAATACTGAATGACTTCCTATTCTACTTCCTCTTTCTCATTATCATTGAAATCATCAAAATAATCTACTAAATCACTCAGCACTTTTCTCCTAATATTCTTGATAGTTCTTTGACAATGTGTCAAAGGTTTGTAAGAGGAAATATCAATATTTACCAGTGCTGATGATGTCGGTTCATTGCTAGTTATTTTTGTCTTCTTCCTTGTTTGCCTAGTCTTTTTTAGTTGTTCTTCAAATTTTGTGTCCTCTGAGTCTAGTGTGTTGCCTTTTGTCTTCCGCTTCCTCTCAAATACCTTGGCGGGAGCAACTTTTGGTTTCTTCTTTGTAAGTGACCGCTTGGTCACTTTAGGACTTGCTGATGTAATCGGTGCTGATACAGATGGCACTTCCTTTTCCTTCTTTACTAAAGGCTCTTCAACCGGTATAACCCTTTCCAGATAGGTGCCGGTTCTCTTCTTCTTAGGATCAAGCGGTGAGGCAAGTAGGTAGAAGCATACCTGTCTAGCATATCATACATTACCTCATATCCCATAGGTTCCACATTTTCTTTTCTAGGCTCAACCGCCTCCATTATACACTCATCTACTTTGATGGTGAAGCATATATCCTCTTCATACTTCTTGACAATATCACCATATATTCTCACCCTTTGGCTCATTTTGCATCTGAACTCATCAAAGTATTTGTTCAAAAATTTAGGATAACTGGTTCCAACTACTTGAAAACTTTCTCTAATTTGCTTGGTAACCGGTTGGTCAGAAGACCACTGAATATCACCGACTCCTGGGAAATAGCCTTGGAAGTAGAAGAACAATCCGACCAATAGTTGTCCAAATTTAAATTTCAAGGCATTGTCCTGTTTGATTGACTTTAGATTCACCAGAAGTTTCCTTTGCATACAGGTGCATAAATAAAATGAGGCATCTTCCATGATCATCCTATAGGCGACATTTACTATTGCAGCAGAGACAGAGTTAATTCTACTAGCATGGAATGTCTGGTAACCTATCACCATGTAGGCATATTTGACCAGATTGTCCTTGATGGTATTACGATCATTCCCCATTGGTTGCTCACAGAACTAGTGAGCTTGGTCATTTCGATCTTGATGACCTTCCTTAGGGCTGGCACATCTCCAACATTATAGAAACTGGTGATGGCATGAATCGTTTCCAGTGTGATGCTAAATACATTTTGTCACCATGCACTCTGCTTAGAATGATTCAAATGTGATCATTTGTAAATTTTTCAAGGAAATAGACCACATTATGAAGCTTCTTCTTTTCCAAGATATTGTATTCTAGTTTGATCTTCCTGTCCTTCTCATAGAATAAGCCTAACTAAGAATGGATCACTAGAGATCCTAGGTCTTCAACTTTATAATCAATATAATTTGGAATAACTTCCTCAACAATGACACCAACGGGTATTTGGGATAGAGCATTATATTTTGCCTTCCATTGTATGAAATTTGTTGAATGAATGGGTGCACTAGAACTAGAGTGCGATGCAGAAGCCATGATAAATAGAGAAACTTGAAAAATACCTTCGCAAGTCAAGTTTTAGGGCTTGCAAATTCCGCTTCGCCACACACTACTTCAGTTGTTGGATTACCGCTTTATGTTCTACACTTGATCAATTGATATTATCTTCTGATTCTTCTTCAAAGTTTTGAATTCTCTCCAAATCACAAGACAAATCGGCTTTTGTTGCTCTGCACTTGAAAACTTCTTTGCTCGCAAATGATAAGTGAAAATGACTTGAAAATCCCTTTTAAATGAATTCTTCACCTACCATAATAAATGCTCCACCATTAGGGTGTAAACCCTAATTTGCCTTTTACCTTTTTCGGTCTTCTGCCAATTGATAGGTGTCACATACTAGTTAAGGTCTTTTACCAGTGTAAACCGGGGGTTTGAAACATTTCACTGATTTGTTTCCCCCTAAGCTTTTCTATAGCTTAGTTTGCCGATTAAGAGATTTCCACACTAGGTGCAAAGACCAGTTCTTCTTGAGACACTTCTTCTGGCTTATTTTTCCAGGTTTTCTTCATATCCGCTTGAACAGTTTCAACATCAATCTTTCCTTCTGGAGTGACCAGTATATCATCCGATATATTCTTTCTCATTCTACAGAATCTTGCTATATGACCCAGTTTGTTGCAATGATAGCAAACCATTCTAGGTGCTCTCCAAGGTCCATAATTCATGTTTCCATTCTTCCTTCTACATGTTGCAGCACTGTAACCATTACCATGATAGATCAAATAGGTTGCTCTCCATCCGGTTTCCACTTGATAGCCATTGTTACCTGACTGATGATTATAGGTATTAAACTGGTTTGGATTCCAGATCCCAGAGGGTTCAAGAAAAGTTCCTTGAATCCTTTGAGGATTCCTTCCAATGTTCTGCATGATAGACCTGCATTCAAATTCTCTATGCACAAACTTGTTGCATGCATAAAAATTTCCATTGAATCTATTGGATCTAGGCTTATTTTTAGAAAGTAAGGAAAGTAATTGTAAGCCTTGTTTCTACATACATTAGCAGTATGTCCTTCCTTGAGACAATTAAAGCAAACAACTTTGAACTTTTTCTTACCTTTATCCTTTGGTGTCGGTTGCTTCTTTGATGCTCCATCTTTTTCTCCATAGGTCTCACCTTCCTCATAACCAGAAAAACCAAATCAAGTGGTATTCTTCACCGGTTTTGCTGATTCAAGCTTTTGTTCTAGCTTAACAATGCTCTTATTGAATTTGACAAGTATTTCCTTTGACTCAATGATTTCTTTGGAAATAGCAGCATTGGATTCCTTTAAGGTTGCATTCTCATAAATAGCCATGTTTAGTTCACCTTGCATTTCTTCTTTTTCCACTTTACTCTCTTGGAGGAGAGCGGTAAGTGCACTAATTTTTTGCTTCAACTTGGAGATCTCATGATCTTTGCCTTTTACCAGATCTTCAGCTTTTCTCTAGTTCTCAAGCTCTTGACACATCCTAATAGTTAGTCCTTCAAGTTCCCTTCTTAGGTTGGCATTAGACTCATTCATTTTTTTAACTTCTTCAACTAGGGCTTCCATGTCCGCTTCGTCAGAGGAACTGTTTTCAGTTAGTTCCATTAGTTTCTCAGCATGCTCTCTTGTTTTTGCTAGAGAGGCTTTATATTTGACTTTGAGTTCATCAAAGGATTTCTCAGTCTGAGTGAGATGATGAGTAAGTTCCCTCATAGTGTATTCCCCCATATCTCCTTCCAAGTGGTTAGACTTATAGAAAGGTTGGCTCTGATACCAATTGATGAATACTAAGAGGGGGGGTGAATTAGTGTACAAATAATTACTAAACTTAAACACTTAAATAGTTTAGCAATAAACCGGTATAACGGTTTTACTAACAAACCGTTTAATACAAATGCAAACCAAACAATAAATAAGGCATTCACCCATAGAAGCACAATCACCATAACACAAGAGATTTTGACATGGAAACCCAAATGGGAAAAACCACGGTGAGATGAAACTCACAAGTAACTATCTGCAGAATAGTAACCAGACCGGTTAAGGTCAGACCGGTTAAGGTCATACAATGTTCTTCACCAAAACAGATCCTGGTAGGAATCTCAATCTTTGTTAGGAGATAAGTCTGATTAAAGACTACCTTGTGAGAGGATTTCAGATCCATAGTTATGAAACACCTTGTTAGAGGATTTGCAAAGGCTTTTCTGGGCCTACCCGGTTAAGGGTTTTAGACTTGTTGAAGATGTGAGTAATCAACAAGTGAATGATCTAGCAAATAGCACAGTCTGCTTGGTTAGATCCATGATAGCTCATTGCTAATACATTTCAGCATTACTTCAGTCTTCAGTAAATCCACACTCTGTTATAGCACACAAACTCGATCTTCTCTTCTAAGATCGCACATCCAAAAACTCATCAACGACACAAAACCCTAACGGCTATCGCTACTAAGACCCTAGACATGATGTCCTTAAAAAAGGAATCTGATTTCATGTCGGTCCAATAGGATTACATTGAAATTTCCTAGGTTTAGTGCATCTGGACACATTTGGTAACACGACACAAAATCACCGTCAAAGTGTCAGTGGATGGTAACTCATCACAGAGTAATACTGGTTCAAACATTAAACCGATTATCGGTTGACAAAAATGAAGACTGGGAAAATGATAACTACCACTTCAGTTCCTTCATACCGCTTGAGATCCTTGAACCGTTTGAGGTCTTCATACCACTAGAGATTGGTAAACACTTTCTGCAAAACATCGATAGCCTAAAGACTATAATACATAATACCGGTTTGGAACACATATCAGTTGACCATAACTTATCAATAACAATCACAACATCATTATAAAAAATGCCAACACTAAGTATTCCTCAAAAACTGCAAGATTAAAGCAATATAGGAATGTTGTTTGGTATGCTATAGAAGCTTTTGATGCCTTTTCAATTGATTGGATTGAAAGGAGTAAGAATATGATGAAAATTTTTATTGATAATGTGGCCTTCAAATAATTTGATGAGACACTTGTGGGTATATCAGAAATAGAAATAAAGACTAGGCCATCAGTACTAGATAATGTCACTAATTGGCATATTTTTAGAGATGACATAGATTTGTTAAATTTTTTACAATGCATAGATGGTTATGAATCTCAGATAATTGGTTGTGACTCTCTAATTCAAGTTGTAAATGATAAGAGAATAGTCTTTGGAAATGAATTTTTCCAATTGAAAACAAATAAAATCCCTAGGGGACCAGATGCAGTAAAAATAATATTTGATTTGGAAATGATAGAAATCGTATAAAAGCCACTCCCACCAAAAATGAGGAATTAGAGGAGATCAACTTACGAAATGACACATCTCCAAGAAAGGCCTATATTGGGAAAATGATGAGTGCTAATATCATATCTAAGCTTATAGCACTACTAAGGAAGTATAGGCATGTCTCTTCATTGTCCTATGATGATTTAAAAGTTTAGAGGGAGGACCTTTTCCAACATGAGATTCCCCTAAAGCCAGATGCTAAACCTTTCAGAAAAAAGAAAAGGCCAATAAACCCAAACATAGCTCCTAAGATGCAAGAAGAGATCACTAAGTTGTAGGATGGGGGAATCATTAAACCTATCAGACACTCAACTTGGGTCTCCAATCTAGTCCCCGACAGGAAGAAGAATGGAAACATTAGACTATGTGGATTTTAGAAATTTAAATATTTTGTCATTGGAGGATAACTATCCAATACCCAACATGGATGATATGTTGCAAAAGGTTACTATCTATGAGCTTCTATCCATGATGGATTGATTTTTCAAGTTATAATGGGGTTAAAGAAAAATAATTAGAACAATATATGACTGCATTTACCACCCCTTGGGGAACATATGTTTATCTTAGGATGCCATTTAGACTAAAAAATGCAGAAGCTACATTCCAAAGAGTTATGGATGTAGCATTTGTAGGATTAATTAACTCTATCTTGGTTGTAAATCAGGATGATTTAATAGCTTATTCCAAGAAGACAAAGGATCATTGTTTGTATTTGCAAAGGATTTTTGATAGGGAATTGAAATTTGGCATTTATTTGAATCCAAAAGAATGTGCCTTTGAGGTAGTTGAAGGAAAACTCCTAGGGTATATAGTATCAAAGGAAGGAGTAAGAATTGATCCTGAAAGGGTGGAAGCTATAGACAAGATCCCTATTCCAAGAATAGTGAAATACATTTAGTCCTTTTTTGGGTAGATCAATTTTGTAAGAAGGTTCATTGTGAACTTTGCAGAGATTGTTAAACCCATTTCCAAGATGTTAAAAAAGAATATTATTCTAACATGGGATGATCAAGCAATTCAAGATTTTCAAGAAATAAAAAGGGCAATCAAAGAGGCACTTGTCCTCATTTCTCCTGATTTCAATAGGCCTTTCAAAAAAAATTCTTTTGCTTCCTATCGTACTATTGTTGTTGTCCTACTCCAAAAGAATCCACAAGGACATGAACAACCCATTGTATTCTTTAGAAAATCTTTACAAGCAACATAACTGAAGTATGACTTGGTTGAAAAGCACACTTATGCACTTGTCAAATCTATTAAGACCTTTCAGCCCTATTTAATAGGATCCCAAATCATTGCTTATTTCCCTAATGTTGCAATAAAAGATGTCTTTGTGCAAACAAATACAACTAGAAGAAGATGTAGATGGATTTTAATAGGATTTAAGAATTTAATATTGATATTCAGATTACAAAGATTCCCAGAGGGTAGGGTTTGGCTAAACTAATGACTATAGAAAATTTGTAGGCAGCACAAGTCAATAAGGATCATATTATCAACAATTGGGTATGCAACTTGGAAACTTTTCCTTGGTATTATGATATTATTGCTTATTTTAAAAATGGGGATTTCCTATCTCATTTCACTCATAATCAGAAAAGGAAATTGAAGTTGCAAGCACAAAAGTATGTCTTTCTTCATAGTGATTTTTATTGGAAGAATAGGGATAGAATTATTTGGCTTTGTTTAGATGAATAACAAGCAAAGAAAGTTTTAGAACAGATGCACCAAGGAGTATGTGGAGGCCATTACACTGCCAAACCTAGAGCTAGATATTATTGGCCCACTTTATTTGCCGATACATACAATTTGGTCTAGAGATCCGAAGCATGTTAGAAGTTTTTCAGGAAAGTTGAAGTTCTTTGGTGCCTAGCCTCTCAGGCATGTTTTATCAAAAGCTCTTTTCTATCAGTGGGGGATTAATTTTATAGGAGAAATAAGTCAACCATCAAGCAGAGGACATAAATGGATCTTAGTAGCCACAAACTACTTCACTAAGTGGATTGAGGTAATCCCTCCTAGGAAGGCTACAAGAAGAGTGGTTATGTACTTTCTTATTGATAACATTATTACTAGGTTTGGTGTTCCTATTAGACTTGTGATGGACAATGCAATATTCTTTAGATCAAAGGAGTATGTTCATTTTTATTAATCTTATAGTATACATGTATCTGATTCCACACCTTACCATCCACAAGGAAATGGACAAGCTAATTCTAGTAATAAAAGCATAATGAAGATCATAAAAAGGGTCTTGGATGCAAACAAAAAGGCATGTGATTCAAAATTAAGGATTGCTCTACAAGATGATAGAGTGACTGTTAAGAAAGCTACTAGTAGTACACCTTTTGAGTTAGTCTATGAGACAGATACAAGGCTACTAGTCAACAATATGTTGCTTGTTTACAAATTCATTCAAAGCCATAATACCAATAAATCTAACCCAATGCAAGAAAGGATGATGCAAGTCATAGAGCTTGATGAGAAAAGAAGAAATTCTCATAAAAAGAACTTGAAGCAACAACAACTCAAGTATTTGTTTGATAATATGACTGTTTAGAGAACTTTTAAACTTGGTGATATTATCTTAATGTGGAATGCCAGAGATTAGGACAAGGCTAAGCATGGAAATTTGAGGCATTATGGCTTGCTCCTTATCTGGTAATTGATAATCATGGGTTGGATTGATATATCCTGCAAGATGTAGATGGGGAAAATTTGGAGTTGTCTATGCATGGGTAGTATTTGAAGAAGTTCTTTAGTTAACCCCCCTTGAAATTGCCTTGTACATAGCATATATACTCTCTTTTGTTTTACTTTTTGTGCCTAGTCTGCGTTCCCAGAGTTCTGGACTCTCATGATAACCTAGTATGTTATATGTCCCCAACTAGAGCCACTATTTGGATATATTTTAAAAATCTCTATCTAATATGGTTTAAGGTTTTTACCCTTTGCCTAATTCTAAATCTAAAACCCTAAACCCTGATGGCTCCTTCTTGCTTCATTTTCTTTTTGTTCCGATTAAGCGTTGACCTTCAATAGCCAGTTTCCAATGCCTTAAGTTATCACTTAAAGCCTATTTTAACATTCCATGACTGGCCCCCACTTGCTAGTTGTTTGGTCCACTCTTTTCTTTTATTTCACTTATCACCCTGCATCTCTAGTGAAATATATAGTTTACATCCTTACATGGTTGCATGATTAAACCAAAAGGCTAATCTAAGATAACTCTGTGTCCCTGCCCTCCTATTTGGCACATGGGCCCCGCTTGAACAAGTCATGTTCCATGTGGACCAATCAACTCTCGCCTAGTGGATACCCATGAACACATTGATAAGTCTGATAAAGTTAATTACACTATCCCACTGCTTATGTGATGGGTAGGTATTGCTCAAAGTGATTGTATGTGCATATGATTGAGTAAGTGATTGACATATGGAAAATAGGATGACATTGAATGCATGGGCTAATGAGAAAAGGAACACCTGGCTGCCTATTCCATGTAGTAAGATTGTGCGTCCCATTATGTCATCATTAGGAATAATTAAAGATAGATACCTTCAAAACAAATCAAGGGCTGAAATACTTGCATGATTATGTGGAGATGTGCGACCAAGATAATTCCATAGTGCCGAGAGGAAAATGGTGAATAAAAAACAATAAAGTTTGTATGTGTCAAATTTTTATTCATCACCAACTAACCAGGAGTTTCTTGTTGGGGCCCCAACGTTCAAATATGAAATGTAACAACTACCTCCTACCATCACACCAGCATATGTGCCTGTAGTAAATGACCCAATTGCCTGTTGTCATTCAGGTTTCTCCAGTTATATTAGCACTGAATTTTCTCAAGTTCACATTTATACTATTATGTACATGCTTTGAATTCTTCTATGTTTCTTTGCTATCAAAATTAAGGGTTTTGCATATATTTTTCTCTCCATGTGCTATATCTTTTCTGTTGATTCTTGTATGTTCATTGGCTATGCATAAGAATTCAAACTTTTGAGATTGTAACTTGAACTTGATTTAGGAGCTAGTTTTTTCTTCCCTAGCAATATCTAGTAAACCTTGTAAAGGGGAAAATTAGGTGACTTGGCAATTTGCAATATGGAAGGAGAAATCACCAAATCACTTATTTTTGCTTAGATGGGGAGATGCCTTTAGATTAAGAATAGAGGGGAAAGTCCACTAGATTCAATCACTAATCAGATTAGGATTGTATACTAAGTAGATTGATTGAGATGAAATGTGTTTGACCCTGTTTTATAAGTTGACTAGTTGAATTAAGACTAGGTGCTAGAAATGAAGACAAATTTGAGAAAACAATGAGTTGTAAACTTGGGATTTCATCATGCACTTGGATCTGAGAAGTATGAGATGATTTAGAACTACTCTGTGAAAACTATCAAAAATAGTAGGGACCATGTGTAGAGACTAGGATGCCCTCCTCTTGGTCCTCCAAAATTTCCTATCGCCAAAAAGTGTTTTTCTATCTCTGTATTTGAAGCTCATCTCGAAAGATACAACTACACACCTATTTTCTACACAGAAGAAAAGGGAAATATGGTGGGGATAGGGGTTTTCCTTAGGTCAAACCCTAGTTTTTGAATTAGCCAAGTGGTTGAAATAATGTAATTGAAATGACTGAAAATAGAAATCCTCTTCTTTGAGGGGATGTTGAATTGACGAAAAATGAAATGCTTATACCTCCTTGTGAATTTTTTCTTTCCTCCACATGTAATTAGGAAATAATGAATTAGGATGATGATCTCCTCTTCAATGCTTGAAATCTTGACTCTATTGTTGCTCCAAATCTTGAAGGAAGATTGAAAAATGCTCAATTTCTCTTGAATGCTTGGATGCTTGATCTCTTGAATTCTCAATGCTTTCTCATGAATGTAATGGACATGTGTGGATGTTAAAATGAGAGAGGAAATCCCTCTTATATACTTGCCTGAAGGGAACATGAATTAATTTTCCAACATGAGCCGGCATGGAGGGGGTTTTTCCTACTCAAATTTGAGATAGGCCAGGGGGTCCAAAATAAGTCCCCATTAGGGAGGACTAGGGTACCACACCCTATTTTGGGGTAGGACCAAGGTGGAAATGAGGTGCATCTTTGAGATAGATGGTGTTTATGACATGTATGAGCATAATTAGGTGTCTGATCAAGCCAATGGGCACAAACACTAAGGCAAAGACCCAAATGTGGTAAAAAATTACAAGTGGTGAAATTTTAGGGTGCTAGATTTAGCCCCCACTTTAGCTAGAGTATGAGATTATGAAAATAATCGCAGTAAAGTATGAGGAGTTCAAATTGAAATAATTTCACCATGTCAAAGAGGCAAGATACGCCAAGCCCCTAGTGGACTTTAGGATCTTATGACTTCAATGATAAGGCAAAAGGGAAGATCATGAAAGAGAGAACCATAACTAAAAATAAGAAGGTTCTCTTACTATGAGTCATGAAAAGAAAAAAAATACCAAAAAATTACAAAGCAAAGATAAAGTTCACTAAGTAACTTTAAGTATCAAGAGAGACAATCATGAGCATAGTGTATGCCCCCATGTTAAAGCGATTGCACACACCTTGTCGGGAGTAATTCCTTTAAGGTAGGATACACCCAAAAAATACAAGCATGTTATTGCAATAATTTAGGCCCCAAGAGAGGACAAATCAAAGGGTAATGAACAAAAAACACAAAGCACAAGGTGGCTTCACTTAACTCTGGGGTAAGTATGCTTTTTATGATAACTAATGTATATCATGTATATGTTTGTGCATAGAAATTTACTCATCCCCCAAAGAAAGGAAAACACCATGGAAGAAGGGAACACGTGTCTTTTGAGTCAACATGGAAGAGACCAAAAGAGATCTCAATGCTTTGCATCATCCTCAAGTAGACAACATGAGGGACAAAAAATAGAAGAATAAGAAAACAAATAGAAGAACGAATCCATAGTGCTAATGAAGCTAATCAAGCATGTCATCTTCCCCTCGATCTTGTTGATCATTGTTTTGAGAAGTTAGACAACATGCTAGAGGAGCCACATCGAGCATAGTAGATGAATCTATCACAAGTACCAAACAAGGACCATGCTCTAATAATGAGTCACTTTGTTCGTTACAAGGAGCTAGGATTAATGCTTTCAAAAAATTTGCAGATAAATCATGTCAACACCAACATATTCATATTCATCATCAAAAATATTAGGATCAACATTTTCATCATGAACAATATTTTCACCTATTTCTTCATCAAGATTAATAAAAATAGGAGCTCTAAGATGAATAGAACCTAAACCATCAATTGTCTTAAGCATTTTGCATCTTGGAGAATTACGTTGAACATATTGTTTAGGAGAAAGTGGAATCATGTTAATAGTTGGTATTTTAGGAGAAGAAATGGTTTGGGAAGCAACTTCATGAGCTCTAGCACAACATCTTCATCGGTGCTCTCTTGCACAAGGGTTTCACCTAGTTTTAGTTGAAGGCTTAGGTTCATCAAGTATAGGCTTCATCTCTTCTTTTAGGGAAGGATGAAAGGGTTGAGGTCTTTTAGTTTTCACAATAGGAGAGGTCGGTCGCTTCTCTTTGTAAGATGAAGGAGGAGGAATCACACCATATAAAGGAGGAATGGGAGGTGTAGGAAGGAGACCGAGTCCATCATGAGGAGAAGGAATAGGTCTACCCTTAGCTTGACATTTGGGAGGAGGAGCATTTCTATCCTTGGGAGGGAGAACAAACTCATCCATGGGAGAAGGAAATGATGTCTATAATACCCTAAAAATGGTCATCTAAACCATGAGCCCCTAATCTCGACAATATCACCAAGGTCCTAACCAAAGGCAATTAAATAAATCTTGAGCACATAATTAATTTCTAAAATCATCAATATCACATGGCAAATTAATCGACCAATATTAATTAAATATTTATTTAATTAATTGATCATTCCAAGTAGATCATTTTTAAACAATTATCCTATTTATTTTATTGAATATCCTAGCATATTTAATGAAATTAATCAATTTGCCATCAAATCTTCAAAAAAGGAATTAATTGACCAAAAAAGAATTAAAATTTGAGAAAAGAAATCAATTGGAGATAATCTTGAAAAACAAATTAAAATTTGATAAATAATCTCAAAGAAAGAAAATAAAATAATTAAATATTAAAATTGAATGAAATAGAGAATAAATCATTTTTTTCCTGATTTTATCTTAATTTTAGTTCAATTTCCTTTAAAACTGAGAAAAAGCATCCAATCACATCAATTCACCTGGATTGTGCTTCCTCTTGGAAAATCTTGACCGCTCATCATCATTTGATCTTAGCCTTTGGTTTCTTTCTGAATTTTCTATAAATTTAGGCTCTCATCTCTCATTCAAGGATCCTGGAGAATATATTGTTATTATGCTATCATTGCTCTAGATTCATTGAGAATTTGCATTGAGATATTGCATATTAGTTGTTTCATATTACTTAAATCATTTAGCTTAAATATTCATATATTGCTTAAATCATGTTAGATTAATCTTGCATATCTAGCTTAAATCTTGCATTCATTTAGCTTAAATCCATGCTCATATAGATTAAAAATCCTTCATTTAGGTGTTTTCTAGTCACTGGATAGCTTAGCAATCTGAGGGCAATCTAAACTTGCATCTACTAGAAGGCAATAGGTCTCTTTGTAATGATTTATTATTCAATGATTATTGATTTACTAGCCATGCATCTAATGACATAATTGAAGTGTTGTGTATTCCAGATACAGATACAGGTCCACTTTTCACACACACATTTTTGGCACCCATCATGGGGCACAAAATTCAATACTTCAGCCTCAAAATTATTTTTTTAATCCTGCAGGTTTCGTCCGTACAATCTTTGTGAAATATCGTACGAGTGGTATTACTGTATTGTACGATATTCTATCAAAGTCTCTATTTTATCATACGAACCAGTAAATGGACTCGTACGAAATTCTATTCTAAATATGTGATTTTGTCTTTTGTCATTTCATGCTTAGTTCTAACTCGTACGATAAAAGGATTTCGTCATTTTATTTTGTGAGAATTAGCATACGATGTTGTATTCTGTTGGGTTAAAACAAGTTTCATTCTTCAGGTTTTCTGTCCAATTTTGATTAAATTGACGCTAACCCTGAATTGCCTTCAGTGTGCCTGATATTTTCATAGCCTAAACCAGCTTCCTGCAGAACGCTAGTCAAAGAATTTACCAATCAAACATACGCTTATCAATGAATAAAACAACATGACTATTGATGCATTGTTTTTGTAGGTTGCCTAAAGAGAATCCATCGTGTATTCCTTAAATTTATTTTTAGGCACCTAACTTGCTATCTTCTTAAAGAACAAATCTGTATTTTGTGTTTTAAGAGAATTTTGAGGTGGGAGAGTATGCTCTTGTCTATATAGACAATCAGAAATCCCGACCCTTGAGGCATTTTCTTTAAGTTTGAGATTTGCATATCTTTAGCAGGTCTGCCCTCCCGAGGAGCTAATAACTCTGTAGCCATTATGGCTGGTGAGAGGGGAATGACTCAAGTGGGAATGGCTAAATGCCAAGTACTCCAACCCACTATAAAAAAAACATGATTTGATGAAAATCAAGTCAACGACAGTGCTCAGAAATAGCTCTCCTCTATACCTTCAGGTATATTAAATCTTGGTTTTCAAGAAGCTACTCGGTTCACCTCTGAAAGGTTGATAATATTTATGCAAGAGAGATAGTAACTCTCCCAAGACACTTTCCATATCATACCCCCATTAGCATTTGGAGTTGGCTAATATGGTGTTGAGAATCCATTGCGTGAGATTCAGGGACCGTATACTAATTAGCTATTAGGTGTGTACCTAAGTCAGCAAGCAAATATTTTCTTCTCTAAGACAACATCCATAAGGTTTGCATGCTGTGATTGAAGTTATTATTTGTATTGCATGTTTTCTGTGTTTTCATCCCTGAAATTGAAATTGGAATACCAAAAATGGAGAAAAGAATACCAAAAAACTCAGTGATAAACTCTGTCAGTGTCAAAAACTAGTCTTCATCAGTCAGTGAAAACTCAATCTGCCTCAAAACTGGTCATACTCAATCATCAAAAACTCAGAATTTAATCTCTGTCTAGACATAGTCATATGAGCCTTTTGTTTTATCATTTTGCTTCATATTCTATGTCGTATGATATTCCATCAATCCTAACAGTCTGTCGTTTGAGCCTTGTTTTTGTGTCGTACGATACCTGATTATCTGTCATCCTGTTTAGGGAATTGTCATTTTGTCCTTCATTTTGTGTCGTACAATAACACATTGCATTGAACAGTTTGTTGTTTAAGACATACCCATCTATCGTACGGTCTTAGGTAGCAACTCATACGAAATAGTACTCTCATTTTCCTGAATCTATTACATTGTCATCTAGTCCTAGAAAACCTGTCATATGAATCTTTGATTTTGTCAATCCAGAATAGCCAAACTTGCCTAAAATAGTCTACATCGAGCCTAAAAATGGTTATCATCCTCCTGAGCATAAACAACCTTGATAGTGTACCCCTTCCATTGCATTGCATTATTTTGTTGATAATCTCTAAGCTAGTTCAAACAACATCTTATCAAACCTAAGTTAACTTAGATAACGTCTTACACAGGATAGATCATTCCTAAAACTAGACCAGATCCTAGTTACTTCACTCAATCACTACGTTAAATGAACAACTAGCTACAATTTGATCTTGACTTCTGCAACACATCGAGCTCTCGATCTCGTCGGTTATAATGCCCATTCAAACTAGAAGTTCTCGTAGTAAAACAGACAAAGGAAAAGAAACTCCCTTTTCATCAAACGATAATCCATTCTTTGTGGAAAACCTTGTCTCAAATAAACCATCATTGTCACAAATATCAATTTACGATCTACCAATCTCTGGTTAGCCCCTATCTCCCACCATATCTAGAGAAAGGCAGGAAGGACAAGATTCTAAACACAAAACTTATGATGACATCAGTATCCATGATACCAATAGTGATTCCTCATCAATTGAATCTGAAGCCTTTGAACCTCCAGAAAAAGATATTGATAAATTTCAAAAGGATAAAGACTTTCGAAAAATGATGAAGGTTATCATGGCTAGAGAAAAAGAAGACTATTTCCTAGAACTAGCAAAACAAAACAATATTCTCTAGACACAATATGCCCATTCCCATTTGACAAAAACCTCTACATGCCTCCATTCCCCTCAAACATACAAATGCCTAAGTTTGACAAATATGACATAAATACAGATCCTCAAGATCATTTTAGAGAATTTTGTGCTTTATGTATGGAGTTCATGCACGACCAAATGTATCTCATGCACCTTTTCCCAAGAAGTTTAGGGGGGCAAGCTATGGAATAGTTCTCAAGTCTACCTATGGGAATAAAAACTTTTGAAGAATTAATCCAACTATTTCTACAACAATACTCTTATTAAATTCATCACCTAGTCACTATGATAGAGCTTTGCAATACCAAACAAAAAATAGGAGAACCCTTCCTCACTTTTCTCCAACAATGGAGAAAGATGTTCTCTAGATATTCACGAACAATTCCAAATTTTGAGAAAATGGATATCTTTGTGAACAACTTAATCCCTGAATTGAAATGCAATGTCTAGATGCAAGTACATCCTTCATTCAACAAAATGGTAGATAATGCCCTCAGAATGGAAGATGTGCTTATAAAAAAGGGAGATATATCACTTTGGAAAGAGACATCACAAGGTTCTAGCTCTAAAGAAAAGAACAAATACTGGAAGTACGACAAAGATAACAACATAAATGTTGTTAATGATGGAGTGGTAGACAATGTTAAGGAAAAAATAAAATCCATCATATTTAACTTGGCTAGTGGCACACAAGCACTCAAGGCAACTGATTCTGCAACAGAAAATCCTTCGAAGAAAGGAAGAGAATGGTTTAAGGAGAAACCTTGGCTTTCAAAGCCTAAGCATGAGTTTACTCCTCTAGATGAATCATATGAATCGACTTTTAAAACTTTATTGGAAAATAAACTGATAAGATTGCCAAACAATTATAGACCATATGATCTAGAAATTAAATCCAAAAGGTAGAGAGAAAATGAATACTGTGACTACCATCGGAACAAGGGACATAGCACAAACAACTGCATGAAACTCCGACATGAAATTCAAGATCTCATCGACGTTGGAAAGATCATTGTTTGAAATCACGTGACTAATGTTGATCATAAGGCCTTTAAAGATCCCTTACCAACTTATGAACAAGGAGATTCCTCAAAATCCAAGGGAGGTGCTAGAGTCATTTATACCTACACTAACAATGATAATGTGATCAACATGATTAAATCTTCCCAGCATGAATATTGCAATATGATCATAATCAAAGATAAACAAAATCAAACACAAATTGCTAATGTTGTGACCCACACTCAAAAGAAGGTTTCTCTCCAAGGAGCTAGTTCCTCAACTTTTGATCAAACAACATCAAACCTACCAACTCCTCCAAATAGACAAACAGACAAAATCACAGCCAAATCAAAATAGTTGGCTTCATCATCCTCTCCTTGTTATAATATGTTGAACAATTGAAAAGAACTAACGCTCAAATCTCCATTTTGGAACTGCTTAAGATCTCTTCTGCTCATAGAGAGATCATGGACAAGGATTTGCTCACCACTAGTATCTCTAAAGATTTAGACGTAGATCAGTTTCAATCTATGGTGGGTCACCTGACTTCACCTCATTACCTCGCTTTCTCCAAAGAAGATGATAACTCACTAAGTCACCTGCATAACCAGCCATTACACATCAAAGCTATGATCCATAAACATCAAGTTAAAAGTGTTTTGATAGATGGCGGTGCTGGGTTGAATATCTGTACCTACAATCTATTGACATAGCTAGGATTTTCTGAAAATTTCATTGATAAAATAAAGAAAATACCAATCAAAGCTTATGGTGAAGAAGAAGGAACCTCTAAAGGTTTGGTACTATTACCAATCAGAGTAGGACCTGTAGAAAGAGATGTCATTTTTCAGGTCCTTGACCTTCCTCTTTCATATAACATCTTACTGGGTAGGCCATGGATTCATGAAATGAAAGCAGTGCCATCTACGTATCATCAGTGCTTGAAATTTCCTTATAATGGAGTTGAAGTCAGTATTCCTGCTGATACAAGCTATACCTACAATGCATTAACATAGAGTGCTGATGCTTTTGTTCCTCATAATCGAGCAGTCTCTACAGCTAAAAGTTCAGAATCTTTGTTGAAAGATTTAGAGAAAAAATTGAGAATCACAAACATCGACATGGATGGCTACATGATAGAGCTTGTACTCTCACTAATGTCTCTTCCTCCATCACCAAGATAGTTGGGAAAACCATCAGAATTTATGAAGCCACAAATTTCCAATCCAAAAGTCATTTATGATGGTCTCTTTATACAGTCCTCTACTTCCCTTGCAGATGAAATAGAAGAGGATGCTACTCTCAAATGGATTTTCAAAGAAGATAGTGCAAACAAAGAAATACAAAATTGTGAGGTCTCCCCGACACAATATGGTCCAAGATATAAGATGCTTCAATGCATGGGATATTCAGGTATTGGTCCTCTAGGAAAGCATCAAGAAGTTATTGTTGAACCTATTTAGTTACAAACTAAGTCTGCAAATGATAAAGTTGGACTAGGATACGATCCAAGAAAGTCATCAGATTAGAAATGTACTCCTTACCATCAACCTAAGTGGAGGAAAAGGGTACTACCTTCAACACCACAGGAAATTAATACTCAACAAACTTAGGACGAGTGTGATGATGAACAAGATGAATTGCCATCCCAGAGAGAGGAAGCAGATGGTAATCAAGTTTTGATCGTATCAACTATAACACTACAGGAAGTAGAAATCCCAGAGGATATAAGAGAAGAAGTATACAAAATCAGAGAATTGTTTGTACCACTGAACATTCCAGTCACATATACTGGCAAATAACAAGTAGAGGATTCTGAAACTGATTCAAATGAGTATGAATGGGGTCCAAACCATCTCTCAGACAAATCTACTATAGAATCCCCTAAAGAATCCAGTGATATTGCAGATGACACACAAGAGTTGATATGCTTAAAAATGCAAAAGGAAATAGAAGAAATTAGACTAAAAATACAAGACTATGAACAAAAGATGGAGGAAGAAAGGACACAAGAAATTTCTTCACCTACTAACTCTCCCATTAATGAGATAGGACAAATCAGGTATGGAACTACAAAAGAAGAATTAGAAGCTACAGAAGTAGGACCAATCATCAATCCAGAGGAAGCTAAATGGAACAGATGACAAGGATTAACAGAACCATCAAGGTTATGTCCACAAGTGTGTCAAATACAAGTGATCAATGAACCAAATCATGAAGGAACTTTTAGCATCAAGGATGTAGGTATTTATACTATATATATTTTTACTAAACCACTTGAAGATGAGTCAGAAACTTCAGCTTATGACTCTGATAACTTAGACATAAGCTCTATTTATAACAACTATTCAACAAAACATTATCACTACTCTGTCATGAATGTTGAGATGCTATCTGCTGAACCTGTTACTGTCACACCATGGTATGTAGTCCAGTCTGAAGTAGGGGAGGATGCTAGAAGTAGGTTGGTTGGGTTAGGTCCAATAAATACTAACATAAATTTCAATATTCGTGTTGTAACTCTTCCTGGTCTCGCGACACCTACACAAGGTAGTCTTCTAGAACTCGACTAGTCGGTCCGAAGTCATGATGATAGTACCATGAACTCCCTTGGACTTGTTCAAACTTTATCTTTGATACATCCTGAACTGATTGACAGTACTCTTTATAACCAACCTTTGAATATACCCACCTTCGCTAATGACTACACACTATCCTGCTACCTTAATGCAGTAGAACCAATGAACTCTTCCACCAGTGAGCAAAGCGAGAAAATGACTGAAATAGACATCAAGTATCTCAATCACAAAAATCAAAAAAAGAAAAATAAGAGATTTGATGGCGAAAACTACATTGTGGTGGTGTCAGAATAAAAAATAGTAAAAATAAAGGACATACCTAAAGGTGAAAACCTCTCTGAGGCACTTGAAGGTGAGATACTTGATATGCTGCCAACTCACTTCCAAGAAAGGTCTTCGATATTGATTGAACCAACTCAACTAGTCAATATTGGAAGTCAAGAAACACCACATATCATTCATCTAGCTCAATCACTATCAGCATAAGAGTTAAAATATTTCAGCAACCTCTTTTCAGAAAAGAAGAACAACTTTGCATGGACATACTCTGATATGCCAGGACTAGATCTTGATCTCATCATGCATCATCTCTCTATTACACCAAGAGTTAAACCAGTCAAGCAAAAACTTCGTAAGATACATCCTCATGTGGCACTGCTAGTCAAGGCTAAGCTAGAAAATTGCTAGAAGTCGGATTTATCAAAGCTATAGACTATGCAGAATTGATATCAAACATAGTACATATATCAAAGGTAGACAAATCTATTAGAGTTTGCATAGACTTTAGGGATCTCAACAAAGCATGTCTGAAAGATGATTTTTCATTTCCCAACATTGATATGATAGTAGATATGACTATTGGATATGACACGTACTCATTAATGGATGGATTCTCTAGTTATAATCAGATCAAGATAGCTCCTGAGGATAAAGAAAAGACAACCTTGACATGTGCATGGGGAACCTTCTACTGGAATGTCATGCCATTTGGGCTAAAGAACACAAGAGCAACTTACCAAAGAGCAGTAACCACTATCTTCCATGATATGAACAACACAAACATGGAAGATTATGTTGATGACACCCTAGTAAAAAATATAAACATATCTATGCATATTCAATAACTAAGCCTCATACTGGATAGAATGGAAAGATTCAAGCTCCGGTTAAATCCTAAAAAGTGTGCATTTGGAGTAACATCAGGAAAATTTCTTAGTTACATAATTTCAAAGAAAGGAATTGAGGTTGACCCTGAAAAGGTCCAAGCTATAATGGAAATGCCTCCATCCAATAATATCAATCAAATGAGAAGTTTACAAGGACGTCTTCAATCAAAAAGGCACTTTATATTTTTGCTAGCAGACAAAGCTCAACCCTTCACAAAGGTATTAAGGAAAGGAGTTTAATACAACTGGGATAAAGATTGTGAACAACATCTAAAACAAATAAAAGATTATCTTTCTAATCAACCCATATTGATGCCACCGATTCAAGGTAAGCTATTGATTCTATACATATCAAGTACAGATACTTCACTAGGGGCACTTCTAGCACAACAAGATGAGAATAAAAAGGAAAGATCCATATACTATATCAGCAAAACATTGGTGTCTTATGAAATGAACTACACTATAATAGAAAAAGCATGCTTAGCATTGGTCTTTGCATGACAAAAAGTAAGATACTATATGTTAGCACACTCTATTAAGCTGGTGGCTAAGATTGATCCACTCAAATGTCTTCTCAGCAAAACAACACTCATAGGAAGCCTGGCTAAATGGGTCATGGTTCTTACAAAACTTGATATTGAATATGTGGAACGTAAAGCCATCAAAGGATAGGTTATTGTAGACCTACTTGTTGATGTTTCACTTGAAGATAGTCAACCTCTGCATATAGAATTTTTGGATGAATCAATCATGCACCTTACTTAACAATCATGGAAGGTGTTCTTTGATGGGTCTTTCACTCAACATGGTTCTGGTGCTAGAATACTTTTTATTACTCCTCAAAAATATTTAATTCCAAAAGCTTACAAGATTCTCTTCCCTTGCACAAACAACATTATAGGATATGAAGCTTTGGTAAACGGGAACAAGCTGGCCATCGAGTGGAAGATTGTTGAATTACACATCTATGGAGATTCTCAACTTATTATCAACCAAATCAATGATCTATATGAGACAAGAGATGAGAAACTGATGCCTTATAAGAGAATGGTGGATGATCTCAAGAAATACTTTACGTTTGTATCATTTCAACAGATCCCCTGATTAGCAAATAGAGCACTGGATGCAATGGCCACCTTGGCATCTATACCATAGCTACATGAATCTAATTTTTGTTTTACGTTCCTAGTGGAAGAGTTACATTATCCTGCCTATGATTCTCCAGAGTCCCAGATGGTCTGTTCTATTATTGGACATGACTCATCTCGCTATAGCCACATTTACTCTTACCTGCGTGACCAAGTTGTCCCTGCTAATCTTTCACGAAATGAAAAAAGGAACCTAATCTGAAATGCGTCATCATACATCATCATTGCTAATGACCTATTTAGGTGAGGTTTAGATAGTACTTTGTTTAGATGCCTAGAAACTAAGGAGTCTCAACATGCATTATCTAAGGTTCATGAAGGTGTTTGTGGATCCCATTCGAACAGTCTAACTTTAGCGTGAAAACTATTAAGGGCTGGCTACTACTAGCCAGACATGGAGAAAGAAGCTACAAATTTTGCTAGAACTTGTGAAAGTGTCAGCTACATGGGAACCTTATACATGCTCCAGCAAGGGATCTCTTACCCTTTGTTACACATTGGCCCTTTCAACAGTGGGCATTTGATCTAATTGGCCAAATATATCCTGCATCATCTAACGGACACAAGTTTATTATAACTGCCACTAAGTACTTTACTAAGTGGGTGGAAGTGGTTCCACTCATCAAAGCAACCGGTAAACAAGTAGCTTTGTTCATCCTTAATTATATCATCTGTAGGTATGGTATACCTTCATCCATTATAACTGACAATGGAGGGCAGTTCAAGAACAAAGATCTAAATGAACTCTATGAAAAATTCAAAATAAAATAACACTGGTCATCTGAGTACTACCCTCAAGGTAATGGACAAGCTAAGGCATCTAACAAGAACCTATTGACTATCTTACACATAACAGTAAATAAATTTAGAAAGGTTTGGCATATGCATCTTAGTCCTACCCTGTGGGCTTATAGAACAAGTATCAGAACACCTACTAGGCCTACACCTTTTTCTTTGGTATATGGGTCCGAAGCAGTATTACCTATTGAAGTGGAAATATCGTCTCTAAGAGTTTCTTTACAAGGTCTTGTTACTAATGAAGACTACAGAATAGCTAGATTGCAAGAACTCAAATTGCTGGATGAAAGTCGACAATTGGCGTTTGATCATCTAAGAGCATATCAAAAGAGAATATCTAGAGGTTATAACAAGAAGGTTCAAAAATGATAATTTCAGGTTGGTGACCTTGTTCTAGGAGAAAATCCTAAGAATCGATAGTTTCGAGACAACAAAGGGAAGTTTGAACCCAATTGGCTGGGTCCCTACATCGTTACTGCAACCTTTGGCTCTGGTGCCTATCAACTCTCAACATTGGAAGGAGAACATCTCAGTGAACCAATAAACACCATCCACCTGAAGAAATTCTCCACCTAAATATTCTCTGCTCCAGCAGCCTATGCAGCTAAACAATCCTAAAGAAATCCTAAAAAATCAGAAATAGTCCTGAAGAAATCCTAAAAAAAATCAGAAAAAGTCCTGAAGAAATCCTAAAAAATTAGAAAAGTCTTGAAGAAATCCTAAAAAATTAGAAAAATTCCTGAAGAAATCCTAAAAATCAAAAAAAGTCTAGAAGAAATCGAAAAAAATTAGAAAAAATCCTGAAGAAATCCTAAAATAAAAAAAAATCCTGAAGAAATCCCAAAAATTGGAAAAAGTCCTGAAGAAATCCAACAAAAAAAAAAAAAGGAAAAAGAGTGAAAATGCCTTGGTGAAAACCTGGTAAACAGGTATCTTGGTAAAAAAAAAATGAATCTTTGCCAAGCAGGTGAAAACCTGGCAAACAGGTGCCTCTTGTACTCACGTGCTCCATCTATCAATGCAACGTTGGCATTCCCACTTTCATGCATCTTTTCTTTTGCTTGTACATATTTCAGTCACTTTTGTGACATCCTGGTTTGTTGGAACCCTCATGGCTTGAAACTGATTAATGTCCTAGTCTTAGGTTAATCGACACAGCACATTACATGTCCTAAGCAGTATCAACCAAGTCAACTTTATGTCAATGAAACTTGGTCATCCACTCTAAGTCAGTCGCCTGTCTCCTGACTATTGAAGAGTTTTATCACCGAGTATAGAAGCAAAATAATATTACTGAAAACAATCACTAATCAGTTTGAGCTATGCATGAAATTTTCTTTGTGTGTTGTTTTTTATATTGGTTTTCGATTAGTATCCCTTTGAGTAACTCAAGGAAGTCTATCTTGATTAAGAGGAGCAAGGATTGGGGGCATAATATTTTCTTTGTTTTCTTCTTGTAGGAATGATTTCGATGATCTGGAAACATCTAAATTAGTTGGGTGTTTGTGATAAGAGCCTTCACATCAAGGTGAAATCACCACACATACCTCGACTTCGCTTATTTGAATGCTACAGGGAGATTCTTTGTTTGTTTTGAGGGAATTTCTTTAACATGCAATCCAGGTCCCTGCGAAATCTATCCAAGGATATGAACGAAAAAGGGTCATTGCGAACAAGATAATAAATATTGCACATGAAAAGAAAGGAACTCTAATCCGCCCGTTGTGGTTGTAAAATGCTCAGTGATGAAAATTAAGCATTCCAAATCCAGTGACTAGGTTTAGGTTGCATTTCATTTTTCATCTCATTTTACATTCCATGCTGCATTTTGTGAATTTATAATGATTTTGGTATGGTAACAATGATCTCTTTATCTTCTAAATGAGAGTTTGAAGCTTCATCATTTCTTCAATCGAGTACTTGTGTATTGAGATGTTTAGCTGCATACATAAGCATTTTATATAGATTCATATATTCATTATCACTCATTTACATTTATCTTATTGCATTGAAAAATGAAAAAAATTGCACTACCCATTACTCATTTTCATCCATTTTATTTGCATATGAAAAGAAACAAAAACAAACATCCATATTCATCCGCATTACATCCATACTAAGAAGATATGCATACATATAGAATAAAGAATATAGAAAATCATCTCATAAATCGATCGACACAAGTATAATGAAGTCAAATCAAGATCTCGTATATATAATCATCAAGTCTCCAGGTACAAATTAATGTCAACAGACATATACAAACTCCCATCGGAGCAAGAATCATAAGGGCTACAAAAAAATCTTAGAGCTAAAAAAATATCTAGCTCTCTGCCTCTCCCTCATTGCCAAGTGGTGGAGGAGGTGGAGCCTATTGACCCAGATCCTACCTAGGTGCCCAACCTCCCTCCAATCAAGCCATATACTGCAAATATGGTACAACCTACTATGATACTAGAACTGCTACGCTATAAGCCACAACATAATAGGCTAATCAACTCATCTCATGGAGAACCTCCTGCTAAAGAGCATCTTGCTCTACCCTCATTGCTACAACTTGATGATCATGCTCTGCCTTGAGCTCCACTAGCTGACGATCATGCTCAGCTCTGACCTCAGCTAACTGATGATCTCTCTTTACTCTAAGATCCACCAATTGTTGGTCTTGCTTTGCTAGCTGAGTCTGTGCCATTGTCAGCTGTGACTACAAACCCGCTAGGCATGCTCTCACCGACCGAGTTACGTTGGCCCCCTGATCTCTCGCAGGCTCTCTACCTCCATCTCTGCCTCCATCTTTGCATCCATCACCTCCTCCATCTCCGCCTCTAGCTCCCCCTTGCTCCTCTCTCCTCTGCCAAACATGTCTCAGAGCTACTCTCTCCTCCTCTCCACCACCCTCTGCTACCCTCGCTCCACTTATCCTCATTCCAACCATTCCTAGGGATCCACCCTCTCCTCTCTACTACCTCCCACCAGCTGGTACCCTATTGCTACTAGCAGTAGGATCACCATCTACCTGCCTTAGAGTGTCATCTCTTTGTCCCTACCTTTGTCCATGTCCCTGTCCCTATACGGGGGCATCATCCTCAACCTCCTCTATGTGAGGTCCCTTCTTAGTCGGATTTGTGAATCTTAGGAATGGATGTTGCTAAAACCAATCCCTATACTAGGGCAATACCCCTGCATCTGTAATATCATCTAGATAATCCCATCTCAGCCACTGTAACCTAGTCAACTCCTGCATGCTCAAGGCGTATGATAGCCTAGGTCCCCATCCCTACCTCTCCTCATCAGCATAACATGCATATGCAGTAAACTCCTATGAGATCCCCTGAGGTCTACCATACTACCTCATTAATCGAGTAACAATAAACAGCTCGACCACTGTCTGTGATCTACCTATGAGAGGCCATGTCATCTAGAGGTCTCTATGAAAAACTCTCCAATCATCCCAACGCTCCAGACCCCTGTAAGGTCTCCATGTGATAGCTATCAGATCGTCCAGCTACCGTCTCCACTAATCAGTCTTGCCCAGATGGGGTTGCGTCACATATCCATCATATCTATAAATAATGGGTTGTTGTGGATCTCTGACCTCATCAACAATCAGCTTGCATACTGGGAGATGCTCCCGGGCCCATACCTGCAAAATCAAAACTTTGGCAACCATGCTCTTCCCCTCCTGGTAGACAATCTCATGCATCTCATGATACATGTGTACCAATATGCAAGAACCCCATCCTAACCTCTGGGGGTTATCCACAAGTCTCTCTAACATCCTACCCCATCCGCATAAAAACCCCTGCTGTCCCCTGTATGGCATAAGAAAACAACTGATAAAACCTGCCAAGATGCAAGCCAGTGGAAAGTCCTCACTACATTTGGTCATCATCTCATCCCAAACGATCGATCATGTCAGAATGTTTGCATCATGAAATACCTACCTCAAGGCTAGAAGGCCAGGACATTGTGTTGAATTATAATCTACCTTATCCCCAGCAAAAGGGATATGGAGAATCCTATATACATCCTCAAGAGTGATGGTCATCTCCCCAACTAGAAAATGAAATGTATTAAGCTCTGAATGGAACCTCTCCACTAATGCAGTCAGCATACCATGATTCACACAGATATTAGACAACCCAAGAAGATGAGTCAATCCACATGCATCAATATGCACCCAATCTATATCTAATAACTGACACACTAAATTCATCATAGGTGGATATACACATCTGAATAATACATGGGGAAATCTAACTTGCAAAAAATCAAACATAGGTTCATCAAGACACATTCCAAAGTAGCCGATAAAGGAAGAAAAACATAATGCAAATCCAACTACACTAATTGCAAAATCAAACTTTCAAGTTTACACCTTCAAAAATGCTCACTGTTTTCCAAATGACAAAACATCATAGAGGGAGAAACTTGTACGAGTCAAGAATTGGTCTTATATGACAAAATAGGCTGATACCACACAAGACTAGACCTAAAACAACAAAATGGTCTCTTTTGAAGGTTTTCGTATGGCAAAAGGGTGTATGCAGAATGACAAAACTAATAACCTTATACTATAAAAGAAAATTAATCATTTTGTCATACGAGACAGGATCATGTCTCGCATGATAAAACAAGATTGCTCGACTTAAACATGCCCAAAACATGAAAAATTCAACAAAATTTTTTTTTTTTGAAATGAATAACAGGCTTAAGATAGATCACTTACTGCTGGCTCATAGTTCCGAGGTTGATTATGTCATATCTAGTGCTCGAATTGATGCACATGAGTGGGAACCACCATTTTTCTTCACAAAAAGCTTTTTGAATTTTCAAACTTGGAGGGTTAAAATGAATTGAAAATGACACTTTTACCCCATATATAGTCAAAACCCTAATTTTTCAACTTACTCTGACAAACATGAAAATTGTATCCTTAGCTAATTTGGCTGTCCTGATTCCATTTTTGGGATCAAAATCAAAATTCAAGATCATTCTGCTAGTCAATTTCATAAAATTTGGACCACATAGCGCTTTTCATCAAAAGCTAGTTCTTTCTTCAATTTGCACTCAATTTCTAATGAATCAACACTAAATCTCAATTTATTCTACAAATCAACTTTATGCTCAATTTCTTATCACGCTTAATTTTCAAATATTCCTTTGAATCATTTGTGCTCAAATAAATCAATATCATCTCTAAACAATTGCCTATAATTGTGTACCCTCGCTATCTTTCGATTTCACTCCCGAGGGGGCATACTCACAACCTTATGACCTCACATCTTCAAATGTCGAGAAATTTTTCAAATCTTCAAGCAGCTAAGCTTCATCAAATCAATTGCTAGTGTCATATCAGTTTTATCTCTTTATATCAAGCTGATATTATCTTTGTCTGAATCAGTCTCTTAATGTTATTCAGTTGCATCAATTTTCATCAAGCTGATTATTCATTTAAACTCAATCAAGGGTTTAAAGAGTTTCTTTGATCACACACTCAATCTAAGTAGGTGTTCAGTTTCATCGCATCGAATCAAGCTGGACAGTTTATCTTCGCTCATCGTGTCTTGATCCATCAAGTTCAAGATCGATTTTATCTTCACTCACTGTGTCAAGTTCAATCAAGTTCGGGATCGATATCACTTAAATCAACTCTATTCAGTTTCATCGCTTCAAAACAATTTGAATACCTCACTTTTCATCTAGTTCATGATCAATCAAGTTCAAAATGGGTATCTCCTAGACATCAACTATTCTTTGAACCAACGTGCTACTCACATGGTAATTCAAAGAAGGGCAAATGTAATACCCTAAAAATGGTCATCTAAACCATGAGCCCCTAATCTCGATAACATCACCAAGGTCCTAACATCTCGATAAATCTTGAGCACACAATTAATTTCTAAAATCATCAATGTCACATGGCAAATTAATCAACCAATATTAATTAAACATTTATTTAATTAATTGATCATTCCAAGTAAATCATATTTAAACAATTATCCTATTTATTTTATTGAATATCCTAGCATATTTAATGAAATTAATCAATTTGCCATCAAATCTTGAAAAAATAAATTAATTGACCAAAAAAGAATTAAAAATTGAGAAAAGAAATCAATTGGAGATAATCTTGAAAAATAAATTAAAATTTGATAAATAATCTCAAAGAAAGAAAATAAAACAATTAAATATTAAAATTGAATGGAATAGAGAATAAATCAGTTTTTTCCTGATTTTATCTTAATTTTAGTTCAATTTCCTTTAAAACTGAGAAAAAGCATCCAATCACACCAATTCACCTGGATTGTGTTTCCTCTTGGAAAATCTTGACTGCTCATCATCATTTGATCTCATCCTTTGGTTTCTTTCTAGATTTTCTATAAATTCAGGCTCTCATCTCTCATTCAAGGATCCTCGAGAATATATTGTTATTATGTTGTTTTTGCTCTAGGTTCATTGAGAATTTGCATTGAGATATTGCATATTAGATATTTCATATTGTTTAAATCATTTAGCTTAAATATTCATATATTGCTTAAATCATGTTACATTAATCTTGCATATCTAGCTTAAATCTTGCATTCATTTATCTTAAATCCATGCTCATATAGATTAAAAATCCTTCGTTTAGGTGTTGTCTAGTCATCGGATAGCTTAGCAATCTGAGGGTAATCTAAACTCGCATCTACTAGAAGGTAATAGGTCGCTTTGTAATGGTTTATTATTCATTGATTATTGATTTACTAAACATGCATCTAATAACTTAATGGAAGTGTTGTGTATTCCAGATGTAGATACAGGTCCACTTTTCACACACACAATGTGTCTTTGGGAATAAGATTATTTCTTTCCTTAGGAGGAAGAATAACCTTATCCTCAAGAAGATGCATATGATCATCATGAGGAAGGCTAAGTGTTGGATTTATTGGTTTACTCAAGGATAAAATCATCTCATTTTTTGTGTTTTGATATGATTTAAAGGGAGTATCACTTCTAGGTTGAAGAGGATAGAATTGATTAGACCAAAAGTAATCAAGACAAACATCTCCATGCCTCACTGCAGGTTGATACATGCTATGATTAATAGTTATGATTTTACCATTATGATGAAATTTCAAACACTTATGAATAGTAGAAGCAATTGCTTTCATGGAAAATAGCCAATGATGTCCAAACTTCACATGAAATTGACCGGATGTAGAAATAATAGAAAATTGAATATCTAGTCATTTAGTGTTGACATTGTAAGTCCCAACTGGTGCTGAGCAGGGAGGGGTGAATCAACACTTAATTAAATTTTCACAATTTAAGTTTAATCTTAAAATTGCATTTATCTAAAATCCAACAATATACTTAATCACTGAAGTAAAATATGCAAGCATGAAAAGTTGACAGTGACACCAAGGAGTTATCTTGTGGAAACCCAAAAGGGAGAAATCCATGGTGTAAGTAGGAACTCATAAAATTTGTACTCTTCTATAGTATGCCCTGTTAGGAGATTACAAAGGCACTGTTAGGTGCCACCCATTTAAGGGATTTTGCACAAGGCTGGTTAGTGCCTTTACCCTATTAAAGGTAGCCTGGTTAGCAGACTTAGAATGTTAGTTAAGATGTCACCCGGTTAAGGGATTTTACAATAGGGACTTGTTAAAATCCACCTGGTTAAGGGATTTATATTGCAGTTGTTAGAAAGCAATAGATGGATGATATGCTAAATTAACTACTGATAGCTTGATCAAATCTCAATATGCATCACACTCAATACACACCAGTTCTGTCTTCTGTGCACAACATCAATATCCTTCTTACACCTTTGACTCTTCACTCATCCGGTCACCTATCCCTTCACACTGCACTCTACCGATCCTCGGACCTTTGGCTCTGCACTTTATCGGTCCCCTAACCTTTGGCTCTACACTCTACCAGTCGTCTGATCTTCAGCTCTACACTCTACCGGTTCACTGTATCTTGACTATGCACTTAGTCGATCTACTTCAAAACCCACTCTACTATACTAATACCTTCTATCACTTCCTCTCTCTCTGCTCTTCACTTTGGATTACCTTCAACAAATTCTCCTTGTTGCAAGTTTCACGATCAAAAATTTTTGAATGAACTTCAAGAACACTTTATACATTTTCTGCTGACATCTTTAGGCATTCCCTCAATCAAACCAATAATTGATTTTAGAATATTTCAAATTCAAAATATCCCACTCTTTCTCTATGCGCCTTACAAAAATTTTGCCAAGTGTTCACCCAATTCTGCCACAACATCTCCCAAATATAGAAACTTATGAGTCATGTTCAACCAAATAAGTGTGAACCAGAAAATCTGCATGTAATCATGCTTGACTACATGATAACTTAAAGTTGACCTTACCAACATATGATTTGGCATAGACACAAGCTCACCAAATCATCCTTTTCCACCGCAACTGAATAACCAATCACCGCTCCAAGATTTATGGTGATCACCTGTCTTCCTTCTGCCATACCGGTGTACCAGTATGCCACTACACTTCTATATTACTGGTTTGTCCTTTGATTGTCAGTTTGTTGTGCTTGCGCCAAGTCTCTTCCCCTATTTGCCAATGAGTTACTTTTTTGCATACAACTTCAAGTCTTCTTACCCGAGTCACCTTTTGTGACTTCACTATCATCAAAGTGATCGATCTTCCTGAATGATAGACTAGTTGGATTAGTATTTTTCCTTGAGCCGATTGAACCTTGATCATTCAATACCAATGTTGTTTCCATGTATTGTAAGATATCACTTTTGCTTACTGAAAAGCAACACCACTCTAGCTATACCACTTCACCAGTTAGTGTTGGACGTCAATGACAAACCTTAGCACATATATCGGTTCTCTAGATTGACCGGTTTT
The DNA here is from genome assembly GCF_030272615.1 of Cryptomeria japonica. Taxonomy (NCBI): domain Eukaryota; kingdom Viridiplantae; phylum Streptophyta; class Pinopsida; order Cupressales; family Cupressaceae; genus Cryptomeria; species Cryptomeria japonica. The sequence goes on along the minus strand of NC_081411.1, from coordinate 658,543,364 downwards.
GTCAATGCCAACAATCCAACAATCTCCCCCTTTGGCATTGATGGCAAACACTTCAAACTCTAGCTAATTAGATGCATGTTTCTTCATCTTTGTACCGGTCCATTCATTTTTCCCTCAGTGATGAATATCTCCCCCTATCACTAATATCTGCTAATTCTCAAGCACTCTAAACATATCTCCCCCTTTGACAATAATGCCAAAGAGTCATTTCTGAACACTAACAAGACTGTTTCCCCTAACTGGAGCAGTCCACACTCATAAATCTAGTTTTTTTTAAAAGAAAAAACTTGAAATCATACCAGATTGATGTAGAACCTTGTTTTCTTACTTTACTGAATGGAGAGGAATAACCCCCAACTTACCTCTGAGATAGTCAAAGGTGTCCTTCTGTAGTGGCATGGTGAAGATATTAACCACCTGCTCTTTTTTTGGTATGTACTCCAACATCACTTCCTTTTCTTGAACTTGTTCCCTTAGATAGTTATATTTGATGGCTATATGCTTCATTTTGGAGTGCATCATCGGGTTCTTGGATATGTCAATGGCATTGGTGTTGTCACAATGAATCACTACCATTCCAACCACTTTTTCTTGTATTCCTTCTAGCAGTTGCTTGATCCAAACTATCTGTGTGCAGTTGATTGTAGCAGCTACATACTCACCTTCAACCGTGGACTGAGAAATGCAATTTTGTTTCTTACTTGTCCAAGATACAATCCTATCTTCGAGAAAGAATGCACCTCCACTGGTGCTCTTCTTGTCATCAATGTTCCCAGCCCAATCTGAATCAGTGAAGACACTTAAACTAAAGACTCCCTTGTGTGGATACCAGAGACCATACTCATCAGCCCCCTTTAGGTATCTGAATATTCTTTTGACTGCCATCATGTGAGTCTCTTTCGGGTTTGCAAAAAATCTAGCAACCAAGCCAACAACTTGTGCTATGTGTGGTTTGCTATGTACTGCATACTATAACTTACCGATCATGGACCGGTAAAGTGTCTCATTTACTTCTTTATCCTCATCATGTTTAGATAGCTTGCCACCTGTAACCATTGGAGTTCCAATAGGTTTGCAGTCTTCCATTCCAAAAGTTTTCAGAATTTCTCTTATGTACTTTGTCTAACTGATGAAGATGCCATTCTTTAATTAAGAGACTTGCAGGCCAATAAAGAACTTTATCTTGCCAATCATTGACATCTCAAATTATTGTTGCATTTGTTCTGCAAAGCTTCTATTCATCTCATCATCTCCCCCAAAGATGATGTCATCTACAAAGATCTCAGCAATTAGGTGTTTTCCTTCATCTCCATTCTTCATATACAAGTTACTGTTATCACTTGTTCTTTTGAACTCTATGCTTAGCAGATATGAGTGTAACCTCTCATACCAAGCTCTTGGTGCATTTTTCAGCCCATAAAGAGCCTTCTACAACTTGCATACCATATTCCTCCCATCTTCAGATACAAACCCTTCTGGTTGTTCTGTGTATACTTCTTCTAATACCCCATTTAAGAATGCTGATTTGAAATCCATTTGGTAAAATTTAAACTTTTAATAGGAAGCATAGGCCAGCAAAATTCTGACCCCTTCCAGCCTAGCTATCAGTGTGAAGGTTTCTCCATAGTCCAAACCAGCTGTCTTCTACCTTCACACAATATTTTGTGCTACAACCAGCTGTCTTCTACCTTAGCCATTAGACAATTGCCTATGGTGGTGTCTAGATGAAACAAATTGCCTCTTGACTGATTACTGGTTGCAATCAGACTTCCAGATTTGTCATTTATTTTATATATCCCTTCATTGAACTCTAACCGGTATCCCTTATTGTTAAGTTGTGCAACACTTAAAAAAATATACTTTAATCCTTCTACCCAATAGACATCATCACAATTTGTCTTATCATTCAAGGCTATCGACCCCTTACCTCTTACTTGCACATGGGGCATCATTTCCAAACCTCACCGTTCCTCCATTGCAATCCTCCATGCTGAGGAATTTGTTTCTGTCACTGGTCATATGGTGAGTGCAGCCACTGTCGATCACCCATTCTCCACACCGGTTTGTGCTAGAAATCAATGCCATATCTCCTTCCTCTATGATGTCCTCTTTGACTACCACAAAAGAAATGCCATCTCCATTAGATCCCTTTGATTATTCATCAGTGACTCCTTCTGTAAGATAAAATTCCTTCTTACTCTTGTCCCTATAACTTATGAAACTATCTTTCCTGTCTCTATCATTATCAAGGCATCTTGAAGCAATATGACCTATCTTATAATAGGAGAAGCACTTTAAGGGTAGTTTACCTTTGTATTTACCTTTACCTCTTGGAAATCTTCTTACTAGTAGAGCTTCAATTTCATCTTGCTCCTTTTCGTTAGGTAGAAGATTGTCACTCTCATGGGAATGACCAGTTCTGGTAGTAGAAGTACTATCAATTTCTTTCCTTCTCCTTGTTGGTGCATGCATCATGGATGCTTTGAAAGCAACATCAATCTTTGGTACGTTGTTGTCATAATTGCTCAATTCAAAAGTAGTCAACTTACCGATCAATGAGTCAAGAGTTACATTGACTGTTCCCAAGGATCCAAGTTCCAAGATAGCAGAGACCCTTATTGCATATTGTGGTACTAGAGTTCTCAGGATTTTCCTAACCACATCATCCTCCTCGAGCTTTCCTCCTGCACTTTTAATAAAGTTAACTACATCCTTTATCCTCTTACTATACTACACTATGTTTTCACTTTCCCGCATTCTCATCTCATCATATTTTCCTCAAGCTGTCTAATTTGGCCCTTTGAACATGGGGATCTCCTCCATAGACTATCTTCATCTTATTCCATATCTGAAAAGCTGATTTCAAATCTTATACCTCAGCAAATTCATTATCTAAAAGAGTGCTAACAATCAGATCCATAGCAGCAATATTGTCTTGCCTTTCCTTGATTTGGTCTGGAGTAAGAGTCTCCAAAGGTTCATTGTACTCATTGATCACATGATTCCAATAGTGTTCACCTAGGGATCTTAGATAGAGTTTCATTCCTCCACACCATAAGGTGTAGTTCTCCTTAGAGAACTTAGGACCCTCCTTACGCATCATCTTTGATCTTTCCCTAAGTCAGTTAAGCTTCTTCTGATTCTAGGGAATTGATGCTCTGATACCAATTGTTAGTCCCAACTAATGCTGAGAGGGGAGGGGTGAATCCACACTTAATTAAATTTTCATAATTTAACTTTTATCTTAAAACTACATTCATCTAAAATCCAACAATATACTTAATCACTGAAGTAAAATATGCAAGCATGAAAAGTTGATAGTGACACCAAGGAGTTATCTCATGAAAACCCAAAAGGGAGAAATCCATGATGTGAGTAGGAACTCACAAAATTTGTACTCTTCTAAAGTATGCCTTGTTAGGATATTACAAAGGCACTGTTAGGTGCCACCCATTTAAGGGATTTTGAAAAAGGTCGGTTAGTGCCTTTACCCTATAAAAGGTAGCTTGGTTAGAGGACTTAGAACATTAGTTAAGATGTCACTCAATTAAGGGATTTTACAATAGGGACCTATTAAAGTCCATCCGGTTAAGGGATTTATGTTGGAGTTGTTAGAAAGCAATAGATGGATGATCTACTGAAATAGCTACTGATAGCTTGATCAGATCTCAATATGCATCACACTAAATACACACAGGTTGTATCTTCTTTGCACATCACTGGTATCCTTCTTACACATTTATCTCTTCACTTAGTCAATCACCTATCCATCAACATTGCACTCTACCGATCCTCAGACCTTCGGCTCTTCACTTTGTCAATCCCCTGACCTTCGGCTCTACACTCTGTCAATCCTCTGATCTTCGGCTCTGCACTTTGTTGGTTCACTATATCTCAACTCTACACTTAGTCGATCTACTTCAAAACAAACTCTATTGTGATAATACCTTTTAGCACTTCCACTCTCTCTACTCTCCACTCTGGATCACCTTCGACAAATTCTCCTTGTTGCAAGTTTCACAATCAAAACTTTCTGAGTGAACTTCAAGAACACTTTATACATTTTTTGTCAACACCTTCAGGAATTACCTCAATAAAACCACTCATGGATTTCAGAAGATTTCAAATTCAAAATATCCCACTCTTTCTCTGCATGCCTTACAACAAATTCACCAAGTGTTCACCCAATTCTATCACTGCATCTCCCAAAGATAGAAACTTATGAGTAATGTTCAGCCAAATAAGTGCAAACCAAAAAATCTGCATGTAATCATGCTTGACTGCATGATAACTAAAATTTGACCTTACCAACATATGATTTGGCGTAGACACAAGCTCACCAACTCATCCTTTGCCATCACAACTGAATAACCGATCACTGCTCTAAGATTTATGGTGATCACTTGTCTTCCTTCTATCATACCAGTGTACCAGTATGCCACTACACTTCTATATTATCAGTTCATCCTTTGATTTTTGGTTTGTTGTGCTAGCGCCAAGTCTCTTACCTTTTTTTCCAATGAGTTATCGGTTTGCATACAACTGCAAGTCTTATTTCCTAAGTCACCTTTTGTGACTTCACTATCATCAAAGTGACCTATCTTCTTGAATGATAGACTGATTGGCTTAGTCTATTTTTCCTTGAGTTGATTGAGCCTTTGATCATTCAATACAAATGTTGTTTTCATATATTGTAAGTTATCACTTTTTCTTACTAAAAAGAAACACCACTGTACCTATACTAGTTCACTGGTTAGTGTTAGACATCAATGGCAAACCTTAGCACATATATCGGTTCTCTTGATTGACTGGTTTTGTCAATGCCAACAATCCAACAAACATTAATAGTAAGTGTGATAGAACAAATTGAAGGACAAGAGAAACCATCAAAAAATCTAACTACCACTTCAGTATCATCATATTTCACTTGATGCAATTGCAAAGTATAAAGAAATTCTTCAGTTATCACATTAACCATCCAAGCGAGATCAATAAGCACTCCTCTAGAAGGTAGACCTTTTATTTTTGCACTTATGGATAATGGGCCATCAAGTGCTTTAATGGTGTCACTAGGATCAAATGTGATGTACAAGTCCTTAGGAGGTTCTTGTTGATCAACAAGGTTCACCATATTATTATATTCAAGACCATCATTGGGAGAGAAAGAAAGATGATCAGTCTCAATCACATTAGTGGAATGGGATGGTAAAGGATCAATGAAAATATGAAAATTTTGACTAGGAGGAGCTATAGATTTATTTCCTTTAACATTCACATCTGCCATAAATATGGTATTTTAATCAATCAAATCTTGAATCTTACTTCTCAATGAAAACACTTTTCAGCGTCATGACCAAGTTGACGATGGTATTGACAAAAGGATTCAACATCAAAGTAAGGTGAAGTCATCTTAGATGGATCAATTGGTTTTATTGAGGAAAGTTTTGACACATTCCTTTGTACAAAATGACATAATTTTATGCACAAATTCATTCAAAGGAGTAAATTGTTTTTCTATTTTAAAGTGCTTAGACAAAGGAGGCACACCTGTAGTGGCTGCTACTTGAATGTTTTTGTTTTCATTGAATTTGATGAATCCTTTGTTTGGTTTAAACTTCACAAATAGTTCTTGAGCACTATCACCCTTATCACTTGGAGCCATGGAAGGAGATTGCTCCAATTGACTCACAATCAGTTGATAATTATGAAGTACTATGCACAACTATGGAAAGGAAGTAAACTTAGTTAAGAGAAGTTTATCCCTAATTTCTTTTTGCAAATTATCAATAAAAATTCTTTGGATATCTTAATCAAGCACAGGAAAATAAATTTGAGAATAAAAATGATTATATCTATTGGAATCAGGGATCACTGAGAGGGGGGGTGAATTAGTGATCTCCCAGAGATCAAATTCACAAAATTATTCTGTATCCACCAATTAACTATGCATAACAGTAAAGAACATGAACAAGCAATAAATAAACCACAGATCCACAACACCAGGATTTTTATGTGGAAACCAAGAAAGGGAAAAACCATGGTGGTGTTGGAACCCACAATATTCATATACTATGGCCAAGAGTACATAAATATTACATAGATGGGGAATGCACTTGTATTCAAGCTCACTTCCTTGAGCTCACTACTCAATTACAATGACCCAAAAGGCTACAACCTTCAGGGAAGTCTCACTGACTTACAATTCAATTAAAATGAGGAAATACAATGAAATAAACTCTAAAGTAGCATTTGATAATGAATGAATAGGTTCCAGCTAAGCACAAGATCTCTGACTGTACACGCTCTACAAATACTCTATTTTTTGTCTAAGTCAGCTACCAGATTATCTGTGAACCAAATGCACATGTGAATCTGTGCTCAATTGCACCAAAACGGATCACCACAATAGTAACATTGAAAACTGATCACCAATTCAATCTTGTATATCAAAAAAATAATCTCCTCCAAGTAGGCTTCAAGAAGTGTAACATGTAGCTTCAATTTAGCTTCAGTCCCTAACAAAACATAGCACCAGACCAAAAGAGTATAATCACAAGCTTCCTAAGGATCTTCCCATTCATCGAGATCACAAAATCAATCACCAAAATCACCACAATCATCAGAAGTCATTACAGACCAAAACATTACTGAGATAGCCCTTAATTACGAGTTAACTCCTACTTCTGGATAAGAGGAAACGTGACTACCATATCGAATCTCCAAGAAGAGTTTCCATGAATGACAACCCTAGAGCATAAATCAAGCATCAAAAGTCATTGGATGAGTGTCAATTGCCAACAGTCTCCCCCTTTGGCATTGATGGCAACACCTGTGAAAAATGGATAAGTGTTGTAACCTATGAAACTTGTGCACTAGATCAAGAATAAAGAATTCTAAGGCTCCCCTTACATCAACAACCCAAAAATCTGCATCACCAAACTGTACACTCCATACACAACCAATCTATACATTTTTCACCTTATCTCTCCCCCTTTGACAACAATGCCAAAGATAGGGTGTGAAGCAAAATTTAGTTTATATATACACACTAGATAATCAAATCTATACAAACTTAAGTACATCTGCATATGCAACCTTAAGGAACCCAAAATAGGTGTTCAATTCTACTTGTAATTTCTCCAAAATTGAAACAAAACCATTCAAAAAATAAGCATAGAATTGTATTGTTTCTAGCTTAGTTGGAGTCACCTGAGACTTATTTTGAATACAGTCCATCTTATGGTACACTAAGGTGTCTAACCAGGGACCAATTAGGTTCTAGAGTTCACCCACCCACCTTACCATTTTCTCCTTCTCCTTCTCAAAATTTGGCCTTCAATACTGCCAGTTAAGTTAGTCATAGGATCATAAGCTTGGGAAATATGAGCTAATTGACCTTCACAATTGTCTATCTGCTTGTCTATTTTAGTAGAAAAAATTGTCAAAACTAGACAAGACTTATAAACCTTACCACCTTCCATTAAGGCCTCATCAATTAGTTTCAGTTCTTTTTCAAGATGAGCCTTATCACCATCAATCATTTGTAAAAAATTTTGTACTTTGGCATCTTTGAATTTCTCTATTGCCTACCAGACTGATGCCTTAGTCAAGGAGTCAAACTGAGAAGATATGTGATCTATTAAGTGTTGAAGCTCACCAGATGAACTGGTATCAGTATCAAGTTGTAGTTTTGGTACCAACTGTTCTAAAAATTTAATAGATTTCTCAATAATCTTATATTCCTTTGACTCTGATTGTGCTAGCTCCTGACTATCTTGAGCTTGGAGAGAAAAAACAACAATCATCCTTTTAGATGAAGACATTTGATTGAAGGGCTTGTCAAAACTTATGTTAAATTAAGGAAAAATCCCTTCGCTTTGTATTTTTGAAGTGTCAATTACCATAAGGATTAGAGTTTCTGTTACTTTAGTTTTCCCATTGATTTCTTCCTCTTATTTTTCCTCTTCCTTTTTCTCTACCTCCTGCCCTGCATTACTCTTATCCTCTATGGGTGCCTCTTGTGCACTGGTGTCACCACTTGGTGCACCAACCTCTGTCTCAACTGATTTACCCTATATATTATTTGCCTCAACTTCTATAGAATCCAAAACTTGTTTCTCTACAACATCCTAAGTGTCCTCTACCTTATTTACATCATGTACCAGAGGATTCTCTACCTGAGTGGTTGCATCTTTTGAATTGGATTCCACTAGCCGGTTCTCAGTGAGAAATTTCTTCTAGATCTTAATAGTTTCTCTCCTTATTTCCTCTACTCTACCAACCATCAGGTTGTTTACCCTATGTTTTCTTCTAAATTCCTTTTTTTTTTCTTGCAAAATCAATCTATCAATTTCTTCAATAGTGATATTGGTGCACTGATTGACTAGTTCACATTCTTTTATTTCTCTATCCATCTGACTTGCAGATTTTCTTCTAGCATCAATTAGACTGCACAGCTCTTTTGGAAGATATCTTTCTAATTCAATTAAAGCTTTACTAAATACATCTATATACAATACTACAACTTCTTCAATCTTCCTTTTATCCTTATCATCTAAATTCTCATAATATACAGAAACATTCTTCAAATTTCTATCTTTAATGATTTCATCAGTTAACTCTTGAATAGATAAGGAAGGAATAATATGATACTTGGTTTTACCAAACTCCATCTTATCAGATTCAATCACCTCATCCAATTTTGATTTGGTTTTTCCTCTCACTTAGGCTTGCTGGCCAGAATAGGATCAGATTTTGTTTTTCCTCCTTTAGCCCTTTCTCCCCTTCATCAGATTGAGGCTTTCAGATCACTCTTACAAACTCTCCCTTCTTAGGGGCCTTACAAATTTTTGGATCTGATTATGTCTCAGATGCCACTAAAAAAACTGCCATATACTCCCTCCAAGGTTTCTGCTTCTTCCTCAAAACAACTTTCCCCTTAGTAGATGAACTAGAGGGTTCTAACTAAGTTCTAGCTCTTTGATCGCCTAGAAGTCTTGATCGCCTTGTTCTGCATCTCTAAAACACTATTGGCAAAGTGAAGAATAACTCTCATATTTCCCCTTTTAACTTTGCAAACCCAAATTTTACTTTGAAATAAATGCACCTCATATATCCAACTGGATGCTCTGTTTAACTAGCTAATGCCAAAATCAACCATCTGAATCCTGGATATCAACTGAAGTTCAATTCCTACCATCTATAATCCATAGACCACAAATCGTATCAAGGGGTACTGCAAGATTTGCATGAATCTGCCTCCTCCAAAGGCTAAAATCCCTAGTTACCGCATGAGGGTTCTGCACCAGATTCAAGTACAGATCCACTAGGTTCATCTTTCTTTACCCACATCTTCTTATGTCGATCTCTGATCTCATCAAATTTTTCTTTTCCCTTTTCATCTGATTTGTTCTTTTCTACTAGAGCACTATTCTTTCTTCTGCAGTACTTTGCAATGTGACCGGTTTTGTTGCATGCTCTACAAACAATATTATTCTGCATAGGTCTAAAGTTCATATGATTTGGTCTTGTCCTACATTGATAAGAAACATGTCCAAACATTCCATAGGAATAGCATCTCTTATTTTAAAAATTGTTCATTACTACTCTGCACATAGTTGACTTATGACCAAAGTTATTGCATATGAAATACTGATCGGTAAAGTTAGGAGCATTATTCATGTTGTTCACTCCATTATTCATCCTACTTCTGCACTGACTCACCATATGACCAAATTTATTGCAAGTAAAGAATCTACCATTAAATTTATGAGCATTAGGTTGTCTTCCTGGATGATTCTTAATCTTTTTCTGATCAGGTTTTGCATTGCCTTATCTAGATCTAGAGGATTCACCTTTCTCAAACCCTAGACCTCACATGTCATTTCTATTAGGATAATTGGTGAACAACTAAGAGGGGGGGTGAATCAATCATTAACAAATTAGAACTTTTAATTTACAATAAAACCTTAAACAACTCAAGTACTGGTAAAACACATACAGATGCCGGTAGGAATATATCAATAAATAATACAACTTAACAATTAACTGGATAATCAATGCAAAGCAACCATACCACATAACACCATGATTTGTACATGGAAAACTTGGAAAGGGAAAAACCATGGTGGGAAGCCTACCCACAGTTAGATGATACTTCTGCAGAAAGTATGCATTGCAATGAGGGGCCTACAATTGTAGGAAGGCACACTGCCTAAAGCATAGTGCTCATTATAAAAAGATTCCCATTGACTACAGAGAGGCTACAACCATCTCAAGATAAATGGACAACAATCCAATAGAGTTAATTTCTAGAAATAGCATCTACCATGCCTAATTACAGTCTCGGTTAAGCTCAATGTCAGAGGACTAAATCCTCTTTTGAATCCAATTCGATCACCAATGATTGATCAACTTCTATGCCAGAATGATATTTCAATATTCGTACATTGTATTCCTTGACCATGACCTTTTCAATAACCATGATAGTTTACAAAAAGTTTCTACCTCTTATTTATACAAACCCTAAGGCCTAAACCGATTAGGTCAGCCACCTAAAAGATTTTACAATAAGATCATTACATAATTCTATATTACAATGATATGCCATGTCGGCTTAAGACCAAAACAATAATTACAGATCCATAAATTATCTCAAAACATCCTAGTAACATGTAGAGTACACGTTAGCATGATACCAGTCCATAACCTAGATAGGTACCAGACCTATTTTGGGTCCATCATGCTAAAGCAATGTCTTCAAGCAATTGAAGCACAATCAAAGAACATCTTCAACATCCTGAAATCCATGAAGAAGCTGCACCAACATCAACTATGCATCTTGTCACGATTCCTTATGAAAGCTCTACCGGTAAGCGTTAAACTAGTGTCGGTAAGGGTTTACTAGAGTGTATGATAGCATCCGATTACCAAGACAATACCAACTAACCAAAACATGCTCATGGATCATATACCACATGAAATCAAATATACTTCACTCATCCAAACATGTCAGAAGTGTCCAATAGATAGTCCATTATGTTGGTAACACTGGATCTTCTACTGGAAACCAAAACTTGTCTGTCGGTAACCAACCATAATAGCTAGTGTTGACATCGATGACAAAACATCAATGCAACACATGATCAATTCATCCATTATGCCAACAATCTCCCCCTTTGGCATTGATGGCAACACTCGATGTGAAAAACATCTAAGTACCAAAAAATGCCAAGCAAGTCTCTCCCTGTGGAAGACAACCAACAATCAATAGCTCACCCCCTGTGAATGATATCTCTATAAGGTTTTGAATGATTATTCACATTACTATCACTTCCCCTTTGATATCAATGCCATAAATCTAACAAAAATATCAAAGCAATGATATAAACCTCTGAAACTCAAAGCTAACTACTCCCCTTGAGTAGTAGCACCACTTATCAGTGTCAGAATGAAGAATGTCTCTGGTAATGCATGTTGGAATAATAGAAAAATTCATCAATCAAGTCTCTATCGGAGGGGCAAAAATCCCTAATTTGTCTCTCAAATACTCAAATGAGTCCTTAGACAATGATTTAGTGAATATGTCTACAATCTCTTCTTTAGTGTTCACATAAACTATTTTGACTTCCTTTGCTTCTACCTTGTCCTTCAGAAAGTTATACTATTTAAATATTCTTAGTCTTAGAGTGAAATACCAGATTCTTAGACATGTCAATACATGTAGAGTTATCACAGTAGATAACTACTGGTTTACTACAATTTACCCTAATATCCTTCAACATTTGCTTCATCCACAAGACTTGAGTGCAATTAGTTGCTGCTACAACATACTCAGCTTTTGTAGTAGATAAAGAAATGCATGACTATTTTTTGCTGATCCATGAAATCAGTTTCTTTCCAAGAAAGAAAGCTCCACCAGAAGTTCTCTTCTTGTCATCAGTATCTCCTACCCAATCTGAGTTAGTGTATGCAAATAAAGTGAAATCATCATTTTTAGAATACCATAAACCATATTCTGTTGTTCCTTGCAAATATCGGAATATCCTCTTTACTACACATTCATGATTTTCTTTAGGATTACTTTGATATCTTGAAACAATACTTACTACATTCATAATATCAGGTCTAGTCTGAGTTAGATATAACAAACCACCAATCATAGATTATACCTTGTTGGATTTATTGGTGTAGAAGTATCCTTGATAGATAATTTCTCACTTGTAGCCATAGGAGTACTTACCAGTTTGAAATTATCAATACCAAACTTCTTCAATAATTCCCTCATATACTTAGTTTGACAGATAAAAATGCCTTTTTCAGTTTGAGTAATTTGCAAACCTAAGAAAAATTTCATCTCACCAATCATGGACATTTCAAATTCATTCTTCATGTTGTTAGCAAATTCCATGCACAATTTATCTTCTCCTCCAAAAATGATATCATCAATAAAAACTTCAATAATCAGAATATCAGTACCAGTGATCTTATAATATAAATTACTATCAACAATGCCTTTAGTAAAACCAAGCTTCAAAAGATATTTATCCAACCTTGCATACCAAGCTCTAGGAGCCTGTTTCAATCCATATAAAGCTTGGTTTAATCTGTAAACCATATCTTTATCATTTGTCAATGAAAATCCATCAAGTTGCTCAATGTAAACTTCTTCCTCAAGCTCACCATTCAAAAATGTACATTTAACATCCATTTGATAAACCTTATAGTTCTTATAAGCTGCATAGGCAAGAAATAGTCTAACAACTTCAATTCTAGCTACAGGTGCAAAATTCTCACCATAATCAATTCCTTCCATTTAAGAATATCCTTTACAAATGAATCTAGCCTTGTTTCTTAAAACTTGACCATCCTCATTTAGTTTATTCCTAAAAACCAAATTAGTTCCAATAGCATTCTTATTTTTAGGTGGGGAACTAAAGACCAAGTTTCATTCTTCTCTGTTTGATCTAATTCATCTTTCATAGCCTTTTGCCAATGTTTATCCTTAGAAGATTAAATAACAGTTGCCAGTTCAACTTGAGAAATAAGACATACCTCTTCATTTGATAGTTTTCTTCTTGTCATAACTCCCTTGTTTCTATATCTAATAATTTGATCTTCAGAATGATTTAGTATTACATACCTTGGTGTCTTTTGAACTTCAGGTTCACTGCTCTGATCATCAGTCACAATTGAATTTTCTGATTGTGCCGTTGTAACTATCTCAGCTTCCTATACTGGTTGAGGCATTGCCAGTTTAGTTATGAACATTTTCACTATCCGTTCCCTTTCATATGATATAGAATGATTTTTTTACTATTCATCCACTATCACATTAGCACTCTCCACAATTTTCTGCAATCTTTTGTTATAACATCTATATGCTTTTCTTTGAATTGAATAACCAACAAATATCCCTTCATCACATCTAGGATCAAACTTTCCAATTGAATCATCCCTTTTGATATAGCATTTACTTCCAAAAAATTTTGAAACATTTAACAATGGGTGTATGTCCAAACCATGGTTCATAAGGAGTCTTACTAGTTTCACCTTTGATGTGAACTTTGTTGAATGTGTAGACTGTTGTACTCACTACTTCTCTCCAGTAGATATGAGGCAATTTGTCTTCCGTCATCATACATCTTGCTACATCCAAAATAGTTATGTTCTTTCTTTCCACTACTCTATTTTGTTGAGGAGTCCTAGGTGAAGATAGTTGTCTCCTGATTCCATTTGTCTCACAATAATTGTTAAACTCATGAGAAGTAAAATCACCACCATGATATGATCTTAGGCATTTGATTTTCAATCTAGTTTCAGTTTCAACCTTCGCTTTAAAGATCTTGAATTTCTCAAAAGCTTTAGACTTCTCCCTTAGAAGAGTCACCCACATCATTCTATAATAGTCAACAATAATCAACATGAAATACTGTGAGATTTCGCCAAGATCAAGGGCACAATGAAAAGTATAAAAATAGAGACAAAAGAATGACAAGAACAAACTATATTCTCATCAATATGAAAATGATCAACTGGATTCACCAATACAATGAATATAGGCCTTCTTATATAGGCAAGGCCATATGGATGTACGAGCACACAATCATGACATGTGGCTCAATGAGAAACAAGGGTAGGTAAGAAATACTAGGGGTAGGTAGGAGAAATAATATAATATTCCACAAGAGGTGGATGACCCACCGAATGTGGAGTGTAACAAAGAAACAAGACCACAAAAGGTGGAGTTTCTCCTACAAGATCTATCCCTATGTGGACACTTCCCTAGGTGTCTCAAATCCAAACTACAAAGAAATGCATTATCCTAAGTTAACTTAAGTAAAGTGTAATAGTATTCATAATGAATATTTATTTACACCAACAAATACCTATCACCTTGAAAGCTTCTTGTCCTTGCTAGACCACATAAGTCAATATGAATATCATTAGATTTATCATGTATACTCTTAAAAGAACTTCTGACTTGCTTACCCAATTGACATTCCCTACATACCGAATTATGAGGCTTCATAATCTTAGGTATATCTCTAACTACCTTAGTTTAACTGATCTTAACAATACAATCAAAATTAATATGACACAACCTCTTATGCCATAACTAGCTCTCATCAATATAAGAAATCAAGCATGTCTTATTACCAGTGTTCAAGTGAAAGATATTACTTCCTGTCTGAATACCGGTTGCAATCTCCAAACCAGTTTTGTTTATGATTTTGCATTTTCTATCTTTAAACTAAAGTTGAAAACCCTTATCAAAAAATTGACCAGAACTCAATATATTATGCCTTAAACCTTCTACAAAATAGATATTATCAGTATTATGCTTGTCATCCAAAGAAATAATACCTCTACCTTTGATCATACATGCCTTGTCATCTCCGAATCTGACTTGACTGCCATTGTATTCTTGCAGGGACAAAAATTTCTTTTTATCTCCAGTCATATGATGTGAGCATCCACTATCAATTACCCATTCATCCTTATCTTCAAATTTTGCTGCCAGGGCCTTTTCTTCATTTTTGATAGCTGGTTCCAGTTCATCTTCTTTTAAAGCATAGAACACCCATTCTTTTCCATTTCTAGATCCACTAGAAGAGTCTTACGTCTATTCATCTCTAGAATCATCAGTTACTCCTTCCTCATCTGATATGTATCATTTTTTACTCTTCTTGAATCTATATCTATTCTAGTTAGGCTTAAAAGATTTCTTAACTCTTTTCTCAAACCTTGCATTCCTTTTAGGACATCTAGATGCAAAATGACCAATCTTATTACATGCAAAACATTGAAAAGGTGTTTTTCCTTCATACTTACTTCGAGTTGGTCCTTTAGGTATTCTTCTAGCAAATAAGGCTTCAAGTTGCTCAAGTTCTTCATCTTCTTTCCTCATGTCTTCCAATTCTTTTGCATATAGGGCTTTCCAATAGCTTTTGCCGGTAGATGTTGATGATGATGCGTGAAAAGAAGATTCAAATTTTACAGCTCTAGAAGATCTAAATTCTTCAAGCTCAAAAGCAGATAATTTCCCAATTAGAATGTCTTTGTTAACTGAAGTGTTTGCCATTGTTCTTAACTCATTAATTGTAGTTGCCTTCATCTTGTAAGTCAGTGGAAGGGCTCTCAAGACTTTGGAAACTATTTCATCTTCAATCAGAAATCCTCCACAACATTGAATTCCGATAACAATCTAATTTACTTTTTCCATAAACACAATAATTATTTCATTATCTTCCATTTTCAAGTTTGCAATTTGTCCCACATAACTTTAGTCACTGATTTATCAGTCAATCCCATGATCTATTGATTAGTAAGTGCACACAAGAGGGCTTCTCTAGCTCTGTAATCATTTTCAATACTCTTATCCAAGTCTGCAGGAGCAGGATTGCCAGATGTCGGATCATAAGGTGTGTATGCTTTTTTAGTGATCTCCCAAATATCTTTTCCAAGACATCTAAAATGAGTCTCCATTCAAATTTTCCATATCCCATAATTTGTTCCATCAAGCTTAGGGATTTCTCTTTTAAAAATAGTTGTCAGTGGATTAGAAGTGTTAGTTGCCATAGGATCTACCTCAAGCGGTTAAGATTCTGTAAAAGAGGACCAAATCTCTTATACCAATTGTTAGGATAACTGGTGAACAACTAAGAGAGGGGGGTGAATCAATTGTTAACAAATTATAACTTTTAATCTGCAATACAACATTAAACAAATCAAGTACTGGTAAAACACATACAAATGCTGGTAGGAACAGATATCGGTAAACAATACAACTCAACAATTAACTAGATAATTAATGAAAAACAACCATACCACATAACACCATGATTTGTACTTGGAAAACCCAGAAAGGGAAAAACCATAGTGGTAAGCCTACCCACAGTCAGATGATACTTCTGTAGAAATCACGTGTTACAATGAGGGGTCCGCACTTGCATGAAGGCACATTGCCTAGAGCGTACTGCTCATTAAAGAAAGAGTCTCACTAACTACAGAGAGGCTACAACCATGTCAAGATAAGTGGACAACAATCCAATAGAGTGAACTGCTAGAAATAGCATCTACCATGCCTGATTACAGTCCCGGTTAAGCTCAATGCTGGAGGACTAAATCCTCTTCTGAATCCAATTCAATCACCAATGATTGATCAACTCCTTTGCCAGAATGATATTTCAATATTCACACATTACATTCCTTGACCATGACCTTTTCAATAACCATGATACTTTACAAAGAGTTTCTACCTCTTATTTATACAAACCCTAAGGCCTAAACCTATTAGGCCGGCCACCTAAAAGATATTACAATAAGATCATTACATAATTCCATATTATAATGATATGCCATGTTGGCTTAAGACCAAAACAACAATAACAGATACGTAAATCCTCTCAAAACATCCTGGTAACGTGTAGAGTACACGTTAGCATGATACCGGCCCATGACCTAGATATGTAATAGACCTATTCTGGGTCCATCATGCCAAAGCAATGTCTTCAAGCAATTGAAGCACAATCAAAGAACATCTTCAGCATCCTGATATCCACGAAGAAGCTGCACCAACACCAACTATGCATCCTGTCACGATTCCTTAATGAAAGCTCTATCGGTAAAGCCTTAAACTAGTGCTGGTAAGGGTTTACCAAAGTGTATGATATCATCCGATTACCAAGCCAATACCAACTAACCAAAATATGCTCATGGAGTATATAAAACATGAAATCAAATATACTTCACTAATCCAAACATGCCCAAAGTGTCCAGTAGATAGTCTCTTTTGTCAGTAACACTAGATCTTCTACTGGTAACCAAAACTTGTCTATTGGTAACCAACCATAATAGCTAGTGTTGACATCAATGCAACACATAATCAATTCATCTATTATGCCAACACTTTCCATGTCTTTGACTTTCTAGCATCTCATCAAGCCTTGCTAAGCTAGCTTTGAATTTGTCTTTGTATTCATTAGTAGTACCAAGTTCATCTCTTAAAGTAGCAACTTGTACTTCAAGTTCTTGACCATTATTCCTTGATTGTGTCAACTCAAGCTTCAGTTGATCATTCTCATAGGTAAGCTTGAAGCATTCATCAACTCTTTCCTTCAATGATTGTGCCAGATCATCTTAATTCTTCTTCTGATCCTCAATCTCCTTAGTTAGCCTCATCACAATGGATTGCATCTCATTCTTCAAAGTAGCATTCTCTCTCTCAATCTTGTTAACTTGATCAGCTTTATCCTAGTATTCCATTATCTGATCTTTTTTCTCCCTCAACTTGTCCATCAATTCCTTCCTCTTCTCTCTACAGATGCTTGCTTGACCCTTCGGGTTATTAATGAAATCATCAGTAGCATTCAGGTTCTTCTTCAAAGTATAGATCTCATTTCTAGTTGCATCAAGATGCTCGAGTGCCACACTAAGTTGTCTCTAAAAACTGAAATCCATTGAATCAATCTTCAAGATCTTCCTCATGTGGTTAAGCTTCTTCAGAGGAACTAGGATTTGATACCAATTGTTGGAATTAGGGAACACTAAGAGGGGAGGGGTGAATCAATGATATGTCGAAGATCAAATTTATAAACTTATTCTTTATCCACTGGTTAACTATGCATAACAGTAAAGAAAATGAACAAGCAATAAATAAACCACGGATCCATAACAGTGGAATTTTTACATGGAAACCCCGAAAGGGAAAAGCCACAATGGGGTTGGAACCCACAATATTCTTATACTATGGCCAAGAGTACATATATATTACAAATATGGGAAATGCACTTGCATTTAGGCTGACTGCCTAGAGCTCATTGCTCAATTACAATGACCCGGATGTTAGCCAGATCTGATACCAAGAGTAAACTGAGAGGGGGGTGAATCAATTTACCATAATAAATTAGAACTTAATTCATATCAAAACCATTAAACTGGAGCACAAAGGAACCAACACAATGAAGAATATAACATGAAAGCTCAATACACACAACACCAATATTTTGATGTGGAGAAAAACCATGGTGGGAAACCCTACCTAGAATCAGATAATACTCTGCAGTAGTATTGTGAATAATTACAATGGGGTTTGCACTTGTAGAAAGGCCAACAACCTAGAGCACACTTCTCATCACAAAAAGAAGTCTCACTAACCTACAAAAACATCGAACTACAATCTGGAAAGAAAGAACTGTGAAAGTAGCATCTCCTAATTCTTGATACCGTTTCGGTTAAGCACAGATGTCTTCCCTACAATACAAAAACCTTCACCGAATGACATCACTTGTTCCCACACAAACCTTCCTCTGATAATTCATACATATCCATCCATCACATCCATGTATCGATATCCAAATTACATGAATAAGTCACCTATAAATACAGATCATCAACCTTATTGACAAGGTCAGCTAAACCCTAAAACCATAAACTGATAATAACAAAAATGACATTACACAGTATCACTAGACCAATATTATGATTTGCATTACATAGCCTAGACCTAAATCAAGTAACCAAACAATTCCATCTGTCATAAATTTAGCTAAGACCACAATCCAACATGCTTCACCAACTAGTAGAAATCCTTAGTAAAGTAACACAGAAAGTCTAACCGGATCCAAATAGGACCACCATAACAACACACCAACCAATGAAAAGTCACCAAACACTCAACATATGATCAAGAAGCACCTTTAGTATGATAGAAGCCGATTCCATAAGTTGGACCAAAATTGCCTGACCAAAACACCAAATATCTCTTATCGGTAAAGCTAACAGAGAAAGCTAGAAGCTAGATAGTATCGGTAAATACCAAAAGTGATAACAACCAAAGCACCAAATCATGAACCAATAGAATATGGAAAACAAATAACCATCTAGAGTAAGGATCCAAAACCAATTTTAAACATCTGATCATACCGGATCGGAATCATAGCCAAAACCAAGATGATCACCAAGACTAACCGGGATAGGTCCAACCGAGATACAGTGTTGACATTAATGGCAACACTTAACCAAATCTAGCATATTTCCAACATCAGAATTCTACAACCTTCAAGGAAGTCTCACTAACTTATAATTTAATTACAATGAGGAAATACAATGAAGTTAACTCTGAAGTAGTATCTGACAATGCATGAATGAGTTCCGGTTAAGCACGAGATCTCTGACTATACATGCTCTACAAATACTCTATTTCTATCTCAGTCAGCTACTAGATTATCTATGAACAAAATGTGCACATGAAACTCTACTCAATCACACTAAAATGGATCACCACAATAGTAACACATCAAAAACCAATCGCCAATTCAATCTTATATATCCAATCTTATCAAAAGTAATCTCATCCAAGTCAGCTTGAAGAAGTGTAACATGTAGCTTCAAGTTGGCTCCAATCCCTAATAAAACATAGAACCGGATCAAAAGAGTATAATTGCACACTTCCTAGGTATCTTCCCATTCACCGAGATCACAAAATCAATCACCAAAATCACCGCAATCATCAGAAATCATTCTGGACCAAAACATTACTATGATAGCCCTAAATTACTGGTTAACTACCTACCAGTTAACTCTTGCTTCTAAATAAGAAGAAACATGTCCACCAGATCAAATCTCCAAGAAGAGTTTCCATTAATGACAACCCTAAACCATAAATCAAGCATCAGAAGTCACTGAATGAGTGTCAATTGCCAACAATATCTACCAATAAAATCTGCCACTTTTTCTTTAACACCTTGTTTACAATGCATCCAATCAATCAAAGTAATTTTAGGACTGGTGTTATAATGAAATTGTTGAAAAGAGGTAATAGAATAAGAAGGCAAAGAACAATACCATTGCAAATATTTATCCCTTAATGTTCTAGTAAACAATTTCGCTAACAACCTTTGATCATGAGAAAAGTCACTACACAAAGTTTGGAATGTTTTAACATGAGTTAAGGGATCACCTTTTCCATTATAAAGTTCTAATTGAAGGACTTATACATGTTTTGGAGTGACAACTCTAAAAATGTCATTGGATAATGGGCTCACTACATCAAATGTGGGCACGTTATACTTAAATTGATTCATAGAAGCTATTTGTTGTTGTAAGGAGGACACTATTTGAGGTAGATTATTGATGGTAGCTTTGGTAGAAGGATTGAAATTATACGTGTTGGATTGAGAAGGAGGAGTGAAATTGTTGAATGAAGGAACACATTGAGAATAAGGAGGTGGGATACTATGGTAGGTAGGTATTGGAGAAGATTATGTAACAAATGGAAGACTCATAGGAGGAATTAAGGAACTATGATTGAAGGAGTTGACCCCTTGACTAACATTTATAGGTGGTGAAGGTGATTGGGTAACAAGGGGAACACTCATGGTAGGAGGAATGAAAGAAGAGGTATTTCCCCCATGACTAACACTTGTAGGTATGACATTTTGTGTAGAGGTAGCCATGATATTTGATGTGAAGGTGGGAACACTAGTCATAGGAGTTTTCAAAGGAATGGAATGATTAAGTTGTCTAGGAGGTTGTGTAAAATGTAGCGATTCCATGGGCATAATATTAGAATCAACAATATGAGCAATACCATGCAAGATATCAACACCATGTTTATCACTTTCAATCATTTGTTTTAATCCTTCAATCAATGGGAGAGACTCACTTTTTGGGTATTCTTGACTCATCCATTGTTGAAGGTTGTCAAATTGATTATTCATCTTCACCAATTGGTCAACAGATAACCTAGTTAGTGATTCCTCCTCGTCATGAGAATTATCAAGAGGATAAATGGGGATATCTGTAGGATTAGAAGAACCACTAATATCCACATTGAAAAAGGTACCCAGATTAGGCTCCATCTCCTCGGTAATTAAACCTTGGGTAGCCTTAATTCTATAACTTATTCTCACGAGGATACTATAGGTAGGACTAATAGTAGTAAAACTCATGCACTAAGGGAGGGAAATTGAAAATTTGAATTTTGTATTGTGAAATTATAAGTTGCAAAATAATTGAATAATACAAAATTCTAGGAAAAATGATTACCTTATTAGAGGAACAAATTGATTGAAAGAATAAAGAACAGTAATGCAATCTTTTAGAAAATTGAGAATTATTCAAAGGTGACTAGATTTTCAAATTAGGGCCTAGTGAAAATAACCTCTTAATTTTAAAATTTAAAATTTTGAAATGTTGAAATATTGAAGAAATCAATTTAATTTAAAAGTTAGGGTGTATGTAATTAACCACTTAATTTTAAAATTTAAATGGAAAATTGAAATGTTTAAATCTAGATTTTCTTTCGACCTTAGGGTGACCTAAACTCAATAAAATTTCATAAACCTCTGGAATTGAACAATAAAATACAGTCAAACTGGCTCCCAAAATTTGGGGAGAAAAAGTCGAGACCAGGTAGCCGCCTCCTGGTCCGACCAAATTTTTACCAAATTTTTAGGGAAGCAAGATATTGTGATTTTAATGTGAATTCTAGAAGGATATGGAAAATGGAGATGTCTAGATATGTGAAATCAAGCCTTGAA
Organism: Cryptomeria japonica; assembly: GCF_030272615.1. Taxonomy (NCBI): domain Eukaryota; kingdom Viridiplantae; phylum Streptophyta; class Pinopsida; order Cupressales; family Cupressaceae; genus Cryptomeria; species Cryptomeria japonica. Next base: position 658,521,321 of record NC_081411.1, on the reverse strand, counting down.
GGTCGAAATAGGACACACTTAGGATGTTCAATAAGATATTTAATTGAAAGAATGAAACAAAAAAGGTCACACTTAAGGTTAGGACAACTTTTATAAGGACAAAAGTAAGCTTTAGATTTAACTAAATTGATGAAATGCTTATAGGAAAATTGGATATTGCACAAGATTAATTTAAATTTAAAAATTAGGGTTTGTTGCATTAATCGCTTAATTTTAAAAAAATTAAATTTGAAAATTTGAATGTTGTAAGGTGGGAATGTGAATTTTCAAATTGAAGCAAGAACTTAAATCTGAAAATTAATTCAAGATCAACACAATCCACAAGTTCAATTTTAAAATTAGAAACTAGGGTTTTTTTTTATTTAACCACTTAATTTTTGAAAATTTGTTGAAAATTGAACATGTAAATGAAAATTTGAATTGTAAAATTGAAGAGTTCTTAGATCTAAAACAATTAATCCAATTTAGACAAATCAAAAGCTCAATTTTGAATCTAAGAATTAGGGTTTTTGTTAATTTAACCTCTAATTTTTTTAAAATTGCAAGGAAATTAAACTTCTAATTGAAAATTTGAATTGTAAATTGCATATGAATTAAATCTAAAAATGAAAATTAGAAATAAGGATAGGGCACACCAAGTTCACCCAAATGTAAAGAGGAAAATTAGGTGACTTGGCAATTTGCAACATAGAAGGAGAATGGCCAAATCACCTTTTTTCACTTGGAGGGGAGATGACTTTAAATTAAAAAGAGGGGGGAAAGTTCACTAGATTCAGTCACTAATCATATTAGGACTGAATACTAAGTAGATTGATTGAGATGGAATGTTTTTGATCCTCTTTTCTAAGTTGACTAGTTGAATTAAGACTAAGTGCTAGAAATGAAGATAAATATGAGAAAACAGTTAGTTGTAAACTAGGGCTTTTGTCGTGCACCTGGATCTAAGAAGCATGAGATGATTTGGAACTGCTTTGTGAAACCTACCAAAAATAGTAGGAACCATGTGTAGGGACTAGGATGCCCTCTTGGTCCTTGTGAGATTTTGCCAAGATCTAGAGGCAATGGAAAGCACAAATAAGAAAGAACAAAATAGATGATAGGAATAAATTGTTTTCTATCAAGATGCAAAATATGATCAAATGGATCATTACAATATAATTCAATGATTGCCCATACAAACAATGTAGATGATCCTACTTATATAGGCAAGGCTTATGGATATGTGAGCACACAAAAATGACATGTGGCTCAATAAGAAACAAGGGTAGGTAGGAAATAGGTGTGGGTCGGTAGGAGAAACAATATAATATTCCACATGAGGTGGAATGTAACAACAAAATAAGATCAACACCATAAAAGGTGGAAATTCTCCTACACACACTATCTCAATGTTGCACAAACACCCAAGTGTCTCATACCCAAAATACTATGAAATGCATGTACCTAAGTAAACTTAAGTAAAGTGTAATAATATCCATGATGAATAATTATATACGCCAACACCCTCCCTCAAGTGCAACTTAGGGGAATGCACTAAAGTCTACAATGCAACTAAGCAATGCAACATGGGTCCTGGCTACTAGGCCATGTTAGGTACCCATGTACAAATGTAAATGCAATCTCCCATAAATGGAGAAAGAGAGAAAAACCCAATGGGAAAAGGCCCTCCCCCAAAAGAGAGATGATAAAAGCACACAATGCTCTCAATGATGAATGAGAAGAACAAAATATGTCCCCCATAAGACAGAAGAAGACACCATGAAGCCCCACCTCAATGTTGAATCTCCTGCAAAGGTGGTCCAATGATGTTGACCAAAATACCTCCCCATAAGGAAGAAAGAGAGCTAATGCTGCACCAATAATGTCCAAGTGTGACAAAACCAAGTACCAAGTCGATGATGATGAATCACTCACTCCAACAAAATGAAGATCATGCATGGAGACAACCTTCTTTGAGCATCATCTCGATGCTTATAAATAGCAAAAATACTAGTACAATCCAAGTCTCACTAGAGCCATGCAAAAATGTGTACAATCTAAGTCTCAACTGGAGCCATGCACCAAGTCTCACAAGATATTCTTAATCTACGTGTATAAGAGGATTACATCAAATAGTCAACAATGACAAGACACAAAGAGGTGTGGCACTTTATGATAGTGCGAGTACAACATTTCTCAAGAAAGAGCATACATCATGATAAATATTCAAATGTGGAAACATGAAAATGATGCCACGAACAAAGAAGCCCTGTAGAATACCACAGATGAAGATGTCTTTGAATGGAATTTCACCAAGAGAAATAAATGAACAACAGACACCCCATAAAAAGATCATCTTGGCACTTGAAAATAATGGCAAAGTGGACTTCTAATTTCAATGATTACAACTTCTCAAAATGATATATAAGAGACTTCAACAAATACTGCTAGTGATCTAAACTGAGATCCAAGCAAAATACAAGTACCAAATAGGCCAAAAAATGACCAAATATTGAAAGTACAATTTCTACTCACAAACAATGCAAACTAATGGCAGATTATGTAAGTAGACAAAAAATTATGCACTCTCAAAAAAATGGCACCTGAAAAGGAGTCCATATGAGCCCAAATGAAGCCTCCAAAGTTGTAAAAATTGGGATTTCACGATTTTCAAAAAACCTGTATCCAAAAACTAGAAAAATCCTACACCACTATAGAGATCACAAAATTCTACCCCAAAGCAAAAAAAATTTTCTCTAAAAAAAGAGTCTGGATGAGTGAGATATCACTATTTGAAAATTGCTTGCAAAATTATAAATTCTGGAAAATTTCTGCCGCAACTTCAAACTTCAAGTGCCTCTAGATTTGGCCTCCGAAGTCTGATTTGGATGAAACAAAAGGCAAAACTGACTTTTTAAGGCCTCCTCAATCCAATGGTGACCTCAGATTTGACCCATGAAACCTCAATCAAAACCTGCAATAGAAAGCTCCAAAATACACAACCCCAAATAGCATCAAATTTCTCTCAATTGGCAAACCAATGACACTCTAATGGCTCTGATACCATGTGATATTTTGCCAAGATCTAGAGGCAATGGAAAGCATAAATAAGAGAGAACAAAATAGATGATAGGAATAAACTATATTCTATCAAGATGCAAAATATGATCAACTACATCATTACAAGATAATTCAATGATTACCCATACAAATAATGTAGATGAGCCTGCTTATATAGGCAAGGCTTATGGATATGTGAGCACACAAAAATTGCATGTGGCTCAATAAGAAACAAGGGTAAGTAGGAAATAGGTGTGAGTAGGTAGGAGAAACAATATAATATTCCATATGAGGTGAAATGTAACAACAAAATAAGATCAACACCATAAAAGGTGGAAATTCTCCTACACACACTATCCAAATGTGGCACAAACACCCAAGTGTCTCATACCCAAACTAATATGAAATGCATGTACCTAAGTAAACTTAAGTAAAGTGTAATAATATCCATGATGAATAATTATATACACCAACAGTCCTCCAAAATTTTTGATCGCCGAAAAGGGTTTTTCCATCTCTGTATCAAAAGCTTATCTCGATAGTTACAGCTGCACACCTTTTTCTACACATAGAAGGAAAGGGAAATATGTTGGGGATAGGGGATTTCCTTAGATCAAACCCTAGTTTTGGAATTAACCAAGTAGCTGAAATAACTGAATGTAAAAATCCTCATGTTTGAGGTGATGTTGAATTGATTGAAAATGAAATGCTTATACCTCCTTGTGAAATTTTTCTTGCCTCCACATGGAATTAGGACTTCATGCATTAGGATGATGATCTCCTCTTCAATGATTGAAAATTTGACTCTATTGCTACTCCAAAGCTTGAAGGAAGATAAAAATGCTCAATTGCTCATGAATGTAATCGATATGTGTAGATGGTCAAATGAGAGGGGAAATCCCTCTTATATACTTTCTCAAAGGGAAAATGAATTAAATTTTTGACATGAGCCGACATGGAGGGGGTTTTCCCTGCTCAAATTTGAGATAGCCCAAGTGGTCCAAAATAGGTCCCCATTAGGGAGGACTAGGGCACAACGCCCTAGTGTTGCCATATTTTGGGGCAGAATCAAGGTGGCAATGAGGTGTATCTTTGAGCTAGATGGTGTTTATGACATGTATGACCATAATCAGGTCTCCAATCAAGCCAAGGGGCACAAACACTAACACAAATACCTAAATGTGATAAAAATTGCAAGGGGTGTAATTTTAGGATGCTACAAACCCTAACCTAGGAGATGGTAGAATCCTCTAGTATAGGGAAGAGAAAATTCTTAGAGGAGGTAATTCTATAACTCCCTGAGTCAAGTGAGACACAAAAGAGGTAAAAGCTAGTCTCTAGGCCTGATGAATGAATAGTTCATTGCTCAGCTAGAATCAGAGATGCATTAATTCCACCATGGGGTTTTAGCCTTTGGAGGAGAAGTTATAATAAGGAGGAGAGACTTCCAGTGTCTAACATCTACAATTTCAATTTGGGAAGGCTTTTTGTCCCAAATGTGTATGTGAAGAATGAGCTAATATCTGCTATTGTTACGAATTATAGGCTTGATACCAGAGAAATTGTAGCAAAAGAAGGGGGTAGGCTCATTGAAATAACAAGAGATGTTTTTGATAAATAAAGTAGCGATAACTAGGGCGCTGACCCTTTATAAAGTTACCAGGCTAACTAAAATAAATAGACCAAGCAGGGGTGTAAACCCCAAACAAACAAAGTTAGATAGGCCAAACAAACCCACCTATCAAACCATCAACAAACCAACCCAACTCAAGAGTGGCGAGAATCCACAACTTGACAAAGGGGGGGCTGGGGAAGGGGGGTAGATTTTCCTTTCCACCTGTGACAAACAACCATCCAAGCAACACTATCATTAGGAATATTCAAAGAAAAATCAAGTAGGGGAGACCCCGCAGAGACACTGCCAGACTGCTGCAACAGAACACTAGTAGACTATTGCTGTAGAAACACAACAAACTGCTACTAAAGAAGAACAAAATTGCTATGAGAAGAGGGAAGCTGAGGACCTGGAGCAATGAATGTAGGAACCAAGGGGATAGAAGAGTCTACAATAGTAGTAACCTCGGCAAAGGCATCATCAATAGTAAGGGGCACCTCATCTCAAGAGGATTCAACTGAGATAGAGTCAGAAGCATTAATTGTCAACTCATCTTCAGTAGCATCCTTCCACCAAGTAGCAGTGCCTCTATGGCAGGAGAGAGAGAAATTTGAAGATAAGTGGCCCATTGAGAAGCACCTTCGATGGTGAAAGGGGAGGCCCTCATAATCCAGCGGTTGAGCCCATGGCTTATTCCCAACCATAAGAACCACATCCCTGGGGAGGGCCAGAGATATGTCAACATCAATTAATAGGCAAACAAAGGTAGAGTGACCCATGGAGGTCACGGCATTATCAACCTTCAAGAAACTACCAATGGAGTTATCGATGGCCTCAAAGCAAGAAGGCTCCCAAAAATGGAGGGGGAGATTGGGGAGGGGGACCCAAACTAGATGAATAGATAGAGATTCAATAAGGGGGTTGAAGGAAGAAGACCAGGGCTTAATGGAGAGAGAGTGATCCCCCCAAGACCACAACTTTCCCAGAACCAAATCACGATCAAGAGTAGAGGTAAAACAAGCAATGAAAAAGCCTTTAGCACAAGGGAAATGCTCAATGCCATAAGCAACTAAAGGCTTCCAAGAACCACTCACCCAATGATGAAGGTTTGGAAGGGAAGGCCAACACCCAGTAAATCTACAGACCAAAGCACTATGTTGGTAGAAATCGATATTCTCCATAACCTCTTGGACACAAACCACAATAGGGGAAGTCTTGGCATAAGGAAGAGGATGGACCCCCTTGGAAGGATGAGCAATAGATATGGCCACATGAGAAAAGATACGATTCCCAACAAAAGAAGGTCTGGGTAGAGCATTAGCAGTTGTAGGAGGGTTGTCAGGAGCACCACCAGTATGAGGAGAGTCCCTATTAACCTAAGCATCAATAGTAGCAGCAAGGGCATCCAAATCCAAAACTGGAATAGGGACACCAGCCATGGGGGAACCAACACAACCCACCACTAGGGGATCATCACACACAAAATGCTCAATAGAAAGGAGAGGGGAGGCAATGATAAAGGGCACAGAGTAGCCCCCACTGCTACCCATAGCAGCGACATCCCTAGTAGTTGCACCATTCACAATGACAGGGGCACGAGGTCTGTTTGAAAATGCCTAGGCAAGAATCACAGACATCTCACGAGCTATGTAAATTACAACTGCAATTAGAGGAGAGATGTTATCAATGAACTTTTTATGCTAAATCCCAATGCAGATTGGGAAATTGACCCAAAGGAGTTGGATGCAGAATATGAGAGTAATGAGAGCTTGTATAGGAGAAGGTTGGTTTTATTCAGACCTCTAGGGATAAAGCGGGATGACATGAAGTTAACTCCTCAACAAGTTTTCCCTTATAGCATCAATTTGTTTGCAAGAAACTTCACATATACATACCATTCTCTGTATGAGGTATCTGTTGCAGATGCAAAAGATATGATTCCTAATTGGATGTTGGTAATATGCATGGATATACAAAGTAGAGATATCAACAAGCCATTTGATTTAACTTCCCTAGTCATTGATGACCTTCATAATTCCCTATGTGACTTCAAGACTAGGAGAAAATGAATTTTTAGGTATTATTCTTTATTGATGCATATCTTCTTGTATAATGATCTAAAAGTTTGGCACCAAAACTTGTAAATTACAACTGCAATTAGAGGAGAGAAACTCCCAGTTTGGGAATGGACTTACATCTGGGATGCTCATATGAATGAGTCCAACTATTTGGTTTTTGAGAATCTTTTTGTTAGAAAGTTGTTAAGTATCCTCCAAGGGGATGTTAGATGGGGATTAAGTAAAATATCCAAAGAATTCTTGAGGCCTAAGGATCTCTGGCCTAATTTATAGATCCCCCATAATTGGGGATCATGGTTCTATTTCAAGGACCATACAATTATTAGGGCATTTGGTAGCCCTATCACTCCTCAAAAAATTACCTATTACTGTCCAAGTTAGGGTTTCCCTATTAGAAACTATGCATCAATTGGTTGAAACTAACAAATCTTTGTTTGGAGGAGCTCATAGGAAAGGATCAATTATCCCATCACAAGTCTTGATTGGGATGTATCATTTCTTGAACAGGAAGGCATATGAGACTCTTGACTCCATGTTGAACAAGTATAGGATTCCCCGAGCTGTATATAGGTTTTATGACTCTAAGGGTTTCATTCAGAAACTTGGGAAGGAAAAAATACCATCACATGAGTGGCATTATGAGGACAACATCATAATGTTTAAGCTAGAATGATGTCTTAAAGAGAAATGAAAGATGGTATAAGATTCAGTATGAGGAGCATAGAAAGAAAAGGGAGGATAATAAATATTCTCCATCATGGCAGATGCTAGCAGTTCCAGAAGTCAAAGTAAGGGCCATGTTTGGTGCCTATCCAGATGATGATAGGATCCCCTTTCCTCATGATAGGCCTAAATTGGAAGTTATGCAACTAGCTCAGACAGTAGAGGAGGAAGAGACAAAATCTCCTCAATCAATTGGTTCTCCCATTGGTTCTCCCATTGGTCCTGCATCTCCACCACCAGGCCTTGATGATCTTATTTCAACCTCTATTGATATTCTTATGGCACTAGACCCTTCTCCTTCTGAGAAATTACTTGCACATGATGCTTAGAAAAGACACATGATTGCATCATCCTCAAGTTGCCCTCTCTCTCAACTATCATAAAGTCCAAGGGTTGTAACTCCTCTGAATATGTTATCCCTAGGGAGAGAGATTCCTTTTCAATCTTGTGAGGGATCTAAGTTTCAAGGAGATGAGCCTTTACCCCCTCATAGATTGACACTAGATTAGGTGTCACAATTCAAGATCCTCCTAAAGAGTGGGCCCTTGATACTTTCAAACTCGGAGGTGATCCCAGTGATGATATGAGGATAAATACCAATGAGAAGTTTATGAGTGATGATACATTTTTAAATACTAAGGATTTTAGGCATTTTGTGATAATAAATTTGACCCTTTAGATGGAAAGGAATAGAGGCACTGATTTTGATAGTCTAGGACAAGAAGAAAGATTGAAGATAAAGATGAGATATTAAAGGCTGTAAATAAAAAATTGGCAACCATGACTCTTGAGGTGGGGAGGGAGATTGTGTATAGTTGATTCAGTGCAATTTTTAGATGTTTGCATGAAGATTTGAGTGAGTTATGGATATCTGTGTTGTGGTTGGTTTCTCAATTGTTAGGTGGTGGTAGAGTGTCAGTAGTTTGATCTGCATTTCTCTGCATTTTAATATCTTGATCTATGGATCTGGTTGATTTTTTGGAACATTGATGTGTATCTTCAATTCAAGTGGTTTATGGTTTTGAGCTCTGCAAGTTATTTTTCAAGGTCGACAATCATTGCAGTTAGTCTTCTTGAAGTTCAGTATGATGATGATGTGATTCTAGTAATCTATGTTGATGTAGATATTGTGGTAGTAAGTCATGATGCTTGTAGATATTTATAGATCATGTGCATTTTATGTTGGTGGTCTACATTGATCGTTGTGCACGTAATTGATAATTTTATTTGGTTTGTTAGTTTTCTTCATGTTCTTAGCCTACCAGATGCTTGTAGCATGTTGTGGATGTTCAATGCATAATTCTTGGAGGTGTAGCATGTTTGTGGTGATTCATTTGGGCCTGTGTTATGTCTTAACTGACATTGCTTGGTATGCATATGATATTGTAGTGTGTATGGTTATATTTTTGTAATTAGGTGGTGAGTGTTGATCCAACCTTGTTGAATTATCCAAGGTTGATGTCATATATAAATAAATGTAATATCTTTGTAATTGAGTGCGGGAGATGTGTGAATGAGTATGTATATGTGTTGAATGTATATATCTTTTGAAGGTTTAGAAGAAGTGTGAGAGAAGAAAGTTGTGCTTAACTAGAACTATAACTAGGCATTATGAGATGTTATTCTTCAGTTCATGATCTTTTGGATGTGATCTAAATCTGTTTGTAAGATAGTGAGTCTCCCCTAGGTTGTAGCCCTTCTTGTTTATGAGCAGTGAGCTCTAAGAAGTGTGCCTGAATGCATGTCCATTCCCCATTGTAATATTTCATATACTTCTAATAGAGTATTATCATATTGTGGGTAGGTTCCCACCATGATTTTTCCCTTAACCAAGTTTTCCACATCAAAAATTGTGGTGTTATGTGTGTTCATGGTTAATTATTAGACTTGAGAATAAGTTTGAGAAAATGGATTCACCGCCCCTCTTAGTTGTCTACCTATAATCAGAGCAGGTTCCTGTAGAGAAGCTTAGTCAATGGAGGTGATCTGGGATGACAACTTACAAGGATAGTCTAAGATTTGATGGTACTAACTACTCTCTTTGGAAGAGCCGCATGGAGTGTCATTTGAAATGCATTGGCAAATCTTATTGGACTATTACCAAGATCAAGTATACTATTCTTGAAAAATGGACCTTTAACTCTGGATGAGATAAAGGAAGTCGAATCCAATATTAGGGCTAAGAAAGAATTTTTGAGTTCTCTGACTAATTCTAAAATGCTAAATGTTATGGAATTACAAACTGCTCATGAGATCTGGAAGAAGTTGGAGACCCTGTATGAAGGTGACAACTATGTGAAGATTGCTAAGTTGCAGAGCCTAAAAGGAAAGTATGAGATATTGAGGATGGGTGAAGATGATAACATCACTTCTTTTATGTAGAAGGTGAATGAACTAGTGTGCAATATCAGATGTGCTAGTGGAAAGTTGGAAGAATCATAGATTGTTGCTAAAGTTCTTAGATCCTTACCTGCATCCTAAAAACACAAAGTTGCTACTATTGAGGAGATCTAGACCATGACTAATGTGATTAGAGACATGTTTATTGGTAATATATCAACCTTTGAATTAAGTGAGTTTGGTGATTCCCTTCCTAATGTATAATCTGCATTCAAAGCCACTATTTTTGGAAAGGATAAGTAGAGATATGATCCAAGAGAACGTTCTTCAAGATGGGTGTCTAGATATGAGAAGGAGAGAAAGGAAATTGAATAAGAAGAGTGAGAGCTTGAAGCACTAACTGCTAAGACATTACTTAAAGGAGCTGGTAAGTATGAAGGAAAGTTGCCTCTTAAATATTTTTATTGCAATAAGATAGGTCATTTTGCCTCAAGGTGTCTAGAAAGAGTTCCAAGGAAACCCTACAAGCCTAAATTTTAGAAGAGATGTTATTATGATTTTTATGAAGGTGTGTCAGATAAGGAATTTGATAATGGCAATACAAGTGAGAATGAATTGGTGTTTATTGCTATCAAGGAAGATGATCCAATGCCTATTGATTTTGCTAACTACACAAATGTGGAAAGAGCTTTAGTTGCACATTTGGAAGAGAAAGATGAATGGGTGATTGAAAACAAATTCTCTCATCATATGATAGGTGATAAGAGCAATTTTGTCAGTTTGGAAAAGTATGAAGGTGGATTGGTGAAGTTTGGTGATGATAAAGCTGGTATAATCCATGGTAGAGGTTCTATTTATCTTTAAGGTAAGCACAATACTGATGATTTATTGTATGTAGAAGGTCTAAAACATAATCTTTTGAGTGTTGGTCAGATGGTTGACAAGGGATATGATCTTTACTTCAAGAATGGCAAGTGTAGAATCTTGGGTAGCTCTAGAATTGAGATTGCATTGGGTACAAAGACTAAAGGAAATTTCTTTCAATTAAATAGTGTTGGTAAAAGATGTTGGAAATGTGCCTCTAATTCACTTAACATGTTTGGGTTGATCAAGATAGCCTACACCAATGGAACATTAGAGTGGAAGACTACATCGGAGTTGTGCTGATGATCCGATGGAGCTATCTTAAGCAGTCTGAGTTGACATTGGCTATCGGGGGTTCCGGTCTGGAGTTAAGCCGATACCCGATGAAGTCACCTTATGCGATTGGGTTGATATCGGCTATTGGGTTAATATGCTAAAGGCTACGCTAAAGTCTCAATATATCTATCTTGTTCTATCTTGGAGTGCTTTGCTCAATGGGATAGCATTTTTGGGCTTGATCTGATGAGCCGATGAAACCACTCTCTGTTATCAGAGATCAGAGTAACCTCACAGTGCTTGATCCGATGAGCCGATGAGACCGCTCTTGTCTATTGGAGATCAGAGTAACAGTTTACATGTTTTACCAATGACCTGATGGAGTTGCCTTCGGCGATCAGGTATCATTGAGCAATCGGTTTTACTGTTTGAAAGCTATACCAATGGACAATGGAGCAAAGACCGACTGCGGGAGCGAGATCAAACCAAGATCCAAAAAGGTTAACTCTTAGACACTAAGGATGCGATTGTTGGCATATTTGAATACGAACCAACCTGACTCCTTGCTGCATGTGGGATAATTAATTTTCCATGAATGCAAACCGATGCAAGCATACGATTAGACTTCAAGCCATTGGTGTAGTTGCTCATATGAACTGTCAACCGGTTTGGTATTTGAAGCCAAATGTGAACTGAATGAAAGTTTACAAGTTACAATAGCCATTGAGTATGATGTAACTATTATCCAAGTGTTGTATGTTATGTATGGAACGACTGTTTTATAGAGTGAAAAAGGAAGTTTGCAGACTGGAATTTATTGTATTGTTTCTGACATACTGTTAATAAAGTTGATTATCTATTGCTGGTGGGTTTTTCTCCTGAAAGGGTTTCCCCACGTTAACTCTGTGTGTTATATGTATGTGTTGTTTAACTATGTATGCTCATGCTTGTGCCATATTCTATAAATGTTGAAATTTTGTATACACTAGTCTATTCTCCCCTGCAAATTGACATTAAGAAAGAGAATTTCCACACTTGCTTTCCTTACAAGTGGTATCAGAGCTTGGCCCGTATTTGTTATCCTTGTTGGGTAGGGTTGGTTTTTTGTGTCAGTTCTATTTAAATGGGAGTCTTGCAGAGTGTCTACTTATTTTACAGTTTGAGATGGCAAGCACCTCAGGGCACATAGACATGGAGAAGTTTAATGGTTCTAGTTTCGAACTATGGAACCTTGAGATGGAAGACTGGTTGGTCGATAGAGATCTCTGGGGTGCTGTGACTGCAACTTCTAAACCTCTAGGCATGAAGTAAGAAGATTTGGATCTAGCTGATCGGAAGGCAAGGGGTCTAATCAGGCTATGTCTTGCTAGTTCTATTCTATTAACATCCATGAGGAGAAGACTGCACATCTTCTCTGAATAAGTTGGGAGATATTTATCAACGCAAATCCATGGTGAATAAAATTTTCTTGAGGAAGAAGTTGTACTCTCTAAAGATGGATGAAAGAACACCATTAGCAAATCACTTAAATGCATTCAACATGGTTCTTACATAATTAACTTTGTTGGTGTGTCCATATAGGAAGAAGAATGTTGCATGTTGTTGTTGTGTTCATTTCTTGAATCTTGGGAACACTTAGTGATGGCTATTAGTAGTACTGCGACCTAGTTCAAGATGGATAGTGTGGTAAATACTCTTTTTTCAGAAGAAATGAGAAAGAAGTCTTCTGAGATGACAAAATATGCACTCTTTATTCAAGTCAGAGTGATGGACAAAGACAAGAAGAAAGGCAAGAGGTCCAAGTCTCAAGAGAGATTTAAATCTCCAAGCAAGAAGTCAAAGGTGAAGTGTTGGAACTGTGGGCAGAAAGGGCATATCCAAAAGGATTGCAAGGAGGAGGAGAAGAAGAAGAAGTATTCTGACACTGAATCTTCTCAAAGTGATGTAGATGCATTTGTAGCAGCCCTAGCAATACCTACCTCAAATGGCACCTGGTTAGTAGATTCTGGTGCATCTTTTCACATGACCTCTCACAAGTCGTGGTTCTCAAAATATGAACCATATGTTGGTGGAAGGTATATTTAGCCAATGATTCTACATTGGAGATTGTAGGGAGAGGCAAAATTAAAATTCAATTCCCAGATGGTAGAGTGAAGGGGATCAATGGAGTTCTTCATATACCAGGTCTAGCAAGAAACCTTCTCTCTGTAAGTAAACTTAATGATGTTGGAGTACAAGTTACATTTGTGTCTAGTGGTTGCAAGATGACTAGAGGTTCCATTGTATTGGAAAAGGGTGATCACATTAGTACACTATATAAGTTAAATGTCGAATCTATATGTTGTAATGTAACTTCTGAAAAGTCTATTAAGACAACTGTAAGGATGCATAATACTAATTCATTGGAAGTTAAACTTCCTACTGAGAAAACAATGCTCTGGCATAATAGGTTAGGCCACATAGGTGAAAAAGGTTTAAAAGCCTTGAAGAATAAGAATCTGGTTGAAGGTCTAGATGATTGTAGTTTTGAGTTCGATTTCTGCAAACACTGCATATATGGAAAACATAACAAAGTTCAGTTTTATTCCAGTTCTCATAAATCTTTTGACATTCTGGATTATTTTTACTCTGATGTGTTTGGTCCAGTGGATGTTCCTTCTCTATCTAAGTCTAGATACTATGTATCTTTTGTAGATGATTATTCAAGAAGGGCATTTGTGTACTTTCTTAAAAGTAAATCAGAAGTGTTCAGTCGGTTTAAGGAGTTTAAGAACCTTGTTGAAAATCAGACTAGGAGAAAGATTAAATGTTTAAGAACAAACAACAGTGGTGAATTTTGTAGTGCAGAGTTCTACAAGTACTGTGTTGATAATGGAATTAAGAGACATAAGACTGTACCTTACACTCCACAGCAGAATGGAATTGTAGAAAGGTTGAATTGGTCCCTAATGGAGAAAGCAAGAAGCATGTTGAGTGGAGCTGGGCTGGAACAAAAATTCTAGGCTAAAGCAGTTGCTACAACGTGTTACCTACTGAATCATTCTCCTACTTCAGCATTGGTTGACAAAACACCTATGGAAGCATGGTCTAGTAAGAAACCTTCTTTATGACACCTTTGTATTTTTGGTGCAGAGGCATATGCTCATGTGCTTGATGTTAATAGATCTAAATTAGATAACAAAGTGATGAAATGTATCTTCATTGTCTATGGAGTTGGTGTGAAAGGATACAAACTTTGGAATCCAATGACTTGTAAGGTTGTATATATTAGGAGTGTGATTTTTCATGAGCTGAAGCCTATGTCACTAGATCATAATATAGAAAAGAAAGGAGAAGATGAGGTTGAAATTCCTCCAGCCAAAGAAGATTCTCTAGAGATACCTGAAGATGAGGAGAGTTCAAGCAATTCAAGTAGTTCTGAAGAAGAACATGATGATGAGCCTCTTATGGAACCTCAAGAATCCCCAACACTAGAGTTGAGAAGATCTACTCAAGAGAGGTGGCAACCTAATAGGTACACACCTAATAAGTACAGTCATTCTATGTTGAATGTTAATTGTGCTTATGCTTTACTTGCAGATACTAGTGAGCCTAGGACTATCAAAGAAGCTATTGAAATGCCTGATTTGGATTCCTGGTTGGAAGCCATGAATAATGAAATTTCATCATTGGGTAAAAATGGAACTTTGGATTTGGTGTCATTGCCTAAAGGTAGAAAGCATGTAGGCTGCAAGTGGGTGTTCAAAAAGAAGTATGGTCCAGATGGCAGCATTGACAATTATAAACCAAGACTGGTTACAAAGGGGTATTCACAAAAGAAAGGTATTGACTTTGGGTAAATTTTCTCTCATGTAGCTAAGCTGACATCTATTATATTTCTCTTGTCACTCACAGTAGCATATGATTGGGAGATTGAGCAGATGGATGTGAAGACATCATTTCTTCATGGTGACCTTGAAGAAGAAATTTATATGTCCCAGCCTGAGCACTTTGTGGAAAAAGGTAAAGAACATCTGGTATGAAAACTCAAGAAGTCTTTCTATGGTTTGAAACAGTCTCCCAGAATGTGGTATCGAAAGTATGATACATTTGTTTTGTCCTTGGGATTTGTGAGGTCAAAAGTTGATCATTGTGTTTACTACAAAACTGATGGTGATAGGATTCTTATCATAGCTTTGTATGGAGATGATATTTTGTTCATAGGAAACACAAAAGGTATGATCTCAGATTTAAAATCTCAACTTTCTATGAAATTTGAAATGAAGGATTTAGGACCAACAAATTACATTCTGGGAATGAAGATCAAAAGAGATAGATCTAAGAGGAAACTTTGGCTCAGCTAGAGAAAATATATAACCAATGTTCTTGACAGGTTTCATATGTCTGACTGTAAACCACAAGTTGTTCCCATCTTGTAGGGAACTAAGTTGTTTGTGCTGGATAGTCCTAAATCTCCAAAAGAGATTGAAGACATGAAAAATGTACCTTATGCAAGTTCTATAGGCAGTTTGATGTATGCTATGGTTTGTTCAAGACCAAACATTGCCCAAGCAGTGGGATTTCTTAGTAGGTTTATGTCAAATCCAGGGAAACCACACTGGGATGTTGTAAAGAGAGTGTTTAGATACCTGAAGGGTACTTTAGACCTTGCATTGTGTTATCATGGTAATCTAAAGGATTCAAAGAGAACTCTCAGCATTTGTGGTTATACGGATTGTGATTGGGCAGGGGATATTGACAGCAGGAGATTCACTGGTGGATATGTTATTGTCCTAAATGGTGGAGCAATTAGTTGGATGAGCAAGCAGCAAGCTGTAGTCACTCTGTCCACTACAGAGGCAGAATACATGGTGGCCACACATGCTTGTAAAGAAGCAGTCTGGCTTAGGCATTTGAGTTCAGATATTGGTTTTGATGCAGGGCAGGTTGAAATCTGGAGTGACAGTCAGAGTGCCTTATGTTTGGCAAAGAATCCTACTTTCCATGCCATGTCAAAGCATGTTGACATTCAGTATCACTTCATTCGTGACATGGTGGAAGATGGAAAAGTTTATCTTAACAAGGTAGACACTCTGGAAAATGTTGTAGATGCCTTGACCAAACTAGTGAGCACGCACAAGTTCAGGTGGTGTTCAAATTATATGGATCTTCATACCTTTGTCTCTCAGTAACGTCTGAAATGGTATTCAATCTAGTGAATTCCTTGTCAAGTGGGAGTTTTTTGGAAATGTGCCTCTAATTCACTTGACATGTTTGGGTTGATCAGGCTAGCCTACATCAATGGAACAATAGAGTGGAAGAATGCATCGGAGTTGTGTTGATGATCTGATGGAGCTATCTTAGGTGGTATGAGTTGACATCGACTATCGAGGGTTCCGATCTGGAGTTAAGCCGATGCTTGATGAAGTCTCCTTAGGCGATCAGGTCGATATCGGCTATCAGGTTAATATGCTGAGGGCTATGCCGAAGTCCTGATAATTCCATCTTGTTCTATCTCGAAGTACTTTTCTCATCGGGATAGCATTTTGGGGCTTGATCTGATGAGCCGATGAGACCACTCTCTGTTATCAGAGATTGGAGTAACCTCATAGTGCTTGGTCCGATGAGCCAATGAGACTGCTCTCTATTATCAAAGATTAGAGTAACCTTGCAGTGCTTGATCTGATGAGCCGATGAGACCACTCTTGTCTATCAAAGATCAGAGTAACAATTTACATGTTTTATTGATGACCTGGAGTCACCTTCGATGATCGGGTATCATCGGGCAATCGACTTTATTGTTTGAAAGCTATATCGATGACCGGTGGAGCGGAGACTGCCTGTGGGAGAGAGATCAAACCAAGATCCAAAAAGGTTAACTCTTAGATACTAAGGATGCGACTATCAATGTATTTGAATACAAACTGACCTGACTCCTTGCTTCATGTGGGATAATTGATTTTCCATGAATGCAGACCGACACAGGCAGACGGTTAGACTTCAAGCCATTGGTGCAGTTGCTCAAATGAACTGTCAACTAGTTTGGTATTTGAAGCCAAATGTGAACTGAATGAAAGCTTACAAGTTACGATAGCCATTGAGTATGTTGTAACTATTATCCAAGTTTTGTATGTTATGTCTAGAATGACTGTTTGATAGAGTGAAAAAGGAAGTCTACAGATTGGACTTTATTGTATTGTTTTTGATATATTGTTAATAAATTCAATTATCTGTTGTTAGTGGGTTTTCTCTCAAAAGGGTTTTCTCATGTTAACTCTGTGTGTTATATATTTGTCTCGTTGTATGCTCATGCTTGTGCCATATTCTGTAAATGTTGAAATTTTGTATACACTAGTCTATTCCCCTACAAATTGATATTAGGAAAGTGAATTTCCACACTTTCTTTCCTTACAAAAGATGTTTGATTTCTCAGGTTGATGAAAGTTAGTTATGGAATATAAGGATGTGTCATGTGATTTTTGATAACATTGTTAAGATAAGTTCTACTAAGGCTATGAGAGATCTTCCTAAGCTGATGAAACCTGCTAACCCTATGTGTAAGGAATGTCAATTAGGGAAACAAACCAGAATTTATTTCAAGAGTAAGAAGTATTTTTCAAGTTGATTATTGGAGCTTGTGCATACTAATTTGTGTGGACCTTCTAGAGCTATAAGCTTACAAGGAAACAAATATTTCATGTTTCTAATCGATGATTATTCAAGAATGATGTGGATTACTTTCTCTAGGGAGAAATCTAAAGCTTTAGAGAAGTTCAATATTTTTAAGGTTATGGTTGAGACAGAGATAAGTTTGAAGCTTTAGTGTCTGAGATCTGACAGAGGTGGTGAATTCATTTCCAGTGAGTTTAATGCATTTTGTGAAGAGAATGGGATAAAGAGACAACTGTCTGCTCTGAGAACCCCTCGACAAAATGGAGTTGTGTAAATTAGGAACATAACCATTCAAGAAGTTGCTAGGACAGTGATGATTGAAATAAATGTTTCGCATATCTATTGGAGATAAGTTGTGAGTATGGTTGTTTAAATTCTTAATTGGGTGCATATCAAAGGTGATACTGATAAGACTTCTTATGAATTATGGTTTGGTCATGCTCCTACAGTTAAAAATTTCAGAATTTTTGGAAGTAAATGTTATATTAGAAGAGATGAAGATTTAGGAAAGTTTGATGTTAAATGTAATGAAGGAATATTTCCTGGTTATTCTACTAAAAGCAAGGCCTACTAGTGTTATAATAAGAGATTGAGGAAGATAGTTGAGAGTGCAAATGTCAGGGTTGATGAAGGAAATGAGAGTTAGTAAAGATGTTGTGGATATTATTTTGATGATCAGAGGGATAGTGTAGATAAAGTCAAGCATCATCAAAACCAAAATCAAGTTCAAATGGCTTTAGTGAATCTACTAAATCAAGGAGAAGGAACTAGTGCAAGTGTTGAAGAAAGAGCTAAAGAGTCTGAAAATCAAGAAAATCCTAAGACTCCCAAGTATGTGAGATTGAATCATTCTCAAAATTAGATTATAGGAGATAGAAATAAAGGTGTTTAGATAAGAAGAACAAATGCAAAAGATAAATTTGAGTATTGGGTATGTGCACAAAGATGGTGGTTAGAAAAGTGGACACCACCCAAAAAAACATGAAAAAACAAGCAGCGCGTACGCAATTATAAAATTTAAAATCACCCCATATGTGCTTAGGTCCATTGTTCCCAAGAATAAAAAAGGTAGCACGTATGAGATACTTTTAGGAAAGTGAGCACGTATGTTCTCATAAGCCCTAAAGACCCACATATGCGATACCTGTCAATTTTTATTTTTATTTTTAAACTAGGTCTTATTTTCTTGTGACCACCACATTTTTTTCCCCATTTCCTCCATGAAACCATGAACGGGGTACCTCATTTCTCCTCCAGACACTATGGATCAAGGTTAGTTTTTCTTAATTTTTGTCTTTCTTTCCCGTTTATTCAATTTTTTTTACGTATTGAATTTAATTTCGTTAATTTTTATTAGGTTTTTTTTTTGTTTCAAAAACGAGATTTTGATAATCCACAACAAGAACAACAAAATTGACCTCCTGAAAAACCCACAAGATACACCCCCAATTCCTCCATCTGACCGCATACCTGAAACATAGGAACAATTGATTAATCAATTAGGGAAAAACATGTCTAAAATAAATAGACTGATTAATAAATTGAAAACATCTAAACTTGAGCATCATAAATCCCTCGCCACTAGCCTAGAAACATTACCTAGTGGTGCCATAGTAGTTTCCACATAAATTACAAAATGGGGAAACTTTAGTGATAACAGTCATCAATACTATGCTCATGGGTTATCATAAAAAGGAGTGAAAAACAAAAATATTAGTAAACAACAAATATGTGCCCTTTTTGTTGATCCTAAAATTGGTGAGTCGTTACCTCTTAATGCAAAGAGGTTTCCCATACATTGGTGTACCAATGTGTAGATGAAGAATCTTTTTTGGCAGATGTGGTGGATGGTCTTTGATGATCCACCTTGTAATAATTATGAGGTGCCATTGTATTTTTTGAGAAAAGTATACTGTGAGTTTGTGCTCAATGTGTGGCCAAACTATTTTGACATGAGAGAGTTCCATGGTAGAGGTGGTGACTCTACCCAAGATAGACCTGCAGCCCATAGGTGAGTAGCCCCGAAGAGTCGTCACCTCCTAGAACCCAAGCCCAAGGTGCATCAGGTTGTCCCAGTAGAGCTAAAAGAGTTGATGGAGCTACAGACTCTTCAAGAGGCCACAACATTGACTGGTTCCATCATCCAACATGGGACATCATTAGCACACCCTATTATACTAGATGATGATCCATTAGTTGCTTCGGGTGGTGACAGAGAGCCCATTCAACATATGTGTTTTAGTTTCTCAAGCATATTCTCAGGGACGGATGATGTGGCCATTGCATATGGATCCATATCTCATTCATGCATGATTTGCGGGAGTAGATTTCAGGCCTGCACGGCTAAGGATTTGGCATTGATAGATGTGTTGATGGACATGGTGTTTGCCAATCAGCAACAGGCATAGGTGTGTTGATTTGAATTCATAGAATTTTATTTATTAGTCACTTTAAATTTGTAATTACAGAAATGAATTTTTATTTTTACATCAATTTAAATTGAGACAAATAATATGCATTTCGGGATGCGACAACGGTATCCCATACTCCTCCCGCAGTTACTACAGCAACAACTTTGATGCCTGAGGTATAAATTTTGTAACATATTAAAATAGGGCAGTACACTTTGAATTCAAAAAAATTACAAGATATACTAACTATCTTTAATGCTTGGTCCAATTTTTGGTTTGTAGGTGTTTATGGGGACCAAATGTCCCAGATTGATGACATCACGCTCTCAGAGATCGATTTTGGCCTACAAGGCTATACGGTATCATATTTTGTAAAACATTTTTTATATATTGTTTTGATGGAATATGCAATTAATTTCATTTTAGATTTTTGAAATTATGTTTAATATATTATCTGTACTAATATCTCATGTTAATTTTTTTTTTTTAGGGTACCCCCTCTGTGTCTAGGCCTCGTCCTAAGAAAAAGAATTCCTCGAAGACACCAAAACATGGGAAGAAGGTAATTGAACACATTTTTAGTTGTACAATTGTTTGAAAATATTGAAATCAAGTCTTAGTTGGGGTTTGTAGATTGATTAGTGCTTTTTGTCTATTTTACATGTACAACGACCATTGAGCTATGTGGATTTGTTGAATGCACCTGATTCGCCCATGGATCAAGAGAGGGCGGAGGTATGTATCTCTACTTTATTTTCTTGATTTCATGAT
The DNA here is from genome assembly GCF_030272615.1 of Cryptomeria japonica. Lineage (NCBI taxonomy): Eukaryota > Viridiplantae > Streptophyta > Pinopsida > Cupressales > Cupressaceae > Cryptomeria > Cryptomeria japonica. The sequence continues at coordinate 658,500,553 of NC_081411.1, read as the reverse complement.
TATATGCACACTTACATGTGAACTTGTGATAAATTATAATCTTATAATTTTTTCATATAGGAAATATCCATAGCTGCTTCATCAATGGTGAGCCCTCCTCCATGCACTAGAGAAGCATCTCAGGATCCGGTACACTTTTGTTTGATATATTACTGTCATGCTCTATGAAGTGTACCTATACCTACAAACACAATGCACTCAATAAATCATTACAAGTAATGGTTAGAAAATTGAAACAATGAAAGACAAAACCATAGCTAATCGACTTATTGCCTCCTAGTAAATGCGAGTATGAATTTTTCTATCAAATCTTATTATGCAAATTCTAGTGACTTGACTACACTTAGATGGAGGATTTGAATGAAGAAAATGTATGATCTAGCAAGAATAGCATGATTAAGCTACATGATTCTAGAAAATAAGCTAGAATGAAGATGCAATTAAGCTAAAATTGAGCATGATAACATTGCCAAAGAATGATAAGCTATAAACTAGATGCCTATAGTAACAATGCATAAGATGAGGATGAGATGGGATGAATCAAATGATATGCAAGAATGATATGAAATTGGAACATGAAATTAGGACCCTTTGAGCTCCAAAATGAGGTCTATTTATAAGATTTTCCAAGGCTAGGGATGATGTGGCATGAATCAACAGTCAAGATTGATCTGAAGATATCAATGGTTAAATTGGAGGAGGCTGGCAAAGGGGGTTGGATTAAAGGGAAAATCTGTCATCTCTATGATGACAAGTGTCAAGAGGCTTCTAGAAGGAATTAGATGAAAGGGAACACTTAGTGACAAGTGTCACAAGGTTCTAGAAGATGTTGGATGAAAGGGGACATGGTGGTAGGTAGAATGGGTTAGGTTTAGGAGTGGTAGAAGTTAGGAGAATTTGAATTTAAAAATTCAAATAATATGCTAATTAATTTCAACAACTCATGAATTTGATTTGTTTTAATTAATTAAGGATTTAGAAAAATGATTTTGGATGGAGGGAATTAATTAATTAATGGGGTAAAATGAACCTATTAAATAAATCCTTAGATTTATCAATAAGTAGATGAAGGAGGAAATTTAATCAAATTGCTTAGTGAATTCAATTAAATTGGGAAGGAGCGATTAATTAAATAATTACTTATTTAATTAATTATCTTCAGACCATTTTTAGGTGTATACAATTACATTAATTGTTTTTAATCTACAATACTTATCATTATATTAATTGTATTTAATCTTTGATCATTTTTTGTATAGGTAATAGGGATAGTTTCTCCATCGATGGTGAGCCACCCCAGTCCATTGGAGAAGCATCTCAGACACCGGTACGTCATTGTTCCCTATATTATAGCTTTTAAGTGTTTTTGTTGTATTTATGTTAGTACATTGTATTAATTGTACATTTAATCTACAATAGACCCCTTCGCAGTTCGGCCATAACGTGGATCCTTTTAAGTTTGTCTTCAAGAAAACTCCTAAGAGTTACAAGGAGAGGAGAGCAAAGACATTAGCTCTGAGATCAGCCGATGAGGTAATCTACATTTCAGTTGTAAAGGAATTATAGTTAAATGCATAGTTATGTTGTTAATTTTTAACTATTTTCTATAAAAGAATTCTAACTTGGCTTTTGAATTGTGGTTTTGCAGCCATCTACAGAGCTGCGTACTGCATCAAAGAGGCTCGATTTTGATGATCCACCACAAGTTTAGGATCATATAGTATTACTTGTGGTCATAGAATGACCAATACATGTAGATATATTCTACATTTTTATTGTATATCAATTTGGACATGACATATGCCACATTTTTGTAATACTTGTATTGACTTGGCAGGCATGCCTTTTTTTGATAAATATAAATGTTGTTATTTGATCCAATAAATGTGTACTGAGTTCATTATTATGTATTCATTATATTTTGTGGCTTTCCTTTTATAAAGTTAATTGATCTTTTGCCTATGTAATCAATAATATGAATATAAACAACAAACATCTATGATATCACACATTGCAATCGTGGAATATGATTTGATAAAATTTCTAAAATTTCAAATTAACCCCACATAACTCCTTGTATTTAGTTCATTATTGTGTATTCATTGTATTTGGTGGCTGCCCTTTTATAAATTTAAATGAATATTTGCCTATGTAATCAACACTATGAATATAAACAATAAAAATCGACAATATGAATATAAACAACAATATGTGTGTGGTGCGAGAGCACACTCACGCTCGCAATGGTCAAATTTTGGTTATTGTGTGCACAAACTAACATCACGTGTGCGTCTAGGTGGGCAGGATTATGCTAGGCATGCTCCTCTTGTGCATCCCAAAGCGTTGGAACATCGAGAGTCATACCTTACTTGTGCGATCTCTCAAGTGCCCTGAGTCCAAAAAATTATCAAAATTTGATGGATTGTTTCTTCCAATCCAGGACACATATGATTGATCCATTTGAACCTATGGGGTCATGTGAGGCTTTTCTAAAATGGCCTATCTTGGTTTTTGACGAATCAGAGCCATTTTCAATTGGTAGCATTTTTTCGCCTGCTACAAAAATCATTTGTTGCATATAATGCAAAGTTGCACGATAGGATAGAATTGATTCAGTTCATCATGTGCACAAACTGACATCATGAATGCATCTATGTGGGAAATTTTCTGCTAGGCATGCTCGTCTTGTGCATCCCAAAGCGCTAGAACCTCGACAGTCATACCCTACTGACGCGATCTCTCAAGTGCCCTGAGTCCAAACAATTGTCAAACTTTGATGGATTGTTTCTTCAAATCCAAGACATATGTGATCGATTCATTTGAACCTATGGGGTCACGTGAGGCTCCTCTACAATTTCCTATCTCATTTTTTGAGGACTCAGAGCCATTTTCAATTGGTAGCATTTGTTTGCTTGCTGCAAAAACCGTTTGTTGCATGTAATGCAAAGTTTCAACATAGGCTAGAATTGATTCAGTTTGGCATGTGCACAAACTGACATTACGAGTGCATCTAGGTGGGCAGGTTTATGCTAGGCATGCTCCTCTCATGCATCCCAAAACACCGAAACATTGATAGTCATACCCTACCGGTGCGATCTCTCAAGTGCCCTGAGTCCAAAAAATTATCAAATTTTGACAGACTGTTTCTTCCAATCCAGGACATATATGATCAATTTGTTTAAACCTATGTGGTCATGTGAGGCTCCTCTACAATGGCCTATCTTGGTTTTTGACAACACAGAGCCATTTTTAATTGGTAGCATTTTTGTGCCTGCTGCAAAAAAATGTCAGTTGCATGCAATGCAAAGTTGCAAGATATGCTAGAATTGATACGGTTCATCGTGTGCACAAACCAATGTCACTAGCATGTTTGGGTAGGCATGTTTATGCTAGGAATTCTCCTCTCATGCATCCCAAAGCACCAGAATATCAAGAGTCATACCCTACTGGCACGATCTCTCAAGTGCCCTGAGTCCAAAAAACTATCAAATTTTGACGGACTGTTTCTTCCAATACATGACACATATGATTGATCCATTTGAACCTATGGGGTTGTGCGAGGCTCCTCTACAATGTCCTATCTTGGTTTTTGATGACTCGGAGCCATTTTCAATTGGTAGCATTTTTTCGCCTACTACAAAAACCATCAGTTGCATGCAATGCAAAGTTGCAAGATAGGCTAGAATTGATTCGGCTCATTGTGTGCACAAACTAACATCATGAGTGCATCTAGGTGGGCAATTTTACATTAGGCATGCTCCTCTCATGCATTCCAAAGCACTAGAACATCAAGAGTCATACCCTACTAGTGCGATCTCTCAAGTGCCCTAAGTCCAAAAAATTGTCAAACTTTGACGGACTGTTTCTTCCAATCCAGGACACATATGATCGATCTGTTTGAACTTGTGGGCTTGTGTGAGGCTCCAATACAATGACCTATCTCATTTTTGACAACTCAGAGTCATTTTCAATTGGTAGAATTTTTTCGCCTATTGCAAAATCGTCAGTTGCATGCAATGCAAAGTTGCAAGATAGGCTAGAATTGATTTGGTTCGTCATGTGCACAAACCAACATCATTAGCATGTATGGGTGGGTAGGTTTATGCTTGGCATGCTTCTCTAGTGCATCCCAAAGAGTTGAAACATCAAGAGTCATACCCTATTGGCGCAATGTACAAGTTGCTTGACAACTTTTTTGACAATAATGACATTTTTTTCTCCAATTGTATCTAGACTCAATATATGACTCCTATGACCCGGTAATGACTTAAATAATTCTCCATGATTATAAAATAATCAAGAATTCTCATGATTGACCTTATCACATCAGATAAACTCAAAACATAGTCACAAAACATAGACACAAAAATTAGTCACAAAACATTACCACATTATTCAAAAATTTGCCTCTAAATATGGTCAAATCAACTCTTCTCTATTTGAATATACAAAAAAATGTCTTAAAAATCATCTCATGGGCTTTTATACAAAATTTGGCATTACAATATGTGCCATTCAGCTCATTGCCATTTTAATATATAAAATTTGGCATCTACATATGTAAAAATCAGCTCATTGCCATTTAAATATACAAAATTATGCCCCTAAACATGTAAAAATCAGCTCATGGGCATTTATATATACAAGCAACAAATATAGAACAATTCGTCAATGATATATACAAAATTTTCAAAATCATTCTACTCTGAACCATAGAATCAATCAAGTGAGCCTTCAAGATTGGCTCTAACCCATATTGTGTCAAGTATTGCCTCATGGTCAAATTCATGAACTTTCCATAAAATCTTGTGATGAGGTCTACCATGATAATTCATCAAATGAATATTTGTTGCAACAACAAGGTTAGAGAAATGAAGAATATGTTTGTGTGTTTCAAAGTCTTCAAACAACCAAACATCAGAAGTCTTGATAGAATATCTCCTAAGCCATGTTCTTGTCATGACAACAAACCCTATTGGGTACTCAATACCCTCTCCATCAATGATTGTGGTTGTCAATTTTCTTTTAGGCTCAACACGATGACACAAATAGTAATCCATTCCTTCTTCATTGTTCTCTTCTACAACAACTACATACACATGACCTGCATTTTATAAAGTGATAATTAATACCAAAAATAAAGTATGATGTACAACAAAATGAACCAAAAATAATACTTGCAAAAAAATTAACTCAAAAAATCACCTAAATCCACTAGGTCAGATACATGGTCAAAATCCACTCATGTCTCCATCTGGCTCAATTGTAGTGCTTTGGGAATTTGAAATGTATCAATGCGAACCAACGGTCTACAAGACCATTTGTCAACCCACTCTTGTGATTCACATTCTTCCCACAAATAATACATGCATGAAGAGAAAAAACATGCCATCTGTCTCATATAAATTACCAGTGAAGTTGCATTTGAACTCATAAATGAGTGCATGTCACTCAATCCTACAACTGTACAACAATCTAGATAGTTTTCGATGTTAGATTCAGTGATCAACCAAATATATCTATGAACCATTGACATACCTATGAACCATTGACATATCTATGAACCATTGACATACCTGGATTACCTAGACCCATCGTAGACTTAGACCATCACACAATTGTTTCTGCATCTATAAACTCAACACCACCTTCGTACTTCAATTCTTCTCTAGCTAGGGCTCTTTTTACACATGCTCCTGCACCATCATGCTCTCCCTTACCATGTCTAGCCTCAGTGAAATTCCAAAAATGTTGTACACCACTTGTCATATGCATCATTGTCAACCAATAAAACATCCTTGCATTCTTGAATTGTGCAGTGCAATTATTTGACCATATTAAATGTCAATTGTATCCTATGTTCATTTCCCTCAAACTATCATAGAAAACTTTAAAGCATCCTTGTACAAACTCTGATGAATGACTATGATCATCACTTATGTAGAAGTGATACTCTCTTACAACCTTTATATCCTCCTCCGTGCTATCATCTACATGCATGAATGCTATGTGTACAAAAATAGAAACTTCTATAGAACTATAATACATAGATTGAACTTCATTTTGAGGTTATAGTGTATAATTTTCAGCAAAATCAACGATAGAGAAAATGGTGCCAAGAGGATATCAGTCCTTACATAACTTGAATTTCTCATCTAACCTTTGAGCTCTATGTGTATGCATTATGTACTCATAAACTAGTTTCTCTTGAAACATTTTCATAAATTCAGCTACACATATATCATTTTTCACTAGCTCACATCTCTTCAAATCTTTTCCATCTTTAACTCCATATGTGATTGTCTTGTATTTTCCAAAAGAAACTAGTTTCCTACCAATTTCATGTGTGCTCTCCAAATGTACACATCTTGTTAAATATTCCAAACCACCACATATAGCACAAAAACCTTCCAAGCAAGGCATCTTATAATAAATGCAACCATCATGTCTATTACATAGCACACTTGAAATAAAGTCTCTTACCAACTTAGGAGGTGCTTGTATATTGCATTCTTGTAAAATATCATTAGTGTGCAAAGTAGAAAAAATACGATGAAAAATATCATAGTGCATGGAAAATTCAATATGCATCATACAACAACACGTGGTGCGTACATGATTAATCTTAATATAAAAAGGTTTTTCCATTTCAAACAATCTTTGAGAAATTCTTATTTGAGGAAACTTTTGAAGGAATCTTTCATAAAATTTTGTTTGAGTCATATCCAAATAGTGTTTGGCATGTGGCTCACGATTTGTAGACCCGATTAGCCTTCTAACAATATCTCTTTGGTTGTCATGCCAAAAAAAATTCAATTAATGTTCTTAGTGCATCAACAACAACCTTGTCTTTGTGTGGTAGTCTACTCAAGAATTCCCAAAGAGAATTATTGTTAGGTTCCTCTATTTTTTCTCACCTCTATAATTCTTTACTTAATTTTGTTCTACTAACATTTAATGACTTGTTTTGCTTATCAAATGATCTTTTTTAATTTTCTTTCTCATTATGGTTGATGTAATGACAAGTCGAGTAGCTTTAGAATCTTTAGTACATGATTTTGAACCAATAGCTTTATATGCATCAAATAGATTTCTCACAATAGTTCTTTCACTGTTACTTTCAGATGATCTTAGGCCTAGAATTTTCATTTTCTCTCTAAAATTCAAATTTTTAATCATTTGAACAATTAATTGACATCTTGCGGTTTGATTTAAGTTTTCAAAATAGTTTTGCCATATTATTTTAACCATTCTCCTACAAGTTCGTTCATTCATTTTATCAGGCATTGGCTTCAATATATTCTCATCAATGTCAATTAGATACTTTGGTTTCCTACAAATGATTCTAAGAGGTGTTAACATCGGTGCATTGTGTACATTCAATTCATCAAATAGAGAAGGTGTATGCTCATCATTTAATTGATTATTCAATGTGGTATCCTCTTCAATTGCATTAAGTTCATATGGTAAATCAAATGTCTCTTCTTCAATTGCATTAGGTGCATTATGTTCATTTGGTAAATAGAATCGAGATGTTAAGGATGACATACCTTCTTCTCCCATTGTTCTTATGTCACATAATTTCTTCATGTGTTGTCTTTGTCTTTCCTTTTCAGCCTCTTGTTGTTCCATCGTTCCTCACTTGTTCTTTCCCATGGTTGATATCAGTTGTCCTAAATAGAATCATATTACATATATATGTAAACAAAAGTTCATAAAGAAACAAATAACCATAAATATGCATCTTATCATTATTTTTTTGAATCAAAACTATTAAAAAATCATAATAATATTGACAAAACTAATAAGAACAACAACTCAATCATTTGAAATCATGCAAAAAAATAAAAAAACTTACTTCTATGTATAAAACAGTGATAGAAGTGCAGACACAGTTGCAGTGGGGCCTTCAACGACCTCAAAAACTTATTTTAAGGCTGTTGAGGCTCTTGGGCAAATAAAACTATGTCTAAGCACCCCGTACGCGCTATATTAATAATCGTGTGCGTGATGTTACTCCCTAAAATGTTGGCAAGCCCAATGATATTTTTTTTCACCCTGTACGGACTCCTACACCTTAAAAATGTTATGGAAGGGCAATAAACTAATAGGCTTAGTACCCCATACACGCTTATGAGTAATAAGTAGTGTGTACATGCTCCTACGCCTTAAAAATGTTATAATAGGGTAGTGAACTAATAGGCTCAGTACCCCGTAGGCACTATTTGTAGTAAAGAAAATGTGAAGGAAAAGGGAGGGAGGGAAAGAGGAAGGGAGAGAGAGAGAGAGAGAGAGAGAGAGAGAGAGAGAGAGAGAGAGAGAGAGAGAGGGAGAGGGAGAGGGGGAGAGAAGAAGGGGTATGTAGGAAGGGATAAGGGGAGAGAGGGAGAGAGAGAGAGAGAGAGAGAGAGAGAGAGAGAGAGAGAGAGAGAGAGAAGGAGGGGGAGGGAGAGAGGAGGGGGGAGGGAGGGAGGGAGGGAGGGAGGAAGAGAAGAAGGGGTATGGAGGAAGGGAGAAGGGGAGAGAGGGATAGAGAGGTAGAGGGAGGCAGGGAGGGAGAGAGAGAGAGAGAGGGAGAGAGAGAGAGAGAGAGAGAGAGAGAGAGAGAGAGAGAGAGAGAGAGAGAGAGAGAGAAGAAGGGGTATTAAGGAATGGATAAGGGGAGAGAGGGAGAGAGAGGTAGAGGAAGGGAGAGAGAGAGGGAGAGGAAGAGAGAGAGAGAGAGAGAGATAAGGAGGGGGGAGGGAGGGAGGGAGGGAGAGAAGAAGGGGTATGGAGGAAGAGAAAAGGGGAGAGAATCAAGTCTCTATTTTCCACTTAAGTCTCTCTCTCTCTCTGCCCCATTCTTTATCTCTGAAGTCTCTCTATCTCTCACCCTCTCTCTCCTTCCCTCCCTCCACCTCTTAGGTCTCTCTTTCTCTCCCAATCCCTCTATCCACCTCTTAGCTCTTTCTATATCTCCCCCACTCCCTATCTCTCTCCCCCCCCCCCCCTCTCTCTCTCTCATTCATTTATCTCTTGTCTCTCCCTCTCAATCTCTATCTATCTATCTCACTCTCTCCCATTCGATCCCTCTCCTCCCCCTCTCTCCTTCTCTAGGGTCATATGGTATTCTTAGGGGTCATATGGTATCCTAGGGATCCATGCATGTGTCCTAAGGGGTCATAGGACACCATATGACTCTTTAGGATATCATATGACCCATAACAACACATAAGAGGTCATATGGAGTCCTAAGGGGTCATAGGACACCATATGAACCCTTAGCACACCATAAAACCCATAATGGCACCAAATGGTGTCCTAAGGGGTCATAGAACACTATATGAACTCTTAGGGCACCATACAACACATAATGACACCATATGGAGTCCTAAGAGGTCATAGGAGAGTATATGACCCCTTAAGACACCATATAACCTCTAACGATACCATATGGTGTCCTAAGGGGTCATAAGATGTCCTAGGGGTCATAGGACACCATAAGACACATAACGACACTATATGGTGTACTAAGGGGTCATAGGACACCATATGACCCTTAGAACACAATATGACCCCTAACAACATCTAAGGGGTCATAGTGTGTCCTAAGGGGTCATAGGACACTATATAATCCCTTAGCACACTATAGGACCTATAACAACACCAAATAGTGTCCTAAGGGGTCATAGAACACCATATGACCCTATAGGACACCATATGATGTTGTTATGGGTCATATGGTGTCCTGAGGGGTCATATGGCATCCTATGACCCCTTAGGACACCATATAGTGTCCTTATGAATTTTAATGTGTCTTAAGGGGTCATATGGTGTCCTAAGGGGTCATAGGACACCATATGACCTCTTAGGAAACAATATGACCTCTAATGACACCTAAGGGGTCATATGGTGGGCTAATAAAATGATATATTGTTTAAAGTTGTGAATAGAGCATCATACAATAGAACATTGGTAGTTTAGTTTTGATATAGCTAAGTTAGACCATTGTCATCATAAGAGAGACTCCAGGTGGAAAAACAATGAGGCTTCCCTAAAAAGTAAGTGTAAGAGCTTGACCTAACCCTAAGAGTATTGCCTTTCTAAAATATATGATGCTCTTAAATTTGCAAGGCTATAGGAATTACACACTTGATTTCTTTCATTGGTATGTACCCTTCTAGACCTATTGACAAGTGATGATCATCATATACTACCTTTGCCATGCTTACAAAAAACTTCAATTTCTTTAGATGACAGGCGTTGTGTAACAGTATGGTAACTCTCGTATACCCACCATTATCATTCTCTGTGACATCATCTGTGTTACTCTCCCTCTTTCTCTTCCTATCGGTTGTTTCCTTCTCAAAAATATATTTTAGGTAGTCTGGCTCATCACTTTTATTTGTTGACACTATTTTCCACATTTTCTCTACTCATTAAAAAGAGATTCGAGAAGAATATTGATGCAAGTTTCCTTATTTGTCACAGTAATGCACCTGTGGTTTAATTTTAGGCCTTTCTTCCTCTTATTCAATATACACACACAAATCCATTAGTCAATTTTATTAGGAGAGAATACATGATAAAAATCAAAGAGGAAGTTGTAGACAAGAAATAATTTCACTTAATTCTATAGAAGTGCAGACACAGTTGCAGTGGGGTATAGAGGGAGAGAGGGAGAGAAGAAGAGAGAGAGGGAGAGAAGAAGAGAGAGAGGGTGAAGGGGAGAGAGGGAGAGGGAGGGAGGGAGGGAGAGAGGGAGAGGGAGGGAGGGAGGGAGAGAGAGAGAGAGAGAGAGAGAGAGAGAGAGAGAGAGGTACCTTTTACGTGCTTGAGAGGGGGAGATAATACACTTACATACACACATATGTGTGTGTATATATACTTAATATATTATATATTATTATATACATATATATAAATATTATATATTATATATAAAAATTATATATTGTGTATAAAAATTATATATTATATGTATATACACATATAATATATACAATATCATATTATACACACTCCCAAAATTTAAACAAATGTAGCATGTACGTGCTTTTGACTGTTTAGGCTTGGAAATAGGCTTGGATGAAAAATTTACGGTTTGGAAGTTTGATTTCCCTCCATTTCCCTCCTTTATAATGTGTTTTATTTTGTCAACTTGGTTTCTTGACTTTGACATCATTAGGTTTACACTTCATCAAGTGGGTATTTCTAAAATTGCCACCATATTTTCACCCATCTTCTGAGATTTCTAACCATATATTTTTAAAAAAATTTAAACAACAATAACATATTATTATTGAATTTTTTTACCAGTGCCTCCATAGTTCTCACAGACATAGGTGCGCCATTTTTTTAATAAATTTTGATATACTTATCCAAATTTTAAAAAAATTATATATTATTGTAGTGCACTTGATTATTTACAATTTAAAAAAAAAAATTGTATTTTTGATTTGTTTAGTGCAACTTATGCTTCACGCATGAACAAGTACCTAATTTTTAGGATGTGCTCAATTGGAAAAATCTTAAAAATCAAAATACTAAATCTAACTATGACATTTTTGATGTGCATGTCAGACACTATTTTAGATTTTTCAGAAAAAATCAAGGTCTGTTTTTCATGCGCGAAGATTTGACCCCCTTAATCTTATCCAATTTTGAAAAAATTTAGTAGTTTGGAAACTAGATTAAGAGTAATACAATATTTGTTGTTTGATTATCTTCATATCTTAAGTGGATGACTTTCAAATTTTCCCTCCAAGTTCAGGTTCACCTGATTTTACAAAAGAAGTGTCCACTTATACCCCCCTTTTTGACCACAATCTTTGTGCACTTACCCTATTGTTCGATTTCAAAGATTGAACCTAAATATGTGAATGAAGCATGTAAAGATGAACATTGGGTAAAAGTGATGGAAGAATTATTACAGATTGAAAAGAACAATACATGGATTCTTGTTCCTGGACCTAAGGACAAAAATGTAATTGGAACTAAATGGGTCTTGCAAAACAAATTGATTGAGAAAGGTGAAGTTGTTAGGAACAAAGCAAGACTTGTTTGCAAAGGATATTCTCAAATGGAAGGAATTTATTTTGAAGGGACTTTTGCAAATCAGAAGAAGAGCTATACATAGATCAACTATATGGATTTTAGTTGACTGATCAGGAAGATATGATGTGTCGGTTGAAGAAAGAATTGTATGGATTAAAGCAAGCACCAAGAGCATGGTATGCCAGATTGGATAAGAATTTGCTAAAGCAAGGATTTAACAAAGGTACTGCTGATAGTAATCATGATAACATTATGATTGTTGAAGTTTTTGTTGATGATATTATTTTTGGAGGAAATTATAGTTTGTGCAAAGTGTTTGCTAATGAAATACAAAATCGAGTTTGATATGTCTATGATTGAAGAGATAAAATTATTTCTGTGATTGCAAATTATATAGTTAGAAAAAGGAATCTTTATATCTTAGTCCAAGTATGTGAACTAGTTGTTGAAAAAGTTTGGTTTAGAAGATACAAAGCCAGTTGGGACTCCTATGGTGACTAAATGTAAGTTGACTAAGGATGATGATTCCCCTAAAGAAAATTGGACCAGATACAGTTCTATGATTGGTGGATTTTTATATTTGACTCAGACTAGACCAAATATTATGAATGTTGTTTGTCTCATTGCTATATTTCAAACTGATCCTAAGGAATCTCATGTTGTAGCTGTGAAAAAAAAATTTAGATATTTGAAAGGAACTGTTGATTTTGGTTTATGGTACCTTAAAGATGATGATTTTACTTTGAGTGCTTTTAGTGATGTTGATTGGTTAGGAGATATGGATGACTGGAAGAGTACTATTGGGGGTGCATTTTTCTTTGGAAAAAGGTTGGTTTCATAGTTGAGTAAGAAGCAGAAGTCTATTTATCTATCTACTGTAGAGGTAGAATATATTGCTACTGCTAACAATTGTATTCAGGTAATTTGGATAAAGCATATGTTCAAAGATATCAAAGTAGTGTATGATGAGCCTATTGCTATCTACTGTGAGAATTCAAGTGCAATTAACATTTCTAAGAATCTGGTGTTGCATTCCAAGACTAAGCATATATCTATCAAATTTCACTTTTTGAGAGACAAGGTTAATGTGAAGGAAGCTAGATTGGAGTATGTGCCTACAAAGAGATAGATTTCATATATTTTCACGAAGCCTTTACCTAAGGATACTTTTGAGTACCTCATAGGAAGCTAGGGATGATTTACCCTACTGATCAGAACTAAGGTGCATTGGTATGCATTAGTCTGGTACATTTCACAGTCATATCTTGTGATCCAGATTGATGAGTGGAGGCTGCTACTCAAGGGGAGTAGTTAGTGAGTCAGTTTTGTATTTTGTGGTGCAAATATGTGCCTTTTCCATTGATGTCAAAGGGGGAGAGAGTCATGTGAGAAACTGTGTTCGGAGAGAGTCATGAAAGGGAGAGAGAGTAATTTGAGAGAGTTGTTGATTTCTTTGTCATTGATTGTTTTTCAGATCATATGTTGCCATCAATGCCAAAGGGGGAGATTGTTAGATATATGGAGATATTATTGAGATTATGCTGCAACTATGTGCTTGGGTGATATTTGAGAGATGTGTTGTCATTGATGTCAACATATTTCTCTGTCTATGTCAGTGATGCAGTGAGTTCAGTGAGTTGGTTTGTTTAGCATGTTGATGATCAAAGTGCGGATTAAAGGGTTTGTAGAGGATTGTGTATAGTTAATTTGGTGAAATTTTTAGAGGTCCGCATGAAGATTTGAGTGAGTTATGGATAGCTATGTTGTGGCTAGTTTCTCAATTTTTCAGTGGTGGTAGAGTGTTAGTATTTTGATCTTCATTGCTCTGCACTATAATATCTTGATCTGCAGATCTGATGGATTATTTGGAATGTTGATGTGTATATTCAATTCAAGTGGTTTCTGGTTTGGAGCTCTGTTAGTTATTTTTCAAGGTTGATAGTCATTGCAGTTAGTGTTCTTGAAGTTCGGTATGATGATGATGATGTGATTCTCATAATCTGCGTTGATGCAGATTTTGTGGTGGTAATTCATGATGCTTGTGTATGTTTCTAGACTATGTTCCTTTTGTGTTGGTGGTTTGTATTGATCGTTGTACACATACTTGATGTTTTTCTCTAGTGTGTTAGTGTTCTTCATGTTCTTAGCTGACTAGATTCTTGTAGCATATTGCAGATGTTTGACGCATAATTATTGGAGGTGTAGCATGTTTGTGGTGATTTATTTGGATCTATGATATGTCTTAATTGATATTGCTTGGTCCACATAAGATATTGTAACATGTATAGTTATATTTTTGTAATTAGGTGGTGAGTGTTGAGCTGACCTTGTTAATTTATCCAAGGTGGATGTCATGTATAAATAAATGTAATAACTTTTTAATTAAGTGTGAGAGATGTGTGAATGAGTATGTATGTGCACTAAATGTATACATCTTTCAGAGGTTGAGAAGAAGTGTGAGAGAAGAAAGTTTTTCTTACCTAGAATTGTAACCAAGCATTAGGAGATACTATTCTTCAGTTGATGATCTTTTGGATGTGATCCAAATTTGTTTGTAAGACAATGAGTCTTCCCTGGGTTGTAGTGTTGGCAACAAACACTGCATAGGTTATCTAGTGTTTTCATTGATGGAAACCCAAGTCAGTGCACCCATCCACATTGATGTATGTGATCCTACGAGAAGTCGGATTCAAGATTGGTTCAAGTCTGGCAAGCTACAATAGAGCATCTGACAATGTTGTGCATTTTGGGTGATACATCTTTTCTGGTTATCATCTTGTATTATGGATCTGGTTGTAGGTTGATGGATGTCTGGACAACCTTATTCCATATTTTTATCCTCTATTGATGATTCGTGTTTGACTTAGAAGCTTCAGTGTACCGGTTATCAGTGTAGGATGGCCAATTTGTGTGGATAATGCTTATGCAGATTATGTGGATCGATTTTAGTGATTATTTTTGTGGTCTAGGTGTTTAGTCTGATGGTAGTGGTAGCATGTGGACAATTTTTTTGCTTTTCATTGGTATTGGAGTTCGGATTGAGCTGGCAGTATGCACACATTTCACAATATGCTAAGTGTTATTGAAGCTGACATGTGGTTGATCTAATATCTTGTTACGAATATATATAAGTGGTGTATCTTATCATTTCAGTGTGTGTGGTGAATTGAAAGGTGTTGTTTATTGATTGTGCATAGTTACACGTGGGCAAATTAGAGATATATGCTTCAGATGAGAGTAGAACAGTGAAATAGAGTAGTATAAGGAAAAATTAAAAAAATTGTGTAATATGATTTATGAGAACTATAATTAGGCATTTGTAGATGCTACTTGTTAGTTAATTCACTTCAGTGATTTGTAAGATAGTGAGTCTTCCTAGGGTTTTAGCCCTTCTTTGTTTGAGCAGTGAGCTCTAGGCAGTGTTCCTGAATGCATGTGCATTCCATTGTAAAACTTTATATTTGAGTATACTCATTTTTGGGTCTCATCCCCATCATGGTTTTTCCCTTGACTAGGTTTTCCATGTATAAAATCTTTGTGTTATGGTGTTTTGGTTGATTGATTTGTGTTCTTGCATCTTTCTTTTGGTTCAACATATTAACTGGTTGAAGGAAAAAATTATTAAAGTTAAAATTTGTAGAACATTGATTCACACCCCCCCCCCCTCTGAGTGTTCCTTGATTCCAGCAATTGGTGTCAGAGCCTAGTTCCTCAGAAGAAGTTTAACAACCTGAGGATGATCTGGGTATTGGAGTCAAGGAACACTAAGAGGGGGGTGGGGGTTGAATTAGAGTTATGCAATCTTTAACATTATTAAACTGATTATTCTACCATCTAATGCAAATCAACAAAAGAAAGATGCAAACACATAAAACAAATATCCACAACACCATAAAAAATATTTATACGTGGAAAACCCATATAAGGAAAAAACAATGTTGGGATTGAGACCCACAATGTTAATATACTCTATCAGAAGTATATAAATATTATATAAGAGGAATGCACATGCATTCAGGCACATTTGCTAGAGCTCACTGCCCAAATTACAATAAGGGATACAACCCTGAAATGCTCACTACCTCACAAAGTGATTACAAAGATAATTGGAATGTCTGAACTGAAGAATATCATCTACAAATGCTAGGGTACAGTTTTGATTAAGGAAAAAACTCTTAATCACCTACTGCTTTGCCACACTACTCTATTTTGATGCAAATTGGAGCACAAATATTTCACTTGTGCATGTAAGATTGCACACAACTGACCATAACCACTTTCCACACCACCACCAATATAATAAACAGACAATATCAATCACTCTTATATATCTGCAACATGAAATTAGGTCTTCTACACGTTGGTCCAAAAGACACATAACACAAATAAAATGTGTTCTCCAAGTCGGCTGAATCCAAATCAAAATAATTATGCAGACCAAAAAGAATTGTGCACATGCTACAAAAAATGTCTAATAACATGCCATGATCACAATCTAAGTACCAAAATCAATCCACATAATCTGCACAATGATTTCTCACACATGTTGGCCATACCACACTGCTCATCCTAAAATATCTATACATCAGACCTTCTAACTTGCTCAACAATCATCACCAAAGGATAAGATCATGGAAAAAGTTACTAATACATCTATTAGTCTTCTCATAGATCCACAACACAAACTATTCAACTGAAGTGAAGTACCGACCAAAATGCTAACCTCTACTGGATGCCCTATTCTAGCTCACCGAACTTAACCAAATCTTCATTATGTCTTCTGGTAAGATTAGATCACATACTACTGATAGAATCTCTACCATGAGTTACCATAAATGACAACATATGACACCCAGTTCAGTGTCTCTTTCCAAGAATCTCCTTGTTTGGCATTGATGGTAACACTTAGTGAAAAATCTCAGTACCAATATATGTACACTGCAACACTCAAAATCTCAGAATTATAGAATTTTGGAATTCCCCCTAAGATGAATACAACATTTTTCACTTCAATTCACTCCCCCTTTGATATCAATGGCAAAGATGGGGATCCAAATGCTAAAATTCAAGCCAAAACTCTATATGTAGAAACATATACACACAGATTTTACTATCTTACAAAAACTTGAAGATATCTGCAAGTGTTTTTCAATGAATTTAAATGATTGTCCCATCCCTTCTTGAGACATTCCAACATAGACATGAGACCACTTAAGTGGTATGCTTTAGTTTTTACTAACCTAAGATCAGAGGGGTCTTTTGAGCCTAAGGTATCATGTGCTTCCTTCAAAGAAATGAGCATGGTGTCCAACTTGGGAGTGATTAAACCTCGAAGTTCACCAACCTTGCCAATAACTTTTTCGTTATCACGACCTAAAAACTTGATCTTGTCAAGTATTGATATCACTTGATCTTCATGACTGGCCACGAAGAATGAAAAAGTATCAAAAGATTGTGATATACTTGCCAGTGTTTTCTCATTCTCCACAATTAGTTTCTCAATGTCTACAACAAACTTAGAAGGTGATATACAAGACTTGTAGATATTTCCTCCTTCTGAAAAGGAATCTTAGATGCTTTTTACACATGAGTCTAACAAGCCTCTATCATTGGTAATAATTTTTGTCAGTGTCTTGAATCTTTAGCTTCAAATTCATTGTTAGCTTTGATGTTAGCTGGCTTTCTAATGATTCAAAATGGGTACTCATTGAATTGATCAAACTCTTCAGTTTTCCAGAAGGGGAATCCGATGTATCCTTTTGAAAGGTAGGCATTAATTTTTCAAGGATGCCAGATGCAAGATGTAGTAGCTCAATATCCTCCATATGAGATTTCAAAATTTCCTCTCTAGCCTTAGCTTGTGCAAGTGTTGCTAATTATAGTTTCTAGATAGGAGAGAGGGTTTCCAGATTGATGGACTCATGTGGTAGTGCCAAATCATCAAAAATCTACTTGTCCTTCTCAAGGAATTCCATCACATCCTTGCCAATGTCTATTGGATCAACCTTTGTGCTCTCTGCATCAATTTCTATCTTGACCTCTTTAAGGCCCGTATCATCAATAATCGGATCTTGATTCTCCATGGGATGATCCGGAGGATTCTATGTATCCTTACCCTTATTATCTTCACCTGTCTCCTCTTTATCCTTATTCAGGTCACCCTGTTGCTTATATTTATCTAGATCTTCCTTTTTTGGAGCACTTTTATCATCATGGTCATCTTTGGGCTGATCTTCTTGTGATGTAGGGGAAGATGATACAACATCATATTTATTTATCTGCAAAATTGGTTTAAGGATTTTCTCTATATCCTTTACTACTTCATAAGTTAGACCAATCATAAGCTTATTGACTCTAGTTTTTCTTCTAAAGTGTGGCTTAACTTCTTTAAGTATTCTATTCATTTCTATAACTACTATTACTGGGCATAAATTTATAATTACATACTCTCTTATCCTTTCATTATCCTTATTTTCAATCTATCTCCTTATTTTTAGAATATCATACAAACCTTTTTTTTTTTATATTCACTATCGTGGAATCTGGAGGTGTCCTCGCCGAAGCAAGACTAATCCCCCAGTGTGTACAACCCACTCACAAGGTAGCAACACACACAGAGTTAACACAGCCGGGGACTCAAACTCAAGACCATGGGGAGCATACCCACGCCTTAAGTTGCGATCCACGACTGGGTGAGCTAGGGCCGAAGCCCCATACAAACCTTTTGGTATCTCTGACATTATTTTTATTAGAGCTTTACTATACACATATAAATATTTGATAGTAGCTTCCTCTAATGCCCATTTTTCATTATCTTCAAAATTGTTATACCATTTAGTCATTCTCTTCAAATTTCCATTCTTGACAAATTCATTCACAATTTAATCTAAAGACATAGGAGGTTTAATTGTAAATTTTTCTTTCTTAATTACCTCATCTATTCCAGATGTTTTTTCTTACTTACTAGATGTCTTCTTCTTATCAACGTTAGAGGCCTTAGCTTTTTTTTTCTTTATCTCCTTCATAGCTTCATCAGACTATCTTCATCGTCCTTCATAGTAACAAATTATTTTGTGTTCTTCTCCTTCTTCCTCTTTTCTGCTTTTCTGGATGGCTTGGAAGAACTAGATGAGGGTATAGAGCTCCTTGATGGTTTGGGCTTGGGAGAAGAAACTTCTGATTTGGCCTTCTTCTCCTTCACACTATATTCTTCAGATAGAATTGTAGCATCGTAAAATTGTGACACTTGCAATTTCAACTGCATTTGGGTCTTCACGATGGCGGCGCAATGTTGAACTTGAATGGAGACCCCGAAACCTGCTTGCGACATCAAAAACTACATCTTTTTGCACCTTGGCCTGATCCTCCTTGCACCCTGCTATCCCGGGAGGTGGGACCATGGTGCCCAGTGCCCTAGTCCTTCAGGACCATGGCGTCCAGCGCCCTGGTCCCTCAGGACCATGGCGCCCAGCGCCCTGGTCCCTCAGGACCATGGCGCCCAGCACCCTAGTCCCTAACCCTATTTTGGGCCCGGTCTCTTGTTGGGCATCGGGTCTTCAAGTTTGCAATTTGGAAAATAATGCTCCTAGGTCGGCCTAAGGTCGGAAAAATAAGTCTCCTAACCCTAATTGACAAGTATATAAACTACATTTCCCCTCCCAGAAAAGAAGGAGGAAAGATATATGTGTGCAAGAGGCGGAAGCGATATTCAAACATTCAAACATTCAAGCATTCAAACATTCCTTCAAGCAATTGAGCATTCTAGGTCTCCATTCAAGGCTAGGTGTTGCATTCAAGACAAGGATTCAACCATTGAAGAGGAGATCACCTACAACATATAACATACAACATCATTACACCTTCGCATGTAAGAATATAAACATTCTTACAACAAGGTATCAGCACTTGATTACATTATAAACATTTACATTTACAGCATTCTCATTTCTTGGTTAATTCCAAAATCGGGGTTTTACCTGAAGGCAAACCCCTAATCCCTAACCCCCCAATCATCCTCTCTTTTCTGTGTGTATCTTGCCTCCTTGACATGGTGAAAGTCTTTCAATGTTGTTTCCTTATACTTTACCAGAAGTATGGGCGTACGCTTATACTCCCGCTAAAGTGGGGGCTAAATGTAGCGTCATAAAATTGTGACACTTGCAATTTTGACTGCATTTAGGTCTTCGCGATGGTGGTGCAACATTGAACCTGAATGGAGACCCCGAAACCTGCTTGCGACATCAAAAACTACATCTTTTTGCACCTTGGCCTGATCCTCCTTGCACCCTACTGTCCCGGGAGGTGGGACCATGGTGCCCAGCGCCCTAGTCCCTTGCCCTATTTTGGGCCCGGTCTCTTGTTGGGCATCGGGTCTTCAAGTTTGCAATTTGGAAAATAATGCTCCTAGGTTGGCCTAAAGTCAGAAAAATCAGTCTCCTAACCCTAATTGACAAGTATATAAACTACATTTCCCCTCCTAGAAAAGAAGGAGGAAAGATATATGTGTGCAAGAGGCAGAAGTGATATTCAAACATTCAAACATTCAAGCATTCAAGCATTCCTTCAAGCAATTGAGCATTCTAGGTCTCCATTCAAGGCTAGGTGTTGCATTCAAGACAAGGATTCAACCATTGAAGAGGAGATCACCTACAACATATAACATACAACATCATTACACCTTCGCATGTAAGAATACAAACATTCTTACAACAAGGTATCAGTACTTGATTACACTATAAACATTTACATTTACAGCATTCTCATTTCTTGGTTAATTCCAAAACTGGGGTTTGACCTGAAGGCAAACCCCTAATCCCTAACCCCCCAATCGTCCTCTCTTTTCTGTGTGTAGGTTGCAGGTACGCGGCTGTAATTGAAGATCTAGAATCCTTGTGCAGAGATGAACAGATCCCCCTTCATTTCATGGATTTTTTGGAGGATCGTGTGCACTCCGGGTGCCATCGTCCCGTCAACTTTTGCTCAAACTCACAGGACAACATCATCTCGACATTTTACTACTAATTTCAGGTCTGTAGCTTCATCCTGTGTCCTTATCTCCATCTACAAGCGAATATTTCTTACTTTTATATACACTACTTCAATCCTTCTATCTACATTCTTTACAAAAGAGGGTATCCTTGTTGTCTCAACCCTTGAAACTCATTTAGAATTCAATCTTGCATTGTGTGGGATTGGATCTTGTGAGTTTCAACCCCTCTTTTGAATGTAAATTCTCTCCTAAGTGAAAACCGTTAACCCTAGTGACCTCCTCTCTCTCTCCTTGGAGTGGGGGGAACACCTAGGGTTCGATTTTCCGCTTTACATTTTGGTGAACCCGACGTGAACATCCTAATTCTGATTATTCATGGTTAGATCTGAAAAAAATTTCTTCCTTAATTACATTTCCATGTTTGATCTTTTGCAAATTTTAGAGGTTAATTGCATAAAAACCCTAAATTTTCTTTTTAGTAATTGAGCTGGTGAAATGTTTAATTGTTAATGCTTGTTTCAGATCTACCCTTCTATTGCAAATTGTCAATTCATATTTGTGCTTTAATTCTGAAAATTAAGTGGTTAAGTGTCAAAACCCTAATTTTTAAAACCCTCTTGATTCAACCTTTGACCGATGATTTCACTGATCAAAACACCTCCAAATCGGCTGTAACTTTGGATTCCGCAACAAAATTATAATATCTCTCATCCCTGAAAATTTTGAAAAAAGTTGTGAGGACCGTGTGCACCCCGAGCGCCATCGTCCCCGACATTTTTTCTGATTACTGTATTTTTCTGCTAGAATCCAGAATCTTGGCTGATTTCATCAATTCTAACACTTTCAAAATTAAAGTCAAAGTTGGTCTAGTGATTGCTTGGATTAAGGCTTTTAATCATTCAAAAATTGTTGAAATTGAAATTTCGTGTCAAAATTGTGTTTCTTACTGTCCTAAATCTGAAAAGTTTGTTGGCATTCATTCAAAATTTCAGTGCTTTATTCAAATTTTTGCAGTTTATGACTTTTGAAATTAAGTGTTTAATTGCAACAACTTTGATTTCCGCTTTCAAAATTGAATTTTGCATGAAAATTGAGTCAACTTTTAAATTTCAAAGCTTGCATTGCTTTTATTATTCCCTTTAAAATCATAAAATTCAAAATTTTAGTTTCCCTCTCTTTTTCAAAATTCAAATTTTGCATTTTTCAACAATCTTGGTAGAGTTCAATTTTGAGATTGCGACTTTAATTTGGCCTATCTACAGATCTTAAAATCACTCAATTTTTTTAGATTAGCTTCAAAATCATCATAACTTTCATCCCTGAAAATTTCGAAAAAAGTTGCGAGGACCGTGTGCACTCCGTTCGCCACGGTCCCCGACATTTTTTTTGAAATTTCGGGAGATTGTCCTGATTGTATTTAACAGCTTAAATCTAGGAGATTGGCTGATGTTATTAAAATTTGCTACTTCTAAATTCAAAATCTTCTCTCTCTTTAGTGCATGAGTTTTACAACAATAAGCCCTACTTACACTATTCCCGTTAGAGGAAGCCTTAGAATTAAGTCTTTCCAGGGTTTAATTACCGAGGAAATGGAACCTAATTTGAATGGCCTTTTTAACGAGGACCTGGGTAATTCCTCTAATCCTCTTAATGATGAAGAAGCTCTCCATGAGGTTTTTGTAGAACAACTTTCAAAATTCGATAACCAACTTGATGATTTTCAGCAATGGATGTCTCAAGAATACCCCGGTAATCAAGCTCTTTCCTTAATTGAGGGTCTAAAATGTATGGTTCAAAGTGATAAGAATGGAATTGATATTTTGCGTAGTATTGCACACATCGTGGATTTGAACGTGATGCCTATGAAGAGTTGTGCTGAAACTTTAGGTTATACACAACCTCCTACTCAAGTCAATCATCCTATTCCTTTGACAATTTCTATTGCTAGTATACCTACTTTTACATCAAACATAATGACTACTTCAATACAAAACATTCCACCTATGATCACTAGTCATGGGGGCAATCCTTCTTCTTCATTCATTCCTTCAATGAGTGTCCCTATTACATCTCCACAAATGAACATGACGCAAGGGGGCGATTCATTTAACCATTCCATTCCTCCTTGTAGTGTTCCTTCTTCCCAATCATCTCCTATGACTAACTATCATAGTGTCCCACCACCTTACTCTCAATCAATACCTTCTTTCAATAACATAATACCTCCATCACAATCTAACATGTCTAATATGAACTCTTCGACTGAAGCGACCATTAGCAATCTTGCACAAACTGTCTCTTCTTTACAGCAACAAATTGCCTCTATGAATCAATCTAAGTTTAGTGTGCCCACATTTGATGTTGTGAGCCCACTTTCTCTTGACATTGTTCGAGCTATCCCCCCTAAGCATGTTGAAATCTTGCAATTGGAGCTTTATAATGGTAAAGGTGATCCTCCAACACATGTTAACACCTTTCAAACAATATGTACCGATTTTGCTCATGACCAAAGGTTGCTTGCAAAACTGGTTACTAGAACATTAAGAGATAAGGCTCTACAATGGTATTTCTCGTTGCCTTCCTATTCTATTACTTCTTTCCAACAACTTGCAAATGCTTTTATTCATAAATTTCAAAACAATATAAGTCCTAAAGTTACTTTGATTGATTTAATGCATTGTAAACAAGGTGTTAAATAAAAAGTGACTGATTTCATTGGTAGATATAAGCATCTCTGTGCTCAAATTTCTTTTCCAGTACCTGACAATGATATTCAAAGAATCTTTATTTCTAATTTACAAAAAGATATTAGAGAAAAACTTCTGTTTTCTGAGTTTACTTCTTTCCAACAGTTGTGCGCAACTCTTCACAATTATCAACTGACTGTGAGTCAAATGGAACAAGCAAATCCTATGGCTCCGAGTGATAAGGGTGATAGTAGTCAACAACCATTTGGGAAGTTTAAACCAAACAGAGAGTTCATTAAGTTCAATGAAAACATCACCAACAACAATGTGAATGTAGCATTAGGTGTGCCTCCTATTTCTAAGTTTTTCAAAAAAGAAAGAAATTTTACTCCTTTAAATGAATCATTGCATAGTGTTATGAATAAGTTATTAGAACAAAATGTGCTTACTCTTCCTCCTATAAAGCAAATAGATCCTGCAAAGATTAATTCACCCTATTTTGATAACAAATCTTTTTGTCAATTTCATCATCAACCTGGGCATGATACTGAAAAATGTTTTGCTTTAAAGGGTAAAATTCAAGATTTGATTGATAATAATACTATCTATGTTTCAGGTGTGAGTGATAAAGGCAACACATCTGTAGCTCCTCCTAACCAAAATCTTAAGATTTTTACTGATCCATTACCTTCTCATACCTCTAATGTGATTGAGACTAATGATTCCTCTTTCTCACCTGATGGTCTTGTGTCTATGACTCCAAATGTGATTAACTTTGTAGAGCAGCAGAAAATCCTTAAAGAACCTTCCATCACATTTGATTCCAGTGAAACTATTAGGGCACCTGATGGTCCTTTATATATAGTTGCAAAAGTCAAGAATACACCTAGTCGTGGAGTGCTTATTGATCCTTCTTGTATGGTTAATGTCATTACTGAAGAATTTCTTTTTACTTTGCAATTGAATCAAGTGATCTATGACAAAACAAATGTGGTTGTGAAATTGTTTGATGCATTTTCTTCTCCTGCAATTGGTTCTATTACATTACCTATTGAGGTCAATAACAAATCCCTTGATGTGAGCTTTGCTATTATTCCATCATCTGAACAATTTTGTGTGAATCTAGGCTATCCTTGGCTATCTTCCATGAAAGCTATTGCTTCTCCTATTCACAAGTGTTTGAAATTTCCCCATAATGGTGAAGTTGTTACTGTCAATCATAGTCTCTTTAAACCAGCTGAAAGAACTTCTAGCATTCCTATTGATTATTTTTGGCCAAAACAATTTCAATCTCTTCCACCGCGAAGTGATCATCTTTTCAAATCTTATCAAAAGTAGAAAAAAGATATGATCCTATCTCTAAGTGAACCTAGAACACCCAAACTTGATATTCCTATCATTCTTGAGAAGGAAGTTCTTCCTTTGAAAGATAAAACTAATGTCTTTCCTCAAGAAGATTCCCAACCCATCCCTATGGATGTGACTACGTCTATGTCTAATAAACTTTCTAGTGGTAGACCTACACCTCCTCGTCATGATGGACTTGGTCTCCTTCCTAAACTAGATATTCCTCCTTTATATGGAGCAGTTCCTCCTCCTTCCTCTTATAGAGAGAAGAGACCTTCCTCTTCTCCTATTATCCAACCTAAGATACCACAACCTAAACACCCAAGTGATAAGGATGAGAACATTCCTCCTCCTCAATCTTCTCAACTTCCTACTAAGACTAGATGAAATCATTCTGCACGTGAACACTGATGAAAGCATCATCTTAGAGCTCATGCAGCAGCTTCTCAAACTTTGCAATCCCCAAAGACACCTTCAGCTAGTATTATTCCATTTTCTCCTCAACCGAAAATTGAGCCAAAATCTCCTAAACATAAGATGCATGATGGTTTTGATCCTGTGCGAGTTAAAGATCCTATTTTTATAAATCTTGATGATGATATAGATGAAAATGTTATTCATGATTAAAATGTTACTCCTCTTCATTCTGATAGTGAATATGAATATGTTGATGTTGATAACCATTTATCTAACGAATTTTCTAAAGCACTTATCCTAGCTCCTAGACAAGAACAATGTGGCTTGGAACATGAACATAGCCCTTGTTTGGATCTTGTGATAGCTCCATCTGCTGTGTTGGATGTTCCTCCTCTAGCGTGTTTCCTACCTTCCCGAAATTTTGATCAGCAAGATCGGGGGGTGGATGACGTGCTAGACTAGTTTCATTAGCATAGCAGACTCTCTCCTCCTCTCTTGATCTGTTTTGTTACTTCTTCTATGTGTTATTCTCATTCTTCTATTTTTTGTCCTTAGTGTTGTCTACTTGAGGATGATGCAAAGCATTGAGATCTCTTTTGGTCTCTCTCATGTTGACTCAAAAGACATAGGTGTTCCCTTCTTCTAGGTGACCTTCCTTGATTGGGTAATGAAGAACAATTATGCATACATACATATGATATACATGAATTATCATACAGCATACTGACCCCAAGGAAAGTGAAGTAACCTCATGATTTGTGTTTTGTGTCTATTATCCTTGGGGTTATCTCACACTTGGGGGCTAAATCTTTGTGATAACATGCTCCTTTACCTTCTCATTTCTTATGTGTATCACTACCTTAAAGCAATCACCCCCGATGAGGCATGTGCGATCGCTTTAACATAGGGGGCATACAATCCATCCATATCTCTTCAAGATTCTCAAAAATTTCTTGGCGAAGTTAGCTTTGTCTTGAAAATTTTTGGTATTTTTCTTGCATGACTCATAGTGAGGGAACCTTACTACTGTCAGTCATGGTTCTCCCTCATGATCTTCCCTTTTACTTTGTCAATCGAAATCGTAAGTTCCTTAGTCCACTGGGGGCTTGGTGTATCTTGCCTCCTTGACGTGGTGAAAGTCTTTCAATGTTGTTTCCTTGTACTTTACCGGAAGTATGGGCATACGCTTATACTCCCGCTAAAGTGGGGGCTAAATGTAGCATCATAAAATTGTGACACTTGCAATTTTGACTGCATTTGGGTCTTCACGATGGCGGAGCAACATTGAACCTGAATGCAGACCCTGAAACCTGCTTGCGACATCAAAAAATACATCTTTTTGCACCTTGGCCTGATCCTCCTTGCACCCTGCTATCTTGGGAGGTAGGACCATGGCACCCAGCGCCCTGGTCCTGAGGGACTAGGGCGCTGGTCCCTGGCCCTATTTTGGGCCCAGTCTCTTGTTGGGCATCGGGTCTTCAAGTTTGCAATTTGGAAAATAATGCTCCTAGGTCGGTCTAAGGTCAGAAAAATCAGTCTCCTAACCCTAATTGACAAGTATATAAACTACATTTCCCCTCCTAGAAAAGGAGGAGGAAAGATATATGTGTGCAAGAAGTGGAAGCGATATTCAAACATTCAAACATTCAAGCATTCAAGCATTCCTTCAAGCAATTGAGCATTCTAGGTCTCCATTCAAGGCTAGGTGTTGCATTCAAGACAAGGATTCAACCATTGAAGAGGAGATCACCTACAACATATAACATACAACATCATTACACCTTCGCATGTAAGAATACAAACATTCTTACAACAAGGTATCAGTACTTGATTACATTATAAACATTTACATTTACAACATTCTCATTTCTTGGTTAATTCCAAAACCGGGGTTTGACCTGAAGGAAAACCCCTAATCCCTAACCCCCCAATCGTCCTCTCTTTTCTGTGTGTAGGTTGCAGGTACGCAGCTGTAATTGAAGATCTAGAATCCTTATGCAGAGACGAACAGATCCCCCTTCGTTTCGTGGATTTTTCGGAGGACTGTGTGCACTCCGGGCGCCATCGTCCCATCAACTTTCACTCAAAATCGCAGGGTAGCGTCGTCTCAACATTTTACTGCTAATTTTAGGTCCGTAGCTTCATCCTGTGTACTTATCTCTGTCTACAAGCAAATCTTTCTTACTTTTATATACACTACTAGTTCAATCCTTCTATCTACATTCTTTACGAAAGAGGGTATCCTTGCTGTCTCAACCCTTGAAACTCATTTAGAATTCAATCTTGCATTGTGTGGGATTGGATGTTGTGAGTTTCAACCCCTCTTTTTAATTTAAAGTCTCTCCTAAGTGAAAACCGTCAACCCTAGTGACCTCCTTTCTCTCTCCTTGGAGTGGGGGGAACACCTAGGGTTCAATTTTTTGCTTTACAAGAATGTTTCTTTTCTTCACCTCTTGGACCGCCTCTTTAGAGATCCCAATTCTCTCTGCATAAGCTTCTACTTCCTCACCTTCCAAGTAATTTCAAGCCCCTTGAACTCCTTTTACAATTTCAAATCCTTCTTAGAGAAGGTGTCAAACCTCTCCTCTGATGGATCTATCAGCTTTCTCAAGAGGTTTTGTGCATAAAGCTCAATAATTTCTTCATCCACCTCATACCCCATCGGCATGATCCATGAAGTTCTTGGTTCCACTGCTTCCATCAAACATCGATCTTTTTCCATCATGAAAAAAATTGTGTCCCGATGTTTCTCAACTATGGACTTAGGGATTCTCTCCCTTTCCTTCATTGCACTTTGGAAGTTTTTGAAATAACCTAGATAGTGGCATTTTGGGTCTTGATGTCTCCAATGCTGTGTAGAAAATATATGATCTAGATGACTACTGGTCTGTCATATGCCCACTACACTTGACCTATTCTTGGTACTTCATTCATGAAGAAAAAGTATTGACACAAATTTAAGGTTGCATACTTGAATGAATGCTTCTTATCTTGTTTAATCTTCTACAAGTTCTTCATCAGCTCACTCCAGATTAATTCACACAGATCATATTTCTTATCTTCTTGGAGCATCTCATATGCATCATATCTAGCTATTTCAGAGATAGAATTTTACCTATTAGAGTTGTAGATCTTATATCCTATCACCATTGAGGTAAACTTAACATCATATTCAAGAATATCACTTATAGTCATTGCCCTTTTATCAAATTGTGGTCCGGTTGCATCATTAATCATCTAATTCTTCACTATCCTTAATGAGGGTAAGTCACTGGTTGAGCATAGACCAATAACAACCTTAATAGCATTCTTTGTAATCTTGAATGACTTGTTTAACCACATGAACTCATCTTGCATTATTCTCAATATGTATTGTACCCACTCAATTTCATCGAATGATGGAAATCTAACAAATTGCATATACCCTTTCTCTTCTACTACTTTATGTTAACACAAAAGTTTTCACCCCTGGTGATCAGGCTTGACCACCAACCTTGTGAAACATTGAATCAACCTCTCAAGTGTGGGACCTTGCGCTTTTGTGAGGTTAAATCTCCAGAGAATTCCAACTTCCTCTTCAATTTGAATTCCAAGTGTTGGACCAACTCAACACTGATAAAACTAATATATGGTTTGATAGGGAAAAGGGAGAAAGAGAAGAGTTGCAGAAAAGAAGGGAAAAGGGTTTGCACCCAAACTGCACAAAATATTAATGAAAACTACCCAAGGATACACATAATTTTATTCTACTTAGCCATCTAAGTGTGAGTGAAGGATAGGAATCAACATGGTCACTTACACTGCAGAAAACCAAAGGAGAAAGCATTCAAACAAAGAGGTAAACACTTACATAGATTGCAAGAATCAAATAAAGGCAAGAAAGATAGTTCTATTTATGAAAGGGTGAGGCAAATTTACAAATGCAAAGATACATAAGAATTCTACATGAGAAAATAAGAGAGAATATCCTAACCAAATGTTACAAAATTGCCTTTATAGATCAAGAATAACTCAGATGGTTACATTTGACAAAACTCTAACCCCAAATGGGTTAGGTTACAAAAATATCAGAGGAGTGGGAGAGATCATATCCGAGATCTGATGGCATGCTACAGCTAGCTCTAGGAGCATCCTCTACCTTTGGAAGAGAAAATATCTCCACAAATTAGGGAAAACGTTGCATCTGGATGTGTCTCTATGTACTAGATGCCACCTGTAGGCACAAAAAAGTCTTCAAAACGCATTGAAGAGGCATGGGTTGCATTTGGAATCATCAATAGGCATCATGTCTGGCATTATGGAAACTAAATTTGATAGTTGTAGTGAGATTGGGTCCAAAATTGGGCACTGACTAAACAAAAAATGACCTTGACCATCGGGTCGATAACCACTGCCTACAAAAGAGTTTAAATGCTAATGACAACTACAAGTTTGAAAATTGGTCGTTGATCTGAGATCTTGCACATAGATGGATGTGCGAGATCTCACCATGTAAGCATGCTCAAAATCCCAATCAAAGATTAAAACATCATCATTGGACCGGGATTTATGAAAATCCAATGACTGTGGGTGGATAACATGGCACCCTGGGTACATGCCTCAGTGGTTGTGTTGACCATTGAATGCATTATATTCTTACCCTGCAACATCTATACGGGTCCCTTTTAACCTTGCGGGATAAGAATTTTGTTTTGATTTTTCTTTTCTTTTGTTATCCCGCGGGACCACTTGTGTCTTTTTTTCCTCCTATGTGATAAGAGTTTCTTTGATATACTCTTGTTTCCTTATCCCGCGGGACCTTTGATGCCTTTTCTCAACCTCGCAGGATAAGCCTTAAGGTCTTTGCTTGCTTTGTTCTTATCTTGCGGGCCATTTGTGTCCTTGAATTTACCCCGTGAGAAAAGCAAAATGCTTTATAATTTTTGTTTTCTCTTTATACCACGACATCACTTTGTGCCCATCTTTGCCCCGTGGGATAAGAGAAAGCCTTTTTCTTTACTTTGTCTTCTTTGTTTCCTTATCATGCAGGATGTTATCCCATAGGATAAGGTTTTCTCTTTGTTTCACCTCGTGGGATAAGCCAAAAGTCTACCCGCCTTTGACTTCTCTTATCCTATGACCTCTTTGATGCATTTGTTCCACTTCGTGGGATAAGAGAGGAGATACTCCTTGCCTTTGAAAATTCTTATCCTGCGGCCTTTGCTTGCTACATTCAAAAATCTTGCGATCGGTAAGAGGAAAGGGGAAATCGACCAGCTAACGACCAAGAGCCCCTCCTACCTATTGAACCTAAGTGAGTTGGCTGACTAACCTGGTCAACTTGAAAAAGAACTGGACCTCACTTACGATCGGGAGCCCCTCCATCTGGTGGTCAATAACACAACCTGGTCAATAACACGACATGATATTGACACATCATATATCCCTCGTGTTATATGAATTTGCAAAACTATGAAGAAGCAGCTAACTCTAGTGAGACTGATAACACAACATGTTACCGGTATTGACTAACACAAAATGTTAGTTACACTAAATTCCTAGAATTGATCCTTGCAAGGTTTGGCACAAAAATGCCAATATTTTATCCCGAATCATAGGGGGTGACAAGCCTTCTTGGCACATTGATCAGCAACCTTAGATGTCCATTGGGCACAGAGTCAAAACTTGAAGCAAAAAGATAATCTTTGCCCCTACAAGATATCAAAACCTCGCCATTCTAGAGAATAGCCTGTGCGCATGCACTTCTTGGAAAGCCTAAAAAACTGAAAGAACCTAAGCTAATATGTACACTGCCTCACAATGAAGGGGCTAAACAAAGCCATTCACTGGTTTGTCAAAGTAGCTACCTTTCCTGACTAATGCTTGATACTCTTCATGCCTGTGGAAAACTAGCTAGGAAAAGAAAATTGAAAGGCATTCAAGAGACTACTAGAATGCCTCTCAAAACCTGAGAGCAAAGAAACTCACCCATGACTAAATTCTATCCTTCTAGGGTGGATGGATGAAAATAACTTGCTCCTCTTCATGATGCTCAACTTCATGCTCAGAAATAAGCATGACAAGGGGTGAATTGCAGGTTTGAACCACATGTCTAATAGGGCATCCCCTTGAAGGAGATAGACTTAGGCCATCACTATTGACCTACCCTTGGCTTTGTTGATTTGACAACAAAACACGTACCTCTGAGATATGCCCCTGCTCTTCAAAATTTATTGCCTCTGCTAGCAATGTAAGATCTTCCTCTTTCTCCTCTTGATTCAACTGACTAGAAGTTGTCAACTCGGTGTCAAAACTTGAGCAAAATCCCTCTAGATCATCCCAAAAAGAATCATCCTCTGACTCCCCAACCCCTGGCCCAATCTCATGTTGTTTCTCAGATGTACGCGCATCCTTCTCCTCAAGGGAGGAGGGGAGATCTTCCTAAAATGAGGAAATAGACTCCTCACTGGTGTACTCTGCCTCCTACCAATTTATAAAAACAAAATCTTTGCGCCATTAAGGCCTAAGAGGCATCTGCATTTCTGCAAATGACTAGATTAACATGATTGGAATGCACAGGAACAAGTGCTCCTAAGGTGCTTGCCCTTGTAGAATTTAGTCTATCCAAAGGCATAGGTCCCATCCATTGGTTTTGTCCTGCAAATATGGATCTTTGAATCTCTATGAATGATGGAGGAGGTGTAGGTGTTAGAATTCTACCTATAGATGTCACTAGTATAGGGGCCAAAGTAGGCTGTTATGCAAGAACCTTAGGGAACAAGGGCATTGGGGGCCTAGGATCTAACATTCTAGCCTGTATTAAGTACCTTTCTTCTTTGATGGCAATGTCATAAGCTCTTGGAAGGTTATCCCCTCCCAATGACTATATCATCATAGCTATGTCACTATTTACATCCCTAAGGAAGTATAAGAAGGTACAGTTGGTAGAAGGCCTCACCAAAGCAAGGATCCTATCCTAAGTATTCTGGAACCTGTACATGAAGTCTGCCATGAATTGATATGGGACTCTCTTGATAGTTAAGAGTTGTTCAGCTAGTAACAAAGAGTCACTCCTATCCTCAAAAATCTTGCACGATTTCTCCCCTAATTCATCCTAGCTATGGATTGAACTAGAGGGAAGACCCCTAAACTACTGTAGGTATTTTCCCTTGAATGAAGAGATAAGAAGCCTCACTGATATGTTGTCTTTTGTGATGTAAAAAGTAGAGCAGATACCTGCTACATCTTGAATGTGCTTAGTTGGGGTGACAAAGGTTTCCCCAGTGAAAAAAGGTACAACTTTAAAGGCTACAACTAGGATGTCATTCTTTTGGGCTAGAGCTAAGGGGCTGCCACCATTAAAGGTGACAAAAGCATGCATTCTAGGGATAGCCATATTTTTATGCTACTCCCTCTACTCCTAGAATTTGAAAGTTCATATTATCAAAGAAAAATACCTCTAGAAGGAGCTCCTGTTCGACTATTTGATGTGAAATGGTTGTTGGTCCCGAATAAGAGCCTGGATCTGATCCTCGGAGTCACCAGGTGTTGGATGCTGTCTCCAAATGTTGAATTTGCTGATGGACACACAAACCATCAACAAATTGATAAGAAGCTTGAACCAAAGCTGGTTCAATCTGTCCCACTGGGCGTGCCAAAAACTGTTAGCACAAAAGTTTGCACCCCTGGTGATCAGGCTTGACCACCAACCTTGTGAAACATTAAATCAACCTATCAAGTGTGGGACCTTGTGCTATTGTGAGGTTGAATCTTTGGAGAAGGCCTACTTCCTCTTCACTCTGAATGCAGAGTGTTGGACCAACCCAACACTGATAAAACTAATCTATGGTTTGATAGGGAAAAGGGAGAAAAAGAAGGGTTGTAGGAAAGAAGGGAAAAGGGTTTGCACCCAGACTGAAATAATGATCCATCCCTGCCTATAGATGCACAAAAAATTAATGAAAACTACCCAAGGATGCACAAAACTCTATTCTATTTAGCCATCTAATTGTGAGTGAAGGATGGGAATCAACATGGTCACTTACACTACAAAAAACTGAAGGAGAAAGCATTCAAACAAAGAGGATAACACTTACGTAGATTGCAAGAATTGAATAAAGGCAAGAAAGATAGTTTTATTGATGAAAGAGCAAGACAAATTTATAGATGCAGAGAGACATAAGAATTCTGCATGAGAAAAGAAGGGAGAAGATCCTAACCAAATTTTACAAAATTGCCTTTATAGATTAGGCATAACTCAGATGGTTACATTTGACAAAACCCTA
Organism: Cryptomeria japonica; assembly: GCF_030272615.1. Classification (NCBI taxonomy): domain Eukaryota; kingdom Viridiplantae; phylum Streptophyta; class Pinopsida; order Cupressales; family Cupressaceae; genus Cryptomeria; species Cryptomeria japonica. Next base: position 658,466,810 of record NC_081411.1, on the reverse strand, counting down.
ACCCCACCCAGGATAGGTTACAAAAATATCAGAGGAGAGGGAGAGATTAGATCCGAGATCTGATGGCATGCTACAACTAGCTCTGGGAGCGTCCTCTACCTCTGGAAGAGCAAATATTTCTACAAATCAGGGAAAACCCTGCATCTAGATGCATCTTTGTGTACTGGATGGCATCTATAGGCACAAAAAAAATTTTAAACTACATTGAATAGGCATGGGTTGCATTTGGAATTGTTAGCGAGAATCATGTTTGGCGTTATGGCATCAAAATCTGGTGGTTGCAGTGAGATCGGGCACCGACTGAGCAAAAAATGGCATCAACCATCAGTTTGACAACCACCGCCTACAAAAGAATTTAAATGCCAATGGCAGCTGTAAGTTTGAAAATCTATAGTTGATCTGAGATGTTGAGTGTAGATGGATATGCGAGATCTCTCCATGTAAGTACACTCAAAGGCCCAATCGAATATTAAAACATCGTCATTGGATTGGGCTTTATGAAGATCCAACGGTCATGGGTGGATGGCGTGGCATCCTGGGTCCATGCCTCGGAGGTTGTGTCAGCCATTGAATGCACTCTATTCTTACCCCACAACATCTCTATGGGTCCCTTTTAACCTTGCGGGATAAGAATTTTTCTTTGCTTCTGCTTTGCTTTTGCTATCCCGCTGGAGCACTTGTGTCTTTTTTTCCTCTCGTGGGGTAAGAGTTTCTTTTATTTACTCTTGTTTCCTTATCCTGCGGGACCTTTGATGCCTTTTCTCAGCCTCATACAATAAGCCTTAAGGTCTTTTCTTTCTTTTTTCTTATCCCACGAGCCATTTGTGTGCTTGAATTTACCCTGCGGGATAAGCAAAATGCTTTGTAGTTTTTGTTTGCTCCTTATCCCATGCCATCACTTTGTGCCCATCTTTTCCCCTTGGAATAAGAGAAATCCTTTCTCTTTACTTTATCTTCTTTTTTTCCTTATCCCACGAGACTTTATCCTCCAGGATAAGGTTTTCTCTTTGTTTCACCTCATGGGAGAAGCAAAAAGTCTACCCGCCTTTGAATTCTCTTATCTTGCGGCCTCTTTGATGCATTTGTGGGATAAGAGAGGAGATACTCCTTGAATTCTTATCTCATGGCCCTTGCTTGGTGCATTCAAAAAATCCTGCGATCAATAAGAGGGAAGGGGAAATTGGCCTGGTGACGACCGGGAGCCCCTCCAGCAGGTTGAACCTAAGTGAGTTGTTCAACTGACCCAGTCAACTTGAAAAACAACCAGGGCCTACTTATGACCGTGAGCCCCTCTAGTTGGTGGTTAATAACATGACCCATGTTGGAAACCAATAAGACTGAGATGGGGGGGTGAATCATTGTTATACCGGAATAAAAGATTTTAGCTTTGACAAAACATACATACACCAACCGGTATACCAGCATAGATAAAATTGAAAGAAGTAATGCAACCAATAAGCCAAACATATAAATGAGAACCATAACACGTAGATTTATATGTGGAAAACCTCAATGAGGAAAAACCACGGTGGGATTTCAGACCCACGATATCAATTCATTGGCCATATGAAGAGGTATTACAATATATGTTGGGCCTGCACTTGTAGGAAGGCTTACAGCCTAGAGCACACTGCTCATCACAAAAGGAGTCACATTGACTACATAATAATCTAGACTACAATCTGGAGAATAGTGAACTACTTTGTATAGCATCTCCTATGCTAGAATACAGTTCCGGTTTAAGCTCTATCTGTTCCAGTTAAAACCTCAGTATCAAAATAACCCTTATAATGAATTACTCACATACATAGTCTCTATGATATATTTCACATTACATTACATCCATAACCTTATACATCCATTCATTTTTCTATCTATGCATATTCTATATATACCCTATATAAATTTATGCCTTATGCCATCTTACAAGGATATATATAATTACATAATATATGTCGGCCTTATAACATAAATGAATAAGCATTATGTTGGCATTTTTGATGTTCATGTTGTGATTGTCATTGATGGACACACACTTGCATTAAGATCCTCTTCGTATGTGTGAGTTAGAGCACAACCGGTATTTGTTCCAACCAGTATGTTGTATTATAGTCTTTAGACTATTGATGTTTTGCAGAATGTGTTTACTGGTCTGAAGTGGCATGTTGACCTCAAGCGATTCATGGATACCAAGCGGTATGAGGGATTAAAGTGGCATAACACATTTTTACTAGTCTTCATTTTGATAAACCAGCAACTGATATTTTGTATGAACCAGTAATACTCTGTGATGAGTTACCAATCGACATTTTGTGATGAGTTACCATCCACCGATCGTTTGACGATGCTAACTCTCTGGTGGTGCTTTTTGTGTTGTGTTACCAGATATGTCTAGATGCATTGAACCTAGCAAATTGTATTGTAATCCTCTTGGACCTACATGAAATCAGATTCCTTTATAAGGACATCATGTCTAGGGTTCTAAGGTTGTTGTTGTTGAGGTTGATGTTGTTGCTAGGGTTCAAGGTAACTAAAGAGTTAGAGAGAGTATGAATGTGTAGAAGACTGAAGTAATGTTGTAATGCATTAAGATCAAGCTATCAAGGATCTAACCAAGCAATTTGTGCTATTTTCTAGATCACTCACTTGTTGATTACTCACATCCTCGACAAGTCTGTAGCCCTTAACCGGGTAGGCCCAAAAGCCTCTTGTAAATCCTCTAACAAGGTGGTTCACATTTGTGGATCTAAAATCCTCTAGCAAGGTAGTTTTTAATCAGACTTATCTCCTAACAAAGATCGAGATTCCTAATAGGATTTGTTCTGGTAAAGAACGTTTTAAGACCTTAACCGGTCTGACCTTAACCAGTCTGGTTTCTATTCTGCATATAGTTACTTGTGAGTCCCATCTCACCGTGGTTTTTCCCATTTGGGTTTCCAGATCAAAATCTCTTGTGTTATGGTGTTTGTGGTTCTGTGGGTGAATGCATTATTAGCTATTTGGTTTGCATGTTTGTTAACCGGTTTGTTTGCTAAATTGTTTTACCAGTTTACTGTCAGTCTTGCAAAGTGCTTAAGTGCAAAGATTTTTGGTATACTAATTCACCCCCCCCTCTTAGTATTTGTCATATTAAACAAGTTTCTAATGTTGAATCCATGATGTGTCGGCCTTCAATACTAATATCCTTTATCATATCATGTCGGCCTACATTGCCGAGGACCAAAAAAATCTTCTATCATGCTGGTGTCAGTGTAGAGTCTGTAAAGTGCATGTCGGTATACCATATGAAGCCTGAACCCATAAACATGTTGCCATCAATGACAACATAATGAAACTTAACCAATAGAGTGTCAATTTCCAACAATCTCCCCCTTTGGCATTGATGGCAACACTCATGTGAAAAATGGTCATGGTTTCAATTGCTAGTTTCATCCTACCCTGCTCCCCCTTAGCTAAATATGCAAAATGCTCCAATACTCAAAAATTCCAAGAACTTTGTAACTCCCTCTAATGTATGCAACCCTTGACTCTTTTTAACTATGCAACCTTTCATTCATTTTCACATGTATACTACTCCCCCTTTGACATCAATGCCCAAAAATTGTAAAAAGAAATGTCAAAGAATGATAACTGTACATTGAATATCTCCCCAAAAAATAAATGTCTTACCAGGGCTTGACCAATTTCAATATTTCCGGTTAAGCTTTCTCTAATAAATCCATATAAGTATCCTAGCCAGTTTTGAGTGTGCCAGAGATAGATACAAGTTGACTCAATAAATATGCAAGTGATTATTTCTCATTAACTTCTGTTGGTGTGGGCTTACCAAGTATATCCATGCATTCCCTCATATGAACACCAAGTGAATCCAGTCTTGGACTCACCAGACCTCTGAGACTTTTGGATCTCCGAATGATCTTATCTCTCTCTTTTTCAAGAGCAGAAATTTGATTCTTTAAAGTTAAAATTTGTCCATCTATAGATTTGGTTAGTGAAATTAGTCCATCAAAAGAGTTAGAAATATTAGCAATTTGTCTTGTACCTCTTTTATCTTTTCATCCACTTTTGTTGTAAGAATCTCTATATTGCAACATACCCTGTATATATTAGTACTTTGTTTCAAATAATTTTCTATCAAAATTAACTTCTCCTCAATCTTTTTCTTCTCCTTGTCAATGATCTGATCAAAAGTGGCTTTCTTAGCCAAAGTGAATTTTTCAAGTGCTAGATAGTTAGAGATTTGTTGTAATGATTGAAAATATTTAGAGATGTGTTATGTTATTATCTTAAGATTGACCGAAGGGCTCACTTCATTATCAATCTTACATTCTGGGACTAATCTGTGCAAAACAGTTATGGAATGATCTATAATCCCTTTGTCTGTGGTTCCTTTCTTCATCAGTTTCTAAGAAGCCACCATCATCAGTTCTGTGGGACTCATCTTTGTGATGTTTTTCTTTTCCACTAGAGAAGTATCAATTGTCAATAATGATGTATCAGCAACTAGTTCCCTACCAGATTCCCCTGTTTTCTTTGGTGATTTATCCTTTATTACCTCCACTTGCACCAGTGGCTTCGCCACTTGGTGCAATCTGTGAAACTACTAGTTCCTCTCTAGGAACACTATCCTCAACCTATACATTAGTATCTAAAGGACAAGCTTCCTCAATGTTAATATCTTGTACAATGTTTTGTGCATTAACCGGTGTCTCTGTATTTGTCTATGCATTTGGCTCAATTTCCACTATCTTTATATTCTTCAAAACTGAGGGTGGTGTACCCATAATTCCTTTACCTTTCCCTTCAACTGGTGTATCTACAGTATGAGTCTTTATCTTTGGTGAAGTGAAGAATCTTCTATGCTCTCCCAAAAAATTTATCCAATCCTTTTGTGTTTCCTTTATTATCTCATTCATCCTTCCTAACATCGGGCTAGTTATTCTATGTTTGCTATTAAATATTTTCCTATGTGTAGCCTCAATTGTCTTCTCCATCTCATCTAGAGTTATAGTAACACATATAGCTAAGATTTCTTGTATGTTAATGTTTTTGTCTTCTTGCATTACAAATAACCTTCTAGCATCTAATATGTTGTATAGCTCTGTCGGTATTTGATTTTCTATTTCAATTAATGCTTTCTTATAGATGTCTAAATATAGAAGAATTGCTTCCTTTGCCTCTCTCTGTTCATTAACTATAAATGTATCATAATAAGAGTTAACATTATTTAGCATCCCATCTTGAGTTATTTCATCTACACTTTCAGCACAAGTCTTAGGTGGAATAATTGTTACATTACCAGTCTCTAGTGCCAATTCGGTGTCTCTCATTCCTACTTCTAGCAGCCCGGTCAATAACATGACATGTTATTGACACATCATATAACTCTCATGTTATATGACTTTATAAAACTATGAAGAAGCAACTAACTCTATTGAGACAGATAACATGACACATGAAATGTTAGTTACATTGAATTCCCAAAATTGATCCCTACAAGGTTTGGCACAAAAAATGCAAACACTTTACATTCAGATTTGGGCTAGAAATTCAGTTAGTTATTGTAAAGATTCAATAAATCAAAGCTTCCTAACTCCTTTATGGGGAAATGCGTGTAAAACCTAATATCTTTGATATGCAAAACACCATAGGATATTGATGAAAACACACTTTTTGAATCATCTTTGACAAAGATAAAATGATGTTTCTTGAAGTTGGGACAAGCTCTATCGGTAACATCAACAACTAGTGGGGTTGCAATTCCAGAGGCAACCATTTAAGAAAAATCAAACTTGAAAATTTTCACCAATAAAAACCTTTTTCACTAGATAAGGGTTTCGCACATGAAATCTTCTTGCGGCTTTGATCTCTTGGATATTCTGCTTGCAGAGCTTTCTTCTTTTCTTCTCTTTGAATGAAAAGTGATAAATGAAAGAATAGAATTGTCTTGTATCATTCACAATCCTAACTTTTTAGTGTAATAAATGCACTTGTCCTTACTCTTCTAAATACTCGGCTTTCCCAGAATATTTCACCAAATTCATTTGTGGATCTTCATTAGAGCTCAAACTCTTCTTAAAATTCTTTCAAATATATGTAATCATCAAATTCAACTTCTACAACCTGTCGGATTCAGGCACATATCTCAAATAGGGGGTTTATAAGATCTTCATGAAAACTTCCCCCAAGGTTGGATGCCTTAGCTTAGTTACTGGATGAAGTTCCAGTACCAAAATTAGGTGCGGACCCATTTCTAGTATTTGAGTCACTCTTCTTAACCCATGTCTTCTTCATTTGATCTCTAATCTCTTCAACTTTTGCTTTTGCTTTCTCATCCGCCTTCACATTCTTGTTCTTGTTTGTTGAACTCTTCCTATTCACATTTATGCTTTTGCAGTATTTTGCAATTTGATTGGATTTGTTGCAAGCATAGAAAACAACATTTCCTTGTTGAGGCTTGAAGTTCCCTTGATTTCCTCTTGATTTGCACTGATTAGCAACATGTCCAAATCTATCACATGCATAAAATTTGACATTTCTTCTATTTTGAAAGTTATTTATCATATTTTTGCATTCATTTTCCTTATGCCCATACTTGTTACATTTAAAAAATTGACCAGAGAAAGATGGGCCATTATTAATCCTATTTTTGCACTAACTAGCTATATGACCAAATTTATTGCAAACAAAGCAATTACCATTAAAATTTTGAGCATTAGGTTTACTTACCGGAGGCCTTCTAGAATTGTTCTTCTAATGTGTTGATTTTGTATTGCCTTGATTAGATCCAGAGCTTTCACTTTTCTCAAATCCAAGACCTCTTGTATCATTAGCATTCTTTTGGCTTTCAAGCATCTTGTCAAGTGTGGCTGAACTAATTTTGAACTTCTTCTTGTACTCATTTGCAGCTTCAAGATCATATTTAAGAAGAAGGATCTTCTTTCCAAGGTCTTCCTCATGCTCTTTGGATTCTTGTAGGTCAAGCTTCAATTGGCCATTCTCACAATCAAGTTTGCAACATTCTTCAAATTTATCTTTCAAGGATTGAACAAGATTCTTCTCATTCTTCTTCCTCTCCTTAATATCCTTTGTCAATTTCATCACAATAGACTCCATCTCATTCTTCTAAACTTCATTAATTCTAGCATGCTTCTCACATTCTTCTGTCTTTTCCTTTAGGGCTTCATCATCCATGCTTTGGATTTCTTTCTACTTAAGCTAATCAACAAGCTCATTTCTCTTTTCCTTTGACTTATTCAACTGATCTTTCAATGACTGAATGAAATTTTCATCATCCTTAATATTTGTTTTCAATTATCGGACTTTGGCTTTGGACTGATCAATATCATCAAGTGCAGCAAGTAGTTGTTGTCTAAAACTACCAGAATCCATTAAAACACCTTCCTAGATCTTCCTCAAGTTGTTAAACTTCTTCTGAGGAACTAGGCTCTGATACCAATTGTTGGAATCAAGGAACACTAAGAGGGGGGTGAATTAGTGTTCTGCAATCTTTAACATTATTAAACTGATTCTTCTACCATCTAATGCAAATTAATAAAAGAAAGATGCACACGCATAAAAACAAATATCCACAACACCATAACACCAAATTTATATGTGGAAAATATTGTTAAGGGAAAAACCACAGTGGGATTGAGACATACAATATTAATATACTCTGTCAAAAGTATAGAAATATTACATAAGCGGAATGCACATGCATTCAAACACATTGCCTAGATCTCACTGCTCAAATTACAATAAGGGCTCCAACCCCAAAAGCTCATTGTCTTACAAAGTGATTACAAAGAATATTGGAATGTCCGAATTGAGGAATAACATCTATAAATGCTAGCATACAGTTCCAGTTAAGCACAAAACTCTTAATCGCATACTGCTCTGCAACATTGCTCTGTTCTGCTACAATATAGAGCACAAATCTTTCACTTGTGCACGTAAATTATTTACAACCGATCACAAACACTTTCCACACCACCAATGATATCAAAAATGATAATATCAATTGCTCTTATATATCACAACATGAAATTAGGTATTCTACACGTCGGCCCAAAAGACGCATAACACAAATGAAATGTGTTCTCCAAGTCAGCTGAATCTGAACCAAAATAATCATTCCAACCGAAAAGAATTGTCCACATGCTACCAAAAATATCTAACAACATGCAATGATCACAATCTGAGCACCAAAATCAATCCACATAAACTACACATTGATTTCTCACACATGTCGGCCATACCACACTATTCATCCTAAAAGCCTATACACTGGAGGTCTTCTAACTTGCTCCACGATCATCACTAGAGGTTAAGATCATGGAATAAGGTACTAGATACATCTATCAATATTTTCTTAGCTCCACAACACAAACTATTCAACTCAAGTGAAGTACCAACCAAAATGATAACCTCTGTCAGATGATATGTTCTAGCTCACTGGACAACCAAATATTCAGTTTGTCTTCCGGTAGGATCAAATCACACACTATGGATAGAATCTCTGACATGATTTACCATCAATGACAACATTTGATACCCAATGTAGTGTCTCTTGCTAACACCAGGAAGTTGGTGAAATAGATTCTGGTGCTCTTCAACATCAGCTTCTTGTTAAACTTGATGATCTTGATGAATCCAAAGAATACTAGGAATTGAAAGCGAATCTTAAGGATGCTAAGAATTTCATTCATTCATTGAAGAAGAAATTTGAATAAGTCTAAAGAAAAGAGAAAAGAACTTGTTGATCAACTAAAGTAGAAAGAAAGCCAAAACATAGATGATGGTCCCTTGAATCAAGCTTTCAAGGAGAAAACTAAAGAATGTGAGAAGCTTGCTAGAGATAATGCAGTCCAAAAAAATGAGATGGAATCTATAGTAATGAGGTTGACAAAGGAGATTGAGGGAAGAAAAAAGAATGAAGAGAACCTTAATCATTCCTTTAAAGAAAGATCTTATGAATGTTGCAGAATCAATAGTGAAAATGATCAGCTGAATCTTGAATTGCAATAATCCAAAAACAATGAATAAGAGCTTGAAAGGTGGATTATCATTCTTATGGATGAACTTTCTACTGCAAATATGTACAAGGAAAAGTTCAAGATTATCTTAGCTAAACTTGATGTGCTGCTACAAAGTCATAAGAATGAAGATGACAAGCGAGGTCTTGGATATGAGAAAGGAGAAAGCTTCAGATCTCGTCAAAGCAATCCTATTAGAACGTCAAAAGAAAAAAGATAAAAGGTCTTCGATAAGGAAACCTGATGCTCAAAATTTCTATGGTAATTGTTTTGTTTGTAATAAATTTGGTCATAAGGCTAGTCAATGCAAAAATAAGATGAATCAGAATGGTCCATCTTTCTCCGGTCACTGTTTCAATTGCAATAAGTATGGTCATAGATCAAGTGAAAGCAGAAGTATGACAAATAAATATTTCAATAGAAGGAATGTTAGATGTTATGTTTGTGGTAGGTTTGGCCACATTGATAATCAATGCAGATCAAGGGAAAATCAAGTGAATTATAGGCCTAGATAGAGAAATGTTGTGCTCTATAATTGCAACAAATTCAATCACATTCAAAACTTTTGTAGAAGCAATAATGTGGATAGGAAGAGTCTGGCAAACAAGAACATGTTACAAGTGTGGTTGTCATTACATCAAAATATTGACTTGTTAATGCCCAATACAACCGCTAGAATTATATAATCCATAGGGTGCAGTTAAGCCATGTCACAAACCCGAGAGCTGCACTGCACAACACAAGAAGACCAATGACACACACCTTGCAAAAATCCCTCCTAGCGCAAGAAAGGGGTTTGTGTTGGAAACCAATGACACTGAGAGGGGGGTGAATCAGTGTTCTCTCAGTGTTATACTAGAATAGTAGATTTTAGCCTTAACAAAACATTCATACACCAACCGGTATACTGGTATAAATAGAATTGAAAGAAGTAATGCAACCAATAAGCCAAACACATAAATGAGAAACATAACACGCAGATTTATACATGGAAAACCTCAAAGAGGAAAAACCATGGTGGGATTTGTGACTAATAATATCAATCCACTGGCCATATGAAGAGATATTACAATAAATGATGGGCCTATACTTGTAGGAAGGCTTACAACCTAAAGCACACTGCTCATCACAATAGGAGCCTCACTGACTACATAACAATCCAAACAACAATTCAGAGAAGTATGAACTACTTAATATAGCATCTCCTATGCCAGAATACAGTTCTGGTTTAAGCTTTGTCTATTTCTGTTAAAACCCTAAACCTCAGTACCAGAATAACCCTTACAATGAATTCCTTACATACATATTCTCTCTGATATATTTCGCATTACATCACATCCATATATTCATCCTATCATTCGTATCCTTTTATTTAAAATGGTGTAATCAATCTCCCCTATACAAATTTATGCCTTATGTCATCTTACAAAGATATATTACATGTCGGCCATATAAATGAATAAGAATTAAAACAAGTTGCCGATGTTGGATCCAAGATGTGTCAGCCTCCAATACTTATGACCTTTGCTATACCATGTCGGCTTGCATTGCCGGTGACTAAAGAAATCTTCTATCCTGTCGGTGCTAGTGTTGGTGTTGGTGTAGAGTCTGTGAAGTACCTGTCGGTACACCATATGAGTCCAGAACCCAAAATCATGTTGCCATCAATGACAACATAATGAAACCTAACCAATAGTGTCAATTGCCAATAGTATCCCCCTTTGGCATTTATGGAAACACTCATATGAAAAATGGTCATGGTTTCAATTATCAGTTTCATCTTGCCCTGCTCCCCCTAAGCTGAGCATGCAAAATACTCCAATACTCCAAAATTCCAAAAACTCTATAACTCCCCCTAATGTATGGAACCCTTCATTCTTTTTCACATCTATACTACTCCCCCTTTGACATCAATGCCCAAAAATTGTAAAAATAATGTCAAAGAATAATAACTGTACACTGACTACCTCTAAAAATGTCTTACCGGAGCTTGACCAATTTCAAGATTTCTGGGTAATTTTTCTCTAATAGCTCCACATAAGTATCCCAGCCGGTTTTGAATGTGCCCAAGATAAATACAAGTCAACTAAATAAATATGAAATTGATTCATTTTCAGTGACTTCTACTGGTGTGGGCTTACCAAGCATATCCATGCATTCCTTCTTAAGTACACGAAGTGAATCCAATCTTGGACTCACCAAACCTCTGAGACTTTTGGATGTTTGAATGTTCTTATCTCTTTCCTTTTCAAGAGAAGAAATTTGGTTCTCCAAAGTCAAAATTTATCCATCAATAAGAATCTCAGTATTGCAACATACCCTGTATATGTTAGTACCTCGTTTCAAAGAATTTTCTATCAAAATTAGTTTCTCCTCAATCTTTTTCTTCTCTCTCTCAATGATCTGATCAAAAGAGGCTCTCTTAGCCAAAGTGAATTTTTCAAGTGCTTGTCGGTTAGAGATCTATTGTAATGATTGAAATTTTTTATATATGTGCTCTGTTATTACCTTAAGCTTTCTGAAAGGGCTCTCTTCATTCTCAATCTTACATTCTGGGACCAATCTATGCAAAACAGTTATGGATTGATCTATAATCCCTTTGTTTGTGTTTCCTTCCTTCATTAGTTTTTGAGAAGCCATCATCATTAGTTTTGTGGGACTCATCTTTGTGATGTTTTTATTTTCCACTAGAGAAGTGTCAATTGTCAATAATGATGTTTCGGCAACCGGTTCCCTACTGGATTCCCCTATTTTCTCTAGTGATTTAACTTTTATTGCCTCCTCACTTGCACCAGTGGCTTCACCACTTGGTGCAGTCTGTGCAACTGTCAGTTCCTCTCTAGGAACAATATCCTCAACCTATACATTACTATCCAGAGGACAAGTGTTCTGAATGTTAGTATCCTGTATAATGTTCTCTGCATTAACCGGTGTCTTAGTATTTGTCTGTACATTTGTGTTAACCAGTGGCTCAATTTACACTATTTTGGTATTCCTCAAAACTAAGGGTGGAGAACCCATAATCCCTTTACCTTTCCCTTAAACCAGTGTATCTAAAGTATCAGTCTTTATCTCTGGTGAAGTGAAGAATCCTCTATGCTCTCCCAAAAAAATTATCCAAGCCTTTTGTGTTTCCTTTATTATCTCATTCATCCTTCCTAACATCAGACTAGCTATCCTATGTTTTCTATTAAAAACCTTTATGTCAGTAGCCTCTATTGTCTTCTCCATTTCATCTAGAGTTATAGCAACACATATAGCTAAAAGTTCTTGCATATTAATGTGTTTGTCTTCTTGCATTGCAGATAACCTTCTAGCATCTAACATGTTGTATAGCTTTGTCGATATTTGATTTTTTATTTTAATTAATTCTTTCTTATAGATATCTAAATATAGAAGAATTGCTTCCTCTACCTCTCTCAGTTCATCATCTTCAAATGTATCATAATAAGACTTAACATTTTTCAACATCCCATCCTTAGTTATTTCATCAACAATTTCACCACAAGTCATGGGTGGTATAATAGTCACATTATCAGTTTCTAGTGCTATATCAATGTCACTCTTCTTCCTCTTCCTGGCAATACCGGATGTAGCTGATGGTGTAGCCATGGGTTCCTTCTTTTGTGCTGGTAATTTGATGGTGACCTTCCTAACTAATTGTTTCCTATTCTTCCACTTCAGGTTCTTCTGGTTTCTTCCTCACAACCCTTTTGAATTCTAATGGCATGTCATCTTCAGGCTCAGAATCTATAGTCATAGGTTCAATGTGAACTACCAGATCCTTCCTCTTTCTCCCTTTCTTCAGGACATCATCAATAAGATCCTTAATGTCCTTAGAAACTTCCTGTATAAACTTGCTTGCCTTTCCTTCCTTTTTTTCCTCTTCTTTCGGTTGAACTCAGTTTCAACTTCATGAGTCTTTTGTTGTGTTATTCCACAAGGTTTTTTTGCTTCATCTATACCTGCATCAAGTATAATTTTTGCATATGCATCAATAATTAATGCAACCACCTCATATCCCATTTTAGCTATCCAAATCTTCTGGGGCTTGACTGTCTCCATGAGGGTCCCACCTTTCTTGACCATAAAACATATGTTGGTAGAGTATTTCTCTACTATATGCTTAGGTACTCTTATTCTAGACCTCACAGATTTTTGAAAATACTTAAAGTAACCCCATACCTTATCATCTCTCATACTTCCCAATGCAACAATTTATTATTTTAGCTATCTTCCTACTGGGATGTCAAAAGCCTATTGCTTCCTTCCAAAACTAGGAGTATCATTCAAAAAGTATAACATTAAGCAGACCAACAGATTTTCATACCAAAAAGTTCCCTTCTTCTAACCTTTAATCTTCCCTAAATTGATCAATAACTCCTCAAGCATCCAGTCACACAGATCTAACTTGATATTTTCTCTCATCGTCCTATATGTGGCCAAAATACATGAACTGGAAATTGAATTCAGTCGGTTAGAATAAGTTACCTTGTAGCCTATGACCATGGTTTCAAATTTGATGTCGGTGTTGGTGATGGTGCTCACCTTCATCGATCTCTTGTCTAATGTGGCACCAGTGATCTTCCTTACAAAGTCATTTGATACTTTCTTATCCAGATGTGGCCCTGTCGATGACAAGCCAGTAATTTCCTGAATGGCTTCCTTAGTGATTTTGTAGGATCGGTCTAGCCATATGAATTCCCCATGTAATTTTCTCAATACATATCTGACTATCTTATCCTTGAACTCTGGAATATCTAGAATATCAGTGAACCCTAGATCTTTGATGTGTTGATATGCCAGATAATCCTCTCCAGTATCTAGAATATCTTCCAAAATCTCGTCTAGGGGCATATGTATCATATTTCATGAAATTTTCCTACCCCTAAGGCATCTACCTTAGTTACTGAATGAGCTCACAGTCAGTGTAGGAGTAGCCTCTTCTGTCAAATAGGTAACTGGGACATTCTCGTCTGATGATTGCTCTTCAATCATTCTAACCCATCTTTGAGTGTGATCTTTCCCTATTTCATTAACCTTCTCTTTGCCTTTATCATTTGATCCTCCATTGCCAACCGGTGGATAAAAAATTAGCAATATGTCCAACTTCATTGCATGCATAACATGTAACATTGTTCTTCTGAATTGCCTTGATAAAACCGGTGAAATTGTTTGACTTGCACTAATTAGCCATATGTTCAAATTTTCCACAAGCATAGAATTTTACATTCATTCTGCAATCTTCTGGCTTATGACCAATTTTATTTCATTTAGAACATTTACCGGGAGAAGAATCAGGGTTCTGATTTACTCTGTTTCTACATTACCTAGCCATGTGACCAAATCTATTGCAAACAAAACATCTACCATTGAATTTATAAGCATTGAATTGCCTTACCGGTGCCTTATGGTTTTGATCTTTATTAGCAGTATCAGAACTCTATACTTGCTCAAATCCAAGTCCACTGGAATCTCCAATGTGCTTCTGTCTCTTCTGTAACTTATCAAGTTGTGTTGGGCTAATCTTGAATTTTCCTTTGTACTCATTGCAGAAGTTAAATCATCTCTTAGTATTATCATTTGTCTCTCAAGCTCTTTCTCATTTTTCTGGGATTGTACCAAATCAGACCTCAACATCTCATTTTCATGAACCAACCTACCACATTCTTCAAACTTGTTCTTCAAGGATACAACAATATTTTCTTCCTTTTTCTTTCTATCCTCAATCTTCTTAGACATCCTCATAGTCATAGCTTTCATTTTATTCTTCATAACCATGTTCTCCTTACTCAATTTCTGACATTGTTCCTTATGTGCATTTTTCTCTTCATCATCCTAATTTTGCAAAAGTTCCTTTCTCCTAGCTTGAACAGATGATATACTCTCTTGTAGGACAAGAACAAATTCTTTAGTAGAATTAAATGCATCTTGTAGCTTTAAGTTCTTCAATATTTCAACATCATAATCTTCAAGTGCCATCTCAAGCTACTTCTCCAAAGCCATATTCAATGATTCCAATTTCAGGATCTTCCTAAAGATGTTAAACTTGCTCCAAGGCACAAGGCTCTGATATCAATTGTTGGAAACCAATAATACTGAGGGGGGAGGAGGGTGAATTAGTTTTTACCAGAATAGTAGATTTTAGCCTTAACAAAACATTCATACACCAACCGGTATACCAGTATAAATAGAATTAAAAGAAGTAATGCAACCAATAAGCCAAACACATAAATGAGAAACATAACACAAAGATTTATACATGGAAAACCTCAAAGAGGAAAAACCATGATGGGATTTGTGACCCACAATATCAATTCACTGGCCATATGAAGAGATATTACAATATATGATGGGTGTGCACTTGCAGGAAGGCTTACAACCTAGAGCACACTACTCATCACAATAGCGGCCTCACTGACTACATAACAATCCAAGCAACAATCCGAAGAAGTATGAACTACTTAATATAGCATCTCCTATGCTAGAATATAGTTTTGGTTTAAGCTCTGTCTATTTCGGTTAAAACCCTTACAATGAATTTCTCACATACATAGTCTCTTTGATATATTATGCATTACATCACATCCATATATTCATCCTATCATTCTTATCCTTGTATTTAAAATTATCTAATCAATCTCCCCTATATATCCTATACAAATTGATGCCTTATGTCAGCTTACAAAGATATATTACATGTTTTCCATATAAATGAATAAGCATTAAAACAAGTTGTCGATGTCAGATCCAAGATGTGTCAACCTCCAATATTGATGACCTTTGATATACCATGTTGGCCTGCATTGCCGGTGACCAAAGAAATCTTCTATCCTATTGGTGTCAGTGTAGAGTTTGTGAAGTGCCTATCAGTACACCATATGAAGCCGAAAACCCAAAATCATGTCACCATCAATGAAATCATAATGAAACCTAACCGGTAGAGTATCAATTGCCAGCAGTTTGAACCTATGAAAAAGCTTTGATACCACTTGTTATAAGTGTGGTTTTCGTTGCACTAAAAGATCAACCTATTAATGCCCAATACAACCACTAGCCTTATAGAATCCATAGGATGCAGTTAAGCCATGTCATAAACTCAAGTGTTGCATTGCAAAACACAAGGAGACCAAGGGCACACACCTTGTAATAGAAAAAAAGTGTGCAGATATATGATAAAGGAAAGATGAAAGTGGATGAGATCGGGGATCAAATGAAGAAGACATGGGTGAAAAAGAGTGATGACAATGTAGGAAATAGATATGCAACTAAATCCGGTGCTAGAAATTCCTCCAGGAATTAGTTTAAGGCCTCTGGCCTAGGGGAGTTTTCAAGAAAAAAAATTCCTCCCCTACCAACAGTTGATGCCCAAATGCGGCAAATTGTTAGTAGATGCATTGGTGTATTGTAGATCATCTGGAAGGATTTTTGAAAGTGTTTAAGCAAAATAGGAGATCCGCAAAAGAGTTCTTATGAGCAATCTGTGATAATTGGGTGTCTGAAAGAGTTAGGACAAGTGCATTTATTACATTAAAAAGTTATAAGTATGAATGATAAAAGGAAATATTTACCTTTCATTTGTCACTTTGCATTCTATAAGAGAGAATAGAAGCAATCTCTATGAGAATATTTCTGAGTGATCAAAGTGTGAAGGTGATTCGACGTGAAAACCCTATATCAGTGAAGTAAGGTATTTCTCTGTGAAGTTTGCTAATTTGATATCTCTGTAATGGATACACCTTTGGTAGTTGATATAACTAAGAGATCTCATCCCATGTTCAATTCTAGTACCCATACAAATCAGTGGAAGATGATCCACAAGGAGCATTTTCATCAATTTCGTATTGTGTTCTTCATGTTGAACAAATTAGTGCATACATTCATGTGAATATTGAAGAATTAGGAGGTTTCAATTTGTTGAATATGTACACTAATCATATATTAGGAGAGGATTTGAAGATTAAGATTGAATACAATGCATTGAGGGAAAATAAATTTATGCAAGTCATTAGGTTTCCAGTGTTTGATGAAAATGAGTGGATCTTCTATGTTTTGAGCCAAATTAATGATGAATTCATATGGTTGAACCATCCATTCAAGATCACAGAGGATATAATTAGAACTGTAATAGGTTTAAGCTCATCTGGTGGTTTGCCTGTGCTCCAGTCTGTGAAGAATCAAATGGTCACAGATGCAACTGGTTCAAAATTTGATAAAAGAGCTATGACAATAAATAATATTGGTGAGTCAGATGTGAAATTTTCTTCAATGGTTATCAGATAGAAGGTTTATCACTCTAGCTGGGAAAATTTGGTGTCAGGTATAGCTATCTATGTTGCATATCAGATGATTAAGGAGAATAAGAAGTATGATATGTGTGAGCTACTCTTGAGCCAGCTAATAGAGAATCTGACTAGCATCAAGAAGGATAAGAAAAATACTTTCAAATTTGGTACCTTGATCCTATGCATATTCTTCTATTTTATGAATGAAGTTTTGGGTATTGATAACATTCAATGGGCTAGTGATAGACCAGTGGCAGTTTAGATCAAAGATCTTTTGTACAAAATTAGAGATAGCAAGGCCCGAAGAACTGCACTTTGGGGGTACTTTAAGAATTTCCAAGGCATGATGAAGGCTAGGGAAAGGATCCCTAAATCTTTTGTAGAGAAATACAAGGATACAATATGCTTCATGGTGGAGATTGATCAATGTCTAATGGAATTAGAGGAGCCAAGAACAATATGGATCATTCCCATGGGGTATGAGGTTGATGAGAAAATATTGGAGGTGTATGCTCAACATCTATTGAGTAAGGTTGTTGATGCTTCAGAAGAAAGGTTTGGTATATTTTCTGAGAAGGACTTGCAATTTCATAGGAAATTCAAGAAGCTGAAAATGGTAAGGAAGGTGAGAAAGGAGGTAAAGCAATTTGTAGAGAGAATTAACATTACTACTGAAGAATTTAGAGAGGTGAGAAAAAGGAATATGACAGATGTAGAGGAGCCAATCAAGGTTAAGAAAGCTAATCCAGAAGCCTCCTCCACAAAATCAAGGAAATACAAGAGCTTTGCACCCTCCTTTACTTCCCAAAAGCCAGCTAGTTCTATGAAATCTAAAGCCAAATCATCCGAGAAAGGAGAAAATTGGAAGAAGGATAAGGGCATAAGGGTATATGTTATTGTCAAGGATGATGAAGAGGCTAAGTCTGATGAGGCTGTAAAGGAGATAAAGTCTAAGGGAACCAAAGCATCAAAAGTCTCTAAGGACAAGCCCTCCAATGGAGAGAAAGAAAGAAAGAAGATAAAGCTAGATCCATTTTCTATGTCTGTTGAAGATGTTAAAAAATCTCTCACTATTCAAGGTAATCTCAATCCACTCTCTAAATGTTATGATAAATTTGATGAAGTCGGTCAGAGAAATTTAGAAGAAGCCACTATTAAGTACTTAAATATATGCAATATGGATCTTGTTGAGATGTCTGAGATTCCTAAAATCCTATATGATGTATTAGAAATGAGAAGATTGAATGCTAAGGATGAAGATATCAGACTTAGTGAGCATACCGTGGTAAATCTTTGTTCTATGATTTTGGTGGAAGAGGTGAATAGAATTGTCAAAGAAACCAAGAGTGATTTTAGAAGCAGGACCAGGATAAATAAGTTAATGATTGGGGAGACTGAGGAAGGAATTAGAGAATTAGATAATATTTTTAAATCATTCCTACTAAGGAAAAATTTTGATGTTGTCTTAGAAGAGGCTCCTGTTGGTGGTGAGTCATTTGTTCCAAAAGCTCATGAAATATAATCTAAAGATGAACAGGGTGAGGTGAATGGTCCTTATGTTCTCAAAGAGGGAGAGGTAAACAAAAGTGGTGAGGAATCAATCAAAGAAGATATAGTTAAGGATACTCAAAATCCTCTAGTAGATTCAGCTAAGACATCTGTGAAGAATGAAGTCCCATCTAGTGAAGAAGTAGTGTAGGTGATGGAAGTTAAGAATGAACTAGTTTCGGAAGCAAGAGACACTAAAGATGCAGTGAAGGTATTTTTGGAGAAGGACAAGTATGAACTAGATGATCTTGTGTCGGTGCAAGGGCCTATCGATCTAGCCACTCTTTCTCCCATCCATAAATTGCAATTAGCATCATTTGCTTACACCAAAGAAAGGGAGGAGATGTTGAAGTCTCATATTGAGGACAATGAGTTACTCTTTTATCTTCTATCTTGGAGAAGATCATGCCTTCATATGTCAAGGATGCATCAAATACTCCCTCCAATTAGCTAAAAAAGTTTAATAAATTTGGTGAGTAATCATTTTGATCCTCTTGAGAAGTCAGCTAAGGTTAAGGTCTGAAATGAATTTGATGTCAAGAAATTTATATCATTGAAGAATATAATTACAAATGATAGAATCTTGTTAGGAACCTACATAAAGAGTATTCAAAATGCTTTGTCAAAATGAGGTAGTGTCTACAAGTCATGCCTATTATTTTTTAAGTTTACTCCAGGGACATTTAGAAGAAAATAAAAGAGAATGAGAAGTTATCGGTGGGTATATCGCAATCCTTTGATCCCTTGACTATTTTGGTAACCAGTCAAGAAATTCAAGTCATTTAATTTCTTAACAAGATCAAGAATCCGATGCATGAAAAGGATAGGATTCTTGGTAGAATTAGTGAACTTGATAGCCTAATCGGTCTCAAATTGGAAACTCTACTTATTTCTTTGAAGGAAGCCCAAGCTGCTATGGCAACCAGTGAACCCTTAGACCTTCAGATAGCAGAAGTTTAGGCATTCTGTTTCACTTGGTAGATTTCAATTTTGGAGAGTCTCAAGAAAGGTTGCAATAGTGATTTGATCTTTTTGAAGAACATTTTTGCAGGTGTATTCAAATATATGTAAGTTAGGAGAGTCCATTTGTATATATGCAGTATGTTCGTACATGAATTTTGTGTGAATTTTGGCATGCAAATCCCTGCTTTTGCCATTGATATCAAAGAGGGAGTGTAGGGAAGTGAAAAAATTCATAATCATCTTAGGGGGAGCTTTAAGACTTGAAATTTTGAGGTTTTGAGTTTTGCAGTGTGTTCATATGTTGGTGTTGCTTCTGCCACAATCATTTTTCACTAAGTGTCGCCATCAATTCCAAAGGGAGAGATTTTTGGTAGGCGATACTACATAGGTTATCCATTGTTGTCATTGATGGCAAACCAAGTCAATGCACCCATCCACATTGCTATATGTGATCCTACCAAAAGTCAAATTCAAGATTGGTTCAAGTCCGACAAGCTAGAATAGAGCATCTGACAGTGTTGTATATTTTGGTTGATACATATTTTCTAGTTATCATCTTATGTTACAAATTTGGTTGTAGGTTGATGGATTTCTAGACAATATTATTCTAGAAGTCTAGCCTCCAATGATGATTCATGTTCGAGTTAGAAGCTCTGGTGTATCAATTTTTTAGTTTATCAGTGTAGGACAACCAATTTGTGTGGATAATCCTTATGCGGATTATGCGGATAAATTTTGGTGATTATTTTTGTGGTCTAGGTGTTTATTCCAATATTTGTGGTAGTGTGTGGATAATTGTTTTGGTCTGTATTGGTATTTAAGTTCAGATTAAGTTGGCAGTATGCAAATGTTTTACAATATGTTGTGTTATTGAAGCTGACATGTGGTTGATCTAATATCTTGTTGTGGATATATATAAGCGATGTATTTGATCATTATAGTGTGTATGGTGAATGTGAAAGGTGTTATTGATTGATTGTGCATAGTTGCATGCATGCAGATTATAGATCTATGCTCTAGATTAGAGCAAAACAATGAAACAAAGTAGTATATGGAAGAATATGAAAATTTTGTGAAATGTACTTAGCTGGAACTATAATCAGGCATTTGTAGATGCTACTTGTTAGTTCATTCACTTCAGTGATTTGTTGTAATTGATTTGTAAGATAGTGAGTCTTCCCAGGGTTGTAGCCCTTCTTTGTTTGAGAAGTGAGCTCTAGGTAGTGTGCTTGATTGCATGTGCATTCCATTATAAATCTTTATATTTGAGTATACACATTCATGGGCCTCACCCCCACCAAGCTTTTTGTTAGGATAACTGGTAGACAATTGAGAGAGGGGGGTGAATATGTTGTCAATAGATTATTAAACTTTAAGCACACAAAACCTTTTACTAGAATGCATAAACCAAATACTAAAATAACAGATAAATCAATTAAGCACAAACATAAATCAAAGAACAATTACCAACCATCCACAACAAATAACACTGAGATTTGTACGTGGAAACCCCAGTAAAGGGAAAAATCATGGTGGGAATCCTACCCACAGTCAGATAATACTTTTGCAGTAAGTATGTGATTACAATAAGAGGGGCTTGCACATGCAGGAAGGCCAATAGCCTAGAGTGCACTACTCATCACAAAAGGAGCCTCACTTACTACAAAATAAATCCAGACTACAATCTAGAAAGATGAATGAACTACAAGAATAGCATCTCCTATACCTAAGTACAGTTTCGATTAAGCTCAATACTAGAGGTGTTAAACCTCTTACACAAACCCAACTCGATCACCTATGATCGACCAAAACTTCTACATATTATTACAACTTTATTCGCACACAGATAATCCCATAACCTTAATCCCATGATATACAAAGAGATCTTACATTATATTTATACCAACCCAGGGACCTAAACAATTAGGCTGGCCACCTAAAAGATAATACAATAAATCTATTACATAATCCTGCAAACCAATGATAAACCAAGTCATCCTAAGACCGAAACAACATAAACCAAACAATAAATCTAACCAGTAACACATCAGGAGCATCAACCAACATGTTACATAAACTGGACCATAACCTAGCAGAATAACATCGAACCTAAACTAGGTCGCCATAAGCTAAATGAAACACCGTCGATCAATTGGAACATGAACATGATAACCATCAACATTCTGATAACCATCTGGAAGCCGCACCGACACCACTTATTAGATTCATCAAAATATCTTCAACAAAGCTATATCGGTAAAACCATTATCAGTAACCAAAAGGATTACTAGAACAAATGATAGCTTCTAGATCATCAAATCCCAAACCAACTAAATGTGATATGTTCAAGAACAAATGAATAACCAATCCAAACCAATTCCACAAGCCAGAACATACCAGAGAAGATCTCCAAATAAACATCATAATCCAACCACTCTAGCAGAACCTGGTAGACAACAAAATAGATAGTGTTGACATCAATGACAAACATCAATGCAACACATAATCAATTCCTCCAAATTTCCAAGAATCTCCCCCTTTGGCATTGATGGAAACACTAGATGTGAAAAACATCTAATTGCGAAGAAATTCCAAACAAGTCTTCCCCAAAGGAAAACATCCAACAATCTCTCCAAAATGATATAACAATAAAGTTATAAACCAATAGACCAAATTCCCCCTATGGATGATATCCTTGTTAAGCTCTATTTTTCACATAAATATATCTCCCCCTTTGACATCAATGGCAGAAATTTAACATAATCATCAAAGAAAAATCATAAATCCTCTGAACCACATAGCTGACTACTCCCCCTGAGTAGTAGCACCAACACATCAATCTAGAATGAATGATACCTCTGATAAATCCATACCGGACTGATGCCAATCAGCATCACTCAAGTCTCTACTAGAGGGGCAGAAACCCCCAATATGTCTCTGAAGTACTCAAATGATTCCTTAGGAAAAGGTTTAGTGAAGATATTTGCAATCTGCTCTTTAGTGTTCACATAAACAAGTCTGACTTCATTTTCTTCCACCTTCTCCTTCAGAAAGTTATACTTGATAGAAATGTGCTTTGTCTTAGAATGAAATACTAGATTCTTTGATATGTCAATAGCAGCAGAGTTATCACGGTGAATAACTACTGGTTCATTACAATCTACCCTTATATCCTTCAACATTTGCTTCATCCATAGAACTTGTGTATAGTTAGTAGTAGCAGTTGTTGGCAGTGGGCCACCGTCCCTCATGGGGATTTGTGACATGGTTTAATAGCCTCCTATGGATTTTATAATTCTAGTGGTTGTATCGGGCATTGATAGGTCGATCTTTTGGTGCAACGATAACCCTAGCTTGTAACAAGTGGTATCAGAGCTTGGTCACAAGTTTGAATCATCCAAGCCATGGCCAGTGACGCTAGGAGGGGGATTGTTGGAAATGGGCTAGCATCCCTTGTGGGGATTTGTGACATGGTTTAATAGCCTCTTGTGGATTCTATAAGTCTAGTGGTTGTATCAAGCATTGACAGGTCGATCTTTTGGTGCAACGGCAACCCTAGCTTGTAACAACAACAACATACTCAGCTTCAACAATAGATAAAGAAGTACATGACTATTTCTTGTTGATCCATGAAACGAGTTTCTTTCCAAGAAAGAAAGCTCCACCAGATGTTCTCTTTTGGTCATCAATATCTCTAGCCCAATTTGCATCTATATATGCACAGTGTAAAGTCATCATTTTTAGGATACCACAAACCATACTCAAGTGTTCCTTGTGTGAAAATCCTTTTCACTGCACTCTCATGATTCTCTCTAGGATCACTCTAATATCTTGATACAATACAAAATGCATTCATTATATCTAGTCTAGTTTAAGTCATATATAATAAACCACCAATCATATATTTATACCTTGTAAGATTTACCGGAGTTGATGCATCTTTCTTTGTCAATTTCTCACTTGTAACCATAGGAGTACCAATTGGTTTAGAATTTTCCATACCAAATTTCTTCAACAACTCTCTAGCATACTTAGTTTGACAGATGAAAATACCTTTATCTGTCTAAGTAATCTGCAAACCTAAGAAAAATTTCATCTCCCCAATCATAGACATCTCAAATTCATTCTTCATATTATAAGAGAATTCCATACATAACTTAGCCTCGCCTTGTCATGCCCAAAATTTAGGGCAAAAACGGAACAAAATTTTTTTTTAAAAAGATACTGATTTAATTAACAAGCACACTCTTGCGACAAGCGTTAACGAAAATTCCATTAATAAATTCGAGCTCATTCTGAAACGAACGAAGCATCGACAATCGGTTATATTCTAATCGCGGAATAACCTACTGGTTTAAATTTTATCTCCAAAAGATATTTAATTAATAGTTTTATTAAATTATTCATACTAAAAGTATTAGGAGAGATATTTTAATTTATCCTCCAATATGACTTTATAGTCTTTTTAATTCTTTTATATTTCTCTTTATAATTTAACCAAAGTTAAAATCGGGATTAATTAAATATATACATATATACATAATTGATTATGCATATATTTATATATTTAAAATTTAATTACTTATACAAAAATGCTCAAATTCATACATTTACATACATATATATAATTTCCATATGTATTTATGGAAACATATATATATGTATATTTACTAAACTGGTAAATATTTTAATAATTATTTTAATTAACTGCCCTAACCTCCACTCGGTTAGGGTTTTAAACCCTATAAATTATTATATTTCTCTTTTAACTGTTAAACATCTTAGCTGGGCCGAAGCCCTTGGCGGCCATGAATCCATCTATTTTTTTTTAGCAATGTTTTGGTTGGGCCGAAGCCCTTGGCGGCCATAAAAAATAAACCCCTTTTTTGCAGGTCACGGAGAGAACACAAGTTTGGCCGCGCGCGCGCCACTGTGTGAGCGCACAGTGGGCGCCGCGGCACCACTGTGTGCCCACACAGTGGGCGCCGCTAGCGGCACCACTGTGTGGCCACACAGTGGCGGCCGTGGCCGTCCACTGTGTGGCCACACAGTGGCGGCCGTGGCCGTCCACTGTGTGCCCACATAGTGGGAGCCGCAAGCGGCTCCACTGTGTGTGCACACAGTGGGCGCCGCGCGGTCGTCCACTGTGTGAACACACAGTGGAGTCCGCGGGGACCCCAAAACTCATTTCCCTTTTTTTTTTAAATTAATTTTTTTTTAATTAAAATACATAATAATATATATATGTATATATATATATATATAAATATATATATATTTATATATATATATATATATATATATTTATAAATAACTTAAATAAGCATAATAAAAATAAAAATGAAATTTATTTCAATATAAATTTATATAAGGTTTTTTTTTGAAGAGAATTTTACATACAAAATTCTAAACTAATATAATAAAGAAAAAGATAACATTAAGTTTAATCAAAAATAGAAATATATATATATATATATATATATATATATATATATATATATATATATATATATATATATATATTCATTTATAAAGCTAGCTTTTAAATCAATGTTAACAAAAATACAATTCAAAGTATTTTATAAAGATACATTGTACTTTTTTTTTGGAAATAAAGATATCCATTTATATATTCTTTTTTTTTTTTAAAAAAGAATATTTACTTAAAACAACTTTTTTTATAAAAAAAATACAGAAATCTATCAACAACAATAATCTTTTATTTGCCACAAGTGAAACATAATTAAAGTCTAAATGAAAAACAAATCTTTTATTTCTTTCCAAAATACAAGAAGCTTTTTGCATGCAACACAATTTAACCCCTTTTTTTTTTATAAAACCAGAAGTAGAAATAACAAGCTTTTCTTTCTTTAAAACATCTCTAAATACTCTACCAAATTTACAGAATGATTTCTCTGAACAGTCACAACATTAAGACTTCAAGTCTACTAATACAAATTTCAACTTGCTTCTCCTTTCTCTTGAATTGAGGCATTTATTTACAACAACTTTAAACATACATCTGCAACTGAATTCAAATATCTTCAAATACAATCTTCTGAATATCTTTCATGAATCCTATCCTCTTTCTTCTGAATTTCCTGCATAATAGAAAACACAAAATTGACCATGGAGTGCTCACCTCCCAGCCTAGGCTAACTGGTAGCCACCCCCGAGCTCGGAGAACCAATTCCTAGACGGGTAACAAACAGGCAAACACAAAGAAACACAAAACATACAAATATTCTAGACACATTCCCAACCTGGCTTTCACAGCACCACACTCTGGTGGTGAACATTTTCAAAGGGTGGTAGTGGACCAAATACCCTGAGGAGAATCTGCAAGTATGTAATAACAAGAAAGCCACCTCATGGCACAAATAAAATATCAAATCTCAACCCCATAATCCTTATGCCCCCCAAAGGCATTCTAGCCTTATAACCCTCCTTATGACCCCCATTGCACAAACAGGCCATGCAGCAAGGGTCACACAAAGATCCCTTGTGATCGCTCTCTAAAGAGAGTCTCTCACTCAAGGGCTGTCAC
Organism: Cryptomeria japonica; assembly: GCF_030272615.1. Taxonomy (NCBI): domain Eukaryota; kingdom Viridiplantae; phylum Streptophyta; class Pinopsida; order Cupressales; family Cupressaceae; genus Cryptomeria; species Cryptomeria japonica. Next base: position 658,440,429 of record NC_081411.1, on the reverse strand, counting down.
TGCTACCACCCTCAAGATCCTCTTCTCTCCCAAGAGAAAGAGAGATCTTGAGAAAACTCCCAAAACACATTCATTCATAAAACAAAACCAAAAGATTTTCAAACATTCGTTTTCAAGAATACAGATTTTCTTATTCAACAACTTTCAGAAATAAACAAAAACAAGTCATTAAAAGTAAAAATGAAACCAACCTTAATCTGCCCAAAGGTTATAATGATATCTGAAGAAGAGCTGCCCAATCCACAATCCTTTATTTTCCTTAATCAATTTCTTTATCCCATAACATTATTTTTCTTCCAAATTTTTCTTCTGTCTCCAAAAATGGAGAGTGGGTGATTAACCAGCTATTCCCAAAAATCCTCCTTAAGAAGCTCACTCACTGAGTTCTCACAGGATTCTAAGAAAAATCAACAAAAAGAAGGAAGAAAGCAAAAATGCAAAAAAAGACTTTCCTTCCAAGAGGAAAAATCTGGATTTGATTTTCCTTCAATTTTCAATTTTCGCTCAACTCAAAAAAGCCAGTTTTTAAAGCGTTAAAAAGATCATAATAAAGTAGAAACTTGCCTAAAATTACCCCTAACCCCTAGGTATACCTTATGGGCTTCAGGAAACCCTAATAAACTACCCCTAGGTGTTCATTTAACCCATTTTAAACCCCTCTGGAGTTTATTTTCGGGTCAAACATAAGTTGACCACACCAAATATTATATTCTCAAAATATCTTTTTGACAACACATTATTTTATTTAAAAATAATAATAATTAACACTTTCCCATCAAGAGACAAGATAAAATATTAAAATTTAAATCCACACATGTGTCAAGTGGCACTAATAAAATACTTTTACAAAAATAAACATGAAATTGTCTCTTGAGGTTTTTACACAATAAATTTAAATAACACACAACACACATGCAGCATATACTGATACGAATAAAATACAACACAAACGGAGTGTTGTCTCTCCAAATAGACAAACCCTGGCTTTACGAACATACGTAAGTCTAGGTTTGATTCTCCGTAATTTTCCATGGTCACATGGTAAATTTCCTGCGCATCTCAATTTACACATTAGTACTCCCAAATATTCATATAAAATATAATCAATTATACAACAATGCACATCATTACTTGCATACAATTTTCATCTGCACAGATTGAATACATCTTTTGTCAAGCAAATTCACATAAACAATTTTCATCCCAATTCACATAAACTAAACATACATCATAGTTCTATATTCAAAGTAAAGTCCTGCAAATTCATTAACGACATCTATCCTTGCAATATCATTCTATCTAATAATCATGTAGTGTTCTATCACATAAAGCATGTAAGTAAAACATCAATTCATAGCAATGTTATCCAATATCCTGAAATCATATAATTTCTAAGTCTCAAAAAGCATCAAAACAAAGTATCCATAGTAGTCTAAAATATAAAATCCACTGAATGTCAAACTGAGTCGAGGTGAGGCCTCACACGCCTCCAAAAATAATATAAGTTACTATCGACACTACCTTTAGTGAAACTAAGATTCAAAAGATATTTGTCCAATCTAGCATACCAACCTCTAGGGGCCTGTTTCAATCCATATAATTTCCTTAACCTGCAAACCATGTTTTCATCATCTGAAAGTGAAAATCCATCAGGTTTCTCAATGTAAACTTCCTCTTCAAGATCTTCATTAAAAAATGCACACTTGACATCCATCTAATAAACCTTGTATTTCTTATGGGCAACATAAGCAAGAAATAATCTCACAACTTCAATCCTAGCTACTGGAGCAAAAGTCTCATCATAATCAATTCCTTCCTTCTGAGAATATCCTTTACATACCAATCTAGCCTTATTCCTCAAAACTTGTCCATCCTCTTTCAATTTATTCCGAAAGACCCATTTAGTTCCAATAACATTCTTATTTTTAGGTTGGGGAACTAAAGTCCATTTGTTGTTCTTTTCTATCTAATCTAATTCCTCTTCCATAGCTCTCATCCAACATTCATCTTTACAAGCTTCAATAACTGATGCCAGTTCAACTTGAGAAATTGAACATACCTTATCAGCTGCCAACCTTCTTCTTGTCATTACTCCTTTGTTCTTGTCTCCAATGATCTGATCTTCTGAATAATTTAACCTTACATACCTAGGAGTCTTCTGACTTTCTATTTTTCTACTCTGGTCTTTAGTTACTGTTGAATTTTATGATACTGCCGAGGTAACTGGTTCAACATTTTGTTCCGGTACAGGTACTACCAATTTAGTTATGATCATTTCCACTTCTCGTTCTCTTTCATAAGTTTTGATTTGACCTTTGTACTGGTCATCCACCTTGACATTAGCACTCTTCACAATTCTCTACAATCTTTGGTTATAACATCTATATGCTTTGCTTTCATTATAATAACCAATAAATATCCCTTCATCATATCTAGGATCAAACTTTCCAATGGAATTATCTCTTTTAGTATAACATCTACTACCAATGATTATGAAATACTTAACTGTAGTTGTATGACCAAACCATAACTCATAAGGTGTCTTATCAGTGTCTCCTTTGATATGAACTTTGTTAAATGTATATACTCTCATGCTAACAGCTTCTCTCTAGTAGATATGAGGCAAATTAGCTTTCATCATCATAGTTCTAGATGCATCCAAGATAGTTATGTTCGTTCTTTCCACAATGCCATTTTGTTGAGGTGTTCAGGGTACAGACAACTATCTCCTTATCCCATGCTTCTCACAATAACTATTAAATTCACCAGATGTGAATTCACCATCCTAACCTAACCTTAAGCATTTAATCTTCAACCTTGTCTTTTCTTCAACTTTAGCTTTAAATATTTTGAACTTTTTGAGAAGCTTTAAATTTCTCCCTTAGAAAAGTAACCCACATCATTCTACAATAGTCATCAATGATTAGCATAAAATATCTATCACCCTGAAAACTTTTTATTGTAGAAGAACCACACAAATTTGTATGAATAAGATCAAAAACATCCTTAGATTGGTCTTGTATACTCTTAAAAGATTTTTTGACTTGCTTTCCCATTTGACATTCCTTACATACCGGAGTATAGGGCTTCCCAATCTTAGGTATATCTCTAATAGCCTTAGTCAAACTGATCTTTACAATGCAATCAAAATTCACATGACACAACCTCTTATGCTATAGCCAACTCTCATCAATTTGTGCAATCAAACATGTCTTCTCACGGGAGTTCAAATGAAATATGTTACCTTTAGTCTAAGTATTGGTTGCAATCTCCAAACCAAATATGTTGATGATTTTTCATTTTCCATCCTTGAACTGTAATTGAAATCCCTTATCCACCAACTATCCTACACTCAAAAGATTATGCCTTAAACCTTCAACATAATAAACATTATCAGTTTTATGCTTACCATCCAATGATATAGTTCCTCTTTCTCTGATCATGTATGCTTTGTCATCTCCAAATCTAACTAGACCACCATCAAATTCTCACAAAGATAGAAACTTCCTTTTATCTCTAGTCATATGATGTGAACATCCACTGTCCATCACCCATTCATCCTTGTCTTTAATTTTAGCAACAAGGGCCTTTTCCTCATTTTGAATGATAGGTTCTGGATCATCTTCCTTGATAGCCAAAAATACCCATTCCTTTCCACTGTTGGATCCACTAGCTGCATCTTGTGTCGGTTCATCATCAGAATCATTCACACCTTCCTCATCTGCATAGTAACATAATTTTTATTTGTTCCTCCTGTACTTATGCTTGCTCTGATAATCATGCTTAGGCCTAAAAGAACTACTAGCTTTCTCCTCAAATCTTGAATTCCTCTCAGCACATCTTGATGCAAAATGACCTATCTTATTAAATGCAAAATATTTAAAAGGTGATTTTCCTTCATACTTACTTCATGTTGGATCTTTAGGTACTCTTCTAGCAAATAGGGCTTCAAGTTGCTCAAACTCTTTGTCTTCTTTCTTCATTCCCTCTAGTTCCTTCGCATATAAATATTTCCAATCACTCTTGTCGGCTGATGATCTATATGTATGAAAAGCAAATTCAGTCTTTGCAGTTCCTTGAGGACCAAATTCTTCAAGCTCAAAGGTTGATAACTTTCCAACCAAAGTATCCCTAATGACAGAGGTGTTAGATATTGTTCTCAGCTCATTAATTACAGTAGCCTTCATCTTGTAAACCGGTGGCAAATCTCTCAATACTTTAGAGACAATCTCATCTTCGCTCAGAGATCCACTACAACACTAAATTCCCATAACAATTTAATTAACTCTTTCCATAAAAGCAGTAATCCTTTCATCTTCTTCCCTCTTCGGGTTCTCATACCTCACCCGGTAACCATCAAGTTTAGCAATTTTAACAGTAGGGTCACCTTCATTCAGAGTGTCCAACTTATCCCATATAGCCTTTGCAGATGAATGGCTAGTTAATCTCATTATTTGTTGATCAGAAAGTGCACTCAAGAGTGCTTCTCTAGCTCTGCAGTTATTTTCAATGTTCTTATCCAAGTTTGTCGGAGGAGGATCGCCAGATGCCGGATTATAAGGGGTATAGCATTTTTCAGTGATCTCCCAAATTTCTTTCACAATACATCTCAAATGAGTCTACATCACAATCTTCCATACTCTATAATTTGTTGAATCAAGCTTAGGGGTTTCTCTTCGGAAAACAGTTGCCGATGAACTATTATATGCCATAGGATCTTCCTCAAACATTTAAACTTCTGGAGAGAGGACCAGGCTCTGATACCAATTGTTAGGATAATCGGTGGACAACTGAGAGAGGGGGGCTGAATCAGGTGTCAAAAGATTATGAAACTTTAAGCACACAAAAACTTTTACCGGAATACATAAACCAAATACCGAAATAACAGATATCTCAATTAAGCACAAACATAAATTATAGAACAATTACCAACCATCCACAACACATAACACTGAGATTTGTACGTGGAAAACCCGGTAAAGGGAAAAACCATGGTGGGAAGCCTACCCATAGTCAAAATAATACTTTTGGAGTAAGTAAGTGATTACAATAAGAGAGTCCTGCACATGCAAGAAGGCCAATAACCTATAGCGCACTACTCATCACAAAAGGAGTCTCACTGACTACAAAAGGAATTCAGACTACAATTCGAAAAGATGAATGAACTACAAGAATAGCATGTCCTATGTCTGAGTATAGTTCAAGTTAAGCTCAATACCAGAGGTCTTAAACCTCTTACACAAACCCAATTCGGTCACCTATGATCGACCAAAACTTCTACATATGATTACAGCTTTATTCGCATACAAATAATCCAATAACCTTAATCCCACAATCTACAAAGAGATCTTAAATCATATTTATACCAACCCGGGACCTAAACAATTAGGTCGACCACCTAAAAGATAATACAATAAATCTGTTACATAATCCTGCAAACCAATGATAAACCAATTCGGCCTAAGACCAAAACAACATAAACCAAACAATAAATCCAATCGGTAATGCATCAACCATGTTATGTAAATCGATCCATAACCTAGCAGAGTAACACAAGACCTAAACTAGGTCACCATAAGACAAATGAAACACCACCGATCAACTGGAACATGAACATGATAACCATCAGTATCCTGATAATATTCTAAAAGTTGCACCAACACCACTTATTGGATTCATCAAAAGATCTTCAACAAAGCTCTGCCAGTAAAACCCTTACTGGTAACCAAAAGGCTTACTAGAACAAATGATAGCTTCCAGATCATCAAATCCTGAACCAACTGAATGTGATACACTTTAGGAACACATGAATAACCAATTCCATAAGCTGGAACATACCAGAGAAGATCTCCAGATCAACATCATAATCCAACCACTCTACTGGAACCCGGTAGACAGCAAAATAGCTATTGTTGACATCAATGACAAACATCAATGCAACACATAATCAATTCCTCCAAATTGCCAACATTTTTTGCCTTGACTGGGTTTTCCATGTATAAAATCTTTGTGTTATGGTGATGTGGTTGATTGCTTTTTATTCTTGCATCTTTCTTTTGGTTCAATATATTAAGTGGTTGAAATAACAAATTAATAAAGTTAAAATTTGTAGAACACTTATTCACCCCTCCTCTCAGTGTTCCTTGATTCCAACATGTAGCCCTTCTTGTTTTTGAGCAGTGAGCTCTAGATAGGTTGGTTGAATGCATGTGCATTACCCATTGTAATATTGCATATACTTCTAATAGAGTATATTGTGGGTAGGTGTTGGAAATATGGATGGAGTAACTGAGAGGGGAGGGGTGAATCAGTTACCACAAAAATAAATCCACAAGTCCCTTAGATGTCTTAAATATAAACTGCTGAAACTCAGTAAATTAACTTATCATTGTTCATTAAACATTAACATGCATAAAACAAATAACATGAACACAAGTAACACCAGATATAACGTGGAAACCCAATTCTGGGAAAACCACCAATGTAACTAGTTACTGATTTTCACTCTTCTGAAGTGAGCCCTGTTAGGAGCCAACCCTGTTAAAGGTTACAAAACACACTGTTAGGTGTGACCCTGTTAGAGGATTTAATCACCCTGCTAGGAGTGGCCTTATGAAAGGTCTTAAGAACAATTCAACTGAATTGTCACTGTATATGGTGAAAATGGATAACAAATAACAACAATATTGAAAGACTAAAATGGATTCAACCACCAAACCCTAGCCTAACAACAACAAAGATCCACCATAACATATGAAGATTACCTAAGACAATGCAAAATAACTCAAAATCATAAAGATTATACCATCACATGTCCAATAGGGTTTTGATCTCCATTCTTCCTATCTCCATTGATCTTGTTTGATATGCTTGCTCTCAGATTTTTGTATGCGCAAGAGCTCAATAAAGAACGGAATGTGGTTGCAAGTGGAATTGTAGTGTAGCCAAGTTGCATGAAAGATCATTAGCATGAGTGATTAGGGTATGTCATTAGGGATTAGGGTTTGACAATGAAGAAAGCATCTCGTTAAATAGAAGACACAATAAGAAATGGAGGGTTAAGATTGAGAGGTGTAAAAAGAGAGGTCGGCTAGGATTAGAGGGTAGGTATAAGAAATACCAAAATAATGAAAGGGGTAGGTAGTGTAGGAATTAAGAGATGAATGACATGTGTCATGTGTAGAAAAAGATAATGAATTAATTAAATAAATAAAGATTTATTTAATTAATAGAAGAAGTGGGATAATTAAATAAATAAAATATTTATTTAATTTAGGAAAGGGATAATTTAAATAAATAAATGTATTTATTTAAATGAGAAATAAGGCTAGAAGAGGATAAATGAATTAATTAAATAAATAAAAATTTATTTAATTAATAGAAGAATTAGGCTTAGATAATTAAATAAATAAAATATTTATTTAATTAGACATGACAATTTTGAGTGTCTACATTTTGCCCCTCTTTGAGACAATGCGGCTTGTCGCGTTGTTTCAAAGAAGATAAGATGAACTGATACAGAGTTGCCCCAGGATGGGAATTATATGCCCCCTCGAGAGATTGGATGAAAATGTCTGAAAAGATTGCAGAAAATCTCTTGATAAGAAAGACGGGATAGAATGGACTGATCAGATAAAGTGACAAAGTCACGGGATAAGGAAGACTGACTCGGGAAATGAGAGCTAGGGCAATCTATAAGATAGACCACGGGGGAAAATACATCCTCATTGTCATCTACACCGTCACAAGAGCATAGTGCAAAGCGAAAATAAAGCAGCAACAGTTAGCAACGATGGCTTTGGTTCATAGTTTCGACCGTGTTCGCCGATTCTAGAGGCCAACGGAGGCAGGAGAGCCAGTGAGTACCACAAAACCTCCTTGTACTTTGATGCATTTATTATTGTCATTAATTCATACTAGGTAATGTAATAAATGTGCATTTATGTCAAGAAAATGTGTTTGTGTCCAAAAATGCGAATTTGTGTCTTCCAGGTCAAATCGGTAGTTCTGTGATGAACATATGCTGTCGATTGGATAAGCTGCTGAGAGGATACACTCAAGAAGGTCCTCTAGGGAAGACTAAGATAGATCAAGGCACTTTGTGATGAACAGTGAGTACCAAGATAGAGTACTTTGTGATGAACAGGGAGTACTAAAATATGAGCAGCACTTTGTGATGAACAGAGAGTGCAAATGTGAGTAACACTTTGTGATGAACACTGAGTGTCACACACGTAGTACTTTGTGATGAACAGGGAGTACTACTAGGATAGATAGCAACACTTTGTGATGAACAGTGAGTGTCACTAGGATAAATAGCTATGTGCATTTAGATAGTGAGTAGCATTTTGTGATAAACAGTGAATGCCACGATAACTGACATGATTGAGTTGCTTGACTGTAGGAGTACTTGCTGATGCTGGAGTCACGGGAGAGATTCCCATCGACTCAGAGGTTGCGACCTGAGTTGACACTTGAAGACCAAGCCACAATTGAGGCTATGGGATTGAGATACATTCTGTATGTGCCCAGAAAGTCATTGTACCTGTTTGCATGGAGATAAGACAGTCACAAACAAGGAATGCCCCAGTTCATACTAGACTCACAGTGTCCTCATATCCTTGGACAAGTCATAGCATTACTAAAAGACAATCGACAGACAGCAAATGCAAATAGGTGACGATACCCCATCCTCGCCTTTCTAGTCAAAGACATCCTGGAGATAGAATCTCTAGTCAAAGACATCCTGGAAAAGCTAAAAGACATGTCACCAAAAAGATAAAATCAAAAGAAAACCAAGACTCGACACCAACATCCACTGTAGTCCTCAAGTTTAGTGTCTCTTGTCACTTGTTTAAGTCTTATTCGATTGTGGTCACAATGTTCACTTTCACAAAAAGGATAGATAGCACTGAACCATATGTTGTCTGAGTCTGTTGAAAGATTTGATTTTGTTGAAGCTCATTGTTGCTGCTGTGTCTCATTTGAAACTGACTGAATCCATGAAACTGATACTTTATTGCGGAGAAGGCGGAACTTTATTGTGGACTGGCGATGCAGATGTTGCTTTATTGCGGATTGTGCATGGACAGACTTGAAGGAAGCTGGAAGAAACTGTATTCCTCGAAACATGTGATGTTCTCAGTTCCACACCCATTACTAGACGTAGGATTTTGCCGTAGTCACAGATAGAATCTGATTTATTATGGATGGAAAGGGAGTGAAAAGGGAGGGTTATGGATGGCTAACCAATCTTAGGCAGATCAATAACAAGCCATGATGGAAATGGGTAAGTTTATTGTGAACGAATAGGTTGTGAGTGTGTGCAAAGTGAAAGATGAAAGAGAATCCTGAAGGAGAGAGGAGCAATGTCTCTACGCATGGCGCTGGTGACCCAGTTTTCACCATGGTACTTGCCCAAGGCGCCACCGAAGTGGTTTTCACCGTTGGACGAAATTATTTCTCTTTACTTTTCTCGATTTTTCAATTTTTTTTGTTGTCACAAGGCGCCTGTTTGCCAAGTTTTCACCAAGTAACGATTTTTTTGTTTTATAATTTTTTTGTATTTTTGAAATTTTTTTGATTTTTTTTTGTATTTTTGAATTAGGATGTTCCGAAGAGCTTATGTGTAGAACCTGCGAAGGTGCATGCTGTTGATAGGATCCTCCAAGGGTTCACCTTATGTAGTTGAGAGCTGATATGCCCCAGATCCATATACCGCTGTGATGATGTAAGGACCAAGCCAGTTTGGCTCGAACTTGCCCTTCTTATCTCTGTCTTGCTGATTCTTGGGGTTCTCTCTGAGTACTAAGTCACCTACCTCAAATGCGTGAGGCTTGACTTTGTGATTGTAGCTGCATTGTTCCTTGACTGAATGATGTGTAGCTTGAGTGACTGTCTTCCTTGATAAAGGAACTGAGATAGAATTACTAGTGTGTGGACTACACAGGCCCATATGCGTGTCACCTAAAGAAGTTTGGGCATCACTGATAGCAAAGTCCTTTAAGGAAGCTCCATTAAAGGTCCATGATGTATCACTAGAAGGAAAAGGATGTGTGGAACAAGTGGATGAATGATGAAGGCTTATGATTGCGAAAAGAAGTGAAAGTAGGATAGCATGATGGAGACTTAGGATCAACAAGTATGCTTTTTGACTTGAAATTTTAGAACTTTTGCCCCCAGTTATTTTGATATTAGGGGAGATCAACTCTTGTTCTTTTTGCTTCATAGGATTTTTATCCTTGACTTTGATTTTTTCAGAGTCCAATAGCTTTTGATTTTGATTTGGACTAAAGGACTTCTCTTTATTTTTGACTTTTAAATTTTTCTTTTCAAGGCTTGATTTTTGATCCCCAATTAGTAAGGGCTTTTGTAATTCTTGTTGATCCAAGTCTGGGAGTGGAGTGGAAATGGAATGAGTGGATGAAATAGTAAGGCTATGTGAGCTCTCAAGAGGGCTGGCAATACGCTCAATAGATTCTTCACTGGAACCACTCTTAGGACTATTGATATCAAGAGCTGCTTGCATCGCTAGAGGAGATTTGCATTCAGACTTAGTAGCCACAACACTAGGTGGTTCACACCCAATTCCTTGGTCTTGCATATTGCTTGTAGATTGTTCTTGTCGATTGAATGTCTTAGGAGACTGTGGGAGTTGATCAACATGAAAGATATACTCACCACATCCCATGTCTTTAATCTTGAACTTGTCTTCTTTTAGCTCTGCCTGTTTTGATGTAGAAGCTTTTAAGGATTCAGGATCCACATATGTCGATGAAGGAATAGCTTCGCGATTGACTGGGATTGTTATTTCTGATCTAGGTTGTAGATTGTTGCAATAGATGAATGGATTTGGATCCGCTTTGACGGTCACTTCAACTCCATTGTGTGGAAACTTGATACATCGATGATATGTAGATGGTATTGCTCTCATCTCATGAATCCATGGACGCCCTAGCAATATGTTGTATGTGAGATCCAGATCAAGGACTTGACAAACCACGTCCTTTGTGACTGGCCCTATTCTTAGTGGTAAGATGACCGTGCCCTTGGACGAACGCTCTTCATCATCATAAGCCTTAATAGTGATTTGGTTTGTAGAATTTACAGCTTTGTCAGAATATCCCAATTGTCTAATGGTGCTCAATGTACAAATATTAAGACCTGCTCCTCCATCTATCAGGACTCGTTTTATTCGGTGTTTATGTATGAAGGCTTCAATATGTAGAGGTGCATTATGAGGCTGACTTATGGAGGCGTCATCGGCTTCTGTGAATGTGAGGGAGTGTGGAACGGATAAATATCCCACCATGGCTTGAAACTGGTCCACGTTTAGATCAGTAGGGACGGCAGTATCTCTCAAGGTTTTATCAAGGATAGCTTTATGTGCAGGAGATATACGTAAGTGCTCAAGAATAGAGATGAGTGCGGGTGTTTTCCCTAGTTGTTCTACAAGGTCGTACTCAGGCTTGGTAGATGAAAGATTGGTATTCTTGGTAGAGGCACCTGGTAATGTGATCTTACCTCGACGGGTTGTAACATGACATCCAGAGGTAGATGCGGACGAAGATCCCACACCTTTTAGGACAATTTTGGGTCTTTGAGAAGGATTCTCAAGATTTTTGTTTTTGATAGTAATGGTAGAAATATGATTGTCCATTGAGATGTGATTGATAGTGGAATCATAATTGTAAGATGCTCTAGTGTAATTGGCTTGATCATCTGTGACTTTGCCTTTTCCCTTGTCATGTTTTGGGAATGGTTCCTTAAACACCTCATGCTCTTGGTTAGATGAATGTCCCTCAATCTCAATATCTCCTCTGTCAATGAGATCTTGTACAATGTTTTTCAATCGATGGCAATTACTTGTCTTATGACCCTTGCTCTTATGAAATTCACAAAATTCATCATCATTCCACCAATTCAGTTTTACCTTTGGTTCATATGGAGGAAAATCTGGGGCTGTGATCACTTTGTTTGCTACAAGCTTTTTGAATACTGATTCAAGTGGTTCTCCCAATGGAGTGTACTTCCTTCGTGGTTTGGAAGCTGTTTGATTGTTCACTTGATTGTTGGTAGAATTTGAACCAGAAAAGACGAACTTTGGTCTTACTGTGTTGGCATCAACAACACCATCATTAACCGTGTTCTTGTTCTTGTTCCAAAATTTTGGTTTGTCCTTTCCTTTGAAATCCTCTTTGTTTTCTTTGAATAGTTTGATAACTCCTTGTTCAATTAAGACTCTTTCTGTTGCTAGGCCCTTTTCAATGACATCCTTGAATGTAGACAAACAAGCTTTTCTGAGATCATAGCCAATAGCCTTGTTAACATTTTGTGTGAACATTTCCACCATTTGTTTTTGCGGAATTTCGCAAGAGCATCTGCTAGCTAAGTTTCTCCATCTTTGTAAAAATGACGCAAAAGATTCTCCTTCCTTTTGTTTAGTATTGCACAAGGTAGTAACTGAGACATTTGTTTCTATGTTGTAAGAGAAATGTTGAATGAATGCTTCTGCCAAGTCGCCCCATGACTTAATACCAGGAGGTAATTGAGAAAACCATTCCATAGCTTGATCTCCTAAGCTCTGTGGGAACAACCTCATTAAGTATGTTTCTTCTGCCGCTACCTCAATACAGGCTGTGAAGAATTGTCTTATGTGTGCCTTGGGGTCTCCTCTCCCTCTATATTTGTCAAATTTCGGTGTTACAAAGTGCGGAGGAAACGGAGGCATTGGAATGCTCTTATCGAAGGGATAAGGGCATATATCTCTCATAGTATATGTGGGTTTTGATGTGCCCATGTCTTCCACTTTCTTTTGTAGATCTCTAATTTGTTGCTCCAAATTATTTTTGGGAGGAGACTGATTTCTTGTAGCATACCCCATGTTTGTAACACCCATTTGAGGAGGAGCTTGTTGCATGTATGGATGATACTGATCGTAGACATGTCCATATGGAGGTCTATATTGTTGTGACATATATGGAGCACTTGGCATAACTTCTTGCTGAGGGACCCCATATCTGTTTTGTGTGTATAAACCATATTCAATAGGCCTTTCATTTTCCATTGTGTTGCCCCCAATTTTGACATGAGGTCTCCTTGTGTCAAAATTTTGAGGATGTCCTTGAGTATCCACTTGTCTTGATTGATCCATACCTTGAGCATGTGTTTGAGCATAAGGCCTCCATGATGGTCTTTGAATGTAAGTATCATATGTTTGAGCTTGTGTATGTGGGATTGCTGGTTTTTGAAGCAAAACTGATGGTGACTCAGGCATCATATTCGGTCCTCTATTTCCTCCACTATTTGGTCTCCTTTGATCCATGTTGGGTTGAGCTTGTTGTGAAGGTCGACTTTCCATAAGTTGAGATAAGTCAAAATCATGTGGTATTTTAGCTCCACTTTGTGCCATCATGTTTAGAAAGTATTGACAATCTCTCTTCATTATCTCTTCAACCAATCTATTGAATTGAGGATCCATTATGGATTCTTGTATGTCTGCTGATAGTATTGAAGAGTTGTCAACATTGTCATTGTGTGTAGTATTGTTGTTTATAGCGTTTGCGCTTTCCACATTTGGATTGTTTCTATAAACATTCATGTCTGGTAATGTAGTGTGCTCAAGATTGTAGAATAGATCATTGTCATACTCATAAGAACTCATGTTTGCAGATTCTTGAGCTTCTTTAGCTATTCTCCTAGATTTTTGAAGGCGGGTTTCAACCATGAACTAGGTGTTAGACCAAGATGTGAGAGACTAGATGAAAAATGAAAAGAGTATGGAAGACCAAGAGTTGTATGGAGTGTAAATGAATCTTAGGTGTACTTGCAATGTCCAAAGTGTAAGACCAAGTATGTAAGTAGTAGAGTAGGTGTGACTTCCAAAGAGAGGATAGTTTCTCTTGATGAGGTAAGCTGACCTTGACTCTAAGTAAGACCAAATGAGACCCAAAGGTAAGAAACCTTGATGAGGGACCACTTAGCAAAGTGTAGTTGTATGTAGTGTGTTGACAAAGTATGATAAGGACAAGCAAGTGACCTTTTGACTCAAGTTTAGACAAGTATGAATGTAAAATGAGGTATGAAGCAATGATGGACTATGTGAGACCTTAGAACAGGCTGAATGCTAGATGAAACCTGAAGAGACAACCTAGGAAGCTCAAGTATTCTGAAACTGATTTCTTTTGTTTGATGGACTCTGAAATTTTCTTGCAATTTTAAACACAGACGCGACTGTATCCTTCACAGACGCGGTTTCCTGACACAGACGCTACTCTGTTAAACATAGACGTGATTCTGAGATTTTCCTGTTGATGTTTGCTGGGACTGTAACAGTTTTTTTTTTTTTTTTGCAATTGTGGACACAGACGCGCCTGTATACTTCACAGACGCGATTCCCAAACACAGACGTGTCTCTGTTCGACACAGACGCTGATAAAAACATAGACACTATTCTGTACTTCACAGACGCGTTTATCCGACACAGACACGGTTTGAACAGACACAGACGCATTTCTGTAACCTTAGTGCAATCTTTCCTATCTGTGAATTTGTTTTGCTGTGACCAAATCTGATTGTTCGACTGTTTTTCGTGACAAGAGGACACAATGTTGATAACTCAATGTTTGCAAACTGTTTAGACTCCAAAAAGTGTGTTGTTTGATGTAAAAAGTTTTTGCATACACTTGAAGACACAAAAGACACAATGTTTTGCTGTTTTGTTTTGAGTGTTTGAGTGTTTAGCATAAGTCAAGCACAATTCTTATGGCTGGCCAAGACAATAGTTGTTGATCCCACATGGGGTTTTACCCCTGAGGCTACGCTATTCAGAGCGGATACTTAGATGCTTGACCTCACTGGCTCCACCCTCGGCACTCACTTCTCGAGTCAGCCAAGCATCAGTCCCCATGAAAACTCCCCATGGCGAACTTTGTATCTCTACTAAGAACCGTATGTGTGTGGGCCGCTACCAGAGGTCCGACCTCCTGCCCCAACAACTAGAAGGATTTGGGCCTCTAAAACAAAATGGTGCTAGTAAGGGCATCCGCTCGTGTGGCCATACATGCGGCACTTTCAGCTCTATAAATACAGAAGGCTCCCAGCTGGTAGGGGTTACGCCCTACAAATGATCAAATAAATTTGATCAAACGGGTTTATGGGGAGACATAGTGTCGGTATGAACTAATCAGCACACGTTATTCATAGTTTTCACCATGAATACATTTGATTATAGTGGTTTGGATGAGGTGGGTTTTCCTCGCTACCACTTGGGTCGTTCTCTTCTCACTAGTAGTCCTAATGACCACACGGGAAGACAGGCCCTCTAAAGAGTAAACAAAAAGAGCCTATTGCTCAAGACACAAAAGACAATGATTCAATTTTAGTGCACCAATTGAAGTGTTTGCTAAGCTATGAAACAAAGCACACAATAAAAATTACAAAACCCTAGCTAAGGCCCTGCAACAAAATTGTTAGTAGTTTGGGTTGTTTCAAATGATAACCCCTTCCTACAAGCACACAAGTTAGGTAAATTTTAGAAAACCCAAAAAGACTTTGTGAAAAGGGGCCTTCAACAAAAACGTATTTGCTTCCAAAGCAAGCTGCACAAACCAGGTTAGCTAGATCTGCAAAGGTTAGCCGAAAATAAACCAGATCTGAAACCTTAAGTACCAAATCCGAAAACCCGAATCAAAGAAACTTGAAAAATTTGCAAAACAGAAAGCACAGACGCCTTTATACCAGACACAGACACGTCTGAACTACACAGACGTGGTTCTGTAGTTCACAGACGCGATCAGAGGACACAGACGCGACTCCCGAACTCAGACGCGATAAGATCAGTCATAGACGCGATTAAAATTCTCAGACGCGATTCCAGAAACCTGCAAAAGTAAAAATCTAGCAAAAACACAGGCGCGATTCACGATATCACAGACGCTTCTGAAACACAAAAACGCGATCCGAACACTCGCAGATGCGAAAAAAAAAACCTAAAATGTCGTCGAAATCGTCCGATCTGCAACTTCAAAAATGCAAAATCTGCAACAAAAATGTTAAATGCAAAGGGACAAGAGTCCCACCGGGCGTGCCAAAATGTATATGGTGAAAATGGATAACAAATAACAACAATATTGAAAGACTAAAATGGATTCAACCACCAAACCCTAGCCTAACAACAACAAAGATCCACCATAACATATGAAGATTACCTAAGACAATGCAAAATAACTCAAAATCATAAAGATTATACCATCACATGTCCAATAGGGTTTTGATCTCCATTCTTTCTATCTCCATTGATCTTGTTTGATATGCTTGCTCTCAGATTTTTGTATGCACAAGAGCTCAATAAAGAACGGAATGTGGTTGCAAGTGGAATTGTAGTGTAGCCAAGTTGCATGAAAGATCATTAGCATGAGTGATTAGGGTATGTCATTAGGGATTAGGGTTTGACAATGAAGAAAGCATCTCGTTAAATAGAAGACACAATAAGAAATGGAGGGTTAAGATTGAGAGGTGTAAAAAGAGAGGTCGGCTAGGATTAGAGGGTAGGTATAAGAAATACCAAAATAATGAAAGGGGTAGGTAGTGTAGGAATTAAGAGATGAATGACATGTGTCATGTGTAGAAAAAGATAATGAATTAATTAAATAAATAAAGATTTATTTAATTAATAGAAGAAGTGGGATAATTAAATAAATAAAATATTTATTTAATTTAGGAAAGGGATAATTTAAATAAATAAATGTATTTATTTAAATGAGAAATAAGGCTAGAAGAGGATAAATGAATTAATTAAATAAATAAAAATTTATTTAATTAATAGAAGAATTAGGCTTAGATAATTAAATAAATAAAATATTTATTTCATTAGACATGACAATTTTGAGTGTCTACAGTCACCTTGTCAGAGGATTTACAAAAATGGTTGTTAGACCAACTCTGTTAAGAGATTTCGGTATCACTGCTACAATGGTTAGAAAGCAACAATGAAGTGATCGGAATTAAATACAACTTATCTTGCTGATATAGATCTCTGTTCTGCGCCAATAGATCCTTACTGATCACATATATCTTTTCTGCACCTCAAGGATATCAGAATTCGCACATTTCTGCTCCTTCACATTTCCATACTTCTCACACTTCGAAATCGCAACTTGATCTCTCATATATACTATTCAGGTTACCAAGTCGGCCCAATTACAAGTTAAAATAAATATTACATAGGTCGGCTACATATACAAGTTTCAATAAATAAATTCTACTTCGGTCGACTGCATAAACATTTCACTGATGCTCGGTGAACACTGTTGATTCTTCGGTAACCGACTGAACTCGGTAAGTACTGCGAACTTGGTAAAGACTGACTTTCTTTCACATATTCTTCGAAGACCGACTGAACTCGGTAAAGACTGCGAACTCGGTAAAGACTGACTTTCTTTCACATATTCTTCGAAGACCGACTGAACTCGGTAAAGACTGTGAACTCGGTATAGCATTTTGGAGTGCTAGGTAGACTCTGTAACTTGCTTCTCTTACCGTCTGAACTCGATAAACTCTGTCTAACTACCTTGCCGAACATGCTGAGCTCGGTAGACTGATATGACATTTGTGTAACATCAAAGACAATACACAATTAAACAATTGTATCCAACAATCTCCCTCTTTGGCATTGATGGCAACACAACATGTCATAGCAGAATGAAATTTGAAAGCAAGTCTTTTCTTTTATGACAGCAACATGCCGACATAACTTTCCCTTTGGATAGAGAACACTCCTTCTTTCAATAATCTCCCTCTGTGAAGTAACTTCATCTTTGGACGGTAAAACTCTCTCTCTTTATCAAACAACTCTCCCTCTTTATCTTAATGAACTTTCTTTCAAATTTTAGTAGGATATGACAATAAAACTCTCCCTCTTTGACAACACATGCCAAAGACAATAAGACTTCATCTGAGTTATAATGTACCTTTTGTACTGATTCATATGCAATATTTTCTTGATTATACTGCATCAACTAGTAGATTTTTCACTTAGGATGAGTTGATGCATCACTAAAACTTTTCTTTAGTGAATTTCAGATAGGGGAGTGACCCCTAACTTACCTCTTAGATACAAGAATGCATCCTTAGCCAATGGTTTTGTGAATATGTCAGCAATTTGTTCCTTTGTGTGAATATATTCCAATCTGATCTCCTTGTCCTGCACCAATTCTCGGACAAAATGATATTTTATTGCAATGTGCTTGGTTTTGGGATGCATCACTGGATTCTTAACAATGTCAATTGCACTTGTATTATCACAGAACATAACAATTGGTTCTTTGATTTCCATTTTCATGCCTGCCAATAGCTGTTTAAACCAAACAACATTTGAACAATTTACTGCTGCAGCAACATATTCTGCCTCTGCTGTAGATTGGGATATACAGTTCTGCTTTTTGCTTGTCCAGGAAACCAATCTCTTTCCTAGAAAGAATGCTCCTCCGCTTGTACTTTTTCTGTCATCAATGTTTCCTGCCCAATCAGCATCAGTAAATACTTTCAAATCAAAATTTCATCCAAATTTGTACCATAATCCATATTCTTCAGTTCCTTTCAAATATCTCATTATTCTTTTGATTGCCGTCATGTGACTTTCTCTTGGTTTTGCTGAGAATCTTGCAACAATACCAACTGCAAGAGCAATATCTGGCCTAGTATGAACAACATACTGCAGCTTTCCAATCATAGATCTATACAGTGTTTGATCTACTTCTTGTGATTCATCTTCCTTGGTAAGCTTCAATCCAGTACACATAGGAGTTCCAACTGGTTTACAATCTTCCATACCGAACTTTTTCAGTATCTCTTTGATGTATTTTGATTGAGTAATGTAGATACCATTTTTGTTCTGTTGAATTTGAAGACCAACAAAGAATTTGATCTCACCAAACATAGACATTTCAAATTCCTTATTCATTTGTACTGAAAATTATTTGCAAAGATCATCATTTCCTGTGAAAATAGTATCATCTACAAATATTTCTGCTAAGACAATTTTGTTATCTGATCCTTCCTTGATATACAAGCTACTGTTATCATTAGTTTTTTTGAAATCCAATCTGAATAAGATAGTTATGCAATCTTTCATACCATGCTCTAGGGGCTTGTTTCAGACCATACAATGCTTTATGTAATTTGCAGACCATGTCCTTCTTTTGTGGATCAACAAAACCTTCAGGTTGTTCAATATAAACCTCTTCATCCAATATACCATTAAGAAATGCAGATTTAACATCCATCTGATAAACTTTGAATCCTTTGTAGGCGGCATATGCAAGTAAGGTTCTGACTCCTTCCAATCTTGCAACAGGAGCAAAAGTTTCTCCATAGTCTATTCCTTCTTGTTGAGCATATCCTTTGCATACTAGTCTTGCTTTGTTTCTTGAAACTTTGCCATCTTCATTCAGTTTATTTCTGAATACCCACTTAGTTCCAATCACATTTTTATCCTTAGGTCTGGGTACAAGAGTCCATGTCTTGTTTTTCTCTATCTGTTCTATCTCTTCTTTCATAGCCTCTGTCCAACTATCATTTCCCAATGCATCTTTGACATTTCTAGGTTCAAAATCAGCAAGTAAACAAGTGCTTTTCAACTTACCTCTTGTCATGGTTCCTTCAGATTTGTCTCCAATGATCTGATCTGCTGAATGATGTCGTCTGACATACTCGGCTAATACAGGTTTCTTGCCTTTAGAATGAATTTCATCATTGTCCTCTTGTTCTTCAACTGGCTGGTCCGGCTCGGTAAATATTGGCTCGGTTTCTTCAGACTCGGTAGACACTGGTTCTGGTTCATCAGACTCGGTAGATACTGGCTCGTTTTGCTCTTTCTATAACTCGGTTACTGATGACTCGGGAGTAGAAGATTCTTGATTAGTAGATGTATCTGGTATTGTATCAGGTTCAATAGACACAAATCTTCTATAATCTTCTGGTTCTCTTTTGCTTTCTTCTTCAGATCTTTCTGCAAACTCATCAACTTTCACATGTGCACTTTCTATAACTTTATGAGTAGACAAGTTCAAACATCTATATGCTTTACTCTTGCAAGAATATCTGAGGAATATGCCTTCATCACCTTTCACATCAAATTTTCCTTTTCTAGATTCTTTCAAAATGTAACATTTACTTCCAAATACTTTTAGGTAACTTACATTAGGTTTGTAGCCATACCATAATTCATAGGGGGTTTTGAATGAGTCCTTCTTCAGCTGTACTCAGTTCAAGGTATGAACAGCAGTGCTGATAGCTTCCTTCCAGTATTTGATAGCAATATTCTTTTCAATCATTAAGGTTCTTGCACAATCCATGATAGATTTGTTCCTTCTTTCAGCTATTCTATTTTGCTCAGGAGTTCTAGGGGCTGATACTTGTCTTTTGATTCCTCTTTCAATGCAAAAGTTATTGAATTCATGAGAGATGAATTCACCACCTCTGTCTGACCTTAGACATTTAAGTCTTTTACCTGTTTCTTTTTCTACTCTGGCCAAATACCATTTGAACTTTTCAAATGCTTCTGATTTGTTCCTTAAATACATGATAGTCATCATTCTTGAGTAATCATCAACAAAAAGAATGAAGAACTTTTCTCCAGTATAACTTTCAGTTCCTATGGGTCCACATAAATCAGTATGCACAATTTCTAATATATCTTCAGATTGATAGTTTTTGCTTTTGAAACTAGTCTTTCCCATCTTTCCAATTTGACAATTCTTACATAGACCGACCTCGGGTTTCTTTATATCTGGAATACCTCTTACTTTTCTGAATTTACTTATTCTCACTAGGTTATCAAAATTTACATGACATAACCTTTTGTGCCATAACCAACTTTCTTCAACTTGAGCAATAAAACATGAATTTTCACTTGTTTCAAATCAGAACAAATTACCTTTTGTTTGAGTGCCTGATCCAATCAGCTTTCCTTGATTATTTAGCAGTTTGGCCTTTCCATGCATGAATTCCACCTTGAGTCCACTATTAAGTAGCTGTGCCACACTCATCAAGTTGTGATTGAGACCTTCAACCCAGTAGGCATCATCAAATACAAGTTCTTTGGTTATAGGGATTCTACCTCTTCCTTTTATGTAGCGAGGTTCATTATTACCAAACCTTACACTACCTCCATCATAGTCTATAAAATGTTCAAACTTGGTTTTATCACCAGTCATATGATGAGAGCAACCACTGTCTATGATCCAAATATCATTTTTGCTTATATGAGAAATAAGTGCCATCTTATCTTCCTCATCATTATCAGAATCATCTCTTATAGCAATATAAACAATTTCATCTTCACTATTATCAGAATCCTTAGCCATAAAGCATGTTTTCTTACCTTTGAATGATTTGTAGTCCTTTTTGCCATTCTATTTGTGATCTTTTCTTCTCATCTTTGCTCTGCTTGTTTGGGCATCTAGCAGCAATATGACCGACTTCATCACATGAAAAACAGATTAGAGGAACTTTGCCTTTGTATTTTCCTCTACCTTTGGAATATTTCCTTGCTAGAAGAGCTTCAATTATTTCAAGATCACTGTCTAAACTTGGTTCTGATTCATCTTCACTTTCTGACCGAGATTCCTTTTTCTTTTTGCCTTTCTCCTTGAGTGAAACCTTAGCTTCAAATGCTGATTCCATGTTTTTGGAAGCTGGAACATAGTTGTCATAGTTGTCTAACTCAAATGCAGTTAATCTTCCAACTATGGCCTCTAAATTTATCTTGTGATTTGCTTCACATCTTCTTTCCTGAATTGCAGAAACTCTGATTGCATAAATGGGTAGTAATGTTCTGAGAACTTTGCTTATGACTGTTTCCTCTGAGATATCACCTCCAAAAGCTTTGATTGCACTGACACTGGCTTTGACTCTTTCAACATACTTTGCAATATTTTCATCCTCACTCATTTTTAATTGATCAAACTGTCCTCTCAAGCTTTCTGCTTTGGCTCTTCTCACATTGTCATCACCACCATAGATATCTTTCAGCTTGTTCCACATTTCAAATGCAGTTTTGCAGTCTTTGACATCATCAAACTCTTCATAGCTTAGGGCAGATGCAATGTCTATCATCATGGTGTTATGAGTCTTCTTTGCAGCAATATCAGCAACAGTTAGTGTACCAGTGGGTGTCACATATTCTGTGTCAAGATGTGTCAATCCTGCATCTCCAATGGAAGCCAAATGGAGTCTCATGAGACCTTGCCATGCTGAAAAGTTATTTCTGTTTAGCCTTGGAATTTCCCTTTTGTAAGACATCTTGATCTTTAGCTTAGATCCTTGAAATCCTTCCTACAAGCACCGAAAGCTCTGATACCAATTGTTGGAAATATGGATGGAGTAACTGAGAGGGGAGGGGTGAATCAGTTACCACAAAAATAAATCCACAAGTCCCTTAGATGTCTTAAATATAAACTGCTGAAACTCGGTAAATTAACTTATCATTGTTCATTAAACATTAACATGCATAAAACAAATAACATGAACACAAGTAACACCAGTTATAACGTGGAAACCCAATTCTGGGAAAACCACCAATGTAACTAGTTACTGATTTTCACTCTTCTAAAGTGAGCCCTGTTAGGAGCCAACCCTGTTAAAGGTTACAAAACACACTGTTAGGTGTGACCCTGTTAGAGGATTTAATCACCCTGCTAGGAGTGGCCTTGTGAAAGGTCTTAAGAACAATTCAACTGAATTGTCACCTTGTCAGAGGATTTACAAAAATGGTTGTTAGACCAACTCTGTTAAGAGATTTCGGTATCACTGCTACAATGGTTAGAAAGCAACAATGAAGTGATCTGAATTAAATACAACTTATCTTGCTGATATAGATCTCTGTTCTGCGCCAATAGATCCTTACTGATCACATATATCTTTTCTGCACCTCAAGGATATCAGAATTCGCACATTTCTGCTCCTTCACATTTCCATACTTCTCACACTTCGAAATCGCAACTTGATCTCTCATATATACTATTCAGGTTACCAAGTCGGCCCAATTACAAGTTAAAATAAATATTACATAGGTCGGCTACATATACAAGTTTCAATAAATAAATTCTACTTCGGTCGGCTACATAAACATTTCACTGATGCTCGGTGAACACTGTTGATTCTTCGGTAACCGACTGAACTCGGTAAGTACTGCGAACTTGGTAAAGACTGACTTTCTTTCACATATTCTTCGAAGACCGACTGAACTCGGTAAAGACTGCAAACTCGGTAAAGACTGACTTTCTTTCACATATTCTTCGAAGACCGACTGAACTCGGTAAAGACTGCGAACTCGGTATAGCATTCTGGAGTGCTAGGTAGACTCTATAACTTGCTTCTCTTACCGTCTGAACTCGGTAGACTCTGTCTAACTGCCTTGCCGAACATGCTGAGCTCGTTAGACTGATATGACATTTGTGTAACATCAAAGACAATACACAATTAAACAATTGTATCTGTAGACACCTAAAAATGGTCAACGCTTGCGGAGTCATACTTTAACATTTGCGCATTGCCTCATTTTAGGTTTTTCAATCACATTAACATTTCTCCTATGTCACGCACTTGGTTTTTATCATTTGTGAGCATCGAGTCTTTCTTCTGTATTCTTCATTCATCTCGCCTTCGAATTTGGTCTTGTCGACAATAATCTTTAATCATGATTTTGGTCGATCTTTGTCCTTGTCAATCTTGTCATATTGCGATCGATTCGTCATTGATCCTTGTCCTTTTTAATCATGTCAATTTGGTCGATTTGTCATTGATTTTTGTCAACCAATCTCAATCAAATCATTTATCACATTGGTCATTTATCAATCCAAAATCAAATCAAATCGAGTCAATTATCTTTCAAGACCTAATTCATCTTCCAAGGTTTTATGATTTATTTATTTAATCTTGTTTGGCATTTCTTCCTCTAGGATTGAATAATTTATTTATTTATCCTAGGTCTTCGTGTCACAATTAAATGTTTCATTTAATTGGCTAATCAATTATTCCTCTTATTATAAATTAATTAATAAATGAAAAATTATTAATTAATTTATCTAATTTTCCTAATTTTTCATTTCCTTTTTGTGAATTAATTGATAAATGAGAAATTATTAATTAATTCACTAAGTTCCTATTTTCCTCATTTTCTAATTTCCTAATTTCTAAATTCTAATTCCTAATTTCCACCTATTTTCTAATTTTCTAATTCAAATTCCACCTAATTAACTTGTCTCTAGTTCTCCCTATTTTTGTGCTTCATGCGTCATACTCTTGACATAGCAATTTGTCATAGAATTTGTCATAAATTGTCATAAAATTCTTGACATAGAAATGTGTCATAGAATTTGTCATAAAATGTCATAAATTCTTGACATAGAAATTTGTCATGAATTGTCATAAGCCTTGCATAGCAATTTGTCATGGATATGTCACAATTTTGCTATTATTGATTTGAATTTCTATTCAAATCTCTTTCATACTAATTTGCTCATTTATCCAATTCTTCTATAAATTGGATGTTTTCTTCAAAATCCTTCATGAATCTTGAATTTTTACCGAACCTTCGTTTCTAGTACTCTTGAGCCTTTTTGCTTTCAAATTGTGTGGGCACTCGTAGGTGAGATCCACAAAACTATTGAAGAGGAAAGAACAACAATGGAGCCGCATGGAAGAAGCATATGGTTTGCATAATTTTCATTTCGAATGCTTCATTTTCATACCTTCATTGAATGTGCTTTAGAATTAGGTTCATTTTAATGAGTATTTCTTTGATTCAGCTATCATGTCTTGTGTTTTTTATTGATCTACTTATTTTGATGATTCCTAATTTCTACTCCACATTAATTGGTGAACCCGACGTGAATACTAACCTTCTAACCATCTTACTGTGTTTTGGAGTGCTTCTAAGCTGATTTGCAGGTCAAAAGCTCAAAAACAGAGCCGTGTAGGGTATTCTGAAGACTTCTGCGCTTGTGTGAAGCATCTTGCGCCTATGTTGAAACATCTTGCGCTTGTGTTGAAGACTTATGCGCTTGTGTTTGACATCCTGCGCTTGTGTCCTAACTTCTGCGCCTGTGTAAAGTCCAGAACAGAGGTGAAAAATGCAGTTTTTACTTGAAAAATTTTATATGTTTTAGTAAATTGCAATTTTGAGGGTCTTCGGTGCATTTGTGGACAAATATGGTGCCCCATTGATGTTTCCGAAAGTTGGTTTTAGATTATTTGAATACCTTTCCAACGCATCAAACGGTTTGTAATTCGGAGCTAGGATGAGAAAGTTATGCCTTCTCAAAGTGGACTGAAATTTTTAGTTTTTTTTGATAATTTTGATAAATCAGATCATCTATGCTTTGGATTTTGGTACTAATTATTTGTGCAGGATCTTGGCATACGCATGAAAAAGACTACAAATCAAACTACTAATGTGTGTTATGCAGATTCGATGGCCAAAGACAACAAATCAAACTTCTGACATGTGTTTTGCAGGTTGCCTTGGAGAAACAACCAAATTGTGTGTTTGAGATTTTTAATTAGGCACTTAGTGATTTTTTAAATAGGATTGGAATGAACATTTGTTTTCTTTGATTGTTAAGTATGACATTGGAGTAGGAGAGTATGCTCTCATCCTTTTTAGGGTGATCAGAAATCCAGATCTTCGATACCATGCTTGTGTTGTTGATTGAGTGTCTCCTTTAGAGGGCCTGCCTTCCCGACCACTTTGCTTTAGCAAGCAAGTGATAATCGTGAGAAGGGGACGACCCAAAGTGAGTACGGCTAGAATTCCTTGGCATTCTAACTCACTATAAACAAATACCTGATGAGCGAAAGCTTTGAAGGAAGTGTTACGTGGGAATTGCAGTTACTTGGGAAGTGATGCCCCTTGAACTCTTTCTCATATCAGCATCTAAGTAGGGCCTCTTGGTCTAAATCGCGCTTGCGCGACTACATTTGTTTGGTATCTTGATGGGCTTAATGTCTCAATCATGCTTGCATGACATCAAGGAGTAACGCTTAACAGAAATCCTTACTACATACCTTGTTTTTAGAGGCCAAAAACCCTTCTAGTTGCTTGAGAAGGACAAGTTCAGATACTTGGAAGAGATACTAAGTTCGCCATGGGGAGATTCCATGGGAACTGATGCTTGGCTGCCCTGAGAAGTGAGTGCCGTGGAGGGGAGCCCGTGGGGTCAAGCATCTATGTATTCTCCTTGAATCTCATAATGAGTCTACCTCTCAAGTACCTAATGTCTTTGCCTACCCTAGGGAATGTGGAAATGAGCATGATTGTCTTGAGTCTAAGTTATAACATCTTGTATTCTTTGATTGTCAAAAGTTGAATGTTATCCCATTTCAAAAGCAAAACACATTGATCAAAACAAGATTAAACACAAGAGACATTCATCCAACAAAAATTCAACAAGATTCAAAGATCATATTCCTAAAGCATGGTTGTCCAACATTGGTCAAAAACTTGTCTCAACTCTTATGTCACTTGCATTTAGGTTCATCCTAGGTTGCATTTTGCAAAGTCATTGTCAAGTATCAAGGTTAGGTTTCACCTAAGTCATACTTCTTTTGCATATCAATAGAAGTCATCCATTTGCATATGTCCTCTTACATTAAAGTCATACCATTGTCATACATTTGCATTTGCATATCCCAAGTCTCTTCATTAAACCTAAGTCATTATCATATCATATTAAGATCATTTGTATATTAATTATCCTTTCGCATATAGTGTCAAACCTAGGTCTTGTCATACTTGAGTAATCCAAATCTTTGGTAAAACCCTAAGTCATTGTTAAGAAGTCTAGACCTTATCAAATCTTTGGTCCTTTTGTCATCAATATCATTTTGTCAAACCTCGCTTAGTATCCAAGCATATAGGGGAGACATTGTCATCTTGTCCTTTGTCAATTAAGTCCTTTTGTCCTTTGAGGTCTAGACATCATTTCAATTTCCTAAAGGTCCATCTCTTAGATTTGCATTCAAAAGTTTGTCAAAATCTTCAAAAACAACCAAAAACATAGATTGCATTTTCATTCATTTAGTTTTCATTTAGTTGCATATCATATATTATCCTTGAAAAATTCCAAAAAAAATATTGCATTTGCATAAGTGACATGTCTATTGAAACAAGATTCCAAGAACCAATGATGCAACAAAGTTTGACATATCAACCGACAATGCAATCAAATTTTAATCCAAGGCAATCACAATTCTATCCAACCCAACAACAAGGCAATATTGGTCAAACTTTTCATGATGATGTAAATGTCCAAATACAAAAACTAGAGGAGAAACTAGCTCAAGAAAATGAGATATTGGAACAAAGAGTGAAAAACATTGTGAAGAATAGATCACAAATGTCCAAAGTGTTTCGAAAATTTCCAGGTCAAAATCCAAATATTGAGCCAATTGATGTAAGATCTCTTCTTGAACGATCAGACATACCAGCTCTCCTCTCGCAAATAGAGATGATGAAACAATTACAAAAAAGGAGACAACATCAATTTCAACATTATGTGCCTCCACAACAAGAACAAGGTGTTTACTATCAATCAGATTTTCAACCATCACAACCAATGGTCCAACATATGCAACCAACACAATCAATGGTCCAATTTCAACAATATGTCCAACCCACTATACAATGTCAACAAATGGTTCAACCAATGGTGGAATATCAACAAGTTCAATCAACATATCAATGTCAACAACTGCCACCAAACATTCAACAACAAAACTTGCAACATGCACCAAGCCAAGTGTCAAACCTGTCAGAACAATTAAACCAAGTCCAATATCAAAACATGACATCAGATCAGGACCAAATTCTTGTCAAACAAGTTCAAACTCCAAATACAACCATGTCAAAACCTAAAAAGAAAGGTGGCTTTATTGCAATGATCTTAAGGAAACGACCAAGTGAATTCTTTGAAGAAGATAAAGGTAATACAATTATGTCTAGCGATGCCTCATCCCCTCACAAACAAATTGACTCTCCAGTGGCATCTATCCCTACACCTTTAGAAGTTTCACAAGAACCTTCTATATTGTCCTCATCAAACAATACACCCAAGGATGCAATTACCCAGGGGCTATCCATAATTGATTGCCATGATAATCCAATTCATGATGCACATCCTTGTCATGTTTCAGAAATACAAGACCCAATGCCACCATGCACTTTATTGCCATTACCTGTTTTAGAGGACCCCATTCCAAGTCCCTCTTCCTCATGTTCAAGCATTGATTCCTTGTCAGAATCCTCCATGCATATCCAAAGTCCAACCCCATGTCAAGAGGATAATTTAGAGCACGAAGAAATGAGTCCTCAAGTGAATCAAGATCAAGATCCTGAAAACTTATCATCCCATCCAATTGTGGACCAAGATCTCATCTTCCCAGACATGCATGATGATTCCCCTATTCTTGTCCATCCTATCCAAAGTCCTATTGACACTCCATTCCCCGAGCAAGATCAAGATATCCCAGTCCATCCAATCCCAAATGATCCCCTTCCATTCCAAGAGCACAATATCCTTTCAAATCCCATTGACATTCCACTTCCTAAGAAAGATCAAGATATCCCTTCTATCCTTTCCGATGATCCCATTAAAAGTCCAGAGCAAAGCACCTTTAAAGAGGAATCCAATGATCTTCCTCCTTGTCAAGATCAAATCATTCCTTCAGATCCTCCACAAGATTCACTTGTTCCTCCATCTCCTTGTCATAATGCTCCATATACACTCCAAGATCTCAGTTCTTTTGATGATCCCATTATTCCCCCCATTCTATCTCTTGAAGAACCTGTCATTGAACCATGTCCACTACACAATCCTAGTCCCCCTCATGATCCTAATCCCCCTCATGATTCTAACGTGTCAGTGCAAGATGTTCATGAACCTTCGACATGCATAATGGGTTCTTCCACTTTGGTGCAATCCGATCCATTTCAAGACCTCATTGTTTCTCTCATATCACATCCACCTCATAATGGACTCGCGTCTTCTTCCCAAAGCAAAGAGTGTCCTATTAGTCAAAATATTGATAAAGGCAAAGGGGTAGATCACCATAAGCAAGAATCCCTTCATATCAAAGAATATACTAATGGTCATGGCTACAGAGATCACACTCAAGGCGTTGGTATCCCTTCAAAGTCAAAATCCAAATGTCCACCTTCTCCATCATCGCTTCCATCCATTCTAGGTCCCTATATCCCTCCATCTCCTATGCAACATCATCAAAGGCACACATCTTGGAGAACCTTCCATCCATCCCACATGCCTCCATATCATTCCCATCCACATCAACATTCATTCCCTCCTCCAAGCAATTTGGATGCCAAGCATAAAAGTCATAAGTCTAAAAATCCACATGTATTCAAGGATCAACATGTCCAATCTAATCGGCATGTCAAAGCAAAGAAAAATATGATCCAAAAAGAAAAAGAAATATCCAAAAGGCCACAAAGGCCCACTGAGAAAAATAAAGCAAAGTCAAAATATATATGGGTTCCTAAATCCCTTGTGCAAGCAATGCACTCCAAGGAACCACAAAAGCATGAAAAATCAAAAACCATGTGGATCCCCAAGAAGCTCCTTGAAGCACAAAGAGAAACATCAAACTTGGCATCCAAAATAGCTATTCCTCCATCCAAACCTTCCAAGTCTATTCCTCCATCACCTTCTTCTTCCATTTTGGGCCCTTATGTCCCAAAATCCCTAGCTATTCCTCCATCCAAATCCCACAATCTGAGATACATTTTTCCTCCATCAGTCCATCACCCCTCAAGGTGTGTGCCAATGTCGATCTTGCCAACATTTCCATCTACTGAAGCCCAATTCTTCTAATACCCTATCCATTATCCAATCCATATTCTCCATCCTTCGATCCCTTTGATCCAATCCTTTGCATAAATCATTGCCTTAGTTTCATCTCATTGTCCATGTCCTTATCCTATCAACGTCTTTGAGCATACTTTTAAAGGTCATGGTCCATTCTTTTCAAGGCTACTATCCAAACAAAAAGACGCTTGAGTCCTTCTTCCATCCCCTATCATGTGTCCATCTTCTTCTGAAAAAGTCAAAAAAAAAAAAAAAAAAAAAAGTGAAAAAATGAAAAAAGACAAAAGAAAAAAGAAAAAAGTAAAGAAAAATAATTCGTCCACTGGTGAAAACCTGGCAAACAGGCACCTTGGGCAAGTACCATGATGAAAACCTGGCAAACAGGCGTCATGCGTAATTTATGAACTTCTTGCACACCACACTTGGGGGCAGGTTTCCTCCTTCATATCCTATTGCCCTTCATTATCCTATCATACCATGTCAATACCCTTCATATCCTATTGTCCCTCATGTCCATTTCCTCTTTCCACCTTTGATCTTGACAAGGTTGAGGATCATCATGAGCATCACGCATCTTGTTCACAGCTTTCAGTCTATCATAGCTTTTGGTCATTTATCCATTTGCTTATTATCACCTTTCATCCATATTCCCTGGCTTATTGCAACTTTCTGCCACTATCCCATATCCTATCCCGACCTTCAGTCCATGTCCCTTATCCATTCTTGGTCTTACTTATCCTATCCATATCTTATCACTATCCATACACTCTATTTCATTCCTTGATCTTGATCTGACATAAGGACGCAAAATTTAAACATGGTTTCAAAAACCTCTTGACATGTCCCTCATGCCATGTTCCTGCTTTACATTGTCATATCCAGTCTCTTGTCCCATCATGCAATAGCTCTTGGAAATTGCATCTACATTGTCTCCATAATAAAAGGCCTTTGTCTTCCTTCTATCCACCATCATTTTGGCAAGCCTATTTATTCACCTATCATATTTCTTGCCTTGCTAGACATTGGGGGCAAAATTTGAAAAAAAAAAAAATTCATAAAAAATTGAAAAAAGTCTTGAAAAAAAGTCATAAAAATTGAAAAAATGTCCTGAAAAAAAGATCATAAAAATTGAAAAAAGTCCTGAAAAAATTCCAAAAAAATCAAATAAAGTCCTGAAATGAAAACAAAAAAATTATAAAATTCACAAAACATGCATTTTGCAATAAAGTATTCCCTTTATGCATAGACAGATCACTGAGCATACATCCAATGACAATCAATCCAACACTGTGCTTTAATGAAATCATGCGTTAATAGATGAACCTTTTCAGTCAACTCAAACATTCAAACTGATCAAAATTGTCTTATCACTCGAATATCAGCATCAAAATCATTTGTCCTTGTCACATTATCATGGGTCTTATACAGGGTGTGGTATACTCGAAACCAGACTGTGTCCTGTCTTAGACGGGGTACCTCATTTCCTGAAACCAGACAGCATGATCGTCCTATCAGCGTGTTCAACTTTTGACAATGAAGATCAAGATGTTTGTTTGATTTGCTTGAATTTGTGAGTCTTATCTTTTTATTGATTTATCTTTGGCTTCGATCATGTTCCTATGTTGCTCGATGATGTCACCGAGTGATTTAGAGTGACCGGGATGGCTCATGATCCTTTTCTTTTTTGATTGTGATTGTCGTTTGTCTATGATGTGTCTGTCTTTTGCAAATCGGGTTGCATTTCAGCTCTGGCCTTCAATGCCATGATGCTACGCATCCATTTTGCTAAATAAAATAAAGGTTCTCACCTACAAAGTGCATTACTGAAAGCAAATTTTTGGTCATCTCTAACGGTCCTTTGTCTCATTTCTTCTTACTAACGTTTCTTCTGTCAGTCCGGATAGTCAGTTCGGTCTAGTGCTCTGATATCCAAAAACCTATGTTACGTCCTGCATCCATTTGGTTAGTACATTTGCATATTACATCAAGCCTTTTATCCATTTCATTTCATAAATACATCAAAAATCCATAAAAATACATCCATACATGTTCATAAACTAGTGCATAAGTCATCCATACATGCAAAAAAACATAAGTCTTGCATCCATCATATCGATGCATATCATATCACATATCATAATAATGTCGGAGTACAAAATCGGACTGTCTGTCCTAAGTATGGCCCGCAAGCTGACTACATAATGTCAAACTACATAATCTCCACTGTCTGTCATAAGGAGTACGTGCCTCTATCACTGGGTGCTTCCTCTGTCCTCCTCATCCCCGTAATGTCCCGCAAACGCATCAAATTCATGAAATTCAAAACATGGGTTTTCGAGATACATACCGCTGCTCCTGCATCGTCCGGTCATCTGAATGTGCGTACACGTTCTCCAAGGTGATCCGCCGTTGGAATGTTCACCATCTGTCTGCAAGTGTCCTTGTCCAGAGCAACAAATCCTCCTCTTTAGCTAGTGCAAATGAGTCATTTTCACCCTCTTGGTCCCATTTATAGCTCTTTGTCATTACATAGATGGACGTGCGTCCTCTCCATCTTATGTTGGTCGCGGTCTTGTGCACATTAAATTGTTGTCTGTCATGCATCCGATCTCCGATTGTCAGTTTGTTCGATCCTATCATTTT
Source organism: Cryptomeria japonica (assembly GCF_030272615.1). NCBI lineage: Eukaryota > Viridiplantae > Streptophyta > Pinopsida > Cupressales > Cupressaceae > Cryptomeria > Cryptomeria japonica. The sequence continues at coordinate 658,407,904 of NC_081411.1, read as the reverse complement.
TTATCGATCAATTGGCCTCTTTTCCACATGTTTCCGGCCAATTCCTCGAGGGGGCATGCATATGTCATTGTTATTGTCTGGGGCATTTTCATATGTCATTATTATTGTCTGGGGCATTTTCATTATTGTTCTTTGAAACAACGCTTAAAATCACATTGTCTCAAAGAGGGGCAAAATGTAGACACCTAAAAATGGTCAACGCTTGCGGAGTCATACTTTAACATTTGCGCATTGCCTCATTTTAGGTTTTTCAATCACATTAACATTTCTCCTATGTCACGCACTTGGTTTTTATCATTTGTGAGCATCGAGTCTTTCTTCTGTATTCTTCATTCATCTCGCCTTCGAATTTGGTCTTGTCGACAATAATCTTTAATCATGATTTTGGTCAATCTTTGTCCTTGTCAATCTTGTCATATTGCGATCGATTCGTCATTGATCCTTGTCCTTTTTAATCATGTCAATTTGGTCAATTTTTCATTGATTTTTGTCAACCAATCTCAATCAAATCATTTATCACATTGGTCATTTATCAATCCAAAATCAAATCAAATCGAGTCAATTATCTTTCAAGACCTAATTCATCTTCCAAGGTTTTATGATTTATTTATTTAATCTTGTTTGGCATTTCTTCCTCTAGGATTGAATAATTTATTTATTTATCCTAGGTCTTCGTGTCACAATTAAATGTTTCATTTAATTGGCTAATCAATTATTCCTCTTATTATAAATTAATTAATAAATGAAAAATTATTAATTAATTTATCTAATTTTCCTAATTTTTCATTTCCTTTTTGTGAATTAATTGATAAATGAGAAATTATTAATTAATTCACTAAGTTCCTATTTTCCTCATTTTCTAATTTCCTAATTTCTAAATTCTAATTCCTAATTTCCACCTATTTTCTAATTTTCTAATTCAAATTCCACCTAATTAACTTGTCTCTAGTTCTCCCTATTTTTGTGCTTCATGCGTCATACTCTTGACATAGCAATTTGTCATAGAATTTGTCATAAATTGTCATAAAATTCTTGACATAGAAATGTGTCATAGAATTTGTCATAAAATGTCATAAATTCTTGACATAGAAATTTGTCATGAATTGTCATAAGCCTTGCATAGCAATTTGTCATGGATATGTCATAATTTTGCTATTATTGATTTGAATTTCTATTCAAATCTCTTTCATACTAATTTGCTCATTTATCCAATTCTTCTATAAATTGGATGTTTTCTTCAAAATCCTTCATGAATCTCGAATTTTTACCGAACCTTCATTTCTAGTACTCTTGAGCCTTTTTGCTTTCAAATTGTGTGAGCACTCGTAGGTGAGATCCACAAAACTATTGAAGAGGAAAGAACAACAATGGAGCCGCATGGAAGAAGCATATGGTTTGCATAATTTTCATTTTGAATGCTTCATTTTCATACCTTCATTGAATGTGCTTTAGAATTAGGTTCATTTTAATGAGTATTTCTTTGATTCAGCTATCATGTCTTGTGTTTTTGATTGATCTACTTATTTTGATGATTCCTAATTTCTATGCTACAGTATCCAACAGTAGGTTCCCACCATGCTTTTTCCCTTGACCGAGTTTTCCATGTCAGAAATCTTGGTGTTATGTGTGTTTATGTTGTGTTGTTGATTTTGTGTGTTCATGGTTATTTATCGGATTTGAGAATAAGTTTAAGTTGCATAAGTTTTTGAGACAACTAATTAACCCCCCTCTAAGTTGTCTACCCGAAATCAGAGCTATTTTCATCGAGAGGATTTTAGTATTAGAAATTTTAATAGCTAGACCCCTCAATGATCAGTTGTTTAGCATCATTGTGAACTTCAAGGCCAAATTTCAGGTGGTCAAGTATGTTTTTATTATCCATAGAATGTATACAAAGAGAATTGGAGATGAACTTAGAATGTAGGCATATTTCTGGTAAATAGTCATATGCCTACATTGTTTGATAGAGCAAAGAGTATAGCAGAAGGTGTAATGGTTATGAGATCAAAATCAGAGTGGAAGGTGGATCTCAAGACAATTCAAGGCCATATATTTCTTGATATTGTTGTGGATGATACACAAATTACCAAGAAATTAGGATCATACATGGATGCATTATCAAGGCTCAACAGTGGGATGACCAGAATAGAAACAATCAGATTAGAGATAGAAGATATAGAGTACCAAGCTACCAACAACATCTCAAAGGACTCCAAGAGCTCAAGAAACATGGATTTGAAGTTTCCTAGTCCTTTTTCTCCTCTGTTTCTGAGTTTTTCAAAATTATGAAATTTTATATTTTCCCACCTTTTTTATTTTAATTATTTTCTCTCCTTTTCTTGAATGTGGCGGGCTTAAAATAATGTATTTTGAGGATGAATTGATGATCTTTAATATTTGCCTAAAGATATTGATCTTTATCCTTCTAATTAATTGCATATCTTTAAGAAGGATTTTTAAGAAGTTCTATGTCACCATGTATTAAATAGGTTTGTAGGGTTATCACACTTTTCAACATGATAAGGGAGCTTGAGAGAGGAAAAGGAGGATTTCAGATCATCTCAAATCATCTCTAACACCTACCACCTACGGAGCAAAGAAAAGGAATGTCTCTATATGTCAGGAGATCCAAAAAGTTGTTTGTCTATTTCTTAATATTGTAAAAGGTCCTAAGCTTGTTGCATCCTCAAGTTTTCTATAAGGGGATAATCAAGGCCTTATTTTTTCTTCTTCTTCTTCCTTGAGACAAAAATATAGATAATAAAATTTGATTGAGAGGGGCTATTGTATTGTTTTTCAACAAGGGCAAATAGTATGCAATAGTGTTCATATGTTTTGTAGTGCAGTATTATGATTTTGTGTCATGTCTTACTTGCAGTAAATTCTTTCAAAGGATATGCACATGTGTTTTACAAAATATAAACATATAGAAATATAATTATGTGATTTCTATGTTGTTTCTCTTTTCTTATTATCCAAAGCTTTATATGAATCAATAAAATCAAGGGTTTTTGGTTCATATCTCTTCACTGTATTGATTAGTTTGAGTGATTTTTAGCTTCTTTAAAAGTAGGAGATTAAACTTACTAATTTTATTCAAAGAGGCTCTATGCAGAGAGTAATAACTGAGATACAACTGAGAAATTAATTTCATGTTGTGATTGGCATTAGGTATCAATTATACAAGGCAAAAGATGGTGCAAAATATGCATATTTTATATTATAATAATGGTTCATCTAGCATCTAGCCCAATGGATGAGGCACTGATCATAATAATATATTCCTAACTATGGCACGGAGAAGATTTTGTTAAACAATACAATAATCATTTTGTGTTCATTTATTCTATCCATTCAAGTACATAGGATAATTAAGTTCTCATTGTGATCAGAATTGTATAGGGATGAGGGCCACATCTCATGAAGTTTAAATTTCACCGATTCACATAATAGTCCAAGAATATATCTATTGTAGCATCACACAAGCTCAAAAAATATCAAAGGTGTTATTGTAAGGGATACCCTGTTGGAATCAAGGAACACTAAGAAAGAGGGGGGGTGAATCAGTGTTCTACTAGAAATTAAATTTTCCGACTTAACCTTAAACCACCATAAGCATAAGCATGAAACTAAAATGCAAAAACACTAAATAATCAACCACAAAATCATAATACTGGGATTTTTACGTGGAAACCCAAATGGGAAAAACCACGATGGGATTTGAACCCACAATAGTATTCCACTATGGCCAATAGCAAAATAATATTACATGAAGGGGAATGCACAAGCATTCGGGCACACTGTCTAGAGCTTACAACTCAATTACAATAAGGGCTACAACCCCAGAAATCTCATTGCCTTATAGATCAATTACAGTGATAAATTACAATGAATGAACTCCAAAATAACATCTAATAATGCATGGATGAGTTTTGGTTAAGTGAAAAACTTTAACTGTACCACCTCTACTACCCTGCTCTATTTACTATCTTAGTCAGCTACTGGATCAAGAATGAGCATGTGAAACTTTGCCTAAAGGGATTCTCGATCACTACTTGCTCATATTACCTCATACCATACACCAAAAGGATAATCTACACTAGTCTTATATATCCGCAATCATAAAATAGACAATTATCAAGTCAGCTTGACCAGATCACCAAAAACAAAAGAGGATCACCAACAAGATGATAAAATGATGTCTATATGTCAGCCCTATCACCCCATGCATGATTCATAACATTGCAATAACCAGAAAGCTTCTAGACCAAAACTGCTTTTCTCAACCTGAATAACTGGAGCCAAATTACTGGTTACCGGACCACAATAACTTCTAGATATCAAACTTCATGATTACTAGATAGGATTCTTAAGAGGAGTTTCCATCAATGACAACCCTAAACTAATAATCAAGCATCAATATCCACCAGATGAGTGTCAATTGCCAAAAATCTCCCCCTTTGGTATTGATGGAAACACTCATGAAAAATGACTAAGTGTTGAAACAACCTAGATACCAAATCAAAATTTCTATCAAAATTTCTAAGGCTCCCCCTTAGAAAAAAAATCTACAACCTGTGACATGCTCTATGCATTTTTCACCTTTACTGTCCCCCTATGACAATAATGTCAAAGTAAGGGTGTTGTCCAAAAATTATATATAGGGATATCTATCAAAGACTTTACATATACTGTTGGCATTATGGATGAATTGATTATGTGTTGCATTGATGTTTTATCATTGATGTCAACACTAGCTATTATGGTTGCTTACCGATAGACAGGTTTTGGTTACTGGTAGAAGATCTAGTATAGACTATCTGTTGGACACTTCCGACATGTTTGGATCAATGAACTATGTTTGATTTTAGGTGTTACATGCTCCTGGAGTATGTTTTGGTTAGTTGGTATTGACTTGGTAATTAGATGCTATCATACACTCTTATAAACCCTTACTGGCATTGGTTTAAGGTTTAATCAGAAGAGCTTTCACTGAGGAATCTTGATAGGATGCATAAGTGGTGTTGGTGTGGCTTCTACATGGATTTTAAGATGCTAAAGATGTTTTTTGATCGTGCTTCAAACAGCTTGAAGACATTGCTTTAGCATGGTGGACCCAGAATAGGTCTGATGCCTATCTATGTTATGGACTGATATCATGTTAACACGTACTCTACATGTTACTAGGATGTTTCAGGATATTTTGTGGATTTGTTATTGTTGTTTTGGTCTTAAGCCAACATGGCATATCATTGTAATATGGATTTATGTAATGATCTTATTGTAATATCTTTTAGGTGGCTGACCTAATTGGTTTAGGCCTTAGGGTTTGTATAAAATGATGTAAGATCTCATTATAGATCATGCTATGGGAATATGCAATAAATGTCATGGTCTTGCAATGTAATATCATATGCAAAGGATTTTTGGTCGATCATAGGTGATCAAATTGGGCTTAAGGAAGAATTCAAAGGCCTCTGGTATTGAGCTTAATTGGGACTATAATCAGGCATGGTAGATGCTATCCCTAACAGTTCATTACTCTGGATTGTTGTCCATTTATCTTTAGGTGGTTATAACCTCTCTATAGTTAGTGAGACTCTTTTGTAATGAGCAGTGCACTCTGGGCAGTGTGCCTTCCTACATGTGCAGACCCCTCATTGTATCACATACTTTCTATAGAAGTATCATCTGATTGTGGGTAGGCTTCCTAACATGGTTTTTCCCTTTCCAGTTTTTCTATGTACAAATCATGGTGTTATGTGGTATGGTTGCTTTGCATTGATTATCTGTTTAATTGTTAAGTTGTATTGTTTACCAGTATCTATTTTTGCTTTACCGGTAATTAATTTGGTTAAAGGTTATTAAGTGGATTAATTGATATAATCTGTTAACAACTGATTCACCCCACCCTCTCAATTTTTCACCAATTATCCTAACCATTGGTATCAGAGCTTTGGTCATGTTTTGCAGAAGCTTAACCGCTTGAGGTAGATCCAATGGCAACTAATCCACTGGCAACTATTTTCTGAAGAGAAATCCCTAAGCTTGATGGAACAAATTATGGGATATGGAAAATTCGAATGGAGACTCATCTTAGATGTCTTGGCAAATATATTTGGGAGATCACTGAGAAAGGATACACACCTTATGATCCAGCATCCGGAAATCCTGCTTCTACAGACTTGGATAAGAATATTGAAAATGATTGCAGAGCTAGAGAAGCCCTCTTGTGTGCACTTATTGAACAACAGATCATGGGATTGACTGATAAATCATTAGCTAAGGTTATGTGGGATAAATTGCAAACTTTGAATGAAAGTGATCGTACTGTCAAAATTGCTAAACTTGATGGTTATCGGGGAAGCTATAAAAAGTTGAAGATGGAAGATAATGAAAGAATTGTTGTGTTTATGGAAAGAGTAAATGAGATTGTTATGATAATTCAATGTTGTGGAGGATCTCTAAGTGAAGATGAAATTGTTTCCAAAGTCTTGAGAGCCCTTCCACCGACTTACAAGATGAAGGAAAATGCAATTAATGAGCTAAGAACAATGGAAAACACTTCAGTTAACAGAGACATTCTGATTGGGAAATTATCTTCTTTTGAGCTTGAAGAATTTGGATCTTCTAGAGCTATAAAGTCTGAACCTTCTTTTCATGCATCATCACCATCATCTACTGACAAAAGTGATTGGAAATCCTTATATGCAAAAGAATTGGAAGATATGAGGAAAGAAGATGAAGAGTTTGAGAAACTTGAAGCCTTATTTGCTAGAAGAGTACCTAAAGGTCCGATAGGAAGTAAGTATGAAGGAAAAACACCTTTTAAATGTTTTACATGTAATAAGATTGGTCATTTTACATCTAGATGTCCTGAAAGGAATGCAAGATTTGAGGAAAGAGTTAAGAAATCATTTAAGCCTAACTAGAACAAATATAGATTCAACAAAAGTAAACAATGCTACATAATGGATGAGGAAGGAGTAAGTGATGACCCTAGGGATGAACCGGTAGAAGACTTTGCTAGTGGATCCAGCAATGGAAAGGAATGGGTGTTTTATGCTTTAAAGGAAGATGAACCGGAACCGGCTATCATGAATGAGGAAAAGGCCCTGGCAGCAAAAGTTGAAGATAAGGATGAATGGGCATTTGATAGTAGATGTTCACATCATATGATTGGAGATAAAGGGAAATTTCTATCCTTGCAAGAATACAATGGCAGTCAAGTCAGATTTGGAGATGGCAAGGCATGTATGATCAAAGGTAGAGGTACTATTTCTTTGGACGGTAAGCATAATACTGATAATGTCTATTATATACAAGATTTAAAGCATAATATTTTGAGTGTTGGTCAATTGGTGGACAAGGGTTTCCAACTTTGGTTCAAAGATAGAAAATGCAAAATCATTAACAAAACTGGTTTGGAGATTGCAACCGGTATTCAGACTGGAGGTAACATCTTTCACTTGAACACTAGTAATAAGACATGTTTGATTGCTCATATTGATGAGAGTTGTTATGGCATAAGAGGTTGTGTCATGTTAATTTTGATTGTATTGTTAAGATCAGTTCAACTAAGGCAGTTAGAGATATACCTAAGATTATGAAGCCTCATAATCCGGTATGTAAGGAATGTCAATTGGGAAAGCAAGTTAGAACTTCTTTTAAGAGCATACATGATAAATCTAATGATGTACTTGATTTGATTCACACTGACTTATGTGGTCTAGCAAGGACTAGAAGCTTTCAAGGTGATAGGTATTTCATGTTGATTATTGTTGACTATTCTAAGACAATGCGGGTGACTTTTATAAGGGGGAACTCTGAAGCCTTTGAGAAATTCAAGATCTTTAAAGAAAAGGTTGAAACGGAAACTAGATTGAAAATAAAATGTCTAAGATCAGATCAAGGTGGTGAATTCACTTCTCATGAATTTAATAGTTATTGAGAGACAAATGAAATTAGGAGACAATTATCTGCACCTCGAACTCCTCAGCAGAATGGAGTAGTGGAAAGAAAGAACAGAACCATTTTGGATGCAGCAAGATCTATGATGATGGAAGCCAAGTTGCCTCACATCTACTAGAGAGAAGTAGTGAGTACAATAGCCTACACATTCAACAGAGTTCACATCAAAGGTGAAACCGGTAAGACCCCTTATGAATTATGGTTTGGACATACAACTACTATTAAATATTTCAGAGTTTTTGGAAGTAAATGCTATATCAAAAAAGATGATTCAATTGGAAAGTTTGATCCTAGATGTGATGAAGGGATATTTCTTGGTTATTCAATTCAAAGAAAAGCATATAGATGTTATAACAAAAGATTGCAAAAAATTATGGATAGTGCTAATGTGAAAGTGGATGAGCAATACATAAATCTATCTATATCATATGACAGGGAACCGACAGTGGAAATGATCATAATTGAACTGACAATGCCTCAACTGGTACATGAAACTAAGAAACTTATACCGACACAATCAAAAAATTCAACTACGACTGATGATCAGAGAAGTGAACCTGAAATTCAGAAGACACCAAGGTATGTAAGATTAAATCATTCTGAAGATCAAATCATTGGAGATAGGAACAATGGAGTTATGACAAGAAGAATACTGGCAAATGAAGAGGTATGTCTTATTTGTCTAATTGAACCAGCATCTATTATTGAAGCTTGTAAGGATAAACATTGGTTAAAGGCTATGGAAGATGAATTAGATCAGATAGAGAAGAACGAGACTTGGACTTTAGTTCCCCAGCCTAAAAATAAGAATGTTATTAGAACTAAATGGATTTTTAGGAATAAACTGAATGAGGATGGTCAAGTTGTAAGAAACAAAGCTAGATTGGTTTGTAAAAGATATTCTCAAATGGAAGGAATTGATTATGGTGAAATATTTGCACCTGTAGCAAGAATTGAAGTTGTTAGACTATTTCTTGCCTATGCAGCTTATAAGAACTATAAGGTTTATCAAATGGATATTAAATGTGCATTTTTGAATGGTGAACTTGAAGAAGAAGTATACATTGAGCAACCTGATGGATTTTTACTGACAGATGATAAAGATATGGTTTGCAGATTGAAGAAAGCTTTATATGGATTGAAACAAGCTCCTAGAGCTTGGTATGCAAGGTTGGATGAATATCTTTTGAAGCTTGGTTTTACTAAAGGCAGTGTTGATAGTAATTTATATTATAAAATTACTGATGATGATATTTTGATTATTGAAGTATTTTTTGATGATATCATTTTTGGAGGAGAAGATAAATTGTGCATGGAATTTGCTAACAACATGGAGAATGAATTTAAAATGTCTATGATTGGTGAGATAAAAAATTTATTAGGTTTGTAGATTACTCAAACTAACAAAGGCATCTTTAACTATCAAACTAAGTATCTAAGGGAATTGTTGAAGAATTTTGGTATAGATAATTCCAAACCGGTAAGTACTCCTATGGTGACAAGTGAGAAATTATCTATCAAGGATACTTCTACATCGGTAAATCTGACAAGGTAGAAGTCTATGATTGGTGGCTTGCTATATTTAACTCAGACTAGACCAGATATTATGAATGCAGTAAGTATTGTTTCTAGATATCAAAGTAATCCTAAAGAAAATCATGAATGTGCAGTAAAGAGGATATTTCGGTATTTGCAAGGAACAACAGAATATGGATTATGGTATTCTAGAAATAATGATTTCACTTTATGTGCATATACTAGCTCAAATTGGGCAGGAGATACTAATGACAGGAAGAGAACTTCTAGTGGAGCTTTCTTTCTTGGAAAGAAACTGGTTTCATGGATCAACAAAAAATAGTCATGCATTTCTTTATCTACTACAGAAGCTGAGTATGTTGCAACAACAACTAATTGCACTCAAGTCTTGTGGATGAAGCAAATGTTCAAGGATATCGGGGTAAATTGTAGTGAACTGGTAGTTATCTACTGTGATAACTCTGCAGCTATTGACATGTCTAAGAATCTGGTATTTCACTCTAAGACTAAGCATATATCAATAAAGTATAACTTTTTGAAGGACAAGGTAGAAGAAAAGGAAGTCAAATTGGTTTATGTAAATACTAAAGAACAGATTGTGGATATATTCACTAAACTAATGTCTAAGGAATCAATTGATTATTTGAGAGACAGGTTAGGGGTTTCTGCCTCTCCGACAAAGACTTGATTGATGCAGTTTGTCATCAGCCTGACATTAACTATCAGAGATATTATACATTCTGGCACTGATGAGTGGTGCTACTACTTAGGGGGAGTAGTCAGCTTTGAGATTCAGAGGTTTATATTCTTGCTTTGATATTTTTGTCAGGTTTTCGGCATTGATGTCAAAGGCGAAGAGATAAAGATGTCAAAAATAAATTCAGAACTTTACAGAGATATCATTCACAGGGAGAGAGTTATTGATATTCATGATATTGTTGGTTGTCTTTCATAGGGGGAGACTTGTTTGGCATTTTTTTGGTACTTAGATATTTTTCACATCTAGTGTTGCCATCAATGCCAAAGGGGGAGATTTTTGGCATTATGGATGAATTTATTATGTGTTTCATTGATGCTTTGTCATTGATGTCAACACTAGCTATTATGGTTGCTTATCGGCAAATAAGTTTTGGTTACCCAAAGAAGATCTAGTAGAGACTATCTGTTGGACACTTCCGGCATGTTTGGATCAATGGAGTATGTTTGATTTTATGTGTTACAAGCTCCTGGAGAAGTTTTTGGTAAGTTGGTATTGACTTGGTAATCGGATGCTATCATACACTCTTGTAAACCCTTACTGGCATTGGTTTAAGTTTTAATCGACAGAGATTTCATTGAGGAATCTTGACGGGATGCATAAGTGGTGTTGGTGCGGCTTCTACATGGATTTTAGGATGTTGAAGATGTCCATTGATCATTCTTCAAATAGCTTGAAGACATTGCTTTAGCATGACGGACCCAGAATAGGTTCAGTGCCTATCTAGGTTATGGACCGATATCATGTTAACGTGTACTCTACACATTACCGAGATGTTTCAAGATATTCTATGGATTGGTTATTGTTGTTTTAGTCTTAAGCCGACATGGCATATCATTCTAATATGGATTTATGTAATGATCTTATTGTAATATCTTTTACGGGGCCGCCCTAATTGGTTTAGGCCTTAAGGTTGGTATAAAATGATGTAAGATCTCATTGTAGATCATGGTATGGGAATGTGGAATAAGTGTCATAGTCTTGAAATGAAATGTCATATGTGAAGGAGTTTTGGTTGATCATAGGTGATCGTTTTGGGATTAAGGAATAGGTCAAAGGCCTCCGATATTGAGCTTAACCGAGATTGTAATTAGGCATGGTAGATACTATGTCTGACAGTTCATTACTCTGGATTGTTGTCTATTTATCTTGAGGTGGTTATAACCTCTCTATAGTCAGTGAGACTCTTTTGTAATGAGCAGTGCACTCTAGGCAGTGTGCCTTCCTGCATGTGCAGGCCCCTCATTGTATCACATACTTGCTGCAGAAGTGTCATCTGATTGTGGGTAGGCTTCCCACCATGGTTTTTCCCTTTCTGAGTTTTCCACATAGAAATCATGGTGTTATGTGGTGTGGTTGCTTTGCATTGATTATCTGTTTAATTTTTAAGTTGTATTGTTTACCGGTATCTATTTTTTCTTTATCGGTACTTAATCTGGTTAAAGATTATTAAGTGGATTAATTGATATAATCTGTTAACAAATGATTCACCCCTCCCCCCCCCCCCCTCTTAGTTGTTCACCGGTTATCCTAACATATAATTGAAGATATCAGCAAAAATGGTCTTCAAAAATCCTAGGTGAGTGTCCCACCCACTCTTCAAGTTATCCAAAACTGTAATGAATGCGCTGAAAACATAGGCATGAATCTCCAAACCTTTAATTTAGATGGAACTGGTTGTACCATATCCCTCATACAAACTACCTTATTGCTCAACATGGTGTCCATTCGGGGGGCAATCAAATTTTGGAGTTCACCAACTCTTCTCAAAATTCTATCATTCTCCACATATAGGATTGAGATCTAATCGTTGAGAGCCATTACCCACCTTTCTATACTGCTGGTTAGGGTTACATTAGAGTCAAAATAATGTGAAATACCAGCTAGCTTACCTTGTAAAATACTTATTTGCTTATCTATGTTAGCTGTGAACTTTGGCAAAATTAGACAAGATTTATATGCATTACCACTTTCTGTTAGTGCTTTAGAGATTGTTTGCAAACCTTTATTCAATATTAATTTGTCGTCCTCTATCATTTTTTAGAATGTTTTCATATGAACCTCTTTGAATCTATCTAATACTCGCTTAGTGGTAGACTTCTCCAAAGAATCAAAATTGGTATTTACATTATTAATCAATTGCAATAATTTACTGGAGGGGCTAGAATTGGGATCTAGTTGCAAACCCGGTACCATCTTCTACAACACATCAACTGACATCAGAATAAGATTTTTATCTTCAATCTCATACTTGACCAGATCTTGACTAGCCTAAGCTTGTACTACTGTTGTAAGCATTAGCTTCTCAACTGGTGACATTTATCCAATATCAAGAGGGCCATCAAGATTGACTAAGATTTAAGGTAGGGCCCTTGTCCCTTTGACTAGAGGAGTATCAATTGCTGGAGCATCAATAACTTTCTTCTGATTTATCTACCTAAACACCCTGCACTTTTGTCTTTTCAGGTTCCTTTTCCCCAGAATCGTTCCCTTTATCCTATGCACTGATGTTACCACTTGGTGCAGTATCATCCTTTGGAATCTCAGTGACTTATTCAATGTTCTCTACCACCAGAGGATTCACACTGATCTCAGCATCAAAGGTTACATGGCCTTGATCTTTTGGATGTCCCTCTATGTGAGTTTCATCTTTTTGATCACCAGATACTCCTTCCTTTACTTTCGGATGAGAATTTTGAACTGCATCACTACATAAAGGATTCTTCTTTAAGATCCTTCTCCAGATTTCCTCAATTTCCTTCCTCACTTCTTCAACTCTGCCAATTATTAACTTATTCACCCTATTCCTGCTTCTGCATTCTTTCTTATTTTCTTCCTCAATTATTCTTTTAGCTTCATCTTGGGAGATACAGGTGCAAACATTGATCAATTATCTCTCTTTCATTTCTTTGTCTATTTTACTAGCTATCAACCTCATCACATCAATAATATTATATAGATCCTTAGGAATGCTACCCTCCAATTCAATCAAAGTTTTACTAAAGTTGAGTAAGTACAAAACAATAGCTTCCTCAACATTTCTTTAATCTTCCTCATCCATATTTTCATAGTATGCTCTAAGATTCTTCAAAATTCCATCAACAATTATCTTGTCAATCAATTAATCTGTTGTCATTGGAGGAACAAATGTATATTTACCTTGCAAATTACCGGTTTCAAGATCATCATCAAGTTGTTTTATGATCTTCCTTCCCTTCTTGGGTCTTATGGTAAGGGTAGGTTTATATTTGTCCTTCTTTCTCTGCTCTGCACCATCAGATTATGGTTTCCTCACCACCCTTACAAATTATCCTTTCTTTTTAGCCTTTTATGCTTCGTCATCTGATTCAGTCTCAGATGCCACCATCGATACAACAACATAGGTTCATTTGGGTTTCTCCTTTTGCTTCAAAAATCCCTTTCCAGATGAGCTATGTCCTGTTGATGGTATTATCGGAGTAGGGGTAGACTTGGTCTCCTTTGGTTTTTCTTTGGAGGGAACTAGTTCAGCCTTGGGCTTCTTGAATTTCTCCTTAGCTTGCATCTGAGCATGATTGTCCCTTTCTTACTTCACTGCCTCTTTGTTAAATCCCATCTGCACAGCCACTTCTTTAGCCATTTTAGATACTTTTCTCTTCCTTGTAGGCTCGGTGAACTTCTTGTACAACCCCACATCTTTCTCCTTAAAGGTGCCAAACCTTGGCTCATTTGGATCCACCGATTTTCTTAGAAGGTGTTGAACATAAAATTCAAGGGTCTAACCATCCACCTCATAACCCATCAGCAAGATCTAGACTATCCTAGGCTCCACATCTTCCATGTGACATTGGTCTTTGTCCACCATGAAGAAGATAGTATTTTCATATTTCTCAAAAATATCTTTGGGAATCCTTTCTCTATATTTCATTTGGCTTTGGAAAGTCTTAAAGAAACTCCACAAGGTTGTTGTCTGATTTTATCTATTTTAGAATATCTATAAAACTTGCTTGATTTGGGTGGCCATCGGTAAATCAAATGCCCATTGCACTCTTCTTGTACCGAGAACTTTGTTCATGAAGCATAATGCCAGACAGACAATTAGAGAACCAAAATTATATACATTCTTCTTATTAGACTTTATCATCTTAAAATTGCTTAGGAGCTCCTCAAGAAGGACTAAACAAAGATCATATTGAATGTCCTCTTTCACCATTTGATATGCTACATAAATGGTTGTTTTGAAGATAGAATTCAATCTTCTAGACTGGTAGACCTTGTAGCCAATGATCATGGATGTAAATCTCACATCATACTCTCGGATATCATCAATTGTCATGGATCTATTATCAAATTGCTCAACAGTTGCCTTTGTGATAGTTGTGTTATGTACCTTCCTCAGATTTGGCTTGTCATCGGTTTGATGCAGATAGGTGACTGCATGAATGGCTTGCGTGGTGATTTTGTATGACCTGTCTAGCCAGATAAATTCATCATACACACGGCTCAGAATATATCTTGCCCACTCATCTTCATTGAACATAGGGAAATGCACAAACTATGTGAAACCCTTCCTCTGCAATTGTCAATATTTCAGTTTAAGACTTACATCCCTATCCCGGAGGTGTTTGTTGTAAATTGATAGGATCACCTCATTTCTGGTCTCCTTAATGTTGCAGTGAATATAGGCTCTCACATCGTCAACATGCAAAACACTGTAGGGCACGGATGAGAGGGCACCATTTGGATCATCCTCAACTGACTTAAATGGTTTCTTCTTAAATTTCAGCCTTGCTCTCTCTAAAATGTCAACTACCAAAGTCGTATTGATAGAAGAAGATGCCATTCTGAGAAATTTAGGGTTAAGAGAGTTCTTCTATAAATATCTCTTGTTCCTGATGAATGCACAATAGCATCTATCACATCAACTCAAAGATTTTGATCTCCTTGGAAATTGGTTATCCTAGCTCTGCTTCTTCTTCTCTTCATTCACAGTGTGAGAAATTATTCATATTTGCCTTTTTAACCTCACAAACCCAAATTTCAAGTTGACATAAATGCATTGATAAGGTTCAACTAGATGCCTTGTTTAGCATCAATCAACTCACTAGATGATCTAGAGATTTGGATAATCATCTACAATCAACCATGATCAATCATAGATCTCTCCAAGGGGGTTCTGCAATATTTTGCATGAAGATGCCACCCTATAAGGCCAAATGCCTTAGTTACCAAATGAAGATCCTGCACCAGATTCAGGTGCAGATCCATTGTCTGCCTTGGATTCATCTTTTCTGACCCACATCTTCTCATGCTTGTCTTTGATCTCCTCTACCTCTGTCTTTCCTTTATCAAAAGTTTAGTTCTTGTCTACCAGAGCACTCTTGTTCACATTTTGCTTCTGCAATATTTTGGAATGTGACCAGGTTTGTTGCATGCATGACAAACAACATTTTTCTACATAGGTCTAAAGTTCATCTGATTTGGTCTCATCTTGCACTGGTTAGAGATATGTCCAAACATCCCACAAGCATAGCATCTCTTGTTTTGAAAATTATTCATTACGGCTCTGCACATGTTTGGCTTGTGACGAAAATTATTGAATATGAAATACTAACCGGTAAAGGTAGGACCATTGTTCATATTATTAATTCCATTATTCATTCTACTTCTGCATTGATTCATTGAAAGACCAAATTTATTGAAAGTAAAGCATCTACAATTGAATTTATGAGCATTAGGTTGTCTTATCGGAGGATTATTTATCTTCTTATGATTAGGCTTTGCATTGCCTTGTCCAAATCCAGAGGATTCACCTCGCTCAACTCCAAGTCCTCGCATGTCCTTTCCATGTCTTTGACTTTCCAACATCTCATCAAGCCTTGCTGAGCTAGCATTGAATTTGTCTTTGTATTCATTTGCAGTAGAAAGTTCATCTCTTAGGGTAACAATTTGTCTCTCATGTTCTTAACCATTATTCCTTGATTGTGTTACTCAAGCTTCAACTGATCATTCTCATAGGTAATCCTGAAGCATTCATCTTCTTTGTCCTTCAATGATTGAGTCAAATTCTCTTCATTCTTCTTCTGGTCTTCAATCTCCCTAGTCAGCTTCATAAAAATGGATTGCATCTCATTCTTCAATGCAACATTATCTCTCTCAAGCTTGTCAACTTTGTCTCGATTCTCCATGCATTGATCTTCTTTCTCCTTTAGCTTCTCCATCAACTCTTTCCTCTTGTCTTTTGAAGTGTTGACCTGATCTTTCAAATCATTAATAAAGTATTCAGCTGCATTCAAGTTTCTCTTTAAGGAACTTCTCTCATTTCTTGCTACATCAAGATCCTCAAGTTCCACACAAAGTTGTTTCTGACAACTGAAATCCATTGATTCAATCTCTCGGACCTCCTTCAAGCGGTTAGGCTTCCTTGGAGAAACTGAGATCTAATACCAATTGTTGGAATCAAGGAACATTGAGAGGGGGGGTGAATCAGTGTTCTACTTGAAATTAATTTTGTTTTACTTAACCTTAAACCACTAGAAGCATAAACATGAAACTAAAATGCAAAAACACAAAAAAATCAACCACAAAATCATAACACCAGGAATTTTACGTGTAAACCCAAATGGGAAAAACCACAGTGGGATTTGAACCCATAGTATTATTCCACTATGGCCAATAGAAAATCAATATTAGATGAAGGGGAATGCACAAGCATTCAAGAACATGACCTAGAGCTTACAACTCAATTGCAATAAGGGCTACAACCCCAGAAGGCTCACTATCTTACAGATCAATTACAATGATGAATTATAATGAATGAACTCCAAAATAGCATCTAACAATGTCTGGATGAGTTCTGGTTAAGTGTAAAACTTTGACTGTACCACCTTAGCTAATCTACTCTATTTACTGTCTCAGTTAGCTACTAGATCAAGAATGTGCATGTGAAACTATGCCAAATGTTATTCTCAATCACTAATCACTCATATTACCTCATATTATACACCAAAAGGATCATTTGCATTGGTCTTATAGATTTTCAATCACAAAATAGACAATTATCAAGTTAGCCTGTAATGTAACATGTAGAAATGAGTCGTCTTGAACAAATCACCAAAAACAAAAGAACCTCACCAAAAAGATGATAAAATGATGTCTCTATGTTGGCCCTATCACCCCATGCACAATTCATAACATCACAATCACTAGAAAGCTTCTGGACCAAAATTGCTCCGCTCAACCTGAATAACTAGAGCCAAATTACCAGTTACTGGGCCACAATAACTTCTGGATAAAAAACTTTGTGATTACCAGATAGGATTCTCAAGAGGATTTTCCATCAATGACAACCCTAAACTAATAATCAAGCATGAATATCCACTAGATAAGTGTAAATTGCCAACATACCCCCTAGGTTTAATAGAGCCTAAAGTCTAGAGAGGGTGACTAGTTCATTGTCCCTAGTCATTATTCTGTTACTTGGCCCATTGATCCAAGACCTTAAAAATTAAATTTGGCCTTTCATAAAGGATCTTTGGAGAAATCTATTGGAAAAACCAACAGGGTCAGTGGTGGTTTTTCATTTTGGGGCCATTATTACTCACTAGGGTTTTGATTTCCTCTCTCCTAAACACACAAAAACCCTATGACCACCATAATAAAAAAAATTAGATAGAATTAAAGAACCATTGGTTGTAATTGTTACTTAAGTTTGTATTCTCAAATCTTTTCTACAAAATTCTATCATTGTCAATTCATTTTTCATGTCTCCTAGAACTTTTCTTCGCTTAATCTCTTGAATGTTGGGTGAACAAATGAATTATAAAAATTGGCTTTATTTTTTCATAGGCAACACAAAACTCATCCACCATTAATTTTCTTCATGTGAATGTTGCGAGTTGGTAGCTTTGAAATTTGAACTTTGCCATTTATTTTGGGATGAACAACTAAGATCTCAATTTGACCCCTTTTGAGTTGATCAAATGGAACCCTTTAATCTTCATCATCCCTACCTTTTCATTTCTCTTAATTCATCCCACTAAACCTCACCACCTTTCTTCTCTTTGATTTATCATCACATGGTAGAGGGGAGCACTCTCTTTCCATAACACTTCTCACTATTAGCCTGCAGTGTCACTTTACCCTTTGTTTATATCCCACAGGATAGAGGGAAATCATTTTCTCTTATCTATGCTCCCCCTGCTAGCCTAAGAGTCTATTTTCCTTTTATCACCATCCTGTAGGGCTAAGGAGAAAGAATTTCCCTTTACTTTTGCTTTCCCTCCATCTCACAATGTTACATTCTCATTATTTTCTCATTGTGGGGCAATGAGAAGACTACTTCCTCAATTACTTTTCTATTTCCCTTGCATCCTATGACACCTTTTAGAATCAAATTGAAGCTATGAGTGTAAAACACCTTAATTCATAATATATCTCTCCCCGCTAGCCCTTGGCCTATTCCTTATGCTTTTGATAACCTCCTAGGATAGGGGGATGACATTTAAAAACTCATCAACAAGTGCTTTGCCTCCAGCCTACAAGATGCTTTAGACCATGAAGATGATTGTGCGAGGGTGAGGGAAATATTTTCTCATAACACAAAGTATTTCCCCATTTTGCCTCATGGTTTATTTCACCACTCAAATATTCCTATGGGGTAGAGGGTTGAATGCATTTTGAATAGAACAGGCTTATCCCTCCTCCACACGACATTGTTTTTATCATTGAGATAAACATGTGGGGGTAGGAGGAAGCTTACAAGTCATAACCGCCAACACTTTCTCATTTCCCGGTAGCATACTTTTTGCTCTCAAAAAGGTTAGGTGGGGTAGAGAGAATACTAAAACTTAAGTATGACAATTTTGCATGTGGTCACTTAGAATTGAGGTTTGGGGGGCGATAAAAAATTTAAGCGCAAGGGAATTTTAGACAGGATAAAATATTTTAGGCAACCCTTTTAATAGATAAACATACTTGCTTCCTAACACAATGGGTTGGTAAACAAATGATTTTAAACCCTTAATGTCATGACTAAGGACCCCATTAGTTGCTTTAACTAGTCAACACTAAATTAGAAAAAGAGATTCACACACTTAGGGAAACCATACACAATTAAGGACATAGGTAAAATTTCAAAACCCTAACCCTATTGGGGACCAAAAGGAGAAACTTATAAGAAAAAATTGAGCACATTTTTTATAGTCCTAACAGACCCAAAACATACTTGTTTCAAAACATCATGAAATCATCCCACAAATAGAAGATTAAAACAAAAAGATCACGAGCCATCCCAACCACTCTAATCACTTGTGGATGTCCTTGAGTATCATAGGAACATGATCAAAGATAAATATATGAATAGTAAGAATTACTAGACAAAGTGAGTCAACAACCCTTTTGATCTTGTTGTCAAATTTTGATAGGTTTTGTTTGTTAGGATGATCATTATGTCTACTTTCAGGAATGATGTACCCTGTTTATGATAGACACAATTTGGTTTTGAGTATACTACACCTTGTATAAGACAGGTGATAGTTGGATAGTGCTAATTGATAGGTTGATTGTTGATTTATTTGATAGTTTGTTTGTTGTTGGGTGATTTGATAAGTGCAGTGTTATATGGTTTTTCTGTTTGCATCTACTTAAATATTTATCTTCTTGTTAGGATAGTTTGTTGATGTACAAAATAGATGATTATTTTATTTTTTTTAAATATTTGTTTTAATTTTTATGGTTTCATGGTTATTTGATGTGTTTTGGAGATTTCTTTAGGACATTTTCTAAATGTTTTTGGATTAAATATTTTTTAGGACATTATTTGGATGTTTTTGGTCTTTTTTACGATATTTTTCTCTGTTTTTGGATTTTTTTCAAGACATTTTGCTATGTTTTTGGTCTTTTTTTAAGGACATTATGTCATGGTTTTGAATTTTTTGGGACATTTCCTATGTTTTGCAACTTTTTTCACATTATACTATATACAGGTGTCATCCTCTAATCTCTTTACAAGAAGGACTTCATCAATTGGTCATGGTAAGAGAATTTCCCCTAGTCTCTAGCAAGACAGGGACATTATGGATGGATGAATGGACTGGTGAAATGGTAATGGATAGAGGAAAGATAAGGGGAGCTTATTATGGAATCAAAGCTAAGCTAATTTCCAAGGACTATCCGATGATAAGATAACATGTTTTTGTTAGGCTAGGGGATTGGACATGACAAGATAAGACAATAGAATGGTACATTAGATGGTATGTGGTCCATACAAAGGGACATGTCAAGAGGTTTTTTTGAAACCATGGTGTTTTATGTATTATACATCATTATTCTATATCAAGATCATTGGTGGATTAGGGGGATAATAATAGGCCATGGATATGATAAGCAAGATCAAAAATGGATAACAGATATGAATAGGATGATGGCATGATAAGGGTATCAATATGGACATAAGGGATGTGCACAAGGTGAAGCAGATAAGATGTGTGATGCTTAGGAAGATTCTTAGCCTTGTCAAGATCAAAGGTGTAAAAGGGAATATGAATATAGATAAGGATGATGGACATTAAGGATAAAGGATAATGAAGGATGTGATGGATAGGATGTGTTAGGATAACATGAATGGAACCTGCCCCCAAGTGTGTGTTGGCATGATGTTGTCATTGATGTCAAAAATGTCATGTAGCAGGCTGCAAAAGAGATGAAAAGCATAAATGATGGATTGTAGAAGAGAAAATATGTTGAGTTCACGTGTTGCAGAGGTGAAAATGGTGTGGCATTATAATTCTGCATCAGCCTCATGATGTGCTTAATCCATCGGGTTTGATCTATGTTGTTGCAGGTTGAAAAATGTTAAAAATCATTAGGTTGTAGGTTTTTGGTGAGACAATGTTTCTGTCTCATCGACATGTATCTGTTTCGATGAGATATGGCCTATTAGCAAGACCAATTTGGTCTCTTATCAGTCCTTTGTGGTTACACCAACAAAAG
The DNA here is from genome assembly GCF_030272615.1 of Cryptomeria japonica. Taxonomy (NCBI): domain Eukaryota; kingdom Viridiplantae; phylum Streptophyta; class Pinopsida; order Cupressales; family Cupressaceae; genus Cryptomeria; species Cryptomeria japonica. Next base: position 658,386,669 of record NC_081411.1, on the reverse strand, counting down.
TCCCATTTTGGTGTGACGGGTTTTATGTCCTAGTGATATTGCCATGTTTTGACATGACATTGTCTATTGGTAAGACACTTTTTTAATCATGGTGGCTGGTATATGTTACATCAACATGGGGGCCCATTGGGAAGATTTTAATGCCATGAATGCAGCTCGATAGATGTGTTGTCAATGCAGATGGGTTGACCAAGGTAGACATGATGTTCTGGATGAATACAATGAAGATGTGGTGGTTGAAAACTAAAAATGTGTCCATCTGAATGCCAGGGAAGAGGAACAATCTGTTGGCATTTTTGATGTTTATGTTGTGATTTTCATTGATGGACACACACTTGCATTGAGATCCCCTTTATATGTATGAGTTAGAGCACAACCGATATTTGTTCCAACCAGTATGTTGTATTATAGTCTTTAGACTATTGGTGTTTTGCAGAATGTGTTTCCCGGTCTGAAGCGACATGTTGACCCCAAGTGGTTTGTGGATCCCAAGTGGTATGAGGGATTAAAGTGGCATAACACATTTTTACCAGTCTTCATTTTTGTCAAACCGGCAACCAGCATTTTGTACAAACCAGTAATACTCTATAATGAGTTACCAACTTGCATTTTGTGATGAGTTACCATCCACCGATTGTTTGACGATGCCGACACCTTAACAGTGCTTTTTGTGTCGTGTTACCAAGTATGTCGAGGTTCATTGAACCTAGGAAATTGTAATGTAATCCTATTGGACCGACATGAAATTAGATTCCTTTATAAGGACATCATGTCTAAGATTTTAGGTTGTTGATGTGGTTGTAGCAAAAGTGTATGTTGTTGCTAGGGTTTAAAGTGGTTGAGGAGTTGGAGAGAAAAGGAATGTGTACAAGACCGATGTAATGCTAGAATGCATTAGGAACGAGTTATCAAGAATCTAACCGAGTAGTCTATGCTATTAGCTAGATCAAACACTTATTGATTACTCACATCTTTGACAAGTCTGTAGCCCTTAACCGAGTAGGCCCAAAAGCCTTTTGTAAATCCTCTAACAAGGTGGTTCACATCTGTGGATCTAAAATCCTCTAGCAAGGTAGTCTTTAATCGAACTTATCTCCTAACAGAGATTGAGATTCCTAACAAGATCTGTTCTGGTAAAGAACATTGTAAGACCTTAACCGGTCTGACCTTATCCGATCTGGTTCCTATTCTAGAGATAGTTACTTGTGAGTTCCATCTCACTATGGTTTTTTCCCATTTGGGTTTCCACATCAAAATCTCATGTGTTATGGTATTTGTGCTTTTGTGGGTGAATGCATTATTTTCTATTTGGTTTGCATGGGTACTAACCGGTTTGTCTGCTAAACTATTTTACCAGTTTACTGCCAGTCTTGTAAAGTGTTTAAGTGCAAAGATTTTTGGCATACTAATTCACCCCCCCTCTTAGTATTCATCAATTGGTATCAGAGCCTACCTTTCTATAAGTTTAACCACTTGGAAAGAGATATGGGGGAATACTTTATAAGGGAACTTACTCATCAACTCACTCAGTCTGAGCAAGCCTATGATGATCTTATGGTCAAATACAAGGCATCTCAAGCAAAAAGGAGAGAACATGCTGAAAAGCTAATGGAGCTATCTGAAAATAGTTCTTCAAATGAAGTAGACATGGAAGCCCTAATTGCAGAAGTAAATATGTTGAATGAATCAAACTCCAACCTGAGAAAGGAGTTGGAAGGAATGACTATCCAGATGTGTCAAGAGCTTGAGAACCAGAGGAAAGCTGAAGATCTAGTGAAAGAAAGAGATCATGAGATCTCCAAGCTGAAACAAGAGATCAATGCCCTAACTGCTCAACTCCATGCAAGCAAAGTGGAAAAGGAAGACATGCAAGGAGAACTGAACATTGCCATCTCTGAGAATGAAAACCTATTGGAAACAAATGCTGCTATTTCCAAATAACTCTCTGAGTCAAAGGAAATACTCGCTAAGTTCAACAAGAGTACTGTCAAGCTAGAGAAAAAGCTTGAATCTGCCAAACCGGTTAAGAATACCAATGGACTTGGTTATTTTGGTCATGAGGAAGGTGAGACCTCTGGTACAATTGCTGGAACATCAAAGAAACAACTGGCATCAAAGGATAAAGGTAAGCAAAAGTTTAAATGTGTTTTCTTTAACTATCTTAAAGAAGGACATACTGCAAATGTGTGTAGGAGTAAGGCTTACAACAATTTTCCTTATTTCCTAAATGATAAGCCTAGATCCTATAGTTTTGATGGTAACTGTTATGCATGCAACAAGTATGGGCATAGAGCATATGAATGTAGGTCTGTTATGAATAACACTGGAAGATATCCTCAGAGGACCCAAGGAGTTGGTCCTAAACCTTTTGTGAACTAGAATCACAACCGGTTTAATGCTTTCAATCATCAGCCAAGAAGTGGTGGCTATCAAGCGGCAACCAGATGGAGAGAAAACTGTATAGTCTATCATGGTCATGGTCACACTGCTGCAACATGCAGAAGGAAGATTGGAAACATGAACAATGGACCTTGGAGAGCACCTGGATTAGTCTGCTATCACTGCAACAAACTAGGTCACATTGCCAGATTCTGTAGATCAAGAAAGAACATATCTGATGATATACTGGTCACTTCGGAAGGAAACATTGATGTTGACATTGTTCAAGCAGACATGAACAAAACCTGGAAGAAGAAACTAGTGGTGTTACAAGAGGAACCAGTTTTTGCACCTAGTGTGGAAATCATGGAACCGGCAAACTAAGGTTCAGAAAAGCTTAGGGGGAGCAAACGAAGAAATGTTTCAAACCCTCAATTTACACCGGCATGTGATACATGTTAGTTGGCAGAGACCGGAAATGGTGAAAGGAAAATTAGGGTTTACACCCTAATGGAGGAGCATTAATTGTGGTAGGTGAGGAATATGCTTAAAAGGATTTTTCAAATCATTTCTCACTATTAGTTTTTGAAGAAAAGGAGGTTTTCGAGTGTAGAGTGATGAAAAAGAGATTTGTGCTGTGATTCTGAGAATTTAAGAAACCTTGAAGGGGATTCAAGTTCAAATTGCAAACGGTTAAGTGAAGAATGCAAAGCGGTGATTCTGCAACCGACGAAGTGCAAGGTGAAGAAGAATCTGAAAGCCCTAATTTCACATGTTTCAAAAGGTATTTCTCAAGTTTTTAAGTTTCTATCATGGCTTCCGCATCTCATACCAATTCTAGTGCATCTGTCGAGTCTGCAAGTTTTATTCAACACAAGTCTAAGTATAATGCCTTGTCTCAAGTACTGGCTAGTGTTATAGTAGAAGAGGGAATCTCAGATTATATTGATTGTAAACTCAAAGACCTAGGGTCTCTTGCTATCCACTCCCAGCTAGGTTTGTTCTATGGTCAAGATAAAAAGATCGAACTGGAGTATAGTATCTTGGAGAAGAAGAAGCTCCACAATGTTGTTTATTTCCTGGTGGATTTCACAGATGATCACATTAGGATCATTCTGAGCAGAGTTCATGGTGACAAGATGTACCTTGAAAGAAAGCATGATATAACACCACAAGCAATTCATGTCATCACCAGTTTCTACAATATAGGGGATGTGCCAGCCCTAAGAACAGTAAGCAAAACTGAAATGTCCAAGCTCACTGGTTCAGTGAGTGATTCACGAGGTATGACCGTCAATTCTTTCAAGGATGATCTGGTAAAGTATGCATGTATGGTGATTGGATACCGGACATTCTCAGCCAACTAAATTAACTCTGTATCTATTGTAGCGGTAAATGCTGCTTACCTAGTGATCAAGGAGGATGCATCATTTGACCTATGCACTGGTATGCAAAGGCAACTCCTATTGAATCTAAAATCTATCAAACAAGATAATGCTTGAAGGTTCAAATTTGGACAGCTATTGGTTGGGTTGTTCTTTTACTTTCAAGGATACTTCCCAGGAGTGGGTGACATTCAGTGGTCTATGGATCAACCGATTATCAAACAGATAAAGGAAAGTTTGCAAGCTATGGGAACCGGTTACCCTGAAGTTCTGAACAAGTATTTTGATGAGTTCAGATGAAAAATGAGCCAAAGAGTGAGAATATCAAGTGATATTGTCAAGAAATATGAAGATGATATCTTTTTTACCATCAAAGTGGATCAATCCATAATGGAGGCTATTGAGCCCAGACAAGAGGAAGTGGAGCCTATGGGCTATGAGGTAATGAATGATATGTTGGAAGGATATGCCTCTACCCTTATTGCCTCACCGCTTTATCCAAAGGCAAAAAGAATCGGCACCTACCTAGAAAGGATAACACCGGTTGAGGAACCACCAGCAAAGAAAGGAAAAGAACCTTCAGTGAAGAAGGAAAAATCAGTGCCTTCAGCATCGGCACCAGCTACTATAGCCAGTCCTGCAGTGACAAAGGGGTCATCGGCTAAGAAGAAACATGAAGCGGCATCAGCTAAAGTGTTTGAGAGAAAGAGGAAGACAAGGAATACCTCTCCAAACTCAGAAGAAACTATGTCTGAGGAAAAACCAAAGAAAACACGTCAAGCAAAGAGAAAGACAAAGAATGAACTGACATCATCGGCACCGGTAAATATTGATATCTCCTCCTACAAACCTTTGCCACATTGTCAAAGAACTATCAAAAACATTAGGAGAAAAGTATTGAATTATTTAATTGATTGTTTTGATGACTTTAATGATGATGAAAAGGAAGTGGTGGAAAAGGAAATAATTCAATATTTGTGTTTTAATGATCGGTCACCTTCAGAAATTAGATCTGAGACACCAGATTCTTTGTATAAATCCTTAGACAATAAATGGTGCATTGCCATAGAGAAAGAACAGGAAATGAGAGAAAAAGTTTTTGCTGAACATTTTTCGGATGTATCAAATTCGGAACTATTTGAAGTAATGAACAAATACAAAGGCCCCTTCTTCATGAGAAGAAGAAGACTCCTATTACTTGAAGCGAAGGGTAAAAAAGTACTCAAGAACACACACACCCTTGCTCTAGAAGCTCTGAAAATGCATCGAGTGGTTGAAGCCAACTGGAAGGCTAAGCAAGAACCGGTAATAACAAAACCAGATGAAGAATTTGATGATGAAGGAAACCTGGTTGTTGAGCCGATCGACACCATTGATGTCAATGCTATGGATGTAGAGGATGTTACTTAGGACACACCATCTAAGGCAACAAGACAGGAGCAATAGGCTAAACAAGTTGATAAGCAAGTCGAAGATAGACAAGAAGCGAAAAAGGAATAGGCAGAGCAGAGGAAAAAGGATGAAAATGAGGAGAAGTGGAAAGAGGAGGAAAAGAGAAAAGAGGAAGAGGGGAAAAGAAAAGAAGATGATGAAAAGAAAAGGAAATAAGAAGAGGAAAAGAAGAAGGAAGAGGAAGAGAAGGAAGAGGAGAAGAAGAAGAAGGAAGCAGAGAGGAAGAAGAGGGAAGAGGAAGATAAGGAAGAAGAGAAGAGGAGAGAAGCAGAGAAAAAGAAGAAGGAAGAGGAAGAGAAAGAAGAGGAGAAGCGGAAGGAAGCAAAAAGGAAGAAGGCAGAGGAAGACAAAGCAGAGGAGAAGAGGATAGAAGCCAAGAATAAAAAGGATGAGGAGGACAAAGAAGAGGAGAAAATGAAAGAAGCGGAGAAGAAAAAGGCAGAGGAGGATAAGGAAGCAGAGAAGAGGAGAGAAGCAAAGAAGAAATCTGAAGCGGACAAGGAAGGAGAAGCAGCAAAGAGCACCCAGATGGAGACTCCGAAGGCAACTGGTAGTCAAGCCAAAGAGGTTGACCTCACCAGTCCTATCGACCTCCAGTCTGCAAGTGAAATGGAGCTGATGTAGAGCATCAAAGTTGCCCAAGAATAGCTTGAAAACATACAGAGGAAAAAGGAGTAGGATGTAATTCAAGTAGTTGTGGACACTCTTACCAGTTTGATACCCGGTACTAACCTTCCTAATGCTGAATCATCACTAGCTAAACTTAAACTCCTATGCATAGTAGTGGATGATTAGGTGCAGAGCCTAGAAGAGGTAGCAAAGGCAAATGTCAAGAAAGAGCATCAAAAATCTCTTAATACAGCTCTGGTAAAGAAGTTGAATGAGCTCTAGTCTGAACTGCAAAAAGAACAAAAGGATATAAGGGACACTCTGGATGAGGGGAATCTACTACTCAACAAGATCTGCCAACCCCATCTATTCTATGATGATGTGCTAGCTCAGAAGAAAAAGCTTCAAACAGACTTGTAGTCCTACATGAGCACATTCAAGCCGCCTTATGATTCCTTTACAACTTATGGGCAAATCATTCACCAATTTCACATCTAGTCAACAAAAATGGAGCAAGAGATCAGCGCCCAGTCTAGAGATTTGCAGGAGCTACAAGTGGTTCTACTTCCATGATTGCAAATTCTTCAAAAGTGCTATCTAAACCTAGATGCCTTAACAGTGACACAAGAGATGAGCATAATCGATGCCATGGAAGAATAGGTCTCCCAGATGCAGATAGAGAAAGAAGTAGCCACCTCCCTATTTGAGTCCTAGTCTTTATTGATGAAACAATTCTTCCAGGACTTTAAATCTATTTTTGACAAGTATTATTCCTTATTGTCATAAACTTTTATTATTTTATTATATCAAATGAAAACAGGGTTGTTCAGCTGTACTTTGTCATTGTTGGCAAAGGGGGAGAAGAATTTTATTTGAGAGAAGTATTTGGTAATCAAAATTTTGATATATGCTCTGAATATCTCAATGTTTATGCTCTTTATGAAAAATTGTTATACATTCTATTGTCAAAGGCATAGTGTATATGCTTAGGGGGAGCAATTTTGCTAATGGCATGATTTTGTTGTAAAACACTTAGATGTCAAAATTTTATTTTCTTAAGTGTTGCCATCAATGCCAAAGGGGCGGATTGTTGGCATTTTTTATGTTTATGTTGTGATTGTCATTGATGGACACACACTTGCATTGAGATCCCCTTTATATGTATGAGATAGAGCACAACTGGTATTTGTTCCAACCGGTATGTTGTATTATAGTCTTTAGACTATTGGTGTTTTGCAGAATGTGTTTCCTGGTCTGAAGTGGCATGTTGACCCCAAGCGGTTCGTGGATCCCAAGCGGTATGAGGGATTAAAGCAGCATAACACATTTTTACCAATCTTCATTTTTTGTCAAACCGGCAACCGGCATTTTGTATGAACCAGTAATACTCTGTGATGAGTTACCAACCGGCATTTTGTGATGAATTACCATCCACCGATTGTTTGACAGTGTCAACACCTTAACGGTGCTTTTTGTGTCCTGTTACCAAGTATGTCCAAGTTCATTGAACCTAGGAAATTGTAATGTAAGCCTATTGGACCGACATGAAATCAGATTCCTTTATAAGGACATTATGTCTAAGGTTTTAGGTTGTTGATGTGGTTGTAGCGAAAGTTTATGTTGTTGCTAGGGTTTAAAGTGGTTGAGGAGTTGGAGAGAATATGAATGTGTAGAAGACTGAAGGAATGCAGGAATGCATTAGGAATGAGCTATCAAGGATCTATCCGAGCAAACAGTGCTATTAGCTAGATCAAACACTTGTTGATTACTCACATCTTTGACAAGTCTATAGCCCTTAACCGAGTAGGCCCAAAAGCCTTTTGTAAATCCTCTAACAAGGTGGTTCACATCTGTGGATCTAAAATCCTCTAGCAAGGTAGTCTTTAATCGAACTTATCTCCTAACAGAGATTGAGATTCCTAACAGGATCTGTTCTGGTAAAGAACATTGTATGACCTTAACCGGTCTGGTTCCTATTTTGCAAATAGTTACTTGAGAGTTCCATCTCACCGTGGTTTTTTCCCATTTGGGTTTCCACGTCAAAATCTCATGTGTTATGGCATTTCTGCTTTTGTGGGTGAATGCATTATTTGCTATTTGGTTTGCATGGGTACTAACCGGTTTGTCTGCTAAACTATTTTACTGGTTTACTGTCAATCTTGTAAAGTGTTTAAGTTCAAAGATTTTTGGCATACTAATTCACCCTCCCCACCCCCCCCCCCCTCTTAGTATTATCACAATCTTGTGAGGAAAGAAAAATAGAGATGGGTGAAGCATCCTACTATCCCGTACCAAGTAAGATGGAAGTGAGATAGTCTTTCTGGGTAACAAACATTTGTAGGAAGAGATCGCTCTCTCTATCCTACGCCCAAGTAAACATAAGGAAGATGACATTGTGGGGTTAAGAGAAGAAGATATGGGTGAGGGTCCCTGCCATCTGTCCATCTCGTAGCCAGAAGATAGGTGGAAAGAGGATCTTGTGGGGTAAGTAAAATGAATAATGATGTTTTGTCCCACCATCCCGCAGGTGCAATTTTGCAATGCAAATTATGACCAAATAAGATATTTTCAAAGACTCCAATGTAGCTCGATAGACAAAGGGTCCACGAGGGTGGTCGATGAGGGTTGACCAATTGATAGAGATGAAGAAATTGGTGATGTGGAACTGTTGGCAAGGGATACTGTATTGGTAGAGATTAGTGCATGAGGAATATTTTGGGGTTGTCATTCATGGCAACTCAGATCAGAAATCACATTCGGTATATATTGAATTATTCTACTGGAAGTTTAATATTCATTTTTCTTAAGTCTAGAAGGTGGAATACAATATGTGATAGAGTATGAGTACATTGAGTAGAACTCAATTTTGGTTGCATAGTTTTGGTTGCAATGGAAGAGTGAGGTGATTGGATGTTCGAGACACCTTAATTCACAAGCCTAGTCTCTAGTATTGATTCTCGTGCAAAATAGGAGATTCTATATCTAGTCTTTTAGGAAGAACAAGGTTATTTTGATGTAGCATGTTATGCAGAATCTTTGGGATGATTTTGGTGATTGGTTTTGAGTTCAAGGTGGTCAAGCCGACATGTGTGAAGGATATTATCAAGTTGTTTAGGTCAGCATATGGATTTTTAATCGGATTGAGCCCTTATTGTTACATATTTTATGTTGTGTGTTATGCAGTTTTCAGGCCAACCTGGAATTGATTTAATCTTATGATGTGGATATGTAATAACAATTTATTTGAGCATTTTGAATAGATATGTGAGTGTGTGAAGATTTTATAAGTGTTTCTGCACAGTTTCACATGCACTATCCTTGGATTAGTGCTCTGGTATATGATAGAGCAACAAAATAGAGCAGTGAGATAGAACAGTGGATGACAGTCACTTTGTGCTTAATCGAAACTATATTTTGGCATTTGTAGATACTACTCATCAGTTCAGACAATCTTGTTATCATTTGTAGAAAAATGAGTCCTCCGGGGTTTTAGACCTCTTTTGTAATTAAGCAGTGAGCTCTAGGCAGTGTGCCTGAATGCATGGGTATTCCCCTCTTGTAATATTATTATACTCCTGATCACAGTATTATAATATTGTGGGTCTCAATCCCATTGTGGTTTTTCCCTTTCAGGGTTTCCATGTAAAAAAATTTGGTGTTATGGTTTTGTGCTTGTTTGCATTTAGTTTTTACACTCTACTTTTATTCATTTGCATCTAATGGTTTAACAATCAGTTTAAGAAAGTTGTTAATTGTAGAACATTGATTCACCCCCCTCTTAGTGTTCATTGATTCCAACAGGAACATGCAGAACAAATGAAGGCCCATTACTTGCAGAGATGGTCTTCATTAAATTAGGTAGTTTCTGATCCAATCAGAGCAAGTCGATATAGATTGATGTTACATTTATGGCGATTGATTTGTAGTCCATTGAGAAGCTCGATAAAAATCATACCAGATCGAATATTATTAAATATAGTAATCTAATCATAGAGAATGATCTGAATGCAAAAGGATATCAAGATAATGCATTTATTAATGGTGGCTAGTTGTGTACAAGGCATGTACAAAGGATCCAATCTTCTTGCAAACTATGATTTCTTAGAGGTCGAGAAGATTAATTTTTAAATTCACTCCTAGAGGGAAAATGATGAGTATAGGGATAGTCAAATAAAGATGTTTTGATTAGATGTGATTGAGGTGGTTGAGTGACTCAAGTAGGTAGAGAGAGAGAAGTGTGAATACTGAAGAGAAGAGTGTACTTCTGAAATTTGTAAGGAGAAGAAGAAAAAATGAGGTTGGAGAGAAGACTAAAGTGTGATTGCAGAAAAGAGAGACCAGGGTGTGTGTATATCCTAAGGAGAGCGTAGCAGGGGATAGAGAAGGGAGAAAATAGGAAAGAAAGTGAGCAACAGGTACAACTAATTTAATGTGATAAAGGGAGGTTCTTGAGTAGAGATGAAGAGAAAGAACCAGAGAGACTAATAAAAGACCAAGAGTTGAAGATTGTGTAAATTTGCAAGTACTAGAAGGCAGAAAAAAGGCACCACAAGGATAACATATTAGAGTAGTAGTGTGTGGATAATTTCTCTATGTTAAAAGGGTTACAAAATTCATTTGCAACAAGGAGCCTTATTGAAATAAAATTAACTATTTAATTCATTATATTTCATTGAGTGGGTGCTCAGAGAAGGGGTAGGTGCTTCTTGAGTAGGTACTCAAAACTTAGGGGTTGGTGCTCCTTTGGGTTGGTACCCATAATCAGATATTTCATTGTGAGGTTGGATTGGAGCAGTAGAGTCCAACAACTATTCTCACTGAGGTTTTTCCCATAGTGAGTTTTCCTCATATTCTTTGCATCATGTGATTTATCTTTGTGTGCCTTTAATATCTTTGCATCATTAATGTTTTTCATAATTGGTTTTAAATTTTAAATCTTCACTGGTTCACCCCCCTCTCAGTGACCTAATTGTGTTCCTTCAATTTGTATTAGAGCCCTAGGTTCACTATTAGATAGGCTTTCTCTAGCTTGGGTAGTGAACACAATGGATAGGAATGAATCCTCCTCTACTAAAGCACCTATGTTTGATGGCACAAACTATGCCTTCTAGAGTAGAAGAATGGAAATGTACTTATCCTCCTTAGGATTTGATGTCTAGATGTCAGTGAAAAATGGTTATAAAGTCCCTCAAGTAAATCCTATAGACGTTAATGCTAAAAGGGAATATGAGCACAATGCCAAAAAAAAGAATGCAATCTTAAGTGGTCTATCTGATACAAAATTTGTCAAAGTCATGCACTGCACATCAACAAAAGAAACATGGGATAAGTTGCAAATAATATATGAAGGAGATGTGAAGGTAAAGAAGAAAAATTGCAAAACCTTAGAGCTCAATTTGAGAGTCTGAAAAATGAAAGAGGAAGAGAAGATTGCAGGTTTTTCTGCAAAGAGTGGATGAAATTGTGAATTCTATAAGAGGACTTGGAGAAGATGTCTTAGATGAACTAATTGTCAAGAAGATTATGAGATCATTAACAATAAAGTATGATACAAAAGTCTCAGCCATAGAAGAAGCTAAATACTTAAAAAAAATCTCCATGGATGAGTTATTTGGCTCCTTGTTAGTTTATGAAATGAGAACAGTAAGTGGCAAAACTTCAAAGAGAGAGGTTGCCTTCAATTCAACCAAGAATGAGAAAGAAGAAGCAACAAGTGTGGAAGAAAATGACCCAGACATAGTTGAAGAAAAATTTGTTAGAAAGATAAAGAAAGGATCAAGAAAGTACAAAGGTAAGCTTCCATTTAAGTGTTTTAATTGTAGCAAGATAGGTCACTTTGAAGCTAAGTGTCTATATGAAGAGAAAGGAGAAGATGAGAAGCACAATGTGAAAAAAGTTGGTAAAGAAAAGGTGAAGAAATATTACAAACCAAGGAGAAGAAATTTTAGAAGGAAGAAAAACCTCTACACAATAGAAAGTGATGCTACTGGTGAAGAAAGTGTTTCAGATGTGAGTTGCAATGAGGATGAAAGAGAAGTCAATCTTTTCATGGCAGAAGAAGAATTAGATGAAATACATACATCAAGGAGAGATTATAGGGCTCAATATAAAAATAATAGCTCACCTAATAGTGATGAGGAAGGTGAAGTTGAGGCTGAGGTAGACCTTGAAGGTGAACTGGTATGTGCACTTAAAGAGATCAAAAGGTTGAGGAAGGAGAAAAAAAAGTATAGGAATGTTACTAAATAAGTGTCTTGAGGAGTCTAAAAAAAATATTACAAATATAAAAGCTCAATTGGAAGAAGCCAAAAGAATGTGTGAGGTGAAAAAATAAGATTTGGAAGGTAAGGAAAATGAATGCCAAAAGTTGGAGCAAGAAATTGAGAATCTCAAGAAAGATATTAACAAATGCAAGGATGATCTCAAGATAACAATGAAGCATGAGAGAAACACTAATGCATTACATGACATGTTACATAAGCAAAAGCATTCCAAAGATTAAATGGGATTCAGATATGAAGCTGGCCAAAGTTCCAATAGTGAGAATAATTCTAATAAGGACATACCTTTTATATCTTCTAGCAATAATGGTCATGGGCAAACTCTTACAGTTATCGATGCTCAAAATAAGAATTATGTTGTTGCTGCTACAAAGAAAAAATATGTTGGTCCAAAAGGAAAAGCCGAGGTGGATGATGAATATTTCACAAAAGTTAAGGACACAAGGAAGAGCTCAAGAATACCGAGATATGTTGCTCCAAAGAGACCAATGAGAAACACCTTCAACAACAAAAATAGGTATGCTTCTCAATTCCATGGTTATTGCTTCAAATTCAATACTTATAGACATAGAATTGTAGATTGTAGACTTATGCATAGGCCTCCTCCTCATTAGGAAAGAATGAATCCATTTACTCCTCTTAGAGATGTTAATATCATGTGTTATCAATATAATGATGTTAGTCATAGAAGTCATAACTGTAGGAAAAAGATATTTTATTCATATGGAAATCCCCCTTTCTCATCTTTTAACAAAAATGTAAAGTGCTATTATTGTCAAAACTTTGGTCATATTGCAAAGCATTGTAAATTAAGGACTAGTAAAGATAAAAAGACACCTACAATAGAACCAAAAGCCACATAAAATCAAATATTGCAGCAGAGAAGAGAAAGGAGACCAAACAAGTTTGGGTAGAAAAGGAGAAAGATAACAATGAATCAAGTTTGATTGGGCAAACAACCTTGCATGCAGAAAGAAGAAATTTGTAGGTTGTTGATAGTGGTTGTTCCAATCGCATGATAGGAGATATGAAGAAGTTCACTAAATTTGAAGATTGGAATGGTGGATCAGTCAAATTTGGAGACAATACTTCTATCAAGATAAAGGGAAAGGAACTTTGAGCTTAGATGGTAAGATGAAGGCTCATAATGTCTAGTGTGTTGAAGGACTAAAACATAATCTACTTAGTGTAAGACAAATGTGTGATAAAGGATATAAGTTTACTTTTGATTCTAAAGTATGTCAAATAAGAAAGGAAAGCAATGACAAATTAGTTGCAGAGGCCAAGAGTACTGATGGAAATGTCTACAACTTGAAGGAATGCTTTAAGTTTGAATGGATGATGGGACATGTTGATGAGAGTTGGTTGTGGCACAAAGGATTGGGTCACATAATTTTTGGAAATCTTGTCAAGGTAAGAAAGAAAGGATATGTAGGACACATACCTTAGATTGTTAAGCCAACAAACACCATATGTGATGAATGCCAAAGAGGAAAGAAAACTAAAGTAAGCTTCAAGACAAAGGAGTACTATACTATAAGACCTTTGGAATTGGTACATACTGACTTGTGTGGTCCAACTAGAACAAGATCTCTCAATGGTGAGAAATATTTTATATTTCTCATAGATGACTTCTCAAGGATGACATGGGTCACCTTCCTTAAAGACAAGTCACAAGCATTTGAAAGATTCAAGATTTTCAGAAAAATGGCTGAAAAGGAAAGTGGTTTTAAATTGAAATGTTTGAGATTAGACCAAGAGGGAGAGTTCACATCCAATGAATTTGAAGATTACTGTGAGCAACATGGAATAAGAAGATAATATTAAGCTCTTAGGACACCACAACAACATGGATTTGTGGAAAGAAATAAGAGGACTATGAAGGAGATGGCAAGAACTATGTTAAATGAATCAAATATGCCTGGTATTTAATTGGAAAGAGGCAATCCACATAATAGTAAACACACTTGACATGGTGCAGCTAAGAGTAAACAACAAAATGACTCCATATGAGCCCCTGATCTTAGCTTTTGAGAGGTTCACAATTTCTGAAACATAGTGATTTATTACGCCTTCTTCTATGTATGATATAGATAGTGAAGTTAGAAATAGTTTGAAAAGTCATCCCTTGATATATTTCTTTTTCCTTTCGGCCAAAACAGACAAAAATCTTCCAACAAGTGCTACTTTTGCTACCTATTGTAAGGTAGAGGGCCCACTAGAGCCTATGCCAGGAAATGGCCTACCTACACAACCAATAGGGAAACAGGGTGAGCCACCCCTATGGTGTTTGTTGTCTGCTAGATCTTGACTTTTATAAGTTGTCCCCCATCAGGCGGGATATATATATAGAATATCTTCTTGACCATATAGTAGAGTAGGTATCGAAAGGGTCTCGAAAGTTGAGGTTCAGAATGAACTAAGACACTAGCATACACCCCACCCTTGAGTCACTCGCCCGCTAGGGATGGTTTTCTTGGGTAGTTGTAAGGTGGGCATAGGGGCCACCCACCAATCACCATCGGCTTCAAGTCACTCGACACCATGTTGTGAAGGGTGAAACCAGGCCTTTTTTTTATACACTTATATTTTAGCGTTAGGCTTCAAAGGAGTAGAGTTTAATAATGATATGCCTGCACCACCCGCTTGAAGGGTCAAGGTCTTCAAGGCACTAGGCCGCTTGGCTACTTTACTACCATGAGGGAGTCATTCATTATCCCTTTCCCACTTACATTCTTCTCTAATGAATAAAAAACTCCATCTCATTTTTATTTGGTAGCCTTCCCATCTTATTATATTATACCCTACGAAGAAAATGACCCTAAGTCGTATAATACTACTTCCTTACAATGGGAGTCGATTACCACTCTTTCCTTCATCTGTTTAGGGTGGCACATGCATAAAGAAAGTAATATCAATCATTTGTTCACCCTCAATCCCTCCCTTTAAAATACTAGGAATATTCCTTTTTGTACCATATTCCTAATTGGCCCTTGTAAGATGATAAATCTCACCATTACATACCTTGGAAGAGCTTCATTCACTTCTTAGATATGAAATAGGACTGAGTGAGGGTGGGTAGATCTAGTCTAGAGTCTAGTAAGTGAAGTGAGTGCACAAGTACCAACTGGCTAGGAGATCATACTGGCATACTTCCTCCCCATCCCCCCATGCATGGTATAACAAGAAACCCTCAATCAAGTACTTCAAGCTGTTTGGAAGTAAATATTTCATTAGAAGAGATGAGGATGCTTTAGGTAGTTTTGAATCAAGATGTGATGAAGGGATATTTTTGGGGTATTCAACTCACAACAAGGCCTATAAATGCTTCAACAAATGACTAAAGAAAGTGGTTGAAAGTGTAAATGTGAGGGTAGATGAAGACATGCATAGAGGTAGGCAAAGTATGGTAAATCAGATTGAGGAATAATATGTAGAAGATGAAGAACAATTTGAAAGTGAAGAAGAAGCGCCTAACAAACCCCCAAATAGGTATGTAAAAAAGAACCATCCTGAAGATCATATCATTGGAAACAAAAATTAAGGTGTACAAATAAGAAAAATACATGCAAGGAACAATAAACAAGTTAATTTTTGTCTTATGACTGAAATGGAACCAAGAAAATACTAAAGAAGTTGAGGAAATACAACTTCTGAGATCCCAAGAACACCTGCATGCAAATACCTGTCACAAAAGAAGAATGGAGGCACATAAAGAAAAAAAGCATAAATGCTCTGAAGAAGAAAATTATCATTCAGAAAGGGAATCAATTTAATGAACAAGTACAATACAATCCTTATAAAAGGATAATAGCAACCCTAAAGGTATGCAAACCTAAAGAAACCCTAAAGGCATAATGTGTATTTAATAATTAGAATAATTATTAAATACCTACAATATTTATTAAATGCCTAAGTTTAGCTTAAGTGTAGAGTTTAGTAGACTAATAATTAAATAAATAATTATTAGCTAATACAAGATAACTCTAACACCCCCCCTTAAGATGAACTTAGGGAGTAGCTAAAAAACTAAATGCATGAAGCAAAAAATGCAACTACATGATGAAGGCAAATTTGGGTCCTGGCAACAAGGCCTGATGAGGTACCCAATCACAACCAAATCTCTATGAACTGGAGAAATAGAGAAAACCACGTGGGAAAAAAACTCTACTCCAAAAAAAGATGGAAAAGAAAGAAGAACACCACTGAAGCAAGAAATAGCTGCAAACACTGTCAAAGAGTAACTGCTGATCTGAAGAACCTCCACTGAAATAGAACATGGCCAAGTAGAGAAGACTATAATTTGCATGAGTGCCCTCAAATGGCACTACTCAAATCAGATGGCAAACAAAGGCAAACAACTGAACTCGAAGATACAAATGGCATGAGACACCAAAGCCTAAAGAGCTGATCAATCAAACCAAGGAAGCATTAGAACCGACAAGACAAACCTCCCCATAATGTTGAAAAGGGAGAGGGACAAGTACAGTAAAAAGAACGGCCAACAAGAACTGCATGACGAAGAACCAGGAACATCGAAGGTGCAGAGAAAGTACATGGTGTCGTGGAAGGAACACTCACTTGACACACATCATAAGGTGAATGTCATGGAAGGAACACTCATTGGACAATGGTAGATGGCAAACAAGGCAAATATCAACCCCCCCATGGCACTTTATAAGTAGTGCATGTACAATAAGGCACAAGAGGTGCAAGATTCCATGTAAACAATGCATGATGGCACTTTATCTCAGTGTGTTTGCATAAATACAAGCTACAATGATAAGAAGACTAGAAATAGAAATGAGAACCAAAATAGAGACATCCTACCCAGAGAAGAGAACCCGAGACCTGAAACAACCAAGATATCCCTAGACCTGAAACAACCAAGATATCCACCAGAGTACTGAAAAGCAAAAAACTGAATAAAATATGCATGGAGCAGAATCTGGAAATAAAACTCATATGCCTGGAAAGTGTACAGAACAAGCTTTCCAACGATATAATTTTTTTCAAAAACGAAGTTTGGATGGTCATTCTATGGCTCCCAGAGTGCAAAAAAGAGACCCCGCTTTGACTGGAAAAAAACATAGTCAAACAGAAAAATTGGAAAAAATTACCAACATGACGAGGTCCGGCTTGAAACCAACTTTCCGACGCCTATTCATTTTCGAAAAAACAACTCTGTATGCCCAAGATATGGCCAAAAGGAAAAAACCCCTCTTTTTGGGCTTAAAAATGATTTTTTTTTTGTTTTTTTTTGACAAAAGTTTTCTGATGCATTTGCAAGTACAGTCATACAGATTTTTGTGCCTCGTAAAGTGTGCCAAGGAAAAAATCATGGCCCAGATGCACTTGTCACTGAAATAGGTTGAATTATATATCAAAATGATTGGAAACACCCTTTAGAAGCCAACGGTGAGGTCTTTTTTGGCCCAAACTGCTCTGATTTTTTCAAATAATTTTTTGACAAATTTCTCAAAATTCGTGCCAAAAAAAGGCAAAAACAAAGAAAAAATTTCAAAAACCAAATTTGTCAAAATCTAACAAATTTAATATGGAAATGAGAGTTTTGGGGCGTTCTGAGCTCAACGGTGAGGTCTGTTTGAGCCCAAAATGATCAGAAACAAAACAACTACCTCAAATCCAAAAAAACTCTGAAAAAAACTTGAAACCCTCTTCCAAAAAATCTTCTGAAAAATCAGAAACAAGAAGTAGCAGATGTAGGCTCTGATACCATGAAGAAGTTGAGGAAATACAACTTCTGAGATCCCAAGAACACCTGCATGCAAATACCTATCACAAGAGAAGAATGGAGGCACATAAAGCAAAAAAGCATAAATGCTCTGAAGAAGAAAATTATCATTCAGAAAGGGAATCAATTTAATGAACAAGTACAATACAATCCTTATAAAAGGATAATAGCAACGCTAAAGGTATGCAACCCTAAAGAAACCCTAAGGGATAATGTGTATTTAATAATTAGAATAATTATTAAATACATACAATATTTATTAAATGCCTAAGTTTAGCTTAAGCGTAGAGTTTAATAGACTAATAATTAAATAAATAATTATTAGCTAATACAAGATAACTCTAACAAATACAATGAGGCCACCAAGAGTGAAAATGGATGAAGGCCATGGAGGAAGAGTTGCAACAAATAGAGAAGAACAAAACATGGGAGTTAGTACCAAGACTAGCTGATAAAAATTTATTATTGGGACAAAATGGGCCTATAGAAACAAAGTGAATGAAGAAGGCAAGGTCATAAGAAATAAGGAAAGACTTGTGTGCAAGGGATATTCACAAGTTGAGGGGATATACTTTGAATATTCTTTTTATCTAGTTGCAAGGCTTGAAGCTATTAGGATGTTCTTGGCATTTTCAGCATATAAGGGATATAAAGTATATCAAATGGATGTCAAATCTACATTTTTGAATGGAAATATTGAAGAAGAGGTCTACGTTGAGCAACCTAAAGGATTTCAGCTACATGAAGATGAGAAATTTGTCTGCAAATTGAGAAAAGATTTATATGGGTTAAAATAGGTAGCTAGAGCATGGTATTCTAGGTTGGATAAATAATTACATCACCAAGGTTTCAAATAGGGGTGTTCTGATAGATACTTGTATATATTAACAAACGAAAAAAATCTTATGATCATAGTTGTTGTATATGTAGATGACATTATATTTGTAGGCAATAAATATATCTTGTGTAAGGAGTTTGTAGATCAAATGCATTCTAAATTTGAAATGTCATTATTGGGAGAGTTGTCATATTTTCTTGGTTTGCAAATGCCTCAATTAGGAAAAGGATTATTCATATCAGAAACCAAGTATGCTAAGGATATGTTGAATAAATTCCAAATGGAAGATAGAAAGTTGATTAGTACCCCCGTGGTGACAAGATGCAAATTAAGGATGATGAGTCACCTAATGTAGATCAAACCTTGAATAGCTCCATGATTGGTGGCTTGTTGTACTTGTTGGCAATTGATAATCATCTGATGGTATTTGGTGGTTTCTGGTGTCTGATTATTGGTTTAGGGTTGTCATTGATGGAAACTCTTCATGGAGATTTGTTCTGGCGGTCATAATTCTTCTTATTTGGAAGAGGGTGTTAACTGGTAGTTGATTAACTAGTATTTAAGGAAGAACATAAGATTTTTGGTTCCCAAAAATTTTTGATGATTGTGGTGTATTGAATCATGTTTTGGGTGATTGGGCTGACTTAAAAAATAATTTTGGTGATCTGCATTTATCTTTAGTGATCTGGTCAAGCCGACATGTGACTACATGTTACACTTGCAGGCCAACATGATGTATGACCTATTTTGTGGTTGTCGATATATAAGTTTGGTGTGGATGATCTTTTTGGTGTATGATGCGATTGTATGCAAGCAAGAGGTGATCGAGAATCCATTTTGGTGGAGTTTCACTTACGTATTCTTGATTTGATAGGTGATTGAGTCAGAGAACATGGCAGAATAGAACAGATCAGTAGAAGGGAGTCAGTCAGTATATTTGGCACTCAACCAAAACTCATCCAAGCATTGTACATGCTATTTTAGAGTTCATTCACTATAATTAAACATTGTAACTATCTTGTAAGTTAGTGAGACTCCCTAAGGGTTGTAGCCCATCGAGTTATTGTAATTGAGTAATAAGCTCTAGGTAGTGTGCCTAAATGCCTGTGCATTCCCATTTTGTAATATTATTTTTCTACTAGCCATAGTGGAATAATATTGTGGGTTCAAATCCCACCGTGGTTTTTCCCATTTGGCTTTCCACGTAAAAATACTGGTGTTATGATCTTGTGGTTTTTTTTTATGTTTTTGCATTTCATTTTCAAGTATTTGTTTCTGATGGTTTAAAGTTAAGTTTGAAAATCTACTAACTAGTAGATCACTGATTCACCCCCCCCTCTCAATGATCCTTGATTCCAACAATTGGTATCAGAGCCTAGTTCCTCTGAGGAAGCTTAACCACTTGAGGAAGTGTAGTGTCCACCCTTAACTTGACTTGTTTTGATTAGAGTTGACTTTTATTCCATACGTGATAGACTTATCTCAACTATTCATGATGATTTGGATGATGATTATTCATGTGATTTGATGTTGATTATGATTATACTAACCCTATTTCATGATTATATTTGATAAGATTCTTATGAGATGTGTTTGACTATTGTTTGATTGTCTTCGTGGAAAATCAATGTCACATCACTCATTGCGAGCGGGATGTGCCATTGCATATATATATATATATATATATCATTGTTGGTGGCTACAGGACTTGCAGGTATTGGACATTTATTCCTCCTGGAATTCCCAGGTGCGAGCTCCCCTGGCTTCACAGGTGCGAGCATATCCTTATCCCAATGTTTATATGTGGTTTCGGAGTTGACATGGGTTCCCTTCACATACTCTAGGTTTAAGTTGTCACTAGGCGCAATTGGTCATGTCAGTTTTCAGCTTGGCTCTTTCAGTTTTGGGAGTATGTTAGTATTGACTGACTCTTTTGGTATGAGGGTTATTTATGTTGTGGTTGATTTTATTGTCACTTGATTATTATGTGGCATTGGATTATTTGTCTATTTGTTGAGAGATTTGATAATTAGTATTATTTATTTTAATTATTTGATTTATGATTTTAAGAATTATAGTATTTATTTAATTAATAATTTTGTAAAGATTATTTAATTAATTATTGATTATTGCTTATAGTCTAAATATTAATTAATATTTAATATTGGTGCAGCATAGGAAATAGGAATCATTAAAGCAATATATAAAAGGACATATTATTCATTATTAGCTCAATCACACATTGCAATGATCTAATCCTAAGCACACTCAATAGAGACATAAAAACAAAGCATTCAAAAGCAAATATCATGCAAACCAGATAACAATTTGGATGCTTCTTCCATGCGGCTCCATTGTTCTTCTTTCCTCTTCAAATGGATTTGTGGATCTCACCTACAAGTGCACATACAATTGAAAGCAAGATTGACTTTGATGAAAAGCTCAAGAGTACGAGAAGCATAAGTTCGATAGTCTGATAGGAATTATTAATTATTTGATTCTATGATTATGTGATTGCAAAAGTGATTACCAATTAAGAATCAAGGGATTTGATTGAAGAAATTCATCCAATTTATAGAGAAATTGGAGAAAAAGACAAGATTAGCATGAAATTGATTCGAATAAAAATTCAAATCAAGAATAGCAAAATTATGACATGTGTATGACAAATTGCTATGCAAGGATTTATGACAATTTATGACAAATTTCTATGCAAGGATTTATGACAATTTTTTGAAATAGAAATAGACATTTAGGAATATAGGAAAATTTAGAAAATTAGGTTGGAAATGATGACTTGGAAATTAGAAAATTGATGAAAAATAGGTAAATTAATTAATAATTTCTCATTCATTAATTAATTTACAAAAATAGGAGGAATTAATTAGCCAATTAAATAAACATTTAATTGTGACAAGAAGACTTAGGATAAATAAATAAATTATTTAACCTAGAGGGAAAATGCCAAACAAGATTAAATGAATAAATCATAAAACCTTGGAAGATGAATTAGAAATGCAAAGACGACAAAAGGGTCTTGACAAAGGATCGTTGATATTGATTCGATCATGATTTTGAATTGATAAATGATTTGATTGAGATTGGTTGACAAAAATTAATGACAAATTGACCAAATTGACATGATTGAAAAAGGACAAGGATCGATGACGAATCGATCGCAATATGACAAGATTGACAAAAGGACAAAGATCGACCAAAATCATGATTAAAGATTATTGTCGACAAGACCAAATTCGAAGACAAGATGAATGAAGAATATAGAAGAATGACTCGATGCTCGCAAATGATAAAGATCAAGTGCAAATCATAGGAGAAATGTTAATGCGACACAAAAACCTAAAATGAGGCAATGCGCAAATGTTAAAGTATGATTCCACAAGCGTTGACCATTTTTAGGTGTCTACATTTTGCCCCTCTTTGAGACAATGTGATTTTAAGCGTTGTTTCAAAGAACAATAATGAAAATGCCCCAGACAATGACAATGACATATGCATGCCCCCTCGAGGAATTGGCCGGAAACATGCAGAAAAGAGGCCAATTGATCGATAATAATGATAGAAAATGATAGGATCAAACGGACTGCCAAGATTGATGGAAGAAATGTTAGTAAGAAGAAATTAGATAGAGGACAGTTAGAGATGAAGGAAAACTTGCTTTCACATATGCACATAAGTAGGTGAGAACCTTTATTTATTGTAGCAAAGCGGATGCAGAGCATCATGGCATTGAAGGCCAGAGCTGGAACGCAACCCTTTTTTGCAAAAGACAGACACATCACATACAAACAGCAATCACAACAAAAATGAAAGGAACATGAACCATCCCAGTCACTCTAAATCACTCAGTGACATCATCAAGCAACATAGGAACATGACCGAAGCCAAAGATAAATCAGTAAAAAGATAAGATGCACAAATTCCAACAAATCAAACAAACATCTTGATCTTGATTGTCAAAAGTTGAAAGTGCTGATAGGATGATCATGCTATCTGGTTTCAGGACATGCGGTACCCCGTCTAAGACAGGACACGGTCTGGTTTCAAGTATACCACACCCTATATAAGACCCATGATAGAAGAGACAAGGACAAACGACATTGATATTGATGTTCGATTGTTATGACAATTTGGATCAGTTTGAATGCTTGGTTTGATTGAAAAGTTCACCTGGTTAAAGCATGAGCACAATGTTGGATTACGAGTCGTTGGATGTATACTCAGTGAGCTGTCTATGCACAGAGGGATCATTTATTGACAAAATGTGTGTTTTTGGATTTTAGTGTTTTGAAATGTTTTTGTGTTCATTTTTTCAGGACTTTTTATGATTTTTAGGGATTTTCATTTTTTCAATTTTTAGATTTTTTTTTTTTCAGGACATTTTTAAAATGTTTTTGATTTTTTTCAGGATCATATTTTATTTTTACGATCTTTTTTCAGGACATTTTTCAATTTGTATGATTTTGCCCCTAATGTCTAGCAAGGCAAGGAATATGACAGGTGAATAAATAGGCTTTCTGAAATGTTGGTGGATAGAGGGAAGATAAAGGCCTTGTAGTATGGAGACAATACAGATGCAATTTTCAAGAGCTATTGCGTGATGGGACAAAAGATTGGATATGACAATGTAAAGTAGGAACATGGCATGAGGGACATGTCAAGAGGTTTTTGAAACTATGTTTAAATTTTGCGTCCTTATGTTAGATCAAGATCAAGGAATGAAAAAGAGTGTATGGATAGTGATAAGATATGGATAGGATAAGCAAGACCAAGAATGGATAAGGGACATGGACTGAAGGTCGGGATTGGCTAAGGGACAGTGGCAGAAAGTTGCAATAAGACAGGGAATATGGATGAAAGGTTGTAATAAGCAAATGGGCAAATGACCAAAAGCTATGATAGACTGAAAGCTGCAAAGAAGATGCATGATGCTCATGATGATCCTCAGCCTTGTCAAGATCAAAGGTGGAAAGGGAAAATGGACATGAGGGACAATAGGATAATGGAGGAGTATGACATGGTATGATAGGACAATGAAGGGCAATAGGATATGATAGGATAAAACCTGCCCCCAAGTGTGATTGTGCAAGAAGTTCATAGATTACGCATGACGCCTGTTTGCCAGGTTTTCATCACAATACTTGCCCAAGGCGCCTGTTTGCCAGGTTTTCACCAGTGAACAAATTATTTTTTTTCTTTTTTCTTTTTCTTTTTTTTTCACTTTTTTTTTTTTTGGATTTTGACTTTTTCAATAGAAGATGGACACATGATAGGGGATGGAAGAAGGAATCAAGAATCTTTTTGTTTGGAGAGTAGCCTTGAAAAAAAAATGGACCATGACCTTTAAAAGTATGCTCAATGACATTGGTAGGATAAGGACATGGAAAATGAGATGAAACTAAGGCAAGGATTTATGCAAAGGATTGGATCAAAGGGATCGAAGGATGGAAAATATGCATTGGATAATGGATAGGGTATTGGAAGAATTGGGCTTCACTGGATGGAAATTTTGGCAAGATCGACATTGGCACACACCTTGAGGGATGATGGACTGATGGAGGAAAAATGGATTTTGGATATTGAGATTTGGATGGAGGAATAGCTTGGGATTTTGGGACATAAGGGCCCAAAATGGATGAAGGAGGTGATGGAGGAACAAACTTGGAAGGTTTGGATGGAGGAATAGCAACTTTGGATGCCAAGTTGGGTTGTTCTTTTTGTGCTTCAAGGAGCTTCTTGGGAATCCACATGGTTTTTGATTTTTCATGCTTTTGTGGTTCCTTGGAGTGCATTGCTTGCACAAGGGATTTAGGAACCCATATATATTTTGACTTTGCTTTATTTTGCTCAGTGGGCCTTTGTGGCCTTTTGGATATTTCTTTTTCTTTATAGATCATATTGTTCTTTGTTTTGACATGTCAATTATATTGGACATGTTGATCCTTGAATACATGTGGATTGCTAGACTTATGACTTTTACACTTGGCATCCAAATTGCTTGGAAGAGGGAATGAATGTCGGTGTGGATGGGAATGATATGGAGGCCTGTGGGATGGATGGAAGGTTCTCCAAGATGTGTGCCTTTGTTGATGTTGCATAAAGGATGAAGGGATATAGGGACCTAGAATGGATGGAAGCGATGATGGAGAAGGTGGACATTTGGATTTTGACTTTGAAGGGATACCAATGCCTTGAGTGTGAGCTCTGTAGCCATGACCATTAGTATACTATTTGATATGGAGAGGTTCTTGCTCATGAAGGTCTACTCCTTTTCCTTTATGACTATCTTGACTTGTGGGATACTCTTTTCTTTGGGAAGAAGACACGAGTCCATTATGAGGTGGATATGATATGACAGAAATAATGAGATCTTGAAGTGGATTGGATTTCACCAAAGTGGAAGAACCCATTATGCATGTCGAGGGTTCATGAACATCTTGCACTAACACATTAGAATCATGAGGGGGATTAGGATCATGAGGGGGACTAGGATTGTGTAGTGGACATGGTTCAATGACAGGCTCTTCAAGAGATGGAATGGGAGAAATAATGGGATCATCAAAAGAAATATGATCTTGGAGTGTATATGGAGTATTAAGACAAGGAGATGGAGGAACAAAAGGATCTTGTGGAGGATCTGAAGGAATGATAGGGTCTTGTGTTGGAAATGAATTTGGAAGGATACTTTGATCTTGACAAGGAGGAAGATCATTGGATTCCTCTTTAAAGGTGCTTTGCTCTTGACTTTTAATGGGATCATCGGAAGGGATGGAAGGGATATCTAGAATGTCAATGGGATTTGAAAGGACATTTTTTTCATGAAATGGAATGGGATCGTTTGGGATTGGATGGACTAGGATATCTTGATCTTGCTCAGGGAATGGAGTGTGAATAGGACTTTGGATAGGATGGACAAGAATAGGGGAATCATCATGAGTGTCTGGGAAGATGAGATCCTGGTCAACAATTGGATGGGATGATAAGGTTTTAGGATCTTGATCTTGATCTATTTTAACACGCGTTTCTTTATGCTCTAAATTATCCTCTTGACATGAGGTTGGACTTTGGATATGCATGGGGCATTCTGACAAGGAATCAATGATTTGGCATGAAGGAGATGCACTTTGAACATTTGTGATGGATTCTGGCAAGGAGTCAATGCTTTAACATGAGGAAGAGGGACTTCGAATGGGGTCCTCTAAAATAGGTAATGGTAATAAAGTGCATGGTGGTGTTGGGTCTTGTATTTCTAAAACATGACAAGGATGTGCATCATGAATTGGATTATCTTGGCAATCAATTATGGATAGCCCTTGGATAATTGCATCCTTGGGTGTATTGTTTGATGAGGACAATATGGAAGGTTCTTGTGAAACTTCTAAAGGTGTAGGGATAGATGCCACTGGAGAGTCAATGTGTTTGCGAGGGGATGAGGCATTGCTAGACATAAGTGTATTATCTTGATCTTCTTCAAAGAACTCACTTGGTAGTTTCCTTAAGAGCATTGCAATAAAGCCACCTTTCTTTCGAGGTTTTGACATGGTTGTATCTGGAATTTGAACTTGTTTGGCAAGGAGTTGGTTCTGGTCTAATGTCATGTTTTGATATTGGACTTGGTTCAATTGTTCCAACATGTTTGAAACTTGGCTTGGTGTGTGCTGCAACCTTTGTTTTTGAATTTGTGATTGTGGTTGTTGACATTGATATGTTGATTGAACTCATTGATATTCCACCATTGGTTGAACTATTTGTTGACATTGTATAGTAGGTTGGACATATTGTTGAAATTGAACCATAGGTTGTATTGGTTGAAAATGTTGGACCATTGGTTGTGCTGGTTGAATATGTTGGACCTGTTGAACCATTGGTTGTGATGGTTGAAAATCTGATTGATAGTAAACACCTTCTTGTTCTTGTTGTGGAGACACATAATGTTGAAATTGATGTTGTCTCTTTTCTTGAAATTGTTTCATCATCTCTATTTGGGAGAGAAGAGCTGGTATGTCTGATTGTTCAAGAAGAGATCTTACATCAATTGGCTTGATATTTAGATTTCGACCTGGAAATTTTTGAAACACTTTGGACATTTGTGATCTATTCTTCACAATGTTTTTCACTCTTTGTTCCAAAATCTCTTGTTCTTGAGCTAGTTTCTCCTCTAGTTTTTGTATTTGGAGACTTGTTTCATCATAAAAAGTTTGATCAATGTTTCTTTGTTGTTGGGTTGGATAGAATTGTGATTGCATTGTCGGTTGATATGTCAAACTTTGTTGCATCATTGGTACTTGGAACCTTGTTTCAATAGACATGTCACTATGCAAATGCAATATTTTTGGAATTTTTCAAGGATAATGTATGATATGCAACTAAATGCAAACTAGATGAAAATGCAATCTATGGCAAGAATGCAACCTATGTTTTTGGTTGTTTTTCAAGATATTGACAAACTTCTTGGAATGCAGATCTAAGAAAGAAACCCTTAGGAAATTGAAATGATGTCTAGACTTCAAAGGACAAAAGGACCAAGTGACAAAAGGACAAGATGACAATGTCTCCCCTATATGCTTGGATACTAAGCTAGGTTTGACGAAATGACATTGATGACAAAAGGACAAAAGGGTTTGATAAGGTCTAGACCTCCTAACAATGACTTAGGGTTTATCAAAGATTTGGATTACTCAAGTATGACAAAACCTAATTTTTGGTACTATATGCAAAAGGACAATTACTATGATATGATAATGACTTAAGCTTAATGAAGAGACTTAGGGTAAGCAATGTATGACAATGATATGACTTTAATGCAAGAGAACATATGCAAATGAATGACTCTTATTGATATGCAAAGGAATATGACTTAGGTGAAAACTAACCTTGGTACTTGACAATGACTTTTGCAAAATGCAACCTATGATGAACTTAAATGTAAGTGACATGCTTCTTGAGACAAGATCTTGAACAATATTTGACAACCATGTTTGAAGATGAGTTTTAAACGTTGTTGAACCTTTGTTGGATGAATGTCTCATGTTTAATCTTATGTTGGATCAATTTGTTTTGCTTTTTGAAATGGGATACAATTCAAATTTTGACAAGCAAAGAAGACAAGATGTTTTAACATAGACTCAAGACAATCATGCTCATTTCCACATTTCTTATGGTAGGCAAAGACATTAGGTACTTGAGAGGTAGACTCATTATGGGATTCAAGGAGAATACATAGATGCTTGACCCCACGGGCTCCCCTCCATGGCACTCACTTCTCAGGGCAGCCAAGCATCAGTCCCCATGGAAATCTCCCCATGGCGAACTTAGTATCTCTTCCAAGTATCCGAATTTGTCCTTCTCAAGCAACTAGAAGGGTTTTTGGCCTCTAAAAACAAGGTGTTTAGTAAGGATTTCTGTTAAGCATTACTCCTTGATGTCATGCAAGCATGATTGAGACATTAAGCCCATCAAGATACCAAACAAATGTAGTCGCGCAAGCACGATTTAGACCAAAAGGCCCTACTTAGATGTTGATATGAGAAAGAGTCCAAGGGTCATCACTTCCCAAGTAACTGCAATTCCCACGTAATACTTCCTTCAAAGCTTTCGCTCATCGGGTATTTTTTTATAGTGAGTTAGAATGCCAAGGAATTCTAGCCGTACTCACTTTGTGTCATTCCCTTCTCACGATTATCACTTGCTTGCTAAAGCAAAGTGGTCGGGAAGGCAGGCCCTCTAAATGTGACACACACTCAACACACAAGCATGGTATTGAAGATCTGGATTTCTGATCACCCTAAGAAGGATGAGAGCATACTCTCCTACTCCAATGTCACACTTAACAATAAAAGCAAACAAATGTTTATTCCCACCTATTTATAAATCACTAAGTGCCTAATTAAAAATCTCAAACACATAGTTTGGTTGTTTCTCCAAGGCAACCTGCAAAACCCAAGTTAGAGGTTTGATTTGTTGTCTTTGACCATCGATTCTACATAACACATGTTAGTAGTTTGATTTGTAGTCTTTGCCATGCGTATGCCAAGATTCTACACAAATAATTAGTACCAAAATCCAAAGCACAGAAAACAGAATGCAAAAACACCAAAAATTTCAAGTAAACACTACATTTTTCACCTCTGTTCTGGACTTTACACAAGCGCAAAACTCATGACACAGGCGCAAGATGTATGACACAAGCGCAGAATGTTGCCTACACAAGTGCAAGATGCAAGACACAGGCGCAAGATGTAGGACACAAGCGCAGAAGTGCCCAGAATACCCTGCACGGCCCTGTTTTTGGGTTTTTGACCTGCAAAATCAACTTGAAAGCACTCCAAAACACAGTAAAGGGGTTAGAAGGTTAGTTTTCACGTCGGGTTCACCAATTAATGTAGCATCAAAAATAGGAAATCATCACAAGCAATATATAAAATAAATTAATGTAGCTAGGAAATAGGAAATCATCACAAGCATTATAAATATAATACTAATTTAGCCTAATCACAAAAAGCTAGAATGCAATGAATCTATCCTAAGCACACTCAATAGAGACATGAAATCAAAACATTCAAAATTAAAGACATATGCAAACCAATGGTAGATTTGAATGCTTCTTCCATGCGGCTCCATTGTTCTTCTTTCCTCTTCAAATGGATTTGTGGATCTCACCTACAAGTGCACATACAATTGAAAGCAAGATTGACTTTGATGAAAAGCTCAAGAGTACTAGAAGCATAAGTTCGATAGTCTGATAGGAATTATTAATTATTTGATTCTATGATTATGTGATTGCAAAAGTGATTACCAATTAAGAATCAAGGGATTTGATTGAAGAAATTCATCCAATTTATAGAGAAATTGGAGAAAAAGACAAGATTAGCATGAAATTGATTCGAATAGAAATTCAAATCAAGAATAGCAAAATTATGACATGTGTATGACAAATTGCTATGCAAGGATTTACGACAATTTATGACAAATTTCTATGCAAGGATTTATGACAATTTTTTGAAATAGAAATAGACATTTAGGAATATAGGAAAATTTAGAAAATTAGGTTGGAAATGATGACTTGGAAATTAGAAAATTGATGAAAAATAGGTAAATTAATTAATAATTTCTCATTCATTAATTAATTTACAAAAATAGGAGGAATTAATTAGCCAATTAAATAAACATTTAATTGTGACAAGAAGACTTAGGATAAATAAATAAATTATTTAACCTAGAGGGAAAATGCCAAACAAGATTAAATGAATAAATCATAAAACCTTGGAAGATGAATTAGAAATGCAAAGACGACAAAAGGGTCTTGACAAAGGATCGTTGATATTGATTCGATCATGATTTTGAATTGATAAATGATTTGATTGAGATTGGTTGACAAAAATTAATGACAAATTGACCAAATTGACATGATTGAAAAAGGACAAGTATCGATGACGAATCGATTGCAATATGACAAGATTGACAAAAGGACAAAGATCGACCAAAATCATGATTAAAGATTATTGTCGACAAGACCAAATTCGAAGACGAGATGAATGAAGAATATAGAAGAATGACTCGATGCTCGCAAATGATAAAGATCAAGTGCAAATCATAGGAGAAATGTTAATGCGACACAAAAACCTAAAATGAGGCAATGCGCAAATGTTAAAGTATGATTCTGCAAGCGTTGACCATTTTTAGGTGTCTACAATTGGTAGTAATAAATTATTTAATGGTTGATTTATTTAATTATGTTTTCTATTGGTGAAGTATTTAATTAAAAATAACTATAGTTCATAATGTATTAAATAATAATTCCTATAGGGCTATAGTTTAAATACTAATATTTATCTAGTGGTATGGTAATTATACCTTGGGATATTAAAATATATGTATCCCACCTACTTATAATATATGTTAGTATTTCCTACCTACCCTATTCTCCTATTGGAGGATTTTATTTTTGGGAAACCATAGGATATGGGAAAAATATTCCAAAATGGAATTACCCTATTGGTTGGATTGCTAAGGTTTCTTGTTTATTGTTTCCTTTTAATGGATTCCCTGTGACTATTCATGGGTTCCATTCTTTGGCTTTAGATTCTTGGTGGATTGCCTGGATTGGGTTTGGAAGAGATTTGGGTTTGGATTTGGATTGTAAAACTTGTGGGCTCTCCTTCAGCGACCTACCATCACACGGGCTATAGGTTGGAGGCCATACCCTTGTTGTTTATCTTTGCTTTCAATGTCTGCAAGTGTTTACTCCGTGAATTTTTTGTGTGGGTAATAAGGAAATAGCTCATTTAATTCTCTCTATTCTTAATGAAAATGATTGGGAATTCAATGGGTTATGAGATCTTTATTTGGATGAAAGTTTGGAAGTTATCTTTTATGTGGTTGTCGTGAATGCACAACATGGGATTTATATGTATTGAGATTTCTTCCATTTATGATGTGATTGTATTTAATTATTATTGTTTTTGATATTTATTTCATGTTGTTAAATATTTAAGAGAGTTTGTGGAGTTGAGAGGAGAGAACCTTGTGAGCTTCCAGTCTGGCCTTGCCATGAGGAAGACTCACAAGACAAATCTCCTTCTGACACATTTTATATTTCCCTTGTTTTAATGTGTTTTCATGTTTGGAATAAGTTTATTGTTATTATTTATATGTGTTTTGAGTCTATTTCATGATTTGGATTCAAGATTTGGTTTTTGATGATTTTCTGGACTTGCTGGAGATGTTTTTCCCTCCTGAAGTTTGTATTATGTTTTCAATTGGAGTTCCTTGGGTGAATTTTATTATTTTATTTTGTTTACATATTATTAAATTTCATTTATTTCTGATTCCAATGAGTATAAATACATCATATTTGGCTCATTATGTTTCAAGCAGTTTTGATCCTGCACTTAAGCAATTTTTTGCCAAAATTTGAACTTTTTTTCTATGCACTAAAGGAATGACCATATGCACTAAAATAAGCACTAGATGCACTAAAAGATCACCCATATGTGCTAAAGTATCAGCCATATGAGCCACTTTAGAGAATGTATGTGCCATTCTGTGTATTTTTAGGGTTTTGTCCAGTTTGAAGTCTATTTGATGTCAATTGGATTTTGGACCGTACCAGAGGCTTTTTGAGGGCATTTTATTATATTGTCTAATGTTGGTTTATGATTGGTGATGTCTTCATATGATTTATTTGTGAGTTTTTTATGCATTTTACTCCATTTGAGTTGTTTGTGCTTCCTCTCTTGTTGATGTGCCAAGAGAGAGATTGAGATTCTTGTGATTATGCGCCAGCAAGTGGATAGGCCTTGCTAAGATTATTTGATGATTCATTTCAGATTTTGATGGAATTTATTATGGCCTTGATATGTTTATTTGGCCAAGAGGCTCATTGATTTTTGGTTCTCATGGTGTTATCTTTCACATGTTTCATGATTATGAGATGAGATTGTTGGTTGCATATGGATTGTTTATGATTTCAGATCGATGTATGTTCTCATATTTAATTATGATTCTAGAGCCTCTTGTGCTTTTGTTTGAAACCATGTTAGGAGGAGTGGTCTTCCTTATGATGACTGGGGTCACGAGAGATAGGCTTGCATGAGGTTCCTTGTAAGGATGCATGAAGTCTAGACCACCAGGGCACATTGGAGTTTTCCATGATTCGTAAACAAGTGATAACATTGATAATGAATTAATTGGGATGGGTAATTATAACTCATTTAAACAAGATAATGTATAGTTTTGGATCCTCGTGGCTTAGTCCTAGGGAGGATGTTTTAGGATAAGCATGAGAAGGTTGTGAAGATGGTAAGCTAATCTCCCTTAGTCTCTCATAGGTTGAGATGGCTCCACATGTCCATCAGGCTAGTGCCTTGTGTTATTATGTTATGAGGATGGCATGTGATGACACTCCACTCCTACATGTGTTCACTTTGATGATCTTATGACTATGCCTTGTTGATTGATAAGCCTCTGGGAGTTTCTTATTATGGTTATTTGTGTTGGTTGTATTTTCTCCATGCTTGTGAGAGTTGTTGCAATCTTGTCTTTTGGTATTAAGTGTCAACCTAGATGTAGAGTGTGTGTTGGGACCCCATGTCATCTCCTAGCATGGGGGGTGGTTGGTGTTTTTTACCATTGGGTTTTTACCCTTGTTGATGTTCTTTGTGCGTGGATGTGGATTCTCCTTCTTGATGGATTATGGAGGTACCTTGTAGAAAATTTATGTAATGAATACGATGGAATACATGTATGTAGTATCTTGTATGTGGTAGATGGAATCATGTAAAAGGAAGACCTATGTTCATAATGTATTGTTATGTAAATGTATTTGTAAGTAGTTCATAACTGGTAGTTAGGGTATATCATGATTTGTAAATGTGGCAATGAGATGTATGGATATGTTCTTGTTAAATGAAGGGAATGATTTCATGTGCCCTGTTATCACTATTTAAAAAATGGATGATCTTACTCCATGATTGGCTAAAAGACTTAAAAAATTGAGTTGGATTGTGGCCTTGTTGCTTCTGTGTTCTTGGTCTAGAGGAGGGTTTAAGGTTTTTTGTTTTTAACCCTTCATTTTTTTTGAAAAATCCTTGTGTTCTAATTTTGTGTTACTTTTACCACTTAAGCGGAAGGGTCGCTTGACCATGAAAATGTCCCCCCCTTGTATTTCTCCCTAGGTGGGTCTAGCAGTGCTTTATTTTCTCTAAGCCTTTCCTAAGGTTTTTAATTTTTAATGGGACTCCTTAACCATCACGTAGGTTCTTTTTAATCTAACAACGCACGTGAATTTGCGATTCAAAGATGCCTGTGAGTTACCATTTGTGAAATGGCGAAAGGCAGAAGTGGGTTCGGCACTCAGGTTTTAAACTAAGGTAAAGACCGATCAAGTTCTTTTTGATCGGTTGGCTCGCACTATTTTGCAAGACAAAGGTGCACGGATTTTACGCTTCACGAAATGGCGAAAAGGAAACTTGACCCACGAGGTAGTAAAGATTGAAGGTAAAGGTCTATCAAGTTCCTTTTGATCGGATGGTTGGAGCTATTTCACAACCCTGAGGTGACCGAGAGTTAACCTTCACGAAATAGTGAAGTGACATGGCAGCCAATTGGCCGGTGTCATGGCAGAACAAATGGATCAGACAATGGATGAAAAGGAAACTTGTTAGATGCACGTGGCAGTCCCGAAGTGGATCCCGTGGAAGTTTTTCGGCAAATAGGTGATTGACACGTCTATTTCCTTTCCCAGTCGATGGCCAGGTTGGATGGTGCCAAGCCAGAGGGCCCACTTCCTGGGTTAGATTTGTTAAAAGGTGGGTGTCTCAAGGAAGATCTAACGGTGGGTGCCATTTCACAGACTGAAGATGCAGGGTAATTACCGTTCACGAAACAACGAAAACCGTTAGCCTTAAACGCTTGGTGCATGGTTAGTGGGGTAAATTGTCAGTCATAGGAATAGATAAAGATCGATCAAGTTCTTTTTGATCGGACGGCTCACGTGGTTTCACTGGATGAATGTGCATGATTTTTAGCTTTCACAAAATAGAGAAAAAGATCTGAGCCCATCGCTAGATGAAGAATAGTCAAAAAGGTAAAGGTCGTGCAAGTTTCGTTTGATCTAACGGCTGGCATGTTTTCGCTTGATGAAGATGCATGGATTTTATGCTTCGTGAAATGGCGAAATAATAAAGTGATAGAAACACTTAGACATTTTATGATCCGTTGGAGCCAAATTTTTGAATTCATTTGTGAATTCAATTCTGAGGTGATGGCCAAAGCATGTGGTGTTAATGTCTCAGTTAAGAGCTCGATTGTCGTATATACGCTCACATCAATTGAATGTTGGTATCATTTTGAAGAGTTGTTGCAGAAAAGCTGGTGTACAGCAGAGTTCTTCAGGCCGAAAATAGGTTTTCTTGTGTTTTGCTTACCAGTTACCTAAAAATTGATGAACTATGGTTTTGTTCTATTAAAGAATTGCTTTGATTAGTAATTGAAATACTTGTAACCATTGAGATGGCACCTAGAAGGGACTTCATAGGGAAGGTTAATTACCAGGAGAGAGCAATTTGTAATGACTTCCTGGAACAATTGTCCATGTCCACAAATGTAGCAACTAAAGTCAAGGAATTAGTGCCCAAGGCTCCTCGTTTGAGAATAGGAGAAGGATTATATGACAAGGGCAATTGGCTGAGAGATCCAAAGATAGGGTTGTCTGGTTTAGGTATATTCAAGGTTGGTTTTGGTATGAGACACTCCCCTGCCCCGATGAACAGTATTTGGGAGTTGGATGTAGGTAAACTGGTGGTCTCTCGAGTTTTCATGGATGTGGATCTCCTAACTCAGATTGCACACAATTATGACCCTCTCACCAAAAGTGTTAGGGATATAAATGGAAAAACCCTCATTGAAGTCAATGATGATGAATTCATAAATGCATTTGGGCTTAGTGAGGTGTCCAATTATTTGGAGCCCATTAATTTTGAATCATTTGCTCAAGTCTATAGTGCATAGAGGAATCATCTTAGAAATGGGCCTCTTAAAGAATTTTTTGTCAAAATAGGTGGATTGACTGTTGTAGGACCTAATACCATGGAGCCTTTCTCCCTAAATTGGTTCACTCTTAGAGCCAAAGGATTATACTGGTCACTCTGCCAGATTTTTGGAGAGGATGTTAAAGTGAACATGCCAACTCATTACATGTTAATGATAGCACAAATTTTAAATTCTTCTCTGGCAGTAACATTTGATTATGCCCCCTACGTTACTAATGCAATTCATGAAGGCTTGATATGGATAAAGAATGGTAAGGTGGATAGGTCTTTTAGATGGTACTCCCTCCTCATGCATCTGTTTCTATTCAAGGGTGGTGACTACTTTGCCAATGAAATGGATTTAGTGAAGGAAAAGGATGGGGAGAAAATGCCAGTTCAATTATGGAGCACAGTGTTGTCATGGGACAGGGAGGATGCTAGCTACCTAAAGTTTGATAAGTCCTTTGCATCCAAGATCAGAATTCTCTTATGCTCAGAGAATCCAAGGGTCCCTAAAGCTCTTTTGGAGTTTCTTAGGCCTAAGGAGTTCACTGAAGAAATTAAAATTGTCCACAATTGGGGTGACATATACTTGTGCCCTATTTCCACAGTTTTTAGAGTGTTTGGTTTCAGAGGCACTCCATTTTTGTTACCTTATTAGGTCCCACTAAAAATAGGAATTGTAGAGGTCCTCAGGCAGATTGGAGGTGTACAAGAGGCAGAGCTATCCAATAGAGGAAAAGGGACCATTTTCCCAACAATAACAATAGCACATCAGTTTGTAATTACTAAGGGTGGATGGAAGTGCTTTGAGGAATTCTTTCAACCATACCATTTTTCCACTGTAGTGTCAAGGTTTTCTGACCCTGAAGACTTCTTTAATGGTATGTTTAGGAAAAGGGCAGTATGCAAAGGTAGACGTCACCAATTCCAATTCCCTGAAGACCTCATCAGAAATGAGTTTGATTTGGATGAGTAAGAGCTGAGGAAAGAGAAATGGGTGGTCTACAAGAAGGCCCTTGATTTTGTACACCAATTTGACTATAGCTATGACCCTTTATCCAGTTTTCACCCCTTTGAGGAAAAGGCTAAATTCCTAATTCTTTGCTTTGAGGATGTAATGCAAACACTAAAGGAGAAGAGGGAAGCAGTGATTAAAAACAACCCTAAGAAGGCAAGACTAGTTCTAGCTAGGTCTACATCTGCTAAAGCAATCCCTCCTGGTGGTTATGTGCTACATAGAAAATCCAAGTACAGTGTGTTGGTGTGAACAACAGGGGAGCCTTCTACTTCAAGAGGGAAGAGGAAAATACAAGATGTCATTGACATTCAGGACTCCCCAAAGAAGCAAAGGGTGGGAAAGGAAGTGAAAACTAATGAGCCCCTGTATTCCCCATCTCAATCCCCCATTCATATAGGAGATGAGCCGACAGTAGCTGAACAATTGTTGCAGTTAGGGAGTCTCGAGGAAATCGCCTATACATATGATGAAGTAGAAGATGGAATGCCTAAGGAGCCAGAGGATGTTGAGATGGACATAACCACCAATGAGTTCAAAGGCCAGGAACTGGATCCTGCTATTAAACAGGCCAGTGAATAATTCTTAGTTGATAGCAACTTTGTTACCTTAGGAGCTTTCATGCAATTTGTGTGGAAGCAGAATATTGATAAGTTCAATGCCAGATGTGAGAAGAGGAAGAATGACCAACCCCACAAGGATGCAGCCATGGTGGAGGAGGAAATAAAACAAGAAATGGTCACTGAATTTAAGACCCTCACTCTTGAGCAAGGAAGGGAACTGGTAGCAAAGGCTGGTGTTCTCATCCCCCCTGAATGGGATATAGCAGATGCCTTGGTTTTAGAGGCAGTCAGGAAAGAGACCAAGCCTATGGAAGGAGTAACCTTTAGCAAGGATGATGATGCCCTGGTCATGTGGTCTCTGAAAAGAGATGAAAATAAAAAGAGAAAGGATGCCCCAGAGTCCAGCTACCTTGGAGGTATGATAGTAAAGAGGGTACAAAATACTGGAGTGGTGGAGGCTACTAGCACAGTCTTGGAAAGTGCAAAATTTAATGTTGCGGTGGTAGAGAAAGAAGCAATGGAAAAGGTAGCTCTCCAGGCTAAGTTAGAGACTGTCTTAAAAGCTTATAATGATGCCAAAGGAAAGGTAATAAGCCGAGATAGCATTATTGCTAAATTGAAAGGCCAATTGGTAGGACAATACCATCAAGGTGAGTCCTCAACTTTAATGATTGCTTCTTCTCCTGCACAACCTCCATTTACTAGCCCTATCATTGAATTCCCACCTTCTCCTACACTTGCTGGTTCCCAATCAATTGAGATCACTCAACAGGAGTTGGAAAAGTTTAAACAGGCTCAAACCCTATTTGCAAATAAGTATGAAGAGAGAGTGAGGGCCACAATTTTGAGTTTTGCTGACACCATAGGATCCTCATTAGTGTATAACAACATGAGTAAAGTTTTGGATATGTGGAATGAGCTCAATGGAGACAGGGCTATTCTAATGCCCATTTTGGACAAGTGGATGCCTAGGGAGGTGGACCTAGGATTTATATGTGTATCCTATGATGAGGTAGGGGCTAACCCCATTACCAAGTCCACCTGTGACATAACAAAGGAAAAGACAAAAATGGCAGAAGGAATAGATAATGCAGAGAGGAAGATCAATTTGTATAAAAAGGAATACACTGAGCAGGAATTTGAATTATTTCCTGGGGGTTTTGCTAGTCCAACTCAATTGAAGGACAAACAAGTATGGCTTAATGAATTAGGGGCCAACCTATCATTAAGGATAAAGGGAATCATTAACATAGATGATACTTCCCTATTTGTCAGAACAATTGAGGAGATAGAGAAAATAAAATCACACTATGGCTTTCTAAACTTTGAGGTCAATAAAATGAGAAACTCTTGGAAGAGACTGGCCAAGACAAGAAGGAAAGTTATTAACTTCTCATGGCCTGCTGATGACGTGTACCAAGAATGGACAAGAAAGTATGTGGTGTTGGATGCAGAAGTTCAAGAAGAAGCTACAGAATGATAACTGGCAAAAGGGAGCTATTAGAAAATGGAAAAGATTTGTAACTTCTTGTTGAAACAAGAAGATTGTTGTAACAAACTTTTTTGAAAAGGTCTGAACCTTGTATGCATCCATACTATTATAAATGGATACCAGGACTAGTTAGAAAGGGATCACAAGAATTTGTAAAGAAACTCTGTAGAAATATATCTGGGTTTTTCTAAGTTTACAAAGAATATTATGTTTTGTAAGATTTTTCAAAATGGATATCAATATACAGACCATAAACTTTTGAGCCTAGAATTTGTGTTGTCTTCTGGTGTGCTTTCAATAATTTACTGGTTTCATTTGGGTAATCTAGGGTTATTCAATTGAATATGGATTGTAATGCAATCTTCATAGATATGTTTCTTAGCTTTCCTCTTTAGGAGGGGAATTAAATGCGCATGAAATATCTATGTCAGTAGGTTATTTTGTTGGAGACTTAGAATTTGATGAACACTGTTTAGTTTAACAAGGAAGGACTCTTGTATATGTCAGGCATGTATGGGGTTGATAGAAGCCAAAGTGATGAGACGTATGGAGATGTTTAATTATGAAATCCTTGTTTAATTTAGATGACTCTGTAGCTTGGATAAGGCACTGGTAGCAGTTTTAGTTCTCTTTCTGCATCTCTTGAGGATCAATACTGAAAATGAGCATAAGCTTTCCTTTATTTTTTTTAGTTTATGTTGAGGCGATAAGATCCATTGGTTTCTAGACATTGGTTTACTATGGATCTCATTTAAAAGTGTGAAATTATTCATAGGAGGTATACCCGCCTGAACTTTGGATAAGTTCAAAATGTAGAAGGTTCTTGAAACCTTGTCATATGTTTCTCTAGGGTTTTGTTTTCCTTGATCTCTTTATTTGCAGACAGGGTTATTATTTTCTTACAGGGGATAAGAGAGGAATCAGAATTTGAGAACAACATGCCCAAATTTGGTAATGGAGTTGCAATTAAATAGATGTGATTTATAATATGATCTTCTTGTATTGGTTAGAAAGGAATTCTATGGTTATTTCTTTAGATTGTGATTTAATATGTGAAAGAACCCTAAGAAATGGAATAATTTTAAATATCAGTATTGAGGATGTTAGATAATTATGTCTCTATGTATACGCTTGGAAGAGATTAGGATTCTTGTGTTAGGCATTGGGGTTATTGTCAAATTAGGAAAGTGGTTGCATGTGTAGTTGGATTAGGAAAGGAAACTATTGCTATTGAATTCGTGGATATGTTTTTTGGTGCTATGTGAAAACTAAGATGTTATGAAGGAAGTAGATATGTGAACAAATCATGTTGCTAATTGGTAAATCATGATGGAGGAGACATATATGACCATGTGAGAGTTTGAATGTAAAGAAAATTGGGATTAAAAGGTATTGAGGCTTTAGAATGAAACTAATATGGAATGGATTGATTTGCATAGTAATGGAATGTATATCATGCTAGATAAATAGTAAATGACTTGTATATGATGTAAGACATGTAATTGTAATGAAGTTACTAGATTTATATTGTTATATGTTTGTAAGACAATAAATGAACTTTATGAATGAAGGATTAGTGTGATGTTGTGCTTGAGTAAAGGAATAAGGGAATTAGTTTATTATATGGATTGAAGAATGAATTATAGTTTATACTTTATGAGTAAATAATTATAATAAATCTAATAAGATCATGTTAGTATTAGAAGCGATTGAAGTATGTTTAAATGGATTATTGAGGATGGATTTTACCTATGCATTAGGATTGCATAATCATGGAAAAGGAAAAGAACATGTAGATAGGAGATGTTGGCTTAAAACACATTTGGATTTGGTGCATAAAATGAATGTAGGATTATGGGGTTGTCTGGCATTTTAAAAGAAGGAATGTAATATGCTAGTAGAATGGTATAATGGTATGCATTTCATAATGGATAGATAAGCTAGTGGGTTGCATATCTCATGATTAGGAAATTAAATATGATGCATTAATTCAAGATGGAATATGTTTATCATGTGAGTAGGCTATCATTATGGAAGTTAAATGAGTAATGACGTTGAAGTACCCTAGGGAAAGGTTAATGATGTTATGTTATTTCCGCTTGTGTAAATTAGTGAAATGTGAGATGATGTATGTTCATAATGTTTAAATGGTTAATGAATGTAGTTATATGGAGATGTTATGTATTACATTTGTTGCTATTAAAAGTTAATTAAAAAAAAAAATCTCAATTAGTATGATAGATGATTAGTTTTCTCTAGGGTATTTTGGCAAGCATTAGAGGAAGGTCCAGGAGATTGATTCAATAGATTCCGATTTTCAGAGACAACTTAGTGTGGCACATGAGGATCTTGATGCAACTAGAAATGAGATCTGTACCTTGAAGAAGAACCTAAATGTTCTTGATGATTTCACTAATGACTTGAAGGATCAAGCGAGCACTTCTAGAGACAAGAGGAAAGAATTGATGGACAAGATAAAGGAGAAAGAAGATCAAATCATGAAATATCAGAGTAAAGTTGATGAAGTTAACAATCTTGAAAGAGAGAATGTTGCTTTGAAGAATGAGATGCAATCTATTATGATGAGGTTTACTAAGGAGATTGAGGACCGAAATAAGAATGAAGATAATATGGCACAATCATTAAAGGAAAGAGTTGATGAATGACTTAGTCTTGCCTATGAGAATGATCAATTGAAGATTGAATTGACACAGTCAAGGAATAATGGTCAAGAACTTGAAAGACAGATTGCTAGCTTAAGGGATGAACTTGCGACTGCTAATGAATACTAATACAAATTCAGATATATCTCAACAAGGCTTGATGGGATGCTAGAAAGTCAAAGACATGGAAAGGATATGCGAGGACTTACATTTGAAAAAGGTGAATCCTCTAGATCTAGACAAGGCAATGTAAAACTTGATAAAAAAAAGAGCAAGAATCCTCCGGTAAGATAACCTAATGCTCATAAGTTCAATGGTAGATATTTTACTTCCAATAAGCTTGTTCATATGGTGAATCAATGCAGAAGTAGGATGAATAATGGAATGAACAACATGAACAATGTTCCTACCTTTATCGGTCAGTGTTTTATATGCAATAATTTTGGACACAAGTCAAACATGTGTAGAGCAATAGTGAATAACTTCCAAAACAAGAGATGTTATGCACGTGGGATGTTTGGACATATCTCTAACCAATTCAAGATGAGACCAAATCAGATGAACTTCATACCTATGCAAGATAATGTTGTTTATCGTGCATGCAACAAAACCGATCACATTACAAAGTACTGCAAAAGTAAGAACATGTTTCGGTAGACAAGAGCAAATCAGATGAGAAGGGAAAAGAGAAGGTAGAAGAGATCAAAGACAAGAATGAGAAGATGTGGGTTAGAAAAGATGAATCTAAAGAAGAAAATGGATCAACACTTGAATCAAGTGCATGATCTTCATCCAGTAACTAGGGCTTTATGCCTTAGGGGAAACTTTTCATGCACATTCTACGAACCTCATCTTCGGTGCTCTACAATCAATTTTGGAAGGTTGCAGAAGGCTTAGATTAGATATGCAGATGTTTTTCAGAAGTTTCAAAAAGGATTTGATGCTCCGGTATGCGACTTCATGAAACTCATGATAATTGGTTGCATTTATTGCAGTGGAAAATTAAGTTTTCAAAGGATAAAAGTGCATTTCAAAGTTTCATTTGTCACAATGCGATCAAGAAAATAGTGCAGAGAAGAAGAGAAAAGAGATTTGGCAATTTCACAATGATTTCAAAGATTCCACAGCAAATTTCAGTGCCTGATTGTGAATCAAGGCATTTATATGTTTAGCCTTTTAGTTTTTTGCAAACCCTAGCATTTGAAATGGCTTCACGTTTATGTGTTGCTACCCCTTTGGTGATCGAGACCAAGGACATGGCTCAACCTGTTTTCAATAAACACCCTTTCAAGTTAGTTGAGGATGATCCAAGAGGTGCATTTTCATCGGTGCCCTACGATGTGCTTCATAATGAAGACATTAGGGCTTACATTCACTATGATCTCGAGGAGCTTGGTAACGTGGATATGCTAGACGTATACAACAAACATTTGGCTGATGGTTTGGGAAATTTCAAACTCGGATACAAGGTGCTTCTGGAAAAGGGTTTCTCGCAGTTTGTCCACTTTACGTTGTTCAATGAAGCAGAGTGGATCTGGTATATTCTTAGTCATGTTCATGATGAGTTTATATGACTTTACATACCACACAAGATCACCAAATAGGTGATCTAAGCCATGACAGGCCTAGCTGAAACCAGTGAGGTGCCCAGCTTGAGAAAAGTATCGAATGATATGGTGATATCCACAACTAGTTTCAAATTGATAGTAGATCGATGATCATAAATGATATTCTGCAGAATGATGTGAAATTTGTATCAATGGTGGTCAGTTACAAGGTTTACCAATCAAGAAGGTACAACTTTGTCTCTGGTATTGCCATTTACTCTACATACCAGATGCTCAAAGATGACAAAAGGTATGACCTGTGTTCAGCCCTCCTAAATGAGTTATTGAGCAATTTGAAGAAGATCAAGTAGGATAAAAAGAACATTTTCAAATATGGCACTCTTCTTATTTACTTTGCTTTATACTTCCTGAATGAGATACCCGGTGTGAAAGGAAAGGTCCAATGGGCCTATAATAGACCAGTGGCCATGTAGATATGTTGCTACGAGTTGTACTCCTTATAATCTTGTTTATGGTATGGATGTCATTATGCCTTTGGAGTTAGAAATTCCTTCTTAGTTTCTCTTAAGGGTATAGTGGATGATGATTCCTATAAAGAGAAAAGACTTCAACAACTTGAGATGCTCAATGAATGGCATATAAATGCCCTCGAGCATATTCAAGCATATCATAAAACTTTGCAATGAAGCTACAATGATAAGGTTATTCAACGTTCCTTCTCAGTAGGTGATTTAGTCCTTTTCGAGAATCAGCGCAATGTGAATGCCTTACCTGGGGAGAAAGGAAAATTCAGCCCTAATTGGCTTGGACCATACATTGTTGTCGAGGTCTATGGATTAGGTGCTTATAGGATAGCAGATGTTGAAGGAACACCTCTCAAGGAACCCATAAATGCTATGCACCTTCGTAGATACTATGCCTAGTTCTATTTCTCTCTCTCTCTCTCTCACTTTCTCTCTCTCTCTCTCACTTTCTCTCTCTCTCTTGTCTACTTTCTTTTCTCTCTCGATATCTTTTCCTTCAAAATTGGGTAATATGTTAGCATGTCTTCATTAAAGTATGTAATATTAAATGATGTTATATTGTTTGGTCTACATTACTTCATTCTTGACAAGCATGTTTCATTACTTTATTGCTTGTCTTGGATTCTTTTATGTAAATTGAATAGATTTACATTTCATATGTGCTAGCATGTTATACAATTTCTTATGTGTTAAGTAGAATTATATCATGGTGTGTTTAATTAGAGTTATTAAATCACATTAGTTATATAGTTCTTAGGCTTAATACATTCTTCTTTTACATCATCAAAGTAGAATTTGATTAAATACAGTTATTTAATTAAATCACACATGTACCAATTTAATCATGAAGCATTGAGAAATCAATCACATGGAAATTAAAATTATACATAAATGTTCATCACTCAATATGTTACTTCTAATCTAAGCAATGCATATATTGTTTAAGCATTAAAATAACATATCCATGAGTATCATCATATATACACCAATACATCAACATCATCTCCTATCCCTAGGACTAGTAGTTGGAGGATGGTAGCTAGATGCCCCCTCCTAATCTAGCCATGGGGATGGCCCCATGGGGTTGTATCATGATATGGACCATGAGTGACTCCATGAGGAGCTCCTGTGATTCCTCTCCATCATGATCCCATGGTATATGGTTGCCTCTATCTGTGACACTTCTAGGTCACGCTTTATCTGTTATAATCTCTCTCGTAGGACCTCCATCTTTGTCCAAATAGGGGAGAAAAGGTCCTTCTATTGTCTTGTACTCCTCTGGGATCTATGCGATATCTATGAGGAACTAGGAATGTGCGTAGTCACAATGAGGTCTATCACTGCATTCTGAATGAGAGAACGCCAATCCTGGATGGTAGCTGCAAGGAAGAGAGAAAAAAATTTATCAATAACATTCTATATCATCAAATCTAAACAAGTAAGATACATAAGTTAATCAATAATAGGACACCTTACCTATATCTCCCTCTTGCCGATAGGGATCGTGGAAAGCGATCACCTAGGGCTGGGACCCGCAAGGCTCTCCACGCTCATATTATCTCTATATAGTAGGTGTGCATCAATGGGGACTAGGATCAGGACCCCTTAAAGGGTCCTTCTATGCCTACAGTGGGAGACTCAGTGGATCTAGAGCTATGGTATCCTCCCTGAAGTGATGAGGAACTGCATCTGACCCATCCTCCTCCTCAATCTCCTCCTCCTCCTTGTCCTCATCATCTTCCTCATCATCCTCATCCTCATCCTTGTCCTCATCCTCATCCTCCTCCTCTCCATCCTCCTCATCATCTCCATCTTGATCTCCCTCTCTGGTATTAGGATCGTCTCCATC
The DNA here is from genome assembly GCF_030272615.1 of Cryptomeria japonica. Lineage (NCBI taxonomy): Eukaryota > Viridiplantae > Streptophyta > Pinopsida > Cupressales > Cupressaceae > Cryptomeria > Cryptomeria japonica. Next base: position 658,341,746 of record NC_081411.1, on the reverse strand, counting down.
TTCACCTGCCTCTTGCTCTCCAGTATCATCAACCTAATCATCTAAGCCCTCCTCGGATGTATCGGATCCCTCTCTGTCGCCTCATTGTCTCCATGGATCGGGGTTCCCTCCAGGCAAGTCTATAAGGAAAATGGCTCCAAAGTATGTCCTCCCCGACCATATGATGTACCCTTGGTGCGCGTGCAAATCATATAGTCCATCACAATGTTCTGATCCGACCCATCTAAATCTGTGATGTTGATCTCATCACTGGTAAGCCTAGGAATGGATCCTAGCCTCGGCATCATGCGTGAGTGTTGGATGTACACAAGCACATCAATAGGAACACACTTCTTGAACCCAAACTATCATCGAACTCAGTCGAAGTAGAAGGGAATGACTATGTGGTTGTACCACCCCTTTAGTAGATGGTTCCTCTGCATCTTGAACATTTGTCTATGTATCCTAGCCCACATGTACATCCTGAGGTAGGGTCTCCATATGACTATGTCTGTTGTCAATCTATCTAAGCTCAACCTCCAATGCAAGAGATTGTCGAATCGCCACTCGCGGGTAAGAGGATAAGAGAATACCCTAGGTTTCTCTGGGACTAGCTCTATGGGGGCTCCAACAGGCCTCGTGCAAGTAATATATTCAAACATCCACACCTGTAGTAGCGTGCATGTCATCAGGGTACATCGCTGTCCAAACACATACTCCCCAAGGTCGTGATAGAGATTCTCAAGCATGCTCCGACCCCAAGCGTATACCCTCCTATGTCTCTCCATTGCTTGGATAGTGTAGATTAGTCCTCCATGCATATATGTGCCATGCCCATTAACGCACATGGCTAGTGCAAGAGTCACAATCATGAGTTACCTCACTAATGGAGCCTCATTGGTCGGGTGTGGGAGGCATGTGACCATGATATGTCCCCTCATCTCTCCGAGTATCACTCTCCCCACAGCATATACCTGCTCTCTCCTTTAATCCTCCTTTGTCCGATTAGATCGATATCTCATGGTCTCTCCCCTAATGGGAAGGCGCAGAATGCGGTATACATCCTCAAGGGTGACCATCATCTCCCTCATAATTAGCGAGAATGTTGAGGTGTCTGCATCCCACCTCTCCATCAGCGCCATTAGCATAACAGAATGGAATCTGATGGTTGGCATAGTCATTGCATCCCAAAAGCACACTGCATGTAGCAACTCCTTCTCCCCCGCTATCAGCCTTGGGATCTGCTCTCAAAGGCTCTAGAAGGTGAGACCGGCGGTATGCTAGCAGATGTATGGCAGTGTCTGCAAAAAGAAAAATAATCTATCATCACTAATTAATCATCATCATTATCATCTAATCAATGTAATCATTCTATCAATTCTAACGTTCATCGCCTAATCTCGTGTTGTCGTTGGTCACCTCGAATAGGGAATAGGGCACCCTGAGTGGACTAGGGTTCCCTCTTGGGACCATGGCACCCAGTTGGGACTAGGGTGCCCAGATGGGACTAGGGAGCCCTAGGAGGACCAGAGCACCCCCTCAGGACCATGGCACCCTAGGAGGACCAGGGCGCCCTAGCACTCCTAGGTGTCCGAAGCAAGGGCCTCGACTCGGTCTTGGTGATGACATCATCATTTCTAAAAACTATGAATGAATGAAACATTCAAATGGAGTCAACGGAAGGTCAACTCACCTCATCGAGTGGTCGACCGACGAGTACGGACTAGCACAGGATCTCCATCCTCATAGATCGCTCAGGTCAGTGTCAAGGAATGATGGCTTGTATGTGGGATCCTCTGCAGTGAATAGTGCCAAAAAGTTAGAAAGTAACAAATGAAGGTTTCACTTTTATATTTATGTGTTATGCACTTTTTGACTTTATGTTTTTAAGTAAAAACCCTAATTTCTACACTTTTTCTTCAATCTCTCATATCTTGAGCTAGAAGATCCAATTCTCGCACCATCAGTGGTATTGGAATCATGAGTTCATGCTCTCACTCTGCATTAGTTCCATAACATTCTTGGATGAGCAATCAATCCTTGTTGTGAACTTTCTTCATCAAAATCTTTATCACAATTCGTTATGGAAAACATAATACCCCGTTTCACCTCACTAATAAGCAAGTCGAAATAGGGGGGGTATATAGCTACCCGCAAATTTCATCACCTTCCTTAGTAAGCATTAGGTGATTTTATGATCTAACATGTGGTTTTGAAGGGTGTTGATCCTAACTGTGTACTGCAGATACCGCTGGGGGCTTCGTCCGACAACTTATGGATATATCCTTTTTCAAATGATGTTTACTTTTCTATACTTTAGCTTGCATATGCACGTAGTGTTATATGATCACTAAAGTGGGAGCTAAATGTAGTGTCATAAATTGTACACCCTTGCTAGGGTGGTACAATTTCACACTTAGGTTAGCACCCGCCATAGTGTGTCTTGCATCTTGTATTTCCAATTCCCCTTTAAGCATTTAATTAATTAATTTAATTAAATCTAAGGTCTTGTTTCATCACTTTACATAAAGTTTGGCCCTTTACCCTAAGTGTGGCCCTTTTCATCTTATTCCTCCAATGAATCATTTAATCATAAACCCTAATTATGTCTTATTTTGACCGTTTAGGCCCGATTTCGCATATCAATACATCTCAAAATCAGCTGTAATTTTGGGATGCACTCTAACATCATTATATCTAACAGCCCCAAAAATTTGGTGAAAATTTGGTCGGATTGTGGCGGGAATGCACATGGTCCCGGCTTTTTCCCCAAAATTTTGGGAGCACAATCCTATGATATAATAATGCTTAACCCCAAAATATCAGTAGGAAATTCAAATCTTAGATCGACCTAAACATGAAATTAAGATCTAGGGTTTCATACTTAAGAGCTCTCTCTCTTCATTTGAAGGATTCTTCTTCTAAGGATCTAAGAACAGGTTTTTGGAGCATTAGGGCCTTCTTTGCAGTGAAAGAGTAGATCTTTGAATTCTTCAACAACATTCAACATTCATCCATCAAACATTCATCAAGCATCATTTTATTAGTTGGGGGCTTTTGAAGATGTAGAAGAACAATAGGAGATCACTAACTGATGATTGGCTTGTACCTCTCCCTTGGGGTTGGGTATGGTTTCATGTTGTTTTCATGTCTTTGCATAAGCTTTATTTTTATTCATATTCATACTTTAGATCACTTTGCATTGTGGATTTAGAGTATTTACTTTGTCAATTATAAGCAATTAGGGTTTACTCTTTAGGGTTTCTCTAGATTGTTTGCTTTCATCTTAGGATCTTGCACACACACAAGGTTCTTGCATACACATTTTTAGTACATTATTGGCTATTCGTGGAGGTGGAAATCACCAGCATAGGGGTTTGACTAAGGCGAAGCCCTATATAGCCACCCCAAATCCTCTTTTTTAGCTTCAGGTACAGGTTCAGATCCGAGCATTGCTAGAAGTTTTGGGACTGAAAGAGCACACAGGGACAGTTCTAGGTTGTAGATCTTAGCAAAAACCCCAAGGACAGGGGCATGGCACCCTGGTCCTACCCAGGATAGTGGTGTGGTGCCATGTTCCCGCCCTCTATCAACAGGATCTGGCAGAATGGTACTTTGCAAGCCTCAGAATCCATCATGTCAGTTGTAGCTGTAGAAGTGTAGAATCAGGACAGTGGTGTGGCACCCTAGTCCCAGACATTTCTGGTTAGATTTCAGACATAGGTGTACCTCTAATTTTTCCTTCTGATCTATACTTTTTAGTAGTGTATCAGTTGTTCTTTGATCTGCATTCTCAGATTAGGGTTTGCTTTCTTACTCACATTCTAGGTTAGATTGCATTTTGCATCAGTCCTCTCTCTCATTCACAACAAAGGAATAGAAAACCTAAGAGGTAATCCATGGCTCTATCTTTCTCATAAGAAGTAGTCGATGTGTGTTACCTCCCTAGGCTATTTCATATTCCATGAGTGTGTATGAGAGTGGGATTAGATTTTCCATACTTAGTCTCACTTTTTCCCCTACACAAGAGTCTACTTCTACTCCCGGCAAGAAGAAGATATCAGATGTAGATATAGCTCTTGAATCTGGTAAGAGTATTGAAGTCATTCCTCCTCTCTCAGTTGCTAATTTGATTGATCAAATAATTAAAGATGGAATTTTAAGCAATATACAACATTACTATGTACATATGGATGATAAGGGGAAAGGTATATTGGGCATGGATCCACCAGTTTTTGGATAGAAACTAATAGAGGATATTCCTCTAGTAGAACCACCTGTACAAAATGTAGAGAAACCTGTAGATAATATTGAAACTATACAGGATAAGAAGGATACACTAGAATAGATCATTCCAGATATAGAGGTTATCGATGTGGACACATAAAATAAACAAGTTGAGGATATTGAACCTCTGACACCAAATGTACATACTGAAGAGGTTAAGGTTGAACAGGATACTGCACCAAGTGGTGAAGTCACCGATGCAAGTCATAAGGTTGAATCCTTCGGGAATATTTTAGATAGTCATTCATTGTTGGCATTTGACTCATCTAGTCAAGTTGATTTTGCATAGAAGAATATTGACCAGCTGAGTAGTTTTGAATTGATGTATGTTGCAGCTCAGAAGTTAAGGAAGGAAGGGACTAAAGACAAGTAGGTTATTGAGCAGGCCATTCTGGTTTTGTAGCAACTTGCACTAGAATACAAGGTAGATCAGATTGGAAGCCCATCTGGCAAACTGAAAGGTTTGATAGACCATATTTCCAAAGAGTTTAAAACTCTTCAATAGGTATCAAACCAACAGTTGGTTGAGCAGTATAATGCTACCTGGAAGGTGACTTGTGACAACATGATTTCATCTAACAAGGCTAAGCTTATAGATGAGATAACAAATATTGATGGAGCTCTAAATGAGTGTAGCATTATATATAGGTCATGTACTAACACTAGAAAACTAACAACGGACCTTGAGGTGAAATTGAAGGCGAAAAAGGCCCGGTTAGAACATTTGGCTCAATTTTGATGGTACTCAGACACTGACCAATACCATTGATGGTCAAATTTTGATAACAAAGTCTAATATTTTTGCATTAGAGAAGGACATGGATAGGCTAATCCGACATGCAAGGAAATTAAGAGGTTTGGTGAGTCCCCAGTTGAACACTCTGTTACTTCACAAGAGGGGAAAGCATAGAGTTAATGAATAATCCTACTCCAATAGACCTATCGGAAGAAGAGATTCATGCATATATTCTTAATGGTTTGGTATCCATTTTGAGCACATTGAAGACAAGTTGGGATTCATACTTAGGATTTTTGAAGAATGCTTACCTAGATATTTTTAAGTACATCTAGATCTAGTAATCACATTTTTTCTCTCATTCTTTCATTCATTTTCCTTGGCTTTGTCATTGATGTCAAAGGGGGAGAGGTTGATATGAAAAATGCTTGGGACATAAGAAGTAATGTATAGCTCAGGGGGAACAATCTTCCAACAGTTTTTGAGATCAGTTTTGGAGTTTTGGAGTTTAGTTGTGTTGTCATTGATGACAACACATGCTGTTTTGGGTTGGTCACTTTACCAGCACTCACCAGTATTCATGGTTCAAACATAGGCATTTTGCATTCATTGAACTACCAAGTTAGGGACTCCAGCAACCGGCAAGAAAAGGAAACCAACAATCTAGGAACCGGTATATGAGGCCGACATGGGAGATTGATCTGGCAAGTCTACACGGAAATGATCAAATGCATCGGTTTCGAAGTTTAATATTCATTTTTTTTTCTTAGGCCGACATGTAAATAAATTGTAATATCATTGTAAGCCGACATGAGGCATTTATATTTGTGTTTGGGAAGGGTATTTAAGTCAGTCCAGTTAGGTTATTTTATAATGTAATGGAATATAGTGATGTGATATTGTGCAAGCGATCTTGATCGACAGAATGCAAATGTAATATTATGTAGTCGGTCTTGGATATTAGTTTAGAGGTTTGGGAAGTGAAGCAAGATAATGGTAAGGGAGGACACAGTGAAAACCGGTACAACAATGCTTTAATCGGAACTCATCCAGCATAGTAGATGCACTTTCAGGGTTCGGAATTTTGTTTGTAACTCCATATTTGGTGTTTATAGTAAGTGAGGCTCCTTTTGTGATGAGCAATGTGCTCTAGGCTGTTGGCCTTCCTGTATGTGCAGGCCCCTATTGTAATATTTATTCATTTGGCTAGTGGATAGATATTGTGGGTCACCAATCCCATCGTGGTTTTTCCTCTTTGAGGTTTTCTACGTATAAATCTTTGTGTTATGGTGTATGCTCTTGTGGTTGATTCATTTCTATTTGTTGCTATACTCTTTTATGATTATCGGTTACTGAAATACTTTGTTAATAAGGTTAAAATTAATCTTACCGGTAGAACACAGATTCACCCCCCCCCCCCTCTTAGTGTTCTTGGATTTCAACACTTTCAAGAAAAAATAGTATACATCTTATGGATTGCTAGATCTTGTGCATACTGACCTATGTGGACCTACAAATGTTAGAAGTGTGCAAGGAGATAGATACTTTATGTTGCTAATTTATGATTATTCCAAGATGATGTGGGTTGTCTTTTTTAAGGAAAAATTTGAAGCATTAGACAAGTTCAAAATATTCAAAGAAAAGGTTGAGACTGAGTCTAGATTGAAAGTGAAATGTTTGAGATCTAACAAAGGTGGGTAATTTTGTTCTAGCGAGTTTGATTAATTCTATGAGAATCCTGGGATTAGAAGACAATTATCTACTCCTAGAACCCCTCAACAGAATGGAGTTGTTGAAAGGAAGAACAAGATTGTTTTGGATGTTGCAAGGACTATGTTGATTGAAGGGAATGTTTTGAAGATCTATTGGATAGAAGTTGTTAGCACTATTATTTACACATTCAACTGAGTTCATATCAAAGGTTATACCAGTAAGACTTATGAGTTATGGTTTGGTCATGTTCCTACTGTAAGATATTTTAGAGTATTTGGTAGCAAATGTTATATCAAGAGATATGACGACATAGGAAAGTTTGATGCAAGAAGTGATGATGGAATTTTCTTGGGATATTCAACAAAGAGAAAAGCCTATCGGTGCTACAATAAGAGACTAAGAAAGATAGTGGAAAGTGAAAATGTGAAGGTGGATGAGAACCTTGGGAAAGAGATCAGAGCATGTGGATATTATGATGGTCAGCATATTGTTCTGAATCTTATTCAGACTAAAGAACCGAAGTAGACTGATCTGATAGAAACTTTTAATCCAAATGTTGTTGTTGGTGGTGGAGAGGTGTAGGAACCTGAAAATTAGAACAATCAGAATACTTCGAGGTACGTAAGATTGAATCATTCTAAAAATTAGATTATTGGAGATAAAAATAAAGGTGTGATGACTAGAAGAAGGTTAGTTGCTGAAGAGGTATGTTTGATTTCTAAAGTTGAACCTAAAGATGTTGTTGAAGCTTGTAGGGACAAAAATTGGATGAGAGATATGAAAGAAGAATTAGATCAGATTGAGGAAAATAACACATGGGATCTTCTACCTAGAACTAAAGATAAGAATGTGATTGGTATTAAATGGGTATTCAGGAATAAATTAAATGAAGTCAGTGAAGTTGTCAAAAATAAAGCAAGACTAGTATGTAAAGGATATTCACAAAAAGAAGGAATTGATTATGAGGAGACTTCTATTCTAGTGGCCAAACTTGAAGTTGTTAGGTTGTTGCTTGCATATGTTGCTTATAAATATTTCAAGGTATATCAGATGGATGTCAAATATGCCTTTCCGAACGGTGATCTTGAGGAAAAAGTCTACATTGAGAAACCTGATGGATTTTCATTATCAGATGATGGAGACATGGTATGTGTTGTTCACTAAAAGTGATAACCCAAGAACACCTGCAAATCTTTCTATGAAATGGCCAATTTTAGTCTACAAAACACATCAGGGCTTGGACAACATAACATAGGACCCTAATGATCCTCCTGCACTTCAGGTTCTGCTAGACCTAGGGGGGGACACCCTTTTGATGCATTAAATACAACAATTACAGACACATAACTGCATCAACACTAAGCAGATAAATCATTTCACAAGCTCAACAGGTTAAGAAACATTACAAATTGGCTAGATCTGTACAAACAATAGGATGAAACAGAGCTTGGAAAGAATGGAACACAAAAACCCCTAAACATGAAGGGAAATTAGATTCGTTGTTTAAAATATATATCTGAAAACATCCCCAAACTTGCAAGACCAGTGCCTTGTTCATTGGGCAACAGAGTCACAGACAAAACTGCAAATATGACTCATAGATGCAAGCTTATTTTCCTTAAACAAAATATTCATGCACCAATACCTTATATTAGTGCACTATTTGATTCATTCACAAATTTATCAGATCTGGATACACATTTCATCATTCATGACTAACTACAGAATTTAAAACCTTCCTTGAAGGATACCTATAAACAGTCACACAATTTCCTTAAAATTGACAAATCTTCATCCTCTTTGAGGATTCAATTTATGATAATGAAATGCATACTTAGAGACAATTGTGTGGGGAATTTACTCATGCCTGACACAAGCAAGACCTGCAACTAAAACCACATTTACAACAATACACTTCAATCTTTGTACCTTGAAACCAAACAGAAGCATTCACAAATCTGGTTCATGATATTCAGAAAGTGGAAGCCATCAAATTTGGAGCATTTTCCAAATTTCTGGAACCCTTACAACTGAGAAGAATTCGGAATAAAAAGAGGAGGGAAGAAAATCAAATCTGCAACTGAATTGCCAAGTGTCTCCCCTCTAACTGAATTTTGTTCCCGTGGAAACTGCCTCCAAAATATCCCACATTTGTCAAAATTAACCTCATAATCAGATTCCTCACTCCGAGAGCTTTCCGGCGATATATAATACTTTATATTTTGGCCAAACTTTAGACCCTGGGCGAATTAATTCCCATTTGTGCTCAGTCATTTAAATATTTCGAAATTTAATATAGTCAGAACTATATCATTTATTCATTTTAATTTTGATTTTTGCCTTCATTTGGTCCTGACGCTTTTGCCACGTGGTGGCCTCCGATTGGTCGATGGGGTTGACCGGATGCCACCTGGGATGACACCTCATCATCGCCATGTCATCTGCTTTGTCACTACCACTTGGCCGCCACGTCATCGCCACTGGACTGCCACATGTGCGCCAACTGTGTGCCACCTCACCGGGACTTGCCTGCTGGACTGCCACCTATCATGACACGTGGATGGCTCTCGTTCACTTTCGCTATTTCGCTGGTTTAACTCGCGTGCATCTTCCCTTCGCGAAATAGCGTGCACCGTTGATCTATCTCGAACCTGCTCACTTGTTAACCCGACCTTCCTTTGCAAAATTTCGCCTGTTTGCCTCGAGAAGCATGCCTGCGTGGGGTCCACTTGGTCTTCGTCGACTCACCTCCTCCGTCGCTTCGGGAAGCGTGCTCGCGCATGGGCCCACCTTGGGCGCCCATAGGCACCATCTGTGAAAAGCCTTTATGGCTTAGACATTATACATGCGTGGAGCTTTGGTTATAAATATTTAAAAATAACACTTCCCAGCCAATGTGGGATTAAAACATTAAGCCTGGGACTATGTATTTTGAAGATTTCTGAGACTTTAATGGCATTTTTGGACATTTGCATGAGGTTCGATGGTCTTTCCAACCATGCCACGCTGCAAGGGAGGATGCTAGAGGTTTCATTGGCATTTCCATTTGCCAATTCCATGTCAATCTGGAGTTTTGAAAACTTGTTTGCTGCACTTTACATTTGAAATAAAAAAATTTGAATGCTGCTCAAAAACCACACAGTAGAGGAGATTGCAAAACCTTCGATGTATCTCCTCCCAAACACCACGCAGGGGGCATTTCTCCACTTGTCAAAGCCATGTAGGAGACGGAGGACTGCTGCCAAAAGCATTTGGTTGAAAACCTTTTGAAATGCCTCTTCCACCATTTCCCATGTCACGCAAAGGGGGCCTGCATTTCAACATGCTGGCAGTCTCAAATGCATTTGTTTGGGTGCTTCTACTGCAGTCTACAAACTCTAATGGGCCAAGCAACAGCAAAGAGGGAATGGGGAGACCACGTACAGCAAGGAGAATGGGGATTTTGTTTGCTGCCCCTTTCTTTAACTTCATGCCCAACACCTTCTGCTGCCCCCTCTCCATCACCACATGAGCATGGGAGGATGCTAGCTATTGCATTTGTATGATTTTATTTCCTTTTCAACATGCTCTACACCACTTGAAAATCCACGCACAACAAAGGGGGAAATTGGCAAAGTTGTGGAATTTGGCTCTTGCCAGCCATTGCATAAGTTTTTTTGTTTTTTTTTAAACTTGGAATCTCTAATACACCACTGTAGAACATTCAACTTTGAGTAAGCCAATAGCATTAATCACTTCCTCGATTATGTCTAGAAGTTGAAATTCCATGAAATGAAAACCATTCTGGCACAAAATTAATGCGCAGGCATGAGCCAAGTCGGGCCCCAAAGTGGGTCCGACTAAAAAAAAAAATCGTTTTCAAGCAACTGGGCTCTGGAATGCTTCACTGGCCTCAAACATACCTCTGGAAACAATCGGCATCATTTTCGGATCATTAATCTGCATTTTACAACTTTCAGGCAATTACGCCACAATTTTCGCATTTAATCGCGAAGACGTAATTTTCAAACCTGTCAAAACACCTTTCTGGAGCTCGCCATCTGACAGGCATGTACTTTGATATACAAGGATGACATCTACCAAATGGTTTCTCAAGACGAGTCCTGAGCGAAGAGATATTAATTTCTGAAAACGGCCAACTGGCTTTGTCGACACTGCGGACCTGATGAAGTCAATGTTCTGGCAACACATGATGCCTTTCTCAAAAATATCAAACGACCTCCGTAGGCTCTCAAATTCGGAACATAGGTACCTTTAAGTACATATTAAATCTTTGAATTCTTAGTTTGATCACCCGACTGACAGGATGCAAACGGCGCGCTCACCAAAACGGCTACATTAATTGATCTAACACTGGAAGTGCGGATAACTGAATTTGATGGCAAAATGAGTCCTTTTGAAAACCGATCAAACGGATTGGTAAAAGCTTGAAATTTTAAATGTAGCTCACCATTTATACCAAAATTATCCTAGAACAAACATTCTGACATGACGCTCACTGGGACATTTTTACACTTGTGCAAACATCACAAACTACAAACGGATTGAGCTTTGAAAACTGAGCAAACGGATTCATATGGACTTGAAATTTGAAACGTAGCTCACCATTTATACTGACATCAACCTAGAAGAAACACTTTGGCATGATTCTTACTGAGGAAATTTTTACAATCGTGCAAAACGGGGCTCCGACTAGCTGTCAAAACAGGGACTTGCCAAAACACACAAACTGCAAACGGATTCGGTTTTGAAAACTGAGCAAATGGATTCGTCAAGACCTGAAATTTTGTAGGGTGACTCACATTAATGCATACAATTGAATCCATTTTGAATTTTTTCATGACGATCAACAGGGCAAAAGATGTAATCGCTCAAAGAAGGCTACTCCATAAAATCTGCATTTGTGCCTAAAATGCACTTCCAGCTCACCCCTCAAAATGGGTACCTCATAAACTTATCCAAAATGAATTCTGAAAGTTGTACATCACTGAATAGGCCAAATGAAAGGTGTGGGACATGAATCCCGAGCCTTACCCTCTGAAAATCAACTGGCTCCATTTTACCCCCTTGCTAACTAGGCCATTCAAACTAACTCATTTTAATCATTCGGAAATGCCGGGCAAAATTTTGAAATGGGCCTATAAAATTGACTTAGTTTTAATTAGTCCCAACAGTATGTAAACTGAAGAAATCTCTTTATGGATTGAAACAAGCCCCTAGAGCTTGGTATGATTGATTGGATAAGTAATTCTTGAATTGGGATTTAATAAAGGGACTACTGATAGTAATTTGTACTTTATGATTAAAAATGATAACATCTTAATTGTTGAAGTCTTTGTTGATGATATTATCTTTGGAGGTGATGATGACTTGAGCATGAAGTTTGCCAGTGATGTGTAGAAGGAATATGAGATGTCTATGATAGGTGAGATGAAATTTTCTAAGGTTTGGAGATTTCATAGACAGGAAAAAATATTTTTAAATCTAAAACTAAATATGTGAAGAATTGTTGAAGAATTTTGGGTTAGATGAATCCAAACTAGTTGGAACTCCTATGCTGACTGGCTACAAATTATCTAAGACTGATGAATCTCCAAAACCTAATCAAAGTTTGTGCAGGTCTATGGTTAGTGGACTGCTATAACTTACTCAGACTAGGCTGAACATTATGCATGTTGTGTGCATGGCTGCTAGATATAAAGTTGATCTGAAAGAGAGTCATGTCATTGCTATTAAGAGAATATTCAGATACTTAAGGGAACTGTGGATTATGGTTTGTAGTATTCAACGAATGATGATTTCATGTTATGTGCTTACACTGATTCTAATTGGGCTGGTGATGTTGATGATTAGAAGAGTCCATCCAATGGTGTTTTCTTTTTGGGTCAGAAATTGGTTTCATGGGATAGTAAGAAACAAGATTCAGTGTCCTTATCTATTGTTGAAGTTGAGTACATTGGTGATGCTGGTAGCTGCACTCAGGTGGTTTGGATGAAGCAAATGTTGAAGGATATTAGAGTTATCTATGATGAGCCTACTGTCATATACTGTAATAATTCTAGTGCTATCAACATATCAAAGAATCTGGTGCAACATTCAAAGGCTAAACATATGTCAATCAAATATCATTACTTAAGGGAGAAAGTCAGTGAAGTTGGAGTATGTGTCTGCAAAGGAACAAATTGCTAATATTTTCACTAAGCCTTTGCCTACAGATACATTTGTCTATTTGAGAGACAACATAGGGGAATCCACCCCTCTTGATGAGAACTAGATGCATTGAGTTATCAATCTGGTGGACTTCACAATCTTATCTCTTTATCTGGATTGATGAGTTGGTGTTGCTCCTCTGGCAGAGTAGTCTGGTTATGTGGCTAAGGGGAGACTCAGAGAGATTCATTATTTGTTGTCTTTGGCATTTTTGTCAAAGGGAGAGAGATGCATGCAAAAAATTCTTTTATCTGCTTGATCTTAGGGGGAATTTGTTGAAGATGTTTATTTCTTTGCATTGATTGTTTTTCACATTCATATATTTCCATCAATGCCAAAGGGGGAGATTGTTGGACATTGTTGTTGCTAGGATATGTTGTTGTCATTGATGTCAACATATTCCCGCTCCGATGATCACAAATTGGTTCATTGTGATTATGGTTTGGTGTGTGGAGTATCTTTAGTATCATTATATTCTTATATATTGGTGTTAGTGATCTGGGAAGCTTAATGGATCATATCATATGTTCTGGTTTTGCAGTTTGTTTATTTGATTAGTGCTTTGCAAAGTTCAGTATTTCCTCTAGTATATTCTGATGTGATCAGATCTTGATATGTGATTTTGAGATATTGTTTGATATGGTCTTGTGTATCTTATTTTCAGATGGCTCGTGATTTGGTGCTTCATAAGTTATCTTTCTTCATGACAGTTGTTGTTGTTTGAGTGCTTTTGAGTTTCAAACATTGACAGATGAAGATTTAATAAGTGGTGTTGGTGTAGTTGTTACTGATGATTCTAACATGCTTGTTGGTGTTTCCTATTCATGTCCTATTTTTCCTAATGATCTGCATTGATCCTTGTTTGATTTTTGGGTGATTTTGCTAAACCGGTGATGTTCTTCATGTTATGTGGTTTTCCTGGTGGTGTAGTGTGTTGCGATTGATCTTGGCATGATTTCTGGTGGTGTTGCATGTTTGAGTATTTGAATTCGGTCCATGCTATGTCATGTAAATCATTATATTGGTCTAGTGGTAAATCTTTGTATCGTGTGATGTAATTTTGTAATTGTGAGTTGAGGGTTTAGCCAACCTTGTTGTCAGGTTGATGAATTGTATAAATAGGTGATGTTGTCATGTAATTTGGGTGTCAATGTTGTGTCTGCATTATCAGAGAGTGGTGTATGTGCAAACAAGGATTCATCTTTCGATGTAGTGCATTGAGGATATTGGTTCTGTAGAGAAGACAATTATGCTTAACTGGAACTGTCATCAAGCATTTGGAGATGCTATTATTGTAGTTCATTTTTGTTGGATTGTAGTCTAAATCTTGTTGTAAGTTAGTGATACTTCCCTGAGGGTTGTAGCCTTCCAAGTCATCATCTTTTGAGCAATGAACTCTAAGTAGTGTGCCTAAATTCATGTGCATTGCCCATTATAATATTTTCACATACTACTACAAAGTATCATCTTATTGTGGGTAGGTTCCCACTGTGCTTTTTCCCTTAACTGGGTTTTCCACATCAAAATCTTGGTGTTGTGTGTTGTGCTTTCAATTTTCTTATCTTTTTTATCATTACAATTTATCAGATCTATTTTTGTGATTAAGTTTATAGATCCAGTGAAAATTGATTCACCCCCCCCCCTCTCATTTTTCTTCCATTGTTGTTGCTAACAAGCTCAACCCTAAATTTATCCATGTCAACATCACAAAAGAAAACCATATTGATTAGATCTATATGCTTAACTATGATTGGAGATCTTAACTCCCTCTCATATTTAGCCTCACTTACATTCACTAGTATAGTGGCATAGGATAAATCTAATTGGACATTTCCACCTATAATAGCTATCCATTGTCTAGATAATAACATCCCATAATTGGGTGGAACATCAACCACTATTATATCTACTTTGTAAATAGCTTCAGGGAAATTAGCTAGTTTGAATTCCAAATCCTTCATGATTCAAATTACTAAGATTCCCCTATCATCCATTGCATAACACCTCCCATAGGTGTTATCAACCTATAATCCTAACTCTTTCATGACTCCCATGGGCATAATATTAATATCAACACTGAAATTAATCATATGATTCTTAACAAGTTTATTGTTAATTAACAAAGTCAAGTAAAAAGGGTCAACTTGGGATGGATTTTTAGTTATAGTCGTCCCTAGGTATACCTCCGGAATCTTCATGACTTATGTTTCTACATCATTGACATGTCTATCTTTATAATCACATCTACAACCTTTTTATTTTGTGAAGGTGCACTTGTTACACTTGAAATCAAAGATAAATCATTCTCCCTATGTTCTTCTATTTTCATCATTTCTAACAAAGGGACATATACTTTTATTTGTGAAAGTTTGAATCATGTCAAATGAAGGTGTCCTATAAATATCTGGGGCAACAACTTTACATGCACCAACCTTGGGTTGCTTCACCTTTTCTATTGACATCAAGGGCTTTGGAGTTGTCTTTGCAATAATTTATTTGTCAAGCTTGTTGCTCCTTTGATTTTCTTTTGGAACATAAACTTTAGGTACCCTACTCTTGTCTTCACCTTTCTAAGGTGCATATTGGACTTTATTACTGAGTTAATTTTATTTAACAAATAGTCCTTTGAGACTACCTTGACCATCAATAGTACCTTTACTTCTCAAGTTTTAATCACTTTTCACTTGAGAAATTACAGCCATTGTGAGCTCTCTAATTTCTTCCTCAGTAGGTCTTCCCAGGCTTACTTCTCTAGACCGATAATCAGTTGTATTTGGTTATCAATTTTTTCATCATCTGAAAATACTTCTTGGTGTTCTCGCTTACTCCATTTTCTCTTATCATCAACATCAATTTCTATTCCTTCTTCTTCAAAGGAATAATACCCCACATCTTCATTGAAAGACCTAATGGAAAGCATGTAACCATATGATCACCTTCATAATTATCTTCTTGGCAACTAGCATAAACTTCACCAAAATCTTTAATTCCCTTACTAATGGAACATTGTTCTAGAGCATGTGGCATATTGCAAACAATACACCATGGGCTTCCCTCAACCATGTTTGCATTTGGCTTCTTCAAAGGATCGGGGGTCTCTTTACTAGTTGACGATTTCTGATTGTTATTTTGAGGCCTTCCATCTTTCCAATTTGTGTTATAGGGCATATCATGCAACCTTGGCCTATCATGCCTTTGATAATTAAGCCTATCATGAGATAAGCCTTTTTCTATCCTAGATATTTTGTAGTTCAAATCCTTCAAATCACTCATAACTTTATCCATCTTATCTTCCTCTTTAGGCTGCCTATTGTGATGTCCCCTAGGATTCTACAAAATTGTAACATCATCTCTACTTGCTACTTTTCCAGAGGCCTTTCTATTATTCTCAACATTGAGGATAGCCTTGAATACCTCACTCAAATTTGGTGGATTCCTGGTTATCAATTCATAACCAGCTTTAGTATCAAATGCATCAATATTAAAGGCCAAACACATGGGATTGATTGGTTTCAAATGGAGAGGTATCTTGTTGTACAGTTTGTTAAATCTAGTATTGAAACTAGCCATCTCTTCATTTTGTCCCTTCTTTAGGTTGGAGAACTCATGCAAAGAAAATTTGGGATCAGAATGATCACCATAGTAATCTCTAAACATTCTTTTGAAATCATTGAAGCACCTTATAGATGCATCTAGTAGACTTCTATACCATTCCCTAACGTCCTATATAAGTGATTGGATGAAAAGATTCATTAACACATCTTCATGTTCCACTTCAAAATTATCCATGATATTTTAGAATGCTCTAGTGTGTTCTTCTCCATTAATAGCATTATTTTCTAAGAACTTAGGTAATGCATCTATTAACTCATTTCTAATTGCATTAGGGTATCCTTGGATCCCTAAGAAATCTATTTGCATGTATCTGTTTAGATGCATTGGTCCTCAAGTAGGTGGATTCCAAGGTGGGTTCTGAACATGGTGATGTTGCAAATTTTGTTGAAGAGTATATGGGTTTACATTCCCTTAGTTGAATTGTTTTTGGGGTCCTTGGTTGTATTGTTGGTATTGGTTAACAAGTTGCTCTTGATATTGCAAGTATTACAGATATTGTTGATAAGCATTAGGACCTCCCATAGGATTTGCTAGAGGTTATTATGGTGGGAGAAAAAATTGACCATAACTAAGACTATTAAGATAATTTTGTGAGTATTGTTTCTGACCTATTCCCCCATGGTTAGTGACAATTTGTTGACTACTTATAGGAGGTGGGTTTAGATTTGCAAAAATAGCAGGCATGCTTGGGGCTATAGTAATTTGAGGAGTTAACATTGGCATAGTCCCTATTACAACACAAGACACATTCATTTGGGAGTTTTGTGGGTACTACTGGTATGTTGCAAATATACAAAACTCACCATAGGATTTGATGAAAAAACATTAGCAACTATAGAAGTTGACACACTTGATGTAGGTTGAACATACATTGATGACACTATAGAACTAGATATTGGAGAAATTGGTGGTGTGGGACCTTGCAATCCCTTGATTGCACTATTAAGTATTGGGAAGAGGGGGGGAAGATAGCTAATTGGGAAACTAAATTCAATATTTGCTTGGTCTCTCTCTCTCTCATGAGTTGTAACCTAACCTTTTGAGCCCTCATTTATTCTACTTCTATTTGCAATTCCTTCTCTAAATTTTCCCTAGAGGTATTACCAGATGTGGAACATGTATTGGCATCAAGAAATTGTGTTGAACATGCCACTTGGGAATAAGGATGGTTCATCAACAAAGGAGTTTCCTCAACATTCTCAAGGCTAGACCTATTTTGAACAGTTGCTAATTGATCAACATCTCTCTTCATGTTCTTTGTGGACTCTGGCTTTTTTTCTATTTTTGCATACAACCTGTCTTGGGCAATCTTTTGTTGAATGGTTCTTAGGAATTCTTATTAGCCATTAGAAAATTTTGATTGAAGTAAGTGTTTTCTCTCGGGGAAGAATCCTCACTACTTGTATTCTCTATCCTGTAAGAAGGCATATGTGAATCACTATGTAATGTTCAGAAATCACCTTTCCCTTTTGGTAATTAGGTAAATGTAATATACCCTCTACACTATCAAATGGAAGTTCAATGCTACTATTTATTATATCTAAAGCAGATGGAGGTTCAACAATACCTTTGTTTTTTGTATTCCACCTCTTATTCATGATAGCTTGGCCCGACTGCTCATCACCATGTCTGCCTCATTCTTCTTTCTTCTGGGGGTCTTGTGCATCTTTTGAGAAATTCAGATTTAGAATTCTTTCACTCCTTTGTGTAGTAGTATGTTGAGACTTTTCATTGGTCATGTGTGCCTTCAAATGTGATGAATCAATAGATTGGGAGTTCACCTTTCAAAGTTGCCACCCACACATGAGAATTTACAAATATTCAAAAGTTACTAACTCATTGTATGAAACACTTCAACAAATTTCTCAGCGGACTGCTAAACATTACTCTTCATACCCAAGGAAGACTACTGGATAAACATATACTTGACTATGTTTTCCCCAATAGAGTTGCCAATCTGTTGGAGTGTCCAAGTGGTTGTCTAAAGGATTCCTATGAATTTTTTCAACTCAATCTATGGATCTTCAAGTTGGTGGCCAAAAAATGAGGTCTCAAATTGAATGTTGAGGACCTCTTGCTCTTCAAGCTCTGCAAGACCTAGGCAAGTATACTTACAATACTAATGATATATAATGCATTAACCATCAATATTGCAAACTAAGTAGATGCATCCCAATGAAAATAAAACAAGAAAAGTATAATGACTTAGATGTTGTCTATGATCTTGGTATTCCAGCCTTCACTCAACTTTTGGGATTGATTCCTATTCTAAAACAAACTCCTACAACAAAAAATTAAAAATGTTTTTGGTTTAATAGATTCTAAAACCAACTAAGAAAGTGAGTTGGGTGCCCATCCTTAAGGTAACAAAGTTAAGTAACAGAGAATCCACTATTTTACAAAATTCTTGAATTATTCACTACTCTAATACCCAATACATATGCCTTGCATATACATCCTTGCAACAACTCCAAATTCTACTTAAGGATCACCACATGTGTTTAAATTAGTGTAACATAATCACATAACTTAATTTTTTCTTTGAAAGAAACCTATAATTCACATTATAGATTCACCAATAACTGAGAAGACAAATCAATGCATCCTTAATACATTAACTCATATAATGCAAACACACAAAATGAGGGACAATCTGGAACTATTTCTATTCATTTCATTCAAAAATATGTATATACATTCATTTGCAATATAGTAAAGACTCTGAAACTTTATTCTATTAACAAAAGCTCTAAGCCCTATACATTCTACTTGCTCAAAAGTTTTAGAACCCTTTGCAAATGGCCTTGAATTCCTTCTTATAGAGAATGAAGCAACAGAACAAGCTTCAAGCCATCTTCACACTTGTCAAAAACTAATTACATACAATCAAATATGCCAAAGGCATTTTATTAGTACAAGACAAAAAATCATTTTGCATGTAGGAAAATGCTTGCTGGAGTAACCACTTCTTGGAATCAGTGTTGTAGGATTGGGCAGAGTGGATTTGATGTGTCACCATGATCTAACAACCACCTTTCTAGAAGACAAAAGTTGTTACCAAGGTTGCTGAAATTGGTGTTGCAATAGAAGGTATACGAGCTGACTGGGAGACAAAAAGGTGATCAGCTACAAAAAGAACCTTGCAAAATAGAATATGGCAAAAAATATTATCTAGCAAACATGTTTGCATCCTCAATCATGATTATGTCTTTTCTTCCTATCATTATTCTTTTGTTTGTTCTTCCTCAAGATTGCAAAGCTCTCTATGCCATTGTGCAATGTGGTAGTTGATGAATACTAAGAGGGGAGGGTGAATTAGTATGCCAAAAATCTTTGCACTAAAACACTTACACGGTCTAGAGATAAACCGGTAAAGCGGTCTGACAATCAAACTGGTTATCACACATACAAACCAAAATGCGAATAAACCATTCACCCACAAAAGCAATGCAACCATAACACAAGATATTTGACGTGGAAACCCAACTGGGAAAAACCATGATGAGATGGAACTCACAAGTCACTATCTGCATAATAGAAACCAGACGGGTTAAGGTCAGACCGGTTAAGGTCTTACAATGTTCTTCACTAGAACAGATCCTATTAAGAATCTCAATCACTGTTAGGAGATAAGTCCGATTAAAGACTACCTTGTTAGAGGATTTTAGATTCACATGTGTGAACAACCTTGTTAGAGGATTTTACAAAGGCTTTGAGGCCTACCCGGTTAAGGGCTACAAACTTGTCAAAGATGTGAGTAATCAACAAGTGTTTGATCTATCTACTAGCACAAACTGCTTGGTTAGATCTAGTATTGCTCATAGCTAATGCATTCCAACATTACTTCAGTCTTCTCTATCTTTCTCAGTGACAACTCGATCTTCTCAAATAAGATCGCTCTTCACTTCTACCTTAAACCCTAGCTCAACATAAACCCTATTCACAACTTCTTCAACAACACAAAAACCCTAGACATGATGTCCTTTTAAAGGAATCCGATTTCATGTCGGTTCAATAGGATTACATTACATTTTCCTAGGTTTAGTGAATCTAGACATACTCAGTAACATGATGCAAGAATCACCGTCAATGTGTCGGCACCATCAAACAATCGGTGGATAGGTAACTCATCACAAAATGTCGGTTGGTAACTCATCATAGAGTGTTACTTGTTCATACAAAATGTTGGTTGCTGGTTTCACAAAAATGAAGACTGGTAAGAATGTGTTGTGCTGCTTTGCTTCCTCGTACCGCTTGTGATCTGCAAATGGCTTGGGGTCGACATGCCGCTTCAGACCGGGAAAACACATTTTGCAAAATCACTACTAGTCCAAAGACTAGAGTACAACATACCGGTTGGAACAAATACTGGTTGAGCATGAGCTCATACATATAAAGGGGATCTCAATACAAGTGTGTGTCCATCAATGACAATCACAACATAAACATCAAAAATGCCAACAGTAGTTAGGAGGCTATTTGAAACTTTGAATCTCTTGAACTCTTCTCTGAGTCTCCTTGCATTTATTGTCAACCATATTTTTCACTTCTACAATTAATTTTCCATGCAAAACATCTGTCTCAATGACTTTGTCAATAATTAAATTGTATGTATATGTTTGGGGTTGATCTACATCACCAATAGTTGCCCGTATTGCCTTCTCAAAATCCCTTTTCCACACACCTAGGCTCTTTATCTCTTTATTCTCATCTATAATTTTTTGAATGGTCCAATGATGGAGGTTTTTGAATGAATCAATCTTTTCCTTGACTGCAACCTTCTTACCCTCAATGAATTGCAATTCCTTGATCAAAATGTTTAATGTCTTCCATGTGGAACCAATAATAGGTGGAGTTATGGAAATAATCTTAACAATCGTAAATAGTTCTCTCAAAATTACTGCTTGATGATCTAAGAATTTCTCAATAGCTTCAAAATCGCAACAAATTCCTTTAATTGTTTAGAAACTTGGGAGAGGGTTAGATACGAGGCATGGACTTCATCTGATTTATCTAAAACTATTTTGGGCAAATGCAAAATTGTGCCCCCCATTATACCCAAACATTTTTCTTTCATTTTGGCCTTTGGCTCATGTAGCATTATTTATCTTCTTTTGATCATTTGGCCCAAAGCTTTATTTTCATCATTAAGCTTTTCAATTTCATAAGGGGAGATGGAGGTAATGTCCTCCTAAATGGTAAGCCCTATTTGATCAATTTGTGTTTGAGGAGGGAGGGACTTGGGTTCTATGACTGTAGTGGAAGAGAATGACTCTAATTCCTTCTTGGTCAGTTCCTTCTTGAATCTAATATTCACCATATATAGTTCATTATATGATGCATTTAATGCTACATGCCTTCTTTTCAAGGCCTCATGATTTTCTCTTCCTCCTCGGTAGCATCTCTAGCAAAAAGGGTTGAATGGGCTGCTATAGTGGTTGCTTCTAATGTAGAGGTGTCTAAGTTCAATGTTCTCGCTATAACACCCTCCACATGTTCCTCTACTCCAATCAATAATTTGGGCTTATTAGTCCTTGGGGCCTTATACCACTGGGCCAATGCCTTAATGCTGGGATTGTATCGTGTTCCCCTGATGCCCTTCTCAGTATTGAATTCTTTAACAAATGCAGGATCTACTTGCTTTATTATTTGATCCAACATAGAAATTTCTCTAAGTCCCAATCTGGGACTAGCAACGTGGCGCTCTCCTTGCCCATTTTTCAGCCTTCATTAGGAGTTATGTTAATTTGCTCTAAATCAAAATTTGTTGCCTCCTCTTCAGACAACTCCTTCAATTTTGATTGAAGCCAAAATCTTTTGAATTTTGATGTTTAAGTAAACTCATCATCAGAAATTAATTAAAATGTAGTGATCATTCTATAATTTGTCACTTCCTCCAATGAAATTACATTGGGCATAATATCCCTATTAGCATCTAAAGGTTCATCTGCATATTCTACATCATGAAAATTATCTTGTGGAGGGGAAAGGAGAGGCTAATCCATCTGTTCTTCATAATTCTCGATATCCACAATCTCATGTGGTATTGTTCTAACCATTTCAAGAGGTGATGCAGTAGAGGGAATACAAACACTTCACCATATAAATTCAATTGGTTTCATTCCACTCTCCAAATAACAAACCCTCATCTTGCTTATCATCCACTATTCCACCTTGTAGGCCTTGTAACCCTCTAAATAAGGATAGTCCTAAATAAATTTTGACTCAGACCCTCTCCTCACAAATTGATAGCATATTTAGATACTCTTTATTGAGTTTGTAAACATACTCCAAGATGAGTATAGGGTCTTTTGAAATGGATTAGTCAAAAACTTGGTTTTCTCTCTGCAAATAGGCCTTATTAGGCCACTTTTTCAAAGAAACCACCCACAAAAATCTTCACAAATTTCTACAACCTTCTCAAGTTTTCTCCACGGGCCTAAAATATCCCAAATCAACAATTTTTGTAAGGGAAACACCCACTAAATCACCAAGTCACAAAACCCTTGCCTTAGGCCTTCCTAGGCTTGCACAATAGGTTTTTATGGATGTACTATATACAACCCCTTACAAATTTTCCCAACACCTCAAAAATATTCAAATAGGTCTTCCCTACCCCTTAAATCATTCATATGGTCACTCCCAATGTTTTTTTTTCCAATCCCAACTTCTAAGCCTCTTCTTTGCTTACAAAACAAGCCAAAACCATCTAGGGCATCATCATATTGACCCCAAACCTCATCCAATGTGCCTAAAACCTTTTAAATAATCAATTAAACCCTTTAAAATTCCAAACTACCGATTTTCAAGAGTTTTCAATGGTGAAAAGAGGAAATATCACATATTTTGCATACAAACCCCAAAAACCCTATGTTCAAGAAAGTTTTTAGAAATTGGCTTGGTTGACCCCTTAAAAGGAATTGTAAAAATTACTGATAAAAAAAAAGTTTGTCCAAAACATCAAGCTATTTCCATCCATCCAAGTCTTAGGTTCGTACATGGCCACAGTAACACATTTTCTAACTGTAAATTCTGGAAAATATTTTTAGAACTAGTTGCCTTCACCAAAATGGGTATAACTTACTCAATTCTTAATGAAAAATGCTCCAACCAAAGCCAAAATAATCTTAACTCATTTGAATACCAATTCCAATTCATAAAATTGTACAATCATTTCATACCAGGTCATATAAGAGTCTAGAGAAGCAAAAAGATAATAAAAAACACAAAAACTAGTAAGTTATTTCATTAATTTCTTCTCTCCATGCTTCCAACCCCCCATTGGTCGATGAAATACAAGTATTTAAAGATTTCCCAACTTCTCAAAGTGACCACAACTAATTTTTAAACTTCCTAAGCAAATATGACCCTTTATCTCCCTTATTTTTACATTTTTGACAACATAAATGATAACTTTTACAAAATTGTTTGCAACTTTTTCCAATATGACCTCAAAACATAAAAAAATGGTATCAAAAGGACCTTATTACATTTTTAAAGACTCAAAACACCTAAAACCTATTAAAAGACTAAAATAACCCATATTAGCCAAATAAGCTTGGTGCCCCTACACCAAGAGATTGATCTATTTAAGGAGCAACTTTGGTCTCCTATGGTCCCTAGACCATAATTTTATTTCCATTGCCTTCATATGGTTGAAGGCCTTATTGGTTGGTAAGTATACTTTTACTCTTCTAAGCCAGATGGCTATCCTTGAGAATCAATATTCAATTGTTCAAAATTTTGCAAATTGCATCCTCAATGTCTCATTCTTGACATTGGCACAAAACCATCTGAAGCTAGGGTCCCTTTGTCTCTTCTCCCTCTCAATATTTTGCAAAATATTCCATTTCATTCTATTATTCAGGGCCTCTTGAGGGGTGAAATTCCTTATTAGGTCTTAAGAGTCAAGAGGTTCATAAGGGACTTCCCTTCTTTTCATTTTGTGTACCCTCGATTGATTCATGTAGACTTCAAGGTTGTAATCTCTGACCATCCCACTCTACAAACAATAATTTTCCCTTAAAAAGTCTTGAACCTTCTTTATATATGTAGTGTCTTAAAATACAACCCCCTCAATTTCAACTACATCTTAAGCCCTAACCTTTGTGACAACATCTTTCTACTTGACTAAAACCCCTCTATGTGCTTTCATCCTAAGTCTCCTCCTATTGTGGCCCTTATGCTACCTCAAGAACCTGTCCAAGGCCTAGGATAGGGTAGGACAGGGGTGTAGGATAGGGGCATGGCGCCCTTGTCCCCCCCTAGGATAGGGGTGTGGTGCCCCTATCCTCCCTCTTAGGGTGGCCCTAAGATGGGTATGTTCGACCCCTTAAGCTTAATTTACTCTTCGAGGATTTCAATATTTTCGTGTCGGCCTTCGATGGATGAAAATGAATCCTCTTAGGCATGTATAAAAGGAGATATGATTCCCTCATTTGATATAAGGATGATATACATGAATAGGTGATATACATAAGATATACTCAAGCAAAGGGTCTTTGTCAAGCATTCAAGTCTTCAAGCATCCACCAAGTTCTCTTCTTCATGTTTCTTCTTCATTCATCCATTGGAGCAACATTACAACATTCATTTGCAAGCATGTGTGTGTGTTAGGGTTTTGTCATGTTACATGCCATTTCATACAAACATTAGTGATTACATTCAAGAAGCACAACAATCATCATCATCAATTGCATATCTACAAGGTATACATTTCCTACATTTACATTTAAGTATTTGCAATTACTTTCTTTCAAGGTTGATTCCTAAACTAGGGTTTGACTGAGGCAAACCTCTATCCACAACCCTTCTTCCCTTCTTTTATGTGTGCAGGTTGCAGGTGCACAACTATAATTACAAGATTGGACTCCATTTATAGAGACGGAAAAACCCTTTTCAGCGCATAGATTTTTCGGAGGACCGTGTGCACTTTCAACACGATCCCAACGACTTTTCTCCAAATTTGTAGGGAAGATTCATATCAGTTTGAATATCTCAGATCCAAAATTACAGGGCAATCCCAAGCTGGTAGCTCCTCATTTCATTCATTTTATCTCCCTTTTCTACATAGTCAACAAGTCAGCATATCTATTTACAAAAGAGGGCAAATCACTTTCCAACCCTTGCAATCCACTGGGAATTCATATCCTTGTTCTCCTTGGATTTGGATCTAGAGGATTCAAGTCCCTCTTTTTAATGTAAAGTTTCTCTCGAGTGAAAATCATCCTAGTGACTTCCTTTCTCTCTCTTAGGTGGGGAGTCACTAGGGTTCAATTTTCCACTTTACATTTTGGTGAACCCAATGTCTTACACTCTAATTTTGATTTCTTATTTTTAGATCAAAATAATTGCAATTTGAATTTCAAAATTTTCATTCCAAGTTTAATCTTTTTACAAAATTTGGAGGTTAATTGCATAAAAACCCTAATTTTTCATTCTGACAAAATTAAGCTTGTGAAGTGTAGCATTTTAATTACTTGTTTCAAATCTGATTTCTATTTCAAAATTATAATTCCAATCTATATTTTCCTTTTGAAAATTAAGAGGTCAAAAATAAAAACCCTAATTTTTAAGAATCTCCTATTTCGACCTTTGACTGCTAATTTGACCGATTTAGACATCTCCAAAATAGCTGTTTTTTTGGATTCCACCATAAAATCATAATTTCTATCATCCCTGAAAAATTTCAAAAAAATTTGGTCAAATGAGTGCACTTTGCACACGGTCACTACCTTTTTTCCCAAAATTTTGGGAGTCGGAATTGACTGTATTTTTCTGCATAAATCCAGAAAATTGGCGTACTTTATCAATTTTTGCACTCCTTTGATGATATGATGAATCAATAAGGATCCAAACAACTACTAAGAGGGGGGGGTGAATCAGTAGATAGAAAACTAACTAAACTTTCACCAAACTCCAAAACAATCTCTCAAGTTAATCACTAAACTAACTGGTTCAAACATTGAACTACAAACTTCAATAGCATTGATAGTTTACCAGTTTGACTGGCATATCAAAATAACAATATAATAACTCTAAAACTTCAAAACCATTTAACCAAAACATCAAAATACTTAACTAGCAATAGTAAAAGCACATTTTATATTATTGTCGGTCATCTTATCATATCTAAGTGGATTTAACAGTTAAGCAAATTAACCATATCAAACATAACCACAAAAAACCATTCACCACTTGACACATTGATTTTTGACGTGGAAACCCAAATGGGAAAAACCACAGTGGGGATGAATATCCACAAGTATTTTGAACTCTTCTGAAGTTCACCCTGTTAGGAGCCAAGCATGTTAAAGCTTTACAAAATGTCATGTTAGGAACAGATCCTGTTAGGGACCACCTAGTTAAGGGATTGACTATAATGCTCTATTATAAGCAATACCCTGTTAGGAGTAACCTTGATAGAGGATTTTAAATCCAAGCTAATGGATCACCTGGTTAGAGGATTTAGAAAGCACTAAGCCTGTTAAAGCTTACCCAGTTAAGGGATTTAACTGTTGTAATTGTTAGAGAACAACAGGGGTTTTTTGATATGGTAAATAGCACTACTCTTCTTGATTAGATCCTTTTCATGCTCCTATCTGCCTTCACACATACTGCAGATACACCTTCTGGTTCAGCAATCAATCACACTAACACTTAACCAAAATTTCCAACACTACAACAAAACAACTCATTGACCTTATAAGAAAAATAATAGATCGGTAACACATCACAAACCTAAGATCTCATAGAGATTACAAACAAATTGATTCAAGTATGACCATTAGATTACATAGCAATCATTGCAAATTGTTCAAGACAACCTCGATTGCTCCTTGCTCACCGCTCCATCGAATCTTGTAACTCATCACACGGTTTCCTCTTCATGCAATGTTTTCACTCATTCCCAAGATAAAATTGTTATCTCTATTCACCAAAAACCATTTGAAACTCTTCGCATACAACATGCATACGTGGCATAATCACTACCATTCACCATTTGGTCATAAATCAATACAACCGATTCACCAAGCTCCATCAGTTAGGGTTTGGCACATCAACAGGTAGGGTTACCGGTATTCTTAAGTAATACTGGTTTCCTTTACTTGCACACCTACCAGTTGCAAAACAACATCATAACAACATTATTACTAGTTACAATTGACATCAATGACAACACAATAGTTCATCAATGCAATCTTCATGCAAATGCCAACACCCTTAAGGTTGAATACAAATTCACATTTCCACACTTTTAACTTTTAAATTAATTTTCATAAAAAGGTCCTAATTTTAGATCTTCTTTTCAAGAAAATTAAGATTTTGATTAAGTGACTTTCAATGGCAATCAATGGATCAGATTTATTTTCTATTTCACATATGATTACATTGTTTTTAACATATATTTATTATAATAGTATGCTGGATAATGGATTTCTTCATTTCATGTTGCTTCTTTTTATTCATAGCACTTGGTCATACTGTGTTACTCGGATTTCAAAGTCATTTCCTTTTCAATTTGATCTCAAAGCTTTCATGTATCATTTTTGTTTCATTATGGTGATGTTATTAACAAACTTCATTTCATGTATTAATCACCTTAAGGCTTTTGTAGATCACAACCCGAGAGACTTTAAACCTTATACCTCTCCTAGGATATCTTGTGTGAATAAGATGAAAGCTAATATTCTAAACAATGACCTCTTTACAAAAGAGAAAGCATTGGACAGTGATATAGATCCATCTTTTTCTCATACACATACCCTTGAGAAAGAAGGGCAACATCAAACTATTAATATTCTTACCTCTTTAGACCCTCCTTATTCTCCTAAGACCTATCTTCAACACCAAAGTATATGTAGAGAGGATGATGTTATGCATTTTATTCATGATCTCTCCCCTCACATAGAAATGAGTGAAGATGAACCTTTAGATGATGAATATGTTCATCCCAAATCTCCCCAAAAGGATAAGCCTAACAAAGGATAGAAGGTTATCCTTTCCCTTGATAGTTCTTCTTCATCTACAAAACCTTTTATTGCCCCTTACACATCAGATTTCAAAGAAAAACATGATCTTATTCCCCCAACTTCCCATTTGCAACATTCTTATAGTTGTGGCTTTAATATAATAACAAAACAAGGTCTTAGAGGACAAGGAATTGGGAAATTTGAACAAGGAATTTGTTTACCTATAAACCCTCGTACGCAAGCTACTACAAAAGGCATAGGAAGCGAATCTCCTCTCTCTAAGGATGAACTCCTTAGGCTTGAAAATTTTAAGAACTATCTTCAAAATCAATAAATCAAAAGAGCCCGCAAGAATGCTTCTTCTTCAAAACGTCCTTTTTGCTCATTTCATCAAACCCATGATCATAATGCTGATGATTGCCCTAATTTTAAAAAATCTATTCAAGATGGCATCGACAATGGCAAAATTAGAATTGTGGATGATAAACCTTCTTCTAATAATAATTATCCTCTTCCATGTCAATAAAATGACTTAAAACACATTTATCATCTTGATAGACTAGCTACGAGAATATATTGGAGATTAAATATGATAAGAATATTTCCTTTCCTCCTAAAAATACAAACAAGAACCTCAAGCAAGTGAAAGGTAAGGAATATTGCATTTTTCATGATTCATATTCACATTCTCTTGGGAAATGTCATGCATTTAAGAAATTTGTTCAAAAGCAATATGATCATGCATGAATTTCTCTTACAATAGATCTAGTTGTCTTCCTTGACATGAACATAGTGTCTTAACACTTCTTTTCTTCTCATGTTGCTCTTCACCCTATGACATAACTAGCCAACTTAACTAGGGGCTCTTTATCATTTGTGCTAGTATTGTTTTAATTTTAAATACTCTGGGGTAGAAACATGAGGCTCACTTCTTCTTCTTTTTTTCCATTAATTTATCTTCATGCATTATTCATTACTAGATCTCCTTTCTTGCATAAAGTTATGTGAGCATATAATTGTTCTTTGGTTTTTCTCTTTGCTTGAAGAGGAGCATCTTTAATGAGTAATACACTTCTTCTTATTCTCTTAATTCTATTGGAGAACTTACCTCTTCTATGGTTTCTATTATTTACAAATATGATATGCCCCTAGTATGGAATGATCTCTTGTGAAGTACATGCCTCTTCCTTGAGAGGACTTGTTCCATTAAGGAAGGCATATCGCTTGAAAATAATCACCATTGGAATATGTGTAATATTTCTCCTTGTTCTTCTCACTTGGGGGGGCAAGGATTTCACTCATTTCTCTTCCTTTTTATCTCATATATCATTATTTCCTTTAGGAGATGCATTTTTCATATGTGATTATCATTTCTTACAATGGTACGTTCTTATGACTAATCCCTCTTGAGGAATATGTGATGCTTTTTCTCTTTTCTCTTAGAAGATTACCACTTCTTGAGACGTGTATTTTACATATACTAATGTCTTTTCTTACATATGTCCATGTAAGTTCATTGTATATTTGCTTATGTTTAATCTCTCTCTAGAAGATTGTGTAAGCTCTTCTTATTGTTCCTACACTTGGGGGGCAATAATCTCTCTTTTTCTTTCTTTCTCTAAGGATCCACTCTTTCCTATGTTGGGGATGATGTGAGTTTCATTACTTGATGTGTTTCCTTGTGTGAAATCATTGGTGTTTGCTCAAGGGTTCTCTCTTATACAAGAGGTATAAGTCCTTGACTACAACCTCTTTTACACTTGGTAATGTACATCTATAATAAATTCACCCATCCACATTAGGATAAACATGAGTCATCCTTTATCAAGAATCCCTTTCACCTAGCAATAGGAGGAATGATTGCATTCTTGTTCTCTTCTATGCTTTGTTCTAGAAGATGTTATATTTGTCTAAGATAACTCCTCTTGGGGGTAGATGTCTTTTGAACAAAGATCTCTTCTCTTCCAAGGATCTCCTTTACACTTACAACAAGATATCTCTTTTCAACTATTTTACCCTTTCTTGAATAGTATTCCCTCTCTTGCTTGGATTTATGACATTTTTGCATAATGGATATCTTCTTTGTGTTGAAGGTAGGTATCCTTGTTCTACTTTCCTTAAGATATCAACATAAAACTATGTTGACATCTTAAGGGGGGGCACCCGCACTTCTCCTTTCGTACTATATTTCTCTCGCGCATTGTATCTCTTATACAGTGGGTCATTCTTGGAATCAGAGCATAGCCTCTTAGAGAGAGATGTCGCCACTTTTCTCTTATACAGTGGGTCATTCTCGAAACCAGAGGGTAGCCTCTTATAGCGAGATGTCACCACTTTTATTTTGTACAGTGGGTCATTCTCAGAACTAGAGGGCAACCTCTTAGAGCGAGATGTCACCACTTTTCCTCTTTTATAGTGGGTCATTCTCAGAATCAAAGCATAACCTCTTAGAGTGAGATGATGCCACTTTTTCTTTTATACAAGGTGATTATTCTCAGAACTAGAGCACGATCTCTTAGAGCGAGATGTCACACCTTTCTTGACATTTTTACTATACATCTTATACATGTTGTAGCATACTCGGGCATAGAATCCTATGAGGTGCTTCGAACCTCACTTGCACACACGTGCACGGGGTTGAGTGGAACTAATGACATTCTCACCTTCCTCCCTTACATGGATCACCTAGACAGACTCTAGGGGCTATTTTTCCATGTCCCTTTTTCTCCATGGATCACCTAATTCTAGGGGTGAGATATCCACGATTTCCTCTTGTTTTCCTTTCTTCTCATGGATCACCAAAGTGTGTATTCATGTCCTCTCTCTCCTTCCTCTCATGAACCCATAGTTTTACTATTGATGGTTCATGGATGATGTCAACTTTGCTCTTTTATATGATTATTGGTGTTTATGTGATGGCATTGGTCTTTGTATTTCAATTAGTTGTTTGAGACATTTGTATCGAGGTCTCTTTGGCTAGTTGATGTGTGGTCTTGTGTGTGTTTTTTGTCTTTGTTGTGTGACTTTTGTGCATTGTCTTGTTTTGGTCGGTCTTGTTCTTTTGGTCTTGTATGCTCTTGCATATGTTTGAGTGAGTTAAGACCCTAAGATTGGGGGCTTTGTTCCTCAAGATTAGTGACGTCTTATACTCCTTGTGGTATTGCTCTGTATCTCTCATCTTTATCTCTCTCTTTCTTCTAATTTACTGGAAGTATTGGCAAGAACCATACTCCTGCTAAAGTGGGGGCTAAATGTAGTGTCTTAAAACTGTGACCCCTGCAATTTTGACCACATCTTAAGCTCTCACCTTTGCGACAAAATCTTTCTACTTGACTAAGACCCCTGTTTGTGCTTTCATCCTAAGTCTCCTCCTATTGTGGCCCTTACATTGCCTCAAGACCTTGTCCAGGCCCCAAGATAGGGCAGGAAAGGGGCATGATGCCCTTTTCCCCCTTGGACAGGGGTGTGGCGCCCCTTTCCTCCCTCTTAGGGTGGCCCTAAGATGGGTATGTCAGACCCCTTAAGCTTAATTTTCTCTTTGAGGATTTCAATCTTTCTTTGTCGGCCTTCGATGGATGAAAATTAATCCTCTTAGGCATGTATAAAAGGAGATCCAATTTCCTCATTCAATATAAGGATGATATACACGAATAGGCAAAATACATAAGATATACTCAAGCGAAGGGTCTTCGTTAAGTGTTCAAGTCTTCAAGCATCCACCAAGTTCTCTTCTTCCTATGTCTTCTTCATTCATCCATTCGAGCAACATTACAACATTCATTTGCAAACATATATGTTGGGGTTTTGTCATGTTACATGCCATTTCATACAAATATTTGTGATTACATTCAAAGAGCAAAACAATCATCATCATCAATTACAGATCTACAAGGTATACATTTCCTACATTTACATTTAAGTATTTTCAATTACTTTCTTTCAAGGTTGATTCCTCAACTAGGGTTGGACTGAGGCAAACCCTTATCCACATTGTAGGTGCGCAACTATAATTGCAGGATTGGAATCCATTTACAGAGATAGAAAAACTCTTTTTGGCATGTAGATTTTTCAGAGGATAGTGTGCACTTTCAACATGATCTTGACGACTTATCTCCAAATTTATAGGGCAGATTTGTATTAGTCATAATATCTCAAATCGAAAATTACAGTGCAATCTAAAACTGGTAGCTCCTCATTTCATTTATTTTATCTCCCTTTTCTACATAGTCAACATATCTATTTACAAAAGAGGGCAAATCACTTTCCAACCCTTGCAATCCACTTGGAATTCATATACTTGTTCTCCTTGGATTTGGATCTAGTGGATTCAAGTCCCTCTTTTGAATGTAAAGTTTCTCCTGAGTGAAAATCATCCTAGTGACTTCCTTTCTCTCTCCTAGGTGGGGAGTCACTAGGATTCAATTTTCCACTTCACAATATAATTACACCCTATGAAAAAATCATTATACTAAATGCATCTTGGGAGATGGGTTCCTTTTCTCTCTAGTTCTACCCATTTCTTCTCCACCCACATTAATTGCCACAAAAATTCTATGAATGCTAACCTTGGTGAAACAAGAATTGGCAGCTATTGTGGTGCTTGAGGGAACCCATATATTCTTATCATTATACCATCAATATAGAGGAAAAAATCACCAAAATTGTGGGAGAAAGAAACTTCTGGTAGTTGTTGATTTGTAGGCCTCTTTTCTTTGTCTCTTAGAGCCCTCTTAATGGTTTCTAGCAATCTTGGAAATTGTAGGCCACACCACCTCAAAAAATTTGTAATAAAATGATCAAAAAATGCCACATAATCATATCTCCTGGACCCCTTATCCCAAATCTAAGTCCATCTTTGCACCAACCATCTCTCACCCCTGGAATAAAACATAGAAGTATTCAAATTGGGGCTCCAAACTGCTCTATTTTGGAAGAGGAGAAGGTGGCATAGGAGGTAATAATGCTTGAACACTACCATTGTTTGATTTCCCTTTACCCTAATTAAACCCTCATGCAGCTAATCCTAAATGTATGTGGCAAAATCATATATCTTGTTTGTTTGAGAATGTTGGATTCTCATTGCCATCAACATCATATTCATAGGCATCTTTGTCTTATGTGCCTCTATCCCCAAAATAATCATCAAAAGTAATGAGGTCAAAAGGCTCTTGCTCAGATTTTAGAACATAGTTTATTTGGCCTTTGTACATCTTTTTCATGTACGTTGGGAGTTCTTCTCTCCTTAAAATCACTTTATTCCTGTTATATTGGTCTTCAAGTTTGGCTAAATTAATGTCCTTCAAGGCATCATTGTTCAAATCAAAACATGAAATTATGGCTTCTCTGCTCACATTCAACATGATAGTTTCCTCCATTGTCTTGACAGTCATGGATTCAGGGTAATATCTTCTTGCTAAGAACCTGATTAACTCAGGCTCCACAAAGACACTAGGCACCACCAATTTTCCCAGGTCCAAATTCCAAGGATTTGATACGGGAATGTCTTAATCCCTATTTCCATAAAAGAACCAAAAGGTATCACATCCCCTCTCTTCACTTGCAGCATTCCCACGTTTGTTGCATTTGTCATTAAATACCTTTTTCAAGGAATCCTACATGGTCGAACCCTAAAAGATGTCGACCAAGTGCTGGTGCAATCCCCTAACCTCCTTTTTCTTCTTCTCAATTTTAGCTAATTGTTTGGCAACTTGTTGGCCTAGGGTTTCAACATCTACTACTGCAATAGGTGGGGTTTGGGTAGGTGGTGGAGCTTGTGCAAGTGGTGGGGTTTGAAAAATTTGTGGAGTTTTAGTAGGTTTTGAGGTGGACGCCTTCTTCCTCTTATGCTTTGAACTCTCACCATGTTGAGGATTTTGTTCTATAGACACTTCATTGGTGATTTGAGCAATAGGTGGAGCTTGGCTAACTGGCGAGGCCTTCGTAATTGTTGGGGTGGTGGCCTTCTTTCTTTTTGGTTTGGAGCTTTCTCCTTGTTGAGGAATTTTCTTAGCAGTTGGGTCAGTCGTGGTCTTTCTTTTGGGAGGCATTTTTCTATCTAGGGCCTAGGAATTTCTCTACTTGACAAGCTTTTAAAAAACCTATGAAAAACTCACAAAATTCACAAACTAAATCAGAAAGCAATTGGGGTGGCAAAACTACTTACTTGTTCTTTGAAAGCTCTATTAGACAATTTTGTCACTGAAAATTTGTCATCTTCATCTGGAAACTCTTCTCGCTTGATCTCTTGAATGCGTTGTGAGAAAATGAACTGCAAAAAAAGTGATTTTATTTCTTGTAGGTAGCATTGAGTTTAGTCATCATTAGTTCATTTCATGTGAATGTCACAAGTTGGTAGCCTCAAAATTTGAACTCCACCCTTGATTTCAAAATGAACAACTGAGATGAGATTTTGACCATAGTTGACCTATTGAGGTGGTGACCTTTTGTCCTTGTCACCTTCCCTTTTTCTTTCTTACACTTCATCCTGTTAGGGGTCCCACAAATACTGAGAGGGGGGGGTGAATCCGTATCTAACCGGTAATTAGAATTTCTTAACTTAAAACATGCAGAACATAATATAACAGTGTACCGGTATGCAAGAAATAATGCAATAAACAGAATCAAGAACATCCACATGAAAAGTACACCATAACACAAGATGTTAACGAGGAAACCCATGTGGGAAAAACCTCGGTGGGATTTGTGACCCACAATATTCACTCACTGGCCAATAAGAGAATATTACTTACAATAGGGGCTTGCACATGTAGGAAGGCCAACTGCCTAGAGCTCACTGCTCAATGGGAAGTCACACTGACTTACAAATAAGGATTATACTAATCCAATAACTTGTACTGCTTTACAATAGATTCAATACTGGTTCCTGCTCTATTCTTTACATATACCCTTGACCTATATTTCGCACATTAGGTCTGCCTAATATTTTCCTTTATCCTTCTACATCACTCACACAAATGTCTACAATGATCTCCTTTATATATAAGAGTCATTTTACAATTTGCCAAGTCGGCTTACAATAATAAACAAAATATTATATAACAAAAATCCTGTCGGCCTTTGTGCCGGTATACTTCTTTTCTTTTGTGCAGGTGCCGGTATCCTGAGTGCCAGTGTGAGTGTGATCAGCTGATGCCGGTATAATGTCTTTGCTGGTGCCATAGGATTGCAAGCTTGCCATCAATGACAAAACCTTCAATCACATATAATGTCTCATTGGAGTGTGCATATGCCAACACATCCTACTACCCCTTTCCACCTTTTTCTTTCTTATTTTAACACTACGAGGTAGAGGGGAACAATTTACTTTTTTTGTCCCTCCCCACTAGCCTATGGGGTTACCTTTCCCTTTATTTCCATCTTGCAGGGTGGAGGGGAAAAATTAATTTTACTTTAGTCTCCCCTCCTTCCCACATCACCATTTGTTCATTAAAATTTGTCTCATAGGGTAGAGGGGAACACTTATCTCCTTTTATATTCTTCTTCATCCACTTCATCCCTCAACATGATATTTCCTTTAACTTTTCTCCCACGGGGCCATGGGGAAAGCTTCTTCCTTACTGCCTTTCTCTTTCCCCTCCACCCTGCGGTATATTTTTAGACCTTAGTCTTAACCATGAGGGGACATTGGGACATCATCTTTGTAAATTAAAATATCCTTTCCCCGCTATCCCATGGTGTTTTTATATCTTCAACTTTAACCGCATGGGCAGAGGGGAACATTACCCTTGTAATGTAAAATACCTCCCTGCTACCCCACACCATTGTACTTGTTGTTTTAACATCCCCATGGGGCAGAGGGATAAATAAAAACTTTGAATATGAAGTGTTTGTCCTGCCTCCCCACGGTGTTGTTTTTGCTACCATGATGCCTTCATGGGGTAGAGGGGTGAACCAAAGATGTGACCACTAGATGCTTTCATGCTATCCTGCGACATATTTTGGGTCTTGAAAAAGATCGTGCATAAGTGAGGGGGACCCAAATTAAGTGAAACAATTAAGCACATGGACACTTTAAACAAGACTTGAGGGTCGACGGGACCATGAGGACCTAGCTGCTAGGAAATTTAAGCTTAAGATAGAACTTAGGTGACATTAGGACAATGTTTGAATCAGTATAAATATTTAATTCCTAACACAAGGGGTCGGTCATCAAATGACATAGATGGCTCAATATTATGACTAAAGACCTTGCCAACTGGCTCTACTAGTCAACACGAAATTAGAAGAAGGAAAGGATTACTCCTAGGGTAAACACATTTCAATTAAGACTTAGACAATTTTTTTACAAACCCTAACCCTCCCTATAAGGGAAACAAAGAGCACCATTTTGACAAAACTAAGTGAATTCTCTATAGTCCTAACACCCCCAAGAACTGCTTCTATCAAAATAGTACAACTAATTCCCCCCATAAGAGAGAGAGAGAGAGAGAGAGAGAGAGAGAGAGAGAGAGGATAGGAATTCCCCGAATGAAGAAGTAGCTCATGTAACAATGATGATATTTTGAAGGTAGAACATGATCTATTTCTTGCAAGCAACATTACTCCCTTAGGAAGAAAAAAATCCACTAAAGATAATAAAAGCCACTCCTATAAACATGAAGATGTAGGATTCCAAATCCAAACATTGTGCACCTTTAAAAATTGCTCAAATGTTTTGTTATCCATGAAATAGGATGATTCCACAAACCAATTATGTAGATGCCCAATCAATGTAGGAGGTGACAAATTAGGACTACAAAAATTGACAAAGAACAAGCTCCATGGGTGATGAATATGGGTTGACAACACTGATGAGGATTTCAAAAAAGATGAGATGACTATCCTCAAAATAATCCTCTAGATCTACAATATGAGACCCCACAAACAAGGATGATATGTTTATAAAATATAAATCCCAAGTAGTTGTGTCTGGAAGAACAATGTCCCGCTACACTGAATTAATGGGTGCCATGCATGTGCCAATGCCAATCTGATCAAGAACAAAAAAAGATGCAGATGAATATTGAGATTGCATCTCAATGTGAGGAGTAGGAACATGGAGAGAGGAAGTTGATCCATTAGAACACACAAGACCTATAATATACTCAAGCTCCTCTAAATTATCATTATTAAAGGGTATAAAATCTGCATGTGCAGGGGGAAGAAAAAATGTACTATAGGATCCTCTAGGAATGGAGAAATATAAAGGTCTCCATGCATCTCCTAGAGTCTAGTCCAAAGTGTTGGCAAGAGACACTATACCGATAGAGATTTGTGCATGAGAAATGTTTTTGGGTTGTCATTGATGGCAATTCATATTAGATATTCTATCCGATATATGTAGATTTGTTCTACTAGAAGTTTGGGAAGTTTGATATTCATTTATGCTTAAGTCTGGAAGGTGGAATACAGAGTATGGATACATTATGCAGATCTCCATTTTGGTTGCATAGTATTGGTTGTGGTGAAAGAGTTAGATTGTTAGATATTTGAGGCAACTTGATTCACAATTGTAGCCTTCGGTACTGGTTCTCGTGCAAGATAGAAGGTCCGGTAACTGGTAATTCAGGAATAACAAAGTTATTTTGGTGTAATGTGTTATGCAGAATCTTTGGGATGATTTTGGCGATTGGTTTCGAGTTCGAGGTGATTGAGTCGGCATGTGTGAAACTTGTTATCAATTTCATGGTTACATGTTTCATGTTGTGTGTTATGCAGTTTTTGGAAGTCAACATGGGAATTGATTTATTTTTTTGATGTGGATATATAAGACCGATTCATTTGAGCATTTTATGATATGGTATGAGTGTGGGAAGATCGTATGAGCGATTGTGCGAAGTTTTGTGTGTATGATTGAAGGTCTTTGTGCTCTAGTAAATGACAGAGTAGTAGAATAGAGCAGAGAGACAAGATAGTGGTAGAAGACTAATTGAGCTTAACCGAAACTTATTTTTAGCATATGTAGATGCTACTATTCAGTTCAGATATCTTGTTATCCTTTGTAAGCACTTGTAAGGTAGTGAGCCTTCCTCTTGGTTGTATCCCTCTTTGTAATTGAGTAGTGAACTCTAGGCAGTGTGTCTGAATGGATGTGCATGACCCTCTTGTAATATTATTATACTCTTGATCACGGTATTATAATATTATGGGTTCCAATACCACCGTGGCTTTTTCCTTTCTGGGTTTCCATGTAAAAATTCTGGTGTAATGGTTTTGTGGTTATTTGCTTTTAGTTTCTACGCTTTATTTTTATTCATTTGCATCTGATGGTTTAAGAATCTGGTTGAGAAATTTCTTAATTTTAAAACACTGATTCACCCCCCCTCCCCCCCTCTTAGTATTCATTGATTTCAACACAAAGTGTGTGGGGACACTCAAGCTTTGATATAGCACACATAGTGTCATGATCAACATTGGAACAAATCACTCCTACAACATGGTCTATGGTATTACTCCAAGCTGATCTTCTTGGAGTGGCTAGTTTAGGTATGAGTCCATACAAATAAGGTAAAATATCTATCCACTTGAGATGTGTCAAGATGCTATATTGCTAAGACTCATAATTGCCCTTCGTCAAGCTAATAACAGAAGGATGAAATGATACCTCCTCAAATGAAATAATTAGACCCCAAACACCTCAACACATGTAAGGCAGTTCAAATACTACCCTCTCCAACAAAAAAATCCATCCCAAGTGCCAAAGCATCCAAGTAATTGTCTAGATAGCGAAAACAAAAAAATATGAATAAAAAATACCTAGAGAAAAATATTAAAAAACAACAGTAGATCTGGATAGAAGATTCCACAAGCTTTCCAACCTTATCTGGTTTTTGACAAATGGAGTTTGAATGTGCAAGATATGGCTCGAGAAGCAAGAAATTGAAGATCTAACTTTGTAGGCATGGTACAAAAAATTAGAGTAAAATTTGATTTAATAACAAGCACCACTAAATTGGCACCATAACTAGCTTTCTGACAATATCTTGTTCATGTGATTTCAAATCTATATGACCAAGTTATGGCTAAAAAACCAATTGCATATCAATTAGGGCTTGGAAGACTTGAAGGGTTTCAAAAAATGAAAATTTTTTGAAAATGGAAACTTTTTGAAAATATAAACTTTTTGGAAACATAA
The DNA here is from genome assembly GCF_030272615.1 of Cryptomeria japonica. Taxonomy (NCBI): domain Eukaryota; kingdom Viridiplantae; phylum Streptophyta; class Pinopsida; order Cupressales; family Cupressaceae; genus Cryptomeria; species Cryptomeria japonica. The sequence goes on along the minus strand of NC_081411.1, from coordinate 658,302,100 downwards.
ACTTTCCAAAAATGGAAACTCTCCAAAAACAAAAACTTTCTGAAAATGAAATCTTTTTGAAAACGAGAAATTTTCAAAAATGAATTTTTAAATGGAATTTATTTGAAAATGGAAAGTAACCTTTGTTTGAGCCCAATGTGTAGAGAAAAATCACTCAAGATTGGATCCCTTAAGAATATGGACAAGAACTCAGGAGATCTCCTTTGATACCATGTAAGAGAAAATTTTGCACTCTAATACAATGTAGAAACAAAGATTGAGCTTAGATATCGTGGAGAAGTTGACGATGCAACCATAGGAGCCAATAACCATCTGGAAGCAAAACGCTAGTCACACAAGAGAGACCAAGCAAAGATAATATGCTTAATAACAACCTAAAAATTTTGTAGTGATTGCACACAAGAATTGTGATTACAGTGCATAAAGGCTTGCTTTATACAAAGCAAGAGATGCCCTAATTCTAAAATTAGGAGAGCTAAAGTAAAGCAAAGATGAGCTAAATAAAGCTCAACTACAACTAAAATAAAGTACCACTAAGTGAACTTAAGCTAGAAAAATATAACTCTAGATTAAAAAACACCTAAGTTTAGCTTAAGAGAAAAAGATTAAAGGACCTAATTAATTGATAATTAGAAAATGTCCTAATTACTCCAAAAAACTTGTTAAGAAATATGAAAAATTGTTTTGTTCCATGTAATAATCAGATAGTTTCATAGAAAGAAATATATCCTTGCATATCAACATCTCATCTAAGATTTCTCTTAAGTGCTAATTAAGACAAAACTATAACATTATTATTATGAACAAAATGCCTTCAATTGAAACTTTTTAATACTCTTCAACATTGTTAATGGCTTGTTGAAATGGTTTATTTATCTCCAAGTTATTTTGTTATAGGATCAACACCATTATTATGCTACTTTAATTATAAAAAAGAAATTGCCTTCAAATTCGACCTCCCTAGAGCCAATCTTATAGGTGGCTTTGACACCTAGTAGAGGGTCCTCTCACTCTACATTGTTATTGATTTCATTTATAAGGAAATATGAACTCCTTGGAATAAATTTTTTATTAGCATCTCTTAGAATAAAACCTATCCATGTTAAAACTTATATTACCTTTGAAAGCTCTACCATTATTTAGTTTGACCTTTTAATAGGTGATATCTATTAACCCTTAGGGTAAAAAAGCAATATTAATATAGATATCTAATTCTTTTTTAAATATTTATCCTCTAAGCAATTATAATCTCTTACATGCTTTTATTCTTAAATATAAAATAAACATGTACAACAAAATATTATCAATTATCTAAAATGTCATCTTATGATTGATTATTTGTAAATATTTCAATCCATTTTTAAGTATAAACATAACAATGACTAATACCTAACTTTATAAATTAATAAGACCACAACTATTGATACATAAATGCTTATTAAATTTTCTTCCCTAACAAGCTAAACTATTTCACATATGAAAATTATATATCTTTTCAATGGGTCCTTGGTACGTTGGTGAAGTTGAATGGTTCTTAATGAGCCCACGAGGAATTAAGTCTTGTTGATTGCAAAGCTCTAACATTATAAGGGATGATGCTGAAATCGTGGCCCGGGTGAATTTGACAAAATAGATACCCCTCAATTCTTGGCTCTAAGCCGAAGAGGTGTCGGCCTAAGACTCGTGCTCCCAATAGTTACCCGAAAATCCTTGTCTCTTAGCCAAAGATGTGTCAACGTTGTGCTCCCAATAGTTAAAATAAAAACCATATATCTTGCTGAATCAAGTCTAGTTGATTGCAAGGTTCTAACATTATAAGGGATGAGGCCGAAATCGTGGCCCGAGTGAATTTGACAAAATAGATACCTCTCAATTCTTGGCTCTAAGCTGAAGAGGTGTCAGCCTAAGACTCTTGCTCCCAATAGTTACTCGACAATCCTTGTCTTTTAGCCAAAAAAGTGTCAATATTGTGCTTCTAATAATTTAAAAAAATATATATATCTTAACCATGAATGATTATGAGCCTAAGTTTAAACTCATCCTAGAATTACACAATATTAAATTACCTACCAAATGAAATATGGTGATGAAAGAGGACAAAAGAGAACAGAGTAGCACAAGTGGTTGTACCTAATCCGTGTACCTTCACTTAATACTTATAAACTCTAGGGCTAGCCACTTTCGCGGAAGTGGAAGCATGTGAAACTTCCGTTTTATTTAATAGGTTTCGTTCTAGTGTGTACCAAAGAGAGCACGGATGGAGAAGCACGTGTGTGCCTGAATATTTTTAACGTATAAACAGTGTCAGAGTAAGAAAAATATATTCTCTTTAGAGAGTTATATTCTTGGATAAGCTGTTAGAGATTCATGTGGCGTATCCCAAATCTCGAGTACGGTGGGAAAGGTGACAAGATTGGGCAAAAAAGGAACTGCAGGAGCCAATTTTTTAATCTAGGGTTTCACAGGTCCTAGACTAGAGTAATGGTTGTCTATCAATAATCCAACAGTGAAAAATGAATACTTTTTATTACAAAGGGCTCTTAAATTCTTTCATTCCAAACCTACCCAACAACCCAGATAATTGAAGAGAGAAAAGAGGGACCCAAATTCCAATCATGATGATTAGAAAGATTAAAGGCTAGTGACCGGGATAACAGGGCCAAAACAGTTCAAATGGGGTGGAGCTCAATGAATATGGAAGGGCATGCTCTTGCACATGGAGTCTAGATGTGGGTCCCAAAGGAAGATACATTACCGGCTTTGGCTTTGAAGTTGCAGTTTTCAAGCACACAAGAGGAATGTGAAGCACTGATTAGAGAGGAAAATTGTCTGTTCTCTTTCCAGAAGTGTAGATTAGAGGGTTTGTAGTGTGCAAAATATTGTTTTCTGAGTTGGGTATAGAGGAAATATGGTTTTTTTTCATCTGTAAGTGCAGGTTAGAGGTGTTTAGAGGAGAGGAGATTGGTTTTTTTAGGTGGGTGTAGAGGAGGCATGGTTGTTTTTCATTAGTGAGTGCAGATTATAGCAGATTAGAGGAGAATAGATTGGTTTTTTGAGGTGGGTATAGAGATGGGAAACTCCCTGAGGTGCTGCATTGCTTGTATGCTTCCTTGTGGTGCTCTTGATGTTGTGAGGGTTGTTCATGTGAATGGACATGTGGAGGAATTCAGCAAGACTGTGAAGGCAGGGGAGGTGATGAAGGCTCATCCCAAGCATGTCATCAGAAAGTCAAGCTGCCAAGGAATAGTTCACAGGATTATTGTCCTGCCTCCTGATGCAGAGCTCCAGAGAGGGAATATCTATTTCCTCATACCCACTTCTTGCCTGCAGAACTACAAGGACAAGGATGCCAAGATCAGTGGCAACAGTCACAAGAAGTCTGGTTCTTCTCCCAACCCTGCAAGCAAAAGGCCTTCAGGAAGGAGGAGCAGGAGGGAGCAATCTGCCTCTGCTGTAGCCCCTGATGGGTCTCAAACTGCAGAGCCCTCAATCAGAATTAAGCAATGTGGTGATGTGACCAAATTGGTAATCTCAGAACAGTACTTGGCAGATGTGTTGTCTGAGAAGGCCCAGAGGTCAGGGAGGCACAGCAGGAAGAACAGCAGAGTAGGTGTGTGGAGACCCCATTTGGAGAGTATTTCTGAGGTTGCTTCTCTCTGAATGGATTCTAGAATGATCTATATGTTAGATCAGATGTGAAAATCTTAGAATTTCAATTTTGTTTCATGGTTTAGCAGACCTTAAAGAATGCTGAATCTTTGAGCAGGGAATTTGGGCATTTATGGTATCCAATCAGCCAACTCTTCTCAGATATCTATTACAGTACCCACTAGGCACAACATGACTCCCACCTATGGGTTTGTCTACTTTCATCCACATTGCCAAATCGGGCATCACTCATTTCAGATAAAATTGATGTTCACAAGCAGAGATCCATTGGTGAAAGTCTAAAATGATGCACTTTGGTGTTGGTATGATGTGTGTAAAGATCTCAATTATATTATTTGGAGGAATCATTTTGTTTGAGTACCCAATATCGGGGCAGAAGGAAAACCTAGAGCTAATCTGTCTTCTTATTTTATTATTATGTCCTGTGTTTATGTATAGGTTGTTTCTGTAAATATGAATCTCAGATTTATAGGAGAGTTTTTCAGAGAAGAGGGAGGAGGGCTTGCTACACATCATTTTTTTTTGTCAGATACCAATAAACAGCAGCCACTATTATAATCAATTTTCAATGTATGAAATGGATCTTTCTGCAACAACTGCAAGTTAGTTGCTCTTCTCATCATGGTTGTAGCCATTCAAGGCAGATCTTGGTATTAATGATAGCTAAGGATGTATTTTGCAGATTGAATTTCTCTGTTTTCTTTGCATTTTGATGCAGAATATTGTTAATAACTCCTGCATTCTTCTCTCTGCACTGCCCCCCAAAAAATATAATATAATTAACTGCAACAATCTGCTGTCAAATTCTAGATTTAAAAAACTGGGAATTCTGTTTTTCCGTGCTGAAATGGATATATTTCCTTCACCTGCAAAGGAAAAAAAATCTTGATAAAAGAAGAGAAATTTCCCTGATGAAATCATGCCTACGAAATGACGTACCATACATTTTCTACCTTTGAACATGGACATTTCTTATCTAATAATGTTGATTTGATGAATGTGTGTTGTCCCCCACAAGAGTTTCCTCAAAAGAAATGAATCAAGCCAATAATCTCTTCTGCAGATGACAACTTCTAGCAATTATTAAGGGTATTGCCTGTCCAATAATTTCAGGATTAGCTCTTCATATTTGTTTTTTCAATCAAAACAATTGAATCATAGACACCTTGTCATTGAATCATAATAATAATATGATGGATTGAATTTATTTGAATTATATTATTTAATAATTTGAATCTTATGTTAATATATTTTTGTTAAAAATGAAGGATATCCATTTCTAGGAGTTTTGTTTGGGGTGTTTTGTCCATCTCTCAATTGTCATCTTATATAGCTCTATTTGGCCAATGGGGTCTTTCGTCCATATCTCATTTGTCATCTTATATAGCTCTATTTGGCCAATGGTGTCTTTCATCCATTTCTCATTTGACATCTTATATAGCTCTATGTGGTCGATGGGATCTTTCGTCCATTTCTCATTTGCCATTTTATAGAGCTCTATTTGGCCAATGGGGTCTTTTATCCACATCTCCTTTGCCATCTTATATAGCTCTATCCAGCCAATGGGGTCTTTCGTCCATATCTCATTTGCCATCTTACATAGCTTTGTCTAGCCAATGGGGTCTTTCGTCCATATCTCATTTGCCATCTTACATAGCTTTGTCTAGCCAATGGGGTCTTTCGTCCATATCTCATTTGCCATCTTACATAGCTTTGTCTAGCCAATGGGGTCTTTTGTCCATATCTCATTTGCCATCTTATATAGCTCCATCTAGCCAATGAGGTTTTTCATCCATCTCTCAATTATCATCTTATATAGCTTTATTTGGTCAATTAAGTCTGTTTCGGCCTTAGAACTATGACTTATGTGCTAATATGATATTTTGAACCTTAATGAATGTCACAATCAAGAAACATACCATCACTCTAACCAATTATGTTCAATCAATTGAACCACAATCCTTTGATATTATACTTAATCTTACTTGAAACATAACAATAAAAATTAAAAATCCATTTTGACTCATTCCTTATTTAAGATTTTGACTCATTCCTTATTTATGTCATTAAAATAATGATTAAAACACTAATAATATATGTAAAGGTCCCCACTTTTGGCCACCAATTACCTTAATGGATATGATTTAAGTGGATAATATTATAATGTTTAATGGCCCCCAAAGTAAGATTATAGAATAAAGAGAGAAAATATGATAACCCATAAGGTAATTCCACATAGAAGTATGTGGGGGACCATTGAGTGATGACAAGATTCCATGTTTTGTGAATGCTCTCTCCACTAACTTTTCTTCACAAATTTCATGTGCACGAGTGTGGCTTAGCCATAATAATAATGGCAAGAACTTTTACTTGAGATGGAGTCATTTCCAAATGAGTCACATATCTACTTCATTGAGTTGTTTGTTGTAAAGGATAATCATTGATGATATAATTCCTCCCCAATGCTTAACATTCGTGTGCACATTGGATTACTACCCCAAACAACTACATTGTCACTAGGTGGCTAAAATGGGCCCCTCTCTAATGGTCGTCCATATAATAGGTTTACCTCCTTTGGGCATGTTAGCTTTATTAATATTTACTAGTATTATTTTGTGTCTATGTTATTATTTGGATGCTTCATATGTTTGGAGATATAATAGTTTTATTTGTTTTGAAAATTGTTAATTAATTATTTTAGTTTTTCAGAGTTCTTTAAAATGTTTTTTAGTATTTTTGTTAATTGATAAAGTGTTCAAAGTATTTGTTAGTATTGAGTTCATGGTACTAATATCAAAAGCACATTGTTGAATCATTTAAGAGTTCTAGTAATCAATTTTTTAGTTTTATTTCATCATCTCAATGTTATTTATTAAAATCCATCTATTATTTGTCCATTTCTTATTCAGTAACATATTGAATAGGGTTGTCATATTGAAGCCTCCCCTTAGAAAGTTCAATTGTATCTATCATTTTTAATCTTTGCTATTAAATCTCCCAACATTCGCAACTTTAGGATGACAAAGAGTTTATCAAAGACAGTATAGATGCAAATGAATCAAGATTAATACATTGAAAAGTTTAGCAAAGGTATCCATTTTAGAAAAAAAAAAGTTGTCTTTCATATGAAATTTTGCCTATTTTGTTGACTTCATTAATAGAAAAAAAGTAGGGGTATAAAAACTTATTGAGAGCTTTGGCATGAAATAGTTTTTACCAAGGACTTGGTTAATGAACTCACCCAAGTATTGAAAAGGAACATGGATATTAAAATTGCTTCTCTTGTTGAGCTTTGCTTAAAGTTAGTATTTTCCAATTTCAAGGGAATCTTTTATGAGTAGTTAGATGGAGTTGCCACAGGGTCTCCACTATCATCTATTTGGTGATCCTTATCATAAAATACTTCAAAGATAAAACCATAAATTATTTTTCACAAAATCAAGATGATGGATGCTATACTTGTGACATTAATCTAACATGGCCTATGGTCTATGAAAACCTAAGGAATTTCACTTTCATCTCAACAACAATATGGATAACATTAAGTTCACTAAATATTTAGAGCAAGAAAATAAACTTCATTTTCTTGACATTCACCTAATAAAAAACCTTAATGATTCCTTACCATGCTAAGTGTATAGAAAAACATTAGATTTTGAACTTTACTTCCACACATCTCATCACGAGCCTACCAAAAAATATGTATTCTTAAAACTCTAGACAATGGAGCCTTTAATGCATATGATGATGAGCATATTGATCTCGAGATCTCTCACTTGATCAAAGTTTATAAAATAAATGGATATAAACAAATATTTCTCTTCAAAGCATTCAAGAAAAGCCAAACCATGTCTTAAGACTTATCAAGGTGTACTCTCCTTAGACCATAGTAGCTTTCTCCCCTATGTTGAAGAAGTTTCTAAGAATATCTAAAATTCTAAGAAAAAAGCATCATGACTTCTTTCAAACTACAAAATTAGAACTCTTACCCTCTCTCTTCAGGCCTTAGAGAAATGCTTCAAAACTTGAGGTTCTATAAGATTGATTATGCATGTGGTATTGCCTACATTATTGAAGTAGGCTACATGATTAGCACCAAGATTGAAGAGTGCGATGTCAACATTAAAAACATGTAATTTAACAAATTCACCTTTTTTGAGAATTCCAACACTAGATGCCATATATGTCTAGAGACCACCAAGGTTCTTGTGAAAGAAAGAAATTATTTGAAGGCTAAAGTTAAAAAATTAGTCAAAATCAATAAACAACATTATCTTAATAAAATGAGGATTTGAGAGTATCATGGCATCTAATTATTAAAAATATGAAGTACAACTCAATAGTTTGAGCTCTACTCCCCTTTCTCCATTTGATTCCTTTTCCTCTTATTATATGATCTCAACCTTCTTTAAATCTTATTTATCTATACTCTAGTCCTTCTAACTTAACTAATTTATCATTTTATTCCTTCATCCATCACTATTAGGAATAGTTGTTGTACACCTTGCATAACATTGGTAATTTCAATTATGTAGAATAAATATTTTCTTGCGGCATCATGTATGATGTGTTTTGCTACATCAAATACTTATTTGGGTCCATTTATAATGTTGTATGTAATATTGGGTTAGATAATTTATATGTGGGTTGCACATGATAAAAATAATTAATGTTTAAGAGACTTAGTGACAAAAAGTAAATACGGGGTCAATGATTTTGTGGACTCGTCGTTTTGAGCCACATTGTTTTAACTTACCACTTGGTTGTATTTGTGTGATCTTGATTCTATAAAAGAAACCACATATTTAGTGGTCGAGATTGGTTGTTAGAGGTTTTGGCTTAACTATCATTATACTGTCTTCTTATAATGAGTGCATATGTGAAGCATGACATGAGATGTGTAAATACATGTTTAGACACATGGATGATGCTTTGGAGGAGCTTGATGATTTAGAAGTACTCATAGAAAATCTATAAGTGTACTATAATGTTTTCATTTCTAAATAATACATTGAGGGTGAATGTATTTAGAGGTTCGGTTTTTACCTCTTCAGAAATTTCCCAAGGTCTTGTGTAGACACCTAAAAATGTCTCATTAATCACAGACTAATTATTCGTCTTATTAATTAAGTAATTATTTAATTAAGCTAATTATTTTTATGAACTAACTAAATCATCACCTTTCACATTACTAATCATTCAATTTATATCTTTTAATCAATTCATCATTAACCCCCTTTTCAAATATTAATTATTTAATTAATTACGATTAATTCCCTTACTTAAATAATATTTATTATTTAATTAATCCCATTTCTAATGATTGAATAATTTCATTTAAATTATTTAATTAATTAATTCATTCCTCCAATTCCCCAAATTCGAATTTCAACTCATTTCATCTAAATTCATTTTCTCAAATTCACACTCCACCAAATCTGAATTTCAATAAATTTTAGTAAATCTCACGGGTCTTTCATCATTCGAAAATCCAAATTCAAATTCAAATTCAAATCAAAATGAAAATGAATTTCGATTCAAAGTCCTACAACACATGTTGAAAATCCTAACTGGTTCATCAAATCAATTAACTAATCAGTTAACTCAGTTAACTCTCCAATCTCCCCTTTTCACTCTCAATCACCTTTTCTGACTAATCAATCAAATCAGTCATCTCCCTAATCTATTCAGTCCACTAGTCAATCAATTGAGTCAACTATCCAATCAATCTTGTTAACATATCAATCAAATAAGTTAACAGATCAATCAGTCCACTTCACTGATCAATCAAAATCAATGAACTATCAATCAACACTTCAGTCCCAAATCTCCCCCTATCTCACCTGAAAATCTATAAAAGCAAGGCTTATTTCTCAATTTAAATCTAGAATCACTATCTTCAAAATAATTGTATCAATCATATGCACTAATCCCAGTGCAACACCTGAGAGCCATCTATCACACAATTTGGAGAAGAGCAATGGAAGCCACAATGCAGAATCAGGAGTTTGATTAGCTTAATTATTCAATTCTTGCATCTATATTTCATTGTCAGTTAGGAGTTAATTTTAATTGGATTAGAGTTTGTGATTCACTCTTTTAAATATGATTAACTATGATTAATTTTAACCCTGAAAACAATGGTGAACTCAACATGAAATAACAACATTTAACCTTTTTTTATCTGATTTTGTGTCTTGCAGGATCTATATGAACGCACAGGAAAACATAGCACATTAGAACATAAAAATTCACATTCACTCATATCGCTAAGCATTCGACATCACATAAATTTGCAATCACCCACATATCGCTATGTAGACATTCGCACAGGAAAACACGACACATTTGAACACAGAAATTTTGTACAGATGCATAGGAAAACATGACACATTCAAACACATAAATTCGCAGTCTCTCATATCGCTGCACATTCAACATGACAAAAACCGCAATCACCCACACATCAATTCGCATTCGCCCACATGATGATACACATTCATAGGATTTAGTTGCATGTTAAATTCTTTTTGTCACTTTCATCTTTCATTTAGTTGCGCTTCTAACCCATCCTTCTTTTTTCATAACGGAAATTCTATTATTCTGCATAAAATGTGTCTAACCCCATGGCATGAAAGGTGAGATTCAAGATTTTAGATGCCAAGAAGAGAACCAAAGATAGAAGACAACGAAGAGCTTATAGACAGTTGGTAAGAGCAGATAAAAGATTCCAAGAACTTAAAGAATTGGTTGCACTATCCCGATACTATCATATTATGCACAAATACCTAGAAAGATTTGGCGTATTTGATGACAGTGAGGTCATGGGCAATATGATAATGGATGAAACTAGATCTATGTTTTAACTAGGTCATTTTGAGCTAATTTTTATCTTGCATGTTCCTATCATTTTTCCACATTGCATTTTCTGCACTTTTTCCAAATTGTCTTCTGCACCACATTCGACACAGGAATGCACATTCGCTCAGATGTTGATGCACATTTGATCAGACATTGCTACACATTTGAGCATATAGAAATTTACACCCGAGGACACAAAAATTCGTATTTGATCAGAAAATAGTTTGCATTCGCTAGATAGAATTAAAATCTTATGTTCTGTCATTTTCTCAAATTTTGATCTTCTAATGACGTGTCTTAATAAATAGTGAAGTAACTAAAGGAAAAAATTTGGCTTGTGAGCCCACAGTACAAACTAATGCTTTCATGGGTTTTGGAGGTATAGCTAGACATAGTTTAACTCACACTTCCTTTGGTGTTATTTATAAAGAACAAAACAAATTTGTTTCATTACAAGCTATTCATCATTGCTTTGTGGATTAAAATGAACATCATACTTGTTGGAGCAACATCTCCAAATAGTTCTTAGAAAACTTTACAATGAAAGGATAAAAAGAACAATCTATCTTCCATGTCTTGAAGGTGATAGGCATATGATCTCCCCTTAACCGGGTGACCAAAAAGCCAGACCCACCATTTATGCTTTCTATCAATTTTGCAATAGGATAAACCCTTAGTAGGCTTGTCCTCTCGAGAATCCCATAAGGTCGGTGAGAGGGGAACAACCTAGTGGCAATGGATAAAGCCAAGTAATCCAAGCCACTATAAATAAACGTGTTTGTGATGAAAGTCACAAGCGACGAGTGTTATATGTTGTCACAATGGCATCATGCCTCCCTTAGTGTCTATATGGCACGTTAAAATTTGTAGAGTGTAACCTTTGCAAAATGGGAGACCTCCTTTAACAGAGCGGAAAACGTTGATGATTGTGACCACTCGAATGAAACCCTCTTTAAAAACTTTAGGAATTAGTAGCCAAGATGAGTCAATAACCAGACACTTATAATATCATAGTGCAAGGGTGGGGAAGAATCCGGCCCCAAGACACTCCCCATATATCTCCCAGGAAAACAAGCCAATAGAGGAGCAATTCTCTTTGGTTCAACTTCCATACAAAGGAAAAAAAATGGGTGCACCCTTTTGGCAGTGGTCCAGCGTCCCTCGCGAGGATTCACGACATGGTTTAATAGCCTCCTGTGGATTCTATAAGTGTAGTGGTTGTATCGGGAATTGACAGGTTGATCTTTTGGTGCAACGACAACCCTATCTTGTAACAAGTGGTATCAGAGCTTGGTCATAGGTTTGAATCATGCAGGTCGCGACGAGTGACACTGGGATGGGGATTGTTGGTAGTGGGCCAATGTCCCTCATGGGGATTCATGACATGGTTTAACAACCTCCTATGGATTCTATAAGTCTAGTGATTGTATTGGGCATTTATAGGTCGATCTTTTGGTGCAACGATAACCCTAGCTTGTAACACACCCTAGGGTGTGACAAGACTATTTGAGTTGATGGAGTATCAAGATGTGGGTTATGGTATTATTTGTGACCTATTGACCCTATAAGAGTTTGAATGTTTTATGATCGTATGACCAACATTTATCGAAAACAGATGAGGTTTGAAAAGACCCCAACAATCATTAGGATTTGAAAAGATCCTTTAAACAATACTCTCTTTGGTTTATTTCAGATTGTTTTCTTACTTTGTTGATGTGTCTTATGCAACACTTTCAAAAGATCAAACATTCACAACATAGCCAAAACAAAGTAAAAAAATTCAAGTCTTGTCAAGAATCTTTCAATCACAAATATACTTTGAGAACCTCAAGAGAAAACATTGCAATATCAAAGTATGAACATCAACAAATCAAATCAAATTTGCCACATTCATAGAAATGGAGAATGTGATATATTTTGTGATCCTAGGTCCCATGCATTTAGTCCATGCATAGTCACTTCTTATGTCCTCATTTTGCACAAGTCCTCACCACATACTTAGGAATTAAGGCCAACTACTCACATCCAAATAGTCTTTGCAAAACCATTATTTACGTCCCTCGTAAGATAGAATCAGTCTTGTACACTTCAATAGGTTGCCATGAAGTCAACCATCTTAATTCTTTCATTGTATGCATCTATATCAGGTCATAGTCTATCACCCTTAGAATTATTAAGAGCATTTCATTTGCATGGGTCTACTAGGGGATGGAGAATTTCCATTTGAGCAACCAAACCTTGGACCAGATAAGGATCAATTAGAAATAATTGATGTTTTAGACAATTTTTCTTGGGAATTAAGAATTGACCTCCCATAATATGAAGAGATTTAAGTCATCTTAGATAATGAAGTTTGTAAGTCAGGCCGAATTCAAAGGCAAGGTGAACAAGAAACCAAGAAACAAAGAGAACAATAAATTGTTTGACAACTTGCCAGACTTACCATCGAAGAACAAATTCCTCAGCAATAGAGAGCCTTCATTGTAGTTTAAGTTTGCATACATAATCTCACATTCAATAGATCAAAGTCTTGCATATCAGTGATCCAAGTCCTTCATTCTCCTATTAGGTGCATCACAGAGAGTCCAAATCACTTTGAAGTTACATTCATGGCATTAAAGCAATCTCAAAAGGCAAAACACCAAATGGATCCAAATAATGACCCCATAAAACACAAAATGGATCCAAATAGTGACCCCTATTACAATCCTACTTGGAATATGAGCCCACCTACAAGATCAAATTCACAATCAAGAGGGGGTGCTACGTTACCTACAAATAAAAATCAACTACTCATAATTGAGGAGTTATAGACTGGATTAACACAAGAAGAGATTGAGGTTGCTCAACAAGATCTACAAGTACTAATAGTCCTCAATTCTCTTATTAGTAACAATACAGATAGGTACCTCTCTCTTTTGATCCAAAGTGGAGCAAAGTTACCCCCGAATGTTGAAATTTTTGCAATCGTGCCACCTAGGGTAACTCTAAACCAAAGTACAACTCAAATGCCAACAACAACAAATTCAATACAAAGTGCTACTCAAACTATGTCAACATAATCACATGCAATACAAGCTACCATGGCTTCAACACAAATGTCGGGAACCACGTCCACTACATTCCAAACAACACCCATGATCAGTTCACAGTTGGCAAATACTTCCCAAGTGACAATGACAATATCTACATGATCTACTCTTAGTGGTTAAGGGACACAAAAAGGATCTACCAATCCCTTTGGGTCCACTCAATCCAATACAAGATCACAATTTTCCTAGTTTACAACACCTAGTGGAGGTTTCAACTCATAATTCCACAATCAAACAATGTCTTCAACGATACATGTCTATACAAAAACTTAACCATATGTGTCTAATACATACACGTCAAATTTACCCTTGACGCAGACATAGGTTTTGGCTCAACAAGTATAGAATCTACAAAGGAAAATGGTGACAATGCAGTCAAGTAAAGAGAAAAAGAATTACACTATGGAAGAAGATCTTAGACCTTATCCCTTTGATAGGTCATTATACATGCCACCTTTTCCTCCTCATTTTGAAACACCAAAGTTTGACAAGTATAGAGGGAAGGGCGATCCAAGAGATCACATCACAGAGTTGTTTACATCATGCATTGAAGTAGCCCATAAGGATACATACTTTTTATGACTTTTTCCCAAAAGTCTTGGAGGGTCGACACTATAGTGGTTTTCACATCTACCACCAAGGATTAACTCATGGGGAGAGCCAACATAGTTGTTCATTACAAACTTCTCTCACAATATTGACAACCTTTGCTACATTTTTGCAAAGATGAAGATCTCTATACCATCGATATCCAAGCCACATACCAAAAAAAGAACAAGTGGATATGTTTAGTGAAAACCTCATACCTCTAGTAAAATATCCTTTATAAATGCAATGTTTGAGTACCTTTAAAGAGATAATTTCAAAAGGATTAAAATGTGAGAAAGGATTGCTAGAACAAGGCATCCTTAAAAATAGCAAAGACAATGATACATCCAACACAATGGGTACATATAAGCCTAAATTCTGGTCTATAAATAAGAATGTGACAAATGATGGAGTGGTAGATGCTCGTATGGTAAATAGAGTTCAACCAGCTGTATCATTGCAAGGGCCAACAAGTTCTTCTCCAAATGTGAATTAGTCACAAGTTAACAATGCAACATCTACCAACACAAATGTAGTACAATCCAATAGCTTCAAACCTCCAAGGAATAATGCACCAAAAATAAATTTTACACCCTTGGGAGAACCAATTGACTCTGCATTGAAGAATCTTGTGCAAGCCAATGTAATAAAATTTCCTAAGGTGAGACAATATGAACCAGGTCCATTCAAACCAACATGGTGGAATGACAATGACTTTTGTGGGTACCATTAAGCAAAAGGCAACAAGACATCTAGTTGTTATAAGCTAAAGAACCTCATTCAATATTTAATAGACCAAGGGTATGTCACAGTGGATGCCAATAAAGGATCTACAAATCAAACCCACATCATCTACAAAGATCCATTTGTTAAGCACAATCAAGGTCAAGCTTTTGGTTCAAGAATGCAAGATAACACGACCAACTACACAAAGGTTGATTATGACTACACCATTAATACACTCAGTGAAGAAGATGCAGTAGTGGCCACTGTCAATGTTAATCCTAAGAACATAGATTGTGTTGTTGTGACCCACAAATCAAAGGTTACACTACAAGGAGTACCTTCTCATACACCTCCTCAAACAAGCAACTCCAATGTTGTTGATCAATTAAAGAAGACTCCAACACAAATCTCTCTCTTTGAATTGCTTCATATATCACCAAGTCATAGGAAAATCTTAGACAAGGCACTCCAAGATTCAATTGTCTCAAGAGATATAGATGAGACTACATTCCAAGCAATGGTGGGAAACATAGCTGCTTCATCTCAGGTGGATTTCACAAAACAAGATGTCCCCATAGATAGAATCATGCACAATGATCCTTTACATCTTGTAGCATACATTCATATGAAAAGGATCATATGAGTGTTGATTGATGGAGGAGCAAGGCTGAACATATGCACCCTCAAATTGCTTCAAGCACTAGGCTATTCTCAGTTTCACATATACCCTACAAAGAAGATCAACATAAAGGCATATGATGATAATGAACGTCCTTCAAAAGGGATAGTCGCGTTGCCAATACAAGTTGGACCTGTCTCTACCAATGTTATTTTCCAAGTATTAGACATGGAACTAGGATATAATATGCTATTGGGTTGTCCATAGATACATGCCATGCAAGGAGTACCATCCACATTCCATCAATGCATCAAATTTCCATTCAACAAAATTTCAAATAACAGTACATGGAGACCCAAATCCTTTTTAGCACTGCAACTACTTAAGAGCAAGTATAAACAACCAAGTCACAATCAATCAGGAATCCAGAATCATTCCACAGTTGGGATCTATAGAACCATCAGATGCACAAAATTCTACACCATACATGCCTACTACACCTCCATGGCAAATCAAAGATGAGGGGTGTGGAGAATATTTTATTGTTGGACCATCATCAACAAAACCATTATCTCTATCTCCTAGAACTTTAGGGAGACCCTCATCTACTATCACAAAGCAAGATAAAGGAAATATATTGTCAGATATTCATATTCTTTCTCATTTGTTAGATAGGGAGTTATACAAGATGAAGCCCTAGAAGAAGACATGAATTCTTGGCTATATAAGGATGAAGAAGACTACCATGTTATCAAACTTCCCTTAGACCTATATGGGAGTGGATTCACAATGTTACAAAGACATGGCTATGATGGAACAATAGGATTGGGACTAAATTCTTAAGGCATCATAGAACCCATCTTACCTATAGACAACCCAAAACAGCAAGGTTTGGGATATAGCCACACAATAAAAAAGTCTAAAAATTTAGCTAATCCAGTAATTATCAACATGCCACCAGCAATACCATAGCAGTCAACCAGAAAAATAAGAATTCTTAATAATGTTACATTGAGAAGCTTGTCAACAACTGTATGTCCACCATCTTCACATGCCAATGCAGTAACAAAAATAGGCATAGCACCTGCCAGTGATAACAATACATGGATTGCTTCTTCACACACAAGCATAAGACTACCAAATGAGATCAACACCTAGTTGGCCTCATCCTTATCTTTGAGTGCATCAATAGATACTGACATAGCACCAACAAATGTCACAGTCACAGGGCCAGAGTCAGTCATCCAAGGAATAAGCAACATGTCAATCAATGAAATTGGATAATCAATTCATGAGAATATTCCACACATCATCAATACTGCAGAGTTCCCTCTAAATCCAATTGAGGAGGAACCATATGATGATAGATCAGATATTGTTAGACAATTCAAATAAGAAGAAGACAACTGAGAGGGGGGGGTGAATCAATTGTCACCAGATTATCAGAACCTTAAGAAATTAAAACTTTAATACTGGAACACATAAGATCAATACCAAAATGCATAAACCAATTATCAATTTAGCAGATATACCAATTAAGCACAAGAAACAATTAGAGAATAGATACCATCCACATGACACCAAGATTTGTATGTGGAAAACCTGGTAATGGGAAAAACCAATGTGGGAAGCCTACCCACAGTTAGATAATACTTCTGTAGTAAGTATGTGATTAAAAATTAGGGGGCCTGCACTTGCAGGAAGGCCAACAACCTAGAGCACATTGCTCATTACAAAAGGAGTCTCATTTAGTACACAAAAATCCAGACTACAATCCGAAAGGAAGAATGAACTGCAATGATAGCATCTCCTATGCCTGAATACAGTTCTAGTTAAGCTCAATACCAGAGGGCTTAATCCTCTTGCATAAACCCAACTTGATCACCAATGATCAACCAAATCCTCTGAATGAATGATTATTACATTATTTGCTCCTATACCATTCTTTACATTATGCCTTACATGATCTACAATGAGATCTTACACATATATATACAAACCCTCGACCATAAACAATAAGGTCGGCCACCAGACAATAAAACAATTACATAATTACAAAAGATGTCGGTCAAAGACAAAACAAATAATATCCAACCCATAAGACATCTTGGAAACACATCGAGAAGTCCCAACAAAACGTTACATTAAGCTGGTCCATAGCCTAGATAGAACCAGACCCAATTTAGGTCCACACACACTAAAGAAATGATCCTAATGAACCAAGTCTTAAACATGATCATCATTATCATCCTGAATCTCTACTAGAAGCCACACCAACACCACTTATGCATAATACCAAAAGATCTTCAACAAATCTCTGTCGGTGAAACCTTCACCGGATCAACAAATCGGGCTTACCAGCATATAAGATAGCATCCAATCACCAAATCAAGACCAAATGACAGAACATGAATATGAGTAGCATGAATAGAAAATCTAAGCCAATTTCATAAGCCAAAGTATATCAGAGTATACTAGATCATCATGATCTAATCCAACCAAAAACCAAACAACTTACCGGGACCAAAAGGATACTAGTAAAGCAACCAAAACAACTAGTGTTGACATCAATGACAAAACATCAATGCAACACATCATCAATTCCTCCAAATGGCCAACAATATTCCCCTTTAGCATTGATGGAAACACTAGATGTGAAAAAAATCCAAGTGCCAAGAAATGCCAAACAAATCTCACACACAAGAATATAGAAATGAAGTTCTGATCCATACTCTCCCTATAGATGATATCACAGTTAAGTTCTACAAATTTCTCCCCGTAATGTATATATCTCCTTAAGTTTTTCACATGAATATATCTCCCCCTTTGACATCAATGCTAGAGATCTGACATAAACATAAAAGCAAAATCATAAACCACTGAATCAAAAAACTAACTACTCCTCCTGAGTAGTAGCATCATCACATCAATCCAGAATGAATAATATCTCTGATAATGCATACCAAACTGATGCTAAATTGCATCAATCAATTTTATGTCAGAGGGGCTAAAACCCCTAATCTATCTTTGAGGTACTCAAATGATTTTTTAGGCAAAGGTTTAGTGAATATGTCTACAATCTTCTCTTTAGTGTTCACATAAACCAATCTAACTTCATTTTCTTTCACCTTTTCCTTCAAAAAGTTATACTTGATAGATATGTGCTTTGTCTTAGAGTGAAATACCAGATTCTTTGATATGTCAATAGCAGTACACTTATCATAGTGAATAACTACTGGTCCATTGCAATGCACTTTTATGTCCTTCAACATTTACTTCATCCATAGAACTTGTGTAGAGTTAGTAGAAGTAGCAACATACTCTGCTTCAATAGTAGATAGAGAAGTACATGATTGTTTCTTGTTGATCCATGAAATAAGTTTCTTTCCAAGAAAGAAATATCCACCGGAAGTACTTTTCTAGTCATCAACATCACCTGCCCAATCTGCATTTGTATATGCAGATAAAGTAAAGTCATCATCTTTAGGGTACCACAAACCATATTCAAATGTTCCTTTTAAGTATCTAAAAATCTTTTTCACCGCACTCTCATTATTCTCTCTAGGATCACTTTGATATCTTGGTGCAATGCAATCAACATTCATTATGTCCGGTCTAGTCTGAGTCAAATATAGTAGACCTCCAATCATAGACTTGTATCTTGTAGGATTTACCGGTGCAAATTCATCTTTCCTTGTCAATTTCTCACTTGTAACCATAGGAGTACTAACCGGTTTAGAATTTTCGATACCAAATTTCTTCAACATCTCCCTAGCATACTTAGTTTGATAGATGAAAATACCTTTATCGGTCTGAGTAATTAGAAAACCTAAGAAAAATTTCATTTCTCCAATCATAGACATCTCGAATTCATTCTCCATATTGTTAGAGAATCCCATGCACAACTTATCTTCACCTCCAAAAATGATGTCATCAACAAAGACCTCAATAAACAATATATCATCTGTTGGCATTATGTGAACCAGTATGAGGACATGATGACATTGTATGTTGTCATTAATGTCAATATGCTGAAGAAGAGAGAACCTGTATGTTACCAAGAACCGGTATAACATTGTCAACCAATATATGTGCCAAAGTGAAGCGGTGTGTTTGTTCAAGGTGAACCGACATGTGGTTATGGGAACCGGTACATGGAAGCTTTGTATGACTACCGGTTGGTAGTCTCAGGGTTTCTGGTTGGTAGTCTCAAGGTTTCTGGTTGATAAGCTTCAAGCCCGTGTGACTCAATCGGTGACTTTGTGTGATAAGTTAGCATTGTAACGAAGAACAAATCGTATTGCCACAACAACCTTGTGCGCGTGAAGGATCTTGCATGAAGGAGATTATCCCTATCTACCTCGAGAATGTGCAAAGTCTGTAAATGGTGATAATGCGTGATGGGTTATTAGCCGCCATGAAATCGGTGGAAAATGAACAATGGAGAACATCTTGAGATTGGTTCAAGACTATTGCATTTAATGCAATGTGCTCAATGGTTAGGATTGAACCGTTTGAATTGGTCAACCTAACAGGTTTGGGATTTAGGGTTTATGCTACCGAACTATCTGTTTCCTATAAGGTCGATGTTGTGTTTCTTTCTGAGGTTGTTGGAAAAAGTTGTGTGTGAATATCCAAGTGAAGAGATACGTGATTCTTGCCATACCAAAAGAGAGAAGTGATACATGCAGAGTGTGAGTGCAGAAGGTGAAGAGGAGCTAAAGCAGATCTGCATTGGCATTGAGTGCTATTACCAGATCATTGTAATACCTGTTGATCTCTAACCACTTCAACAGTTGGGAAATCCCTTAACAGGGTAGCTTTAACCGGCTTACTGTAAATCCTTTAACAGGGTGACTCAAAACCATTGAGTTCTTGAAATCCTCTAACAAGGTAACCTTTAACAGGGTTTAACCCTTAACCGGGTATTCTAGCCATCCCTTAACTGGGTGATCCCTAACAGGATCGGTTCCTAACAGAACCTATTGTATCAGTCTTTAACCAAACAAGGCTCCTAACAGAGTGGACTTCTAAAGAGTTCAAAAACAACTTGTGGGTATTCATCCCCACCGTGGTTTTTCCCAGTTGGGTTTCCATGTGAAAAATATGTGTGTCATGTGTGGTGTTATACATGTGATGATTTAAGTGATTTGTGTCTGAAGGTAAATCATGTTAATCTAGCTATTTATATATCTTTGATGATAGATTACTTGTTCATGCACTAGGGTGAAATGGAAATGAAGTATTAGATTGTATGAAAAGATAAGTGTCAACTAGTTTATGCTTGTCTCAGTTATTCTAGGTTTTGCCGGTTGTACTCTGTTTAAGACCGGTGTTACTATTTGTCTGTCAAAGCACAGTGTTTGCTGACAAACCAGTTTAGGATTGTGTTTTTGTTTGTACTGATTCACTTCCCCTCTTAGTACTAGTTTGGTACTATCCATTCATCATTGAGTTATCATCATCATCAGTGACTTTATAATATAGATTATTGTTAGCATTACCTTTAATGAAACCAAGCTTTAAAAGATATTTTCCCAACCTTGCATACTAAGCTCTAGGTGCCTGTTTCAATCCATATAAGGCTTTATTTAACCTGCAAACCATGTTTTTATCATCTGAAAGTGAAAAACCATCAGGTTTCTCAATATAAACTTCCTCATCAAGATCCCCATTCAGAAAAGCACACTTAACATCCATTTGATAAACCTTGTAGTTTTTATGTGCAACATAGACAAGAAATAATCTTACAACTTCAATCCTAGCTACAGGTGCAAAATTTCACCATAATCAATTCCTTCCTTCTAAGAATATCCTTACAAACCAATCTAGCTTTATTCCTTACAACTTGTCCATCTTCATTTAAATTATTCATAAATACCCATTTAGTTCTAATAACATTCTTATTTTTAGGCTAGGGAACTAAAATCCATGTGTTCTTCTTTTCTATCTGATCTAATTCTTCTTCCATAGCTTTCATTCAACATCCATCTTTATATGCTTCAATTAGTGATACCGGTTCAACTTGAGAAATTAAACATACCTCATTAGCTACCAATCTTCTTCTTGTCATAACTCCATTGTTCTTATCCCCAATGATCTGATCTTCTAAATGATTCAACCTTACATACCTAGGAGTCTTCTGATTCTCTGCTCCTCTTTCCTATTCTTCAGTTAGTGTTGAATTTTATGATATTGCTGGAGTAACTAGTTCAACATTCTATTTTGGTAAAGGTGTTATCGGTTCGGTTATGATCATTTTCATTGTTGGTTCTTGCTCATAAATTCTGATTTGAATTCTATTTTTCTCATCCACTTTGACATTAGCGCTCTCCATAATTCTCCGCAATCTCTTGTTATAACATCTACATGCTTTGCTATCATTAGAATAACCAATAAATATTCCTTCATCACATCTAGGATCAAATTTGCCAATGAAATCATCTCTCCTAATATAACATTTACTACCAAAGATTCTGAAATACTTAGTTGTAGGTGTATTGCCGAACCATAATTCATAAGGTGTCTTACTAATTTCTCCTTTGATATGAACTCCGTTGAATGTATAAATTGCTTTGCTCACTAATTCTCTCTAGTAGATATGAGGTATACTAGCTTCCATCATCATGGTTCTAGCAGCATCCAAGATAGTTTTGTTCTTTCTTTCCACAACTCCATTATGCTGAGGTGTCTGAGGAGCAGAAAATTGTCTCCTTATGCCATGCTTCTCACAAAAGTTATGAAACTCACCAGATGTGAATTCTCCACCATGATCTGACCTTAAGAACTTAATCTTCAATCCTGTCTCAATTTCAACTTTAGTTTTGAAGATTTTAAACTTTTCAAAAGCCTCATATTTTTCCCTTAGAAAAGTAACCCACATCATTCGAGAATAATCATCAATGATTATCATAAAATATCTATCACCTTGAAAACTTTTGATTTTAGCAAGGCCACACAAATTAGTATGAATAATATCAAAAACATCATTAGATTTGTCTTGTATACTCTTAAAAGAGGTTTTGACCTATTTTCCCATTTGACATTCTTTACATACTGGATTATAGGGCTTCACAATCTTAGGTATATCTCTAACTGCCTTAGTTGAACTGATCTTTACCATGCAATAAAAATTCACATGACATAGCCTTTTATGCCAAAGCCAACTCTCATCAATTTGTGCAATCAAACAGGTCTTCTCACCGGAATTCAAATGAAATATATTACCTTTTGTCTAAGTACCGGTTGCAATTTCCAATCCAAATCTATTAATGATTTTGCATTTTCCATCCTTGAATTGTACTTGAAATCCCTTATCCACCAACTATCCTACACTCAAAAGATTATGCCTTAAACCTTCAACATAATAAACATTATCAGTATTGTGCTTACCATCTAATGATATGGTTCCTCTTCCTTTGATCATGCAAGCTTTGTCATCTCCAAATCTAACCAAACCACCATCAAATTGTTGCAAAGATAGAAACTTCCTTTTATCTCCAGCCATATGATGTGAACATCCACTATCAATTACCCATTCATCCTTATCTTTAATTTTAGCAGCAAGGGCCTTCTCTTTAGGTGCATTCTCTTCCACTACCGAATCATCTTCCTTGATAGCCAAGAACACCCATTCCTTTCCATTGTCGGAACCACTAATAGAGTCTTGTGCTGGTTCATTATCATAATTAGTCACACCTTCCTCATCCACAAAGTAACATGATTTATCTCTATTTTCTTGTACTTATGCTTGTTCTGATATCCAAAGTTAGGCTTAAAATATCTTCTAGCTATTTCTTCAAATCTTGAATTTCTTTCAGGACATCTAGATGCAAAATGACCCATCTTATTACATGCAAAACATTTAAAAGGTGATTTTCCTTCATACTTACTTCCTACCGGTCCTTTAGGTACTCTTCTAGCAAATAGGACTTTAAGGTTCTCAAAATTTTCATCTTCTCTCTTCATATCATCCAATTCCTTTGCATACAAAGCTTTCCAATCTTGCTTGTTGGTTGATGATGTAAATGCATGAAAGAAGGTTCAGACTTCACAGCTCTAGAATGTCCAACTTATTCAAGCTCAAAAGTAGATAATTTCCCAACCAAGGTATCCCTATTGATAGAAGTATTAGCCATCATTCTCAATTCATCAATTGTAGTAGCCTTCATCTTATAAGCTGGTGGTAAAGCTCTCAGAACTTTAGAAACTATTTCATCTTCACTTAGAGATCCACCACAACATTGAATTCCCATGACAATTTCATTTACCCTTTCCATGAATGCTGTAATCCTTTCATCTTATTCTATCTTCAAATTTTCATATCTCACCTGGTAACCATCAAGTTTAGCAATCTTAACAGTAGGGTCACCTTCATCAAGAGTCTCCAACTTGTCCCATATAGCCTTTGTTGTTGATTTGTTAGTCAATCCCATTATTTGCTGAGAAGAAAGTTCACACAAGAGGGCTTATCTATCTCTACAATCATTCTCAAGCTCCTTATCCAAGTTTTCCAGAGGAGGATTTCCAGATGCTGGATTAAAAGGTGTAACACCATTCACTGTGATCTCCCAGATTTCCTTACCAAGACATCTCAGATGAGTCTCCATCTAAATCTTCCATACTCTGTAATTTGTTCCATCAAGCCTAGGAATTTCTCTCTGAAAGACAACAACACATGAACTAGATGAACTTAAACTTTTAGTTGTCATAGGATCTTCCTCAAGCGGTTAAGCTTATATAGAGAGGACCAGAGCTCTGATACCACTTGCTAGACAGTTCAAATAACTGGAAGACAACTGAGATATACCAATGGGGTGAATCAGTTGTCACCAATGGGGTGAATAAGTTCTCACCAGATTACCGGAACCTTAAGCAATTAAAACTTTAATACCAGAGCACATAAGATCAATACCAAAATGTATAAACCAATTACCAAAATAGTAGATATACCAATTAAGCACAAGAAACAATTAGAGAATAGATACCATCCACATGATAACAAGATTTGTACGTGGAAAACCTAGTAAAGGGAAAAACCATGATGGGAAGCGTACCCATAGTTAGGTAATACTTCTATAGTAAGTATATGATTACAAATTGAGGGGCCTGCCCTTTTTGGAAGGGTAAAAAACTAGAGCACACTTCTCATTACAAAAGGAGTCTCATTGACTACACAAAAATCTAGACTACAATCCGGAAGGAGGAATGGACTGCAGTGGTAGCATCTCCTATGCCTGAATATAGTTCCTGTTAAGCTCAATATCAGAGGAATTAATCCTCTTAAATAAAATTAACTCGATCACCGATGATAGACCAAATCCTCTGCATGAATGATTATTACATTATTCGCTCCTATATCATTCCTTGCATTATCCCTTACATGATCTACAATGAGATCTTACACATATATATACAAAACCTTGACTATAAACAATAAGGTCGGCCACTAGACAATAAAACAAGTACATAATTAAAAAACATGTCGGCCAAAGGCCAAATAAATAATATCCAACCCATAAGACATCCCGAAAATACATCGAGAAGTCCCAACAACACGTTACATTAAGCCGGTCCATAACCTAGATAGAACTGGACCCAATTTAGGTCCACACGCGCTAAAGAAATGTTCCCAATCAGCCAAGTCTTGAAAATGATCACCATCATCATCCCGAATCTCTACTAGAAGCCGCACCAACACCAGTTATGCATAATATCAAAAGATCTTCAACAAAGCTCTGCCGGTGAAACCCTCACCGGATCAACAAGCCAAGTTTACCAACATATAAGATAGCATCCAATCATGAAATCAAAACCAACTGACTGAACATGAATCTGAGTAGCATGAATAGTAGATCTAAGCCAATTCCATAAGCCAAAGCATACCGAAGTATATCAGATCATCATGATCTAATCCAACCAGAAACCAAACAACTTACCGGGACCAAAAGGATATCGGTAAAGAAGCCAAAACAACTAGTGTTGACATCAATGACAAAACATCAATGCAACACATAATCAATTCCTCTAAATGGCCAACGTATATATATACACCTATGTAGAGATAATCACTGACTTAGATGATTATGATTTTTTATCTCACCATAGCAGTATCATAGCAGCTGCAGACATATATTATGATCACCTGCCACCTATAGATGATGGCATTTTTTATGAAGATATAGAAATATACCCAAATTTCTCCACAAGCCAATTTGATAATCAAGTCTGCATGATAACAACAAGCCCAAAATTTGATGATGAAATAGATCTATGCCCTATGTACCCACATTTAATAGACTAGGAGCAAGAAGAGGAACCAAAGCTAGATTGGTTTGAAAATGATGAGGCTATAGCAAAGTTCATGGGTGCTAGAGATGGATTCCCATTTGATGAGCACATGGAAATATTCACCATAGATCTGGATAAAACAACATATTTTTGAGAGGCAAGATCTTCCTCTAATTCAGATGACTTAGAAGAAATAGAAAGTATAACTAGAAGTAGACTTGATGATCTTCCAATAGATCAAGAACAATCAAAACTCCTAATGGAAGGAACTAAAGAGATCAACATAGGAGATGCCAATAATGTACATAAAATTCATCTGGCACAATCCCTAAATCCTCTAGAAAAAGAGAAATTTATTCAATTTTTCAAGCAAAGGCCTATCAACTTTGTATGGTCTTATGTTGATATGTTAGGACTAGATCCTGAACTAGTTTTACACCATCTTCCACTATTACCAAGAACAAATCCCTACAAGAAAAAGTTAAGAAAGATGCATCCACAAATAACCTTACTAGTCAAAATTGAACTACAAAAATTGTTAGATGTGGGTTTCATAGGACCCATAGATTATGTAGAGTGGATCTCCAATCTAGTCCTAGTAACTAAGAACACCGGGGCATCAAAATCTGCACTAACTTCTGATGAATAATGATGAACAGTAAGTACTCAACATATACTGAGAGGGGGGGGTTGAATCAGTATAGACAAAAACTTCCTAAAACCACTTTGATTGCAAAGACTACACTAACTAGTAAACAGGATCATCGATCTAAATCAGGGCACTATCGGTAAAACACATTGAGATTGTGAAACACATAAACTGGTAACACTTAGATCTTCACAAAACCTAATAACTCATTTCCACTTCACCCATATGCTTAAAAAAATAATACATCATCAGAAATATAAAGACCATTGGATCAACATGCTTTACCACTTGACAAAGAATACTAAGACATCACATGAAAGAATCACACATAACACACTTATTTTTCATGTGGAAACCCAACTGGGAAAAACCACGATGGGGATGAATACCCACAAGTTGTTCTTGAAATCTTCTGAAGTCCACTCTGTTAGGAGCCTAATCCAGTTAAGGACTTTACAATAGGTTCTACTAGGAACCAATCCTACAAGGGATCACCTGGTTAAGGGATGGCTAAATATCCAGTTAAAGGTTAGAACCCTGTTAAAGGTTACCTCGCAAGAGGATTTGAAGAACTCATTAATTTGAGTCATCCTATTAAAGGATTACACAAAGCCTGTTAAAGCTACCCAGTTAAGGAATTTTCTAACTGCTGAAATGGTTAGGAGTTAATAGGTAATACACTAATCTAATAACATCACTCAATGCCAATGCAGATCCACTTTAGTTCCTTTGCTTCTACAATCACACTCTGCAGGTATCAACACACTTCTTTGGTCTAGCAAGAATCAAGTATCTCTTCACTTGGATACACACATAACATTTGCCAACAACTTCACAATGCAAATCCTCATCGACTTTATAGACAACAGATAGGTCGATGGCATAAACCCTAAACCCTAAACATTTAGGTTATCAATACAGTCAGTTCAATCCTAATCATTCAAATACATTGCATTGAATAAAACAGTCTTGAACAGATCTCAAGATGTTCTCCATCATTCATTCTTTGCAACTTCTGGAAGCTGATAACCCATCATGTGCTCTCCACCATTTAATGAGACTTCACACATTCCCGAGGTAGATATAATCAGTCTTCTTCATGCAAGATCCTCAAGGAAATCCTTCATGCGCACAAGGCTGACGTGGCAACACGATCTAATCTTCATTGCAATGATAACTCAACACAAAATGTCATCGGTCGAATCACACAGACTTGGAATGCATCAATCGGAAACCTTGAAGCTGAGACTACTAACCGGTAGTCATACCAAATGAAACCCTAATACAAAACTTTCCATATACCGGTTCACATCCCAACATACCGGTTCACTTGAACAAACATACCGCTTCACTTTTTCACATATATTGGTTCACATCATCATACCGGTTCTCTTACCAGTTTGCTTACTTCAATATACCGGTTCATACTTCAGCATATTGACATCAATGACAACATACAATATCATCATGTCATCACACTTTGCACATATGCCAACAATCTCCCCCTTTGGTATTGATGGCAATATACAAAGATATATCTCCGCTTCACATCTTCTCCCCCTTTGACAACAATGCCAAAGTGGAGGCACAAACAACTATGTTCCACTATGCTGCTCCCCCTGAGGAGTAGCATCCTTCAACACACCAATCCTAAATATATTTGACAATACAATACCTGATTGATGTGGAGCACATACCTTTAGTTCACCTCTTGAAGGGGCAACACCCCTAATTCACCTCTTAAATAGGTAAATGTAGCCTTCGGTAGAGGCTTAGTGAATATGTCTGCTAACTGCTCCTTATTGGAAACATGTTCCAATACAACCTCTTTGTTCTGAACTTTCTCCCTCAAGAAATGATACTTGAGCTCAAAGTGCTTGGTTCTAGCATGTAATACTGGATTCTTGAAAATATTAATTGCACTTGTGTTATCACAAAATATGCTCACCAGTTCAGATATAGGGACTTTGAAACCACTTAGTAGATGCTTCATCAAAATTGTCTGAGTACAGTTCATAAATGTTGCTACATATTTTTCTTTTTTTGTAGACTGAGAGATACAACTCTGCTTCTTACTCATTCATGAGACTAGTCTACCACCGAGAAAGAATGCACCATCAGTTGTGCTCTTCCGGTCGTCCACATTACCAGCCCAATCGACATCTGTAAACACTTTGAGGTTGAAATCATTACTGTATGGATACCACAATCCATAGTCTATAGTTCCCTTCAGATATCTAAGAATCCGCTTGATTGCTACCAAGTGGGATTCTCTTGGACTTTTTTGGAAATGTACAACAATGCCCATTGCATGTGCAATGTCCAGTCTGCTGTGTACTACATAGTGCAACTTACTAATCATTGATCAGTATTCCTTCTCATTCACCAACGTTGAGTCATCTTCTTTTGACAATTTACAACCGGTCACCATCGGTGTACCAACCGGTTTGCTATCTTCCATCTCAAAGGTCTTCAACACCTCTTTGACATACTTGGACTAAGTGATAAAGATATTGCCTTTCATTTGTTGTATCTATAGTCCAATGAAGAACTTAATCTCTTTGATTAGTGACATCTCAAATTCCTTCTTCATCTCATCTGCAAAATCATGACTCATCTTGTCATCTCCACCAAAAATTAGGTCATCAACAAATACTTCACAAATCAGAATAGATGAGCCAAAGGGTGAGAATATATGGTGATATTGTCAAGAAGTATGAAGAGGACATTTGCTTCACAATCAGAGTAGATGAGTGTATAATAGAGGTGGTTGAGCCTAGAAAAGAAAAGGTGGAACCTATGGGATATGAGGTAATGTATGATATGCTAGATGGGTATGCTTCTACCCTACTTGCCTCACTGCTTGATCCCAAGAAGAAGAGAACCAACACCTATTTAGAAAGGGTTACATCGGTTGAAGAGCCTTCAGTAAAGAAGGAAAAGGCAGTGCCATCTATATCGGCACTTGTTACTTCAGCAAGTCCTAAAGTGACCAAGCAGTCACCGACAAAGAAGAAATTGGAAGTTGCACCCACCAAGGTATTTGAGAGAAAGCGGAAGACAAAAGGCAACACACCAGACTCAGAGGTCACAAAATCTTAAGAATAGCCTAAGAAGACTAGGCAAACAAGGAAGAAGACAAAGACAACTAGCAATGAACCGACATCATCAGCACTGATAAATATTCATATTTCCTCTTACAAACCTTTGACACATTGCCAAAGAACTATCAAGAATATTAGGAGAAAAGTGCTGAGTGATTTAGTAGATTGTTTTGATGATTTCAATGACAATGAGAAAGAGGAAGTAGAATAGGAAGTCATTCAATATTTATGTATTAATGACCGATCACCATCAAAAATTAAATCTATGATACCAGATTCTTTACACAATTCTTTAGATAACAAATGGTGCATTGCCATAGAAAAGGAACAGGAAATAAGAGAGGAAATATTTGCTGAATGTTTTCTTGATGTGTCTAATTCAGAACTTTATGAAGTTATGGGAAAATATAAAGGCCTCTTCTTCATGAGAAGAAGGAGACTCTTGTTGCTAGAAGGGAAAGTCCCTAAAGTGGTAAAAGATACCCACTCTCATGACAAAGCCACTCTGAGGTTGCACCAAGTGTCCGAAGCCAACAAGAAAGCTAAACAAGAACCGAAAATTGAAAAACCAAATGAGGTGTATGATAGTGCAGGAGAACCAGTCATTGAACAAATGGACCCTATTGACATTGATGCTTTGGATGGTGAAAATGTCACCCTAGATACAACAAAGGACAAAGTTGACAAAGAGAAAGTGGACAAGGAGAAACATGACAAAGAAAAGGTTGATAGAGAGCAAGCGAAGAATGAGAAAAAGAAACAAGAGGAGGAAAAGAGAAAACAAGAAGAGAAGAGGAAACAAACAGAAGAGGAAAAAAAGAGAAAAGACAAAGAGCAGAAGAGAAAAGAAGAGGAGAAGAGGAAGAAGGAAGAGGAGAAGAAGAAAGATGAAGAGGAGAAGAAGAAGAAGGAAGAAGAAAAGAAACATGAAGAGGAGAAGAGGAAAAAGGAAGAGGAGAAGAAGAAGCAGGAGGAGGAGAAGAAGAAGAAGGAAGAAGAAAAGAAATAGGAAGAGGAAAAGAGAAAAGAATAGGAGAAGAAGAAGAAGGAAGAAGAGAAGTGGAAAGAAGAAGAAAGGAAGAAGGAAGAAGAGAAAACAAAGAAAGAAGCATAGGAGCAAAAGAAGACAGAAGAAGAAAAGAAAAAAGCCAAGGACAAGGAGGAAGTGACAAAGAGCGTACAAGTGGAGACCCCAAAGGCAACTGGTAGTCAAGCCAAACTGGCTGATATTACCAGTCCCATTGACCTCCAATCTGCAAAAGAAACAGAGCTACTGCAAAACATTAAGCTTGCCCAAGAGCAATTGGAAGTGCTAAGGAGGAATAAGGAGCAAGATGTTATTCAAACTATTATGGAAACTCTTACCAGTTTGATTCCTGGTACCAATCTCCCAAGTAAGGATTCCTCTCTAGCTCAACTGAAACTCTTATGCACAGTTGTAGAGGACTAGGTGCAATGCCTAGAAGATGTTGCTGAAGCCAATGCTTAAAAGAAGCATCAAAAGGCACTGAACACTGCCTTAGTGAAGAAGTTAAATGAGCTCCGGTCTGAACTTCAGAAGGCACAGAATGACATAAGAGATGCTATGGATGAGGGGAAATTACTACTCAGTAAGATAAGACAGCCCCATCTATTCTGTGATGATGTGCTTGCTCAGAAAGACAAATTGTAATCTGATTTGCAGACATATATAAGCACCTTCAAGACATCCTATGATTCCTTCACCACATTTGGGCAAACCGTTCACCGGTTTCAACTCCATACTACAAGAATAGAGTTAGAGATCAACAACCGGACACGAGATCTATAGGAACTTCAATTGGTTCTACTACCATGACTACAAATACTTCAAAAGTGCTATCTCAATCTGGATGCCTTAACGGTAACTCAAGAAATGAGTACCTTGGATACCATGGAGGAACAGGTTATCCAGATGCAAACGGAAAGTGAGGTTGCTACCTCATTGCTTGAGTCATGGTCTTTATCCATGAAGACATTTATGTAGGACTTTAAATCAATTTTTGACAAGTTTCACTCTTTATTGTCATAAACACTTATTATTTTAATGATAATGGAAACACGAGTTATTTAGCTGTACTTTGTCATTGTTGGCAAAGGGGGAGTAGTATTCTGTATTTAAAATTTTGATGCATATTATGTATACTTTCATGTTTATCTCTGTAAGAGAGTAGTATACATTGTATTTTTTGAAAAAAGGGGTAGTGTATATGCTTAGGGGGAGCAATTTTGATTATGGCATATTTTTTGTTATAAAAAACTTAGATGTTAAAATTTTTCCTAAGTGTTGCCATCAATGCCAAAGGGGGAGATTGTTGGCATTTTTTATGATATTGTTGTGATTGTCATTGATGGACAAACACTTTCTTTGAGATCACTTTTTGTATGTATGAGTTATGCTCAACCAGTCCAAACCGGTATTATGTATTATAACCTTTAGGCTATTGGTCTTTGCAAAAAGTGTCTACCATTCCCAAGCAGTATGAAGACCTCAAGCGGTTCGAGGATCTCAAGTGGTACGAAGGAACTGAAGCGGCAGTTATCATTTTTCCCAGTCTTCATTTCGGCAAACCGATAATCGGTAAAATATGTGAACCGGTAATAGGTAAATGTATGAACCGATATTACTCTGTGATGAGTTACCAACTGGTATTATTTTTGTGATGAGTTATCATCCACTGACACTTTGGCGGTGATTCTATGTCGTGTTACCAAATATGTCCAGATGCACTGAACCTAGGAACTTGCAATGTAATCCTATTGGACCGACATGAAATCAAATTCCTTTATAAGGACATCATGTCTAGGGTTTTAGGCGGGGTTAGGGTTTTTATGTGGTTGATGAAGTTTTTGCATGTGTGATCATAGAAGAAGATTAGGTCTGTGTGAAGAAACAGAGTGTGAAGATATTGAAGACTAAAGTAATGCTGAAATGCATTAACAATGAGCTATCAAGGATCTAACCAAGCATAATGTGCTAATATTTAGATCACTCACTTGTTGATTACTCACATCTTCGACAAGTTTGTAACCCTTAACCGGGTAGGCCTAGCAAAGCCTTTGTAAATCCTCTAACAAGGTGGTTCACAACTGTGGATCTGAAATCCTCTCACAAGGTAGTCTTTAATTGAACTTATCTCCTAATAGAGATTGAGATTCCTAACAGGATATGTTCTGGTAACGAACATTGTATGACCTTAACTAGTTTGACCTTAACCGGTCTGGTTACTATTCTGCAGATAGTTACTTGTGAGTTTCATCTCACCATGGTTTTTCCCATTTGGGTTTCCACGTCAAAATCTCTTGTGTTATGGTGATTGTGCTTATGTGGGTGAATGCCTTATTTGCTATTTGGTTTGCATTTGTGTTAACCGGTTTGTTAGTAAAACTATTATACTGATTTATTGCTAAAGTGTTTAAGTGTTTAAGTTCAATATTTTTTGGTATACTAATTCACCCCCCCTCTTAGTATTCATCAATTGGTATCAGAGCCAACCTTTCTATAAGTTTAACCACTTGGAAAGAGATATGGGGGAGTACACTGTGAGGGAACTTACTCATCGGCTCACTTAGACTAAGAAAGCCTATGATGAACTTAAAGTCAAATATAAGGCCTCTCTGGCAAAAAGAAGAGAGCATGTTGAAAAAATGATGGAACTAACTGAAAATAGTTCCTCTGATGAAGCGGACATGGAAGCCCTAGTTGAAGAAGTTGAAAAAATGAATGAGTCTAATGCCAACCTAAGAAGGGAACTTGAAGGATTGACTATCATGATGTGTCAAGAGCTTGAGAATCAGAGAAAAGCTGAAGAACTGGTAAAAGACAAGGATCATGAGATCTCCAAGCTAAAGCAAGAAATCAGTGCACTTACTACTCATCTCCAAGAGAGTAAAGTGGAAAAAGAAGAAATGCAAGGTGAACTAAACTTGGCTATTTCTGAGAATGCAACCTTGAAGGAGTCCAATGCTTCTATTTCCAAAGAACTCATTGAGTTAGAGGAAATACTTTCCAAATTCAATAAGAGCACTGTTAAGATAGAACAAAAGCTTGAATCAGCAAAACCGGTGAAGAATACCACCGGGCTTGGTTTTTGTGGTTATGAGGAAGGTGAGACCTCTGGAACAAAAGATGTAGCATCAAAGAAGCAACCAAAATCAAAAGATAAAGGTTAGAAAAAGTTCAAACCTATTTGCTTTAATTGTCTCAAGGAAGGACATACTACTAATGTATGTAGAAATAAGGCTTACAATAACTTTCCTTACTTTCTAAACAATAAGCCTAGATCTAATAGATTCAATGGAAATTGTTATGCATGCAACAAGTTTGGGCATAGAGAATTTGAATACAAGTTTGTCATGCAAAAAACTGGAAGGTATCCTCAAAGGAGTCAAGGAGTTTTTCCTGAACCCTTTGGGAACTGGAATCGAAACTGGTTTAATACCTATAATCATCAGTCAGGTAGCGGTGGCTATCAAGCGGTAACCAAATGGATAGCAACCTATTTGATATATATCATGGAAATGGTCACACTGCTGCAACATGCATGAGGAAGAATGGAAACATGAATAATGGACCTTGGAGATCACCAGGCATGGTTTGCTATCATTGCAACAAACTGGGACACCCTGCCAGAACTTGCAGAATGAGAAAGAACATATCAGATGACATACCGGTCACTCCAGAAGGAAAGATTGATGTTGAAACTATTAAAATAGATATGAAGACAACATGGAAGAAGAAAACTGGAGAAGTATCACAAGAAGAACCGGTTTTTGGGAACTGGAATCCAAACTAGTTTAATACCTATAATCATCAGTCAGGTAGCGGTGGCTATCAAGCGGCAACTGAATGGAGAGCAACCTATTTGATCTATCATGGAAATGGTCACACTGCTACAACATGTAGGAGGAAGAATGGAAACATGAATAATGGACCTTGGAGATCACCTAGAATGGTTTGCTATCATTGCAACAAACTGGGACACCCTACCAGAACATGCAGAATGAGAAAGAACATATCAGATGATATACCGGTCACTCCAGAAGGAAAGATTGATGTTGAAACTGTTAAAACAGATATGAAGACAACATGGAAGAAGAAACCTGAAGAAGTGTCACAAGAAGAATCAGTTTCTGCACCTAGTGTGGAAGTCGCTGAACCAGAAAACTAAGCTACAGAAAAGCTTAGGGGGAAACAAATCGGTGAAATGTTTCGAACCCCCAGTTTACACTGGTAAAAGACCTTAACTGGTATGTGATACCTGTCAATTGGCAGAAGACTGGAAACGGTAAAAGGCAAATTAGGGTTTATGCCCTAATGGTGGAGCATTTATTATGGTAGGTGAAGAATTCGTTTAAAAGGGATTTTCAAGTCATTTTCACTTATCAATTTGCGAGTGAAGAAGTTTTCAAGTGCAGAGCAACAAAAGGAAATTTGTCTTACGATTCAGAGAGATTTCAAAACTTTGAAGAAGAATCAGAAGATAATATCAATTGGTCAAGTGTAGAACTCAAAGCGGTAATCCAACAACCGAAGTAGTGTGTGGCGAAGTGGAATTTGCAAGCCCTGAATCTCAACGTGTGAAGGTATTTTTTGAGTTTCTCTATTTATCATGGATTTTGCATCGCACTCTAGTTCTAGTGTACCCGTTGATTCAGTTGATTTCATCCAACATAAGGAAAAATATAACGCCCTATCCCAAATACCTGTTGGCGTTATAGTTGAGGAAGGTATTTCGGATTATATTGAATGTAAAATTGAAGACCTAGGATCTCTAGTGATCCATTGTTAGTTAAGCCTATTTTGTGGGAAGGACAAGAAGATCAAACCAGAATACAGCATCTTGGAAAAGAAGAAGCTTCACAATGCAGTCTATTTCCTTGAATAATTTATAGATGTTCACATCCGTATCATTCTAAGCAGAGTGCATGGTGACAAAATGTATTTAGAGCAGACACATGACATCACACCGGAAGTGATTCATGTCGTCACCAATTTCGGTAACGTTGGAGATGTGCCTTTCCTAAGGAAAGTCATTAAGATGGAAATGACCAAGCTCACCGGTTCTATGAGTGACCAACAGGGAATGACCATCAATACCATCAAGGACGATCTGGTCAAATATGCATGTATGGTGATAGGTTACCAAACATTCCATGCTAGCAGAATTAACTCTGTCTCTGCTACAACAATAAATGTCACCTATAGGATTATCGTGGAAGATTTCTCATTTGATTTATGCACCTGTATGCAAAGGCAACTTCTGGTGAATCTGAAGTCAATTAAACAGGACAATGCCTTGAAATTTAAATTTGGACAACTATTGGTTGGATTATTCTTCTACTTCCAAAGCTACTTACCAGAAGTCGATGATATTCAGTGGTCTGCTGACCAATCGGTTACCAAGAAAATTAGAAAAAGTCTTCAAGCGGTTGGAAGCGGTTATCCTAAAGTCCTGAATAGATACTTTGATGACTTTAGATGCAAGATGAGCCAAAGGGTGAGAATATCTGGTGATATTGTCAAGAAGTATGAAGAGGACATCTGCTTCACCATCAGAGTAGATGAGTGTATAATGGAGGTGGTTGATCCTAGAAAAGAAAAGGTGGAACCTACGAGATATGAGGTAATGTATGATATGCTAGATAGGTATGCTTCTACCCTACTTGCCTCACCGCTTGATCCTAAGAAGAAGAGAACCGATACCTATCTGGAAAGGGTTACATTGGTTGAAGAGCCTTCAGTAAAGAAGGGAAAGGCAGTGCCATCTATATCAACACCGGTTACTTCAGCAAATCCTAAAGTGACCAAGCGGTCACCGGCAAAGAAGAAACCAGAAGTTGCACCCGCTAAGGTATTTGAGAGAAAGTGGAAGACAAAAGGCAACACACTAGACTCAGAGGTCACAGAATCTGAAGAATGGCCTAAGAAGACTAGGCAAACAAGGAAGAAGACAAAGACAACCAATAATGAACCAACATCATCAGCATCGGTAAATATTGATATTTCCTCTCACAAACCTTTGACACATTGTCAAAGAACTATCAAGAATATTAGGACAAAAGTGTTGAGTGATTTAGTAGATTATTTTTATGATTTCAATGGTAATGAGAAAGAGGAAGTAGAGTAGGAAGTCATTCAATATTTATGTATTAATGACTGGTCACCATCAGAATTTAAATCTGTGACACTAGATTCTTTATACAATTCTTTAGATAACAAATGACTCATTGCCATAGAAAAGGAACACGAAATAAGAGAGGAAATATTTGCTGAATGTTTTCCTGATGTGTCTAATTTAGAACTTTATGAAGTTATGGAAAAATATAAAGGCCTCTTCTTCATGAGAAGAAGGAGACTCTTGTTGCTAGAAGGGAAAGTCCCCGAAGTGGTAAAAGATACCCACTCATGACAAAGCCGCTCTGAGGTTGCACCAAGTGTTTGAAGCCAACAAGAAAGCTTAACAAGAACCGAAAATTGAAAAACCAGATGAGGTGTATGATAGTGAAGGAGAACCGGTCACTGAACAAATGGACCCTATTGACGTTGATGCTTTGGATGGTAAAAACATTACCCCAGATACAAAAAAGGACAAAGTTGACAAAGAGAAAGTGGACAAGGAGAAATAGGACAAAGAAAAGGCTGACAAAGAGCAAGCGGAGAATGAGAAAAAGAAACAAGAGGAGGAAAGAGAAAATAGGAAGAGAAGAGGAAACAAATAGAAGAGGAGAAAAAGAGAAAAGAGGAAGAGGAGAAGAGAAAAGAAGAGGATAAGAGAAAGTAGGAAGAGGAGAAGAAGAAATAGGAAGAGGAGAAGAAGAAGAAGGAAGAAGAAAAGAAACAGGAAGAGGAGAAGAGGAAGAAGGAAGAGGAGAAGAAGAAGTAGGAAGAGGAGAAGAAGAATAAGGAAGAAGAAAAGAAATAGGAAGAGGAGAAGAGAAAAGAATAGGAGAAGAAGACGAAGGAAGAAGAGAAGCAGAAAGAAGAAGCAATAAAGAAGGAAGAAGAGAAAAGAAAGAAAGAAGCAAAGGAGCGAAAGAAGGCAGAAGAAGACAAGAAAAAAGCCAAGGACAAGGAGGA
This sequence comes from Cryptomeria japonica, assembly GCF_030272615.1. Taxonomy (NCBI): domain Eukaryota; kingdom Viridiplantae; phylum Streptophyta; class Pinopsida; order Cupressales; family Cupressaceae; genus Cryptomeria; species Cryptomeria japonica. Next base: position 658,264,404 of record NC_081411.1, on the reverse strand, counting down.
AGAAACAAAGAGCATACAAGTGGAGACCCCAAAAGAAACTGGTAGTCAAGCCAAACCGACTAATATTACCAGTCCCATTGACCTCCAATCTGCAAATGAAATGGAGCTATTGTAAAGCATTAAGCTTGCCCAAGAGCGACTAGAAGCGCTAAGGAGGAAGAAGGAGTAAGATGTTATTTAAACTGCCATGGAAACTCTTACCAGTTTGATTCCCGATACCAACCTCCCAAGTACTGATTCCTCTCTACCTCAACTAAAACTCTTATGCACAATTGTAGAGGACCAGGTGCAATGCCTGCAAGATGTTGTTGAAGCCAATGCTCAAAAGAAGCATCAAAAGGCACTGAACACTGCCTTAGTGAAGAAGTTAAATGAGCTTCAGTCTGAACTTCAGAAGGAATAGAAGGACATAAGAGATGCTATGGATGAGGGGAAATTACTACTTAGTAAGATAAACCAACCCCATCTATTCTGTGATGATGTGCTTGCTTAGAAAGACAAACTGCAATCTGATTTGTAGGCATATATAAGCACCTTCAAGATGCCCTATGATTCCTTCACCACATTTGGGCAAACCGTTCACCGGTTTCAACTCCATACTACAAGAATAGAGTTAGAGATCAACAACTAGACACAAGATCTGCAAGAACTTCAACTAGTTTTACTACCACAACTACAAATACTTCAGAAGTGCTATCTCAATTTGGATGCCTTAACGGTAACTCAAGAAATGAGTACCTTGGATGCCATGGAGGAACAGGTTTTCCAGATGCAAACAGAAAGTGAGGTTGCTACCTCATTGCTTGAGTCATGGTCTTTATCCATGAAGATATTTATGCAGGACTTTAAATCAGTTTTTGACAAGTTTCACTCTTTATTGTCATAAACACTTATTATTTTAATGATACTAGAAACAAGGGTTATTCAGCTATACTTTGTCATTGTTGGCAAAGGTGGAGTAGTATCCTATATTTAAAATTTTGATGTATGTTATGTATACTTTCATGTTTATCTCTGTAAGAGAGTAGTATACATTGTATTTTCTACAAAAAAAGGGTAGTGTATATGCTTAGGGGGAGCAATTTTGATTATGGCATATTTTTTGTTGTAAAACACTTAGATGTCAAATTTTTTCCTAAGTGTTGCCATCAATGCCAAAGGGGGAGATTGTTGGCATTTTTTATGATGTTGTTGTGATTGTCATTGATGGACACACACTTGCTTTGAGATCACTTTTTGTATGTATGAGTTATGCTCAACTGGCATTTGTTCCAAACCAGTATTATGTATTATAGCCTTTAGGCTATCAGTTTTTGCAGAAAGTGTCTACCGATCCCAAGCGGTATGAAGACCTCAAGCGCGTTCAAGGATCTCAAGCGGTACGAAGGAACTAAAGTGGCAGTTATTATTTTTTCTTGTCTTAATTTTGGCAAACCGATAATTGGTAAAATATGTGAACCGGTAATAGGTAAATGTACGAACCGATATTTCTCTGTGATGAGTTACCAACCGGTATTATTTTTGTGATGAGTTATCATCCACCAACACTTTGGCAGTGATTCTGTGCCATGTTTCCAAATGTGTCTAGATGCACTGAACCTAGGAACTTGCAATGTAATCCTATTGGACCGACATGAAATCAGATTCCTTTATAAGGACATCATGTCTAGGGTTTTAGGCGGGGTTAGGGTTTTTGTGTGGTTGATGAAGTTTTTGTATGTGCGATCATAGAAGAAGATTAGGTCTATGTGAAGATATTGAAGACTCAAGTAATGCTAAAATGCATTAACAATGAGCTATCAAGGATCTAACCAAGCATAATGTGCTAGTATTTAGATCACTCACTTGTTGATTACTCACATCTTCGACATGTCTGTAACCCTTAACTAGGTAGGCCTGGCAAAGCCTTTGTAAATCCTCTAACAAGGTGGTTCACAACTGTGGATCTGAAATCCTCTCACAAGGTAGTCTTTAATCGGACTTATCTCCTAACAGAGATTGAGATTCCTAATAGGATCTGTTCTGGTAAAGAACATTGTATGACCTTAACCGGTTTGGTTACTATTCTGCAGATAGTTACTTGTGAGTTTCATCTCACTATGGTTTTTCCCTTTTGGGTTTCCACGTCAAAATCTCTTGTGTTATGGTGATTGTGCTTTTGTGGGTGAATGCCTTATTTATTGTTTGGTTTGCATTTGTGTTAACCGATTTGTTAGTAAAACTGTTATACCGATTTACTGCTAAACTGTTTAAGTGTTTAAGTTCAGTTTTTTTTGGTATACTAATTCAGCCCCCTCTTAGTATTCATCACCATGCTCTAGGTGTCTACTTCAATCCATACAAGGCTTTATGTAGCCTACACACCATATCACTATCTTCTGATAGGGTAAAACCATCTGGGTGCTCTATATACATCTCCTCTTCAAGTATTCCATTCAGGAATGCTGATTTTACATCCATCTGATACACTTTGAATCCCTTGAAGGCTACATATGCAAGAATCATTTGAACTCCTTCCAATATAGCTACTGGAGAAAAATTTTCTCCATAGTCTTCTCCTTCTTCTTGAGCATATCCCTTACATAGTTTCTGGCTTTGTTTTCTTACCATTGTCCCATCTTCATTCAGCTTGTTTCTGAAAACCTATTTGGTGCCAATAACATTTTTATGCTCAGGTCTAGGTACCAAAGACCATGTACCATTCTTTTCTATCTGGTCAAGTTCCTCTTCCATAGCCTTGATCTAGTCTTCATCTTTATGTGCCTCTTTAAATATTTTAGGCTCAAATTCAGAGATCATGCAAGAATTTTCTCTGACCTTTCTTCTTGTAAGAATTCCTGCATCCTTATCTCCTATGATCTGCTTTGGATCATGATTCGGCTTTACATACCTAGGAATGATCTTAGCTATTTCCTCTTTCTTTTCCTCTTCATCCTCATCTTCATTAGCATCAGCATATACTGGTGTAGGAGCACTATTACTGGTACTAGGTTGTTTTGCAACTGGTTCCCAGAAGGTTACAATCGGTTCATCTACCACTTGCTCACTATCGATTTCCTCAGGTTTCTTAGAGGCTTCATCAACTCTAACATTGATACTTTCGACAATTCTCTAAGTCCTATTGTTAAAACACTTGAGAGCTTTGCTCTTGGTGGAATATCCTTGGAATATTCCCTCATCACATTTTGCATCAAACTTGCTTTGGTGTTCACTCTTGATAAAAAATTTGCTACCAAACACTCTAAAGTAGCTTACTACAGAAGTCTTACTGGTCCAATACTCATAAGGTGTTTTATCCTTACCTTTCTTGATGAGTACCCAGTCCATAGTGTAGACTGCAGTTCTCACCGCTTCTTTCCAAAAGGTGTGAGCAACCTTCCCTTGAATCAACATTGTTCTGGTTGCTTCAACTATAGTCCGATTGTTTCTTTCTGCTAGGCCATTTTTTTGTGGAGTCCGGGGGGTAGACAGTTGCCTCTTGATTCCATTCTCTTCACAGTACTTATTGAATTCTCCAGAGGTAAACTCACCTCCTTGATCGGTTCTAAGGCATTTGATCCTCTTACCACTTTCCTTTTCAACTAGTGCTCTAAAGGCTTTGAGCTTTCCAAAAGCTTCAGACTTGTCTTTCAAGACTTTGACCCACATCATTCTTGAGAAATCATCAGTAAGAATCATAAAGTACCTATCTCCTTGAACACTCCTAGTTTTCATAGGACCACACAAATCAGTGTGCACAAGATCAAGTAAACTAGCTACTGTGAAAGTTTTACCTTTGAAGGTTGAGGAAGACATTTTCCCCAGTTGACATTCTCTGCACAAAGGATTCTCTAGTTTGTTCAGCACAGGCAATCCCCTAACTGCCTTGATCTTACTGGCCTTCACAATGTTATCAAAATTTACATGGCAGAGTCTCCTATGCCATATCCAACTGTCATCATACTTAGCCATTAGATATTGACTGATATTTACATTTAACTGAAATAAGTTATCTTTGGTGTGCATACCGGTAGCCATCAGTTCACCACTCTTTCCTTTTATTTTGCATACTCCATCTTTGAATTCCATAGTGACTCCATTATCATTCAGCTAAGCAACACTCAAAAGGTTATGCCTGAGACCTTCTACCCAATACACATTATCAGCACTACTTTTTCCATTTAAAGAGATGGACCCTTTGCCTTACCATACAAGGTGCATCATTACCAAATAGGACTACACCTCCATCATACTCTTACAGAGACAGAAACTTTCTCCGGTCACTAGTCATGTGGTGAGAATAACCACTGTCAATAATCCACTCATTGGAATTATCAAAGCGGGAGACAAGAGCCTTCTTGTCTGACACATCTTCCTTAACAGCTACAAATACTATGTCTTCACTTTCTTCATCTTCTGATTCATCATCAGTGACACCTTCATCAACTGCAACAAGACAATTTCTCCCATTTCCTCCTTTGAACTTTTTGAACCTCTCTGGTTTGTCCTTATTATCACCATTAGGATAGTTAACATCAATGTATCCAATCCTAAATTGCATGAAAATCATTTCAATGGGAGCTTACCACTGTATTTGCCAGTTCCCTTAGGAAGTCTCTTGGCCAGAAGAGCTTCAAATTCCATCAAGATCTCCTCATCATCCATATCTCTGCTTTGTCTAGGTTCACAGCTGGTAATAGCTTCTTTACCCTTTCTGGATAGTGTAGCAAATTCTTTAAAGGCCAAATCAGTCTTCTGAACATTGCCATCATAACTATTTATCTCATATGCAGTCAACTTAGCAATGATAGAATCTAGGGACACCTTTGTCTTGTCAATAGATAGCGGCAACCCCTATTGCATATACCAATAATAAGGTTCTCAAAACTTTGCTAACAATGGTGGAATCATCGATTGTACCTCCTACACTCTTGATGTCTCCAACAACAGTTTCAATCCTTATCCCATATTGTTGAATGGTCTCTCCTTCAACCATCCACATGTCTTCAAACTTTCCTCTAAGGCTTTCTTCCTTAGCTTGCTTCACATGCTCATCACCGCCATAGATAGACTCCAGAGTATCCCATACATCTTTGGGATTGTCTTTTTCTTGAACATCTATAAACTCAACATCAGATAGACTGTTGATAAGAGCTTCCATTACTTGCCCATTCTCTTGAATTTCTCTTCTTTGATCATCAGTGAGAGTACTGATAGGGACAACATAAGCATTATCAACATAGCTCCAGTGTTGAGCACCCATGCTTTTAATGTATATCTTCATTCTATCCTTCCATATCTTAAATTTATCTCTGTTAAACTTAGGACCTTCCCTCTTCATCATTAGAATAGGATCTTTTCCTCAAGCAGTTAAGCTTACAACATAGAGGACCTAGAGGATGCTCTGATACCAATTGATGAATAATGATGAATAGTAAGTACTCAATAGATACTGAGATGGGGGGAGTGAATGAGTATAGACAAAAACATCCTAAAACCACTTTGACTGCAAAGACTGCACTAACTAGTAAACATGATCATTGATCTAAATTAGGGCACTATCGGTAAAACACAGTGAGACTGTGAAACACATAAACTGGTAACACTTAGATCTTCACAAAACCTAGTAACTCATTTCCACTTCACCCATATGCTTAAACAAGTAATACATCATTAGAAATATAAATACCACTGGATCAACATGCTTCACCACTTGACAGAAAATACTAAGACATCACATGAAAGAATCACACATAACACACTTGTTTTTCATGTGGAAACCCAATTGGGAAAAACCACGGTGGGGATGAAAACCCACAAGTTGTTCTTGAACTCTTTTGAAGTCCACTCTGTTAGGAACCTTATCTGGTTAAGGACTTTACAATATGTTTTACTAGGAATTGATCCTGCTAGGGATCACCTAGTTAAGGGATGGCTAAATACTCGGTTATAGGTTAGAACCCTGTTAAATGTTACCTCGCAAGAGGATTTGAAGAACTCATTGATTTGAGTCACCCTATTAAAGGATTTACACAAATCCTATTAAAGCTAGCTAGCTAAGGGATTTTCCAACTGCTGAAATGGTTAGAAGTCAATAGGTAATACACTGATCCGATAACAATACTCAATGCCAATGTAGATCCACTTTAGTTCCTTTGCTTCTGTAATCACACTCTGCAGGTATCAACACACTTCTCCAGTCTGGCAAGAATCAAGTATCTCTGCACTTGGATACACACATAGCATTTACCAACAACTTCACAATGTAAATCATCATTGACCTTATAGACAATAGATAGGTCAGTGGCATAAACCCTACACCCTAAACATTTAGGTTATCAATATAGTCAGTTCAATCTTGACCGTTCAAACACATTGCATTGAATAAAACAGTCTTGAACAGATCTCAAGATATTCTCCATCATTCAATCTTTGCCGCTTCTGGAAGATGATAACCCATCACGTGCTCTCCACCGTTTACTGAGACTTCACATATTCTCGAGGTAGATAGAATCAATCTTCTTCATGCAATATCCTCAAGGAAATCCTTCATGCGCACAAGGCTGACATGGCAACATGATTTGATCTTCATTGTAATGCTAACTCATCACATAATTTCGTTGGTCAAATCACATAGACTTGGAATGCATCAACCGGAAACCCTGAAGCTGAGACTACCAACCGGTCGTCATACCAATTGAAACCCCGATACAAAACTTTCCATATACCTGTTCACATTCCAACGTACTAGTTCACTTGAAAAAACATACCACTTCACTTTTTCACATATACCGGTTCACATCATCATATCGGTTCTCTTGCCAGTTTTCTTACTTCAATATACCAGTTCATACAACATATTGACATCAATGACAACATACAATATCATCATGTCATCACACTTTGCACATAAGCCAACAACTTCAGAGATCTAAACAAGGCTTGTGCCAAGGATGATTTTCTGCTTCCAAATATTGATATTATGGTAGATCTTACAATGGGAAACAAAATTCTTTCAATCATGGATGGTTTCTTTGGTTATAATCAAATCAGGATTGCACTAGAAGACCAAGCAAAGACAACATTCACGTGTTTTTGGGGAACATACTATTGGAATGCCATGCCATTTGGTTTAAATGCTATAGGTGCAACATATCAATGAGCTATGACAACATTGTTGCACAACATGATACATGATATCATGGAGGATTATGTTGATGATATCTTAGCCAAGTCAAAAACTAGAGAAGATCACCTGGAAGTTCTAGCTGAAATATTTGATAGATTAGAATAGTACAAAGTAAGGCTTAATCTTAAAAAGTTTGTATTTGGCATTACAACTGGAAAACTCTTGGGCTTCATTGTGTCAAATAGAGGCATTGAAGTAGATCCCACAAAGGTGAAATCCATCTTAGAAATGCCAACACCAACAACACTTAAACAATTAAGGTCTACTGGGGAGACTACAATCTATAAGACGCTTCATGACACAATTGGTAGATAAGTGCTACCCTTTCCAATACATTTTAAAGAAAGGTGAAACATTAAAATGGTCAGAACAATGTCGGGAAGAATTTACAGCTTTAAAAGACTATCTACTTACCACACTAGTGTTAGTGCCACCAATCCATGGAAAACCACTATTGTTATATATATCTGCCAAAACTCCACTTTGAGTGCTCTATTAGCATAACATGATGATCAATGAAAAGAGAGAAATCTACTACATCAATAGAATCCTTGTAGGCTATGAACTTAATTACACTCCTATTGAACGTGCATGCTTAGTAGTGATTTTTATTTCCTAGAAGCTTAAAAACTATATGATCAATCATAAGATCTAGCTCATTGCAAATTTTGATCCACTCAAGTATTTATTAAGAGGAGCTGCATTGACCAGAAGGTTAGCTAAATGGGTAATGATCCTAAGCGAGTTTGACATTGAGTATGTTGATAGGAAGGCGATCAAAGGGCGAATAATTGCAAATCAATTGGTAGAGGCTCCAATGCAAGACCATCATCCAATGTTGATAGACTTACTTAGATGAATCTATCTTCACAATGACAACATCTAGTACTTGAAAACTATACTTTGATGGATCACATGCCAACCACGGAGCAGGAGTGGGAACCCTATTTATCACCCCTCAAGGTGATTCTATCCCCAAATAATTTAGAATAAGATTCCCATGCACTAATAATATAGTTGAATATGAAGCACTAGTAATAGGACTTCAGACTACCATACAATGAAAGATCAAAGAACTACAAGTCTATAGTGATTCTTAGCTTATCATCAACCAAGTGAATGATGATTATGACACTAAGGATGATAAAATAACACCCTACAAATAGCTGGTAGAAGAACTCAAGCAATATTTCTCCAACATCTCTTTTGAGCAAATCCCCCGAATACAGAACATAATCGCTGATGCAATGGCAATTGTGGGATCTCTCTTTGATATGTGGAATAATGGAACTCAAATTGAGTTCGTAGTAAAGGAGTTGATGGTACCTTCATATGAAATACTTGCTTCAGAATATGTTTGTGTCATAGCAGGACTTGAATCCCCCTGGTATCAAGAAGTCTACTCATATCTACATGATCAATATATGCCTCTAGATCTTTCATCCTATTAGAAAAAGACCCTCATATAGCAGGCATCTAGAAACACACTTATTGCAAACACATTGTATAGAAGAAGCCTGGATACCACCTTGCTTAGATGTCTCAATATTGAAGAAGCACAATAAGAACTAAAAGAAGCTCATGATGGAATCTGTGGCACCCATGTCAGTGGCCCGACTCTAGCCAAGAAACTATTGAGAATAGGATACTAGTGGCCAACAATGGAAAATGATGCTTACAAGTATATTCAGAAATGTAGACAGTTCCAACTACATGGAGGTCTAATTCATGCACCTACACAAGACCTTCAACCCATCATCACCATGGACATTCTCACAACATGGATTTGATCTAGTAGGGAAAATCAACCCTACCTCCTCTAATGGACACAAGTTCATTATGACAGGCACTGAATATTTCACAAAATGGGTCGAGGCAATCCCTATGACCTACACCACTGGAAAATAGATAGCAAAATTCATCTTGAATTATATTATCTATAGATATGGAGTCCCAATGTGTATTGTGATAGATAATGGACATTCCTTTAAAAACCAAGAGGTCACATAGCTTTGTGAGTAGTTCCATATCCAACAATGCTTTGAAACTCTATACTATCCCCAAAGCAATGGTCAAGCTGAGGAAACAAACAAAACTATATTGAAAATTTTAAACAAGGTTGTCAACAAAGCCAGATGAGACTGGCATCTTCAACTGAATCCAAAACTTTGGGCCTATTGGACTGGCATATGCACAACCACTGGTGCAAAACCATACTCTTTGGTATATGGTTCAAAAACCATTCTACCTATTGAGGTAGAATTGGCATCACTAAGAGTCTCTCTTAAACACATCATATTAGAAGAAGATTACAGAGTTGCACGCTTGCAAGAACTTGAATTATTGGATGAAAAAATGACAAAGTGCTTTGAATCATTTACAAGGGTACCAAAATAGAATGAGACAAAGCTATAAAAAAAGAGTAAGACCATGTTGCTTCGAAGTAGGGGATATCATCCTTAAGGAGAACCAAAGGAACTTAGTGGAATATGAAAAACTAGGAAAATTTAACCCTAACTGGTTAGGTCCTTTTCTAATAACACAAGTGGTTTAAAATGGTGCTTATAATCTAACAACAATGGAGGGAGATCCACTCCCAAATCCTATGAACAAAATGCACCCTAAAAGATATTACATCTAAGGTCTGGGTTAATTTAGTCTTTACTTTTGGCATTTGCATATCATTTTCTTTAAAGAATTACATCTCATATAGTTTCTTTCCTAAATTCATCGCATATGCAATCTTCATAGAATATTGTCTCTTCTTATAGTTGCATCAATAAAACAAAGAGATTGTCTGAGTCATTCACCTATCTACACTGAAAAGAGAGAAGGTGGTCTCATTTCCTAAATATTGGTACATGAAGTTTTAGGAAGTCTTAGATCATTTATCTTCAACATCATCTTGTGATTAAGCTTTATCCATGTATGGGTAGAAGTTTTACTATTGAGTCTTGTTACCCAAAATATTTCAATTTCTATATCTCACACATTAATCAATAGCTCTAAGTCATTACAGATACCTAGTTGGTCATGTGGCTAGTGAAAATTCCAATATTCTGCTTCAATGCCATTGTAATCATCATACCCGAGTAGGTTTCATTACTTACAGGTCAAGGAAAGAAAATAAAAGAAAAAAGTGCTATGCCAAAATCCATATCAAAATATCAAGGCAAAAGATCAATGATAAATAATTGAAATATCACACATACAAGTGCGATAAAAGCTTGACTATGGGAACATGCAAGTAACTCCATTAGGGCTATGGACGTCTGATGGAAATGGAGCAATAATTGAAAGATTATAGTGTATAACCTCATCGACACTATAGATGTTTGACTGGCAATGAGGCTCTATCTAGAATGCTTTTGAAATCAGAATAACTCACGTAGCTAGTCACATAGGATTCCAAGTGTCTCTAATGGTTAGAAGAGTTAGAATAAATTCAACTGCACACACGTGGGCAAAAGAAGATCAAAGTTTCAAGAATCAGTGGGAAGTTTTCCATGTCTCCATTTATAAATCTTTGTTACATAGTGTGTTAAGTTGGATGGTCTAAGGTCTTCTGAGAATGGATTGAACTCCTATCTCTGAAACGTTCCACACCTTTAATTCAATTAGTGCATTTTAGAATAACAAACTTATACAATCATCCTTGTTTGAATAGGAAATGCATCTTCATCCTTCATACTTCATTAGCATACCTCATGTAAAAATTTTCATTGTATCCATGTGCATTTTGCAGATAATCATGTCATCATAGGTTTGCATATTGGGAGAATAGCTGACAACTGCTAAAAATTAGATAATGTCATGAAAATTTCTAAAAATCAGATAATGTCATGAAAAAACCCTAAAAATAGATAATGTCATGAAAAAAACCCTAAAAATCAAATAATGTCCTGAAAAAACATCCAAACAAATTGAAAACAAGCAAAAATACAAAAAAAAACATTAAAAAAATCCAAAAATCATAAAAATAAAAAAAATAAAAGTACCAAAAACATTCAAAAAACGTCAAAACCAAAAACATCCAAATGTGATCCTGAAAAAATCATCCAGAAACATTCATAAATGATCCACTAAAACCAAAAACATTGAAAAATTGAAAACATAAAAAACTTGCAATAAAATGTCTCGCAAGAATCAAACACCCTAGCAGATATCCAACAAACACTTCACATGAAGTCATCAAAGGATATAACTATCTTACCAAAATCTACAATCAACTAATCAAACTATCTTATCTTGCATTACTATCCATATCAAGTGATTATTATCTTGTCTTAAACAAAGATGGATACACTCGAAACTAGATAGAAAATTTTGATTTTAAAGTCTATACAGATGCAGACTGGGTAGGTAATGTTGATGACAAGATGAGTACAACTAGAGGAGCATTCTTTCTTGGAGGAAGACTAGTGTCTTGGAGCAGCAAGAAGTAGAGTTGTATCTCACAATCAACTGCATAAGTTGAATATGTTGCAGTGTATATAAATTGTACCCAAGCAATCTAGATGAAACACATTTTGGAAGGTTTCAAATTGAAGATTCAGAACTAGTAAGGATTTTTTATGATAACAACAGTGCAATAAACATTTCTAAGAACCCGGTGTTGCATGCTAGGACAAAGCATATTGAGCTGAAGTATCATTTCCTGAGAGAGATAATGCAAAGTAGAGATGTGTCACTGGAACATGTATCTACCAAAGAACAACTAGCCGACATCTTTACTTAACCTCTACCTAAGGCTACATTTGAATATCTTAGAGGTAAGATAGGGGTTGTACCCCTACATGAATTCAATTAAGCAGATGCGGAAGACATCAGTCCCAGAGCTTATTGAAAATCTTGAAGTAGGATTGGTGTATAGTGGAGCTACTCCATAGGGGGAGAAACTTGTTGTAGATTGGTGAAGCTTGGAATGGTTAACCTTCACTTCGGCATTATTGTCAAAGGAGGAGAAGAACTATATATGATTGATAGCTAGTTACCAATTGAAGACATGGAGATACAATTGAAGGAAAGTACATCAAAAATGTAAACCATTATTCCTATACCTATATATGTGCATTACTCTCAATCATCACAATTAGAGGGTATTGATATTTGTATTTCCATCAATACCAAAGGGGGAGATTGTTGGCATTGATGAAGTATAGTGTTGTCATCGATGTCAATACTAACAGGTAATGGAGTTGTATTGCAACTAGTAGTGATGTAGTAATGCAACCGGTAGTAAAGCAGTGATGGAAACCGGTATTGGTATTTTAGGCAGAGTGATCAACCGGTAACTCCAATCAGTTGATAAGAAGAACCCTAACCGATGGAGCTTGGTGAATTGGTTATGATGATCTATGATCAAATGGTGATCAAAGATGAAGATGCCACATATGCAAGATGCACGTGATGAGTTTCAAAGTGGTTTTGGTGCATGAAGATAACTGTTTATCTTGGGAATGAGCAAATGCATAGCATGAAGTGATAACTGCGTGATGAGCTACAGGATTTGATGTACGGTGATCCAGGAGCGATTGATGTTGTCTTAAACAATGTGTAGTTGATTGCTATGTAATCTAATGGTTATGATTGAACCGATATGTTTGTAATCTCTGAGATTTGTAGGTTTTGTGACATGTTACTGACCTATTGTATTTGTATTTAAGGTTGATTAGTTGTTTGTAATTGTGTTGGCAATTTGGTTAAGTGTGGTAGTGTGATTGTTCCCGAACTAGAAGGAGTATCTGTAGAATGTTTTGAAGGCAGATAGGAGCATAAAAGGATTTGACTAAGAAAGATGGTGATATTACCAGATCAGCAAAGACCTTGCTATTCTCTAACCATTACAACAATTAAATCCCTTAAAAAAGCAAGCTTAAATAAGCTTGGTGTTGTCTAAGTCCTCTAACTAGGTGATCCATTAGCTTGGATTTGAAATCCTCTACCGAGGTTACTCCTAAAAGGATATTGCATTTAACAGGGTATTGTAGTCAATCCCTTAACCAAGTGGTCCCTAACCAAATTTGTTCTTAACGTGACATTATTATATAAGCTTCTAACAAGGCTTGGCTCCTAACAGGGTGAACTTCAGAAGAGTTCAAAATACTTGTGGGTATTCATCCCTACTGTGGTTTTTCCCATTTGGGTTTCCATGTGAAAAATCATTTTGTCAAGTGGTGAATGATTTTGTGGATATGTTTTGATATGGTTGATATGATTAACTAGTAAATCCACTTAGATGTTTAGATGAATGGAAGTGATATGAAATGAGATATTACTAATGTTAGTAAAGTGGTTTAATGTTTTGGTTAAATGATATGTGAGTTTCAGATCTGTTACATTGTCTCATTGATGTTTTGGTCAACCAATAAAGTTTGACAATGCAGTTGTAGTTTTAGATACAGAGTCTAAACTAGTTTAGTTTAGCAAGTTGAATCTGAGTTGGGATTAAGTTTGGTGAAAGTTTAGTTTGTTTTCTATCTACTGATTGATCCTCCCCCCCTCTCACTAGTTGACCGGATCCTTATTATTTCATCATATTATCAATCTCATCTATAAAAGTCATACTCATATCATCATTTCCTCCAAATATGATATCATTAACAAATACTTCTGCAATCAACATCTTGTCTCCTTCAGTCTTCAAATAAATATTGTTGTCCTCAATAGTTCTCTAAAATCCTATCTTTATCATATGTGCATGAAGTCTCTCAAACCATTCCCTTGGTGATTTATTTAATCCATATAATTCTTTATGCAATTTGCATACCATATCCCTATCTTATGACAATGCAAACCCATCCAGTTGTTCAATATACACCTCTTCTTCAAGAATACCATTCAAAAATTTTGACTTTACATCCATTTGATAAAATTTAAAACCTTAAAGGTTGAAAATGCAAGTAGCATCCTAACACCTTCAATCCTAGCAACTGGTACAAAGGTCTCTCCATAATCTTCACATGCTTCTTGTGCATACCCTTTGCAAACTATTCTTGCCTTGTTTCTAACAACTTCACCATCTTCATTTAGCTTGTTTCTAAATACCCACTTTGTACCAATCATGTTTTTATCATCAGGTCTAGGATCAAGTGACCAAGTGTTTTTTTTCTTAATCTAATCAAGCTCTTCATTCATTGCCTTTATCCAATCATCATCCTTAAAAGCTTATCTTACTATCTTCGGTTCAACTGTGGAAATCAGACATGCACTTTCTCTGATTTTTCTTCTAGTCTGCACTCCAACATTCTTGTCACCTATTATCTGGTCTTTAGAATGATTTAACCTTACATACCTAGGTATAACCTATTTTGGTACAATAACCTCTTCTTGTTCTTCATCTTCTTCATCTTGTACCAGTTGAGCATCTTCATCTGTATTGTTCTGCTCAACATCTTTTTGCACTTTTGGTTCAATAATCACAAGTTTTTGTTCATCATCTGCTGGATCAGATTTGCTGGTATCATCAAATTCATCAGAGTATTTATCAACTTTTACATTGATTATTTCCACAATCTTCTTTGTCCTTTTGTTAAAACACTTGAAATTTTTTCTCTTAGTAGAGTAGCCAAGGATTGTACCTTCATCACTTTTAGGGTCAAATTTACTAGCTAGTATAATCATCTCTCTTTATAAAACACCTACTGTCAAAAACTTTGAAGTAAATGACATTAGGAAATCTATCATACCATAACTCATAGGGTGTCTTGTCATTACCTTTCTTCACCAGTTGCTGGTTCAATGTGTATACTGCAGTGCTAACTACTTCTCTCCAAAACATCTTAGGTAGATCTCCCTGTATCAACATATTCCTTGCTGCTTCAACAATTGCTTTGTTCCTCCTTTTTGTAATTTTATTATGTTGTGGTGTCCTTGGAGAAGATAACTGCCTCTTTATTCCATTTTCATCACAATATCTCACAAAATCATCTGATGTAAACTCTCCACCCCAGTCAGATCTTAGGCACTTAAGATTCTTACCGATTTCCTTTTCTACTAAGGCCTTGAATGCCTTGAACTTGCTGAAATCTTCTAACTTTTCCTTTAGAAAAGTAACCCATGTCATCCTTGAAAAATCATCAGTAAATAACATGAAATACTTGTCACCATAAAAACTTCTAGTCCTCATAGGACCACATAAGTCAATGTGCACCAAATCTAGAATATTCTCAGAAGAAAAAGATTTTCTCTTAAAAGAAGATGTAGTCATCTTACCCAACTAACATTCTTTACACATCACACTGTCTGGTTTAACAAGTTGTGGCATACCTCTAACCATATTTGTCTTGCTAACCTTAAACACATTATCAAAGTTCACATGACAAAACCTTCTACGCCATAACCAATTATCTTCAACCTTAGCAACCAAACAATTGTTTACACTAGCATTCGGATGTAATAAGTTGCCTTTAGTTTTTTTACCAGTTGCAATTAATTCTCCTTTGCATCCTAAGATCCTACACACTCCATTCATATACTCAAGATAATAACCTTTGTCATTCAACTGACCAACACTCAACAGGTTATGTTTCAAAACTTCAACCCAATATACATCATCAACATTACTTCTACCATTCAAAGATATAGAACCTTTACCTTTTACTGTACAAGTTGAATTGTTCCCAAACCTTACTACACCACCATCAAATTATTTAAGAGAAATAAACTTGTTCTTATCACCGGTCATGTGGTGTGAGCAACTACTGTCAATAATCCATTCATCAATGTTGTCAATGTGAGATACTAAAGCCTTCTTATCAGATAGATCTTCCTTAAAAGCAACAAAAAAAATCTCCTCATTGTCTTCATCCTTAGATTCCTCATCAGTAGCACCTTCATCCACTGCACCATAACATTGTTTCTTTCCTTTTCCCTTATATTTTCTAAACTTTTCCTTTTGATCACTATTAGGATAATTTGCAACTATATGTCCTATCATGTTACAAGAGAAACCCTTAAGAGGTAGCTTACCTTTGTACTTACCAGTGCCTCTAGGAAGTCTTTTTCTAATAGAGCTTCAAACTCCATTAGATTATCTTCATCATCCACATCAGCTTTACTACCGCCATGATGACTTGACCTACATTCATGACTATGATAAGCATATTTCCCTTTTCTCATTGATACACTAGATATATATGCTTTGAAAGCAGATTTTGTCTTAGGTACACTGTTATCAAAACTATTCAACTCAAAAGAAGTGAGCTTACTAATCAAAGGATCAACAGTAACCTTATCATTACTGACTGACCTCAACTCTTGAATAGTAGACACTAAAATGGCATAGGCAGGCAATAGGGTTCTAATCATTTTACTCACCATAGTGTCTTCATCAATAGTACCACCAACACTTTTGATTCCACCAACAACTTCTTTCATCCTCTATCCATACTGAGTGATATTTTTTCCTTCCATCATTCTCATATCATTAAACTTTCCTCTAAGGCTTTCTTCTTTAGGGTTTTGCACATGCTTATCACCACCATAGATTAATTCTAACTTCTCCCAAACTTCAAAAGCAATTTCTAAACCATGGACATCAATATATTAAGTATTAGAAAGTGTACTTACAATGGATTCCAATGCTTTAATTCTTTCCTGCTACTCCTTAAGCTGATCTACAGTCAAAGGACTAGTGGAGGCACATACTTTGTAATAACATGTTGCTAGAATTGAGTACCCATACCTTTGATGTAAATATTCATTCTATCACTCCATATTTTGTAGTTGTCCTTAGTGAATTTGGGACCCTCCTTCTTCATCATCTTTGGATCTTTACCTCAAGTGGTTAAGTTTCTGCACAAAGAGGACCTAATGATCTAATACCAATTGTTATTGTGAGGATCCAATTTTTAATGAGAGGGGGGGGTGGGGGTGAATCAATAATGACATTAAACTGCAATCTTTCACCAATCTGAAAACACTTCTCAAAAATAGTTCATAACTAGTACTGGTATCTACGCAATCAATCACTTAAAGTAGATTCACCAAACTACTCATTCATGTGTTCATCAACATGTAAGAAAAGTAATCATATCAAATCCACACATAAAAAAATCAACCACCATATGAACACATAGATTTTTAATGTGGAAACCCAAATGGGAAAAACCACGATGGGAATTGGTGCCCACAAAATATTTGCACTCTTTTGGAATGCTCCTTGTTAAAGACCTAAGCCAGTTAGGAGCTTTAAGATAATACCCGGTTAAGAGCTTACCCTATGAAGAGTCACCTGATGAAGGGATTTTAACCTCAGCCCTGTTAGGAGCTCTACCATGTTAGGAAAAACCTTGCTAAAGGATTTAAACCCAAGTTAATGAGCCACTTGGTGAAGGGATTTACAAGATCAGGCCTATTAGGACCTCCTCGGTTAAGGAGTTTTAGTACTACTGCAACTGTTAGGAAACAATAGGTAAATGATTTTATCAAAGTGCTCTCTTCTTGCTAGTATAGATCCATTTCAGCTCCAATCTACTTCACATAGGAAGACATCTCAGTTTGGTTCGGCACACTCTACTTCTCTGATCACCAACACACTAAACCTTCTCAAACTTGATCTAAATACACTTTACAATTAGGTCAATTACAAAACCCTAGCAACATTCAAAATACATTGAATTTACATCATAGATCATATCAGATCATTACAAATCATTTCCAGATCATCATACAAATAATTACAACATTTCAAGACAATTACAACTGTTGAATGATAATAACACATCACCGCACACTGATCTTATAAGTTGTCAAACCCTTATCACATACTGCTAAGCACTTCATTGTTTCCAAAGAAATTCGCTCCTTACACGCGCTTAAATGAAATCTTATCATCACACACGATTTCTGACACATCACCACTAAGATAAGATCATGATAAGATTTACCGCCAAACCATAAAACATCATCGGTTAAAGATCTTGTTATCGGTTCTCAAACCCTGCAATGAATATACAATAGTCAATTACAAACATGACTTTCAGTTCTCCAAATATGATGTGGTTCGAGTCATAGACTCATTATAATTTCATAAGCATACATTCCAAAACGCAACATCTAACTCAACACGGATCTCTTCCACAACCATCTCCTTTTGTGTTCTTGC